>NC_139514.1:64437257-66837257 GCF_947247035.1 Vipera ursinii
CTGCTTGGCGGCGGCCTGCAGGAACCCTACTGAGGGCGCGCAAACAGTGCAGGCGCAGAGCGAGGCCCCGCCCTCCCCAGAGACTCATTGTGCAGTAACCGGATTGACTTCTTCTCGTGCGGGATCCGTGTCGTCCTTTCCCCCTTCTTACTTCACAAGTAAGCGTGAGCCTGAAGGGGACAGAACCATCCACTCCCTCAACAGGTAGGTGTTTGAGACCGCTCGCGTCATGGCCCTGAGCGCCAACCTCACAACTGCCCCCTCCTTTCCCCCTTCTCTCTCTCTCTTTCTCTCTCTGTTACAGCCTTTCATCTTCTTTTCCTCTCGCCCCTGCAAGCTTGCAATACTTGTCATGGCGCCTCCCGGGGCTCGAGACTTTTCCCTCTCTCCTCTTCCCAAGGTGCCTGGCTTTATGGAGGGGAAAGCAAAGCGGACAGATGGCACGCGCCCTCCCCGAGGAATCATCCCGTGGCAGCAGGTGGGAATTGAGGCCGTTTGTTTTGCTGATGCGTGCCAGGCGAAGCCATCAGAATGCAGCTGTGGAGGGAAAAATGCTCCCGCCTGACTCCCTTCCCCCATTGTTGGCGACTCCATACAGCTGGCCCGAACCTCCGCCGATGGGCTCCAGTCCATGGAGAGCTCCCAGCGGGTCGACACAGCAAGGCCAGTGCATGGGGATGATTGCATGCACCCAGGAGGCCGCATCCTGGGCCGCCGATGAGCTGGCAACTCCATACAGCTGGCCCCAACCTCCGCCAATGGGCTCCAGTCCACAGCTCCCGTACGGCCGGCCCCAACCCGCCAGGAGCTCTCTGTGGACTGAAGCCCGTTGGTGGAGGTCGGGGCCAGCCGTACAGAGTTGCCAGCTGATCGGCGCATCTTCGGGGCTGCCAGGGCTCAGCGGAAGCACTGGGATCAGTGCCGCTTTGCAGCTGATCGATGCTTCTTTGGGGCTGTCAGGGCTCAGCGGAAGCGCCAGAATCAGTGCCAGGCTCCAGCTGGAGCTAGGCGCTGATCCTGGTCCTTCTGCTGAGTCCTGAATAAACACCAATCACCTGGAAAGCGGCACTGATCCTGACATGTCTGCTGAGCCCTGAAGAAACACTTATCACCTGGAAAGCAGCATTGATCCCTGCTCACACACACACACAAAAACGTGCGAGCAGTTACAGCTGAAGAAGTTTCAGCCTTCAACTACAGCTCCCAATCCTCCACCATTTGCAAAGACAGAAAGAGACAGAGAGGCACTTGCGCTTTCCTTCTCTCTCTCTCTTCATGCCGGCTTGCCCCCTAGCAGGGCTCCTGATTGGCCCTGCACACATGGCCAGGAAGGTGCATCAGAG
Organism: Vipera ursinii; assembly: GCF_947247035.1. Taxonomy (NCBI): domain Eukaryota; kingdom Metazoa; phylum Chordata; class Lepidosauria; order Squamata; family Viperidae; genus Vipera; species Vipera ursinii. The sequence goes on from NC_139514.1 coordinate 64,438,601, forward strand.
TCCCAGGTACCGGTAAGGCAATCGGCCTGCTCCTCTCCCATCGCCTGCTCTGCCAGGTACTTCCAAAGGTAGCTGCTTCAAGATCACACGGGCAGCCCTCAGCTGCTCCCTTCCCCTCCCCTCCTCCAAACTGATCCCCAGTCCAGCGTGCCTGAGTGAGGAATTCTGGGAGTTGAAGTTAGGAAGCAATGATGAGCTCATGTTGATTTCTTAACTGGACAGTTTGGGCTATACCAAGTATTAATTTTCCTCAATTTATGTCTGTAAATTGATTTGAGGGGTGTGATTGCTTGGATTATGATAGAAGTGTTATAGTTAAGTGGGCATCAGGTTTCTTGGTAAAAATGGAGAAAGAAGGAAGGAAGGAAGGAAGGAAGGAAGGAAGGAAGGAAGGAAGGAAGGAAGGAAGAATGAGAGGGAGGGAGGGAAGGAGGAAGGGACAAAGAGAGAAGGAAGGAAGAAAGGAAGGAAGGAAAGGACAATGGGAGAGAGGGAGGGAGAGAGAGAAAGAGAGAGGGAGAGAAAGAAAGAGAGGGAAAGAGAAAGAGAAAGGGAGAGAGAGGAGAAAGAAAGAGGGAGGGAGAGAGAAAAAGAGAGGGAGAGAAAGAGAGAGGAGAAAGGGAGGGGCAAAGAAAAAGAGAAAGGGAGAGAAACAGAGAGAAACAGAGAGGGAGAGAAAGAGAAGGAGAGAAAGAGGGAGGGGGAGAGGGAGGGAGGGAAATATAGAGAGGGAGAGAGAGAGAGGAGAAGAAAGAGGGAGGGAGAGAGAAGGAGAAAGAAAAAGAAATATTTATTTATTTATTTTATTTATTTAATTAAATTTTTATACCGCCCTTCTCCCAAGGGACTCAGGGCGGTGTACAGGGCATATAATAAAAATACAAAACTACAAAAGTTAAAAATAGAGGGAGAAAGAAAGAAAGAGAGAGGGAGGGAGATAAAGAGGGAGAGAGAGATTAAGTGAATCTGGTTTCCCCACTAACTTTGCTTGTCAGAAGGTTGCAAAAGGCGATCACATGACTCTGGAACAATGTGACCATCATAAATACAGTACGAATCAGTTGCCAAGTATCTGAATGTAAATCACATGACCCTGGGGATGCTGCAATGGTCATAAGTGTGAAAAATGGTCATAAGTCACTTTTTTCAGTGCCGTTGTAACTTTGAACAATCACTAAACAAACTGTTCTAAGTCAAGGACTACCTGTACTTTATCATTTTTCCCCTTTTTTTGGTCACGTTTTTGACACCTTGTGTGGCATTTGAATGTTGCCATATTCTAAAAATGGTACAATTGGTGAAAAGGTTGAAAAGCCCTGCACTATTCTAGTTCAATGCCTAACAGTACCTCAACAATTATTGAACTTATTATGCAATAAATTCTCATGAACTGGAGTCTACATGATCAATTGGTATAAGGTAGCATTATATATTGAAAGATGATATATTGGTTAGATCCAGTCTTTCTGCAAATGAGAAGATCTATTTATGTGTGGCTTTTGAACCAATAGAGGGATTTCTCTGGAAAATATGGATTTGCAATTTCCACTTCTTATGTTGTTCCAAAATATCCCTTCCAGCAGAGCACAATCTTTCAGGAAAGAAAGGGCTTAAGCAGGTAGAGAACAATCAGGTAGCTTTGCTTCCAATGGGTTGAACAAAGACTGAGTATGCATCAGTATGGGAGAATGAACTAAGCAGGCATGCTTATGCATCAGTGAATGCACTGGAAAAGAAGTATGAAACTAAGTAATGTTCTGTTTTAGTGCCACACAATCTAATAAATCTAAACTTACATTTACACATATGAATGGCTAGTTTTTAAAGACCTGTTGTCTGACTTAAAAAAAACGTAACAAATTTTGATCAATTAAACCATGGAATTTGCAGATAAAGAAACAGTTCTGAAGTAGCAAGTACAGTCGTCTCCTTATACCTAGAGGAGGGAGAGATATTTATGAAATGAAATAAAAAGTACACGAACCTATTGTAACTAGGTACTGCTAGCTATTTTAAAGTCTTCCATACCACCTGATTCATCAGGGATACTTTTAAAGCAGATTAGAAATTTTTAATCCATTATTAATCCAACTTGGAAAATACTAGTTTTATCAAAACAAAACTTAATGAAAGTAAGAATTAGCTAATGGTATTTGTATACTACATAATTTTAATCTATGAAATACTAAGACATTTGAAACTCAGGAAGTATATCCCACCCAGGGAACCAAGCTCTTTCAAAGGACTAAATGTAAAATGTGAAATGCGTTATCGTGACCTACTATAATTTGGTGGTGTGAATCTCAGTTTTAACAAATGTCTTCAAACATAACTATGCAAAAACCACTAACATTTATATATAAGGTAGCAAAATATTCTCATTTTCACAGTTACATTGTCATGGTTACACTTGTTGCTCTTATATAGTTTTAGATTACACTTTTCCCCTAGGAACTCAAGACAACATACAACATACAATTAGTGCAGGTTCACGTCCCACCAGGCTCAAGGTTGACTCAGCCTTCCATCCTTCCGAGGTAGGTAAAATGAGGACCCAGATTGTTGGGGGCAATAAGCTGAGTTTGTAATAATGCCGCTTGCAGAAAGGTTAACAATCACAATAGCATTAAACATAATAAAATACAATCCTAACAATCCCAGCAGGTGACTGGGAGAGGAGAGGCTAAAAATTACAGGTAATCCTCAACTTACGACTGGTTACTTAGTGACAATTTGAAGTTACAACATGCCCTCCCAAAAGCTACTTACAACCGATTTTGAAGTTACAAAGGACACACACACACACACACACACACACACACACACACACAAACACACACCAGGATCACCTGATGGCCTTTTGAGTGCTTGGCAACTGGCTCACCTTTACAGCCATTTGCACTGTCCCGAAGTGACTTTTTGACATGTTTTGCCAGTTTCCAGTGTTTGCTTCTGTTTCTGGCAAAATATGGGTAAAATGGGTTTGCTTGACAACCACGGCATTTACTTAATAATTATTGTATTTGCTTAACCAAGGTGTTCATTTAACAACCGCTGCAAAAAATGCCAAAAAGTTGTGTTCAACCACATAATGTCTTGACTTATGATAGCAATGATTTAACTACCATAATTCCAGACTCAATTTTGTTCATAAGTCGAGTAGCTGCACAAAAAGATCTTTTCCAGAATAAGTGAAACATCATAGCAAGAACAATTTGCCCCCCAAAGCCATCAGATTTAGACTAAATGGTCTAAGGAATATCACAATATGTGGGAAGATTGAGGAGAAAACATCAGAATCCCATGCTATGCAGGGTATTTAAAGGTAAACAATTTGAATTATGCCAGAAATGAAGCAGAAACCAATGATGGTCTTTAACCACGATGAGAAATGTTTCCATGAATGATCCCTGCTAATAGCCTATTAAGTGCAACTTCCAGATAGTTTTCATTAATAGATCTGTTTACAGCATACTGCTCTTGAGTCTATTTTTGAGAGAACCAAAATGTAGTTATCCAAAACCATGCCTTTTCTGCTAGTTTTAAACTATTAATTGGTGTTAAATCAGTATAATGGTATGTGGGAATGACTTTGGGAAGCCAGGCAAAAAGATGCTGCTGGAGAACAGTCAGATAAGAGGGAGCATAGCCCACAGCTGCACAGCAAGAGGCTCTGGAGGGATGCTCCCTAAATTATTGGGATGCAAAGGTGACAGCGAGAAAATTGTTCTTACAGACTTGGAAGTTTCTGTTAATGTAGCTTTACAATAAAGTAGAATTAATTTATCTGGCCTTTCCTGCCTAGTCTATCTGGTAAGGCTGACCATTAGTTTCTAGGTAATACAGCTTTCAGCTATAAGTCTGATATTTTAGGAGTGCAACTCCTTTTAAAAGTATGTCATCTTCATCCCATTAGTGTCTAATATAGGGATAGAGAGTGGGTATCCATCCAGATGTCAAAAAATTCCAATTGTTATTAATTTAAGTTAGCAAATTTAGTGTAGGTAGTCCTCGACTTACAACCAAAATTGAGTCCAAAATTTCTATTGCTAAGCAAGATATTTGTTAAGTAAATTTTGCCCCATTTTATGCTCCATTTCTTCATGAATCACCTTTATTATTTTTTATTATTTGAATATTTTTCTTCTAAACAGAAGTGTTGCTGACTACTAATTCTTGGTTTTTCTCAATGTGATTTACCCCTTTGGCTATATGTGCAGCAGATAAAGAGGAAAAATATCATTATTTTATTTATTTGAAATATTTATAGTCCACCACTATAGCTTACCACGCAAGCTTTGTGGCAGGTTATAATCTATAAAATAATTTAGTAAATCCAGGTAAATTATATAGTTTAAAACACATCATAACAATCACAGTAACACTGACAAAAAGGCACTTGAGGAAGAAAAGGCACGGTCTGGCTATGAATATTAAATCAGAATGTGAGAGTAAAAGTCAGATTGACATGTAGCACTGAAAGGCAGATATAACTCCAGCTTGCCTTCCATGCGATTAGAATCTCAAATTTGGGCTTCCAGAATAGAGAAGAATCTCTCCTATATATGTCCCTATAAAATGCCTCTCTGAGCTATGAAATATTAGGGCAGCATCTTCCTCTTCCTCCTCCTCTGCAAATCAACTGTAATACAGTTCTAGCCCCTTACTATTTGCAAAAACAAATAAAAAACCTAAGAACATATAATATTACATTGGGCTAGTCAATTCTACATAACTATATGAATCTTTAAAAATGACATGTTCTGTAGTCCAGTTTAAAATATTTATAAGAAAATAGAATTACATAGCATAAATATATTTATTAATTTTTGGAAGCTTTCTTCCAAAAAAGAAAGCCAGCCAAATGAAAATTCTCATCCTGCAACCTGAATATTTACTTGAATTTAATTCCTTTAGTTTGATGAGAGGCAGGAAAAAAAAATAGAGAGACAGGATGGTCAAATTCAACTGCAAAAGCAAATTCTATTTTCTTTGTGGGAACTATTTAGCTATTTGAGATATCAAAGAAGACAGAGGCTGTCAGGCCCCAAAGTAATGTATCCTCAGTTATTTTAGCTTTGTAGCTTTCTTTGTTGCCTGCCATTCTGTTGGGAAGGGGAATCCTTTGGGGATGCTTTGCACTGTCTGCTTTGTTGCCTTGTTGCCCTTCCCCCTCTTACCCTTATCTGAGAGACAGTTTGTGCTTGGAGCCAGAAGAAATTGAAAGTGAGAGAGACCTTGAAGAGCCCGCCAAAAAGACCAGTTACCAAAATACGATGCCACCTGTGGATTGGCTGGGATTCAAATGAACGCTGGGACACTGGGGGAGGAGTACTGAATGCTACTTATCGCTTTGTGGGTTTTCCTCTCAGATCTCACCTTGATTCCCTGCTGTCACTAGCCCCTAATAAAAGTTTCCTTTTGAGACAATGCTTGTTTCAAGAGTTCTGCTTTCTTGGGTGGTTTAGCTGAGGTAGATCTGCACAGTGTCCAGCCCGGAGAGGCAGCTGCCCTACTGAGGTGGGTCGCAACTGACATGCCCCTTCCTACCAGCGATATGGACGAGGGTGCACTGGAGATTTTATCCTGGCAGACCAGTAAAGAGGGGACCGGCAACCCACCAGCAGACCTACGAAAGCTACACCATGCTGATCCTTGTTTGCTTAGAAGAGAACACAATGGAGCATTATCTTTTCTCTTATTATTCACAGATGATATTGCAATTATAACAAAAACTGAGTTAGAAGCACAAACTATCATTTCAAGATTGGAAAATAAATTCACAATTAGGAATCTTGGGAAAATAAGCCACTATTTGGGGTTAGATATTGTGAAAACAAATAGGGGTTTTAAGATTTCGCAAGCCAGTAAAATATCTCAGTTATTAAAGAGATACAATATGGAAATGTGTAAACCAGCAAAAACTCCGATGGCTATGGATTTTAAGGACACTAATGTTGAGAGTCCTGTATTTGATAAGACTATGTATCAATCTTTGATAGGAAACCTTATGTATCTGAGTAATTGGACTAGACCTGATATTTCTTACTGTGTAAACCAATTAGCTAGGTACAACAATAATCCAACTGTTAGACACTGGCAATCAGCTAAACGAGTATTAAGATATTTGAAGCAAACTATTCACTACTCGTTATATTTTGAGCCAAATCGTGAGTTAATCCTTACTGCATATGCAGATGCGAGTTTTGCCTCTGAGGCAAGCACTCGTAAATCTACTTCAGGGTTGGCTATAATGTTGGGTGATTCTTTGATTGGATGGAAGTCCATTAGACAAAAGCACATAAGCCTATCTACAATGGAGGCTGAATTTTCATGTCTATCAGTGTTATGTACAGAACTGCTAGTGTACAAACAATTATTGTTAGATATGGGTTTAAATGTAAATGATCCATTCATTGTATATGAGGACAATCAAGCTGCGATAAAGATGGCTAATAATGCTGCAGTAAGAACAAGATCTAAACATACTGATCCTTCATTATTTAAATGTCAGACAATGTATCAAGGATAAATTAATACAGCTAGAGTATTGTTCATCAGATGTAAATATTGCAGACCATTTTACGAAGGTACAAAGTGCTGTGAAACACAATGCTAATTGTGAAAGAATGTGCATAGGATTGTAAGGGTTATATATTATTCTACCCAAAGGGGAGAATGTTAGGCATATGGTGTTAGCCTACAATGTTGGGTTGAAAATATATTAACCATAATGCTATGTCTTTAAGTTGTTAATTGGCCAATGGGTGTGTAAGTGTTCTCATGGCCATAAGAGGAAGCTAGGAATGTAGCTTCTCTCTCTCTCTCTGAATTCACTGCTCTCTACTATTACTGTTTTTGCTCTGCTGTTAGTTTACTACTGTTGTAACCTGAACTGTGTATTGACCTCTGGACCGGTAAGAAGACTTTGTAGTTTGGATTACTCTTTGGACTGTTGCTATTGTTTATGACCTGGACTGTTTATTTTTTGACTGTGCATTTTTGTTCTTACACCACCTCAAAAGTAAACTACCTTTTGTTTTTATAACTCAGTGTATTCTTGTGTGACTTTTACTGCTCTCAGTGCCCTTCCTTGTCTGTGCAACTCTTTGGTAGCACAAGGAGACATCTGCACAACAAATTCCTTAACACACCCTCACCGAACAGGAACTGCAGAGCTCCCAATGGAATACCGAGACCTGGCCAAAGTGTTCAGTGAACAGAAGTCGGATGAGCTTCCATCCCATCAACCCACAGACTGTGCCATTGAAATTATCCCAGGGTCGAAGCTTCCCAAACCAAAGATGTACTCCATGACCCCATGAGAACTTAATGAACTTTATAAGTTAATTGAAAAGAACTTAGCACGGGGTTTCATCCAGCCTGCAAAACCCCGGGCAGCAGCTCCCATGCTATTCAGAGAAAAGAAGGATGGGTCGCTTCGTCTCTGCAGTAGAGGCCTGTAGAGGCCTGAACGATGTATGCGTGGAGAACCTGTACCCCCTCCCTCTCATGAAAGACATGTTTGCACACCTGACAATAGGAAAATTACCATATAAGAATAAGGGAGGGGGATGAATGGAAGGCTGCATTTAATTGTCCCATGGATTGTTTCCAATTTAAGGTGCTACCTTTTGGACTTCAAGGGCCCCTGCTGTGTTTATGCAATTAATAAATGAAGTTCTGTATCAGCACCTCTACAAAGGGGTTTTAGTTTACCTTGATGACATCAAGGCAGAACATGTTAAATTAGAGCGGTACCGAATAAACTGCACTCTACTAAGCTATATGCCAAACTCTTCTCTAAATGTGAATTCCACAGGATCGTATTGACTATTTATATTTGGGTTACCGCATTTCCAGTAAGGGGGCCCAAAATGGACACAGAGAAAGTACGAGCTGTGCTAGAGTGGGCTCCTCCTTGTACTAGAAAGCAGCTGCAAAGTTTTTAGGTTTCGCAAATTTTTACTAGCAGTTCATCCCTGTATTTGTGCAAATCGCACTCCCCATCACAAATCTATTAAAGACTAAGGGAGCAGACAAACCAAAACCCAGCCAGCCACTGAAATGGACAGGGGAATTTGAGAAGCCGCATTCGAGAAGTTGTTTTTTGTTTTTTTTAATCCCATTTATATCCCGCCCTTCTCCGAAGACTCAGGGCGGCTTACAATTTAAAGCACAAATCAATGTGCTTAGCAATAGCCTTCATTCTATGTATATGCCTGCTTATTAGGGCTTTCGCCCTCCCCCAAGCGGCATTATTACAAAGTCAGCTTATTGCCCCCAACAATCTGGGTCCTCATTTTACCTACCTCGAAGGATGGAAGGCTGAGTCAACCTTGAGCCTGGTGGGATGCAAACCTGCACTAATTGCAGGCAGCTGCTGTTACTTAAGGAGGCATTAGCCCACTGCTCCACCAAGGCTCTTAAAAGGACTTTTCTCTATGGAGCCGGTTTTAAAGCACCTAGACCCAGAGAAAGCTTTTGTCATTCAGGCCAACACTAGTGATGTGGCCATAGGAGCAGTCTTACTTCAAAGGAACAAGGAAGGCCAGCTGCAACCTTGGGATTATACTTCTAAAAAACTCTCTGAAACTGAGCACCGGTGGGCAACCTGGGAGAAGGAAGCTTATGCTGTGTGATGGGCTAACCTGGAGACATTTCTTAGAGGGGAGCAAAATACCGTTCCAAGTATGGACTGATCATAAGAACCTGGAAGCAATGAAAACTCCTAGAAAATTGTCCCCTAAATATGCACCGTGGTCCCAACATTTCCACCGATTTAACTTTACAATCCATTACCTTCCTGGGGGGAGGAACTTCTTAGCAGATGCTTTATCTAGAGTGTTGCAATATAACAGTGTTAAATCGGAAGTAATTGAGCAATTTATGCCTCCTAAACAATTTGCAGCACCTGTCACTACTGACGCACAGAGCAAAACCACAAAGCCAATAGACTGAATAGTGCGCCAGGATATCAAAAAAAGCACTAGAGACTGATGAATAGTTTCAGAATAATAAGAATTTATGCTTAATCAAAGATGACCTGGCCTAGGTTGGAAAGAAACTATACATGCCAGCAAGCTTAAGACTGAGAATAATGCAAGCTGGGCACGATTCTAAGACTCCAGGACATTTTGGATTTGTTAAAACTCTACATCTACTAAAAAGGAAATTTTGGTGGCCTTCTTTGAAAAAGGACATAGAGAACTATGTGGCGAGCTGCACCACATGTGCTGCAGCTAAGCAACGGCAAGGGAAGATGCCGGGACTTTTACAGCCAGTGGGCAAGCCCTTCAGCACCCTTGAGACAGATCTCTATGGATTTTATTGTAGAGGTCCCTGAAAGCTCTGGAAATACAGTTATTTGTGTGGTTACGGACCTGTTCTCTAGACAAGCCCATTTCATTCCTTGCCCCAAAATCCCAACAGCCAAAATGCTAGCTAAACTGTGCAACATATCTATCGCTTCCATGGGGCCCCACATCAGACAGGAGGCTCCAATTCACTTCTAAGTTCTGGAGAGCTTTTCTAGATCTTTAGGGTTCTAGTCAAGGACTTTCATCTAGTCATCATCCTCAAACAAATGGCGGGACAGAACGACTGAACTCAGTTCTAGAACAATATCTTAGATGCTTTATGAACTATCAGCAAGATAATTGGACTGATCTGTTGCCTTCTGCAGAAGTGGTGTATAATAATGATGTGCATTTGAGCACTGGTTATACCCCTTTCCAGGTTGCCAATGGGCAGATTTTTGTCCCCATTCCAGAGTTACCCTCCAAAGAACCTGAAATCCCCTCTTTGCAAGAATGGATCAAACAATTACAAAACACCTGGCTAGTAGTACGTAAAGCACTAGATGAGGCCAGAAATCCCTATAAAGCCCAAGCTGATAAAAATAGGATAGCGCAAACATCTTTTAGGATTGGAGATAGTTTATCTGTCTACAAAATACTTACAATCCTTGCAACCCTCTAAGATGTTGGGGCCTAAATTTATAGGACCTTTTCCTAATTAAGCACATTATTAATCCAGTGACAGTGGAACTAAAGCTCCTTAAGAGCCTCAGACAAATCCATCCTGTCTTTCATTGTAGTTTACTTAAACCTGAGATTACATCTACCCTTAGGCCTCCAGCCCCTCCTGTCCCTGTGTGGGTGGAAAGAGAACATTTCAAAATACGTGAAATTCTCAATTCTCAAAAGCACCATGGTTCCAACCAATACTTAGTAGCTTGGGAAAACTTTCCTTCTGCGCAAAACGAATGGGTGTATAAAAAGCATCATGCAAATTATCCTGACCAGCCTGACTGATATGACTGTTTTATTTGTTTTCCTCCCTTTCCCTTTTTGTTTTACAGGTGGATTTCCCATTTTTCTAGGGGATCCATATGTCAGGCCCCAAAGTAATGTATCCTCAGTTATTTTAGCTTTGTAGCTTTCTGTCGCCTGCCATTCTGTTGGGAGGGGAGAGCCTTTGGGGATGCTTTGCACTGTCTGCTTTGTTGCCTTGTTGCCCCTCCCCCAGAGGATGGAATGTCTTACCCTTATCTGAGAGATGGTTTGTGCTTGGAGCCAGAAGAAATCAAAAGTGAGAGAGAAATTGAAGAGCCCGCCAAAAAGACCAGTGTGGCTTGGCTGGGATTCAAATGAACGCTGTGACACTGGGGGAGGAGTACTGAATGCTACTTTTAATATATCGCTTTATGGGTTTTTCTCTCAGATCTCACCTTGATTCCCTGCTGTCACTAAAAGGTAAAGGTAAAGGTTCCCCCGCACATGCGTGCTAGTCGTTTCTGACTCTAGGGGCCGGTGCTCATCTCCGTTTCATAGCCGAAGAGCCAGCGCTTGTCCGAGGACGTCTCCGTGGTCATGTGGCCGGCATGACTAGACGCCAAAGGCGCACGGAACGCTGTTACCTTCCCACCGGAGTGGTCCCTATTTTTCTACTTGCATTTTTACATGCTTTCGAACTGCTAGGTTGGCAGAAGCTGGGACGAGTAACAGGCGCTCACTCTGCTACGCGGCACTTGGGATTCGACCCGCCAAACTGCCGACCTTCCGATCGACAAGCTCAGCGTCCTAACCCACTGAGCCACTGCGTCCCCTTCCTGCTGTCACTAGCCCCTAATAAAAGTTTCCTTTTGAGACAATGCTTGTTTCAAGAGTTCTGCCTTCTTGGGTGGCTTAGCTGAGGTAGGTCCTTACAGAACCATATGTTAAGGTAACTTTAAATATCTTCAACTAGTGGCAATCTCTCATTCACATATGTGTTCTGTGTCTATTTGCTACCTTTGAACAGCCTTTCTTCATTATTTTTCCAAAATTCCTCTCAAACATTTTACTTCTCTATTGCTGAATGCTTTTACTTGTAATAATTAAATTCCTAGCAACTCTCTGCTATCCTATTATTAAAAATTACAAGATTTCTGAAGTTAATTGGCGACAGCACAGTGTTCTGTAGTAAAGACAGGCAATCTATTACTTCCACATATTAACCCATAATGCCTGACCTTTGGTTATTTTACCACAATATTCCAAAATAACCAGGGCGAGTTTTTAAAAAAATAAGTTACCTATTTTTGTTATTTATAGTAGTAACTACATTGCTAATTCTATATAAAAGCAAAATATAAATACTAGATGAAGCTATTCTTATGTGAAAAGTCAATAACATATTTTTATTTCTGCAGATATTCTGTGTTACTGATAATTAGTTAACAACAGACATTTATTCATATATTTCATCTTAGTCAATCTAAAAAGATACATTTTGAAGCAGGTCACTATCTCCAATTTGTTAAAGATGACTTTAAATATATTTAAAGGCTTCTCTGAGAAGTGGCAAACTGAGGTCAATAGAAGTTTCAGTTCAAATCTTTTCATATAGATAAAAGCTAAATATATATTTTCTTTATGACCCATAGTGGAATGATAATTGCATTACATAAATTCTAATCCTTGCCTTAGAATAGCTGGCTTTCCAAATAACATAATGTCTAGGCCTCATATCTTATTAGTGACTAGTTTTTCATTGTTAAGACCCTCTGGGTCCAGAAGATCACAATGTATACAGTATATCCTGGTTAATTAGGAAATTGAAACCAAAAAGAGATTAGATATTTCAACAAGATGACCTAACATACATCCAAATAAATCATAAAGTACTTTCAAGAAAGAAAGCTATAGGTTTAGGAATGATTAGTTCACAGTTCTAAGACTTGATTATTGAAAATCTGTGGGGAGATCAAACATGTATGATAACTAAAGAGATTGAAGAATATTTGTGAGCTAAAAAGAATTGCAAGAAAGAGTAGGAAAAATTTCAAAAACAAGAATAGAAACACCCTGTCCATAAAATAAATAAATAAAAGAAAGTAGTTATGGAAGCTGTTGTTTCTCCCAAAGGGATATTGCTTTTGTATTTGCCATATTTAGTTTTTTTAAGTGGAGTCTTTAAAGAAGTGCAGTTCACTCAAATTTGCTAAAAGAAGTTGGCTACCTCTTGTTTCATGCAAAGTTCACTGAAACATACAATAGAATCAGGGATACCTAAATTTTTGTGAGCAACTGTACTATTGTCTGCTTCAAGGCATCCGGTATCTTCTCCCTACACATAATAAATTTACTATAACTTTGGATTAGGTTGATCAAGTTAATAATGATAAATCCATTCATATCTCAAATGCATACATTTATCTCCCAAAATCAGAAAATGGTATTTTGATTCCAGAGAACCCCAGAAAACTGACACAGCACTTATCTAACATCATTAATTGGGCAAGATCAAACATATAAAGGGAAATGTTTTGCAACCCCTTAATTCATGGCACTAAAATTTAGCTGAAAACTAAAACAAAATTTGTGACAGTACTGTAATTAATAATTTTATTCATTTATTTAATTTATTAAGTTTTTCTGCCCATCTCACCACAAGGCGACTCTTATACAAATAACCCCCAATAGTCTTTAACTTACTAACTTCCCACCCTAAAAGTGTGAAAGTTGAATAAAAATTCCCTTTCTCCTTTGATGATGTCATTGTGCTCCTGCCAGAACTCTTTGCAGCCCTTAGACCAGGGGTGTCAAACTGCCGGCCTGTGGGCCAGTTTCATCATAACGAAGCTGCGCCCACCCCATTGCTGGCAATGCAAAGAGTCACGATATGTCGCGACATGTCACGTGACATAGTGAGTTTGACACCCCTGCCTTAGACACTGCAAGAAATTTTGAAAATCTATCCATTCTCCTCTCATTATATAGCACTTTTTACTATCTATTTTCTAAACTTTGGCTAATCTGGCTCATTGTCTATAGATTTTCTAAAAACAAAAGGGTTATCTGGATTCTAGAGTAGTAGAAAGGGTACTAAAGAACAATCTTTACAGTCCATTTCCATACTTCATAGCAAGAGTAGACCTTGTCATCTGGAAAATGCTCTAGCAGATTGACTAACACTATTCTTTAAAATGGAAGACATTAATTATATTCCTTATCTCAACACTGTACATAAAGATATAATATAAACAGTTACATTAATAATTTCCTTATAATTCATAAATTACAGATAAATATATAACTTATATCTTCATGACATATTACACCATGATAAACAGGAAACCTAGGTTACCCAGAGCTAAAGCAAATACCCAAGTATATTTTGTTTCAGATACCAAGTTCATTTCATGTAGAAAATAATGCTATTTGTCTTGACTTCCTAACAATTATAATTAATATTATTCTTTGTCACTTCTGTATTCAGTTCTTAATTGCATTTATTTATACCTATTATCTGTTAATATCTTTTTATAATGATAACAATAACTAGTGATATTATCCCTGGAAATTGCATTGTAGATAAGTAAGATCAGTTTTATTTTTGGAAAAACAATTTGAGAAATATGAAGTTCTTTATTCCTCCTGTTTTGTTTTTATAATTAAGCTTCTGGTCTTCATTTGCTTTAAATACAGCTTTATCAAATTCAACATATGCCTGTTTCAAATGTACATTATTGTTAACCTCTGTTTAATTAAGATGCATTATCTTGAAAACTAGAAAAGGTAATCCTTTATTTCCTTGATTGTAACTGCATGACTAAAGAATTCTACAATACATTTTGCACCAAATATACTTGGTCCTGGAATTGTGTCAAACAAGCAAATAGAGTTTAAGCAAAATATACTTTAATTCTTTTTTTTAAAGAAATAAAAAACAAAGGACAGAGCAACAAATTTATAGTCAGAAAAGATCTGGGCATTACACTAATGCTAGATTTTGTAGAGGAAAACAGAATTTCATTTTTGCATTTTTCCCCATTATTCAAGACAAGCATCTTCAACAATATTGCCTTTAAATAATTCTCAATTATATCGGACATAATTTAGTGCACAGACATAGTAGTAAATAACATCTTCCAACAATACCTTTAACATCATCAAACAAAAATATCCGCCTATCCCAGGTCCTTGGGAAGAACTCAATAGGTGGATAAAAATGCCAAATCCAGTCTAAACATTTGGCTGACTACGACACCAACCATAATAACAAATTTAGGAACTACAAAGACATGCAAGCAGAAGTAGAATGACTGTGGGAAAGGAAAGCACAAATAGTACTACTACTAATAGGAGCCATTTGAGATGGCATTTGGATGCCATCTCAAAACAACAGGAGCACCACTTGTATACCATCAACATTAACAAAACCACCACAAATCAACTGCAAAAGACAGCTTTACCTGGACACAGCTTCCATCTAGTGACAATACCTTTAATATCATAAAATAACATCATCTGTCTATCTCAAGTCTTTGGGAAGGATTTGATTAGTAGATTAAAATGTATCAGGCCCAGCCCTAGTGCAACACAGAACAATCCAGCCAAAGTTCAGTTCTTTATCTGGTTACATCCAATAGACAGAATCTTGCTAGATTAAACCTTTACTACTATTCTCCAATGGATATACCCTGGGAAATTCTAGCGGCTATCCTAACTCTCTTCCTCTGTCTCCTATTCAGGCTGTCTTGTGTCTTATCCCACCCCTCTCCTTGGAAAAGTGCTCCCTCTTCCTGAAAAACTGCCACTTCATTGGAGTCTATCACACCACCTCTCCCTCCTATGCACCATCCTTTACAAAATGCCAAATCCAGTCTAAACATTTGGCTGACTACGACACCAACCATAATAACAAATTTAAGAACTACAAAGACATGCAAGCAGAAGTAGAATGACTGTGGGAAAAGAAAGCACAAATAGTACTACTACTAATAGGAGCCATTTGAGATGGCATTTGGATGCCATCTCAAAACAACAGGAGCACCACTTGTATACCATCAACATTAACAAAACCACCACAAATCAACTGCAAAAGACAGCTTTACCTGGACACAGCTTACATCTATTTTCTAAAGTTTGGCTAATCTGGCTCATTGTCTGGATGGCCATATGACCAACAAAGATAATAAGTTTAATAATTTTTAAAGCCACCTGACCTCCAGCTATATGAAAAGATGCCAGATGGGTAACAAAGTATTCAGATGCACTACAACAAATATTGTCCCTAACCACTTTTGACTTGGAAAGTATTTTTCAGCCATAGAAGAATGGCCGGGGAAGAATCAATGTCTTTGCTGTATAGCTATTTGACAATACAGTACACATATGCTCATTTGTTTATTAATCATATTGATCCATTTACTTTAGCTGAATAAGCCACATTGCCGTAGTATGAACAGGCATTTATGGCTGTCTGGGAAATGAAGTTGCTCTTCCAACGCTGAATTATAAGTCAGAAATTCATGCTAACATTATTATTCTCAGAATTGATAGAAATTATTTATGGAAAAACCACAAATGAAAAATGAATGGAAACATTTCTATTATCCCAAAATTAGAAATGGTACCTGTAGCTTTATAATCAGTAACTACTATGGTACCTGTAGCCGTATAATCAGTAACTACTAATAGCATTGCACTCTATCTGAGGTCATACATTCACTATTGTAAATTGGCTTATTTCTGTTTAGCAAGTTTTGAAAATAATTTGTAAACCATGGATTGTAAACCATAATTTGTAACCATGGATTGTCAAAGTAGTGTCACATATGATTTATTCAGTAATCGGTTATAAGTTAGTGTTATATGTGAACTCAGATGCAGTGAATCCAGTCCCCATTGTCCAAGCTGGTGTCCATCACAACATCTGAGTAGAAAACATTACAGCTTAACCATGGGAAGTATATGCATAAGCATTTTCCTGAACCTCCCAACATTCGTCTTCACTAGATTTATCTAGTATTATCAAAGAAAGTGGAAACATAGGTCTATCCCAATATGCTGATTTCTTTATTTTTTCTAATTGTTACCCAATATAAATCTGCACTTTTTATAAAGCCAGATAATAAATGTTTGCATAAAATATTTGGCATATCCCAAGTATTTAAATCCTGTTAGCTCAGATTACAACAAGACTATTGCACATAAAGGGATTTTTTTATCCATATGTATATTAACTTACATTTGCATATACTGAACTGAATTTGCCATTTGCCTTTCTTTAAAAACATCCTAAAAGTTGGGTATATATTCATTTCATTGGTCTCCCTAGTTCAAGATCCATTCTAATGTTTAAAAACTTCCACTGTGACAATTGTTCATTTCTGTTTTTAATTTTAACCAGTTACCCATAAATAATAAAACATCTCCTTTCATCCAATGACTGCTCAGTTTGTTTAGTTTTTTTAATAAGGAACTTCATTAAAATGCTTTTGAAAGGCCAAATGAACAATGAATATTCAAATTACTTTATCCATGTGCTTCTTCATATTCTCAAAGCCATAAGAGGTTAATGAAATTTGTCCTTCTATATTCTAACACTTTTATCTATAATTACACTCTTTAGTATATCTGGGCAAAGGCCTTTAATAAAGCAGCAAGGACTAGATTCCTTATACCTTTCCAATCCAATGAAACAGAAGTTGAAAAGAAGTTATATAAAGTTCCTCAGGACTCTGCCTGCTTAGCTGTTCATCAAGTCAATAACTCTCTGAAAATGGAAAATAAAGGGACCGATCTGATTCTCTAGATCAGGGGTGTCAAACTGCCAGCCCGCGGGCCGGACGAGTCATGTGGAAGCCACGCCCACCCCATTGCCGGCAATGGCAAAATAGTCCTATGTCCCGCGACATCACGTGACATCACGAGTTTGACATGTCAGCTCTAGATTGTTTCAGACAGGTTTCTGTCTGTAGTATAGAGACAACATTGGTTGCACTTGTTGATGCCCTTTAAGAGGCAGGATATGGGGTAGTATAACCGCCCTGGTTCTCCTTGATCTTGCTGTATTTTTGATACCATCAACTTTAGTATCGTTCTGCTCCACCCGAAGAATTGGAAGCAGGAGGCGGAGTGTTAGATAGTTCTCTTCCTTTCTTTATGATTGAATCCAGCCAGTGTTTTTTAGAGGGCAGTGATAATATATCTCAATCCTGGATCAGCCTCAAAGTCTTATCCAAATATTTGGAGGATGTGGGGAACTAGACGGGAAAAGGTTAAGATTTGTTAAGAGTTGTGGGCTTTTGGACCCTCACCGGCCAGGGAAGTTTCATCTTTAGTCCCAAATGCGATTGCTCTTTCCCCTTTAGGACTGTGCACAATTTTGGGGATTCTTTAGCTCATAACTCCTACTAAAATTCATCTTATGTGCCATTTGCACACTTACCTGGGGCGGGACCCTTCAGACAATCTTACATACTTTGCTTATTTCATACATATACTTTAATGTGTTCATTAAGGGGATGACTCTTAAAAGCATTCAGAAACCACCATTGGTCCAGAATGTAGTGGCATGGGCAATCATGAGCATATCTTGTCAGGCCCATTAAAACCTTGGTTTTGTGAGCTGTGCTATTTACAGATAAATATCCAAATGCAATGGAATATATGCTATTAGGCCTTTCATGACATAGGGCCTGTTATCTAAATGACCATCTGTCTTCCATGACTTATGACCAATTTGTAAGGCTGCACAGAGTTGGCATGCTCTGGGTTACATCAATCAAGCATAAATACTTGTTGAGACTTAGGAAGCATGCTTACTTTTGTTGTGGCACCTGCCCTCTTGAATACAATACCCCTGAGATATGTGTGGTTCCTATTCTGGCCATATTCAAGAGCTCCTGCATTTTAATATATAAAGCAGGACATTAACAAAGTTGTGCAAAAAAGTGAAAAAATAAAAGTATGGTACGAAACTTGGAAAATAAAGCTCATGAAGTAGAATAGCTGTTTCCTTAGACAAAATAGGTATGCAAATATGGCAACTGAAATTTTAAAATCTATGACAGAGGTCCACAACCTATGGCCATGGCCCACTACTGGGCCGTGGCCTCTTGGCCACTGGGCTGCATGAGTAGCTGGGCAGAAAGGTTGGAGACCCCTGTTCTATGACATAATATATTATTTCCTTATTATAGTTACTGACAAGAATTCTCTAAGTTAACAAAATAAACAGTGTTTGTTTCAATGAAATAAAATGCAAATATAAAATTGTATTGAGATCTAAGAGCTAATCAAGATATTCTCAGTTTTACAGACAATATAAAACCGTCACAATTCAAGAAAACTGAAATTTACTGTTTGGTTGAAATAGTTGTACATAAATTAAACCATGCCTGCCTTGAGTACATGAACAATTAAGTATGAAACAGGCCCTGGTGTTTAGAAGGCATAAGAGAACATGGGCTATAGATTCAGTGTTGCCGTTTTTCCATAAGGGGACATTCTTAGCTCATAAAGAATTTTCCCTTGCAAACAGCTGTTGGGAAAGCATTAAAATATGGTAAAGTTAGTGCTGTATCTGAATTAGTTAAATTTCAGAACAATGCTGAACAGAATAAAAAGGAGTTGATTAAATATGTTATACTAAGCTATCAAGGAAACAGAATGCAAACTACATTGAACACAAATACCAGCATTTTAAATATTATAACTATTGATTTTAAAAGTATTTCTTAAATGTACAATCTTATAACTTCATTCGTTATCTGAACTTATTTATCTTCTCATCAATATGGTAAAAGAATAATACAGTGCTAATACTTATGAATGTTTCAGAGCAAACACATGTTTTCATTTAAACAAATGTACCAGAACTACAAGTGGTTGTATTCCAACCTTTAAAACTTTGTTATACAATAAATTAATAGGTCTGCTCTGCTCTGTTACACATCAAGATCCATACCTCAGTCTTTTGCCTTAATCTGCAATTAAGATCTAAGTATCTGAATGCATCTAAATCAGGGGTGTCAAACTCACAATGTCCCATGACGTGTCACAACTTTTTTCCCATTGCCGGCAATGGGGTGGGCACGGTTTCGCCATGAGACATCCGGCCCGTGGGCTGGCAGTTTGACACCCCTGATCTAAAGAATATAAGAGGATGGAATACAAGCCTTTATAGCCTAAATTAAGCCAACAATTACCAGCAATTTTAAATTACTATTGTAGGACAATGCCAGAAGAGTTAAAACTGGCTCCCTGCAAGCACCCAGAGAAAATATACTTAAAATGACTACATATGAAAATTTACATTTGGGGAAAAAATCAGTTTGTATACACACATACACAAACACATACAAATCTCTCTCTTTTCATCCATCCACCCAATAAAAACCTCTGGAACTATATCCAAGGGTATTCTGTAAAATAGTCTTCAATTCATCCCACTCAAAGCAACATTCTCAGGCTGTAATAGGTCACAACTAAGTATAGCACCTTCCTTCAAGAATAATTTTGCTTTGTCTATCAGCTGTCAACAAAACACAAAGAACTCATATGGTCCTGCCATATATTGTACATGTAGGAGAATCTTAACAAAATACAAAGACTGCAAAAAAAGAAAAAGGAAATGAAATTTGCATGGCAGGTACAATTCCATGCTTACTATGAATACAATATGCCAAATTTCCAGAGTCTCCATGGCATTCATAAAATAGTTTCACTATTTAATAAAATACAAGTGAAAATCAGGGTAATTTATATCAGCAGAACGAGGTGTGTGTGTGTGTGTGTGTGTGTGTGTGTGTGGTATGAAGGTAAAAAAAGATGTCAAAGGTTAGTAGATAGGCAACACTGCCAGTAGATAATGTAAATATATTTAATTGAATATTTTAAAAATGACTAAACATTGACAATAATTTTATAAGGAGATAGGTTAAATAACATGGGAAAATGTTGAAAATCTCAGCAGTGACCATCTCAAAACCAGTAAAAAGAGTTTAAAAGCATTTCTGAGCAATGTTTGTTCTTTTAAGTTTAATTATTTTTTCTTTGAGAATGGTGCTAATGAGACTGAATATCTTTCATGGTTTCGAAGGGCAGTTTGAATAGTCTGTAAACAAGACTAAAGGTAGACAAGTGAGCTGACTGAGCCAAGAGGTTGCTAGGTGATACAGAATGTAAACCCACCAAATTGAGAAGGGTTATTTTACTTTCATTCTGCTTTCACGCAGCTTCTCCCAAATTTCATCCATTACCTTTCAGGTGACTATGACAATATTTTATTTGCTCTCAAAAAATCTTTGTTTGAGAAATGTAAATTGAAACTGGAAAAGAGAGGACTGATTGAAAAACTTGAAGAAATCTAAGACCAATATTAATTCCTGTTAAGAGGGAAATAACATTGTCCTCGTATGTCTGTAAGAACAAATGTTCACTATATTCTTTATTTTTTCCCTTCTCTCTACTACAAAAACTTGTGATTTTTTTTCAAGTATCTGATCAGAGATTGTCCAGTAAGAGCACTTTATTAGATCATCAGTCAAAGGGTTTCAAAAGCACTGAAAGCAATGGGCTCAAATGCAGTACATCAGTTTTAGCAGACCACAGACTAATAGTAAGCTGTAGATACTGCTGAGAACTTTCCATGCACTAAACTCTTGAAAAAGCACCATCTCTTCAGCTTAAATGCAGCTGCCTCTTTCAATGCTGCAAATGGGTAAATTTGACAAAAAAGCCACCATTAAGACTACATGAAAGGCTCAAGACAACATCCTTTCAATGCTTTGTACTTCAGTAATCAGATGTACTTACTCACCCCCTCCCCCAAACCCGATCAAGAACTATTTCTGAATGGTAGGAAATAATTCCACTTTGTACATCTTTTAGTTAATCAAGACTTTCTATTCAGCAATTTGACCTTTTGTTCAAAACAGGATTATCAGTTTTTTCGCCAGTTACCAAGGGCGACTCGCATGGTGAACATAATTGCAATAATTTGCAAAACACCATGGCAACCCACATTACAACTAGGTAAATACTGGTCTTTTGTGCTACATTGTTATTTTCAGAGATGCTGAAGTCAAAGAACAAATGACAAATGAACACAAAATTTATATTTGCTTTGTCTCAAAAGAGAAGAAAATTGATAACAAGAATTGAGGGGAAACCAACTACAGCTGTAATTTCTAACTTGATTAATTAGGATGGTAACAGTCCTTAACAGTATATTCAACAAACAGCCCTGACTTAGTCTCTCCACCCACTTCTCTCCCTCACTATGCTCTACCACTATCCCCCACTCCAGACATTTTTTTTTCTTCTGCTAGGAGAACCAACCAACCCCGTTTGCTCTTTTTTTCATCTTAATAGAATCCTTAATTACAGAATATTGTCCTCCAGCTCTTCATTACACACTAAAAACTGAGTGCAGGAGAATACATGTGCCAAAACAGCCAGGGTAGCTACAGCAGTCTTGTCTACTTTTTTTGGACACAACAGGCCTAATGATGAGGTGGCATTTTTCTGGTATTAGCAGCTGTTCTGCTGCAGACAATTAAACACAACTATTTAGCATTTCAGAAAGCTGCTTCTTGCACTGGCAATGTTAGGTAAGTGTGCACGCTAAAATAAATTTAAAATTTAAATGCCAAAACACAGGAAACCTCTACACACCGAGATTGCCATTTTAGGCACAAAATATTGTATGTACAGTATAAGTACTAAACAATGATCAGAAAAACATATTTGGTTAATATTGGCCTAGCCTTTGATTTGGTAAAGAAGAACAAAAAGAGAACGCTGTTTAGGTAATTATTTCTGTAACTTAATGCAATATAATAACCTAATGTGACAAATTAGAGAAACAGGTAAAATGCCAAGCTGAGTTGATTTAGACACTGATTTTTATGGGACCAAGTGGCCACTCGGAATGCATAGCTCAAGCCCTTGAGATAAATAGGTTATTAACATACCAATGTTAAGAATAAAAGAAACACAGAAAATGTTTTACTTTGTAATTAAAACTAGGTACAACTAGGATTTTAAAGTGTGGGGGGAAAAATCTTGCTTTGTTTACCTATCCTAACTTACTTATTCACACTCAATTTCCATTCCAGTCGTCCATGTTTGGAAATTCTCAGAGTTCACTCACTCACTCTCACACACACACACCATAATACTTTGCCTTTCACCAACCCTGTACCTATGCAGCTCAATATTTAGCCTAAAAAAACTCATAAGATCAAATGAAAAAAGTCATTTTAGAGTCAAGATAAGAAGTATTGTTCATAACCTTTCCTTAGCTAATCAAAGAGTAGAGTGGGAGTTGGTGCCTAGAAGCTACTTTTTGTAGCAAGAGATATTCCATAACAATGAAGTATAGAGTTCTACCACCTTGAGTTATTTTTGCAGAAGTTGGGAAAACTATTACTTATTCCTAATGCTATAATTATTGTACAAAAACCAACATTGTCATTGATAGGGAAATTGCTAACATCCTTTCTCCCCAGCCCATCAAAATATAGGTTCTAAGGATCTCTTAGATAAATATACCATTTTAATATATATAGGAACAAAATATAAAATTCAAGATTCTGAGGCTTTTGTATAGTTTTCATTAAAAAAAATCCTGCATACACACATAAGCATTCAAAGAATTGAAGCAGCTGTGTGTTTTGGAAGCCTTAATAAGGTTTCTTCCGGAGCTTTTCCTAACCATCTACGTACACATGTTCATGCATGCATAGATATTTGTATTGAACACATAAGAGGAAAAGTTGTACATAGATTACATATGTGTGTATGTATGTGTAGTCTTTATTTAGTGATCACAACAGGGACCAGCAGCTGTTGTAAAACAAAGTGGTCACTAAATGAGAAATCACATGACCATGACTATTCTTTCCTTTTTTCTACTCCCCCTCCCTTAAAAATCAGTGTCTAAATCAACTCAGCTTGGCATTTTACCTGTTTCTTTAATTTGTCACATTAGGTTATTATATTGCATTAAGTTACAGAAATAATTATCTAAACAGCATTCTCTTTTTGTTCTTCTTTACCAAATCAAAGGATAGATAGAATGCTCACTCTGACACTGAGATATCCAGTTCAAAACAGACAATGTGAATCAATTTCACACTTTCCGCTTTTGTTTGCCTCCTAATAACTTTCCCACCTTTTGGAATGCTCACCCAAGCAATGGAATAATAGCAACAAGAGAATTAATGTTTGTGCATATATTCAATAGAATGAAAGGAATTACAAGAAATCCAGGTACACAGTGGGGAATGCATATCGAAACTAATGTAGCGGCAGCGTTGGTGGTTGGCACCACTGCGTTACTTTCAATGTGTATTCACCATTGTGCGCCTGCTTACTCTCTTGTAATCCCTTTCCCATATTTTTGCTGTGCAAAGGGGAAATAAAGGAAAACGGCAATTAAGGAACATGACATGTATTGACTCTAATGGAGATCACATAACTAAGGGGATGCTGTGAAGGTTGTAAATGAAGGCATTGGTTGTAACATTACTTTTCAGCACCATTATAAGTTAAGAGGGTCACTGAACAACACAGTAAAGTATCTGGGAAGACTCCCAAAGCAGCTACCAGAACCTTCTAGGAAACCAGCTACTTCAAGAGAATCACTTTGTAAAGAGTGCCTTATACAACTCTAATGTCTATATTACCCTCTTATGTGCAATTAAACATGTTTTTTCTGTCACATGTGCATAGAGTTTTATGTCAGCAAAATACACACAATTATCTTCATAGAAGGGATATTTGTGTATGACAAAAACTACATAAATTTGGCTTTTAACAGTAACAATCACAAAGGCCACAAGGTACTCCAAGTACTCCATGATTTTAACAGGAGTGACCACACCACCTTTATAATTCTGATTTCTTCTTTAAAACAGTGTTATTAGAGCTTGAACAGTCACTCCTTTCTTTCCAACATACAAAAATGACATCATTGAACCTAGCCATTAACAAATTTAAATGGATTAGAACTGGATACTTTCAGTCAGAGGATCACCATTTATTACCCAAGATGTGAAAAACAAAGAAAGGTGTAGGTTTTATAATTAGGTAAGAACAGTACTTGGTTACAGCACAATGAATGAATATCAATTAGACTTCATGAATACCCTTTAATAAGAGAATCACCTAAGTTTACATTCCAACCACTCTTCAGAAAAGGTTGGTGAATTTAATGATCTAGTTCACAGGTCCCCAACCTTTTGGGCACCAGGGACCGGTTTGGTGGAAAGAGGTTTTTCCATGGCCCAGAGGGTGTGTGGTTTTGTGTGCTTCCTGCACCTCGCAGATGGGGCTTTGCTTGTTTGTGCGGCCCGACTGCTGGCATGCTGCGGCCCGGTACTAGTCCACAGACCGGAGGTTGGGGACCCCTGATCTAGTTCAGTTTGGAACTGACAGAATATGCAAGCAAGATGTGCTCCTTGTGAGTAGAATGCCAAACTGGAAATATTGAGAATGTAGTTAGATTACATGTTTAGGAAGCCAAAATGAAGCATGAAAATGACTTATCAATTTCTGCTACTCCAATGATTTCTTCACAGGTAACACCACTTTCAGACAATCAAAGGACCTTCTTTATATGTGGACGTCATCAAATGGAGAACACAGAAATCAAACTGATTACATTATTTGCTAAAAGGAGTGGAGGAATCCAGTTATATCATCAAATCACTCACATGCAATTTCCAATTTAAAGAATAATAATAAAGCTAACCAATTTCCACAATATTATTTAATTATTTTTCACATTTCTGAACCGGCCATCTCCCTTAAAGAGTCTCTTAATCTGAAGCACACCAAAAGCATACCAACAGCCGTGGTGGCACCGTAGTTAGACGGCAGTATTGCAGGCTAATACACTGCTCACTCCAGGAATTTGCTTCTGAGTGGCTCATGGTTGACTTAGCCTTCTATCCTTCCGAGGTCAGTAAAACGAGGACTCAGATTGTTGAGGACAATATGCTGACTCTGTAAACCACTTAAACCACTTAAAGAGGGCTGTAAAGAACTATGAAGCGGTATATAAGTCTTAAGTGCTATTGTTATTGCTATATATCCAACATATTAAAGAGGAATCACTTTAAAGTCCTGAACCTCATTAATAGAAAACCAGAGAAACTGTGGAATGAACTTAACAAAGTTTTTAAGGATGAATGTAAAAAGGAAAAATAGCCAATTTGAAGAACAGCAAACAAAACTAGGAGGATTACACTGAGGTAATGGATAATAGATATGCCAGCTTCCCAAATCCCTTAGAAGATATTCCCTTTTTACAAGAACCTATACCACTAGAAGATGAAGTTACTGTAGATCAGCACTCCTGCCAATTCCAGGTCAAAAGGCTACAGGAAGTGACAGAATATTCACAGAAATTTAGCAAGCAACAGGAAAAATCAGTAAAGTTTCTAATCAAGCTTTGTCACAAATATGGAGAATAATGATTCGAAGAGGTCAATCTTATATTCCAAGCACCAACAGTAAAGGAACAAGCAGTCAAGAATATGCTGCAGAATGGACTTGGTAGAGCAGCTACAAAGGCCTTGGAAAAGATCAGAATAATGCAAATCACATTTCCTGTGATACTATACAGAAACAAATGTCAGACTTTGAAGAAGCAGAGAAAAAGACTATTTGATGCTTTTGAACTTTGGTGTGGGAAGAAGCTCTTTGGAATACCATGGACAGCCAAGAAAACAAATGGATCATAGAACAAAAGATGCCAGAATTCTCTCTCAAGGCACACACGCCAAGATTCTAAGTATCCTATCCCAAACACATTATCTAACTCTGGAGAAGGCTCCAATGTTGGGAAAAGTAAAAGGACAGCGGATGATCAGCTGCAAGGTAGATAAACCCACATAAGGTGGTAAGGAATGCATCACTGGAAGACGTGAAGAACCATGTTAGGGGCAGATGGTTGTCATGGAGAATAACTTCTATATGTTTGATAACCCCAACATGTTGGCAAATAATCAACCAATGAATCTAATCCACCATACAATGTAGTTTATTCAATAAAAAGTACACTGGGAAAGCAGTATGATTGTATTATGTATGATCTCTTGCCTTAACTATTTTTAAAGAAATTTATTCAAGCAAGAAGTGATGGATGATTAACTGGCATTCTGAGCCCTATTAGAGACAACAAAAAGAAAATCAAGATGAAAGTG
This sequence comes from Vipera ursinii, assembly GCF_947247035.1. Taxonomy (NCBI): domain Eukaryota; kingdom Metazoa; phylum Chordata; class Lepidosauria; order Squamata; family Viperidae; genus Vipera; species Vipera ursinii. Next base: position 64,465,092 of record NC_139514.1, read on the forward strand.
TTGCATGTTAGTTACATGCAAACAACTGTAACATATATAGGTAAAACACAACCACTGATATAATTTCCTAACACTAAATCCGGTCCTTATTTAGTTTGGCAGTCATTCACATACCAGATAATAGTAGAAGCTCCGGAATGCAAATTTCATGGCAATGAGATATAAATAAAATGCAATGAGAAAACATTATCTTTAAAGACTTAAGATAAAGATGTAAAACAATATGTAGAATGCCCACTTTTCGCACTAAACACTAAAGTACTAGAACTCATAATTTCTTTACACAATCAATGCATTGCCTAATATAAAGGCATTAGATAAATATAAGTTTTGTAAAAACATGAACATCATTAATAAAAGTGATCTAATAAATTAAATTACAGCAAGTTATAATTCAAGTTATTTCAAACTCTGGTTTACTTCAAAAAGCCATTCCAAGCAAAAAAAATTACAAGCAGCAAAATCTTAATATATTGTTTGGTAAAGTTCAACTCAGTCTTTGGAAAACACATTTATCTATCCAGTAAAGCTTGTGTTAATGCGATGTAAGAGTTTGGCAAATTCAACTCTAATGGAGCATAAAAGTGCTTTTCCTTGAAAGTGAGATCATTTTTAAAAATTCAAAGCATGATCACTTTTTCTTTTTGCAGGAACAATCTGATACAAGCAGCAAAGCTTAAATAAACTAGAAACATTTCAAATGATCCATAAAGGATTAATAAGCACCACAGGAAGTCCTATAGGCTCAGCTTATACATTTTTTCCCATCCTTTCTCCTGTGATGCACATGACATGAAATTCTAAGTAGAATTCAAGTTTCAAAGTCACTGAATGTTAAAGTCCAAATGCTGTAACACTGCAGTGGAACACGGTCATCATCTTGCATTACTAATCTAAACAATAAGATACTGGTATTGTTAACACACCAATGTTCAAACATCCTGATTCCTGGGGAAAAAAATCTGGATATAGAGAAATGATTAAGGGAGGGAGGGAGGGAGGAAGGAAGGAAGGAAGGAAGGAAGGAAGGAAGGAAGGAAGGACGCTTTTGTAGTAAAAGCAAAATAAGCTACACTAATATAAAAGGACAAAAATGACAGCTGTTATTTTGGCAGAGATAATCTATGCTGAAATACAAAACTCAAAGATAAAATTTATTTCAATATAATTTTCTTGTTTTCCCACTGATTCCTTGACTACCACAGAAAGCAGGATTCTAAACATATTTTAATAGAATCTTCAATCAATATGAGTAAAACAAATCACAAGACATATGTGAAAACACATTACAGGAATATTGTTTACAAAATATATTGTATGCATATTGATGCATTCCACCAAGAAAAAGAAATCCAAGCTATTCCATCCAAATTATAGCTAAAAGATTAAAACATTAAGTAAGAGAAGGCAAGGTCAAATTGCATTAACTCACTGTAACCTATGTAGTTATATATGAAGTTACTTAGGTTTGCTCACAGTTGCATTCCAACTGGACAAGTCCAGTATGAGGTGCCTAAGGCAAGGTTCTGTAGGGTTATCTGGATCATGTTGAATTCTGTGACTCCTAAGTAAACAGTTGGTCACTTTGGAGACCTGTTTGCTACATGCTGGACTGTCCTGGATATTCAGGACCACCTGGGAAGTAAATGCTGAATTATTATTTTTTGAGGGAAGTAGGAAGTTGTGGTGGGCACCCTCCTCAAGAACCCACTATTGGACCCAATTTTCATCCAGTCTCTAATTTTTCTTTCTGAGAAAGATTATATAGAAGGTGGTCATTCTTCAGCTCCAGAGAAACCTGGAGGAAAGAGAATCCTTAGCAAGTTCAGCTGGATTTCATTAAGGAGACAGCGTTCGTGGAACTTGCAGATGACCTATGGTAAAGCCAGAAGCCTTAAATGCAGCATGGGTAATAGGAGTCCTCTCACAGACGCTTACCAGGGTTAGGAGGAGGAAACCAGGTGAGAAACCTCCTAGAAGATAGATGGTGGCAGTATTAACTACTCAACAAGCTACACCAAGGCAGGAGGCAGACCATGGAAACAAACTGACAATGTAGAAATGGTGAGTTTTGGTCATTAAATGCTGAAACTATTTTTAAAAATGTGCCTGGCCACAAATTCTAGCTGTTGGATCAGAAGGAGATTAGATCAGAATTAGTTCCAGATTACATATTTACTATTTCAAGAAGAGTGTGATTCTACCCCAGAATTATGATCCATTCAACAATGACTACTTTTGCCTTATCTGGATTCATGTTAGCTGTTCTCCACATTAAATAGGTAGAATTTAATATTAGAGGAAATCTCAGTTTCTTACAAAAATACTAGCATGGAATCAGACTCCCTTTGAACAATCATCAAACTATACAGGCTATAATAATTCTTTATATAGTCTTAATTTTCCTGTTAGAGCATCTACATTTCCATCTGCTCCTAGAGGTGTTTTTGTATTTGCCCCTGGATTTTGCATTTGAATCTAAAACAGCAAGAATTTCTAGATGATACTTTGCAGTTTTCTGATTAACGTAAAAAGATTTAATGAATGATGAATGCAAAGCAGGGAAAAATAAATATTGTTCTCTTCAAATCATTTACCATTCATGCTGTCTAATACAATTCTGTAACAAAAAGATACTCTAATGGTATATCCCAGTGTTATTTAGGAAGAGCAAAACTGATGACCACATTAAATCTGAAGACTTGGCTCTTTGAGCTTTCTGGCCTGGACTGAGAGTATTAATTGGGGTTTTAATTGGATTTGAATTGGGGTTTTATATTTTTTATATAAATTCAAGGTCTAAATGTAATCATTTTAACTGTTCTTAATTTTTGTAATTGTTGTATTGTTATTTTAAAAACCTTGTGAACCGCCCTGAGTCCTACGGAGAAGGGTGGTATATAAGTCTAATACTGTAAAGATAAAGATAAATCATGGAAGAAAGTTCACAAGGCATCCAAGTTCAACTTTCCACCAATGAAGGCAAATTATGTGACAGAATCCTCAGAAGTGACTATCTAGCCCAGACATGTCAAACACAAGGCCCGGGGGCCAGATCTGGCCCGCGAAGTGGTTTCATGCGGCCCGCGAAGCCATCCTGGAAACAGTGAGGTCCCCACTGCCTTGGCCCTAGTCCAGAGACCCTCCTCCTGCCAGAGACCCTCAGATCTGTCCCACTCCTGCCCAGGCCCCCATAGGCACCCTTGATGCGAATGACATAGAGCTGGCCACGCCCACCCAGTAGGCCATACACACTCTATCCACGCCCACCCAGTAGGCCACACCCACTCTGGCCATACCCCCCCCCGGCCCCCTGAGGGCAACCGCAATGCTGATGCGGCCCTCAATGAAATTGAGTTTGATACCCCTGATCTAGCCTCTGCTTACAATTTATCAATGTGATACTGTCAGGAAATTCTCTACTCTTTAGTCATGTACTAAGTGTTTTTTAGCTTTATACATTTTCATGTTTGTCTGTCTTACTTTTTTTAGCTGCTGGCCTTATGCTATAATAAATATACATATTATTTAATATGAGCCACATGTGGAGAGACTTCCAAAGCACCTGCAGCTTGAGTGCCCTAACACATGCTAGACATTTTCTGTGAGGGATAGAGGTGGAATGTCACTCTGTATCACAACCATTTGCTGCCCAAAGTGCTCATTTCAACATACTTACACAACTAAAGGATGAAAATAGTTTTACTTTGTTCACAGTAAGGAATTTAGATTTTTTTTAAAAAAACCTCTCAATAAAAAAAAAGACTGCTTGCCACAACTTAACTGTTATCTAGGGTGGGAAGATCCACAGTCCTGAGCAGCTTGCAGTTAAAGGGGAAAAAACACATCCCTTTGATGACTAAATAGATGTCCTTGAACTCTGAGCAGCCCCACTTAAATAGACTTGGTGGGATGAAAAAAACCCTTTTCCTTCTGGATTTTATCATTCTGCTCCGGACCTTAACTGCAACTACTGGAGCCTACCATTTCATCAGAAAAAAATGCTATTATGACTATGAGACAGAAAATATTCTCTAATGTCTATTAGCCTGGAAGAGAAAAGCAAATATCAATATAACTTGAAACGAAGGAGAATATACTTTTTGCTTTTACTACTGGTGATTTATTATCAAAAACTGTTAGATCTTCAACAAACAAATATGAATATTTCCCCAAAGGCATTATTAACAATTAATAATCATTACACTGGGTGCCTTGTTTACCTGACCTTCTGTAAATTCAGCTGCCTTGTAATTAGGGCCATATTTTGCACATTTATATATTTGTATGCACAGATTTGACTCATTCATTCATCCATTAAAATTTGCTTGACAGACCCAGAAGGATAATCAGGGTAGAATTTGTATTTACTGGATTATAGAAAATTGCCCAAACTGTTAAGTTCAAGGAAAACGCATTCTTGTCTCTCTCTTGTGACTGATGTAAAAGCAATTACACATCAGAGGATGCCCCAAGACACTCTGAAGGAGCAGCAAAGCTTTTACAATCTGGTGTCTTTAGCAGTATTTTATTCTTTAAAATGGTGACTGGTTTTAAAGACTATCTGAAAAGAAAAAACAAAAAGCAACCTAGCACATCTTGTCTAAGCAATGCATTACTCTGTAATTCAAATGGTAAAGTAATTTCCTAGAAAAGTTAAAATGTTGTATTTACTACTAACTTTGTCAAAAATGAAAAGATTAATTCCTTTATATGTCAGCTTCTCTTGTGCAAGATTTTAGGCTGTTAAAATGTGACATATCAAGCTTTTTTTTCTGGAAAAGAGCAAGAATGTTATATGATATTAAACGAGAAAGGTAAATTAATGCTAAAAGTATCACAATTAATATGTGTCACATATTATCATTATTATCTTCAAAGTAATAATTATAGTTTACTCAGGATGGAACATAAATTCAAATTAATTTGAGTACAGAAGTGATATCAAATATTTTTACAACAACAACAAAATTCAATGGTTTTGAGGAAAGTGAAGGTCACCTATAATAATTGTCTACTCCAATTTGTGGCCAAGAGTGACATCTTCAGATTGCCTATGAGAGTTCGTTGAGTACCATTTCTTGAGCAGGCAGCATCCTTATGATTGCCATTTCTGAGAACCAACAACATGTTCCCTAAATTTCTGATGCGCTCACCACCCCAAAACTGTTGCTTTCCCTTGCTCCGTAGTCTTCATTTTCCAAGTTATGAAACCATTTACTGATCATTTCAGCTGGTAGGAATATTATATACTGCATAAATACCCCCAAATGATTAATTCCCACAAAATTGATAGGATAGTGATTGATCAAGAAGTTTCAAACGAATTGTCTTTCAACTTTGGTTTGTATAATGGCATGGATTTTTCAAAGATGTAGATGAAGCATACCACGTTTTTACCTACATGTTCCCTAGCAATCAGACCACATCCTGAAAAGATCTAGAATGCTATGGTTAATGTGTAGGCACCCATGCACGCACACACACAGGAACACATACAAGCATATCTTATCGTACTTATGAAAATATTGTATTTCAAATTTTCTCTTTTTTCTTAAATCTATGGTCTTGGTTATTTATTTCCAAGTCAAAAAATGTATTAAGTTTTTAACTGACCAGATTCAATCTACTTATTCTGATATTTTGTTAATGAAAACAAAAATGTAAATCCTTGCTCTAAGATTCACCGCAGAATAGCTATATACATTTCAGAAGTTAAATGAAATATAGTTGCATGTAAAAGTTTAAGCACCTCAGGGTCAAATTGTTTTCAACTAATCCCTAAGAGGCTCTGCATGGGACACAGTTAAACACATCTTTCTGCAAATTTGCATCCATACATACTATTTATGTGCAGTTGTTTACAGATTCAAAATAAGAAAACAGTGAATATGGCAGGTGCAGAAGTTGGACATCCTTTCAGTCAGTACTTTGTAACATCTCCTCAGGCAGAAATAACAGCTTTCAAACATTTCCTGTAGTCAACTAAGTGTCTTTCTATTTTTGCCTTAGGAATGTTTTCCCATCCTTTCTTCAAGAAGTCTACTAGCTTAGAAATATTCTTAGATGTCTTGGCATGCAATGCGTGCTTGAGATCTCTCCAAAGCTCTTCAATAATATTAAAGTTTGCATATAAGTATTGCATGGTTAGTTTGGAGGTATGTTTCAGACTGCTCTTAATTTCTTCACTGAATATTGGACATTAGCTTGAAAATCAAGAAAAACTCCTTTTAGAAAAAGCTGGTCAGATTTATAAAACAGAAGCTCCTCATCTCTGCAAATAACCTGGTGAAAAGTTTAGTTGACACTGAAATAGCTATCCATCAGTCTACCATTCAGCTTATATAACAGTCTTCATGGCAGCATTATCAGAAGAAACCATTTTCTCCGACCTCATCACAAAAGACATTGTCTAAGATACACAAAAGAAAAGACAAGCTGCCATGATATAGTTCCACATTTTATCTCTTTAATCAGGTCATTTCCACCTGTTCATCTGAGTAAAACAAATGCCCACTAAATAATTCTTTCAGTTTTGGGGAAAAATAGAAATCGCATGTTGCCAAGATTGCATAGCAGAAGGTATAAGCCAAAGAGGTGCAATTTTATCGCCTCTTGGATGGTTCTTAAGTTGTGAAGCCTAGAACTATGTGGCAGCAAAACCATTTCCTTGCACTTCTGATATCTGCTTAATCATCATTTCAACGCAGACATGGAAGAGGTAAAAAGGACTCGCTGAACCAAATGTGGAGTTATTGACTTCAACAAGGCATTTGAGAAAGCTGATCATAGTCGCCTTCTTGATAAAATTTAACAACATGGAAAAGATGGTCTGACTATCAGACGGATACATAATGGACTGAACAATAACACCTAACATGTGGTCCTTAAAGGATCTATTTCTACCTACAACTCAGGAATTCTGTCCTGGTCAAATATCTTTAATAAATTTATAAATGAATCAGCAGGGGGATGGAAGGGATGCTCAGGAAATATTGTCTAATTTAAACCTTCAAGGCAGGAAACTGCTAACATCCCAGAAGATAAGCTCAAGGTTCAGAGGATCTTGATAGACTTGAACATTTGGGCCTCTTCCAACAAAATGCACCTTGATTACAAGAAACATAGGCTTCTGGGCTTAGGTAGGAAAAAAGAGCCAATGTAAGACTGAGTCACAACAACAGAGATACAACATTGAACTTACGGAAAGTTATATTCTGCATTGAAATACTGTATCACGTTTTAGCCACTATAATATAAAAGGAGGATACCTAGGAACTGGAAAGAGAACAGCAACAAAATTGGTAAGGGCTTTGAGACTAAATCCAATTTCCCTAAATATAGGGAAAGGTAATCATCATAATCAATGTGTTTAAAGATTTGTTTTATAATGTAAATATAACTATGACAATACTTAAATGATGAAATATATCTAAAACACATGTTAAAAACCCATGTGGTATCATAATCAGTCTCAAATTAAAAATAATTTATATGCAACAAGAAATGCTCTAACCAAATACATTTCTCTTTTCAAGGATTAATATTTTAATAAATAGTTGGAAATGAAAGATTGTACAATAACTTTTTTACTTTTCATGTCAATATTGTTATATTTCATTTGGTAAAAAAAATTATAGTTATCTTAGGCCCCAACTTTCAAACTAAGATTCTGTGTTAGATTGTCATGTGCAGAAACAATATACATACTGGACAGAGATCGCTCACTTACAGCGACATACTTCAGAAGATGCTCTCTAAACCATACATATTTCACTGAAAGCCCAGGGTAACACTTCAAAAATGAACCAGCTAAACAAACTCCAATAGCACTTGACAGAGCTACACCTATTCTTTCCATTTCCAAAGCAGTAGAGAATTAATTACCAGTTCTATAGATCTATTGTAAGTATAATAGACTAAAGAGCTATCACAGACACATTTATTGTAAAAGCACAATCCCAAGAGTGTCTAGTAGAGGGCCAAAACGATTAACACAAATGCTTTGTCAGATCAAAGATAAAACCTGCACCACCCAATTGAGGGATGAATTAGAACAGTGGGTTATCTTTCAAATTAACCAGGGCAGTTAGTGAGGAAAATTTCATGAAAGTGTAATTCTTAGCCTTTGTGAATCCACACAGCAGGCATTCTGCCAACTGACAAGATGATGAAATTTTCATGCTTAAAAAAGGCTTCTGTATTCCCCAATTTAGATTAGCTAGTATTTTTCTTTTTTCCCCTTTTCTTTCTTTCCTTCTTCTTTTTTTTTGCTATGTGCTATTCTGAAGAAATTGTTTAAAACTTAGATCAAGCTTTCAAAAAAAAAAAGTACCACTATGAAAAAAAAAAATCTTTGGATGTCTGCCACTTTAAAACTACAGAAGATGAAAATCACTAAATTTATTTCAAACTAAGGAATTTATCATGGGGCATGGTAAAAAAAAGTGATTCAGAGGGAATGTGTTCAAATGGAATGTTCCCCACTCACACATACAGTATTATTGCAGGATCAGAATTATTATTTTTCAAAAAAAGTTTAAATAGGTAACTTGTTATTTTTCATCAGTATCATAGTATGATGCACATCATTACCTTTGGAGAAAAAAAGTGAAAAACAGTCCAACAAAATGATCACATATAATCTGTTCTAACTACTTTTAGCTTGGGAGCAAAATGGAATTTCCTGGAAAAATAGAGAAAAACCAGGGGTCCTCGGTGCTCTCTGAGCTTGGTTGCTTGCAGATGTTTCATTACCAAAACTAGGTAACATCATCATTGCTAATGTTGCTGTAACACTAGCATTGATAAAGTTACCTAGTTTGGGTAATGAAACGTCTGCAAGAAAACAACCAAGCTCAGAGAGCACCAAGGATCCCTCATTTCAACCCTGAGCTACAAATATTTTCATTTATTAGATAAAAATCATCATATGCTTTCCTAGACATGGAAGTTCTTATTATCTTTCCGGTTTTTAAAATTAAGCGAAATTCCATCAACTCTGGGAAACCTCTATAGGTTCTGTAGCTTCCATCAATATTATGATTTAGAAATTACTTTCTCTTTCTCCTTTTAAGTCTCTGGAGTAAAATGACTCATTGGAATATTGCAAAGCTATAGCACACTACAGTCACCCAATGGATGGATGGATGGAAATACTTTTACAGGTAATCCTTGCTTATCAACCCTAATTGGGACTGTTAACTCTGTTGTTAAGGGTCATAGATGCTAAGTGAAAAATCATATGATCACACCAGACTTACAGCACTTCTGTTTCCATTGTTAAGTGAATAACCAAGGTCATTAAGACGTCACATGATGCAACTTGGGATTTTACTGCTAGCTTCTCTATTGACTCTGCTTGTCAGAAGTTGCTTATGAAGTGGACAAATGGTAATCATGTCTGGGAGGAGGACACTGTGACACCCATAAATGCAAAACGTTTTTCCCAACTGTCAACAGTCACTAAATAAGGCAGTCAACAAGCAAGGTGTACTGTATTAAATAACTTTAAACAGATTCATTTGATTCTGTAAAGTAACTGTAAAGTTCTGTAAATAATCCTTTTTCCTGGGGTATTACTAACCTATGACTCCAAGCTTCTGTCAGTCCCATAAGGTAGACCAATCTAAGAAACCAATGCCATATGGGTTAAAAACCACGCCTATCATAGCCAACGCTTATAAGCCTGCATGTGCTTCTCTTGTCCCTCACTTTGTCTTATATTAGAGAGGAGCCCATCTGAGGCATTTTCTCAAGTTAGTTTCTTGGAATGAATTTAAGCCAGCTGGTAACAGATCTTCTCACTATCCTTCAAGGCCTTTCTTTATGCTTGTAGAGCCTCCCTTACATCTGTATTCTACCTACATTTCCCAAATCCATCTCCTCTAGTTTCTTTCTCCTTTGAGAAATAAGTTGGGAGAAGGTATTAACACACAGCTGAATGCTAAGAACAGAGTTCCTGCCAAATAATGTTCTATCTAATAGTTCTAAAAAGGATCTAACTTTTTAGGGATGTTGATTAAGTATATCGGTGTGTCAGAATCTATTGAGAGTATGTTAACGACATGGCTAAATTAACTCCTTCAGGATGTCTAGCTGCTTATGTTGCCACAGAGAAAAAGAAAATCTGAAGTTGCAAAGGCACAATTACAGTACAAAAATGGAGCATAAGACACATGAATATGGGAAAGCTAAATCACAAAGATGAAATGAAACAACCACAAATTGACAAGTTAGGCATCAGCAAATTGAGATGTACTGGAAATTGACATATTCAGTCAGAAGATCACACTGCTTATTATTCAGAACCAATACAAAAAGAAGGAAAGTTTTTGGCTTTTATAGTTTGGAAGGGTATAGCAGAAACAGTACTTGATACAATGCAAAAAGTGACCAAATAGTATCGACTGAAATGTAATGTGTGGATCATTCAAATTTAGATTCCAACCCAAAATACAGAAGATAAATTTGAAGAGTTTTATCATCAAGTTCAATCAAGAAATCAAGAAATCATGTATGCAAGATGTGCTGCTTGTGACTGAAGACTGGAATGCCAAAGCTTAAAATAAAGAGGAAAATGTAGTTGGATTGTAAGGTTTAAAAAGCAAATGAAGCAAGAGAATAACTTGCCAATTTCTGCCGTTCCAATATTTTTAGAATATAAGATAAGACAATGTAGTCAAACTCTTGACACCAATATTTGTTCTTCAACACTGTCATCAAACTTGAGGGAATAGAAACAGGGTAGACTTTGACCATGGAATCAACATCAATAGAAATATTACATCATGCAAGTTGCACATTTTACCTCACTCTTCTCTGTTGAAGTCTTGTTGAAGGTGAGTATTGTCATTTTGAGGAATTCTTGCAGTAATTAGTGATTGGCACATATTTTAGAGTTGATCTTCTCTTTCCTCCTTCATTTGCTCTTCTTATTCTTGTGATTCTGGGGATGTGCAATCTTTCATCCTCCATTTCTTCATTTCTCCTAGTCCTTGCTGCATCTCAACAGTGTGTCATCTTGGATCATTATGTTTCTTTCCAAGTGTCATTATTTTGGCAATATTTCAATTTCTTTTTTTACCACAATGTTCTAGGTTGCGGTTCTCACCTCAGAACAGTTTAAAATCTTTGCTAGATTCTCCATTGAATTGTAGGAAGCTTTCAGAGATAGTTTAAAATAGAATCAGGTAGCCTTCTCAGGGATAGGGCAAGTCCGGTCTACCTGATCTCTGGCTGCCAAAGGAGGGGCTCAGCTTCAGAGCAGGAAGCAGCTGAAAAATGAAACAGCATGGGCAAGGACTACGGTACAGTAACTAATGTATTTGACTGACACCAGAGAGATCTAGTTTCTACTCCATCTGCAGCCACAGCAGTTCTCTTGGTGACTTTCAACTCAACCAATTTCTTCATAACCTATGTTATGAAGAAATTGAAAATGGAGCGCTACATATGTATCTTGAGTCCTGGACAAAGATGGGATACGATCCTTGTGCAGGTTTATGTGCCAAGGAATGGGAACCATAAATCAATAAAAATATCCGGACCTTTCTTCATATACCTTAAAGTTGTTGCTTCTTTAAGAGTCACTTGAGTTAATTCCTTGCTGCTGAGTGGGGGAGACATGGGATTGAGAGACTAGATGGGAAATTGCGACAGAAAATTGAAAATGAAGAACATGTGACCAAAGCAGGTATCCAGCAGTGCAGTAGCACTAAACCAAAAAGCAGCCACAACTTTCCTGAATATCACTGCCTCATCCCTCTCGTGGGATTTTGGACACATTCTGTAAGTTAGCCCATTTGAGGCACCTTGGTTCAAAAATTGTTGGCCTAGGAAGCATTGTTTTACACAAGTTCATGACAATTACAGTTTTAGTAGCATATAAATTACTACCACCATGATTTGAACCCAAACTGATAAGCAATGTATTTTACTCACTATATGCTGAATATACATTAAGAGAAACTATTGAAAAAGATGAAGATGAATTTAAAATTGGAGGAAAATCATCAATGATCTATGTTACGGCATTATGCTGATGATGCTATTCTGAAGCCTAAAAATACAAAGGATCTAGAAGCTGAAGTTATAAAAGTCAACATATACAGTTAACATGGGGCTAAAATTAAGTATAAAGATCACACTAGTGTCAATAGATAGAACCACTAGAATTGGCAATGAAGGTATCAATGGAGACATTCTTTGGAAGGAAAAGTTGGACTTTAAAGAAGGAGAAGGATAGGAAGAATATGGGCAGTGTTTACCTTTGGTATTGGAGAAGAGAATACATGGACAGCCAGGAAAACAAACAAATGGATCATCAAACAGATCAACACAGAATTCTCACTCAAGGTACAAGTGACTAAGCTCAAATTATCCAAGTCTGACATATTATACGAAGACCTACTTCTCTGGAGAAGGCTCCTATGCTGGACAAAGTAGAAGAAAAGTAAAGATAAGAACAACCAGCAATAAGGTGAATGTATTCACTTATTGTGGCAGTGAATACACTGTTGGAAGACCTGAAAGAACAGATTAGGGACAGATTAGCATGGAGAAAATCTATGTGATCTTTAGGAGTTAACAATTTCATTACACTCACTCACTCCCTCAATATGATAAAACTATTAAAATGTATGTCAATCAGTTTTAATACTGTCTTCTGAAAGAGATATAAGGACTTAATTTACATTATATTTTCCCCTGGACTCTTTCCTGTATATGCTAAGCAAATTATAGTCATCAGCCACACCAAACTGTATTTGTAATCTGAATTTCAGACTGAGCTTGAATGCACAATTATGTGTATAAAATACATGGTAGTCATAATTAAAATCTCAGTTAAACACAAGAAATAACAATTAGATCTGAGACTTCTTGAAAAGTCCTATTCAAATTAATGGACTCAAATGCTGAACTTGGAGTTGAGAGCTGGGACAAATGATCTGATACCTTCCTAATGTATATGTAATAAAAACATCAGTCTACCTCAAAACAGAAGACAATGAAGAACTGGTTAATGGATCCACAAAGTAATATCATATACTGATATAAGCACAGGTATTACACAGACTAATAGTAATAACATTTCTCTATGAAATAATCAACAGCAAATTCTAAGCTGAAAATACATCAATATTACATCATAGATTTTTCAATGAAGCTATACTTTGCCAATTGTACTAGCACACCCTTTGAAGATGCACTTTACATCATTACTACTTGAAGATGGGAAGTGGGGAGCAAGAAAAACAAAGAAATAAAAAAATCTAATTACAATCATTTTTAACTGGTATTTTTACTTTCTAATACTTTCTAATAATCAGGTCAAAGAGTTTGAACAAATTAAATTATCAATTATAATTCTGATTTGATTCCAATATTTTCCCCTCTTTTGTGGCTGAAGACGTTTCAACTCATACAAAGATAGCAGGATTCCCAACCTATTCATTTCCTGGCACTGAATTTAACAAAGAAAGACGAAGATCCAAGTTTAGTTCTCCATTTATCTATGCAATTAATTGCATGCACTTGACCCTGTTAATATCCCCACCCAAACTCACATAATAACTGAATGAAGAAAGTGTGTCGGGGGGGGGGGGAAGACTATAGGAAGAACACCTAGGGAAGATGCATCATAAATTATGCAAAATATTTTTATATATGCACACCAGAATAAACTATTGAGAGCTAGAGAAAAAGCAACAGATACGCATATACACAGATTGTTTAAAAGTTACGTTAACACTGTAGTACACAGATTTTAATCAGCACTGAAGGTTTTAAAAGATTAAGTGGCAACTGTCACAGTCTAATAGCACACTAGCACGTTTTCTTAGGTTCACTTGTCCAAGTTCCTTCATTTTTCAGAGAAATAACAGAAAAATGAAACCAATTTACTGTATTAGCTAAAGTGTCAGACTAGATATGGCAAACCCAGGTGATCATCCTGTTACATAAATACACTAGTTATGAGCCATTCTAGGTACTCTTTCTCTATCCAACCTACCTCACAAAGTGCTTGTTATGGGAGAGAAAATAGGCCTTGTATTCTGGATAGATAGAAGTATATGCTAAATAAAGTATATTATACTATACCCAATAATATGTGTTATGAAATAAGGAAATAAAAAACTCATATTTCTGAATTTCATCTTAATGGTCCAATAAATGCTCAATCACTATTTGCACTTAGTTGCTCCCTCTTCAGCCCACTCTGAATAATTTTTTCTTCTTTACTCCTCACATTCTTAGTTCAATATTTCTTGGAAATAAGTGAACAAAAAAGAAGTATCATCAGAAATCAACTGGTAATCTTGTGGAACTGTCAATTAAGAATGGCTGTTAGATTCTGTGGGAGTTGTGAAATGCCAATCTGGTTGGAAAAGTCTTCACAGATCAGCTAAATTCAAGTGTTAAAGAAATAAACAGAGGTTTTAGTGGAAAGGAAATAAAAAGTGAAGAAATGACATTAGGAAAAGTTGTGAGGAGAAGCAAAGATCTAAGGAAAATCAAAAGCAGAAAGAAAGAATTGAGGAGGAACTTATGGAAAGTAAGTACCTCACACGGAAAGAACATATTTCTGCTAATAATCACTACGAATGTATAGGAACCAAAGCTACTTTTAAAGAAATTCATAAAATACATTATAAATGTTACATGCAATATATACAGATTTCTCCACTCCAAGTTCACAATATACAGAGGTTTCTACCAGAAGTTCAACATCAAGAGATTGTATATCAGCTGGAAAAAAGGTCAGGGCCTGGTGAATGTCGAAGCCACTGTCATGGATGAAACTCAGAGCATGCAGGAACACATCAGTAAGCTACTGAGAGAATGCCTGAAACAGCAGTACACATGGGGAAAAAAATCAAGCAGAAGTTTCACGGCAAGACAAGACTCTACGACATACCACTGACAGATAGCTGAGGTGGCAGACATTGGGAAATTCTATCAGTGGCAGGACTAAAAGATAGCACTGAGGCCCTGATCACAGCAGCACAAGAACAGGTACTAAGCTCCAGATTCAGAGAAGTAGAGATCTTTCACGTTAGACATGAACCAAAGTGCAGACTATGCAAAGAGGCCTCAGTGACAATCCAACATATATTGAAAAGAATATGAGATGCAAACAGGAACAGCAAATGCTGAATGGTGCAACCAAGTAGCTGGCATTCTGTACAGGAACTTCTGTAGAGAATATAGGCTGAAGCAGGCATGTCAAACTCGCAACATAATGTGACACTGTGTGACGTAGCGTGACTTTTTCCCCATTTTTTTTAATCCCATTTATATCCCGCCCTTCTCCGAAGACTCAGGGCGGCTTACAATCTAAGCATAAATCAATGTGCTTAGCAATGGGGTGGGAGCGGTTTCAGTATGATGCATCTGGCTTGCGGGCTGGCAGTTTGACATGCCTGGGCTAGAGTCTAGACCACAGGTCTACAACCCGCGGCTCCAGAGCCGCATGCGGCTCTTTCAGCCGTCTCTTGCGGCTCCCAGTCCTCTGCCATGTGCAGTCCAAAAAAAAGAGGGTGGGACTGAAAAAGTTCAACCAATCAATTCAAATATGCAGGGTAGGTGCATATCTCGCCTTGGCTCCACTCTTCAGTCAAACCCTGTTCTGTGCATGCGCGCATGTACGCACATGCACACACATTTTTTGCAGCTCCCAGTTTTTCCTTTTGTGAGGGAACCGGTTCCGAGTGGCTCTTTCACTGTTTCAGGTTGCTGACCCCTGGTGTAGACCCTCCTAAGTCTATATGGGAAAACCTACAGACAGTTGTGGAGAATAAGAGGGCTAAGATCCTGTGGGACTTTCAGATCCAGGCAGACAGGCGAGTATTTTTTAGTGATTGGTAAAGTCAACAAAATATAATTACCTTATCCTTCAGGAAATTAGTTTAAAGATGCTATCTATCTATCTATCTATCTATCTATCTATCTATCTATCTATCTATCTATCTATCTATCTAATTTATATAGTTGCTCATCTCACAGAGTAAGTGATTCCAGGTGGTTCAGAACAAGTTAAAACATATGAAGATTCTCCAAACATTCTTCCATCAGAATACACTGGAAACACTAACAAAGATTGGAAATATATTATATTTAATGTGTTCTTTTATAATACATATATTACCAAAATCTAAACCTATGCTCATCAACTTGAAATCAGCTATTTTGAAATGCTAGTAACATTCTCTATTAATACATAGTAAAGCATAAGCATATTCACAAATCTGACATGAGAATAACAAAATCGCAAGTATTGTATTTATAATGATCATTTTAAGTTAATTTTCCAGCAATATGTTAAATCAGCATCTCTATAATAAAGAACACTGGAGGTAATATTTCGTATAGTTTTAAAACAAAAATTACATCTTAAGAAAATATTACAATTCAGATATTTTTAGCAGTTTGCAATTCTCATGGAACTGAACAAACACTGAAATCAAGACATTGTCATGTCTTGTCATAGTCTTCTAAATAAACACTGTTCCCTAATTAGGGGCAACCATGTTGGTGGCACAGTTCAAAGATACTCTGGGGGAAAAAGTGACTTTTGCCCACTTATTATGCAACAACACCAGAACTTGTGTTATTATACAATTTTGTAAAAATAAACACTGCATTTATGATATATGATATATATGATATATATGGTGTGTGTATATGTATATATGTGTATGTGTGTGTGTGTGTGTGTGTGTATATATATATATATATATATATATATATATATATATATATATATATATATATATATATATATATATATATATATATATATATATATATATATATATATATATATATATATATATATATATATAAATATAAAGGTAAAGGTTCCCCCGCACATGCGTGATAGTCGTTTCCAACTCTAGGGGCCGGTGCTCATCTCCGTTTCAAAGCCGAAGCACCAGCGCTTGTCCAAGAACGTCTCTGTGGTCATGTGGCCGGCATGACTAGACACCAAAGGCGCACAGAACGCTGTTACCTTCCCACCATAGTGCTCCCTATTTTTCTACTTGCATTTTTACGTGCTTTCGAACTGCTAGGTTGGCAGAAGCTGGGACAAGTAACAGGCACTCACTCTGCTATGCGACACTCAGGATTTGACCCGCCAAACTGCCAACCTTCTGATCGACAAGCTCAGCGTCCTAACCCACTGAGCCGCCGCGTCCCATATATATATTCCAGAAGCATGGTACCACATGCTTCTCCCAGAAGAAGGAAGCTGAAGCCACCAGCCTGATGATGACGGATGGGATTCCGTCGAAACGTTGCTCCTACACCTTCAACTGTACGCGGGGAAAAACCCGAATGACCAAAGATATATATATATATATATATATATATATATATATATATATATATATATATATATATATATATATGTGTGTGTGTGTGTGTGTGTGTGTGTGTGTGTGTGTGTGTGTGTGTGTGTGTGTTTTCTGAGGTTTTCGCGGGTGGTTTTTCCCCGCGTAGAACTAAAGGTGTAGGGGCGACGTTTCGACGGAATCCCATCCGTCATCATCAGGCTGGTGGCTTCTGCTTCCTTCTTCCGGGTTCGAATCTCAGATAAAGGGTATGACTAACTGATGAGAACATAAAGAGTTCGAAATGATCATCTTAGCCTCCCAAATTCTTTATTAGCAATTTGAATAATTTGCACAAATAATGAGCTGTCATAAGTTGACTAGTTCCTGTGGATAAGCCCTGAGCCGGGCCAAAACAGGAATGAAAGAGTTAATTAGCAAGGTCCATTCAAAAAGCCTTGACAAATACTTAAACATACATATATATATATATATATATATATATATATATATATATATATATATATATATATATATATATATATATATATATATATATATATATATACATACACACACACACACACACACACACACACACACACACACATATACATATGTGTGTGTGTGTGTGTGTGTGTATGCACTCCTTAGCAACCGGGGAGTGCGTGCGTGTGCAGGACTGCCCTGCCGGCTCCCGCCCGACGCCTCCGCCGATGCTGCTTCAAGAGGGAAGAGCGTGAGGAGCCTGCCATGGCTCCCCGAGGACTCCTTATGAGCCGGGGAGCACGCGCGTATGCAGGACTGCCCTGCCGGCTCCCACCAGACGCCAGCCTGCCCTGCTTCCTCCACAGTGAGAGGGGAGGGTGTGCCTACCCGGGCTCGCTGACTTGCAGCCAAGCCGGAGCCGAAAGGGGCTTTTCCTTCCACCCAACCTTTGGAATAGACGCAAGAGCTCCCGGGGTCTGGCGTTTGCAAGGGGGAGGGGAAGGGGCTGAGAGGCTCTTGGGGGTAGGAAGGGAAAGTCACGTTGGAGGGGGGACTGGACTAAGGAGGCTTGAAGTTGCTTTGCAAGAACGGGGGCACTCGATTGATTTATGTACTATTTTCCGGCGTATAAGACGACTGGGCATATAAGATGACCCAACTTTTGAGATGATTTTCATGGGTTAAAAAGTCATCTTATACGCCGGAAAATACGGTATATTTCCCCAAATACTAATATATTGCCAAACTAGAAAATGCATTTTTAAAGGGCACTGTAATTGATTTTTAAATAGCAAAACTAGTGTATACTAAAAAGTTTATGGCATTTCCAAAGATGCTACTTTATAAGTGCTATTGTTAATCCACTTTTTTATTACTTCTATTTGGATAACACAGTCTATATTTCTGAAATTCATCAAGCTATGTATGCAAAGTTCAGTATGTGTTTGCAACTATTTTTGGAAAACTTTTTAAAATTTTAATTAGGCAAGAAACTTTTAAAATTATTACCATATAATATTAATTCTCAGAATAGGTTCTCTGAGTGTACTCTCTTGCAACATTTCAGTTATAAAACTACAACCCTAAAGGGAACTAAAGGAAAGCTTTAGCTTAGTGGTTGCTACGGTGCTTCTCAGAAAGAACTTCATGAAATAGTGAGGTCACTCTGACCCCATACACCAAAGAGAAGAAACAGTTTCACTCTTCTGTTGACAGAAAAAGCACCAAAGATAGCAGTCACTAATACCCGGTGTATCTGGGTTTGTTTCTCTTTTCTTTCCTTTCTATCAATGTTGACCGCATGAACTATGTTATCAATTCAACTTGAAATACGATTGTTAATGCAATTGATTTTCAGCTGAAAAATAGGACAAAGGGATTTAAGGAAGCAAATACAATTTTCCTACTGTTAATGCAAACTACCTGTAATACAACCATTTTGGTAATTGGATACTGGTCTTTGACCATAATAAAGATTACTTTTGATTTGATTTTTTATCACTATGAGAAAAATTGCTGCAGAAAGGTACTTGCATCTTCTGTAGCATTTTATAAATAAGCCTCTATGCTATCATTTATTAGTCTGAAATTTGAAGTACTTCAGAAATTAATACTAATACTTCAAAAGTGATTTGGATACTGTTTCAAATTTAGTTAAAATATTTCAATTAAATTTCCAAAACTAGCAGCAACTATAACATGTAAGACTGGTTCAGAGAATACAATGTCAGTGAGATACTAGTATATTAGAGATAAACAGTGTGATAATACGCCCCCTTCCTCAATCACCAACTTCTTCTACAGCTTGGAAAAATACTCTGATTTTTTAAGTCTTAATTTCTGTGAGTTTAAAAACTGTGATTTAAGACCTTCCACTAAATAACGATATAAAAGAAAAAACTCTTCTCATATCTTGGTCTAAACTAAACTCTTAGTTGTCCTAGTTCAGAAATTTAAGAAACCAAAATACTAAGATGCTTAAGAAACTAAATCAGGAATGGGAGGTAGAATATGAGGCAGGATCAACTCAGCCTAATGCTATTCCAGATTAATTAAACCATGATTTAGTATTTCAAGAACATTTCATTTAACCAGGTCATTTTTTATTAAATATAATGATTCAATCAGGAAAAGATGTGGTTAAAACAGACTAAAACTAAGTTACTCACACTGTAATATTCTTTTATAAAACTTCTTATATCCAAGATTAACTTGTTGTTAAACTGCATAGAGTAATTTAAAAGATTTTCATTACATCCTTCTGGGTTGCAGCATAGCACACTGGCTTTAAGCTTTCCACCCTGGAAATAAAAAATCAAAATCAAAATTTGGCTAAACATGTTGAAAGCAACTTTGCAATAGGATCTCATGCAAGAACACATTTTTAAAATATACAGAGTGATACCTCTATCTTAGCATTTTGTTGATAACTGATTTTACATGCTACATTGAATACATGAATATTACTGGAACATTTGCAAACTTGGTACCCAAACGTAATTTCCAATATATCTCTCAGGAATGAGACTAACATAAATAAAAAATCATAACGAATATACTGTAGATATCAGACAGACTTTGAGACTCCCCTTCCTATTACTGCTTAAAAATTGTACTTTTACGATCTAATCCAACAATTTCTGCACTAAAAGCATTAAGTAATTCCAGGTGGAAAAGACTGCAGAGCTTGACGTCCGCTCTTCTTACACTTAGACCATCTGTAAGTTGTCAAGCCTCTATGCAATTAACTATCTTATTTACAGCTGTAATGAAACAAAGTCAAGGATTTACCAAGTATTGGCTGATCTCTGTCTGCCTTTTCTTCCCACTTGCTTCCAACAACTGCTTTGTTTTGATTCAAAGAACACAGAACATCTGCTGTTTGTCCAAATTAACTTAAAATAATTACTTTTAATTTAGATAAAGAATTTATTTGCTTTAACTTTCAAGGTTTTCACTATCCCACAGCCTGCTAATTTGCCAATAACTAGTGCATGCATAACATTGCAATGGAGTTAAATAGCTGGCTCTATTTCAAGTTCTGATCCAAGGTCACAGATACATTTTTGGCAGTACTTCTGAACGTGAATTCACCCCGATGTGTCTTTATGTCTGATGTATAAAAGACAGCAGGAAAGATAATATTTATGGAACTGCTATATAGAAGGAAAGAGAAATGTAAAAATACAAATAGTTATGCAGAAAAAAATCCTCTCCTCTTAAGTAGTTTGATTTAGAATAACTAAATGTCATCTAAATAGACTTTATTATGTGGGCAGTCTGAGATACCAGCAATGTGAAATATTCTGCACAATTGCCAAAACGACATGAAAAAACAGGCAAAATTAATTTGAGGTTAATATATAAAAGCCAATCATTATTAAAACTCTAATGGGAGGGGGTGTTGTTCACTTAGTATTTTGTCCAAAGCTGAGTTCTGTTTAAAAATTGTAAACACCATATACTAACCAAGTGCCGAAAGACATTATCATAAATATTTTCTGTCCCACATTTTGGACAAGCAAACTTGAATCTCTTGCAGTCTTTATATTTTTCTTCATCAGTTTGCTGAACTGGGCCACCAAGCAAATCATCTTTTTCATCTTTATGGTAATGTTGATGGACTTTGAACTGTGAGGGATCCATACCTGTTAATAAGAAATATAAATTCAAAGTCTAAAGAAAGCAATTCTTTGCCACACAAGCTTCAAATGGGAATCGCAAAATCCAAAATAGAACTGAATTCTCACAATGAGATGTTAAAAAAAATAGAATACATTTTCTCATTTTAACCTAGAGTAAAGATCCGAGCAACATGATGAAATTACCTATCTTTTCACACAAAATTGCTTTATAAATAAAGCAAGCACAATGCATAATCTATCATGGGGAGTATGCAATAGAACATTTGTTTATGAACATGCTACTTTTAGAGAATAGATTTATTGCTATTTTCTTAAGTAACACAGAGAATTTTGAATAAAATTGTGCATCTTTATTAGAAAACAGAATGGCATCATTAAAATGAAAGAGAGAATATAAAAACCCATTAAAAGAAGCCTGGCTGGACTGTTATTAGACACTTCTTTAAGACTGTACACAACTGCCAACTCAGACTTCAATGCAGTGGTCGATTTCATTTTGGCTCAGTGGTTAACAGCATGTAGTTTCAATCTAATGCAGTCGTTAAAATTCAGCAATAGCATTTAAAAAATCAGAATTGAAGACAAAAAAGCACTTTTGATTACTAGGATCCAGAAAGTTTTTTTTTTTTAAAAAATGAGCACCTACTATTCATTTTTGTACAAATATGTTTTGTATTTAGAAATGTACAATAAGCAGCAGGATAGATTAAAATTCTCAGATAAAGAGTACTATAACAGAGAAACATAGAAAAAATAATTTAGATGAATACTGCTACGGAGACAAACCATACAAGAAAGAAAGAAAGAAAGAAAGAAAGAAAGAAAGAAAGAAAGAAAGGAAGGAAGGAAGGAAGGAAGGAAGGAAGGAAGGAAGGAAGGAAGGAAGGAAGGAAGGAAGGAAGGAAGGAAGGAAGGATACACATTTTATCTCAAGAAAATTTGGCAATATACATTCCATAAGCATTTCTATTTCTAGTGATGAAAGAGAAGAATTTATTCCAGTGAGGAATAAAATTATAAGTACTTTCTACAGAGTAAAATACATTTATCCTTGTCATATACACAACTTGTTTCGATAAAGATCTCTTTGTTTAAATTCATTGATTTGATGACACTTATGTTTGGCACTAATCTCTAATTTTATGACTTTCTAAAAAAGAATGTTTAATATTCAATTAAAATTAGTTCATGTGTTTATTAGGAGTGCAAGCTACATACCACCTTTGCTGAAGCAATTATGCAATGCTTTTCATACATATCACTGTGACTTTTGATTCTATTCTGGAGCCTGGTTAAGGAATTGAACTCTGAGAACTGGTACCCATTTTATCTACTTAATGCTTTAGAAGGTCATTGCCATAAAATATTATGTACTTGGATTCTTAAAATACTATTAATAAAATGAATTGAAATTCTGATTATCAATTATCAATCAAAGATAGTAAGACTATGATAAATTTTAAACATACACACACCTTCAATAAAGAATGCTAACTGAAACATTACTGAAAATTATTTTCTATTGTAATATTTTAAATTAATTTTTAAAAAACCTTGAACTATATTTACACTTTGGTTATTATAATTAATAACAAGTACAGCACAGGTAATTAAAAAACAGCTAGATACAGATTTAGAAGTAGAAATTTAGTTATATCAGTGAAATCCCATCAACAACAATTAATGCCATAAAATCACAATCAAGATCCTGAGTCAATAAAGCATTTAAATAAACAGAAAGGCAACCTGTTCTAGAAGTATAATTTCAAATAAATAATAACATTGTATTTCTATCACAATTATTACTTGCTGCATTAACTCACTTTTGAGCAATAATTTCAGTATCTCCAAAGTCTTGAAAAAATTAAGTTAGCTAATAGCACATTTCAAATCTACAAGGACCGATTTGAGTATCTAAACCCAGAAAATTTATTCATATTTATATCGTGGATGCCTCTGTCAAAATTCATTCTACTCTACTTTCTCACACATGCTTTCTAAAACTGATCAAATTATGGGAAGTAAAGTCAAACAATCACTTTAACCACAAACGGATGTATTATGTTGGAAGTCATTATATTCTGTCATTTAATGGCAGTAAAAGCCCAGTAATCCTTGATCTGATCACACCTTGGGGAAAATATAAAAATGTAAAATCTTAGTTATTACATAATATTTGCTAAGTTATTATGTAATAATTGCTAGGGTAATTATGCCTAGTAGTCATACACTTATATCAAAATTTTACTGAGTTTCAATTGGCAAGATGATTAAATGCATTATTTCAAAAATTATATTTTTTAAAAAAAATAAATTGATTAAAAAGCCTTACTTCTGTATATGCAAGTTTAAAGTTAATCACTTTGTAGCTTAATTCATGAAATATTTTGAGAAACAAATTGAAAATAGTGTCTAGTGCTGCCATCTAGAGGTTTCCAGTCTGAATTTATAAAAATAACAATTGTTTTCAAGTGCTTGGACCATGATTATTCACCCTACAAAACTCAACTTTAAAAAATATTAAATTATGAAAAATGTACATGATACAAATAAAGGTTGCTATTTTGCAAATTGATTGTAACATTGTACTCAGTAGAAATCTATTTATTTGGCTAAAAAAAAATCCCAACCAACAAATAAATAAATAAAGTTTTGTTGTTTAACCCCAACTTTACTTAAAAGCCCGGGGGTGGTGGGGGGGAGAATTGGCAATTCTATGCTCACAAGACCAATAGATACTGCTCCACTGATCCTCAAAATTAAAACAAAATTTAGTTTAAATTTTTAAATGGCCAAAATCCAAGCTCACATATGAGATATCATAAGTTTGTACTCTTTTGTATTTATTTTAAATGAACATACTGCTTTTATTTTATTTTAACTTTCCTTATATGATGCCACCTACATCAGGTAAAAACACAATTAAGTTTGCTAATTGAAGAGACAACTATCGTGGTGACAAGCCTTTCTAGAGCAGCTCTCCTACTCTGGGCTATGATCCCTCTCCCCAGGAAAGTGGCATGAAGAACTCGAAGGAGGAGGTTGTATAATCTAATCCAGAATGAATATTCACGGATGCTTGTGGCAGTTTGCATAGTCAAGAAAAGCAAAGGTATAATACATTTTGACAGTATTCTGGCTACCATAAAATTACAGGTGGGTCCTTCCTTAGCGGTTGTTTTGTACAGTGACTGTTCAGTTACACTAGTAGTGAAAAAGGTAACTATGCAACCTGTCCTCACATTTGTGATGTTTGCAGCTCCGTTAGTGCAAAGAAAAGCCAGTTTGGCCTAATGGTTAAGCCGGCTGGCTAGAAAGCAAGAGACTATGATTTCTAGTCCCGCCTCAGCCATGAAAGCCAGATGGGTGACTTTGGGCCAGGCACTCTCTCTCTCATCCCAACCCACCTCACAGGGTTGTTGTTGTGGAGAAAATAGGAGGAGGAAGATGTGTTAGATATTTCCACTCTGGGTTGTTTGCAAAAAATGAGGACCCAGATTGTTGGGGGCAATTAAGCTGACTTTGTAATAATGCCGCTTGGGGGGTGTGTGAAAGCCCTAATAAGCAGGCATATACATAGAATGAAGGCTACTGCTAAGCTTGTAAGCCGCCCTGAGTCTTCGGAGAAGGGCGGGATATAAATGGAATTAAAATAAAAATAAAATAAAAAATAAATAAAAGTAAGGTCATCAGCATAGCCTTCAGTTTTACTTTGTGACCACACTTAGCAATCAAGTTGCTGGTCTCAGTTGTGGTCTCTGAAGGAAGACTACCTATATGTATTTATTGGAGGGTTCTTTCCTTCATCTTTTGGAAGCTGTAATACATAACCATTAAGGGGTTCTGCCATACAAGATTCAGTAATGATTATGAAATTCTGCAAAAAAATATCCCCTGATTTATTGATTTCAAAAAGCCAAATCAGGCTCAAAAACAGCTGTTTGTAATGTAATGCATATAACAACATGACTTTGGTCCTCCTGAGATCCCGCAGATATTACACTAGTGAAAAATTACTGCCCTATACAGTAATTAGATCTTCAGTAATGAAGAACTCCTCTGAAGTCAAACTCTTCTCTAGAAGAAGTAACCATCACTGTTATACCCCAAAACAGGTTTGAATGTATCTGCAAAAAGACATTAAAGTCAACAGCAGTTTTCACAAGTTCACATCATTCGGATTATGGGTCTTTCTTCAAAAGAGATAGAAACATACAACACTTTTAGTAGGACTCACCTACAGAAATATTCTAAGTTTATATTCCCTTCAACAAACAAGCTAGACTTCTCCAATTAGCATAAAGTTTGATATCCTAGCTGAGAATTCAAATATATCTGGCGGTCAGAAGATTAGGATAGTCTGAACAAAGCCATAATATTCCAACTAGATAACTTTCTCATAAACTAATCCAAAATCTTCCCTGAGAAATGTGGATTAAGTTGGTTTGGATTTCTTAATACAGAATTAACCTTTAAAGTCAGTAATGACACAGGATTTAACATCATGATCTCTATTTAAAGTATCAAGCTGCACTTGGCTTATAATTACTTTATAACCAAAGCACTGATTAACCCAAACACTGATTGATGTTTCATATGTTATTCATCTTTTCCATTAGGCTCCATAAGTACCATCTGATCAAAATATAGGGTACACATTTAAAGAACAAGACAACCTGTTGTATATGTTTAAAATATTGCAATGTATTGTTTTAACAGCAGTTTGGGTTTACCATGACTGGGCTAGTTTCATTAAAGAATTTGCGAGCAGTAGAAAACTATGGATGGACATTTCTGCTGCTAGTTTAAGATTGCAGGAAAGGCCATATAAGATTTCAAAAGATTAGTACAGGTAGTCCTCAACTTACAACAATTCATTTAGTGACTGTCTGAAGCTACAACAGCACTGAAATAAGTGGTTTATGACCATTTTTCACACTTAATGATCGTTGCATCCCCATGGCCATGTTATTTACATTCGGATGCTTGACAATTAGTTCACATTTATGACGGTTGCTGTGTCCCGGGGTCATGTGATTACCTTTTGCAACCTTCCGACAAGCGAAGTCAATGGAGAATTTATATTCACTTAACAGCCATGTTACTAACTTAACAACTGAAATGATTCACTTAACAAATGTGGCAAGAAAAGTCGTAAAGTCGGGCAAATCTTACTTAACAAATTTCTCACTTCGCAACATAAATTTTGGCTCAATTGCGGTCATAAGTTGAGGACTACCTGTCCTATGGGATTGTTGTAATCTTCAATTTTTCAACGTTTCATAAATATCTGTCGCACAAGGCCAGATGATTTTAGTTATCATTAGATGTCATATATAGATGTATACTGTATAAATGTACCCACACAGCAGATCTTTTATTTCTTGATCTCTCCCAAGAATACTTTATAACACAAAAATATATTCTCGTAACACATATGAATTCTCACATTTTTATTCGCCACACAGTATCAATATTAAGCACGAGTACTTGAAAAATAAACACTACAATACTTACCAAGCCACGCTGCAATAAGAACAGAATCAATTCCATCTATGGGTTCACAGATACGAGCTACTACTGGATGAATTTGTTGTGACAAGTAATACTGAACATCAATAGTAAGATTTGCTTGTTTCTTCAGTTGTTCCGGAGCATATGCTCTCTGGCTGGCACTCAGATTTGATCCATCCTTCATCAAAAGAATGAATGAATTTACTGGCACAATTTGTAATCACCCCCTTCCCCTTTCTGGTCAGTCATGACTTCTGGTAACAGCTCGGACAAATCCATGCAGTTTTCTTGCAACATTTTTGGAAATGGTTTCCAATTGCCTTTCTTAGGGTGAGAGAGAGGGATTGCCACAAAACTAGCTAGGTTGGCAGGACTAGAACTCAATCTGCTGTTAGTCCACCGCCTTTAACTATTGCACAAGACTGGCTGGTTGTCCTTCATTTACAAAAAGCATATAAAAAGTAGTGTAATATTTATTTACCATTATTATACTATACTGATTAGTTTTGTTTTTGTTTCTAAGTGGGAAAAAGATGCTTTAAAAATAGCAAAAATGCTTTTACCTGACAGATAACATATGACACTGTGTCCCCAGCTTTCAGCTTTCTACCCTCCTGAGAATTCATCCACAAGGCGACATGCACATGAGGCAAGCTTTTCTTGTCTGGGTAATCTTGGGGATCTTTTGTCAATGCCTATAGGTCAAAGAAATGTGCTACTGAATTATATGTGCCATACAGAATACTGTAACATTAAGTGATCCTTTAAAAAATATTGTCATAATCACTATTCCTTTCTGACTGCCACTCTAGGAAAAATTTATTTATTTATTTATGTTTGCTGCCCATCTCACTGCAAGGTGACCCTGGGTGGCTTACAATATCAAAATAAAATCATAAATGTATTTACAATTCAAATAATTGCCATGAAGCCTAGAGATAAATTTGCTTTTAAAAGAAAATGCTTTGCTCCTCAGAGATCCTTTAGATAGATGGGCAGCTACGTACATTTGCTCAATTAATTTAAGGATATTTGCAGGTTGTCTTTAGGAGAATAAAGACTTCAAAGTAACCAAAGCAATTGATCATTCTTAAAATGTAACATTAAAATTTCATATTTACTCAGCTTGTTTTCTGTCGAACAAATAATTGGACATAGTGACATAGTGGACATTCACTTTTAACATGTATTTAGATGTGCTTATATATACTATATATATATATATATATATATATATATATATATATATATATATAGGCAAGAGAGCTTTATTATTCTATTATGGCCAATAGCAACGACAGCTTGAAAATAAAAGCAGGATTCTCTCTTCAGCAAAATCTTTATTCTTACCTGCCTACCATCATAATTTACTCTACCCATCTGCTGTAAGAGTAATTTACAATCAGAGTAAGTGGAGAAGAAAATCATGATTGCAAAAATGAAGCAATATTCTACTTATTCCTTCCCCTTTCTAGAAAAACACTGCTTTCATTTAAACAATGGACACATCCAAGACATATCTGGGCATGTCCAGAAATACATTAATGTCTATGCTGAATATAAGTTTATAAGCAGTAATAATACACAGGCTGAGAAATATAGATTAAGGGAAAAAAGTTTAGAGACAATATATATAATAATACAGAAAAAAGCAGGTTTTGTTTGGATTACTCAAAGTTCTAAATAATTTAATTCTGGATACCCTAGAGCAGACATGTCAAACTCGCAACATCACGTGACGTCACGCAACGTATCGGAGCTTTTTCGCCATTGCCGGCAATGGGGTGGGAATAGCTTCCTGATGACGCATCCGGCCCACGGGCCGGCAGTTTGACACCCCTGGCCTAGAGAAACCCTGTTTTATTATTTCTCCTTCAAGACATACATTTTTACATGCTGTTAGAATTAAAATAAATAAATATTTGTAGATTTCTGAACCATGTGGCTTTACTATGAAGGTAGTAAGTAGGTAGTAAACATAAGAAATGGACACCAATGGAGAGTTCCATGGATATATTCAAACTGATTCATGTATAATATCAACAAACAATATTAATCACCTTATTGATCTCATATTGTTTTATCGGAATAAGGTTATTTGTGACATTTTCTCCAATTTCTATTAACCTTCTTTGGATATTTTCTACAATTACATCTCGAGATTGGTCAGAAAGGATCTGGCCAATTATATAGCTGTAAAAAAAGACATAAGATATCACACATTAAGATAATATACCTTTATAAAATTTACAACATATTCATAAATTCCATTAAGTTGCTGTAATCTCGCCACAAAAATTACTGGTTGCTACTAATATTGGCAAAGAATGCAGGCTAATAGCCAATGTTATACTAGTCACATATCTTCTAAAATTGGTGTCATAACTGACTGTATTAATCAATTGTCCATTCCATCAATTTAATTCTCATTAAATATTTGCCATTTATAATTACAAATTTATTAATATATATATATCGGAAAATATTTGTGTCCATTTTTTAATTATTCAATAAGGAAAGAAAACTAACTATTCTCATCTAACTGTAGAAAAACAATACAAGATGGATTTGCAAATCAGAAGGATGTACATTTTACTCTGTTCTTGTCCATCTCATTAAAAAAATTACATTCTCAACTTTCTCTACTACTTTAAACTTTTTCACATAGCTTCCCCAATGAAAACTTGCAGTGAAATTTTCATTAACTGAAGATTTTCTTAATTCCTTATAAAATTCAGTAGTTTTGAACACAAGAATTATTTGTCAGTATTACTATTTCAACAAAGTACATATGTTTATGAGAAAAAGAATCAGCATGTTGTCAGGTTCTACCTTCCCTAACTCTTCTGGCCACACTCATCCTACCTGCCATTCCCCGGCTGCCTTTTCTGCTGCTGTTTCTGTACAAAAATGGAACTCTTCTGCTTAAATTACTGGGAGTCACTCTCAGATCAGACTTTTTTCAACCTCTTTTGCTCTCTCTAGCATAACTATTCATTTGGAGGCATAACTCTCAGAAACAAATGGCCTTCTCTATATGGATTTTTTTTTTACTTGAGAAATTCTACTCAATAGCAAATTCTGCCCTATAACATAGGCCATTTTACTAATACTTGCCAGCTGGCTTCCATATAGATTTATTGAAGGGCTTTTAAAAAATATTCCTAATTAGAAATGAACTAGTATTAGTATTGAACTAAAATTCAAAACTTGTTTATCAGCTGAATGGTTACAGTGCACTTAGAAACACAGATTAACATAGCAATATTTAAAATGTTGTATATACAAAAATAGTCTGTTAAAACTTTCAGAGAAAGAGTAGAATGCATCAAGAGCTACTTACTTTCCAGTCTCTTTTGCAAGATCACACCAATCTCTTCTCACTATGTCCAATCCTTTAAGTTCTTGTTTGGTAATATATTTTCCATCTCCGGCTGGTTCCACAACCAAAGCAGCATATTTCTTCTTTTTTAACAGCAAAAGTGACTTAAAAACGCCATCAACATCTATCTCCAGTAACTTGTACAGTTTATTTACTTCACTTTTAATCTGCAAATATATCACCAATTACTTTTTAAAAATACTTTGCTAAAAGAGTAATATTTAAATATTCTTCAGTTAAAAATTAGCAAGCAAAAAACACTACATAGCAAACATGGCCAATCCACACTACAGAATAGATTAAAAGCACAGTGAAGGCCAGAACATACAACTATATATAAAGTTCTACTTAGATATGGTATGTTGACAGAACAAAGAAAAAAGCATGTGTGATAAAATTGACACAAAATTTCAAAGAAACAGTACCAATGCAACAATGAAAAAAATGGTTGAACAAATCTACCCAGGTAGTCTTCAATTTACAACTAGTTGTTTAGAGCAGAGGTCTCCAACTTTTTTGGCACCAGGGACCAGTTCTGTGGAGAGAGGTTTTTCTGCGGACCAGAGGGTGCGCAGTTTTGTGTGCTGCCTGCATCTCACAGATGGGGCTTTGCTTGTTTGTGCGGCCCAGTTGTTGGCATGCCACAGCCTGGTACTGGTCCACGGACCAGGGCTTGGGGACCTCTGGTTTACAGACCACTTGAAATTACAATAGCACTGAAAAAAGGGACTTATGACTAGTATTCTTATTTAAGACTGTTGGTCCCAATTGTGACAGTAAGTCAGGAATTATTTGTATAATAATGGTGTGAGAGAAGAGAAAATGTTTTATAGATAGTATACAACTTCATTTTAAAGAAAGAAAGAAAGAAAGAAAGAAAGAAAGAAAGAAAGAAAGAAAGAAGGAAGGAAGGAAGGAAGGAAGGAAGGAAGGAAGGAAGGAAGGAAGGAAGAAAGAAAGAAAGAAAGAAAGAAAGAAAGAAAGAAAGAAAGAAAGAAAGAAAGAAAGAAAGAAAGAAAGAAAGAAAGAAAGAGAATCTGGAGAAGAACTACATATTCCTTGGCCAATGGATCTCAATGGAAGGTGATACAATAAAGGAAATTGAATGGTAAGTTAAAAGTGGTTGGCAGGCATTCAGCCAGCTAAGCGTAGTTTCCAAGAACAACCTTCCCCTATGCCTGAAGAGAAAAGTTTTCAATCACTGTGTGCTACCTGCTCTAACATATGCCGGTGAAACATGGACACTAACCTCACAATAGACACAAAAGCTATGAGTGGCACAAAGAGCCATGGAAAGATACATACTCGGCATTACAAGATAAGATAGAAAGACCTGCACATGGATTAGAGAACAAACGAAAATATATGATATCGTCAAGAGAGTAAAAGAATTGAAATGGAAATGGGCTGGTCATATAGCAAGAAGAACTGACGGCAAGTGGACCAAAGCAATCATAGAATGGATCCCACTTGATAAAAAGCATCCATAAAAGAGCCCTAAAACGAGATGGATCAACAACATCAGCAAGTATTGCGAGCCCAATTGGCAAAAGAAAGTTCAGGACTATATTTGTTGGAAACATGCTGAAGAGGCCTTCATTCTGCAGTGCATACACAATGGCTAAAATGATGATACAACTCAATTTAGCCAAAGACAAATCATATGGTAATAATTGCTGTAAAAGCCATGAGAGAGAAGGAACACTATCATACGTGATGGACATACAAAAAATCTCAAGTAATAATACACAGCAACATTCAGAGAACCTTAAGGATCAAGTCTGAAATAAAACCAGTTTTTAAAACTAAGCAAAATTCTAGTATTCTTTACTGATAATTCCATTATCAATAAAAATGCAATAGCTTATTAAGATACAGGTCATCCTTGTTCAGAAACTGCCTTGTTCAGTGACTGTTCAAAGTTATAACTTAGCAACCACTTTGCTTAAAGATCAAGTTGTTATCAATTGTGGTTGCTAGAAAAGCTCTACCTGTATATGCTTATAACTATAAGGACAACATTGGAAAATACTTGGAAAAAATAATAGTACCAGCTATATCAGATTAGCAACTTAAATTAGGATACATGTTAGACAACTTCTTGGGATCCAGATGCCATCTATAAAACATTTTATAAAAATTTTCTCTTAAGTTTTGAGCCTGAGTAAATTTAACATTTCTGACCCAAATTATCTCCCAAGTGTCCAGCGAAATTAGTTCCTGAATATTTTGTGCCCACTTTACAATCTTTAACTAATTCCGCTTCCGAATCCAATTCAATTAAAGCATTATATATCCTCTTTATATGTGCACAATTTAAGTCTCTAATTTGTTTTACTAAATTTTGATCTATAATTGTGATGCCAACCTTTTGATCTAACTTCCACCTAGCTTTCAATTGGGTATATTGAAACCAAGAGTAACTTATGTTTTCTTGTCTTAACTCATCTAATGATTTAAGTTGCCAATCATTCCCTTGCAATCTAAGTAATTCTTTATAAGAAACCATATCCAAACTCACTCCCATAGATACGCCGTCTATCGCGTGTCCAGGAATTCCCCAAATCAGTATTTTATAATTTAACTTATAATAATACTTTTTCCAGACACGCAATAAAGCACTTCTAAGAATATGGGATTTAAAAGCCCTATCCACCTTCTTATCATAAAGCAATTTACAGTCTAAATGTTGGAGATGTGGTAGTTTAGAAGCCACCTATTTTCATATGTGGTGGACTTGTAGAAATATAAAAGCATTTTAGATTAAAATTTGGTGGAACATTCAAAAGATTTTTAAGAGAAAGATAAAGTTCTCTCCGCAATTGTTTTTATTGGGTATTGTTGTAGATTGTGATGTTAAAGAAACCAATTTGATGTTGAATATGATAACAGCAGCACGGTTACTGGTGGGACAATATTGGAAGAAGGATAGTTTGCCTACTATAGAAGAATGGGTGTTTAAAGTTTCGAATCTTGCAGAAAGTCTAAGATTTCTGCTTACTTGAAAGATCATTCACAGGAAAGATATATTTCAGTTTGGAGGAGATGGATAGATTATATTCAGAATAAATATGGGACTAAAAAATTCCATTTAGCTTATGAGTAGATTTTAGAGGGATATTGTTATTGGTACTTTGTATGTAGTTATGTTAAAGGGGAGTTAAAGCACATTATGAATTTGGTTAATTGTATATTATGCATAATTTTTATTTAGAATATGATTATTATAACTATAATCCTGTATTTAGCTCTGGGAAGTGGGGGGGGGGAAGTGGGCGGGTTTGGGGTGAGAGGGATTTGGGGATATATTGTAAAATCTTGTTTTTGTAAAACTCTTTAATAAAAAAAAGATTAGCAACTTAAAGCTACAGAATACGCAGCAATGGCAAAACTAACAGAAGTGAGAAAATCTAGTGCCGATATGTCAAACCCGCGACGTCACATGATGTCACACAACATATTGGAGCTTTTTCTCCATTGCCGGCAATGGAGTGGGCGTGGGTTTGACACCCCTGATCTAATGGGTAATTATGGCTGGCTGATGTCTCCAAAGGAGCAGAAAGACTGAGAACACTGATTGGAAGGTAGATTCTGGCCAGCGTAATCTTCCTGATCTAAGGAAGACTGAGGATGATTTATCTGCATTCTGGGCAGCAGTTCCTCAACCAGAAATGTAAGTTTTTGCAGTCAGCTTGGGAGCAGATCTGCCTGTAGTCCCAGGATTCCATCTATGCTCCTTACAATGGCACTGGAAAAAGTGCCCCGCAAGCCACAGCCAAGCAAGACACCTGCCTGCCCACCCGGTGGCGCTCTTCCTCCTGTCTGAGGTTTTCATTGTTGTGAGCATTTCTGTTGAGGATTGGCAGCGGGAGTGGTGTGTGTGTGTGTGTGTGTTTGCGCGTGTGTGTTTGGTTTTTATTCCCATCTCTGCTGGGTGGTTGCAGCAGGTTTTGGTCACTTCACATGACCCTGGGACACTGTGACTGTCATAAATATGAATCAGTTGCCAAGCATCTGAATGTAAATCACAAGACCCTGGAGATGCTGCAACATTCCAGCTGATTGGCGCTTCTTCTGGGCTCAGAAGCGCCAGGATCAGTGCCGAGCTCCAGCTGGAGCCTGGCGCTGATCCTGGCGCTTCCACTAAGCCCTGAAAGCCCGGAAGAAGCGCTGATCCTGGCGCTTTCAATGAGCCTTGACAGCCCTGCAGCTCCAGCCATCTCTCGCTCAGGCTTGTGCGGTGCTGCCACCAGTTCAGCTCATTCCCCTCCCCCGCTACTTTTCTAGGATGGTTGCGTACCACCTGTCAAGTGCCAATGTACCACAGGTGGTACCCGTATCACTGGTTGAAAAGCCCTGGTCTATATGGACATTAAGCCCTGCCTTCTTCATTTCTTAATCACTTTGGGAAATAATTAATATACAAACATAGAGAGCTTTTCTTTGCAGCAAAAATGGAATACATTGTGATGAAATAAACCTTCTTTTGGGATTAAAATAAGAAAAAAATAAAGAATAGAGACTTTGTTTTAAAGACTCAATAACTGTTAGTAAAAAGATTAAAAGTAAAGTTTAAAACAGATAAGGGAACAATCTCTTTTATTTTTATCATTTTCAACCCCCCAAAAAATGGAAATAAATAAAGACATGCACTAATTCATAAGGTGTATAATTCAAATCAGAGGCTTTTCTTTGGAGGCTGATGGATAATCAGCTGTAAAAAACATGGAACATGCTTTATATATATTATTATTATTATTGCAGCAAGATTATTATACGCTCAAAGGTGTAAAGTTTTGGTACTGCCCATAATGAAGCAATATTTGGTGAAGACGATGGAATTTGCAGTGATGACTAAATTCACTTCTTTGATTAAGGAAAATACATTTATATTCGTCACTGACTGGAAAGCCCTTGTTTACTTTTGGAATGAAACAGAAAAAATGAACTTTTGATTTGTGGTTTTGATTATTGCAAAAACTTTAGGTAATAGAAAAAAGAGAGCTTATTTTTGTAACCATAAAGTAACCGATAATTTTGTAATCATACTTATATTTGTAGCAAAGGAAATGGGAAGCTTCTTCTGTTTATAATTTCTTCTCACTTTTTTCTCTTTCCCTTTCTTTTAGTCTGTCTGTCTGTCTTCCTGCCTGTCTACTTATCTATCTACATACCTACCAAATCCATCTATTCAATTTCTATAGCCACCTTTCTCAGTCAATGACTCTGGGCAGCTTACAATTCAAAAAATATATTACAATTAAAACATTAAAAACATTTTAAACAAAAAACAATAAAAACATCCAAAAGAAATATACATAGCAGCCTACATACTTGGCCAGATAGCAATAAAGCCAGGAAACGGAGCCCTTGACACATTTAGCACCTGAGACTTGGGGAAAATAGCCAGGTTTTCGGGGCCTTATGAAAGGCCAACAGGCTGGGGCCATTCTAATCTCCGAAGGAAGGATGTTCTGTAGAGCAGGGGTCACCGCAGAAAAAGCCCATCTTCTAATCCAGGGCTTTTCAACCTTTTCACCCACTGTACCACTTTTAGGATAAAGCAATATCTGAGTACCACCAGTCGCCCAGCAAGGTGTCAAAAATGTGACGCACACCCCGCAAAAAAGGGAAAAATGATAAAGTACAGGTAGTCCTTGACATATAACAATTCGCTTAGTGACTGTTCAAAGTTACGACGGCACTGAAAAAAGTGGCTTATGACCATTTTTCACACTTATGACCGTTGCAGCATCCCTAGGGTCATGTGATTTACATTCGGATGCTTGGCAACTGATTCATATTTATGATGGTCACATTGTTCCAGGGTCATGTGATCACCTTTTGCAACCTTCTAACAAGCAAAGTTAGTGGGGAAATCATATTCACTTAACAACCATGTTACTAATTTAATTTCTCTCTCTCTCTCTCTCTCTCTCTCTCTCTCTCTCTCTCTCTCTCTCTCTCTCTCTCCCTCTCTTTCTTTCTCTCTCCTTCTCTTTCCCTTTCTCTCTCTCCCTCTATTTCTCTTTCCCTGTCACTATTTCTCCCTTTCTCCCTCCCTCTTTCTCCTTCTATCTCTCCCTCTCTTCCTCTCCCTATTTCTTTCTCCTCTCTCCCTCTTTATTTCTCTCTCTATTTCTCTCCCTCCCTCCCTCCCTCTCCCATTGTCCCTTCCTTCTTTCCTTCATTCTTTCCCTCCCTCTTTGTCCTTCCTTCCTTCCTTCCTTCCTTCCTTCCTTCCTTCCTTCCTTCCTTCCTTCCTTCCTTCCTTCCTTCTTTCCTTCCTTCCTTCCAAATCCATTTTTACCAAGAAACCTGATGCCCACTTAACTCTTTATGAAGCACCAGAGGAAAGTTGGGGAAGATCAATGATACTTGGAGGTTGCTGGCTCATTTAATAAGTTTTATTCCAGCAACAGAAACACCTTGTATTTGCTCAGAGTCAATCCATGCATGCCAACAATGCTGCTGTGGACTGCAGGGCAGGAAGACATCCTTCACACGGGAGGGATGGAAGACGCAGCAAAGCGCCCTTCGCCCCGCTTGCCTTCTGCAGACGGGGGCAGAATTCTGGGTGGGGGGAGATCCAGGGCTGAGGCACACTCGGGGAGGCACACGCCAGCAATTCACAAACAGCTGCTCTTGGGGGACACAGGGCACAAAACCGGCTAGACAGGGCTCGGAGCAGTTGACCGTCCCAGACTACAGCTGTGCTTCCACCTTTCCCAGGGCGGCCCCCGCAGTGGAGCACAGCGCAGGGCACCAGCATGCCTCAGTGCCACAGAAGCGGCCTGCCAGAGCAGCCCCAACTCCTTCACCACCGACAGGCCCTCGTCCCGGAGCCTCCTGCTGCTGGAAACCTGCGGCAACGGCATAGCAGGTCTTGCGAAAAGTGGAGTGGGTGGCGGTGGCTGCTCCCAGCGCCAGCCAAGGGCAAGCAGGGCAAGGCTGCTCCTGCTTGAAAGCCAGGGTTCGGCGGCCAGCAAGGTGCTCACACAGGGCTCTCCGGGGGCTAGCGGGCCGAACGGGGACCGGCCTCCCACTCTCCACGCTAGAGCGGCACCTGCGGAGGTGGTCCTGCGGCCTGGCTTTCTCTTGCAGAAAGCAAGCTGAAACTGAGTGAGTGAGATTGCAGGAGTGCAAGATCGGCGTTTCTGAGCATGCGGTTCTGGCAATCTCACTCGCTCGCTTTCAGCTTGCTTTCTGCAAGCAAGTGGGATGCGCAGGAGCCTGAGATTGGCACGAGTAGGGTTCCTGCAGGGCAGGCCGCCGCCAAGCAGTTTGTTTTCCAGCAGCAAGTGCTGGGAAGGAGCAGAGGGGGAGGAGGCAGAAGGGGGGAGGCGGGGGGAGGAATGCGACCCCGCGTACCACCAGCCAGGTGCTCGCGTACCACCAGTGGTACAAGTACCACCGGTGAAAAGCCCTGTTCTAGTCCGCATCAACAGACACTCTGGCTGAAGGGATCAGCAGCATGCCCATTCTGCTAGATTGAGTTGGATGGGAAAAGGCGATCCCTCAGGTAGCATGGAACATGGTTTTTAACCTAATCCTTTTTGTTAGTTTTTATCTTCTTTGTAAAACTTTTAATAAAATTTATATAAAAAATAACACAAACTTAAATAAATTTAAGCAAAAATGCTTCATTCTTGAAATAATATGTCTTGAAATACATTAAAATATCACCAGCAAGGCAAATATAAAGATTTAGAGTAAGGTTTGTAAAGTTTACATCAATAAGTACTAAAAACCATTTGGAGTACAAAGAAAGGGGAAGTCAGAAATGAGATATTTATCAATATTACTTTTAAGAGGGTTTTGCTTTGCTTTTCCTTTTGATGTTTTTTTAACTTTTAGGAATAATAATATAGCGAAGATTTGGGCACTAAGTTCAAAACTTTATAGTCCTTCCTAATATTATGAAAACAGTTCATAGACATGGTTTACCTTTACTAATATTAAATTGATTCTCTCTCCATTTATAAATATTACTTCATTTTTAAAAATACGTATTTATTTTAAATAAAAATACAAATAATGGGAAAAGATGGCTTTTATGCCTTTACACTTAAGTTTGCAAAATTTGCTAATATTTAGCTGTTGATTTTTTTGACAGTATATGTCAGGCCCAGGCCAAGAACAAAATAAGACAATCCAGCAGCCAAAGTTCAGCCCTTAACTTTCTTCCTTTGTCTCCAATCCAGCTTTGGGCTATATTGTCTCTTGACTCGCCTCTCCCCCAGGTCCTTGGAATGTCCCTCCTTCCTGGGAAACTGCTGTTCCACTGTAGTCCATCACACCATGTCCCCCTTTGTAGACACTACCTGTCTTCAGTTTTCCTAACTTTTTCTGCATTGTAGAAGGTTTTATTTTGTTAAATGCCTTGACTGTCTTTAGTGGAAATTTGATTTGTGAATAATTACACAAGGTAACAATATTGAAATAGCATAAGAAGTAATATATTGAAACAAAAAAAGGAAAGGAAATTTTCCCAGGCATCCAATAACCTTTCACACATTATATACAACTCTGGAAAATGGACTGAATATACCGAGAGAACAGCAAAAATGGAATTACTTCCTTACTTTCCAAAAGACAAGACAGGTTCCTCATTTGTAACTCTGGTTCTGGAACAGCCACCTATACATTCATACAGTGTACAGCAGCCGCCAAAAAAAGCTAATATAATCCTGGATTGTATAAACAGAGGCATAGAATCAAGATCATGTGAAGAGTTAGAACTGCTTTATAAAACCCTAGTAAGACCACACCTGGAATTCTGCAACCAATTTTAGTCACCATACCACAAAAAAGATGTTGAGACTTTGGAAAAAGTTCAGAGAAGAGCAACTTAGATGAAGAACGGCTACGGGATTTGGGTCTGGCTAGTCTAAAGAAAAGAAGAAATAGGGGTGACATAACAGCAGTATTCCAGTATTTGAGGGGCTGCCACAAAGAAGACAGGGTCAAATTATTCTCCAAAGCACCACAGGGCAGGACAACAAACAATGGATGGAAACTGACCAGAGAGAGAAGCAACCTGGAATTAAGGAGAAACTTTCTAACTGTGAGGACAATTAACCGGTGGAACAGCTTGCCTTCAGAAATCATGGGCACTCCATCACTGAAAGTTTTTAAGAAGAGACTGGAGAGTCACGTATCTGAAATGGTATAGGTTCTCTTGCTTGAGCAGGGAGCTGGACTACAAGACCTCCAAGGTCCCTTCCAACTCTATTCTACTCAACATTCAGAAATACTGTATAAAGGATACGCCTGAACAGCACCTCACTCAAGGATCTTCTAGTGTTAAAGATTTTTTAGAAAAAGCAACTTTTGTTGTGCATATCCTGCCTTGCCTCATTTTTTAAATAACCTCAGAAGCTATGAGAACCCATAATATCTACAAGCATAGTCATAGAATGGATTGGTAGCTCAATGTACATATGGCGACTTAAAGAGCCACCATTACAGAAAAGCAACCTTCATGGTCTCTGTATCACACATATTGACTAGCAAGCTCACAAGATGGAAGTGGGAGGTTCCAACTGACAGAACTGAGAGGAGGGAATCATTGACCAAACTAAAATGAATCAGCTCTGAAATGAACATCCAAGGATACTGCTTTACAAAAGTTGATGGCCAGGATTCTAAACAAGTCTTCCAGAGAAACACTGACTCAGAGGAAAGCTTATTCACCAGATGTTACTGCTCACAAGGCACTGAAAGAA
Organism: Vipera ursinii; assembly: GCF_947247035.1. Classification (NCBI taxonomy): domain Eukaryota; kingdom Metazoa; phylum Chordata; class Lepidosauria; order Squamata; family Viperidae; genus Vipera; species Vipera ursinii. The sequence continues at coordinate 64,505,185 of NC_139514.1, forward strand.
TGCCTTGAAAGTGACTAAAACTCCTTTCTAAGACGTACTGGGAAAGCTGCCAAAGCTTTGTCTATTCAAAGAATGCAAGGAATGCTCTAATAGAGATCTTTGGATTGAGAAAAAAAATAGATAAAACAAGCAGTGGATTAAATTGCAACTAAGATGTCACTTTCAGAAGAAATGATAAATTTAACCAAAGAACAAATAGAGAATAGCATCAGCCCACGGGGAATATAAATCCTCAGCCTTTCTTAATAACAACTAAGAATATAATTTTTTTAAAAAATCACCAAATAAGTATGTATGGCAGCATAGATTCTAACAGTTTCCTATTAATTAGTTGGGTACAACCAACAAATTCAGTATAGAAATAGCAGAGGAACTGGAAGAAACTGATCTACAAAACTCACCGCAACTGCAGATTCTGGATTTGAATCAAACCTCAAGATCTGGGCTCACAAAAACAAAATCAGATATATACTTCATTAGGTATAGAGTGTCTGATGTTCTAATCACCCATTTGCAGACAAGGTCCACAACTTTGGATTTCAGAACCAGGGAAGAATGCAGTTGGTCAACTTGGAGGGCTTCTATGGAATTGTAATGTATACTCAATCAAGAAACTACAACCATCTGCTCTAAGCAATCCATCAAGAGGTAGGGAGAATGTGCAATGTCACAACTTAGAAAAATTATTCTTAACAGCACAAAGAGCATCTGTTTAGTAGGGATCATGATATGATGCATTAAGAATCAAAAGATTCTTGGGACAGATGTGTCTCCTGCTTCTCCCAACAACTCTGTAAAGTTTTTACTATAGAAACAATGACTTAAATTCCATAATGAGTGATAAAGCATCTTGGATATCATGTTCCAAGGCCAGATGACCCAAATGTTCTTGAGAAAAAGAGTTTGCTCTAATGGCTAAGAGAGGCAGTGACAGGTAGATGTGATGCAAAAATAGGTTCAGCCATGGGTCTAATGAGGACAAGAAGATTAGAGCTAATGAACAAGTGCCCTGATGCTTATTCAATCAGAATTGGAAAAGAAACACATGCAGCAAGAATAGTAGTTTATAGGATAACTGACACTGATTTTGGTACTAAGACATCAGAAACAGTCATAGGAGCATTGTTGCCAATTTGTTGTAAGTAATGCCATGGGTGGATTAGAACAATTATTGCTAGAAGGAGTCTTTCCAAAAGTAAGACCCTGAGTCATCGTAAAATAATCAGATGAATCAATAATATATTCCTCCTATCATCAAACCATGTATTGAGAATAGCAACAATAATACCTGGGAAGATTCTGGGAAATATAATCAAACAACGAATCAGCGAACACCTAGAGGCAAACAAAGTCATTACCAAAAGCCAACATGGGTTTGTCAAAAAACAGATCATGCCAGACAAATCTTATTGCATTCTTTGACCAAGTGACAAAACTAGTGGACCAGAGGAACACTATGGATATAATTTACTTGGACTTCAGTAAGCTATTTGATAAAGTAGATCACCACCAACTACTGGATAAGATAGAAAAATGTGGGTTAGACAGCATCACCAACAGATGGATTTGAGCTGGCTGACCAGCTGTACTCAGTGTGTTGTCCTCAATGGAACTGTATCTACATGAAGGAAGTGTACAGTGGCGTACCCCAGGGCTCTGTTCTGGGCCCAGTGCTCTTCAATGTCTTCATCAATGATCTGGATGAGGGAATAGATGAAGAACTCGTAAAATCTGCAGACGACACCAAGCTGGCAGGAATAGCCAACACTCCAGAAGACAGGCTTAACATACAGAAGGATCCTGACAGACTTGAACACTGGGCACTATTTAACAAAATGAAATTCAATGGTGAAAAAGGGTTCTACATTTAGGCAAGAAAAATCAAATGCACAGGTATAGTATAGATCATTGGTCAGCAACCCACAGCTCTTGAGTCGCATGCGGCTCTTTCAGCCTTTTCCTGGGGCTCTCAGTCGTCCCCCTCCATTTACACAGAGACAGAGAGGCACGTGCGCTTCCCTTCTCTCTCTCTGTGTGTAAAAGAGAGTGGCCTCACGCTGTTCTCCAACAAACTGACAAGCTTATTGGGCGGGGCTCCTGCCTTTGTTGCGTCTTAGCAGGAAGCAACAGAAAGCAGCAGTGCGCTCTCTCTCTCTCACACACACACACACACAAACACACACTCACACTGAGTGTTGGAAGAGGACTGGCAGACCAAAGGCAGGAGAGCCAGCCCAATAAGAATGTGTGTCAGCTTGTCAGAGAACAGTGTGAAGCCAGCTTGCCAGGTGAGCAGAACATTGGAAGGGGGGGAGAAAGAGAGGGAGGGAGGGAGAGAGAGAGAGAGAGAAAACTCATGCACAGCAGCCTCTATTTCTTTTTAATTAAACTCTTCAATCAAGCTCCCCCCCTTTGTGTGTGTGCACGAGAGTGAGTTTTGCGGCTCCCAGTGTTTTTTTTCCTCTGGGAAACGGGTCCAAGTGGCTGTTTGAGTGTTCAAGGTTGCCAACCCCTGGTATAGGTGGTTCCTTGCTCAATAGTAGTAGCTGTGAAAGGGATCTCAGTGTCTTAGTGGACAATCACTTAAATATGAGCCAGCCGTGTACTACAGCTGCCAAAAATGCCAACACAACATTAGGCTGAATTAACAGAGGGATAGAATCAAGATCACGTGAAGTGTTAATACAGTTGCAAGAAAAAGTATGTGAACCCTTTGGGATTACGTGGAGTTTTGCATGAATTGGCCATAAAATGCGCTCTAAACGTCATGTAAGTCACAACAATAGAAAAACACAGTCTGCTTAAAATAATACTACACAAACATTAGCTGTTGTCATGTTTTAATTGAACATAAGATGGAAACATTCACAGTGCAGGGTGGAAAAAGTATGTGAACCCCTAGCCTAATGACTTTTCCAAGAGCTAATTGGAGCCAGGAGTGAGCCAACCTTGACTCCAATCAGTGTGATGATATTGGATGTGTTGCTGACAGCCGTCCTGCCCTTTAAAAACACACACCTGTTTTGGGTTTACTGGTCTCAAGAAGCACTGTCTGATGTGAACCATGCCTTGCAGAAAAGAGCTCTCAGAAGACCTACGATCAAGAATTGTTGACTTGCATGAAGCTGGAAAGGGTTACAAAAGTATCTCCAAAAGCCTTGATGTTCATGTGTCCACGGTAAGACAGACTGTCTACAAATGGAGAAAGTTTAGCACTGTTGCTACTCTCCCTAGGCGTGGTCGTCCTGTAAAAATGACTGCAAGAGCACAGCGCATAATGCTTAATGAGGTAAAGAAGAATCCTAGAGTGTCAGCTAAAGACCTACAGAAATCTCTGGCACATGCTAAGATTTTTGTTGACACATCTACAATAAGGAAAACATTAAACAAGAATGGAGTACATGGGAGGACACCACGGAGGAAGCCATTGCTGTCCAAAAAAAATATTGCAGCACGTTTGAAGTTTGCAAAGAGCACCTGGATGTTCCACAGCACTACTGGCAAAATATACTGTGGACAGATGAAACCAAAATTGAGGAGTTTGGGAAAAACACACAACACTATGTGTGGAGAAAAAAAGGCACAGCACACCAACATCAAAACCTCATCCTCACTGTAAAACATGGCGGAGGGAGCATCATGGTTTGGGGCTGCTTTGATGCCTCAGGGCCTGGACGGATTGTTGTCATTGATGGGAAAATGAATTCAAGTTTATCAGGACATTTTTCAGGAAAACGTACGACCATCTGTCCGCCAACTGAAGCTCCGCAGAGGATGGGTGATGCAACAGGACAATGACCCAAAGCATACAAGTAATTCAACAAAACAATGGCTTCAACAGAACAGCATACGCCTTCTGGAGTGGCCCAGTCAGAGTCCTGACCTCAACCTGATTGAAATGCTGTGGCATGACCTTAAGAGAGCGATTCACACCAGACATCCCAAGAATATTGCTACACTGAAACAGTTTTGTGAAGAGGAGTGGTCCAAAATTACTCCAGATCGTTGTGCAGGTCTGATCTGCAACTACAGGAAACGTTTGGTTGAGGTTATTGCTGCCAAAGGAGGGTCAACCAGTTATTAAGTCCAAAGGTTCACATACTTTTTCCACCCTGCACTGTGAATGTTTCCATCTTATGTTCAATTAAAACATGACAACAGCTAATGTTTGTGTAGTATTATTTTAAGCAGACTGTGTTTTTCTATTGTTGTGACTTACATGACGTTTAGAGCGCATTTTATGGCCAATTCATGCGAAACTCCACGTAATCCCAAAGGGTTCACATACTTTTTCTTGCAACTGTACCACTTTACAATGCCTTGGTAAGGCCACACTTGGAATACTGCATCCAGTTTTGGTCACCACGATGTAAAAAAGATGTTGAGACTCTAGAAAGAGTACAGAGAAGAGCAACAAAGATGATTAGGAGACTGGAGGCTAAAACATATAAGGAACGGCTGCTGGAATTGGGTATGTCTAGTCTAATGAAGAGAAGGACAAGGGGTGACATGATAGCAGTGTTCCAATATCTCAGGGGTTGCCACAAAGAGGGAGTCAAGCTATTCTCCAAAGCACCTGAAGGAAGGACAAGAAGCAACGGATGGAAACTGACCAAAGAGAGAAGCAACTTAGAAGCAACTAAGGAGAAACTTCCTGACAGTTAGAGCAATTAATTGGTGGAACAACCTCCCTCCAGAAGCTGTGAATGCTCCAACATTGGAAGTTTTTAAGAAGAGATTGGACAGCCATTTATCTGAAATGGTATAGGGTTTCCTGCCCGAGCAGGGGGTTGGACTAGATGACCTCCAAAGTCCCTTCCATCATCATCATTGTTGTTGTTATTATTGTTATTGTTGTTATGGGATAAGTTGCCATGGGATTTAGTATATTTCCAAAATGACACCTGCCATAAATCTACAGTAGTTTGTGAGTGGACAACACTCCAATTGTTAGTCTTCTTTTTCTTCTTAATCTTATTTTTGTTTTATTTAGGATTCAACAAATAAAAAAATAACTACTGTATAAAGAAGAACATGCAGATTTTGACATAGTGATTACCAATGCTCTTAGCTGGCAGATCATATAACGAATGGATTGGAACTTTCCCAAACTAGGCTCTGTACGTTTACATTATTCATTATTCATACATATAGCACATGGTCCAGGAAGAAAAATTGCAGGATTTGAATGAAGCCCTCAGAGATAAATGTTGTTTGAAGGAACCTATGAGTAAAAAATCCTATTAATCCCCAGAGCTATATGATGACCATGCAAACTGAAATAATAAAATTTGCCACTCATATTTTTCTGGATGTTAACATCAGACACATATTTCAAATTGTTGAAACTTCACTATTGTTTCCTACAATATGACTTTTTTCACTCTAAACATTCTCTTCATGTAATTTGATATATTTTGAGAGACTTTCAATTGCCAGTTAATAATGTGGATAATACTTCCTCCAGCTTTTTGTTTTGGAATTTGAAGCACTTAAAATTATCTTTTATTCTTTTAAATATAAATAATTTAAAAGCAATTTTTTTTAGAACTTTCAAGCTATAAATTGAAATATCTGCATAAAATTGAGAAGACCTCATCCCAAAGGTACAAAAGCCTCTTAGCTTCAGGAAGAAGATATTGTAAAACAAAACAAAATGCTAAACAACATAATTTTGTCTATTATTATAGAATGCTGGCCATCTCTTCAGAAAAAAAAGAATTGTATTTGCAACTAGAGCAATCAAAATTGATCTTGGTTGACAATAGAAGCTCTACCTACAAAAAAACTATACTGCTTCATATATGGGTGAAAATATGCTGTTATTATTGGTTTTGTTGTGAGCGGCCTAAGAATCTTGTGTATAAACCAGGCAGTTTTATAAATAAACAAACAAACCTTATTGCTTGTTAGCCAAAAAGGCTCAGCTAAATACAGTCTGTCCTTTCTATAAACCCCTTCTTTTAGATTCCACAAGTTTTCTGCCCTATATTGGGGGAAGACTCATTAAAGCAAGAAATAAGATATTGTTCCAAAGTTGTGCTTTTACTTCGTCTTTTTCTATTATCCTGCATGAAAGAGTACAGAGAAGAGCAACAAAGATGATTAGGGGACTAAAAGCTAAAACATATAGGGAACGGTTGCTGGAATTGGGTATGTGTAGTTTAACGAAGAGAAGAGTGAGGGGTGACATGATAGCAGTGTTCCAATATCTCAGGGGCTGCCACAAAGAAGAGGGAGTCAAGCTATTCTCCAAAGCACCTGAAAGCAGGACAAGAAGCAACGGATGGAAACTAATCAAGGAGAGAAGCAACCTAGAACTAAGGAGAAACTTCCTGACAGTTAGAACAATTAACCAGTGGAACAACCTGCCTCCAGTAGCTGTGAATGCTCTAACACTGGAGGTTTTTAAGGAGACTGGACAGCCATTTGCCTGAAATGGTATAGGGTTTCCTGCCTGAGCAGGGGGTTGGACTAGATGACCCCCAAGGTCCCTTCCAACTTATTATTATTATTATTATTATTATTATTATTATTATTATTATTATTATTATTATTACTATTACTATTATTATTATTATTTAGTATATAAGGACAAGAAAAGAAAGGAGCAGACAGATCAGATTCCCAATCTAAGTAAAAATATTGATCATATAGTTGTAAACATGTGTCTCTAAGAGATCCCATTTTTTCCTTGGGGGAAAAACTCCAAAATTGAATATATCCTTGACATTTAATTATTTAAGAGAGATATTGCTGTAATAATGACACTATATTTTCAAATTGTGTATACACTGGAAAATACCATTTTTCAATCATTTCTTCATGGAGAGATTGTTTAGTATCAGGTGGAAACATTTTGATTTTCCCCCTTGCACTGGGAAGATGAAGAGAAATAAGAACTTGTGAAAGCAGTTATTTGAATATGCATGCTTTGCAGATATATTGCCAGGGAAAAGTCAGATCCTTTAGCTTCGGCTACTTTTAAATATGTTTGCTAAAAAGAAGGAGAAAATATTTATCAAAGGAAGCAGTTCCATTGGCAATCATTGGCAACCCCAACCAAAATAAAATGTTATCTAATAAAATCTGAACAATTAATAAAATGAATGAATGGTGTCCAGATAGGATAACCTGACCAATAAACATTTCTAGTACTAGACCCAAAACCCTCTTACAGCAATTAGTCACACAATTTTCTTCGAGCTGTTTATCTCTGCCCTACTTATGCAATTAGTGAGCAAAAATATTCATAATTAAAAATAATTGCCCAGTCTGGCTACAAAAAGCAACACAGCAAAAAAATGTGATAATGTTAATGGTCACAATTATGATTGAAGTCTTGGTCATTGAGTGAAGCAACCAAGCTTATTTAGCATATGATGACAACATGATAAAGAGAAGTATACGTATACACAAGTAATTATATACAAAACCTCTATGAGAATAAAGTAGTGACTTCATAACTGGATGTCCGATTTAGCTATATGGCAATTGCCTGTGGCATTGCTTTATGCAGATCTTCTAGGGCAGGGCTTTTCAACCTTTTCACCGATTGTACCACTTTTAGGATATGGCAATATTCGAGTACCACTAGCAAGGTGTCAAAAACTTGATGACCAAAAAAAAAAAAAAATCTGTTCAAAGTTGCAATTGCACTGAAATGACTTATGACCACTGCAGCATGCCCAGGGTCATGTGATTTAGATTTGGATGCTTGGCAACTGATTCATATTTATGATGGTCACAGTGTCCCAGGGTCATGTGATCCCCTTTTGCAACCTTTTGACAAGCAAAGTCAATGGCAGGGCTGCTGGTGGCCAAGCGCTGAGGCAGGACTTCCCTCCCTCCCTCTTTCTCATGCCCACCTCCTTATGAAGGAAGAATTTGAAGGAAAAAAAAACACCATATTTTCTCTCTTCCATATATTCATCAAACAAGGAAAAGCCTCCAGAGACAAAAAAGACAAGCTGCCGAGTGAACTAGCTTAAAAAGGCACATTCCCCTTTAAAAATTAGCTACTGGCTAGAAGGGACGCGGTGGCTCAGTGGGTTAGGACGCTGAGCTTGTCGATCGGAAGGTCGGCAGTTTGGCGGGTCGAATCCCGAGTGCCGCGTAACAGAGTGAGCGCCTGTTACTCATCCCAGCTTCTGCCAACCTAGCAGTTCGAAAGCACGTAAAAATGCAAGTAGAAAAATAGGGACCACTACGGTGGGAAGGTAACAGCGTTCCGTGCGCCTTTGGCGTCTAGTCATGCCGGCCACATGACCACGGAGACGTCCTCGGACAAGCGCTGGCTCTTCGGCTTTGAAACAGAGATGAGCACCGGCCCCTAGAGTCGGAAACGACTAGCACGCATGTGCGGGGGAACCTTTACCTTTACCTTTTCTGGCTAGAAAGGAAAGTTAAGGAGTGCAGCCGGCACTTAAGGAAGAAAACAAAATGTAGTAAGTATTGGCTGCTGGCTAAGGCAGCCTCCTCAAATGGTTCCATTCGTAGAGTGACAGAAGCTAACACCAGCCATCAGCCAAATAGAAGTTGCCAAACACTCCTTAAGAACACAAAGCCCGCATTGCAGAAATCCCAGTACTTCAAAGTCACAAAAGCTCCTAAGAATCCTTCCACTCTCCATCTCCTTCCCTCCCTGCCTCACCTCCAGCCGATGCTGCCTTTCTTCATTCCTCCTTCATTCCTCGTGGAGCTCTCGCTGCATTTAGAGAACAGATTTCCAGAAAACATTGCAGACTACAGGAACAGGGCAGAAAACATCCTGCAGCCAAAAGACTCCAAACACATTTGCACTACTGAGGACACAGAAAACTTCCAAATGTCCCAACGACTCTCTAGAAGAATGCAAATGACCAGCTGTCTGCAAGGAATATAAATCCTTCCATTCCCCACTATCCAGTCAGAGATGAAGAGGCTTCTTGGATGAGAAGCGAAACATCTTCAAAGAAGAACAAGAAAGTCCAGTTGCTTCCTGAAAAAGTACCTTTGGGATAAATTTAATAATAATAAAGGCCTAGTAGTACTCAGCAGGAAAGCCTGCTCAATACTGGAGAAATCAAACTGGCCTACAAGAAAGACCAAATGAAGAACAGAAAGGAGGCATGGGAAGAAAAAGCATTACATGGACAGTACATAAAAAAGCAGGGAAGCAGATTATAACCAGATCTGGCAATGGCTAAGAGCAGGAACGCTGAAGAAAGAGAGGGGCTAATTCTGGCTGTGTAACATCAAGCTTTAAGAACAAATGCATATAAAGCCAGAATTGAGAAGACAGTAACAGACAGCAAATGCCACCTATGCAAAGAAGCTGAAGAAACAGTGGACCAACCTGGTTAGCTACTGCAAGAAGATTGCAATGAATGACCACAAATAAAGGCATGACAAAGTAGCAATAATGGTGCATTGGAAGATCTGCAAGAAATATTTTTTGCCTGCAAGAAAGAACTGGTGGGACCATAAAATAGAGAAAGTCATAGAAAAATAAACAATCTAGCGTGCTCTGGGCCTTTAGAATTCAAACAGACAGGCACCTGCCACATAAAACACCCACACTTAACAACTGTCTATAAGAAAGACAAAAAGTCTGGATAGTGGACCTGGCAATACTGGAGATAGCAGAAGAGAAGAGAAAGAACTGGAGAAGACAGTAAGATACAAAGACTCGCAAATAGAAATAGAACAACTGTGGCAAAACAAAGCAAAGGTAATACCAATAGTCATAGGCACCTTCGGTGCCATCCCAAAACAATTGGAGCACCACTTGAACTCCACTGGCATTGACAAATTCACATCAATCAATTGCAAAAAGCCACTTTATTCAGAACAGTGTACATCCTAAGACAATACCTCTAACATCCACATCTGCCTATCCCAAGTCCTTGGGAAGGACTCAATAGGACAAAAATGCCAAATCCAGACTGAACATCTGACTGACTGTGCAACAAGCAATAATAATCCCTCAATAAGGCACTACCTTGACGTGGTTGTGGGGCTTGTGTGCTCTGATGAAGATGAGAGCTGTGCTAGAGATTCAACCATTCTGAACAGGTCTCATCAGAGCAGTCAGGCAAAGAGTGTATCTCCCATAAGAAATATGCTGAGATCTAAATTACTGGTTCAATTATTGCCTGTTCAACAAGGACCACACTAGGTGTTGGAGTTCCTGGACATCTGGCTGAGCAATCAGAACCAGCAGCTGCAGAATTATTGGAGGGAATGGTGTTTACCCATTGCAAAAATACAGTGAAAACAACAGCTTACATCCTGCAACAATATCTGCAACACCATCAAACGTCCCACTTCTGCCTATCCCAGGTCCTTAGGAAAGACTCGATAGAGGGATAAAAATGACAAATCCAGCCTGAATATCTGGCTGTGTGACAGACCATAATAATAATACCTCGCTCATCCCTATGTAAAGGTCCAGAAAGATATTCATAGCTGATGCCAGACCATAACGTTTTCAGAAAAATGATAATATGGCTGGTACACAGAAACATTTTTATATAAATCACACTTAGAAAGTTCGCAGTGCTAGACTTTACCTTGTTTCCCAGTTTAAATACTTCTTCCAGTTTGGTAAGGTTTGTATTTATCATGATGGAATCTGTGTCACCATAAATCACTTCCAGATTCATCTGGGGCATAGGAGGAATAAAGAGAGGAATTTACTTAAAATTGTATCCAAAAATGCGTTGTACTCTTATTAAAAATCTCAGATAACTTATTTGAAAAAAGCAGAGTAGACAGAAACTGGAGTGTGATACTGAAAAAAAATTGCTTGTTTCTATGTTGGTCTTTTCTAACTAGACTTCATGAACCCTAGTTATATTGGATCTAACAGCAGCATTTTGTTGAACTATCCCCGGACAAATAAGTATCTTCCAAGTCTGTAAAAGAATAAGTGAAGCTGAAAAAAGTGTTTACTTCAATAAGACATTTGAACATATAGGTATTAAACTGCAACTAAGCTTTAATACTGAAACTCAGCCTTCAGAGAGATTAGATATTTATTTTATAGAACTTTGAGGTCAAGAAGCTATAGTCCATCAATAAGGATTAAATTTATAAACTATATATCCAGAGTTGCTATTTTGTGTTTAGTTCATACTAGACTACACATTTTTAAGAATTTATATTTAAAGAAAATGTAATTATATTACCTTTTGTACCAACTCCTTAGTATGCATTAAGATCTAGGGGGGGAAAATATTGTAATTAATGACAGCATAGATTACAGAATGTAAGACCTAGCTAGCAGGAAATAAACTTTAGATGTTTGAATTTACAAAACACAAAATATTCTTTCCATATCTGACATACTCATGCCAAAAATTATGGATTATACCAAAAAAAGAAATAAAAAGAAGAGAAAAGCTTACATATCTTCCAGGTATTAATGGAAATGAATGCATCTCAAATTAGAATGGCATGTTATCACCAATCTATTAATATTATTTTTCCTTTCTTCAGGATATTGTTTATCAATATGTGACTGGCATGCATATCATCAATGACTGGATGATCCATAAAAGAAAAGCTTTTTCCAAAATATTTTTCAGTGACTTATTGTTAATTGTATAATTTTGGTTACAAAATTTGGTCACTAGGAAACTTTTTTTTTGGAACACTTACATAATGTAATAATTGTAAATTTAAGGCAAAAGAATTGATTAGGTTTATCCAAAGATAACATACATTGTTGAGGAAGTTATAGAACAAAACTTTCAATCATTTCAGTAGATCTATACTGCTAATCTGTAGGCTTCCTTGTAAGTACTGTGGTAAGTCAGCCCCCCCCCCAAGAAAGAAATATTTTGGGGAATATTAAAAAGGCAGAATATTATATTTCCCCAAAGGATCTTAAAGGCAGGCCCAGTTTTTCTTAATGGCCCCAAGCAGAAACTAGGCAGAGGCCAGGTCTGTAGAAATGAAGATTTGATAATCCTTTCAGGAAGATGAGCCAGGAAGCTTGAAGCTGATGGGATTAGAAAGACAAAGATCCCTAGAACCAACAACCCCTCACCCATCCCACACAGGACATAGCCACCAACCACAGCCCCAAGGAAGCAGGACATGACTTTTAGGACATAATAAGATTAACCCACCACCATCAGAATACAAAAAGGGCACACTGAACCTCAGGTCAAAGTTCATGCCACAGGAACAACTCCAAACACAAAAACCCAAGAAAGTATAAAAACCCACCACTCAGAGCAACATGCGCTCAGCTGCTTCAGAGCCACATGTCTTATGGTTCTGCTCTTCAATAAACTACAACCTTCTTTCTAAAGCAGTCTCCATTTTGTTTATTCCCGGCTTGGAGTGGACCCTGATGAAGATTTTTCTTTCAACAGTATAATCTCTTATTTTGGTCATGAAAAAAATGATCTATCCACCAAACCAGAAAGACTTTCCAGGTAGTATCATATTACCACAAAAGTAGATGCATTTTTTTTAGAACTGTGCAATTAAGATAATAAAAAATTACTACTTCTGGAATAGCTACAAGAGACATTTTCCTCCCAAAACACTTTTTGCTGATCATTAGTTCTGCCAGAAATTACTCAGCTTTGTCTACCTGTGTCATGATGTTGTAAATTACCTAAGCCTTTTAAAAGATACCATGATTCAAAATCTTTGTTAACTGTCTTCCCTCCTCCAACACACAGTGAAGGAGGGAGGAAATTATGGTATTTAGGAAAGTAATCAAATATTATTGTAATAGGTATCTAAAAAGAGTATCAACTTTTAACTGGACAATATTTAATTTTAAAAAATGACATTTCTGGCAAAATCAATCTCTTTAAAAATGCTAACAGTTCATTGCAGGGATTTTTTAATATACGAGGACATAAGAAAAGCAAAGATCATCTAATGACAAGCAAAATATTAATATTACTTTTTCAATAACGAATCACTTGCTAAGTGCCAACAGTCACAAAATAGGTTATAAAGCCTTGCTAAAATTCATTAGTAAAGCAGTTGGCAGTTATCATATTTCACAGAAACACCTGCATATTTATCTTCTCATTACCAATTGGATGATGGAATTTTTTTGAGGCACATTTCAAAAAATCTGCCAACTTCAACTGTAAAAAAATAAACTTTGTAGTTAATTTTTCCCTTAACAAAGTACAGCTGTTGAGAATAATTGTTCAAGATCTTACCCTGTAATGTCAACTGCAGCAGAACAAAGAGTATTTAATTAGCAAATCTATCCAGTAATTCAACACCTATTATATAAAATGCCTTTGTGATTTTATTCAGGATAATTTGCTAAGAGGGTTATTACTGACATTCAGATGAAATTCAAAAGTCCTACGCAAGTAGAGTCATAATAGCAGCAATGATCCCCCCAATCAGGAGATCCTGTGTCACATAAGGCTTTTTTGCAATGCAGCAGCTTATTTCTTGACTTCTTAATTCCTGGACTCAGCCCACTGAGAGTCCTTCATGCCAATATTCAGTCAGCAATACATATTTAAGAAAATCTATTAAAACATCTAGCAGAAAAGTGATTTTTTTTGTTAAGAGTGATAGCACTATGATCAAATTGGTCATTTAAACTATAAATTGAAATGGTGGAATTTTGTGAAGAGGTGTAAAAAAGAAAAGGACAGAATAAAAAAGGTCCTTGCTATTTATTGTGATGAATATTTTCTGTTGCAATTCAAATCCCTATTCATTTGCTTGACATTGCAAGATAATTTAAAGCAAAAAATTGCATTTGTTCTAACCTATTTTTATATTGTGTAATCTTTCACATGTAGTTAGTTTACTGTGTAAACAACAGCTCTTTTTTTACAGATCACACTTATTAAGTTTTAAGTTCAAGGTCTGAAAACAAGCCTTGAAATATTACGCATGTCTATTATTCATTACTTGCATATAAAGCTATCCATGAAACACTTGCCAATTCAGAACAAACTAGTTACTAAGGCTACTTCTTACATTACAGTTTTAGCCAATGCCCATCATATTCTTCTATCACAGATAAACCAAATATATTGCAGTAGACAACCAAATTCAACTGAATTTGCCCATATTATGTGCTTATAGTAAAATCAGATAAATTATAATTTAGATAAAAATTGATAAACTTTAAGAAAGACAGAGAGGTCCATTAATTATGCTATCTTGACAAGTGCTCAGCAAAGGCCAAAAGATAAGTGTGCTGTCTTTCTTTGTGATCCACTGAGGCAAGGACACCAAGCAATCGTCTGAATGAGACAGGACCAAGTCTTCTTATATATAGCATATCCCACATTTGTAGTAACCCAGCTGAACCATATGCAGAGCTGCACACAGACTGGATGGAAAGACTCTCTCTCTGAGTCTTTCTTTCCAACCATATGACAACAGCCATATAGCACACTAGGCTGATAGGATGATCCGAATCCAAAAGGCAAATGTAATTGGAAGGTATATGTAGCTTCCGTTGGGACTACCTTAAACTATATATTCATATATTGGAATATGTACCAGCTGTTCAGGGCAGCCGCATGAACCCAGGAAAAGAAGTTGCTCATCAGTCATTCCTGTGATGACTGGGACAATGGAATTTATCCCTCAAGGTATGTTACAACTAGAGCATCCCCTCTCACCTAGATATCTAAGGCCTGAACTTCCAAAAATGTCCAAATGTCAACCAAGAAGAAAAAGGAATTGGAAGGTTTCTATGGAAAGATATCACAGAACAAAGTTTGTTCAAATAGGGCAGCATTGGTTAAAGAAGGCTAGTTATTTATCAAAAGAATAAAGACATGCACCAAGTGCTTTATTAACAATAGGATTATTTTGTTCAATGCAAAGAAAAACAAACGTCAATTGACCTAAGTTGAATAATAAATGTTATTTTATTTCTGTTTTCTAACTTTACACCACACACCAAGTTTATCTGTATTTGTCCTGTGCTCAACAAGTCATAATAAAGGAGAGTATTTGTAGCTCAGGGTTGAAATGAGGGGGGTCCTTGGTACTCTGAGCTTGGTTGTTTTCTTGCAGACTTTTCCTTACCCCAAACTAAGTAACATCATCATCATAAGTCATAATTAAAATAAACAGATGAGTTCCAAGTTGGGAAAAGTAGTAGTGGTAGGAAGTTATCAGTAGATATCTTAAAGATTCCCCTAAAGCTGAGGTATTTATCATGGGTCTACGTATCCTTTGGAGGTCTGTCAAGAAATTTTAGGAGCAGAATCTATGAACTATTTGTTTCCTTTGCAGTATAAACTCTCTGTATTTTATCTGATGCATTTAAATACGTTTTTAAAAGGCATGCACAGGTTTCACCAGATTCACAAAGGGTTCCACAGAACAAAAAAGTTAAGCACCTCTGCCCTACAGAAAGTTATTTCCCATTAGTTCTTTAGGATTACTAAAAACAACTAGTTGGTTCCCAATAATTTTTGACTACTACACAAGTCCTTACATATGTTGTAACAAGCTGGAAGGGGAATGGCAATGAGATTAACAAACTTAATTATTTATTGGGCAGATTGATCTAGGGATCAGGGGATCTTGGGAAAAGAGCTGATCCATAAACTGGCTTTAAATGTACAGACCATTTATCTTGAATGATGGGAATATCCCATTCTTTCATCATAAGAGGATGACGATAATATTCTGTGACTAATTGGGAAAGCCAGGAATTATGCACTATGTTGAGATGAAATACATTGGGTTTTTTTTTTTGGTTTTTTGGGTTTGTTTTTTTTTGAAAGATTTGATCTCTGAATAGAATTACAAACACACCACCATGACCAACATTGTGATAAAACTTCTGGAGTAAGTAATAAGTACTGAAAATGAACTCTTAAGAAGCTTTTAGTCTCTATTATCACTTTGATTACCAGTAATAACTAACAATTTAGGCTCCATGCAAAATATCCATACATTTCAATGTTTATTATACAATGACTCCATGTACTGTATATATACCCGAGGAGTGGAATTATTTATTCAGTTTATAATTGATAAAAGTTAGAATATGCTGAAGATTAGCCAAACAAACAAATGTAATCTTTGCACTTTACACTACAGGAAACTACTCTGAATTCCAATCAGTCCCAGGGAAATCAGATTAAAATTATTTCATTTTCCTATTCTTTCAATCTTCCTACTTTAAGTAGAAGATGCTACTCAACAGGAATAGACTTGATTTTCTTAATAAAAAACCTTTAATTACAAATCCAACTAAAACATGCTTCCTCCATTAATCCATTACTGTAAAAGACATGCTGATATTTTTTGATCCTTAATTTGTCATTTAGACCTATTACCTTATCTGCAAAGAATCTCAACTAGTTTAGCATGAAAGCATCTTCCCCAAACATTAATGCTTCTGAGCTATTCCATTACTTATATACAATAATGACATGAGCTAAAGAACTAAATACTGAAAAGAAATGCCACCAGGACTCATTTGTTAAATGAACCAGAATCAAGGGGAAAGGGGAAACATAATGAAAATGTAGTTATGGCCATGTAGAATTGGCATGCTACATAATATCATTTGTTTGAATGGTAAATTCCTTCTTCAGTTAATTCTGACATTTATTTTGGCCCCATCTAGTGCCTAAATATTAAAGTTTCTCTGAGATAAGCCCACATTTAGGCAAGAAAAATTGTTAAATATAAAAACTAACATACAGTAAAACATTGTTTTTGTATGTTTTGGAACCATCACATTTTACAGTTATTTTCAATGAGAGAAAACTGGAGATATGGGTGTTAAGTACACATGGGCAAATCCAAAGATTCATGAGCTCTTGGGCTAATATTTAGGGAATCCTATTCTGCTTTTCCAAGCTAAAAGCAGATAATTCACACATATTTTCTAAAAGGTGAGAATGCAATCAATCAAGTAAACAATAGGAGGGAATAAGAAGCAAACTACAAAAGAAAGCTTTCTGGAGATCTGAAGAAAGCTTCACTAGATAACATAACAAACTAGGGTCTACACCAGACATGTCAAACACAAGGCCCGGGGGCCGGATCCGGCCCGTGAAGTGGTTTCATGCGGCCCGCGAAGCCATCCTGGAAACAGTGAGGGAACGGCCCCCGCTGCCTTGGCCCTGGCCCAGAGACCCTCAGATCTGTCCCACTCCTGCCCAGGCCCCCATAGACACCCTTGATGCGAACGATGTAGAGCTGGCCACGCCCACCCAGTAGGCCGTACGCACTCTAGCCACGCCCACCCAGTAGGCCACGCCCACCCTGACCACACCCACCCGGCCACTTGAGGGCAACCGCAATGCTGATGCGGCCCTCAATGAAATTGAGTTTGACACCCCTGGTCTACACATTGAACAAGGCAGACGGTTTGAGGTTATATCATAAAACGTTGTTCAGATTCTTAAAAAGTTAAATCTAGTATTTTAAATCAAGTCTGAAAGGTTAAGCACAGAACACCTAAGGTATTTTTGTTGAATCTTTTGCTAATACAAAAACGAATATTCCTCCTTAACAGCAGGTATATGTTAAAAAAAAATGTAGGCATGATTTATTAACTCATCATTATTAATCTGCAAGGTTAATTAAAATGTGGTCCAACTCTGATATATGTTACCATCACTACTATATCCAACTTTACTGTAATTCATTTAAATTTTCTATTAGGCTACAGTCCTATTAGGCCTTTCTTGAGACTAAGACCCATTGAACTCAGTGACATTAATTTCAAACATATAGTATTGCACTATACTGCTAATCAATATACGACCATAACTGAACTCAAAATTTCTGTTCTTAAGCAAGGCATTTGTTAAATCAACTTTGCCCCGCTATACGTCCTTTCTTGCCATAGTTAAGTGAACCTCTGCAATTGTTAAATTAGCAACATGGTTGCTAAGTGAATCTGACTTCCCCACTGACTTTGCTTTCAGAAGGTCGTAAAAGAGGATCACTCAACGATCATAAATATGAGCCAATTGCCAAGCATCCGAATTTTCATCGTATGATCATGGGGATGATGCAATGGTCATAAATGTGAAAAATGGTCGTATGTCACATTTTCAGTGTTGTTGTAGCTTCAAACGATCACTAAACAAATAGTTGTAAAACAAGGACTATCTATAGTTTTGGATAGCATGAGTTTTTTCATTAGAAGCATCAAACTCTTAAAAGATTTCTTAGAAAGGACGGGGGTTTAGAGTGGGATTCATAAAACTAATACATTACTTTAACAACAAAATGTTTTCCATATTTTATTTCTCCTTAGCCTGTAATTCATTATTAATTCTTTATGATAATTCAAGTGGGATTTCTCCCATTTTGGTCTTGAAATGAATTTAGATTTGTTATTTTTTCATAATGAATAAAACTAACCAGTTTCTTATTTTCAGAAATTAA
The DNA here is from genome assembly GCF_947247035.1 of Vipera ursinii. Lineage (NCBI taxonomy): Eukaryota > Metazoa > Chordata > Lepidosauria > Squamata > Viperidae > Vipera > Vipera ursinii. The sequence continues at coordinate 64,523,548 of NC_139514.1, forward strand.
AATCCAATAACTGATTTTATATCAAGGATTAACACAGAAAGATGGCTACAAATAATTTACATACAAGTATCTGAATTTGAAACAAATAAACTAAATAAGAGGGTGCAATACATACAAGAAGTTTTAGAAATTGCGGGATTGCAGTACATGAAGAAATTTACATTTATAACTGTCAATTTAGTATAACTACAAAGCCAAAACATGTAATGTAATAAATTAGAAAGGCTGTCTTCCTTACTTTTTCCAGTTATTGGTGTAATGTTCTTTTGTCAAACATTTATCCATACAAAACAGTGGCCAACAAACCTGATATAGGGCTGTCAGACAGTAAGGCACCATACAATGACCTTTAGAAGGAATGATACTAACAGGTGGCTGATGCTTAACAATAATTGTATTATGGTTTAAAAACAAGGACAACATTCTGTCTTGTCATCTGCAACAGAAAGAATGAAGAAGCACTAAAAGGCATTCCAAGTGCCTTAGTGCTAATCACCTCAAAAAGAAAGGAAGCTGTTTAGGACCTACACTAAATTACTAACTACCAAAAATGTAAACTTCCACAATTTTCCACTTGAGAACCTCCTAGCACTGCTGTTGTTTATAAGATACAAAATGCTTATCTACCCTACATATCTTTAAAAAGGAATCCATTCCCACATTATTATTATTTTTTTATTTTAATTCCATTTATATCCCGCCCTTCTCCGAAGACTCAGGGCGGCTTACAAACTTAGCAGTATTAAACCTCTGAATATCAAAATTTATGAAAGATGTGATTAATAACTGTTTTTACTAAGTAAATGTCCTGCATAAGGTAGTTCAAGTTACAGTGCTTGTCAATCTTTCCCCCTAAAATAAGTCACTGTTTTGACAGCTGAAGAAAGTCTACAATCCTGGTCAAACAGCTTTGGGCCCGATGGGGGAATTCTGTGTGGGGTTTTTTAAAAAAAAACAAAACAAGCCCACACAAACCTAGTCACTCAAAGCAAGGCTTCAGCCATTTTTCCTTAGCCTGTTATAACTTGTTACAAGATGGCAGAAACCACTAATTTCTCCAGTCACCACTATCCCAGCTGTAGTTGAACCAGTGCAAAGGGCACCTCTGGACTGAGTTACATGTCATAAGTATATCAGCACCCACGGAAAAGGGCCAAGCAGCAGATCAGATTCCTGTCAGCTGCAGAAACTGCTGACACTTAAGCTGTTTAAAGGTTTCTAATTCTTCGGTTGAAAAATTAAAAGACAGGCTCAAGGACACATTGGTTTGTCAACCGGACTACCCCAATATATAAATTTCTCATAACCAAGTATCTTTAAAAATGCAATGTTCAAAAAGTTTTACGTGGCCCCAAACAAGACACATTTTAGCTATCTTATCCACATCTCTACAATGCAAATTTTTTATTCTAATCTTTTTGTACATATTTGTTGAAGAGCTAGAATTCAGTCCTGTTACTCTGGAACTCAGGGATATCTATTACCAATATTAACCTTCTAGGACATGCTGTGATCATTCTTTCTTTCTGCACCAGACCCCTTACACCTAGAAAATTCAGACAGCTTTTAGGATCATCTCTATTTCACTATTCTAATACATAAAAATTCCTCCAAAAATATTTTCCTTTCTTAATTTTTTGAAAATGTCAAATTAAAGGAAATTCCACATTATAGGCAGTTTTAGGAAATGTTTTTTTTATTATCACAAATCCACACAAAATAAGAGGAATCACAACAAACTCACTAGAACAGTCATTATGTTACCATGATATTCAGAATTGCAACCGGAAGTGAATCATCAAAAACCAGCAAAACTGAAATAAAAGAAATGTACTCTGTAAAAGAAGTGCTATAGCCTTTATAGTTCCATTTTAAACCAATGGTAAGTGTCTTCAAACAAACAGGCCAGCTTGTTTTATAAAAAGCTGATAGTCATTAAAAGTATTTACGGCTTCAAGCCAACTGAGTATTTCAGAAGCTGTTACACTATGTCAAAGACCAAAGTGTTAATTAAGGAAAGCTTAAGCGACAGTTTCAGAAAGATGACAGTGTTCAAACTGTATCTGCAATACCATCTCACTAGTTTATAGTTTCAAAAGGCTAACATAAGCTAGTGAAAAAAATATTGCACTTGGACTGTGGGAAACCAAAGCTGATATCACCATTCAGCTATGGGAACCTCTACCTGAACTGGGGCTAGCCACTATTTCTCAGTCTGAATTACAATTGAAAAACTGATTTGATGCAATAGATTTGTGGGCATCAAAATGATACTGCCTATTTAGTTTGTCACACCTAATCTTAATGACTCCTGTACTAAATGTTTTATGTATACACAATTCTTAATATACATTAAAATTAATATGATATACTCCATCTTATAGTTATATGTTCTAATCCAAGAAGATAAATATTCTTTCAATTTTAAATTATCCTGCCTCTAATTACAAACAATTATAAACTATGAAATATGTATAAATTGTATTGGTCAGATTCTATGCTGAGTACCGTGCTCAGTTCTGAATGCTAAATTGAAGAAAACAGGCAGAAAGACCAACAAGAATGATCAAGATACTACAGATTCTTGCTCCCAAAATAGGCTCAACAGCATATTTGAATTATATTATTTTATGAACCATTAATTATTAAAAAATAAAGAGACACTTTAAAATGGTGGAGCAGTGGGCTAATGCCTCCTTAAGTAACACCAGCTGCCTGCAATTAGTGCAGGTTCGAGTCCCACCAGGCTCAAGGTTGACTCAGCCTTCCATCCTTCCGAGGTAGGTAAAATGAGGACCCAGATTGTTGGGGGCAATTAAGCTGACTTTGTAATAATGCCGCTTGGGGTGTGTGTGAAAGCCCTAATAAGCAGGCATATACATAGAATGAAGGCTACTGCTAAGCTTGTAAGCCGCCCTGAGTCTTCGGAGAAGGGCGGGATATAAATGGAATTTTAAAAAAAAATAAATGAAAAGATTCACTCAAAAATCAATAGAGATCAAATGCCTGGTCTTATTAGTCAAATCAGCCAGAAAATTCATTTAATACTTGTAAAATAGTTTTAAGGATTTTTGAACATGTATTCACATGCCTTAAATCCTGATGCCAAAACTACAACCATTCAGTGGAGAATACTGTTATTGCAGCTTCAAAATTTTTTAATATTTTTAGCACAATTTCATAGATACCTGAAATAAAAACATATTTATGCATGGATCACACTATTTATAAATGTACAAAAATACAGTAGTTTCAATAACCTTCAAAATAAATATACTTCACTGAGTACATAAAGTTTATCTATAATACCTGGATGAAAACCCTTAGCTTGAATTTTCTAAGAGTTATCAAGAGACATTTTCCTATTCTTTCACATTTCTAAATATTTTAAAAGATATATCAAGTAAAATAATCCTGTCAAAAAAAAACCAAATAAAGAGTTTTAGTACAAGTCAAAAAGGGTAGAATCAATCACATATACAGATCTCATTCATTCATTCACAATCAAACATGAAAAAGTAATTCGTTGGATTCTGTATGAACCACAAACAGGATATGACTCTCCCAAAATGTTTGGACAAACTCTCATCATTATCAATCTTAGACTATATTAACAATATCTGATGAAAATTTGAGTTCAGCAACTGCAATGTTACACATTGCCCATCACTCTCATAGACCTACTATGGAATTTTGGTTTACATGGAAAATCAAGTGAGTACAGCCCTTAGTTTCTTTCCCATTCATTTAACTATAATTTACTGAATTATCAACAAACTATTCCATACAGGTAAATAGCTTTGGAAGTGTGTGATTTTTATGCACATTTTCTAATATTTTAAGGCTGCAGTCTTACATACTGTTGTTTTAAAGAATGTCCTGTTGATCAGAGTAGAATACATTGCGAAAAATATGCATAGGACTGTCTTATAGGGTTAGATAAAATTTCATGTTTTATTATGTATATTAACAAATATTTTCTTTTTATGTAAAATATCTGATAATTATGTCTTTAACAAGGATCAGTTTCTTACATTTTATAATATTCACTGTAAATAAGTGTAATAAGATACATATTTAGAATTACAGTTGATATACTATATACTACAGAAAGTTTTGTAACATTTCAGTAGTACTATAAACTGTTAAGTAGGTGAGGCCTAAAATTTTAGTCAGCAATGCTTATTACATTAACCAGTAAAAAATTCTTAAGTTTCTATAATTCAACAAATCAATTCAACAGACTAAAGCAGCTCGTATGCCAATACCCCAAAAAACATTTGATAAGAGTCCTCAGTTTAGATAGCAACCAACTTTCAGGTTTGTCGAGTGCATCTATTGTAGAAAACAGTATGAACATCCTAGCATATGGTTGCTGGTTGGCTTAGAGAAGATGCCATCTGCTTTTTGGAATGCCCTTCCTAATGATGGTTTGCTGAGTACCTACTAATGTCTTTTTCCTGCTCACATCAACTTATAATGTATGTCTGTGTATACATGTAAGTGTCAGGAGTGAACATTTGGCAGCTAAGTGCCTCTCTGTTTTCATCTTGCCATTAGAGTAAGGGGGGGAGGTGTTGCTCATGAATGGGCAAGTTAGCAAAATGAAACCTCTCCAGTTCTACGGAAGCTTGCTTGAGTCTGGGATACGTTCAAGGACATTCTAGCAGGTGTGAAAAAGATAGCACACAGTTCCCATAACAAAGAGAACTTGTTTACATGAGCTACATGGACATCTGGGTGTTTGGCTGGGAAAATCATTGTTATATAGCCATTATATGCTATGGTCTAATGCCGTGGGATTTTAGAGTTAGTTTTAACTCGCCATAACCATACTATGCATTCAATAAACAGTAAGCTTTCAGAAATGAAATGATTCTGGATTTTTATTTGGATACTCAAGATGGATGTTGGCATTAAGTCTCTATGTGTATATACACATGCGTAAACACGTGTTATAAATTATTTTTATTTTGTTTTTATTACATTTTATTGTTAAACTATGATATATTTTGTAGAAATAGTGTATACATGTTTTAAATAACTAGAGAGCACAATTCAAAATCTATTGAATATCTTTCAAAATATTTCTCAAAAGAACACCTCTCTTACCACCGAAGCAAATAAAAATGCCATGCATAAATAATTTTGCCAAACAATCATATGAAAGAACCTTCCAGGAGAATTAAAAATTAAATTTAATATACTCCAGAACAGAAACAAGTATCCATTTACTGGATTTAACATCTCTTTATCTATTGGGGTAAAAGAAATGTTTGTGCTATTAACTGTGAGAAATGAACTCAAATGATTTTAATACAAATAAATGAAAAGTTGGCAAGAAATTAATTATTTTTAAATACTTTTCTCAAATCTAATAAGTTTTACTGAAATATATAATTCTGTTTTGCACAAGTAGCCTCAATGTTCTAGCCATTCGATTGAAATTAGTCTGTTAAAATCAAATTTTATTTATAAGTCAGTGCACTTGGTAAGCTTCTATCATGGTCATTTATTCAATAGCATAAACAAAAAAAGTTGACCTTCAGGTCAACCACTGATTGATAATATAGAAATGTTAACAGAAAGGCAAACCGTACTTAACTTTTCATTTTAACATCCCCAAAGTTACATGTCATTGTTATACTCTGGTCATCAACATAGCTATCATTCCTCACGAGAGTTGATTGTGTGAATTTTCCTCTTGAACTATAGTAATTGGCCAAATGCTTGATAAAAAAAATTACACACTGCAATCTTGCATCCTATTATGCGATAGAGATCCACTCTCATTAAAAAAATGTTTTGTTGCTGATGCTGATTTTTAAACTGTCAACTAGAAACAATGCAAACTATAATAATAAACATGAATAGACAGCATAAAACTTCAGTACTTATTAACTTTCAAATTTCTCACAAAACATTTAATTAAACGTTAGATTTATATTATTGTCAATATATTCCATAAAAATGTCATAATTGGCTTATGTGATTTCTGCACTTCATTTCCCTTTGGAGAATTTAGAAATAAGGCGGCTATTGTTAAGAATAGAGCTAATCACAATAAGTTGTAATTCACTCAGCACACTAAGGCAGAGTATATTATGCGAATGCAATCTAAACTGTCAATTGCCAGAAATTATATAGAATATTTGAAATTCTACAGAAATTTCTCTTACCTATAATGGCATGAAGCTTATACTGTAAGAAGTAATTCATTGCTTAAAGTTTAAAAACGTATAATCCTTCTTGGTTTATAAGCCTGGACAGCCATTTGTCTGAAATGGTATAGGGTTTCCTGCCTGAGCAGGGGGTTGGACAAGATGATCTCCAAGGTCCCTTCCAACTTTATTGTTGTTGTTGTTAATCATCGCACAGTCAGCCAGATGTTCAGACTGGATTTGGCATTTTTGTCTACCTATCGAGTCCTTACCAAGGACCTGGGATAGGCAGATGTGGATGTTTGATGGTATTATTGCCCTGTACACCGCCCTGAGTCCTTCGGGAGAAGGGCGGTATAAAAATTTAATAAATAAATAAATTATAGATATTGTCGCAGGATGGAAGCGGTTCCTAGTAAGGCCCCCTTTTGCAATTGACTAATGGTGAATTTATCAATGCCAATGGTGTTCAAGTGGTGCTCCAGTTGTTTTGGGATTGCACTCAAGGCGCCTATTACTATTGGTACTACCCTTGCTTGCCTTTGCCACAGTCTTTCTGTTTCTATTTTATACGTCTTTGTATTTTGTTATCTTCTCCAGTTCTCATCTATTCTGTTGTTGTTGTTATTATTATTATTAAATCTAGTATAGATAAAATGCCTATCCATGTTTGTGCTCAGATATAATTTTAACAGGATGTGGGGGGAGGAGGTGGAACTGTGCAAGCTGTAGTGGGTGGAAGGATATGAAGAGCAATACCAAGAATATGATATTCTATTATCTTCAATAATCTAAAACAAAAACAAGCAATTTCTGGGTTGATTTAACAATAGCTCCTTCTGCTCCTGGTCCTCTTAATTGTGCCTTTCCCTTTTCACAAGTAAATCCCAAGATAAATAGAACTCAGCTGACAAAAATTCTGGATGAGAAGTAATTAGATCATATCTTCATCTCCATACTGTCTGTATAACACATATAACTGAAAAGCAATTATCTATTCATTAAGAATAAACCTAAAGCAATGTATAAAATCAGCACTTACCACATTTCAGTAACAGTACTAGTGGTATGGAAATCTATATTTTATTAAGCATTCATTAGCAATTAGCAAAAAATGTCTCTGTAATAGATATTCCTCCTAAAATGAAAGTATAAGCACCCTTTGCAAGTGCCACCCAGGAATATGAAACTTTTTCACAGTTTTGGCAGAGAAGAAAGTATTCTATAGTATAATAAAAATTAAAAATGCAGGAGCATAGCTCTTTTTGCTTTTCCTCCCACATTAAATATCTATTACTTTTGCCTCAATTTTTTCCCTTTGTAATTGGTTTTTCCCCTTTGTAATTGGATGGATGGACACATGATTGTGTGTAGTAACTGGAATGGTCATAAAAATAGTAGCTTCAAAGAAGCTATCGACAATTCCAGAAAGATTTACTGTAATTTATTAAAACCCAATTGTCAAAAAGGCTTACTAATTAACAGCATGAAGTTAACATTACTATAAGGGAACATAATAGAAGAGAAATAATGCAGAATTGCACGCTGTTGGGCCAAAAGCTTCAAATCGTGAAGAATAAAATTTAAAAATAGAGGGCATGGAACTAATAGAGTTCTATAAACTAGAGACTATTAATAAACTATTAGTACCAACTGTTCTCAATTTATATACACACATAAGAGAGAGAAGCGACAGAACAGATGGATACAAAATATACGACTTCACTGAACCGGGAAAAGGCCAGGGACAAATACCAAGCTAGTACTGATACTTGATAATTGTGATAATCTACTACCATGCATGCCTTACATGCTCCCTCCGGTAAGCAAAGTTGCCCGTCTTGGCAAAGAATCATTTCTTCATAAAAAAGACTGAGCTAAAGTAAGATTGCTAAATCATTTCACAAATAACCAAATAAAGTTCCAACTGCCTTCTCTTAGAGTCTATGTTTGAACAGCTATTGTGCTGAAAAGGGGGGGGAGGGAAACCACAAATAGGTATAGTAAAATGACCATTCATGACTACATCATTGATTCTGATACAAATACATAATTCTGATACATGCAAAAGGTATCAATTATTCTGTTTCTAAATTATGAATTAAAATAAAAACAGTCAAAAAGGTCACCATTACAATTGAAAATACAGTAACTGCTAAACGGAGTGAAATTAAAATACGTCAAGAATACCAGGGAATAAATTTTCATAGAAAAAGAACTCGTAACCAGGAAAAACATGTCAACATTACTCTATTGTATAGTTTTTGAAATACTTAAATAGCTTTTTACGTATTAAAATAGCTTGTTTCAGTCCCATAATTATTTTGAAGAGTTACTTACAAAAAAGTCAGAGCATTACACTGTCACAATGCTAAATGGAATCACAACACATCAATCCATATAAATAAATGCCTTTTTACAGTGCAATAGTCATTCTATGCATCTGAAATCATAAGCAGATATGAGCCTTCATCAAAACATATATAATAATCAGATATTTTAATTATGTGACTACATTAGTATAGGGCTTTTCAACCTTTTCACCCATTGTACCACTTTTATGTTATGGCAACATCTGAGTACCACCAGTCGCCTAGCAAGGTGTCAAAAACTTGATGACAAAAAAAAAGAAAAAAAGTGATGAAGTACAGGTAGTCCTCAACTTACAACAGTTCACTTAGTGACTGTTTGAAGTTACAATGGCACTGAAAAAAGCGCCCAAGCCACAGCCAAGCATGACACCTGTCTGAGCACTTCTGTTGAGGATTGGCAGCGGGGGTGGTGTGTGTGTGTGTTTGGTTTTTATTCTCCCCGTCTGCTGGGTGGTTGCAGCAGGTTTTGGTCAATTCACATGACCCTGGGAAACTGTGACCATCATAAATATGAATCAGTTGCCAAGCATCTGAATGTAAATCACAAGACCCTGGAGATGCCGCAACATTCCAGCTGATTGGTGCTTCTTCTGGGCTCAGTAGAAGCGCCAGGATCAGCGCCGAGCTCCAGCTGCAGCCTGGTGCTGATCCTGGTGCTTTCGATGAGCCCTGACAGCCCTGCAGCTCCAGCTATCTCTCGCTCAGGCTTCTGTGATACTGCCACCAGTTCAGCTCATTCCCCTCCGCCACTACCACTTTTCTAGGATGGTCACGTACCACCTGCCAGATGCCAATGTACCTCAGGTGGTACCCGTACCACTGGTTGAAAAGCCCTGCATTAGTAAAAATAAAGGAAGTATCATCTGAATTTAACTGAATGAACAGTAAGAAAGCTGATATTGTTCAGTTGAACTGATATTTCATTTGAATCAATGGATCTTCATTCAATGTGCAATTTCAAAATGAGTTTGGGAAAGAAGTAGGATAACCATTGTTTAGATTACAGAACATAAAATGTTTCACCTATATATATGTGCTTGAATTTCATATTTTTTACTGACACTACTCAGGTAGTCCTCGACTTACAATAGTTCATTTAGTAACTGTTCGAAGTTAAAACAGCACTGAAAAGTGACTTATGACCGTTTTTCACACTTACAACCACTGCAGCATCCTAATGGTCCCATGATCGAAATTCAGACACTTGGCAACTGACTCATATTTATGATGGTTGCAGTGTCTTGGAATCATGTGATCACCTTTTGCAACCTTCTGACAAGCAAAGTCAATGTGGAAGCCAGATTCACTTAACAATTGTGTTACTAACTTAACAATTGCAGTGATTCACTTAATAAGAAAGGTCGTAAAATGGGGCAAAATTCAGTTAAAAACTGTCTCACTTAGCAATAGAAATTTTGTAGTCAACTGTGGTCATAAGTCAAGGACTACCAGTGTAGAAAAGCAGACAGAGGACTTTGGTATATTATTCAGTAAAGTATTTTCTCATGTTACTGAAACAATGCTATGCAATTTTTCCATTATAAAAGATAACAGTCAGAAACTCTCCTGCTTCAATAACTTTGGAAGTCATATCAGTAACCCACTAAAGATCTAAGGATTATATTTTTAAATGCCAGGATAGTTGATAAGAAAACTGTCATTCAATAGTTTCAACCAAGCATACACTACAGAAAACTGATAGGGCAGTTTTAATCTCTCCCAGATTTTTTTTTCCTGTGCAACATTAGCCCTGTTTTGATGGATAGGGAAAGTCTGTTTCTTCCAAAGTTTTTAAGTATAAAAACTGCCAGGTGAGGTGAGGTATCTTAAAACAGGATAATATATATTAGTATAGCTTGCTATTTGATAGCAAGGCTCCTGCAGGAACTCCCATTTTCAGGAAATGATGAATGAATATAAATATTCTGAACACCTTCTACAAAGGATTTTATGGGCTCCATAACCATGGACCTTTCTCAGGAGGTATGTTTGATCTGGCCTGTTGTAGACACCAAGCGGAAGGTGATCTGGGGAGAAGCTTTGGAAAAAATTTCTATTTTAAAGTCAGGATATAAATAACCTAAGCAAAGCAATCATACAATTCCATGTATCCAGACAGATTCACGAGAAGCCAAATGATCTAATTTTTCATTGCCGACAGAAATAAATATTAAACAATTTGGTTCTTAATTAAGTTGCTTGGGTTTGCTAAGCTATTATAATCACATTATTTTACTTTGGGAAAGATGAGAAGTAAAATATTAATATATTTTTATAAGCATTACATAACAATAACAAAGAATCATTTATAAAATATATCTCCTAAAAACTTGTTCAACTTGGGATCCAGATGAGATAGCCCTGAAGGGGTTTTTACATATAGCGAAGTCTACATGTTTGTGACTACTTTTGAATTTTTAATATTTCTGCATATATATTAAAGCTTGTGCATGTATTTGTTGAGGAAATGTCCTAAAGCTACATTTCTATATATAGAGGCTTTGGATTTTAGGAACTCCTGGATTTCGTGATTTTCCATCTTTAATTCTGGCTGAGCTTGTACTACCTCAAAACAAAACTAAGACTCAGTTTTGGAGTTCTCCTGAACTCGCGGTTTCTGTTCAAAGAGCAGGTGTCAATCATATGCAAATCTTTGCACTGTTCTGTGTTATGTGCCAGCTTGAAACCCTTTCTAGATCAGGAGGCACTGTACATGGAAAGCCATGCTTTGGTCAGCTCCTGAGTGGATTATTGTAAAATATTATATATGGTGCTGCCTTAAAGAATACCCAGAAGCTCCAAATGCTTCAAAATTGAGCAGTGCCAGCCACACTCTACTCATGTTAACCTTTGCTCTGAATGCTACACTCACCTTCAATTTGTTTCCAGGTGTCAAGATGCTAGTTATTATTTATAAACACATGGCACGTGGCCAACATACTTGCGTGACTACCTTATCTTGTTTATACCTGTCCACTAGATCAGGCAAGAGGTGTATGCTCCAGGTCCATCAATCAGGGTTTATCAACTAGTGGGACCCAGGAAGCATTCCTTTTCTGTAATTATGCCTGTCCTCTGAAAGACACTATCACCCAAAACTTGGTTGTCCCAACTCTGCTCACTCAACAGAAAGCCTTGAAGACCTGACCAAGGGATCAGGAGAGCAACTTACACATTAACCAGGTGCGTTAAGTTGAACTTTACAAGACAGAATGAATCATTAAATTTCAACTATGTGAGATATGACCAATTCAGTTGGATATACTTTACTGTTTTAAAATTACTCTCTGTAGAAAATATAATTAAATTTAGTATTTATACAAGCTAAAAGAAAATTGTCAGGTCAATTAAGTTCCATGTATTCACTTTACTCATACTGTACTGTATGCTATTTATTCCCTAAATACAATTTGTTTAAGTATAATAATAGAACAAACAGATGTATGGATCAATACATTTTTCCTTTTAAAATTTATTTATGTCTACTCATTTTCTGGGACACGGTGGCTCAGTGGGTTAGGATGCTGAGCTTGTCAATCAGAAGGTCGGCAGTTTGGTGGGTTGAATCCCGAGTGCAGCGCAGCAGAGTGAGCACCTGTTACTCGTCCCAGCTTCTGCCAACCTAGCAGTTCGAAAGCACGTAGAAATGCAAGTAGAAAAATAGGGACCACTATGGTGGGAAGGTAACAGCATTCCGTGCGCCTTTGGCATCTAATCATGCTGGCCACATGACCACGGAGACGTCCTCGGACAAGCGCTGGCTCTTCGGCTTTGAAACGGAGATGAGCACCGGCCCCCTAGTCAGAAACGACTAGCACGCATGTGCAGGGGAACCTTTACCTTACTCATTTTCTAGCGTCAGTTATATAAACTACTGTGATTGCATATATCATTGTGGCACATTACGCACATGAAGAGATCCATGGTTTGTTAGCCCAATCACCAAAGATACAGAGACAAAATAAGAAGTGGAATTGGTTTGCTTTGCTTCACTTCTTAATCAGACTACCTAGTCAACTGCCTCTGTTGAACTGGAAAAACATCAGGGAAGCCAATCTTAAGTAACCAAGCAGGTAGGAAGCTGGAGGTAGCTGGACCTATGCTTAATTCAAATCCCACTGGATCCTAAAGAAAAGGGATGGGTTTTTTTGCATAGGATTCTGGATTTTGGAAATAATTTAGAATTATCCTCAGGAAAGTGCGAGATAATGGCATTTTCCCAATTTGACCAGAATTGGATGAAAATGAATACCTCACCTTCTGATATTCTGCCTCTTCTTCAACACTGCAGGCACCCTTTCCAGTTTTAGTTAAGATTGTATCTTTAATTTGGACAGGCTTTAATTTAAGGAAAACCTACCCTGTTAAGAATCACAGGTAACAGAAATAAGCCCTCCATTCATTCTCCAGCTGGGATGTATCCAGTGGTGGGATTCAAATATGTGAACAACCGGTTCTCTGTGTGGAGGCCACTTCCGGAAGTCCATTCTAGTCCTGGGTAACAAAAAATTAGCTGCCGGTTCTGCCGAAGTGGCGTGAACTGGTTGAATCCCACCACTGGATGTAGCCTATAATAGGGTGATTCTGAATAGAAACTGCCTTAATACGTTTATTCTTACCAGTTAGATGTTGTGGTATTTTAAATCTGTATACAAATCCTCTGGACATTCAATACATATCAAAGAAACCACAGCTCATGCTATTAAATGGTAGGATTTAAGTAAAATAAGTATATTACTTAATACTCTTAAAGCGACAGTTGGAAAAATCTAAATGTGTGGCACCAAATGTATAAACAGCAGCTCACCAAAAGTAAGAAGCCTTGTTTCAAATGACTCCATATTTTGCAAACCTCTGTGGAATTAGTTTCCATAACTAAGTATTGTCAGTCATTTTTTTATCAATTTCTATGACTGAATACTCCGCCTTAGGAAACTGAATGCTCCCTAGTCACAAATGATACCAGCTAGAAATATATAGAACTTCTGCTATTTCAGAGAACTAAACATCAAAATTATCTAAAATATTAATATGTAAAAAATAAGATTCTCACAGTTCTTATGTTTCTTTAATCTATTAGTTGAATTTACCAAGTTGTCTTCCACTGAATTAAAAAATAATACTGTTTATTTTTATAGTTACTCCACAATTATGCAGGAATCTGCACAAATGTTTAAAATTAAATATAATTGAAAGTAAACTTTTATAGTATCTTTAATTTTTTAATGAATACAAGAACTCTATCGCCATCTAGTGAAAAAGTGATTATTATACTACTATCAAATTACCATTTTGAGATTTTCTGTTAAAAATATATACAATATACATTGTCTATTTGATTAATTTATATTATGATTATATTTTTCACTTTTGCAGCAGAAAACATTTAAAAAAATAGAAAAGAAAAAATAAATAAAACAGCATTAAGCTCAGAAAGATTTCCTGGTGGCAATGATATTATATAATAATTATAATTAATAATTAGATATATTTAAATAATCTAGTTTCACTAGATCTATTAAGCTATTATTTTCTACAAAATTAAATGTCAGTTATAGTTTATATATCCTTTGCAAAGCAAGTCAAGGTTGTACTGATACCTCCTTACAAATACCCACAAACTTAAAAGTTCCACCCTTATCAGTAATACATTTGAGAACACTGTTTATCCTAGTCAGGCTCCATCTGAGAAATAAGCTTTTCTTCTTATATCTACTTCCTATGGCTAAAATGTCATTTATTAAAATACCTACTTAGCATTCTTGACAAAACCAAATGATGTGCCATTATTAGAAATAAACTCAATGCACAGAAATCAATTAATCAATTAAATGCTTTAAAATACAAATTGAAAAAAGTTTCCATTCTGGTCTAAAAAAATTTGAACTAAAATATGACTGTTAACAAGATCTACTATAAATATTATAAACAATATATTTTAAAAAAGAAGGAATTACCAGTTGGTTTTTAGAAAACTGAAGCAGTTACTCTTGAGTAAGACAGTGCTTGACTTAGCATTTTGTATTCAGAAAAATTTATTTACTCCCCCTATAAAAATACATGACATCGTATGTTCTGATGGAAGAGACCACTGAATAGTTAAAAGTCCCTTTTTCTAAAGAAGTTACTTTGAGTTTGCCATAAAATATTCCTGAAATGTTCTGATACTTTCTCCTCTTCTGATGTCAAATCTGTGTCTCTTAATTTTTTTATGAAAAGTTTGTTCCAACAATAATTTATTGTTCCTCCCCAGCATCCCAACTATCTTTGAACTTTCTGTTGTTTTAATTAAATAAAAAAAACAAGTTGATTGAGGACAGAACTATCACATTCGATGAAGAGGGCTAAACCCTCTCCTAGCCCACTTTTCTAGTCAAACAAACAAAACATAAATCCATAAGGAGTCAGAACTCCATATTCTTTTCTGGGAGGAATAATGCCTAATGTGACAGCTATTTACTGTACTCTAGGACTGGAATGGGGTGGGCGCGATTTCGGCATAACACCCCTAGTCTAGAAGATAACATGGCTATAGAAAAATTTTAAGGCTGTTCTTCTTAACTACGATCTTTGCTCTAGTCCTAATGTATCTAGATTAGTGGTCTGCCATATCAGATAACAGCAAATGTCATTTGCTAATTATATAGTATACTGGTGAAATACTTCCTTTTGTCATTCGGAATTTCACATCAGTTTCACTGCTGAAGCCCATTCCTAAACTACAGTAAACAGCAATATTTTTTTGCTAGCCTTAATACCAAACAAGTAGTATTTTATATTTTTGTCACATATTCTCCATAAGAAAATCTTCTACAACAAATTTTGCCTATTTCTTAATTTACAGAAATTTAAAATTAATTCAAATTAATTGAATTGATAAAAAAGATTTTCAAATCGATATTAATATTTGGAGGCCTCCCATCAGTTTTACTGCTCACAGTCCTACAATCCTGCCAGCTTTTAAGGAGGCCTTGAAGATCTTAATTCTTCCCAAAAGTACTAAAACAGTATGCAAGCTCATGTTAATTTGTTTCTGGTGCTCTGCGTTTTATTTTTTTTTCTTTTATCATAGTTTATTAACATTTAATAGTCGCCCGGGTGTGTTTGGTGAGTAGGCAGCCCTAATAACTGAAGAAAAAAAAGACAGAAAAATAGATAAATTTACCATCCTATCCACCACTACCACCCACAAAATAATCACAGTACTGATCATTGCTGACTTACCTCTCTACCTTTGAAAGTCACCAAAGCAGCAAGGGGTTTTGCATAAAATCTACTGTAGGAAAATCCCAGGCATCCATACATACTATTAGCTGTAAGCTTCAGAGCCTTCTGCCTGATATCATACTGAAAAAACAAACAACTATCATAATCAGGTAAAAATTATTTTCTTCTTTTAACTAGTTAAAGTAATTAGCAAGCTAATACGGAAGAGCATCCCAGAGAAGATAGAACCATATTTAAAAATTTTTAAATGTCATTTCCATCCTGTTTTTATACATTTGGCATTCAAGAAAGTGAGCAGCACTTTAATAAAACAGTACAACATTTAAACCCAGTAGGTAACTTTTACTGCATATTTTTCAGGTGTTTTTTTTTTTTAAAAAAAATATCCCTGGCCTAAGCAAGCTAGTTTTTAAGAGAAAAAAATATGTACCACGTATTTACTACATTTAGATTAGGGTCAAATACAGGTAGTTCTCAACTTACAACCATTCAGTGACCACTCAAAAAGGTGACTTACAACCATTTTTTACACTTATGACAGTTGTAGCTTCCCCATGTTCACATGATCAAAATTCAGATGCTTGGCAACTGGCATGTATTTAAGATAGTTGCAGTGTCCCAAGGTCATATGATCACCTTTTGTGACCTTCTGACAAGGAGAAGGTTGCTAACTTAATAACTGCAGTGATTCGCTTAACTGTGGCAAGGAAGATCATAAAATGGGGCAACATTCATTTAGCAAATGTCTCACTTGGCAACAGATATTTTGGGCTCAAGTGTGGTCATAAGTCAAGGACTGCCTGTATATTGTTATGTAGGAAAGCCTCTATCAACTCTTATTTTTTGTTTGCTTGTTTTCCTCTGTATCTCACACTAAACTATACCAAGCATTTCACTGCCAATGATCATATATAATTAATCTTTCCTGATCCAATCTTGACAGTGTTTTGAAGGGCAGGAGTAAATTTGCTCCAGTATTGTTAATATGGGGACGCGGTGGCTCAGTGGGTTAGGACGCTGAGCTTGTCGATCAGAAGGTCGGCAGTTTGGCGGGTCGAATCCCGAGTGTCGCGTAACAGAGTGAGCGCCTGTTACTCGTCCCAGCTTCTGCCAACCTAGCAGTTCGAAAGCACATAAAAAATGCAAGTAGAAAAATAGGGACCACTCCGGTGGGAAGGTAACAGCGTTCCGTGCGCCTTTGGCATCTAGTCATGCCGGCCACATGACCACGGAGACGTCCTCGGACAAGCGCTGGCTCTTCGGCTTTGAAACGGAGATGAGCACCGGCCCCTAGAGTCGGAAACGACTAGCATGCATGTGCGGGGGAACCTTTACCTTTACCTTTATTGTTAATATATTACATTTGACCCAATCTGATCTTTAGACAATTTTGACACTCATCCCTGTGGACATTCCAAATAGTTGCATATTGTAAACTAGGCAAGGAACTATTCAGAATGAGAAACAAGGACTCTCGCGTCACACTTCACAGCCATTCCTCTCTTGCCAGCTATTGTTGGTTTTTCTTCCTTTGTCAATTTTATATGCCATTATGTCATCACTGTACATTCTGGGGAAATCCTGTAACTTAAACTTTTTAAAAACTCTCGTGTTCCTTATACTGTCAATCTTATCCTGAACCTGATCAGATCTCATTAAGAGTGAGGATGTGTGTTTTTTTCTACAGCTATGTACTCACAGAGAGGTTTGAAATGGAGGACTTGAAAAGCAATCAAAATATAAACCTAAATTCTCAACAAATGATTTTATTGACATTATAATGGATATTCTTTTCTTGCTTCTTTTAATATTGTTATCCTTGGATATTTTTCTGAGAAGCAAATGGAATCACAATTGAGGTATCCTTGCTGCTCTCTGAGCTTTGTTGTTTTCTTTCAGACATTACTCAAACTAAGTAATACTAGGTGATCCACTGATGATGTTACCTAGTTTGGATAATGAAACATCTGCAAGAAACCCCTGATCTACAAATATTCTCCTTTATCAGAACCATGATTATCCATAGAGAAGGGAGCCAGGTGGTTTAGAAATAGGATGGATAAAAGTAAAGTAAAGTAAAGGTGTGAGTTTATATATGTATGTTTGTAAAATACAGTGCTGAAAATCTTATTCATGTGATCAAAGCATCATGTACAACAACCTGTCCAAGCTTGGTGTTCTTCAGATTTGTTGGGATTGTAAATATGGAATTCAATAGCATAGTAATGCTGACAGGAAAAATAAGAATTGCAGTGTTAAGCCATCTGGAAGATGATAGGTTGGGGACTAAAAATGATATATTCCTATTTAAAATTAGAATTCAGTATAACTAATTGCATGAGATTAAAATGTGATGTCAGAGAATACTTTTTCAACTAATGGTTAGTTTGAAAGGTCTTCTTAAAGTCCTCTACAAACTTATTTTGTTCCTTTTAAGCCTACTGAAGCCTAAATGATTTCTCTATGATAAAAAAATAAGTTATATTCTTTAGATCTGTAAGAGTAGGTAACAAGTATTAAAATTATTTAATGGATGTCAGAATACTCTAAAAAGAGACTTTTCAAGACATTATTGGAGTTTTACCAAATATAAGTTATTGTTCTAAATATATTTGAAAAAAATATCTTTTATTAATTTGCAAAGGGTATTCCGTTTATTTTGAAGTTCTATTTAGAAAACAAGTATGTATTCTTATTTTCTCATTATTTCCCTCTTGATCAAAGTTTATAAGAGTTTATCAATAGGAAGCTACTCATCAAGAATAAAAAGCCTCATTTGTTTTAGTCGGACAGTCCAAATAAATTAATAATCTTTTTAATTACCAATTTTTACTTTAATATCAATAAACTTTGGTTCAGAAAATACATATTTATTACCAAGACATAATATTTAATATTATATTAAAGCAAATATTCCCACTCTGTATTCAAAGCAAGCATTCAAACAAGTTGTACCATGAAATTAGTGAGATTTATACCTGTAAGCAAAGGTCAGGGTGTAAGCCTGGTTGTTTCATCAGCTGTTTCACTTGACGCCTTCGCTCAACAAGCTTCTTAATCTCTTTAGGCAACACTCCCATTTCTAGAGATGAATCAGGTAATTCGGGAATTTCTTCTTGTTCACCAGCCTGTGAAATAGTAAACTTGACATATAAGTATTACCAAAATACTTTAAATCTCACAAGCTTTCTTGGATAAAGAGCATTTATAAGAATAAAAATCAAAGTTAATGTCAACAGTGCACTATACTGAAGGGACAAGATAAGACAAAGTAAAAAAAACCTGGATTTGCAATTCATTTCTTTCAGAACTGCAAGCATGAAAGACCATTCCAAATCGTCAAGTTTATGCTTCCATCACAAACACAAAATCCAGAAGTATTTTCCAAAAAAACCCCAAAACTAGATATATACTTTTCTTTGAATAAAGCTATCAATTTAACCATCTCTACTTTTCTTTAAAAATATTTGTAAAATCAATAAATTCTAATACATTTTTTTAACTTCCTCTTAGCATACTTTCAAATACACTTTCAAGAATATTTTACAAGCTTTTAGTAATTACTCAAGCATTATGTATAAAGAAAAAGAACTTTGGTTTTGGTTTTACTGATTGTTGTTATAGAAGTGTCTAGTATATTATATATTAATATTATGTATATTATATATTAATATTATATATATTATATATTATATATTATAGTTGAGGCTGTTAATGTTTGTTTTCTTGCTAGAGTTGAAAGTCAACATTTTTTTTCTTTTTCCCCTTCTACCTCACACTTTCTCTTTTTCCCTTTTCCCCTCCACTAATTTCCTGTTATTTTCATTTTCCTTTGTATTTTATATTCTGATAAACTAATAAAAAAATTTGATACCAAATTGCCAAGTGTTTTTCACATCAAGAAAAATAATGGCTTCTTTTTTTTCTTTAAAAAAATCTTGTCGACAGCAGAATACAACTAATATTGTATCTCATCCATCTTTTTGAAATACCGTATATACTTGAGTATAAGCCGACTCGAGTATAAGCCGAGACCCCCAATTTCACCCCCAAAAACTGGAAAAAGTTATTGACTCGAGTATAAGCCGATCCGCCATTCTGCAAGCCTCTGCCGCCAGCAGAGGCTCGATCCGCCATGCAAGCCTGAATACACAGGAATACCCTGTGTGGCCGCGGCTCGTCGGCAGGTCTCCGTTCCTCCTGCCGACCTTTGGGGAGGTTTGGGCGCCTCCCCAAACCTCCCCAAACCTCGGCAGGTCTCCGTTCCTCCGCGCAGACCTGCCGACCTTTGGGGAGGTTTGGGCGCCTCCCCAAACGTCCCCAAACCTCGGCAGGTCTCCGTTCCTGTTTGGGGAGCTTTGGGCGCCTCCCCAAACCTCGGCAGGTCTCCGTTCCTCCGCGCAGACCTGCCGACCTTTGGGGAGGTTTGGGCGCCTCCCCAAACGTCCCCAAACCTCGGCAGGTCTCCGTTCCTGTTTGGGGAGGTTTGGGCGCCTCCCCAAACCTCCCCAAACCTCGGCAGGTCTCCGTTCCTGTTTGGGGAGGTTTGGGCGCCTCCCCAAACCTCCCCAAACCTCGGCAGGTCTCCGTTCCTCCGCACAGACCTGCCGACCTTTGGGGAGGTTTGGGCGCCTCCCCAAACGTCCCCAAACCTCGGCAGGTCTCCGTTCCTGTTTGGGGAGGTTTGGGCGCCTCCCCAAACCTCCCCAAACCTCGGCAGGTCTCCGTTCCTCCGCGCAGACCTGCCGACCTTTGGGGAGGTTTGGGCGCCTCCCCAAACGTCCCCAAACCTCGGCAGGTCTCCGTTCCTGTTTGGGGAGCTTTGGGCGCCTCCCCAAACCTCCCCAAACCTCGGCAGGTCTCCGTTCCTCCGCGCAGACCTGCCGACCTTTGGGGAGGTTTGGGCGCCTCCCCAAACGTCCCCAAACCTCGGCAGGTCTCCGTTCCTGTTTGGGGAGGTTTGGGCGCCTCCCCAAACGTCCCCAAACCTCGGCAGGTCTCCGTTCCTCCGCGCAGACCTGCCGACCTTTGGGGAGGTTTGGGCGCCTCCCCAAACGTCCCCAAACCTCGGCAGGTCTCCGTTCCTGTTTGGGGAGGTTTGGGCGCCTCCCCAAACCTCCCCAAACCTCGGCAGGTCTCCGTTCCTCCGCGCAGACCTGCCGACCTTTGGGGAGGTTTGGGCGCCTCCCCAAACGTCCCCAAACCTCGGCAGGTCTCCGTTCCTGTTTGGGGAGGTTTGGGCGCCTCCCCAAACGTCCCCAAACCTCGGCAGGTCTCCGTTCCTCCGCGCAGACCTGCCGACCTTTGGGGAGGTTTGGGCGCCTCCCCAAACGTCCCCAAACCTCGGCAGGTCTCCGTTCCTGTTTGGGGAGGTTTGGGCGCCTCCCCAAACGTCCCCAAACCTCGGCAGGTCTCCGTTCCTCCGCGCAGACCTGCCGACCTTTGGGGAGGTTTGGGCGCCTCCCCAAAGGTCCCCAAACCTCGGCAGGTCTCCGTTCCTGTTTGGGGAGGTTTGGGCGCCTCCCCAAACGTCCCCAAACCTCGGCAGGTCTCCGTTCCTCCGCGCAGACCTGCCGACCTTTGGGGAGGTTTGGGCGCCTCCCCAAACGTCCCCAAACCTCGGCAGGTCTCCGTTCCTGTTTGGGGAGGTTTGGGCGCCTCCCCAAACGTCCCCAAACCTCGGCAGGTCTCCGTTCCTCCGCGCAGACCTGCCGACCTTTGGGGAGGTTTGGGCGCCTCCCCAAACGTCCCCAAACCTCGGCAGGTCTCCGTTCCTGTTTGGGGAGGTTTGGGCGCCTCCCCAAACCTCCCCAAACCTCGGCAGGTCTCCGTTCCTCCGCGCAGACCTGCCGACCTTTGGGGAGGTTTGGGCGCCTCCCCAAACGTCCCCAAACCTCGGCAGGTCTCCGTTCCTGTTTGGGGAGGTTTGGGCGCCTCCCCAAACGTCCCCAAACCTCGGCAGGTCTCCGTTCCTCCGCGCAGACCTGCCGACCTTTGGGGAGGTTTGGGCGCCTCCCCAAACGTCCCCAAACCTCGGCAGGTCTCCGTTCCTGTTTGGGGAGGTTTGGGCGCCTCCCCAAACCTCCCCAAACCTCGGCAGGTCTCCGTTCCTCCGCGCAGACCTGCCGACCTTTGGGGAGGTTTGGGCGCCTCCCCAAACGTCCCCAAACCTCGGCAGGTCTCCGTTCCTGTTTGGGGAGGTTTGGGCGCCTCCCCAAACCTCCCCAAACCTCGGCAGGTCTCCGTTCCTCCGCGCAGACCTGCCGACCTTTGGGGAGGTTTCGGCGCCTCCCCAAACGTCCCCAAACCTCGGCAGGTCTCCGTTCCTGTTTGGGGAGGTTTGGGCGCCTCCCCAAACGTCCCCAAACCTCGGCAGGTCTCCGTTCCTGTTTGGGGAGGTTTGGGCGCCTCCCCAAACCTCCCCAAACCTCGGCAGGTCTCCGTTCCTCCGCGCAGACCTGCCGACCTTTGGGGAGGTTTGGGCGCCTCCCCAAACGTCCCCAAACCTCGGCAGGTCTCCGTTCCTGTTTGGGGAGGTTTGGGCGCCTCCCCAAACCTCGGCAGGTCTCCGTTCTTCCTGCCGACCTTTGGGGAGGTTTGGGCGCCTCCCCAAACCTCCCCAAACCTCGGCAGGTCTGCGCGGAGGAACGGAGACCTGCCGAGGTTTGGGGAGGTTTGGGGAGGCGCCCAAACCTCCCCAAACAGGAACGGAGACCTGCCGAGGTTTGGGGAGGTTTGGGGAGGCGCCCAAACCTCCCCAAAGGTCGGCAGGTCTGCGCGGAGGAACGGAGACCTGCCGAGGTTTGGGGAGGTTTGGGGAGGCGCCCAAACCTCCCCAAACAGGAACGGAGACCTGCCGAGGTTTGGGGACGTTTGGGGAGGCGCCCAAACCTCCCCAAAGGTCGGCAGGTCTGCGCGGAGGAACGGAGACCTGCCGAGGTTTGGGGACGTTTGGGGAGGCGCCCAAACCTCCCCAAACAGGAACGGAGACCTGCCGAGGTTTGGGGACGTTTGGGGAGGCGCCCAAACCTCCCCAAAGGTCGGCAGGTCTGCGCGGAGGAACGGAGACCTGCCGAGGTTTGGGGAGGTTTGGGGAGGCGCCCAAACCTCCCCAAACAGGAACGGAGACCTGCCGAGGTTTGGGGACGTTTGGGGAGGCGCCCAAACCTCCCCAAAGGTCGGCAGGTCTGCGCGGAGGAACGGAGACCTGCCGAGGTTTGGGGACGTTTGGGGAGGCGCCCAAACCTCCCCAAACAGGAACGGAGACCTGCCGATGTTTGGGGACGTTTGGGGAGGCGCCCAAACCTCCCCAAAGGTCGGCAGGTCTGCGCGGAGGAACGGAGACCTGCCGAGGTTTGGGGAGGTTTGGGGAGGCGCCCAAACCTCCCCAAACAGGAACGGAGACCTGCCGAGGTTTGGGGACGTTTGGGGAGGCGCCCAAACCTCCCCAAACAGGAACGGAGACCTGCCGAGGTTTGGGGACGTTTGGGGAGGCGCCCAAACCTCCCCAAAGGTCGGCAGGTCTGCGCGGAGGAACGGAGACCTGCCGAGGTTTGGGGAGGTTTGGGGAGGCACCCAAACCTCCCCAAACAGGAACGGAGACCTGCCGAGGTTTGGGGACGTTTGGGGAGGCGCCCAAACCTCCCCAAAGGTCGGCAGGTCTGCGCGGAGGAACGGAGACCTGCCGAGGTTTGGGGAGGTTTGGGGAGGCGCCCAAACCTCCCCAAACAGGAACGGAGACCTGCCGAGGTTTGGGGACGTTTGGGGAGGCGCCCAAACCTCCCCAAAGGTCGGCAGGTCTGCGCGGAGGAACGGAGACCTGCCGAGGTTTGGGGAGGTTTGGGGAGGCGCCCAAAGCTCCCCAAACAGGAACGGAGACCTGCCGAGGTTTGGGGACGTTTGGGGAGGCGCCCAAACCTCCCCAAAGGTCGGCAGGTCTGCGCGGAGGAACGGAGACCTGCCGAGGTTTGGGGACGTTTGGGGAGGCGCCCAAACCTCCCCAAACGTCGGCAGGTCTGCGCGGAGGAACGGAGACCTGCCGAGGTTTGGGGACGTTTGGGGAGGCGCCCAAACCTCCCCAAAGGTCGGCAGGTCTGCGCGGAGGAACGGAGACCTGCCGAGGTTTGGGGAGGTTTGGGGAGGCGCCCAAAGCTCCCCAAACAGGAACGGAGACCTGCCGATGTTTGGGGACGTTTGGGGAGGCGCCCAAACCTCCCCAAAGGTCGGCAGGTCTGCGCGGAGGAACGGAGACCTGCCGAGGTTTGGGGACGTTTGGGGAGGCGCCCAAACCTCCCCAAACAGGAACGGAGACCTGCCGAGGTTTGGGGACGTTTGGGGAGGCGCCCAAACCTCCCCAAACAGGAACGGAGACCTGCCGAGGTTTGGGGACGTTTGGGGAGGCGCCCAAACCTCCCCAAAGGTCGGCAGGTCTGCGCGGAGGAACGGAGACCTGCCGAGGTTTGGGGAGGTTTGGGGAGGCGCCCAAACCTCCCCAAACAGGAACGGAGACCTGCCGAGGTTTGGGGACGTTTGGGGAGGCGCCCAAACCTCCCCAAAGGTCGGCAGGTCTGCGCGGAGGAACGGAGACCTGCCGAGGTTTGGGGAGGTTTGGGGAGGCGCCCAAACCTCCCCAAACAGGAACGGAGACCTGCCGAGGTTTGGGGACGTTTGGGGAGGCGCCCAAACCTCCCCAAAGGTCGGCAGGTCTGCGCGGAGGAACGGAGACCTGCCGAGGTTTGGGGAGGTTTGGGGAGGCGCCCAAAGCTCCCCAAACAGGAACGGAGACCTGCCGAGGTTTGGGGACGTTTGGGGAGGCGCCCAAACCTCCCCAATGGTCGGCAGGTCTGCGCGGAGGAACGGAGACCTGCCGAGGTTTGGGGACGTTTGGGGAGGCGCCCAAACCTCCCCAAACGTCGGCAGGTCTACGCGGAGGAACGGAGACCTGCCGAGGTTTGGGGACGTTTGGGGAGGCGCCCAAACCTCCCCAAAGGTCGGCAGGTCTGCGCGGAGGAACGGAGACCTGCCGAGGTTTGGGGAGGTTTGGGGAGGCGCCCAAACCTCCCCAAACAGGAACGGAGACCTGCCGAGGTTTGGGGAGGTTTGGGGAGGCGCCCAAACCTTCCCAAACGTCGGCAGGTCTGCGCGGAGGAACGGAGACCTGCCGAGGTTTGGGGAGGCGCCCAAACCTCCCCAAAGGTCGGCAGGAGGAACGGAGACCTGCCGAGGTTTGGGGAGGTTTGGGGAGGCGCCCAAACCTTCCCAAACGTCGGCAGGTCTGCGCGGAGGAACGGAGACCTGCCGAGGTTTGGGGAGGCGCCCAAACCTCCCCAAACGTCGGCAAGTCTCCGTTCCTCCGCGCCCTGCCTGCCTGCTTCTTTCCGCTGCGGAAAGAAGCAGGCAGGCAAGGCGCGGAGTTTGGGGAGGTGCGCGCGCACCTCCCCAAACCTCCCCAAACTTCGGCAGGTCTCGGACGGCGGTGGCTTGGGAGAGGTGCGGGCGATCCCGGAAGCACCAAAGCCTCGGCCGCGCACAAGTCCTCGGTAAGTTTTTTTTGTTGACTGGAGTATAAGCCGAAGTGGAATTTTTCAGCCCAAAAAGTGGGCTGAAAAATTCGGCTTATACTCAAGTATATACGGTAAATCTGATCTGGTCAAGATATATCAGTTTTATTAAAAAGCCACTTATTCTCCTTGAGTGTTTTGCAGTAAAGATCTTACAATCTAGTTTGCCAAAGAAATACCTATTTTGATTATTTGGAGGAGTCAAATCTTTCTAAATCAACATAAATCAATTTCTGTGGGGAGTTCTTCATGCTTCTGAATTTCATTCATTACCTGATTTAAAGGTTTAGCCAAAATTCCTTCAAATGTCCTATGACAGGGGTGTCAAACTCAATTTCATTGAGGGCCGCATCAACATTGCAATTGCCCTCAGGGGGCCGGGTGGGTAAGGCCAGGGTGGGCGTGGCCTACTGGGTGGGCGTGGCTAGTGTGTATGGCCTACTGGGTGGGCGTGGCCAGCTCTACATTGTTCGCATCAAGGGTGCCTATGGGGGCCTGGGCAGGAGTGGGACAGATCTGAGGGTCTCTGGCAGAAGGAGGGTCTCTGGGCCAGGGCCAAGGCAGTGGGGGCCGTTCCCTCACTGTTTCCAGGATGGCTTCGCGGGCCACATGAAACCACTTCGCCGGCCGGATCTGGCCCCCGGGCCTTGTGTTTGACATGTCTGTCCTATAATATATTGCAGAAGTACCCTAAGATCCTGGCACTTAATTAAACTTCAGGTTTTAATTGACAGTTTTTCTCATCTACAATTGTAGATTAAGAAATTCTTTTAATTGTTTTGTATTTTTTAAGCATTCTTCAATCTTTCTCAGATCAGTTGTTTGTTAATTATAAAATCTGGAATAATAACTCACAAATTGCTACATCTCTTGTAGATTTGGTACCTTGTCAAAGAGATGCAATTGTTTTCTCCTTACAAAACTTTTTCCTCTTTTTTTCTCCTTGTTCACCCCACCTACCCTCTTCCCTTCTACTAACAGTAGCAGCAATGGAACTTGAACTTTTTATTGTCACATTACTATTCAGCTTTTCATACCTTATAGGATATTTTTTTTTAAAAGTCAACTGAGCAAGGTCAGAACACATAAAAAGAAATAGAAGAAAAAGCTGCATTTTGTCCACAGCCTTGGAAAAAACTCCAAAATACATGCTTTGGTGCCAGTGCTCAGAGTATTCAGAACAGCTATTTCAAGCTTGTAATATTTGTTGTTCAGGACATTTTAGCACAAGACTATTTTGTGCAAATTAATCCACCGTTAATAAAATAACCTTACCTAAATAAATTCTGTTGCTAATGATCAAATATTTTTCTATAAATATGTTCTTAAAATTTTCAGATTATTTTTACAGCTGAATTGGTGATATGGATTAAGGTTAGCTCTTTGTGACTAAGTGATTTAGATGTTTATTCACAGAAAATAACTAATGTTAACATTGAAAAAGCCATAATGAATGTAGGATTACACGTAAGGAAAATTATCACTTTACCATACCTTCAAAAAACCAAGAAAGTGAAAGAAAAATAGGAGGGAGAAGAAAAATGCAAGGAAGTAATGAATGAAATAAAAGCAATTGTTTCTAAGGAATCTGCAGAATTTGTGATAAAAATGTTAAAAAATAAAGTTATCAGAGAAAACTTAATGTTACTGAAGAAAAACTGAAACAGGCTAAAGGAAAGTGAGCAATGTAGGGAAATTGAAAGAAAATTAGAGAAATACAAGTAAAAATACAGGAATATCAATCATAAACTCATCAATCATCAAAATATGGAAACAATATTTTTACACCCAAAATATAAATGTAGAATATAAAGATGAATATTAAAATGAGAAAAAGGAGACTTTAATAATTATTAGTACCATACACAATAATAAATGGGAGATCAATGCATTCTTGATCTCATTCTTGATCTCATATCACTTATTTTACCATCAGCAATTAAAATATATTAAGCACACACCTCTGTCTTTTTGTGCACACTGAAAGACATTCTGTGAACTGTTGTAAAACAGATGTTAAACTCTTGGATAATTGAAGGGTATAAACTATTGAAGTCAAGAAGCAAAATGAACTTGTCATAAAAACCTAAAACAAGAGACAAATTTCTATTATAATATGTAACTCTACAGAAATGTCCAATAATAAAATTTCTGATAATTTTATTAAGATTCTTCAAAGCATGGGTGTTCATTCTTTTGGCTTGCCTGAGCCACATTGAGTGAAGAGGAATTCTTCATATATATCAGGGGTGTCAAACTCGCAACGTCACATGATGTGTCACGACGTATAGCGACCTTTTTTTCCATTGCTAGCAATAGGGTGGGCGCAGTTTCAGCATGACGCATCCGGCCCATGGGCCGGCAATTTGACACCCCTGATATATGTGGTCTTTGGCCACATATAAAATATATAATCACATAATAATGTTAAGTTTACAATTGTGTGGTGCCATACTACTAGTTATCCAGGGCCGCATGCCGCCCCTGGACCAAATTGGATACACCTGCTTTAGTTAAAAAAAAAAGTAGGTAAAGCGGACTTTACCTATACACCTATATTTAAAGCAACAGTTAAAATAATCAATTTTCAGTGGTTGCATACCAACCTCTACATATGTAGCAATAAAATAGAGCCTTGGTGGAGCAGTGGGCTAATGCCTCCTTAAGTAACACCAGCTGCCTGCAATTAGTGCAGGTTCGCATCCCACCAGGCTCAAGGTTGACTCAGCCTTCCATCCTTCCAAGGTAGGTAAAATGAGGACCCAGATTGTTGGGGGCAATTAAGCTGACTTTGTAATAATGCCGCTTGGGGTGTGTGTGAAAGCCCTAATAAGCAGGCATATACATAGAATGAAGGCTACTGCTAAGCTTGTAAGCCGCCCTGAGTCTTCGGAGAAGGGCGGGATACAAATGGAATTCAAATAAAATAAATAAAATAAAATAAAAGTGCCAATTCACTATCTGTATTTCACTATTTCAAAGACTGTAATTCAGGGGTGTCAAACTGCCGGCCCATGGACCGGAAGCCGCACCCACCCCATTCCCGGCAATGGCAAAACTGTCCCAATACGTTGCACGATGTCATGTGATATCGCGGGTTTGACATGTCTGCTGTAATTTCATCTCAAAAGATACAGCTTTTGGATTCTTCAGAATGGCACCAAAATTGAAATATAAGAATGAAAAATCTGTTTTAGGGGAACTGTGCATACATAAACACTAATACATTGAAAGTTATAAGCAACCACTGTAAACATCCTAATATATATTATTAAATAAATATAACATATGTGTAATGTAACACTATGCATGATGTAATGGTCAAACTTACCAACTTTTGGTTCCAAAACTAAACCTCCTGAATATGCTGCCTTTTTTCGTCCTATTTTTGATTTATTCTGATCATTTTCCAAATCTTCATCTTCTTCCAACTTATGAGACATAAGAACAGGACAAAATGTAAACTCTAATTCTAGCTAAATACATTCAAGGAAATATTTTAAAAAGGAGATTATTTGGCTAATAAAGGTCTATATGATAAAATGGAATGGATTAATTGGATCAACCATGTTTTTCCACATTAACATATTCAGACTATTTTAAAAATTCTAGAAACCCTGGCTTCCTACAGTTCCACACCAAAGTCATTGATTAAATGGTTCCGGAAAGATAATACAGTAATCTGTAATGGTGGCCAAAATATGATGAGCTCAAACAAGCGAGTATCAATGTTCAAGACTGAGTCTGAACTAATTCTTATTAATTGACTAAATTATCAAGAACTTCTGATTAGCTTTCAGCAAATGAACACCATCTGAGAAAAAATACTTACATGCTTCTGCTTTTTAAACAGCTGTTTATCAGGCACAATATAATCTTTTTCATAAAATGCATGGAGAAGCAAGTATTCATTGCGCTCAGCTCGTCCACCCATCAGTGTCCTGGACTGAAAAAAATTAAAACAGAAAAAGAGCCACACAGGATAACCTAAAACACAGGTTAAAATGTCAAAAATGGTATTATTTCATCTGTATTTCAAATGTCTAACTTGCCATTTTGTTTCTATTCTTTTCAGTAAAACAAAGAAAGTAACAACATATTAGCTTAATCTGGCTCAGTCCATCATCCTACATTAAAAATTTCCTTTAGTGTCAGAAATGTACTGTAATGCCCAAACTATTCTATTTGTATCTATCGTACTAAAAATAAACTACCTTTCATAAATGAGATTGTACATCCAACTGAATTATAATTGAGATGACTGAATAATTAAAAAGCAAAAGGCTTACCATAACATTGCCAGCAATATTTGTAATTTGTAAGGCTAGCGGAAGAACATTAAGTTCACACATAATTTGTAAAATGTACTTAGAATCTTTCCATGTTTCTTCTAGCATATGAAGTAAATGATGAGAATCGCTACAATAAAGGGGTGGGGGAGGGAGAGAGAGAGAGAGAGGCAATTTTAATAAATTCCCACATATTTTTGTGAATATACATAAGCCTAAATCTAATGAAAGCCCAATTTTTTAAAAAAAAATATCACTTTCAACCACCTGAAGGAATAGTTACTTCTCTTAATTTAGGATAACTAAGAGGACCCCTAAACAAGGAAAACATTATTTAGAAACTGTCTGTAAAATTATCTGCACAAAAGTATTACTATCTCCCCAACATAAACTTGAACATAATCAAGACAAACATCTTCTGCTTACTTTTTTATGTTTTACAACAAAATACAAATTTTAAGTTAATGTTAAGAGAAACAAAGAAATAGAAAACTGAAAAACATAAAAGGATAGAAAACAAGAAAAAAGCAAAACATAAAGTGATTTTCAATATAATTTGTTGTTGTTGTTAGTTGCGAAGTCGTGTCCGACCCATCGCGACCCTATGGACAATGTTCCTCCAGGCCTTTTTGTCCTCTACCATCTTCTGGAGTCCATTTAAGCTCATGCCTACTGCTTCAGTGACTCCATCCAGCCACCTCATTCTCTGTCGTCCCCTTCTTCTATTGCCCTCAATCTTTCCCAGCATTAGGCTCTTCTCCAGTGAGTCATTCCTTCTCATTAGGTGGCCAAAGTATTTGAGTTTTAGCTTCAGGATCTGACCTTCTAAAGAGCAGTCAGGGTTGATCTCCTCTAGGACTGACCGGTTTGATCGCCTTGCAGTCCAAGGGACTCGCAGGAGTCTTCTCCAGCACCATAGTTCAAAGGCTTCAATTCTTTGGCACTCAGCCTTTCTTATGGTCCAGCTTTCACTGCCATACATTGCAACTGGGAAGACCATGGCCTTGACTATACGCACTTTTGTTGACAGGGTGATATCTCTGCTTTTTAGTGTGCTGTCTAGATTTGCCATGGCTTTCCTCCCCAGGAGCAAGCGTCTTTTAATTTCTTGACTACAGTCCCCATCTGCAGTGATCTTGGAGCCCAGGAAAATAAAATCTGTCACTACCTCCATTTCTTCCCCATCTATTTGCCAGGAATTGAGAGGGCCAGATGCCATGATCTTGGTTTTCTTAATGTTTAGTTTCAACCCAACTTTTGCACTCTCCTTCTTCACTCGCAACAAGAGGCTCTTTAGTTCCTCTTCACTTTCTGCCATTAGAGTGGTATCATCTGCATATCTTAGGTTGTTGATGTTTCTTCCGGCAATCTTAATTCCAACTTTTGATTCACCTAGCCCTGCCTTTCTCATGATGTGCTCTGCATATAAGTTAAATAGGCAAGGCGACAGTATACAGCCTTGCCGGACTCCTTTCCCAATTTTGAACCAATCAGTGCTTCCGTGTCCAGTTCTCACTGTTGCTTCTTGGCCCGCATATAGATTTCTCAAGAGACAAATAAGATGGTCTGGTATGCCCATCTCTTTAAGGACTTGCCAGAGTTTGTTATGATCCACACAATCAAAGGCTTTAGCATAGTCAATGAAGCAGAAGTAGATGTTTTTCTGGAACTCTCTAGCTTTCTCCATGATCCAGCGTATGTTAGCAATTTGATCTCTAGTTCCTCTGCCTCTTCGAAATCCTGCCTGTACTTCTGGTAGTTCTCGATCCACATACTGCTGGAGTCTAGCTTGTAGAATTTTAAGCATAACTTTACTAGCATGAGAAATGAGTGCAATGGTGCGATAGTTTGAACATTCTTTGGCACTGCCTTTCTTTGGAATTGGAATGTAAACTGATCTTTTCCAATCCTGTGGCCACTGTTGAGTTTTCCAAATTTGCTGGCAAATTGAGTGTAGCACTTTTACTGCATCGTCTTTTAAGATTTTGAATAGCTCAGCTGGAATACTGTCACCTCCACTAGCTTTGTTGTTGCTCAGCTTTTCTAAGGCCCACTTCACTTCACATTCTAGGATGTCTGGCTCGAGGTCAGTGACCACCTCATTGTGATTATCAGGGACATTAAGCTCATTCTTGTATAGTTCTTCTGTGTAATTTTGCCACCTCTTCTTAATCTCTTCTGCCTCTGTTAGGTCCCTGCCATTTTGGTCCTTTATCATGCCCATTTTTGCATTAAACGTTCTCTTCATCTCTCCAATTTTCTTGAAAAGATCTCTGGTCCTCCCTATTCTATTGTTTTTTTCTATTTCTTTGCATTGTTCATTTAAGAAGGCATTCTTATCTCTTCTAGCTATTCTTTGGAATTTAATTGGGCATATCTTTCTTTTTCTCCCTTGCCTTTCGCTTCCCTCCTTTCCTCAGCTATTTGCAAAGCTTCCTCAGACAGCCATTTTGCTTTCTTGCATTTCTTTTTCTTTGGGATGGTTTTGGTTGCTACCTGTTGTACAATGTTGCGAACCTCTGTCCATAATTCTTCAGGCACTCTATCAGATCTAATTCCTTGAATCTATTTGTCACCTCTACTCTATATTGAACAGGGATATGATTTAATTCATACCTGACTGGCCTAGCACTTTTCCCTACTTTCTTTAATTTAAGCCTAAACTTTGCAACAAGAAGCTCATGGTCTGAGCCACAGTCAGCTCCTGGTCTTGTTTTTACTGACTGTATAGAGCTTCTCCATCTTTGGCTGCAGAGCATATAGTCAATCTGATTTCTGTGTTGACCGTCTGGTGATGTCCATGTGTAAAGCCGTCTCTTGGGTTGTTGGAAAAGAGTGTTTGCTATGACCATCATATTCTCTTGACAAAATTCTATCAGCCTGTGCCCTGCTTCATTTTGTACTCCAAGGCCAAACTTGCCTGTTATTCCAGTTATCTTTTGGCTTCCTACTTTAGCATTCCAATCTCCCATGATGATAAGGACATCATTTTTGGGTGTTAGTTCTATAAGGTGCTGTAGGGCTTCATAGAACCGGTCAATTTCATCCTCTTCAGCACTGGTGGTTGGGGCATAGACTTGGACTACTGTGATATTGAATGGTTTGCCTTGGATTCGAACTGAGATCATTCTGTCATTTTGAGGGTTGTATCCCAGTATTGCTTTTCCTACTTTTTTATTGACTATGAAGGCTACTCCATTTCTTCTGAGGGATTCTTGCCCGCAGTAGTATACCTGATGGTCATCTGAATTAAATTCATCCATTCCTGTCCATTTTAGTTCGCTGATACCTAAGATGTCGATGTTTAGTCTTGTCATCTCTTGTTTGACCACGTCCAGCTTTCCTTGATTCATGGATCTTACATTCCAGGTTCCTATGGAGAAAGAATCTTTACAGCATCGGACTTTCCTTTCACCACCAGACATATCCACAGCTGAGCGTCCTTTCGGCTTTGGCCCAGTCGCTTCATTCTTTCTGGTGCTACTAGTACTAGCCCTCTGCTCTTCCCCAGTAGCATATTGGACGCCTTCCGACCTGAGGGGCTCATCTTCCAGCGTCATATCGTTTTGCCTTTTGGTACTGTCCATAGGGTTTTCATGGCAAAGATACTGGAGTGGGTTGCCATTTCCTTCTCCAGTGGATCACGTTTTGTCAGAACTCTCTGCTATGACCTTTCCGTCTTGGGTGGCCCTGCACGGCATAGCTCATAGCTTCATTGAATTACGCAAGCCCCTTCGCCACGACAAGGCAGTAATCCATGAAGGGGTTTCAATATAATACTTATATTTTATACTCTTTCTCTAAGGTTACATCAAAGTTTTCTTCTTTCCACAATCTATCCTTCCTAATAATCAAACCCATAAATTGCAAGTGCATTTTTTTCAGCAAAAAGTTCATAAGGGATCTTCTTCTTACTTTTATATAAGACCTTTATTAGTGCTAGTAGAGATATTCCTACTGTACTGCCAAGCAAGAATTTTAAAAAGGCTCTTTTGAGCCAATGGAAGCTATTGTCAAGTTTTATGGAAGTGTATAGAGTTAGGGAGGCGGTGGCTCAGTGGGTTAGGACACTGTGCTCGTCGATCAGAAGGTCGGCAGTTTGGCGGGTCGAATCCCAAGTGCCGCGTAACAGAGTGAGCGCCTGTTACTCGTCCCAGCTTCTGCCAACCTAGCAGTTTGAAAGCACGTAAAAAATGCAAGTAGAAAAATAGGGACCACTACGGTGGGAAGGTAACAGCGTTCCATGCGCCTTTGGCGTCTAGTCATGCCGGCCACATGACCACGGATCCTCGGACAAGCGCTGGCTCTTCGGCTTTGAAATGGAGATGAGCACTGGCCCCTAGAGTTAGAAACGACTAGCACGCATGTGCGGGGGAACCTTTACCTTTACCTTTATAGAGAGTTATTTTCCAGGAAGATATCCCAATTCTGAGTAATTTACCATTCTCCTCCAGTAACCACTCCCCTCAGGACTGTCCTCAGACTGATACAGCTTTAAACCTGTCTCCAATGACATTAATGGGCAATCAAAAGTCACTACCTCCAGTCAGTTTCTCTCTTTTCCTTTGACACCAGAGGTGTCAATCTCACAACGTCACATGAGGTGTCACGACATATTGTGACTTTTTTTCCACTGCAGGCAATGGGATGGGTGCAGTTTCACCATGACGCATCCGGCCCGCGGGCCGGCAGTTTGACACCCCTGCTCTAAGACATTCAAATACCACAGGGAAACTGCTACAGAGGTCAGAACATCTCTTAGAAGGTTCCTCATGACTGCTAATGCTTGTGGCTTTGCCTTTTGAACCAATCATTGTTTTATCCACTGCTTACAGCTGAGTGATTTTATGATGAATATCCATACCAGGGGTGAGTAATTAATTTTCCCAAGGGGCCACATGAGAAACTGGGATTGTTGTAGAGGAAAGGTACCGCCACCCTGGGATTTGTACAGAGACAACCAAAGGGCCAGATGTGGCCTTTGGGCTGTAAAATGCCCAGATCTGATCCAGACTCATACCTGTACATATTTCGGATTTCTTCAGCTGGAATTGTTACTCTTTCTGTTTTTAAAATCTGACTGACAAGTTCAGACAAGTGGTAACTTTTACAATGAATCAACTCTTTTGCTGAAATTTCTACATCACAAACCATTCGACCACAAGTTGCATTCTTCTCAGCAAATCCACTACGACCCTTGACAAAGAAGGAAAAAATATACATATATAAAGAGCTTGTTACAAAAAGATTTGTGTTCTGAGCCAGTTGCCATAGTTTACATAAATTACAAATGACTCTCTAGGTCAATAAATTATCTGAATTGTCATCTGTCACAACACTGAAGAGAAAAATGTATGGTTAACAAACAACTATAATTTATGTTTTTGGTTCCATAGTCCAACAGGAAGCGTTTCTATCATTATTTTTCATGAAATAAAATATATTTACTGTGAGTAATCTTAAATATACCCTATGTTCCAAGAAGAATTTGAGCATACCAATAAGCACTGAATCATTCAAAACTCAAATATTGTAATGACCCTTTGCAGGCAATAAGTGCATCACAGATGAAACCATACAATTTTTCTTACTGAACATTAGGAAAAATTGCTACTCCTATTACTACTTTGAAGGTGAGACACAGCCACATACAGATAGTCCTCGACCTACGACAATTGAGCCCAAAATTTCTGTTGCAAAGTGAATCACTGCAATTGTTGTTAGTAACACAGTTGTTAAGTGAATCTGGCTTCCCTTTTGACTTTGCTTGTCAGAAGGTTGCAAAAGGTGATCACATGATCCCGGGACACTGCAACCATCATAAATATAAACCAGTTGCCAAGTGTCATGGGGTCATAACCATGGGGATGCTGCAAGGGTCATAAGTGTGAAAAAGGGTCATAAGTCACTTTTTTCACTTTGAACAGTCACTCAATGAACTGTTGGAAGGCAAAGACTACCTGTATACAGTTTTCATTTCTTCAGACCAAGAACTACTGCTGCAGTCAAAAAAATGTTGCCCTCTGATACCTTAAGTTTCATAAATGATACAGAAAAAGCAGACAGCATGACAATTATTTCACTACAAATATATATATATGTATGTTTGTGTAAGTGTGTGTATGGGTACTATATCTGCCAAATCTATTCACAGAAATCTTTAAGTAATTATTCTGGATACAAGTAGTCCTTGATTTACGACAGGTCACTTAGCGACCATTTGAAGTTACGACAGACACCTTTAAAGTCCTTACGACCCAGTCCTGAATTTATGTCCATTGCAGCAGCCCTGCAATTGTTCACTCTTTACAACCAACCATGCCCACCACTTATTTCCCCCCATCCTGCCCCACCGGGTCCCCAGAGGCACTGGGTCTGCTCTGCAACCCTACCGGGTTCACATGCTGCTCCTACCCCCCACTTCTCCCATCATCAATCTCTCAACTTTTGAAGATCTCCAGAACTGAGGAGGTTGGGGTAGGGAAGGAAGACACTCCGTTGCTGGGCCACATGGCACAATCCCACAAGTGGCCGTTCTTTTCCAAGTGAAAAATAACACTGCTGAAGCTTTTGGTTTTACTTTCATCACTGCAAGCTAGTCTTAGCTATCCCAGCATTAATAAGAAGGATTTCTTCTCCTCACTAGAGCTAGGCTTAGCTTCCTCAGCGTTAGCTATACTAGTTTCATGCCAGCGCAATCAAAGTTGGGGAGCTAAGTCTAGCCCTAGCAAAAAGAATCCTCCTGGTTTTCCTTTCACTGTTAAAACTAGGAAGCTAAGGCTAACTCTAGCAAGGAGAAGAAATCCTCCTAGGTTTCATTCACTCCCAGGGGGTTGGACTTGATGACCTCCAAGGTGCCTTCCAACATTGCTGTTGTTGTTGTTGTTATTAATGCTGGGGAAGTGAAGGCTAGCCTCTAGCAATGAAAGGAAACCAGGGAGGACTCCTTCTCTCTAGGGCTAGCCTTAGCTCCCCTACAAGTAGCGGTGCTAGCATAAAGCTAGCATAGGTAATACTGGGGGAGCTTAGGCTAGCATCTAGGGCCATGGTGACGAACCTATGGCCACCTTTTCGCTTTAGGCCTCTGCCGCCGTGTACAAAACAAAAAAGGTTCAATCAATCAATCAATTTCAACTTCTCACGGGAAAAAAAAAAAAGTCCTCACAAAGTTTGAATTCATTGATTGAACTTTAGTCCCACCCGGTCTGCCTTTACCACTGCAGCCATGCCAACCCAAGAGGCCACGCCCACCTTTGGCCACACCCACCCAAAGGGCCACGCCCACCTGGCACCCGACGATACATAAGTGGGTTTTGGGTTGCAGTTTGGGCATTCGGTCTCTAAAAGGTTTGCCATCACTGATCTAGGGCTAGCATCTAACTAATGCTGGGGGAACTTGGGCTAGCACACAGGTCTGCAACCCGCGGCTCCGGAGCCGCATGCAGCTCTTTCAGCCGTCTCCTGCGGCTCCCAGTCCTCTGCCATGTGCAGCCCAAAAAAAAAGTGGGACTAAAAAAGTTCAAGCAATCAATTCAAATATGCAGCGTAGGTGCATATCTCACCTTGGCTCCACTCTTCAGTCAAACCCTGTTCTGCACATGCATGCCATGTACACACATGTGCACACATTTTTTTGCGGCTCCCAGTTTTTCCTTTTGTGAGGGAACCGGTTCCGAGTGGCTCTTTCACTGTTTCAGGTTGCTGACCCCTGGGCTAGCATCTAGCATTGGTGGATGAAAGAAAAACCGAAAGCTTCACCAGTGTTATTTTTCACTCAGAAAACTGTGGCTGCTTGAGGGATTGTGCCATATGGTACAGCAATGGAGTGGCCTGTCCTTCCTTCCCTACACTGACCTCCTAAGCTCTGCAGATCTTCGAAAAGCTAAGTGTATGATTGTAATGAGATTGGGAAAGAGACCCAAGTGGCTATGGGGACCTCCAAGGGGTGGGAAGAGGAGCATGAGATATCTCAAGGGGTGGGAGTTGGCTTTGGGAGGTTAGAGTCTCCCCAACCCTTGAGGCAACTCATGCTCCACTTAATGGCCTGTGTGTTTATTTAAGGAATGCATTGGGGAGAGCAGGAATAGGAGATCATTAAGTTAAGTGGTTTATTCAATTTATTTGTTAAATTTATTTGCCAGCTATCTCACTGTGGGACTAGTCTAGGTGACTTACAATAATAAAAAGAAAACAAATGAAAGGAGTGTAAATAGAACAAAAGTACAATAATTGGAACCTACAAAATGAACGATGAAAAATGAACACAATAAAAATACATCAATGACGTTCACTTAACGGCCCTCTCAACTATCAACTATAATGTCAGGTTCTATTACTGTTGCAGCTGCAGGACTATATGTATAGCAAATTATGAATTATATAGAATGTTTTTTTAATGGAACAAGCACTAGTGGCTGGATGATTCTTCCCTCTATCACATTCCCCAATCCCACTTCAAAAGATTTAGGGAAACTCTGACACAAATTTGGAATATAAACAAAACTTCCAAGGAGAAATAAAGCAAAGTAGCATTAGTGATACATCTGCTTGCATTACATTAGATATACAGGTGGTGCACATTCAACTCAGGAACCATTCAAACTTACGATGAAAATGGAACAAGTGATAGTTACTATTGGCCAACAGAGTTCTGGCTATCACAGCATCCCCATGATCGGGTCATGTGATTGTCATCCGAGTTGGCACCCAGCTCACGATTAAGACATTGTAATGAGCTAAACTCACGTGATTGCAATTTCCAACATATCCTGTCAATTTCCCACAAGCAAAGTCAATGGTGAAGCCAGCTGTTTTATGTTGTAGTTACATGATATCCATGGTTAACAAGGCAATCAAGACTGCCAGCACTGCTGTTGCTAAGTG
The DNA here is from genome assembly GCF_947247035.1 of Vipera ursinii. NCBI lineage: Eukaryota > Metazoa > Chordata > Lepidosauria > Squamata > Viperidae > Vipera > Vipera ursinii. Next base: position 64,562,040 of record NC_139514.1, read on the forward strand.
GCATGATCACATGACATCACCCTCTTTGACTTTATTTAGTAATGACAATGTAATGCAGCAGTTAAAATAACTCATTTTTAATCATGTAAAGCAGTTTAGATGTAAGTAGCGTTTTACCCCAAGTTTTGGCATGTTTGATCTCCTTAGTCGACCTATCTTGGACCAATGAGGAACTTTGCAAAAGTTAATTCTCTGGAGGAGAAGCTCCAGATCAAAACCATAAATATTATGACCCTGAAAAAGAAAGAATGAATAAATGAATGAATGCCCAGAATAATTTGCTCAATATATTCAGTACAAAACTATACAGATGATAAGTGTCTATAGTATTTTATTTTATTATTATTATTTTTATTATTTGGATTTATATACCGCCCCTCTCCCGAAGGACTCGGGGCGGTGTACAGGGCAATTAAAACACTATATACAACACATAATATACAAAAATTAAAACAAATTAAACCAAGTAGCCCTAAACAATAAAACACGTTCTAAAATTTAAAATTTAAAATCTAAAATCCCAGTCCCTCAGTCCAGGCCGGCAAGTTCAAATAGCCAAGTCTTCAGGTCGTGGCGAAAAGAGCAAAGGTCGGGAGCCATCCGGAGCTCAACAGGGAGCTGATTCCAGAGGGCAGGCGCGCCCACAGAGAATGCTCTCCCCCTGGGGGCCGCCTGTCGAAATTCCCTGACTGACGGCACCCTGAGGAGGCCCTCCCTGTGGGAGTGCACAGGACGATGGGAAGTTAACACCGGCAAAAGGTACTCCCGTAAATAATCCGGGCCCATGCCATTTAGGGCTTTATAGGTCATCACCAGCACCTTGAAGACAACTGGAAGCCAATGCAGCTCGTGGAGCAGAGGTGTTACATGGGAGTATTGGGAGACCTCCATCACAACTCGCGCGGCCGCATTCTGCACCAGCTGGAGCCTCCGAGTGGTATTCAAGGGCAGCCCCATGTAGAGAGCGTTGCAGTAGTCTATCCAAGAGGTCACGAGCGCATGAGTGACTGTGCGTAGGGCATCTCGGTCCAAATAGGGCCGCAACTGGCGCACCAGGCGAACCTGGGCAAAAGCCCCCCTGGTCACAGCTCCTATATGATGTTCTAAACTGAGCTGTGAGTCAAGGACACCCAGGTTGCGAGCCCTATCTACGGGGGGGTAACACCTCACCCCCTATAGACAAAGATGGAATAGAGTGGGCAACCCGAGATGCCGGTATGCACAGCCACTCGGTCTTGTCAGGATTTAGACGAAGCCTGTTCCAGACCCTCACCGCCTCCAGGCAACGGGACACCACGTCGAGGGCATCACCAGGTTGATCTGGGGTGGAAATAAAAAGCTGGGTATCATCAGCGTACTGATGATACCCCACCCCAAAACCACGAATGATCTCACCCAGCGGCTTCATACAGATGTTGAACAGAAGGGGAGAGAGGACTGACCCCTGAGGGACTCCACAAATGAGAGGCCTCGAGGCCGACCTCTGCCCCCCTGCCAACACCGACTGCGAACGACCCAGGAGGTAGGAGGAGAACCACTGTAAAACAGTGCCACCCACTCCCAACCCCCTGAGGCGCCGCAGTAGGATACCATGGTTGATGGTATCAAAAGCCGCTGAGAGGTCTAATAGGACTAGGACAGAGGAGCAACCCCTGTCCCAAGCCCGCCAGAGATCATTCACCAGTGCGACCAATGCCGTCTCCGTGCTGTACCCAGGCCTAAAGCCCGATTGGTAGGGGTCCAGATAATCCGCTTCCTCCAAGAACAGAGGAAGCTGATGTGCCACCACACTCTCAACAACCTTCACTAAAAAGCGAAGGTTGGAGACCGGATGATAGTTGTTCAAAATGGCCGGGTCCAGGGCAGGCTTCTTGAGGAGGGGCCTCACCACTGCCTCCTTCAAGGCGGCAGGGAAGCTACCCTCTCTCAAAGAAGCAGTTATTACCGCCTGGAGCCAGCCTTGTGTCCCCTCCCAAGCTGCATAAACCAGCCAGAAGAGGCACGGGTCCAATAAACACATGGTGGAACTCAGCCTCCCCATGATCTTGTCCACTTCTTCCGGAGTCACAGGATCAAATTCTTCCCAAGTAATGTTCCCAAGACCGCTCGATTCCCCATCGTCAGACTCTGCCCAGTCGGAGTCCAAGCCGGCCTGAATCTGAGCGATTTTATCCGCCAGATATTGACTAAACTCCTCAGCACGACCCTGCAGGGGCTCCTCCCTCACCTCCTGATTCAGGAGGGAGCGAGTCACCCCGAACAGGGCGGCCGGGCAATTATCTGCGGACGCGATGAGGGCAGCGAAGTAATTAGACTTCACTGCCTCCATCGCTGCGAGATAAGACCTCGTGAAGGTTCTTAACCGCAATCGATCAGACTCAGAACCGGCTGGACCTCCAACAGCTCTCTAGGCTCCATCTCTGACGCTTCATCTCCCGGAGCTCCACGGAGAACCATGGTGCCCGCCGGGATCTGCGCCGGGTCAGGGGCCGCATGGGAACAACGTGGTCGAGTGCCTCCGTGGCCGCCCTTTCCCAGGCTTCCACTAAGGCATCGACCGGGCTGTGAGCGAAGATGGCAGGCACAGATCCAAGTGCCTCCTGGAACCTTTTTGAAGGCTTGCTTCAAAAAGAACAGAACTAGGGTCTACATAGCATAGGCATATCATTCTCTCTAAAATCAATTCTTTCTTACCAAAACCACTTTATATTCAGCAATAAAAGTAATGGTGGAATTTTACTAACATAACAAGAGAGGGATGCATTTAGTTTTGGAATTTTTTCTATAGTTCCATTCAGAGTCAAGGGGAAAGAAGATGGTGGCACTCTTAAAATGGAAGACCTGACAACATTACAAACTACTACCATGTTTCCCCAAAAGTAAGAACTACCCCAAAAATAAGCCCTAGCTTGATTTTTGAGGGTGGGCCTAATATACGCCATACCCCCAAAATAAGCCCTAGTTTGGGGGTGAGGCACACGCCTAAAAATCAAGCTAGAGCAAGGGTGGGGGTGGAGCTGCCCCACGCGCCCTGCACCCACTTAACAGGCCTCCTATGAATCGACACCTGCCCTTCCTTGCAGGCCCACTTCTTTTGTGTTGTCCCCCGACCTGCATTTCGTCGTCAGAGGCCTTTCCGGAAGGCCTCTGCAGCCGAGAACCGAGCTACGGATTGAATCCGAAATGCAGAATGAAACTGCTCCTTCGGCCACAGAAGAAGTGGGCCAGATGGGTGGGGCTGCAGGTGCCGCCACCGCGGAGTAGAAAAGACACCCCTCAAAAATAAGACCTGGTCCCTCTTTGGAAACAAAAATAAAAATAAGACCGAGTCTTATTTTCAGGGAAACATGATACCTAACTGGTTCTTCCATAGGGATATATACAGTCCCTGGTTCTAGTGCATTTTCAAACTCTTTCTTTGGTCAGCTTTCACACACACACATTTACACACATATATCAAATTTGTCCCTTTCTGTTGTATTTTTGGAGAATTATTTTGCAAATGGGGGAAGAGTCCTAACCCTTTCACAAAATGTCCTTTCAACATTTATGTTGAAAGGAATCTGTATTTTTCAGTTAATGGAAAAACATGTGTGCAAATACATATGATTTCTGTCTCCTCTTATTGCATTGTAAATACACACCGGAAAGCATACAACAGGCTATATATATGCTTTTTTAACACACTCTTTCCTTTGCTTCTCCCCTTGCATTAAGAATAAAAATAGAGTAATTGAGATCAAGGCAAAACAACCGAATAAAAACTGATCAAATAGTGAACGAGAAAGTCTTTTTCCCCCCTGAACATTTCACGAAAGCTGGAAAACAGCAGTTTGATTATCCCAATCCAAATGCTTGAAATGCTTAGTCGCTTCTTCCCTGAACAAGGCGGTTAAAAGGGAGCAGGGAATCTGCAAGAGAAAGAGTGGGGCTTCTTGCCTGCTTGCTTGCTTGATAGAAACTGGATCTTTTAAAAAGCAGCCATCTCATCTATATATTCATTCACAGGTACTATGTCTGTGATTAGCAGGGTAACAGACATAGTCCAAATCCCCATATTTCTAATGCGATGGGAAGACAGTGCTGGCGATTGTTCCTTCTCTAAGGAGCAACCTCCTTTCATTCACTAGCTAGAATATTTTCGCCAAAATATTTCTCAATATTTTGAGAAATCCAGCCATCAAAAATAGGGAAAAGATCATTACAGACAGAGTTTACTTACCACAATAACATCTGGATCAATTTTATGAATCTTTGCCAGAAGAAAACCCAGTAGCGTCCTTTCTGTTGTGGCAATTTCTATTTTGCCATTCTAAACAAAATTAACAAAAACTCATTACTACCCCAGAAATTAAAATGATTTTTAAAAATCTATTTATTGTAATCCCACACTTATCTTCTGGAACTAGTATCACTAAAACATAGATAACTAAATTCAGAAATCCATACTAGATTACAACAGAATACTTAATTATGCAAAGTCCTAACTACCCATTTATTTATTTATTAAATGTATAATTTTGTTTCTGGTTGCTTGATAATCAAGGCTGCTTACAATAGCTATAATACAAAATGCAGGAAAAACAATGGCATAGCCAAAATACAGATAAATGTCAAACATCAAATAAAAAAGAAATAAACAATTAAAATGAACAAAAGTGGCAAGATGCACTTTTAACAACATGCTAAATACTGGGAGAGTGGGGAACAAAAATCAGGTGATTCTAGCCTAATTTTACTTATAAAAGCTCACAGGGTTATTTTTATCCAGACCTTCTTGGTCAATACAGCCTACCTCATAGGATTGTTGTGGGGAGAAACAAAGGACCAAATGCTGTGTATACCACTAAGTGCCCAAATGAAAGAGGGATATTAAAAATAAACAAATAAATAAATAATAAGATAGGAAGTCCCATAGATTGGGCATAAGCTGTTTCCTGCATTGAAGGTCAGTAAAGATAATCTAAATTGTGCCCAGCAAGCAGCTGGTAGCTAGCGCAGATCTTTCAGTATAGGAAGTATACAATTCTAGTACTCTTTACCCATCAACAGCTTCTCTATTGCAGGGCTTTTCAACCAGTGGTACGGGTACCACCTGCAGTACATTGGCAGCTGGCAGGTGGTACGCGGCCATCCTAGAAAAGTGGTAGTGGGGGAGGGGAATGAGCTGAACCGGTGGCAGCACCGCACAAGCCTAAGCAAGAGATGGCTGGAGCTAGGCGACTGGTGGTACTCGGATGCTGCCATATCCTAAAAGTGGTACAATGGGTGAAAAGGTTGAAAAGCCCTGGTCTATTGCATTTTGTACCAGACTCTGATACGAATTCTGGCCTCTTAACAGCCACCAGATATAGAAAACCCTACAATTAAGACGGGATGTAACCAAGGCATATATACCTATCACTCTTGTTTCACTCACTGTAACTGTGTAATTGCCTTGTGCTCAAGGAAGCATTAAACATATTATTTACTTAGCAAATTTATATGCCACCATCTTAAGCAAATTACTCTGGTTGGCTCACACAAAAAAGCAGTAAAGATGGCATAAATAACAAATGCAACAAACTTAATAAAATAAGAACAGAAAATACAATCACACATTCATCAATATTAGGCTCCAAGAAGAACCTGGCCTAATGCCTGTGTGAAAAGCCAGGTGTTTTCAGCCTTCTGGAAGACCAACAGGGTTGCCGCCCTCTGACACTCTGATGGAAAGCTGTTTCACAGGGCAGAACCTGCAGTGGAGAATGCATATCTCCTGAGCCCCACAAGATGGCACTATTTCAGTGATGGTACTGGTTTCTCTTAAGCAAGGGGCCAATCCTAGACTAGATGTTTTAAACAGACAAAAAAGGCAAGTGTGGTAAACAAGTAGTGCTCTCATTTCTCTGTAAATTCTGTACACATCTATAAGGTAGAAGGAACCTATATGGAACTGATCATTACTGAGGTTCTTTCATGCTTTCAGTGCATCCAGAGAACAGACGAGCATTTTCTATCGGGGAATCTGCCTCAAGAGTCATACAGAAGGATATTAAATAAGCCTAAAAGGAGGCCCCATTTTGTATTTAATCTAATTATTATGAAAAGTCCTCCATATGCAACTGGTGTCTAACTCTCATCTGCTTCATTGCTACAGTAAACCAAGCAATCTTTTCAACATTACTAGAAAAAAAAAGAATATTAAGATCATCCAACATAGATTAGATCTCTGGATGCCAGATGTTCAAGCCGACTTTAGAGAAAGCCAAAGAACAAATAACATTATCGCTGATGCATACAGGATAATTGGAAAAAAACAAGGAATCCTAAAAACAATACCTAACTTAATTGATTATAGAAACACCTTCAACTGAATCAATCTCGTCAAGTTGTGGAATATGCTTAGGAAAATGGAAGTCCCAGAATCCTCATACACAATATTTACATAACGCAGGAAACCACAGTGCACATGGAACATAATAAAACAGACTGGCTCCAGGTCAGCAAAGGATTGAGACCGTCCTGCATACTCTCCCCTGCTCTCTAGATCTATAATGCTAGGAAAAGTGGAAGGAATGAGGAAAAGACAACCCAATTATAATGGTGAAGAATGCCCTGTGGGTCATGTGTGGGATACATTGTCATAAGAGTATGTGATCACTAAGAGTTGATACCAACCTGAAGGTACACAATCAAACAAACAAGAAGAAATTGGGATTTTTCAACATTACAGGAAAGCAAATATAATTTTCCCCAAATTATATTCCAGATTCACTATCTGGGATTACACAATCGCTGGAATATCCCAGCGCAAACTGACTTATTTCCAGGGCCTTGGATATGATTCTGGAAGTGAGACAGTGAGTTTCTGTTAATAAAATATTTATTTAGGGGGAAAAATCAGAATCAACATTTTCATCACCGTCTAGTTCAGGGGTTCCAACCCCTAGTCCATGGACCAACACCAATCCGCAGCATGCCAGAAAGTGGGGCTGCACAAATAAGTGAAGCCCCATCCACGGGATGTTGGCAGCATGCAAAACCATGCCCTCTCTGGTCTGCGGAAAAACCTCTCTCCACGGAATTGATCCCTGGTGCCCAAAAGGTTGGGTCCCGCTGATCTAGTGGAAAGAATCTTTGTCATCATGAAACTTTATTTTTTTCAAAGGGGAAAGTTACAGAATGCAAAGCAATGAGGGGGAAAAAAAAACTAAACTTACCTTTTGTTTAAGGATTTCTTTGAAATCATATGGGAAAATACAATCATTTGGTTTGGAAACAACTGCAAAATATATTAAAGAAAAGTAAACCAAAATTCCATGCTTCAGAAGCAAATTTTAACTCATATTCTACAATGCTTTGAGGAAAGTTGTATGAAATACCTCATTCATTCCTTTCTGGTAACTTTTGTTCTTTTGTCCCTTATTTTCTGCATGTATGTGAGGAGACATGCACTAACACATATACATCCAATGCTACTGAATACCAATATTCATTACATTCATACACTGATGACTCCAAACTATATATTTCTATGGCATATCTCACTGATTTTCCAGATTCAAATTATATGTTAACTGATAGGTCTAACTGGAATCTCATAAATAATTTAAGCATAATTTATTTGAGTGCAGTTTCTCCACCAGTTTTCTAAGCCCACTGACATTCTTTATCCCACTCAATTATAATTCAGACTATCTTTGTTTACTAGACTTAACTTCTCTACAAGCACTCAGCTACAATTCTGTTCATATTCTGTCTCAATTACTAGTCTTCAAAATATCCTTACATTTTATTTACAAGACATGAGTACAGAAAATAAACCTTTCTTAGCTGCTTTTTCCAATTGGATGAAAGTCATGCATTCACAAAACATACTATAAATTTCATTTTATTAACTTTAAAATTTCAAATGTTACCTACATCCTATAGTCACATCCGTACATCATAATAAACTTCAGACTACCACCTTTGTTTCTCTCTCATATACCATTTTCACCTAATAAAGTAGGATTAGACGTTATGCCTTAATTTCCTGTCCTAATTTCAAATGCTCTTTGAAAAAGTCCTTCTCAGTTAACTAGTAAAAGAGGCTTTCCTGTATTCTGTGGCCAGGGAAATAGGAAAAAAGACTAGTCATGAATAGGGAAAAATGCTATTTCAGAGAGATCATGAATCTCCATGCAGATTTTTGTCTCTGTTTTATTAACATTGGTTCAACCATATTTTCTGTAAGTGTTTTTAAGAGTTACAAAAAATCATTACCCACATTATGGTAAATAATTGCTAGCTATTTAAAGCAATGTTGCTGCTCTTTTCTTGACACCCAAATACAAACTGATCTTTTTAAAGATAAATAATCCTAAACTCTTCTCTCAATTCATTAACTACATTTGTTTACATTAAACTCTCATTTAGATATCATTGTAGATACCATTTTTGACAGATTTGTAAATACTGATATTGTATTGCCCACATTCATTATAGTTGCTGCTCATCCCTAATGCTATACCTATTTTGAGAGAAGACCAAAAGATGGGGAGGGTTTTCATTCAGTAGTGACCATCTTGAAATGTAAGCACTAGTGTTAAAACTCATTAAGTCTTTTGGGGGGGGCAGTTTTCACACAGTACTTATGCTTATGAAAATAGTCCACATTAAACTAGAATGTTCTTAATAGGTAGCAAGGCAGCCCAAAATAAAACCAAGCCAACAGTAATAATAATAATGGTTGTTAAATGATATTCAAAAGCCTATTAAAATTTATTTGGAAAGCAGAGGAATAATTAACAGCAAATTAATACAGTAAGTTTCTAATTATACGTACCACAGAAGTAGTTCTGAAAGGGAGGCTCAGGTGGTGCTTTGTCCAGACAAAATTTGTGATGCACTAAAGCTGTAGCAGCCATAATCTACTCAAAGAAAAACAGTAAAAGAATGAGAAAGACATTAATGAAATCATATTCTCATTCAACTGTTAACACTTGTTAAATTAAGCATAGATTTAGTAATCTATTCAATAAATCTAACCATGCATCATTATTCAGAGTTGACTACATATTGTTTTTATTTGGAACAACCTGTCAAGAAACACTTTTCTTTGTATGCTGTGTAAATACACCTTCTCTATGCAACTCATACTAATTAAAAATTAGTTCATCACTTTCTTATTTTTCACATTTTGGGCAATTACAAAACACTTACTTCACATAGCAACAATTAAAATAATATACTTTCTTACCAACTCATTTCAATTATACATTTTTTGAAGAGACAGAAAATAATAATTTTATTAAGAGGTTAACCTTGTCTTGAGCAAGAGAAGTAAAAGGAAAAGCAAACTTTTTAAAAAGTTTCTTATTAATGATATTGATCAAATTTTGACAATTAAGCATAAGTACAGCAACCAAACAGGACAGGCACAGACTTCAAGGATAGTTAAGACTGCAGGAAAAACTATTGCAACCAGCCAGCCTTCCATTGAGGATCTCTATACTGCATGAGGCAGAAAGAGGGCCGAGAAATAATCTACAGACTCTCACAGCCTGGACATTAGCTACAGGTAATCCTCCAGGTACGAACATTTATTTAACAAATTTTCACAGGAATGAATTTATTCAGAAAGGGTACTTATGTTAGAAATTCAAAACTGCGACCGAAAAGAGCCCTCTGTAGCCATGTGACTTGGATTCAGTCACTACTGCAGCAGTGGCCATTTTTAACTCTGTGACTTGCTGGACCATATGTGGTCATGAAGCTGGCGGGGTTTTTTTTTTTTTGGGGGGGGGGGGGGGTTGGTCCCTGGACACATGGCCAAACAAGATCTGGTGATTTTTGCAGCCTAGCTTGGCACTTCAAGGAGAAACTGCTACTGCCTGGGGTTGAGAACTGTAATGCTAGAGTTGCTTCTGTAAGTATTTTAAAATATTATTTTTATTACAATACTGTACTTTTTGTAAGCACTTTGGGAACTACTTTGCTTGTTTTTAAGTATTGTACTTTCCAAACTATTGTGTTTTTAAGTATAGTATTTTGAAAAGATAAAAGTTTGTTTGCATTTGTCTTGAAACTGCTTGTGGAAATGCTAGCCAGCATCTATACAAAGCATTCTATGGTTGTGTCTCCTTGCTTTTATTTTGGAGATTAGTGTATATTACTGTAACTTTTAGGTTTTAAATTTAAATTACCTCCGGAAGTTGTGGGTGTCCCATCACTGAAGCTTTTAAGAGACTGGATAGCTATTTATCACAAATACTCTCTTGTGAGAGCAGTGGGTTAGACTAGATGACCTCAGGGCCCCTTCCATTTCTGTTACTGTTGCAAGCTTAGAATTCTGTAAATCCCTCCTCATCTCCCTCTGGGTACCTTGCTGGAGACTCTTAAATTAATTAGTGGCAAGTGGTTTTTTTAAAATTACCACCACCACCACCACCACCCCAAGCAGCTGAAGATGTTTGAGCTGATTAGCAAAAAGTGGTTTTAAAAAAAACTGCTTGGAGGCAATTTAGTTCCTGAGCCAAGTCTGCACTGGAAACAGCTAATGGGCAGCTGGTGGGAAAAGCCTCTCAGTTAATTATTGCAGCGATCAATTAATAAATAGGAGGAAATAGTAAGTCAGATCTTCATTTATTTAATGACCCACTTGATTCAATTAATGAATTTGGTGTTTTTAAAATGTGTACAATTTGAGTCTGATTCATTTGACAAATTTTTTTGACTTAAAATGGTAATGAGCAGGCTCCATTAGGTTCGTACCTCAAGGTCTATCTGTATTTCAACTCCTCCCTCAGAACACTGCTATGGAACAGGGGTGTCAAACTTGCAACGTCACATGACGTGTTGCGATGTATTGCAACTTTTTTTCCATTGCCGGCAATGGGGTGTGCACGGTTTCTACATGACGCATCCGGCCCATGGGCCGGCAGTTTGACACCCTGCTATAGAACATTGCATGCCAAAACAATTAGATACAGTTTTTTCTCCTCATGCTGTCACTCTGCTGAACATCTAATCCTCACAGCACTGAGGCTAAGGATATTTACTCACGTAGTAGTGCTGCATTACTATTATCCTTCTCATCTTTCCTATTGCCTTCTACTATTGGTATCTTTGATTATATTACTTTGTTGCTTGTATGTACAGTGCGAGCTTATGCACCAGACAAATTCCTTGTGTATCCAATCACACTTGGCCAATAAAGAATATTCTATTCTAAGTGGAAAGGTTCTTCTCCATGCAGACAATTAGAAATTAGTTACTATCAATATGCAACAAAATCTGTATTCTTTTTAGAAAATAATCCTTTAAACTTGATTTTCTATACTCTTTTCCTTTTTTGCTCATTTGTTTTCTACATTAACTATGTTGTTCTGTGATTAGACTGTGTATATATTTTCTTCAAACAGATATATAAATAACTTTTTGAAGATTTTGAATAATAAGAATACTGATCATTAAAAAGACAGTTAAGAACAAATGCTTCAGGGCCTTGTGTTCAAAAAAGGATGAGGAGTGGAGCAGAGGGCTAATGCCTCCTTAAGTAACACCAGCTGCCTGCAATTAGTGCAGGTTCGAGTCCCACCAGGCTCAAGGTTGACTCAGCCTTCCATCCTTCCGAGGTAGATAAAATGAGGACCCAGATTGTTGGGGGCAATAAGCTGACTTTGTAAAAATGCCGCTTGAGGGGGGCCGAAAGCCCTAATAAGCAGGCATATACATAGAATGAAGGCTATTGCTAAGCATATTGATTTGTGCTTCTTAGATTGTAAGCCGCCCTGAGTCTTCGGAGAAGGGCAGGATATAAATGGGATTAAAAAAAATGTGCTTCAAGCCTGAAGGTTCGCCTGGTGTGCCAGTTACAGCCCTATCTGGACCAAGATGCCCTACGCACAGTCACCCATGCGCTCGTGACCTCCCGGCTAGACTACTGCAATGCTCTCTACATGGGGCTGCCCCTGAGGACCACTCTGAGGCTTCAGCTGGTGCAGAATGCAGCCACGCAAATTGTGATGGGAGTCTCCCGATACTCCCATGTAACACCTCTTCTCCGCGAGCTGCATTGGCTTCCAGTTGCCCTCCAGGTGAGATTCAAGGTGCTGGTGATGACCTATAAAGCCCTAAATGGCATGGGCCCAGATTATCTAAGGGAGCACCTGCTGCCAGCATCAATTTCCCATCGTCCTGTGCGCTCCCACAGGGAGGGCCTCCTCAGGGTACCGCTGGTCAAGGATTGCCGATGGGCGTTCCCCAGGGGGAGGGCTTTCTCTGTGGGCACGCTTGCCCTATGGAATCAACTGCCAACGGAACTCCGGACTGCCCCGACCTTCGCTCATTTCGCCGGGACCTAAAAACCTGGCTCTTTGAGCTATCTGGTCTGGACTGAGGGGTTTAATGTTTTTATTGTTTTATTGTATTGTTTTTAAATTTTGCCTTGTAAACCGCCCTGAGTCCTTTGGGAGTAGGGCGGTATATAAACCGAATTAATAAATAAATAAAAGCAAATTTGCACAGCTATGGAAAATGTATTTTGTCAAATAACCACAACATTTTGTTTTTTCTCAACCCACAATAATCATAGCTTACCTCATTATGATGAGTCTTTGTGTTCTGAATTGTTTTCATGGCAAGGGATATGATCACAAGAGGTGGTGGAGGAAGATCCTTCACCACATTAATCAAGTCAGGTTTTAGTGCCATTAATTCCACTTTACACCAACTGACAGGCTGACTCAACAACTCTAAAGTAACACAGAAGCCTTCTTTAGACATCAATAAAAGCACACTAATATTTAAATATGGTTAATGTAATTATTTTGCTAAATAAAGAGTTTACAGCAATAGTAATAGCAATAGCATTTAGATTTATATACCAATTCATAGTGCTTTACAGCCCTCTCTAAGCAGTTACAGTGTCAGCATATGGCCCCCAACAATCTGGCTCCTCATTTTACTAACCTTGGAAGGATGGAAAGCTGAGTCAACTTTGAGCCTGTCAGGATCGAACTCCTGGCTATGGGCAGTTAGCCTACAAAACTGCATTTTAACCACACTGCACCACCACGGCTCTCTTGCATTTTAATAATATGTTAGTAGAACTGGGCCCTGAACTCTTCAGATATAAGCCATATATTTATATTAATCAATTATATGCATCTAAATTATAAAGCAGGCATCCATAAATAAAATAAATTTATATTTATAAAATAGTATGTTATTATAAAATAATATGATTAAAAATATGAGCTGTACAAAATATCTGACTGTTGCTAGGTGGACAGTTTATTTGAATCCAAACAATATACACAGCAATCATAGCTTTAGCAGATTTCCCTTTTACATGTATCTGACTGAACTTTGTGTAGAGAAATATAATATAGAAAAGGTTCATACGTGGATTTTTTATTTCCAGCCAACTTGGTCCTTTAATCTTCCTGTTAATTAACAGAAGCTCTAGACTTGAAGTGTTTGTTCCAAATACATGAGAAAATGTCTCTCCTTTCAGATCTTGTGGTAATCGACAATATTCAGCCTGAGAATTGAAATATTAAACTATTTTACTATTAAATTGAAACAGAACTTTGCCAATTTTTATAACTGACCATTTTCTACAGATCTGTTTGTGCAAAAGAGGAAAATAATAAAACTCACTATAACAAGAAAAACCCCCTTTAAATCAGGAACCCGTACTGAAATACTCATGAGAAATGTAAAGCATTAAAAATTAAAACTTCCTAGGAGCAATAATGTGCAGTTTATGAAACTTACATAACTTGTAATCAAAGTGATGTAAAAATATTCATGTATTGCATGAAGATACAAAATAGATTGATTTAGTTTGTTTGGAGGATTGTCAGCAGAGTGACAATTAATGGCTTATTTATGGCTAATATGTTGTTGAATTCAATGAACTCTGATACACCATTGAAAAAACTGTAGTGTAATGCAATGAACAGACTCAAGTGATAAGAGTTACTTCAAATACATAAGCGTCCCATATCCAAATCTTAACAACCTCCATTGATATCCTAAAATAGTATTTGTTAATTTTTAATTTTTTATAATTATAGGGAACACAAATGCTTGAGTATATTTCTATGGTACATATGCAATTACTTCATATTGGGCATGAATCCCCTTCAGTTTACATTATCAATTCACAAAAGATTATAGCAATTTTTGCCAAGATAGAAAAAAAGAGTGCTTGCGCTATACCAATGATTCTGAAAGAAAGAAAAAAAGAAAGAAAGAAAGAAAGAAAGAAAGAAAGAAAGAAAGAAAGAAAGAAAGAAAGAAAGAAAGAAAGGAAGAAAGAAGGAAGTAGTAATAGTTGGAAGGGACCTTGCACGTCATCTAGTCCAGAATTCAGAAACATACAATAGATGGAAGTACATGCTTCTATGAAACTGATGGTATTATTGTCTTACCACTATAAAGACATCCAAATAACTTTCTGGTTCCTCAGATTAATCTTCTAACAAATTATGTTACTCGCAAAAGCACTTTTGAAATTAGAATAGCCAGCAAACATAACAGAGCAGGATTTGCATCTTTTTATAACTTTAAATTTTAACCTGTTAGATTTAATAGATAGAATATTTCAAGCGTAAAATTGTTTCTTTAAAAAAATTACGTGAGTACACATATGCACTCAATGTTCTTCTACCATGGTTCCATATACCATTTTATACTGCAATTTACTTACCGAGTACCTAACTTCTAAATAGTCAGATTTTGCAGGAACATCTGGTATCTCAAAAGCATAATTCTTTTCCACTTTCTATGAAAATATTTTTAAAAAAAAAAAAAAAGATATACATCATATATCACATATATCATATCATATCAGGCACTGATATATTCTGAATGGCATATTTCTTTAGTCCAAAACATTTACTCTTTGTTTTTAGATTTAAAATCTCTACTGTGAAATCCATTTTACGATAATACAGATCTCTCTCTTTAAACATAACCTGAAGACTGCATAATTATTTAACTCATATATACATGCACTTCAACTGCCACCATCTGCCTATCTTCTCAGGAAGGCTTCCGACAGTGTCAGGAAGCATCATGCAGCATCACAAAGGGCCAGCAGTTATCTCAGCTGGATGCACTTTGTCAGCAGCAAGAGAAAGAAAACGGTGAAGATCAGCTGGAGGCAACGAGGGGGGTAGCAGGGATAGGCTGTGGCAGTGGAGTGAAAGGTGGCCCAAAGGGCAGACATGGCAAGGAGAGAGAGAGAGGCAGAGGTGAGCATAGCATGGCAAGAGAACTGTGAGGTTCTCATCCAATGAGCCATGGCCCTTGCCTAATGCCCACAACTAAGACTATCAGAACTGCCCTCACTAAGTGGTGTGCTCATGTGATATTTCACCTAATGACCGCTTTGCTTAGCAATGGGAATTCTGGTCCCAATTAAGATCATTAAGGGAGGACTACTTATAATAGACCAAACTTAAAATAGAATTTACTGTACATACCGAAACTGATATAGAAATTGGGGGTGGGACAAAAAAAGTGGATCATTCATTCATTTCCAAACCAGTAAGTTACAATCTATAAAGTTGAAATATAACATCTAAATTGGTCCATTATATCTAACATTTTACTATTTTTTCTAAAAGACACAATGGCGATTTTCCCTGTAGCTCTTTGTCCTTATGCCTTACAGTATATTATGAAATCATGTTCTATTTAGGGGTACATTTAAACAACAATGCGCAATATGCCTGGTAGTTTTTTTAAATACTATATTTCATACAATTCCAATATAATAAAGAATAATTCAACAAGCAACGAAACTAGATTCCTAGTACTGAGGCATATTTACTAAAAGGAAAATAACATGTAAATAAGAACTAGAGGAATATATGTACATCAGAATCTATAGTAGATTCAATTTGTCAGGCATGACTGGGCTTCATTTTTTTATATTCTTTTATTTAGAAAGAAAAGGAGCGGAAATGAGAGAGGAAATGGAGAGGAAATGAGAGGAAATGAGATCTGTCCCCAGTTAAAAATCTTTGCAAAATCCCATCAAGCTGTAAGTATTTCAGAGATTCTTGTCAATTTTAAAAAAATGTGCTATATCCCATAAACAAGAAAAATCCATTTCAATATCTTATGATCAACAACAGCCTCTCAAATTCCTCTCAAATTTCTGCTTCAGTAAAATAATCATCTATTAATTCTTGTTGCTTTAAATGAAGGGAACCCACAGTTTTCCTCCCCATGGAGAATGAAAAAAGAAACAGATTTCCATGCTTAGGAGCATCATTGGGAAGTGACAGAATGTTTAACAAACCTTGGATTTGAATTTCATGATCTTATACTTCTCTGCAATCTGGTCATTAAATTCTTGATAGACATCCATCATAGTCACAGGAATCGCTGTTTCTTTTTCAGAAATTAACTCAATTCGCTTTAAGAAGAATTTTTACAATCATTGCAATACCAAAGTATATACTTCAAGGTTACAGAAAATCAAGTATTTTTCTAAAATATAAATAGTTAGTTTTCTTCAAGTAGTCTCCCAGAAAACTGCTTTCTGGATTCAGCAGAACAGAATTATCATTGGAGACTCAGACCATAGCTATTATTGTTTTAACATTTCTACTTCGCTATTTAACCCAATATGAACCATTTGGGTTGGTTGTTGTATAACATAGACTTACTTAGAGACAAAAAGGCAGTTTACCACTCAGCTGTCAGGAAACCAGAAAAGACAATGAAGGAAAAGAAAAATGAATAGCTATATTTCAGCTGGGATGGAAAAATAGAGTTTACCTAAAGCATCCAAGCTAGGTTGTAGGTTATGAAAGCAGTGAAATGGTACTAAACAGTCTATGTACTAAATCAAGATACTTAAAAAAAAAATAAGAGCAGCAATTTAGATTGAAATCTTAGTACTCCCAAGTGCTTTTTGGATTTTATGTATTATGGTCTCATACTCTATATTAATCTACAGTTTCATTTTCACATTTAATTCTATAACACAATCATGAACAATGTCAGTTATGTTTGCCTTAATGCCTTCTGTCTTCCATAAAACAGATGAGACATTACCAGATGAGAATACTGTAACATAAGAATACATACCGATTCACGTGGCAGTAAATAAATAGTTCTCTCAATATTTTTTACTGTTACACAGCAGCTCACATAAGATTGCGCTGATTCGATCCATACTTTCCCAAAGAGAAATACCACTCCTAAAATGATAGAAAATGATGAGACAATGCACATTAATCAGAACAGCTTAGCACAGCTGCTAATGGAAAAGCTACAAATTACTGAATAAACACACTAATTCACTCTTGGGAACAAAAAATGATTTCCAATTTGTAGTCTCTATTTGACAACTCTGCTGAAAGTCAGCAGTGACAGAGATTGCTTCAAGACTCCACTTCCTCAGGGTCTTGCGGAAGAACAGGGTAGAACAATGGCTAATTACCTTCTTTTACCAGTCTACTATAGAGAGTGTCCTTTCGCACTGTATTGTGGTTTGGTATGCTGGCCTGACAGCCGCGGATAGAATAATAATAATAATAATAATAATAATAATAATAATAATAATAATAATAATAATAATAATAATAATAATAATTATTATTATTATTATTATTATTATTATTATTATTATTATTATTATTATTATTATTTTATTTGTATACCGCCCTTCTCCCGAAGGACTCAGGGCAGTGAACAGGGCAAACATATAAAAGTAAAAAAATACAAAAGTTAAGAAAGAATTAAACGAGATGCCCAAGTTATAACAGTAGGTTAAAATACATTTAAAACAACAATAAAACCCAAACCCTTCCCCCATCAGGCCAGGCTGGCTTGTTCGAACAAATAAGTCTTCAGATCGCATCGGAAGGAGCGAAGGTCGGGCGCCATCCAGAGCTCAACCGGCAAACGATTCCAAAAATCCGGGGCACCCACAAAGAAGGACCTCCCCCTGGGGGCCACCAGACGACATTCTCTGACCGGTGGCACCCTGAGGAGGCCCTCTCTGTGGGAACGCACAGGGCAGAGGGAAGTTGACGCCGGCAGCAGGTGATCCCTAAGGTACTGTATGCCATGTAGGGCCTTGAAAACCATTACCAGAACCTTGAATCTCACCCGGAAGACAACTATTACAGAGGGTGGTGAGCACAGCACAAAACATTGTGGGCTGTCCCCTGACACCACTGGATGACATCGCCAGGGCTGGCTGCCTTGGAAGAGTGAGGAAAATTCTCAGGGACAACTCACACCCTGGTCGGTACCTCTTTACTCTCCTACCATCCGGCTGGAGATACAGGAGTATAGCCAGCCATACCAAAGGCTGAAGAACAGCTTCTATCCATGGGCTGTCAGGCTCTTGAACGGGAAATAACTTTATGTATGATTGACTTGTGAGGCCAGTGTGTTGTGCAATTAGCTCACATGGTGTAACAAGATGGTGGGTTTGTTGTCACTGTGAGTTGGGGGGGCACGAAGGGAAGCTCAGCCAATCTCAATGTAAACATGTTCATTCATTTGTAGGCACATATCACAGTATGCAAGCATCAGATGCAATCTTTTTATCATGAAAGGGTCTTGAAAGTAGGCTTTTCTAGAATTTCTATTCCCTTGTTCAAAATCATATAGCTCTGTTTCTTTTATTATGCAATTTTAATATTGAGATACGATTAGAATTTTTATAAAGAATAGCCAAAATGCTAGTAAAATGTGCAATCTTTCAGATTCCTCATTTTGTGTTTGGAAATTTTGAGTTTGGAAAATTCAAGGAGATCCAAAATATGCATCAGATCTTGTAAACCCAAGGTGCACTTATGATCCCTGCTCAAAGTTCTGACTGTTGCAGCAACCTCACAGTCGCATGATCAAACTTCAGGGGTTTGCCAATATGCCTGTCCTTCTCCCTGCCCCACCCTGCTCAGAATGTCTCAGCTGGCTAGGCCAAGCAGCACAGGGGCCTCCTTCCTCCCCATTTCTGGAAGGCCTCAGACAGCGATTGGGTGTACTGAGCCTGATTCATAAAATACCCAGGTATGGCTTCATTACATGGATTAATTCACCCGGTAGGAACTGAGTGCTGATTTTAAGTCTTTTTCAAACAATATAGGAAGAGGAATGGAGAGCACAAGCAAAACTTTGCTTAGAGTTGCAGAAGTTGATGCAAATATCAGTAAATCATGGTTTAGCATGACATGTTAATATTACATGCATATGAAATTCTCATTCATTTTGCAGTAAGATATGTCTTCCACATAATTTAGTTAATATCTCATTTGCTACTGTATAAGGATCATGATTCTTTTAAAACAAAAAGTAATGGAAATTTTGTTTCTCTCCGCATTACTAATTGAAACCAGGTGCAGTCTTCACTATTCATCCTTGAAAAGTTATGATGATAGGGTCTCTTTTCATAATCAAGGAACAGAAGTCTTTTCATAATTATACATCATTCAGAAGCTACTATACCGAATCTAAGATCACACTGTACAGGGGTCTTTGGGGCCACTATTTTCTTTTCATATTAGTCACCAATTTCTTCAGAGCTGCAGTGATTATTACCTACTGCCACAAAACTTTACTGTATAGTTAATATAGCATGCGCGCACACACACACACACACACGTATATAACTCTTATTTGAGATATAAATGTATGTTAATTGATTTCTTGCTCTATTTTTTTTAAGTGAAATATTGGTAATTAATCTTTACTCTCCTCTTTCCTGAATCCAATGTGCAAATGATTAAATGGGCTAAATGACAGTAAAGATCTAGATTTAAAAAAAAAGATAAATGAAACTAGTATCATGGAACCTTTTGGAGTTCCCTGGCTTTGCAATTCACACGTAATTTTTTTTAAGTAATATGCTGAGAAGAATAGAAGAATATAACTTTATGACAATCATAGACCAGCAATAGACGTCACTTTTTACAATATATTAAAAAATAGTACTGACATTAACAGTAAATAATAACATCCCTGTTAAGAAAATGCATGTTCTCAAAATGTTAGGGTCACTCCCAAGTTTACATGAGTGAAAAGCCGATAAGTACTAAACATTTAGGAAGCTTTCAGTTCCATCTCTGCAATGGAAAAATGACAGGTTTCTTAAAACTTTTCTTTCCACTTTAGTTTTCCTGGAGCACTCTAAAAACTGAAGGCTATGGTGAATGAAATGACAGTCACTTAGGATATATCATACATGTAGATTCAAACTAGGTTCTATTTTTCCCTAGTTTTATTTGGTTTTGGAGGAATTTTGCATTTAAGTCATGCTATATCTATTTCAGTAGGGACGCGGTGGCTCAGTGGGTTAGGACGCTGAGCCTGTCGATCAGAAGGTCGGCAGTTTGGCGGGTCAAATCCCGAGTGCCGCGTAACAGAGTGAGCGCCTGTTACTCGTCCCAGCTTCTGCCAACCTAGCAGTTCGAAAGCACATAAAAAAATGCAAGTAGAAAAATAGGGACCACTCTGGTGGGAAGGTAACAGCGTTCCGTGCGCCTTTGGCGTCCAGTCATGCTGGTCACATGACCACGGAGACGTCCTTGGACAAACGTTGACTCTTGGGCTTTGAAACGGAGATGAGCACCGGCCCCTAGTCGGAAACGACTAGCACGCATGTGCGGGGGAACCTTTACCTTTACCTTTTATATCTATTTCAAGGCTTAAAGGTAAAGGTAAACGTTCCCCCGCACATGCGTGCTAGTTGTTTCCGACTCTAGGGGCCGGTGCTCATCTCCGTTTCAAAGCCGAAAAGCCAGCGTTTGTCCGAGGACGTCTCCGTGGTCATGTGGCCGGCATGACTAGACGCCAAAGGCGCATGGAACGCTGTTACCTTCCCACCGTAGTGGTCCCTATTTTTCTACTTGCATTTTTACGTGCTCTCGAACTGCTAGGTTGGCAGGCTTACTCTATAGCTTTTACCTGTTTCCCATCTCAGAATGCTGCAAAGCTACCCTATTTAGTTAATTATTAAATTACTTCCATTAGAGAAAGCTTTGGAATCACAAAGTATAAGTCTGGAATCTGACACGGGCATATGTTGAATATAAACATACCTGGTTGGTTATATTGATCTTCATAAGCATCCAGCCAATAGAACTTGAAAATCTGTTGCCCCTCTTCCCCCTTTGTAAGTGGGAGCTGACTGGAATCCACTTGAATTTCTGAAGATACAAACTCATCTTCATGTTCATCAATTCTGTCCCAGCAGGATTTATCATGGAGGGAAGAACATCTGGAGCCAATGTGAAACAAGAAATGATATAATCAAAGTGACTTCTTATTGAAAGAAGTCCTATTTCTCCAACTGTAAAAATTCTGAAGAAATATTTTATAATTTTAAAAAATCCTTTCAGGTCAGCTATGTATTTTGATGAATAATACAGCTTTATGAATACATTATTAGTGTTGACAGGACAACAAATATGCAGCTGTTTCCACAATGTTTACTTACAGCATTTGTTTCTGTTCCAATTCCATCTCTTCCTTGAGGAATGTGATCTCTTCTGACACAATTCCCATTCCTGGTATAGATTCATCAAAATCCCCATCATCAAAAATAATTCTATCTTGCTCATCTTCTGTAAACAACATTAGACACTTGCAGAGACTTACATTTGATTTCTAGAATGTAATGCTATTCACTTATCAAATGTTTTAGTAGAGAATAAGGAATAAATAAAATGAATAATAAATTATCAGAATAAAAATATATTCTTGGGCATTTTGCAGTGTGAATTCATGAATATACAATTGCATGATGCAGTGAGTAAATATGGTACCAGTATTAAATTACAATGTAACCAAATAAAAATCCTGTCTTGGAAATAAAGTACAAAACTACTATGTCCAGCAGGTAGCCTTTGAACAGTCATGTCTTTGACTGACATCTAAAGGGATAAGTTAGAACTTGAAAAACATTTTTTAAGATAGCAATCCACAGAGTCACTCTCTTCCTAAAGACTGCCCTCTATATTTCTTTTGCCCTCAGGATCTGGACTAGGGTTTCAGATGCTGAATATAATAAGTAGATAATAAATATTTAGACTGCAGATAAAGGTTATTGTCTCAGGAAGCTCTCCAGCATGTGAGAAGTGTTATGAATATACTGGTTCTTAAAGTATATTATTTCTGCCGTGTATTATTAACACACAAAAGAAAAAGTGTCTATGCTTTCTACTCAGAGTCCAGAGCCCAGTGTCAACTGTGTAAAATTTTTAATTAAAAAAAGAATGTAAACTATGTACTTAGTTTATATGTATTTAGAAACAAACAAAGGGCCAATAAACGCAGAGAATTAAACTTTCATCTAATTCACCTAATAAGTGAGTATGTGGGCATTGCCAGGAAAGCCTTGGTTGACTGATTGATTGATTGATTGATTGATTGATTGATTGATTGATTTCAAGGTTTATAAAGCCATCCAACTCAAACAGTAAGATTCTGGGCAAATAATACAGGAGAAATAATCGAAAGAAAACCATCTACAACAAACAGGCAAAATATACATATAAAATGTAAAATGGTGACCACACAACAAAACAATCACATGGAGGAAACCTATTAAACTGATCCCTAATGCCTGGAGGAAGAGCCAAGATTTAAGGGTTTCCTAAAGGCAGGAAGAATTGGGACTAGCCATATACTGTATGGTGGGGGTGGGGTGGGGGTGGGGGGAAGAGATCGCTCCAGGCAGAAGTGACAACCACAGAAAAGACATGTTTCCTCAGTCCCATAAGATTGCAAGATTTTAAAAAAGGCACCCATAACATGTCTTCTTGTGGGAACATGTGGGGCACGTTCTTTGTTCTTGGAGAAGGATTCCTTCATGTAATATAGGCCCTATGTAAAGTAGGGTTTTAAAGTATTTAAACTTTAAATAAATGAAGTTCAAATGAACTTTGAATTGCATCTGGAAACCTATCAGGAGCCAGAGCAGTTCACAGAGTATCAGTATTACATGGGCAAAATAAGAAACATTCATAATTACCCACGCTGCTGCGCTCTGGACTAATTGAAACTTCTGGATGGTTTTCAAGGGCAGCCCCATGTAGATGCATTACAATAGTCCAATTGGGAGGTAACCAATGTGTGAGTGACCATATAAGGACAAAGACAGTAAGATAGGATCCTTTGTACTTGAGAAGATCACTTTAGGTAACAGCATTTAAGAACTCAAGGAATATTATATACATGTATCTCATCAAAATTTTCTATCATTGAATAAATTCATATTCACAAATATTAGGTATAAAGTTTAAGGCTGAAGGTACACTGAGCTTTATTATTGATCAGGTCATTATTGATATGGAAGAAAAATGCCTTTGATCCAAATATGTCTTCCATCTCTGTTGTGGTCCCCAACCTCAGACCTTGAGATTCAGATGGTCCCAACTTTGTTAGTTTTCCAAACAACCTTAAAGACCTGTCTGCTTCCAAAAGCATTGGGCCAGGACAAGATGTGAGCTGGTTTGTATGATTTTCATGTTTTGGGGAATTTCCTGACTCAAGTCTATAAATGTACTTCATTGATTAGCATTATTTGATTTACCTGTGTTGCTGTTAATATGTTAAATTGTTGTTAGCTGCTCAAAGTTACATGTGGGATAGTACAATATAATTCTTTAAAACAAACAAACAGGTCTTTAAAGGTTTAAAACAGCCACATGTTAAAACTGGGAAATATTCTTGGATAGCAAAGGAGTATAATTACCAGGTAGATTTAACAATGCTAGCATATTTGAAAATGATAGGATTACCAAAAATATTACAAATACCTTTAATAGATTCTTCTTTTATTTTTATGAGTTCTTCATTTTCCATTGGTTGTGCTTCATTTTCATTATTAATACTCTCTTCTGTGATTGCCTCTGATCTAGCTAAATAGACTGAATGACTGGACTGTAATGAAGGGATTTCTTTTTTTCCAAGAGGGTTAGATTTTCTCACTATAGCAGTTACCTATAATTTCAATTAAACACAAATAATTTCAATTAAAAATGGACCGCAATGTAATTGATTTTATTCAGTTTAGGCCAGGGGTCAGCAACCTGAAACACTGAAAGAGCCACTCGGAACCGGTTCCCTCACAAAAGGAAAAACTGGGAGCCGCAAAAAATGTGTGCGCATGCGTGTACATGCGCACATGCGCAGAACAGGGTTTGACTGAAGAGTGGAGCCAAGGCGAGATATGCACCTACCCTGCATATTTGAATTGATTGGTTGAACTTTTTTAGTCCCCCTTTTTTTTTTTGGACTGCACATGGCAGAGGGCTGGGAGCCGCAGGAGACGTCTGAAAGAGCCGCATGCGGCTCCGGAGCCGCGGGTTGCAGACCTGTGGTTTAGGCCTTGTCTAATTCCAGACAACTCAGAGTGGCTCACAATGTAACAAGAATAAAATGTAGTATGAATGTTACAAATAGTGCATACATTCCTAATCTTTTTGGTTTAATTTTTTTTGTTCCTTTACACCAGTTCTCATTTTAAATAGAAAACATATGCGAAATAGAGCATTCCATTTGAAGACTGAACATTTGAAAGTTATGACAACATTAAGCACCTCAGCATTTTCAGAAAAAGACCTGTCACCTGCTCTAATTTCACAAGTGCTAGAAATGAGCAAGGCTTTTCAAACGATATCATTTTCTTTACATTTTCACATGTAAGTTGAAATTGTGTAGGAGAAATATGGTGCTGTTTACAATCAATGAAATAAAAACCTAATTATCTTGTGAGAGATATAAAGAAACATAATTTTTTTTCTAAAAGGTAAAGGTAAAGGTTCCCCCGCACAAGTGTGCTAGTCGTTTCCGACTCTAGGGGCCGGTGCTCATCTCCGTTTCAAAGCCAAAGAGCCAGCGCTTGTCCGAGGACGTCTCCGTGGTCATGTGGCCGGCATGACTAGACGCCAAAGGCGCACGGAACGCTGTTACCTTCCCACCGCAGTGGTCCCTATTTTTCTACTTGCATTTTTACGTGCTTTCGAACTGCTTTTTTTCTACTCAGGTATAAAACATTCCAAGGGCCAAGGAATGTTAATAAACTGAAGAGAACTTACTAAGAGACAATCTCAGATTCTAGAAACCAAGGATGATTTAAGATAGCTCTTAACAGTAACCTTCTACAAAGCAACAGTGTTCACAAAATGCCTTTTTTGTTCAAGTGAACCATGCATCTATAGTTCATCCCCATTACTTCACAGAATCCACCTCACATTTGACCTCACTAATAGATAAAATCCTGCTATATCCAAGTGATTATCTTCTTGTATTGAATCACATGTACAGTATATTCTAATTTATTTAACTGTATATAGAGGCTGCATTCCTACCCCTCTGAATTTTGCATTCTGGCGAACTCTGGAATTGCAATACTATAAACAATCTGTGGTTCCACAGAAATATGCATTGGTTTCTGGTTTAACACAAATTTCAGGGAAATAAATGTCCCCTACAATAGCAAGCCTATTTAATTCAGAGGGCAAAACAAAATAGCATTGGCACCCATAGGTACATTTTTTTTCCAATTTGATGACTAAATAAACTACACCAGTATTATTTTTCACTTGTTAGAACAACAAACATCAAAAATCTAGAAAGCTAGAAAGCAACACTTCCCGTTTAAGAGCATTTACCTTTGAATCTTCAGATGGCACAGAAAAAGGATTTAACGGCATTCCAAGAATTCTCCTTTTTTTAAGCACTGGAACTGGTGGTACTATATGAGCAGGCTATAGAGAACGCAGATGTTGATACGGCTTTAATACAGTTTCCAAAATAAAGAAATTCTTGTCTCTTCTACACTGGTTTTTACTCTCAGAAATGTCATCCTCCCTTCTTCTCCTCATCCCCCTACCTTTGCACAAAGCTTCAGAGACAGAAATGGTTGCAAAGTAATGACTAAATGCAATCTTCTAAAAACCACCTTTTTATTAACTTAAGCTCCCTTTTTACAGTCTGCAGCAGGCAAATCCACTTTCTACAAGGCATTTTTTTACATCTGGGTAAAAATAAATCGTATATGAGCACACCTGACTTGTAATTAAATAGAATTTTAGCAATTCAATTATCAAATTTATATTTTTCTTCAAAGTATCTCAAGAAACAGTTGTGCAGTTGCAAAACAATATTCCCTGTTTAAAACCTCTACCCTACAAATACATACAACATGCATTTCCTACCTTAGCATTCAGATCTTGCAAAATGTCTCCTAGCAAATCATCTTTAGAGAGATCAACTGCTTTCTGCAAAAGAAAATATAGATTTTTCCATAAACTTTTGAAGATTTTCCAAATCCATGCAAGGTAAGCAATGATATATTTGACCTTAAGTTTCAGGAAACAGGAAATAATTGATAGGGAGTTGATTGTAAAATGGGTGATTTTATAAACATTTTAAATAAAACAGGAAAAACTTGAGAAAAGAATATACAATTCTAAAATATATATTTTATGGAAATTCAAACTTACATCAGCATTTTTCTTGCCAGTATTAGCCATGAACATGGATTTAATAGTGTTTGGTTTTGATACCAGAGTCTTCAATTTGTTTTTGTCATATGTGGAAGCTGTGTCTTTTCTTCCTGAAAATAATAAAAAAATTAAAACATAAAAATCTATTCCTCAGGCACCATTAAAAAAAAATCTAAAGCCAATCTTGAGTGCAATATTAAATCACAGTGTAGTGTTGCAAATAAGGACTGAGGCTTCTCTTATCTTCCATTCTATTGGTTACTATTAAGCACTTATACAGCATTATGTTTTTGTCACCACTGTATAAATACTGAACAAAAAAATCTGTGCCTTGTACCTTTTTTGCTATCTAACTGATATTAAACAGAAGGTAAAGGGAATGGGAATGGAAAAGGAACAATCTGCCATTATGTTCTTTCTGACAGGCAAAACAGCAAGGCATTGTTCTAAGGATTCCTTGTTCCAAGGCCAAATCATGAGAAAGAATTTTCAGCACCTCACAAACTAACCGTCCCTCACCAAAATGCTTGATAGAATAATGTGAAAGGGACTGTAGATGAAGACAAAAATGCATACAAGAGAATAACTGCTCCAAAACAACAACAACCAGTGCCCATTGTGTTAATGGGCACAAAGAGAAAAACGAGTTGCAAAATATGTAATCGAATAGAATTTAGAGGAAAATGCAGAACAGTTTTGAAGGAAATAAATAAGATGTTTTGGAAGTGGGTAAAAAAGCTAAACAATTATTTTGCCAGAGTAGATAGAAATAAAAGGTAATGAAATTATATTGGATGAAACCAAAACACAGGAATCTAGGAAGAAACATTCCAGATATTTGAATCGGAATAACAGCATTACCTTACTATACAACAGAATGATGATGTAATGAAAGCTATAAAAGTGCTGCAGAATAGTATGGCTACTTATTTAGATGATGTTAAATAAAATATGGATGTAGTTTGCTTATGGAGTGGCTAACTGTTGTAAATCTGTGTATTGCATACATAAGAGCATTATATGGTAGAACTAAAGAAGAGTGAAAATAGTTAAATGCCTACTGTATAGTTCAACAGTGAACATGGAGTAAGGCAAAGCTATGTAATGTATCTTTAGTTGTTTAATGACCTTAATTTCAGAAAACAAAAAATAATTGATTGGGTTCCACCCAGAGTTGGTTGTAAGATGGGCAGCTTTATAAACATTTTAATAAATAAATAAAGCAGCAAAATTTGAGAGAATATACAATTCTAAAATATATAGTAAAAAGATAAAGGTTCCCCCGCACATGCGTGCTAGTCGTTTCTGACTCTAGGGGCCGGTGCTCATCTCTATTTCAAAGCCGAAGAGCCAGCGTTTGTCCGAGGACGTCTCTGTGGTCATGTGGCCGGCATGACTAGACGCCAAAGGCGCACGGAACGCTGTTACAGAGTGAGCGCCTGTTACTCGTCCCAGCTTCTGCCAACTTAGCAGTTCGAAAGCACGTAAAAATGCAAGTAGAAAAATAGGGACCACTACGGTGGGAAGGTAACAGCTAAAATATATATTTTATGGAAATTAAAACTTACATCAGCATTTTTTGTCAATATGACAAATATGTAGTGCTACTGGTAACATTAGAACAATATTAATTAGAGATATAAGCGTACCTTTTGTAGAAGATTAAAGCTATGTTCTTTATTCAATATGCAAATAATTTTCAGATATGTTAGATTCTATGATGCAACAAATATGGATCTGAAAATTTATTCATGTGACTATTACATTGTCTCAGTCTTGATCAATCACAGTGACCAATGTAGCAAAAATCAAGGGCTGAGGAATTCCAAGTTATGTATAAAAAACTTATATAAGTGGATATATTATATAGAAATGGGACCTGGGTATATCAAGTAAAATGTAAAAACAAACTGAATGAAGTGGAATTTGATAACTCAAGAAGTGTGCATGGTAAAAGAAGGGATTAATTTGTGCTTTATTTGGCTTTCTGTTTCTTATGCCTTCTGCACCTCAAAAGGTAATAATATAATGCTGTGGTGGCGAACCCAGGGCACGGGTGCCACAGGTGGCACACAGAGCCCTTTCTGTGGGCACGCACGCCGTCGCCCCAGTCCTAGGCCTTCAGCTGGGTTTTATAAAACCTTTTCACTTTAGGCCTCCCCCATGTGCAAAAAACAAAAAAAGGTTTAATCAATCAATTTCAACTTCTCACGGGGGAAAAAAAAGATCTTGCATAGTTGGAATTGATTGACTGAAGTTTTAGTCACAACGTCTGCTGTTACCACCGCAGCCACGCCCACCCAATGGAACACACCCACCCAATGGGCCACACCCACCCAATGGGCCACACCCACCCAGCACCTGACGATACATAAGTGGGTTTTGGGTTGCAGTTTGGGCACTTGGTCTCTAAAAGGTTCACCATCACTGGTATAATGTATATATATTAATGTACTAAATTACCAACCAGTACAATTGTCTCACCAACAATGTGAATAGCAACTTTGCAACTTCATTTTTGCAGTAAGCAGATTTCCATAAAAGCAGTTCCACAAAGCACCTATTGCTGTAACTGAGATTACCAAATGCATGTTTCATGGTTATGGTATTGTCTGGAAACATGTACCATTTATATGGTAAATGGTATTTCTTATCACCGGTCATCTAGGTCCCCAATGACAAGATGGCTTTATCAGTACATTAAAAAATTCACCTGGGTTTGGGGGTTTTGGGGGTTTGTTATTTGGTGACTTCAAGTCAGTTTTTAATTCCTAGCAACTGTCTGGACACGTCCTGCAGTTTTCATACTACAATTTTTCAAAAATGATTTGCCACTGGATGCTTCCCAGAGCTGTGTGTGTGTGACTGGCCTAAAGTCACTCAGATGACTTCATACCTAATGCAGGACTAGAACTCATGGTCTCCTGTTTCTAGCTTAATGCCTTAACTAAACTGGCTCTCTCCCATTTATTTACAGGCAATATAATCACATCATATAAACATGCCCCATTTCCTAGGAATGGGCACTACTCACTGATAACGTTCCATCTTCCCATTGTTCAGAGCCATCATACTGCTGTCAAGCCCAACACGTTAACCTAGGCTAAGAGATGCACAGCCTCTCCCAGTTCAAATGTAATATTGACATGAAATAAGTCACGTTCTGAATTCCTTATCTCAGCAATTTCATGCAGATAATAGTATTGAAGACAAAACAATACTTCATAATGACTAGATATTCAGGGCTTCCTGTTGCTATCAGTCTTGCAAGCAGAATTAAAATAATGTGCTCCAGTTCCAGCTTAGAGGGGCAATCAGTCAAATATCGAAAAGTACAGAGAAAATAAGCAAGAATATAGAAATACATAAACCAACATGCTACCAAAGTACTTCCGAATCTAGACAGAAACAGTTCTAGAAAATTGGTTTTCTTCAAGAGCATCCAAGATGGACTATTATTTTCTTAAGCATTTTTTCCAACAAAATGGCTAAGTTACTTAAGGCAGTTACCCAATACTTAATATATTCCTATCAGCATATATTGGAGAAAGTTGCTGAAAAAAATGTACTCACGTTTCTTGTCAGCATTAAGAGCATTATCTTCTAAGTCTTCATCAAAAATCTCCCTGCCATCTTCTACATAACCAACCCCATCTAAGAAAAAATGACACCCTTTACAACCAAGTTGCTATAGTTTGCATTAAAAGTTGTTCTTAGTAAGGCAAATTAATGCAGGTTCACTTGATTTTTCCATCATTTTACAGTGGTACAATAACAACCCTGTAGTTTTTCAAATGACACTGAACTACAATTTCCCATAACTATTGGGCAGACTGGCTGTGATAGTGGTTAGGTTGTTGGAACAATTCCAGAGAGATCCATGTTCCAATTCCTTAGGTTATCTTTCACTAATCACTATCCTCAGGCTTGTTCTAAAGGTAAAATTAAAAGGGAAATAATACATACTATTAGAAAATGCTAAACTCCTATAAAAATACAAAGATACAAATACATCTTTATAATCTATTGGCTCACTCTCACAAATAAAAACCAACTTGTCATTTCTATTTCTTGACATTTCTCATATTCTTGACCTTGCACAGTATATAATACTAGAAAAAAATGATTTCCTTTCTGTTAACCATCTTAAAATGTAGATATATCTTCACAAATGACTTGGTAGATGATAACTTAGCAAACCAACCATATCACCATTTTTAGCTACAGCAGCACAACCCTCTATAAAAATCAAGCCAAATAGTCAGGAGAAACTGATTATCTTACTCCTGCCAATTTACATCTACATCTAAGCAATTTCTTTATTCAAATAATTTTATATACAGATAGTCCTCGATTATCACAATTGGGACACTTGCTTAATGTGGTCATTAAGCAAATCAGATGGCCATTACATGAAAACAGCTTCTCCAATGACTTTGTTTGTTGGAAGCCCACTGAGAAGATCGCAAATAGTGATCATGTGATCCCAGATGCTGCAACCATCATAAATACAGATTAATTGCTAGCGCTTGAATTTTGATCACATGACTGTGCAAATGCTGCAACAGTTACAGTATAAGTGTGAAGACTGATGTAAGTCACTTTTTTCCAGCACAGTTGTAACTTCAAATGGTTGTTAAATGAACTACCTATAGCAGACATGTCAAACACAAGGCCCGGGGGCCGGATCCAGCCCGCGAAGTGGTTTCATGTGGCCCACGAACCCATCCTGGAAACAGTGAGGGAACGGCCCCCGCTGCCTTGGCCCTGGCCGGCCGGGAGCCAATGTACAATTTTGTGGTGGCCATCTATGCTGAAACGCATTTAGTCTTAGCTCCACAAGGCTGTCTGGAAACAGCAAGGGACCAGCCCCTGCCGCGTCGGCCCTGCCCCCTGGGCGCGCGCTTGGGAGGTATCACCCTTTGTGAGGAATGAAGAAATACACCATCGCCTGGAAGTGGCCAGCACACAGCCCTGCCTACTTCAGGCAGGCTAGGGGCTGGGCAGCATTGCGCTTCTCTTCAGATTTGTGCCACCCGGCTCAGCCTCTCGGCACTGTGAGAACACACCGCTGCCTGCCAAAACCGGGGAGGCTGGGGGCTGGGCAACATTGCGCAGGTAACATCAACTCTCATGCTGCTCATGGCATCCCCTTCCCCACAGCCCACCAAGCCGGATATGTGAAGTAGGCGAGGGCAATTTGCTGGCCACTTCCAGGCAATGGTGCATTTCTTCATTCCTCATGAAGGATGACACTTCCTCAGCTGCGTTTCTTGCCTGTTTTTCTTCCTCCCTCATTTCAAATATTTTCCCACCATTCGAAGGAAGGAAGGAAGGAAGGAAGGAAGGAAGGAAGGAAGGAAGGAAGGAAGGAAGGAAGGAAGGAAGGAAGAAAGGAAGGAAGGAAGGGGAGGGTCTGAGGGAAGTCCTGCCTTAGTCCTTCCCTACTGCCCTTTCACCATCCCCTTGCCTCCTCCTCCTGGCCTATCCTGGGGGGGGGTGTCTCCCATCCTATTGCTAAGGAAGCTTTGGATACAAAGCTCCCATCATGAGCAACCTGGCTAAGGAGAGCAAGCGCAGCAGCCTTGAGGAGGTAAGTGCAGCTGGGTGCCCCCTTGGAGAAGTGGGGCTGGGCTTAGTGCCACGGATGCTTGAGGGCTGGGCTGGGCATTTGACCTCCGTGCCACAGTCCAGCCCCCCCCGGCCTGAGAGGAACAGTGAAGCTCCTCCAGTGGACCATGCCTTGGCACTTGCCCCGATCCCATCTCCTTCTGCCCAGATACCCTTGATGTGAATGATGTAGAGCTGGCCATGCCTACCCAGTAGACCACTCGCACTCAACCCACGCCGACCCAGTAGGCTGCGCACACCCTGGCCACACACACCCAGTCCCCCTGAGGGCAACCGCAATGCTGATGCGGCCCTCAATGAAATTAAGTTTGACACCCCTGACCTATAGTTTCAGTTTTCCTCTATTATTATTTTAAGACATATTCATTTATTCTAGACTTCTACAAAACAAATTCTAATGACAAGGGGCTAAACCAATTGCTCTTACTATGCCTGTTTTAAGAAAATTCTACCTTTGTTCCTAATATTACAGTTGAAGTATACAAACAATAACCAGAATAACAGAATTTATAAAACATGATTATTTTTAAAAATAACAATGTTTGTTTAAACCACATTGCCAGAAAATAAATGGAAAAATAGTTTTAGTATCAGCCTGAAGATAAAAAAAATCAATTTTACAAACCATCATCCACAATCCAGTCATCATCCTGGCGTTCTCTGACAATCTTAGAATATTGTTCTTCATCAATTTCATCATAAACACCTGCAAATTCCTCAACCTACAAAAAGAAAATAATTACTATAACTTTAAAAAAAAACAACAAATAGAAAATAAGATTCTGATATTCTGACAATATTGGGATATTTATTTAAATAGATATGCCTAACCCGGCTGTAGCAACTTCCTAAACTTAGTTGATCTCAGAAGCTAAGTAGAGTCAACATGGTTAGTATTTGGATATAGAACCATTTTCATTATCCAAACTAATAAATTGAAAAAATAGCCAAAAAATCAACAGCTAATTGTTTCAGTAACACTGCCACGAAAAACATGTAGATGCAATCACCAGGAGTCAACTTGATGCTTACAGGGCATCTTCATATTTTCATAAATTTAAATATATACATACAAATAAGAGACCTACACTTAGTGGTAGCTTCTTTCTCCTAAATAGCATTCTTCACTTATGAGTCTCAACATTCAAGGTAGCATGGTCACAGTTACAGGGGGGATGGGTGCTATGATCCATCCTAAAACTGGGTTAATAAATGTAGATAAATTCTGATAAAAAATGTATATGGGCACATGCACAGATTCACTCACAAAACAATATGGAAGTGACACACTGGTTAAAAAGAAAGAAAACTGAAATTAGAACAACTTTTTAGTTACCTCATATTTTATTTTCTCACCAGCCTTTGCCTTCTTCAGACGTTCCAGAGCTTCTTGCCTTCCTTTTTTAAATTTTTTCTCACGACGTAAACGTGAAGATGCAAGATTTGCAGTATTTGTTATTTCTGAAAAACAAAATAATTGATAACATTAAGAACAGCATGTGGGAATATAACTATCTAACAGACACACAAAAGTGAAAACTTTGATGATAATAAATATCGGTGTCAATGAAAGATGAAAGATCTGTTGATTAGAATTCTACCCAATAAAAGAAATAAACAAAATGCTGTGCGTTAACATGTGTAACTTTGTTTGAATTATATACTTTCTTACCTTATAGAAAAACCAAATAAAAATGTATCAGAAAGACTGCTACTGCATACAATAAAACTAAATAATACCAAATCTTAAATTTAAAAAGGAAATGCTCTGTAAAAGGAAGTATTTCAGTGTTTCAATGTATTAATAAATCTTTAGTGTCAACTTTTATTGAATATATTTTGTAATTAAATGTATTAAGTCACTACTTTTTGCCTTTTTCAGAATTCTTTTTCTACAAGCCTAAAGAGCCTTGGTGGAGCAGTGGGCTAATGCCTCCTTAAGTAACACCAGCTGCCTGCAATTAGTGCAGGTTCGCATCCCACCAGGCTCAAGGTTGACTCAGCCTTCCATCCTTCCCAGGTAGGTAAAATGAGGACCCAGATTGTTGGGGGCAATTAAGCTGACTTTGTAATAATGCCGCTTGGGTGTGTGTGTGTGAAATCCCTAATAAGCAGGCATATACATAGAATGAAGGCTACTGCTAAGCTTGTAAACCGCCCTGAGTCTTTGGAGAAGGGCGGGATATAAATGGAATTAAAATAAATAAATAAATAAATAAATAAATAAATAAGATTTAAGAGCTAAAATAGGATATATTGGTTTATGCCTCCATACAGACACTACCACACAGTATCGTACTAGTTCATTTAGCTTCCCTTTCAGAGGAACAGCACAGAGAACAATCCTTGGAACTAATATGAAGAGTTAGCTTTGTGCATGGAACCCACAAATAAAATACCCCAAAATTTCAGACAATGGTGAATGATACTAATAGCACCTGAGAGCCGGACATTACGTAATAAGAATGCAAAGATAAATATACTTAACATAAAAAGGGAGCTAATGAGAGGAAGATTAAGAGCAAGTCAGTCCAAATCCTTTACACACACACACACACACACACACACACACCTGTAAACATAAAATGTGAGATATATTACAGTCTACTAATATGGATGACAGAAGATAGCTCAATACTTGTGGGTGTAAGTATCTTTATTCCCAAGGGCATGGGTCTTCACCCACCCTCAAGCTTTTTCAAGGAGCTCTAGCCATCTTAAAGAAATCCTTAAGCAGTCAGGGGACATTTGCAGAGTGAGACAGGTCATAGGTATATTTAGGTGGACAAATGATGAATGTCTGTCATAATGTCACTATTCTATTCCATGATATACAAACTTGTGACCAACAAAAATGAAAGACAAAGTTTGCATTGTGATATCACTATGCATATCATATTTTTATCATTATGGCTAGCTGCAGATTTCTATAGGACAGGGTTGGAGTTTGGCTATTATTCTCAACTTTTATGTAGAAAGAGGAAAGAGAAACTTCCCTGACCTGCTCGTTGTTTTCTTAGTGATACAGATAAGGGGTAGATAGAATGCTTATAAAATATGTTAAAGAGACAAAGCCATTTTGGCACTGCAATACTCTATAGCTATATATTCAATCTTGTAATTTCTTAACACAGTCTTGCAACTTATGAGAAGTATGTCCTGCTCAGGTCACACTTGGGAGTACAGCATTTAGTCCTACACATTGTTTATCATTATTCAACTAAAGCAGGCTTTTCAACCGGTGGTATGCGTACCATCTGTGGTACTTTGGCACCTGGCAGGTAGTACACCACTGTCCTAGACAAGTGTAGCAGGGGAGGGGAATGAGCTGAAGCGGCAGCAACATTGCACAACCCTGAAGGAGAGACAGATGAAGCTGCAGGACTGTCAGGGCTCATCAGAAGCCCCAGGATCGGCGTACACAGCTACAGCTGATTGGCGCTTCTGCAGGGCTATGGGGGCTGGGCAGAAGCCCCAGGATTGGCACACACTTCTGCAGGGATATGAGGGCTGGGCAGAAGCCCAGGATCAGCACACATAGCTACAGCTGATCGGCATTTCTGCAGGGCTATGGGGGCTGGGCAGAAGCCCAGGATCGGTGCACGCAGCCACAGCTGATCGGCACTTCTGCAGGGCTATGGGGGTTGGGCAGAAGCCCAGGATTGGTACGCGCTTCTGCAGGGCTATGGGAGTGAGACAGAAGCCCCAGGATCAGAGCTTCCAGCGCAGCCGGAAGAGAAAAGGAGTAGGGGGAGAGGAGAGGCTATAAAAGGAGGTTTTGGCAGGAGAGGGGGAGAAAAAAAAAGAACGGGGAAAGAGAAGAGGACTGCAAAAGAGAGACGGAGAAGCGCAGCCTTGAGAGGAATCAGCTGGAAGATCTGGCCCCCGGGCCTTGTGTTTGACATGTCTGATGTATGTGATGGAAAAGTTAGGACATTTAAAGGTAATTAACTTTGAAAGAAGTATGACCGAGAAGAATTATTTGAATACTGAGAGAAAACTTAAGCTTAAATAAGAACTTTAAAAACAGGACATATAGTGACTTAACAAGATGACTTTACAAATATAATTGAAACATATGCCAATCAGAAAAGATGTTATATGTGGATGTTATAAGATATATAAGTAGTACAGTATCTTTATAATATATGAAATATGGAAATATTGGGATGGTATAAGGAAATGAAAAGTTTGAGTATTTAAGGTAAAGGTAAAGGTTCCCCCGCACATGCATGCTAGTCGTTTCCGACTCTAGGGGCCGGTGCTCATCTCCGTTTCAAAGCCAAAGAGCCAGCGCTTGTCCGAGGACGTCTCCGTGGTCATGTGGCCGGCATGACTAGATGCCAAAGGCGCACGGAACACTGTTACCTTCCTACCGCAGTGGTCCCTATTTTTCTACTTGCATTTTTACATGCTTTCGAACTGCTAGGTTGGCAGAAGCTGGGACGAGTAACAGGCGCTCACTCTGCTATGCGGCACTCGGGATTCAACCCGACAAACTGCCGACCGTCTGATCTACAAGCTCAGCGTCCTAACCCACTGAGCCACCGCGTATTTAAAGGTAATTTAAAGGTAATCAATTTTGAGAAAAATTTGACTGATAAGAATGGTCAGAATATTGAAGGGAAATTAAATATAAATAAGAATTCTGAAAACAGGATGCATAGTGATTTAATGATGATTTTTACAAATACAATTGAAATATAAGTCAATCAGAAAAGATGTTATATATGGATATCATTACTTGTACAAATACAAAAAAATGTCTACATCCAACTTTGTATGCATTGAAAATATTAAGAATTATATCTGTCTAATGCTGATAAGGGAGAATATTATTGGAAGAGGGGAAGATCAAGGAAACAAACTATTAATATATTGAATATGGAATTAAGCACTAAACATTGTCATTGTAAAAAATCAATAAAATATATTAAAAAAGGGAAGAGAAGAGGATATAAAAGGGAAGAGAAGATATAAAAGAAGGGAAGAGAGGAAATAAAAGGGGGAGACAGTATAAAAGGGAAGAGAGGATTTAAAAGAAGAAACGAGAAGAGAAAATTTAAAAGAAGGGACGAGAAGAGAGGATATAAAACAAGGGAGAGAAAAGAAAGGATATAAAAGGAGGAGTGAATCTGGTTTCTCCATTGACTTTGTTTGTCAGAAGGTTGCAAAAGAGGATCACATGATCCTAGGACACTGTGACCATCATAAATATGAATCAGTTACCAAGCATCCAAATGTAGATTGACCCTGGGGATGCTGCAATAGTCATAAGTTTGAAAAATGGTCATAAGTCACTTTTTCAGGGCTTTTGTAACTTTGAACAGTCACTAAACGAACTGTTGTAAGTTGAGTATTATCACTTTTTTCCCTTTTTTGGGGTGTCATCAAGTTTTTGACACTTTGCTAGGCGACTGGTGGTACTCAAATATTGCCATATCTTAAAAGTGGTACAATCTGTGAAAAGGTTGAAAAGCCCTGAACTAATGCACACCTATGGAAGAACAAGTCCAACACCCAAGTTGTTACCAAATCCTCTGAATAACAGTGAAAAAACTGGATGTACTGAATTTGGAAGAATAACAGCATTCAAATATTAGGAAAATTGCCTTTAAAACACAGCAAAGTTGTCCTCTATTGCCGGAGAAAGCAGAACTAGAATCAACGGATATGAGATGCAAAGAACAAAATTTCTGCTTAATAGGAGGGCTTTAAACAGTGAGAGCTGATTAGCAGTAGAGTAGAAAACTTATAGAGATGGTGGTCTGTCTTTCATTGGAAGATATACAGTAAGCAGAGACAGGACATCTATCTGTAAGAAGGCTATAAAGGCACCTTACATCTAACAAAAAATAGATTATCTCAAATCCATTTCTGCTGATTCCAGGAATAGTGTTATCTCATTTTTGCCATAGTAGTTCCTCAAATTCATAAAAATCTCATTATCTATTCCTTTTCTCTAAATTACAATGCTTTCAATATGAATTCTTTCTTTAAATGAAAAAGGAAGAAATCCTGTGGGCTTCCAAGATTTAAAGAAAGTAGCTGCAACATTTTCTTACCATACTTCTTTCACAATATGCCTGTGATGGCTGATCTAACTGTAACAATAATCTAGTTTCATCTCAAAAGCTTATGTCTTGAAAACTTGTTATTTCAGCCATATACAACTGCAGCAATATAGTTTTAATGCATCTGAAGATCCTTAGAAACTATCACTCATATAAAAAACGATAAATTTGAGTCTTCAGTGAAAAAATCCCGTCAAAAAGCCATTAGAAGAAAAGTAGAATTAAAGACAACTACTTGACAATAAGTATCTAGCTAGATGACAGTGCTTAGTTAATTTTGGCTTGAAAAGCAGGACAGACTGAGAACTAGTTAATATTTGGATGGGAGACAAAGAAATACCAAGATAACAGGCTAGAGCTGAAAAACATGTGTCAGAAGAAATAATGGAAAATGG
Source organism: Vipera ursinii (assembly GCF_947247035.1). Classification (NCBI taxonomy): domain Eukaryota; kingdom Metazoa; phylum Chordata; class Lepidosauria; order Squamata; family Viperidae; genus Vipera; species Vipera ursinii. The sequence goes on from NC_139514.1 coordinate 64,600,599, forward strand.
AAAACCACTTCCTTATCACAGTCATTAAAACTTCACAGGTATGTTATGTAATTCCCAAAGATTTGAGCTCTCAGGCTTTACTTTGAGAGTAAAGCACCACCGATGTCACTAAGAATTACTGTAGGCCCAAGTAAACATTCATGGAGCTGCACTAACCATGGAGCATCATTGAAAAGGTTTGAGAATTTTTTAAAAACTGGGCTTATGGCACAGAAATTCCTAAAAAAAAATACTATTTTTTAAAAAAAATTCAACGTTACACCCTCTTTCTGAGAAGCCAAAATATTTATTTCCTTTTTTTTATTAAAAAGTTTTACAAAAACAAAATTTTACAATATATCCCCAAATCCCTCCCACCCCAAACCCACCCACTTTCCCCCCCCCACTTCCCAGAGCTAAATACAGGATTATAGTTACAATAATCATATTCTAAATAAAAATTATGCATAATATACAATTAACCAAATTCATAATGCGCTCTAACTCTCTTTTAACATAACTACAAACAACGTACCAATAACAATATCCCACTAAAATCTACTCATAAGCTAAATGGTACTTTTTAGTCCCATATTTGTTTTGAATATAGTTTATCCATCTCCTCCAAACCCAGAGGTTCAGCTTATGCCCACCCCCCCCCCGCCTAAATCTCCCATTCACGTCTACCAACAATCTCTCGGTCCTTTGCTAGCAGTCACCCAGTCTGAGTCTCTCCTCCTCCTCCGCCACCACCTCATCCCACATCCCGAGGCAGGCTAACCTCCGTGGCAATCGTCGTTCTGCAGACGCTCGCTCAGCTCCATAGTGAAGACGGGTGTTTGCGGGGGGGGGGGAATAAAAGCGCGTCTCGCCGATCCCTTCCAGACCAAATCCCAACTTCACGCTCTCGCGCCAAAGCGCCTGAAAGTGGCGCGAGAAAAGAAACCCAAGTGCCCCGGCTGGCCGAACAGCCAATTAGAAGCCAGATGACGATATCCGCTTTTCCTATTCCGCTTCAGGGGGGGGGGGAAGAGGACGAGCCAGTGTGGGCGAGCCGGCTCCTTCTGGAGAAAGGAAAGCGGGCGCGCGAATATTGCGGGAAACGATCGTTTTCTATATATGGTTTCCTATATTCCAGATGTCTTGGGATAGTGACAGGGACGGCTGAGGAGGAGGAATAAAGGAATGAAGCTTCTGACTTGCCCTAAGCCAATAGAAGAAGAGTTTATATAAAAGGGGGCAGGATCAATGAAATTGACAAGTACGAATTGTTCATTTTCAGGCATGGGCTCTGAATTGAAATATGTTGTTCATTTTTTTAAAATATTTATTGAATGTATAAAATGCAAAGAGAAATAGAAATAAGAAATTAGGAAGGAAAAAGAGGGGGGAGGGGAAAAGTGAGATACAAGGGAAAAAAAGGTGTTGACTTTCGACTCTTTTTAGCGCAGTACAGGATAAAAACACTCCAGCCTCAACTTTTTTGCTTTTACACATTAGTATATAACTACACATTTCTATAATGGTAAATCTGTCTAATCGACAAAACCAAAGTCAAAGTTTCCTTTTTTTTTCATCACAAGCACAAAATTCAGAAGTGAGATCCAAGTGAAAAAAGTACTTAAATATATTGTCCTCTTTGAATAAAATGATCAATTTAACCATCCCTGCTTTATCTTCTTTGCTATGGAAATAGTGTGTATTTTTATTTGCACCTAATAATCTTTGTGAACTATCACCATTTTTATTAACAAGGTTCACTGTATTCTTTCAGATTCTTTGACCTTACAGAGAAAAGTACTCTTTTTTCCCCTTTTTTTCACTTTTTCATATTTAAATATGTTATGTGAGGATCGGGTCTGCTTTGTCCACCCCCCTGAAGCTTTGCACCGGCACGCCACAGGGCTGTGTGCTTAGCCCCTACCTGTACTCTTTGTACACTTATGATTGTGTATCATCTGACCCATCCACTGCGATAATCAAGTTCGCAGATGATACAACTGTGGTGGGTCTTATTACAGGTGAGGATGAGACAGCATATAGGGCGGAGGTACAAAAACTATCCATATGGTGTAGTAACAACAACTTGCACCTAAACATCGGCAAGACGAAAGAGATGGTGTTAGACTTCCGGAGAAAAAAGGAGGAACCTGCCCCACTTTATATCGGGGAGGACTGTAGAGAGAGTTTCCTCCTTTAAATTTCTGGGAGTCTACCTCTGTGAAGATCTGACCTGGAAAGTTAACACAACTCAGGTGGCTAGAAAGGCCCAACAGAGGCTTCACTTTCTTAGGGTCTTGCGGAAGAACAGGGTAGAACAACAGCTAATGACCCTCTTTTACCAGTCTACTATAGAGAGCGTCCTCTCGTATGGTATTGTGGTTTGGTATGCTGGTCTGACAGCCGCGGATAGGAAAGTATTACAGAGGGTGGTGAGCACAGCACAAGACATTGTGGGCTGTTCCCTGACACCACTGGATGACATCGCCAGGGCTCGTTGCCTTGGAAGAGTGAGGAAGATTCTCAGGGATGACTCACACCCTGGACCGTATCTCTTTACTCTCCTACCATCCGGTAGGACAGACATGTCAAACACAAGGCCCGGGGGCCGGATTCGGCCCGCAAAGTGGTTTCATGCGGCCCGCGAAACCATCCTGGAAACAGTGAGGGAACGGCCCCCACTGCCTTGGCCCTGGCCCAGAGACCCTCCTTCTGCCAGAGACCCTCAGATCTGTCCCACTCCTGCCCAGGCCCCCATAGGCACCCTTGATGCGAACGATGTAGAGCTGGCCATGCCCACCCAGTAGGCCATACACACTCTAGCCACGCCCACCCAGTAGGCCACACCCACCCTGGCCATACCCACCCGGCCCCCTGAGGGCAACCGCAATGCTGATGCGGCCCTCAGTGAAACTGAGTTTGACACCCCTGCGGTAGGAGATATAGGAATATAGCCAGCCGTACCAACAGGCTGAAAAATAGCTTTTATCCGTGGGCTGTTAGGCTTTTAAATGGGACATAATCTTATGCAGAATTGACTTGGGAGGCCGGTGTGTGGTGTAGTTGGTTCACATGGTGTGGTAGGATGGAGGGTTTGTTGTCACTGTGTGTTGGGGGGACAGAGCACGGGGGGAGGCTCAGCTAATCTCAATGTACACATCTTGTACTTTGACAATAAAGGTTTATTATTTATTATTCAGAAGCACTATTGCAAATGATAAAATTGTGTCCTTATTACTCTACCCCTACCCACCCACTCGTGGGCTAAATTCACATCTCAGTGTTAAAAGGAAAGTGAAATTTGTGAATACATTATTGCCTATCCTAATATATCTCTGATCTTTCACTCTTTTAATCATTTGAAATATGCATGTGAAATTTAAATTTACAATTTTTTTCTGCTGTCATTTGTCAAAATTTGATCTTTACATTAGTTTGAATTTGGTTTACTGTGTTTTTATATACTTTAAGCTGTTCCAAATAATTTAGTACCAATGTATAAAATAAATCACATAAAGTTTAATACACACCCGATCAGTCTCTTTGCTATAGGGTTATTTGCTATTATTATTTCAGTTCTGTTATTGAATTAGCTTCACTTATATAATGAGACATGAAGGTAAAGAATTGACATGCACAAGTCGGATCACTATTTAATTATACAGCCTAAACTGACACTATAGAACCATCTTGACTTTCTAGTCAGTCCTTAGACTTATGAAGGATATGTGCATTGCCATTAATTTTGAACTCCAAACTCATTTCAGTCAAAGTCAACACGAATATTGGCATAAAGTATCTAAAAATAGTTTGCTCAACTAGTTTAATTTTCTGAATTTGTGTAATAAATTAAGACATAAACAACTGACGCTGGATTTAGCACAATATTCTAGAATCTAGACCTACATGTTGATGGGTGGTTTGTGGTTCAGTAGGAATACAGTAGGAATACAATTTAGTAGGAATACAGACAGCTTGTTCATTACCAGGAATGAGTTGCTTTACAGTATATTCCATTATGGATAGGCTTGCCCTATGCGTGACTTACCAAGCTTGTTAAAACATCTCACCAAAGATACTAGGATTCTTACTCCCAAAATGTGTGCTTAAGAATTCAACTTCACATGTATGTACTAGTTTATTAGTCTTTATGATCACATTACATTTTATTTTTTAATTACATGGATTATTTTCTAAACTGAATTGAATTGCGTTTTAACACATTTGCATTGACATACAATGCTTTGTGCTACACGAAAATTGTCTGTTATCATTGCTTCAGTGGAAATTATTTATTTATTCATTCATTCATTCATTCATTCATTCATTCTTATCCCAATTTTATTATTTTCACAAATAACTCAAGGCAGCAAACATATTCAACACACCTTCCTCCTTCTGTTTCCCCCACCACAACAGCTCAGTGCGGTGAGTTGGACTGAGAGAGAGTGATTGGCTCAAGGTCACCCAAATGGCTTTTATGGCTAAGGTTGAACTTGAACCTCATAGTCTCTTGATTTCTAGCCTAGTGTCTTAACCACTAGACCAAACTTGCTTTCTTTAAAATTAAGTCTTTTATCCTAGTGTCTGGTCTTTAATATGTGCAAATCTTAATTGCTTCCTAGACTGAAATTTCAAATAAGCGTGTTAGATTTTCTGATGCGCAGCTCCAGTGAGATCTGAGTAGATCTTTTTTATAACTTAGCAAGCCGTAACTTTACATATAGACATGAAAAAGAGAAAACCGATCAGCAGTTTCAGTCAACCTGTTGCAAATAGTCTTATCTCCAGCAAGTTATGCTGACATGATCTTTAACCTTATTTCAACAGTCATAATGTACAACTTGGCAAAACCTTTGTCCGTTTCTATGAAGTGGAAAAAGAATATTTGTTCAATTTGTAAATGAAAAGTGCATGCAAAGGGATTTAAAGCATATTAGCAGCAATGGTAGGCCAGCTGAAATGTAAGATCGAAGAAGCTACTTTAATTGCCTGTCTATGTCATCGAAAGGTGAGTAATTCTATCATTTTTATGAAGTAAATACAACTTTATGATACCAAATTATTGAGCCAGATAATTATCAAAGATTATATATTACATATTTGAACACACTAAATAGTCTTACTATGTGTTGTGCATGTGTGATGTACATATATATGGAGATTATCTTAATGCAAGTTTTCACTACACTTCGTACAAAATAAAGTATTTGAAGGCATGGCCCCTTGCAAGGGACCAAAATGTAAGTAGTACTGCAATAAGCTACCTCTAGACAAGATGCGCAGTACACAAATCAAATAACTAAATAAAATAATGCAAATTAAATATAAACAGTAGTCTTCCACTTAATATTATTTATATAAATATAGATGATACAGATATAATTACATAGGTAATATACCCAAAGTGCAGGGGTTATATCTAGAGTGTTCTCTGCCATCTGTGATTTGGATTCCTGTTGTACTGGCTTCTGCATGGAGAAAACAGGCTGAAATTAAAAGTGCAGCAAGATGGAGTTGACACCAGTCTTGTCACTGGACAAGCTTGCAATATCTTTAAAAGAACCAATTTAGGATTTGAGGAAGTTTCTGGACTCATGGCTCTTGCTGGAGCATCAACTAGAAGCCATGGGTAGAGGGCCCTTTATCCAACTTCTGCTGGCACTACAACTGCAACTAAAGATGGTGATGGGAACATATAACACTAACATTGCAGGGCCTGCATTGGTTGCTGTTGGTTTATGTTCAATTTAAAATGCTTGTTTGAAACTACAAAGGCATTTATGACTTGGTACCTGAGTTCTTGCAAGACTGCCTGCTTGACCCTGAAGTAGTCTGACCTACTACTTCATCATCAATTACATCATCCTTGTTCCACACTTTTGGGAAGTGAAGGGAGCAAAGCCAAGAGGCACTATTTTTCAGTGGAATTTTCTGGAATAGTCGGTCAAGTAAGATCAAATTAGTTTAGAAAAATGCTAAAAATGAAACTTTTCCAGAGTGTGTTTTGCTGAGTTTATGGTTTATGTCATCTTTGATTCTTTTTATTTTTTGCCTTCATTTTTGTGATTATTATTGAAATGATTGATTGGTTTGTTTTAATGGTAATTGAATAATATATAATTGACACTGCTATGTTTAATGTTTTGTAAATATTTTAATTATTTTTTCCTATCCTAGAAACTTCTGAGAGTTCTTAGATTACAGTAAGATGTAAATGTGATAAGAGTGAAAGAAAGAACTACAGGTTATTAGTGTGTTAAGCATGGCTGCAGAGGTGTTGAATTCTGAATGAAAGGGTGCAAGAGGTAACTGAGCAAAATTTTGGGAAACTTCCAGTTTTGATATATATCAATGTTATATCGACGTTTAAGTGACATTTGTTAATGTAGATAGAGGGTATAATAAAGTGATAAAGTTTTGTGCAAATAAGGAGTCAAAGGAAGTTTGCTGGATGTATTATATAATATCAGCTCATTGTAAAAATGGTAGATTCCATCAACCATTATTCAATAAAGAAATGAAATTAAAATTGACAAAATTCTAGTGCTTTTATTCTACAACTCTATGATGTAACCAAACCTGGGATGCTGTCTCAAGTTCTGATTATTGCATTTTTTAAATGATCTTGTTAATCTTGAAGAAAGGACCAAACCAAAGGAGGCACAGCTGTTTCCATATAAGCAAATATTCTTCTGTTTGGGACTTTATAACTTAGAGATAAAAGGGGAATAAGGCAATGCATAATTGAATTACACACATTTATGCATGCTGGAGGAAAAGCAGATAGGTTTTTCCCCCCTTAACTAGAATCTGAATCAGTCTGTCAGTTCAGAATGATAGAAACTACTTCTAAATATGGCATGTAATCCCATTTGAAATTTGCTATCACAAAATGGTGATGGTCACCAAACTGAACAGCTTTCAGAAAAAATCAGAGAAGGGAAGATCATCAATAGCTATCGACACATGGCTGACATTGTGTAGAATGTATGTTGATACTAAGAGCGATATTTCATGCTCCCTTTCAGGCAGGAAAATGTCTTGGACTTTTTTTTAATTCATAGGTTTGGGGGATCATAATTAGAAGGTTGCTATTGTCATCCTGTCTTGTCTTGAATGTGCAATCTGATTTTCTACTGTGACTAGATTCAGCAAGTCCCTTTTATATTTTTACCTCTTGGTGTTTCCATCAACGAATATTATATGAGAAGAATATTTAGTAGGCTTTGACTTAATTGCTTGACTAGATTATAGAGTTAAGATAAGAAACACATTTCATTTATCCAGATTTTAATTGTTTACTAAAACAAGGGTAGGCTAGGAATTGCAAATATATCAGATTTTTGTATGTTTTGGACTTTGCTATTCAATTGTTTCTGACTCCTTTTGATCTGATGGACATTTTAACAGGATTTGCAATAACTGCTTCTTTCATTGCTTGTAAGGCTGTGCTTGTGTCATTAGTGATATTATCTTGCCAACTTGTCTCTTGTCAGCCTCTTTTTTTATTAACTTTTCCAAGTATAAACTTTTTTACAGTAACTCTCACCTTTCTGTTACATATCCACAATATTAAAAATTTTAGCTTCATTATTAGTGCTTCTATTGAACAGTCTAGTTTGTTTTTCTTGTAGCTCAAGATCTTCTCGCACTTTTCTTCAGTCCCTTAATTCAAAGAAACTTGTTTTGTTCAGCCTCTCTGGTGATCCAGTTTTTACAGCCATTTCTTAGAACTGGAAAACCATTCTATCTAGATGTATCACAATCTTTTCAACATGCCCACTTTTACAACGGCTACAATTACTGTCTCTGCATATTTTTAAGCCTAGGAAGATAAAACTTATTTTTACTTCATACAGTACATAGACATAACTATGATATTGGCTGGGTGGAACTGATAAATTCTGAAAAGAGAAATGAGAAGAACAAAAGTCAAATGTATGAAATAGTGGATGGATGTGGTGGAAGGAAGGAGATTTGTAATGAATGATTAGATATAAATTAGTTTTAGCTATATTTTGTTCTCTTTTTCTTATTTCATGCCTCAGTTCCTTTTACTTATTGTTTCTTCCTCATTTCCTTTGTTTGCATAATTTGCCTTTACCAAAACGGAACAGAATTTTCCCTTTTCTGAGAAATTATTTTCTCAGAAAATAGAATCATTTTAGCAGGAGAAGGAAGGAAGGAAAAAAGATAAGAAAATAAAGAAATAAATCCCCAACCAAAACTAGAACTTGAATTGACTGATGAGCATGGTAGATTTATTGGGTGGAAGTCAATATGTCACTGGGAATTTATGATCCAAATGAGAACAAGTATTGTTTTATAAATAATTTTATTATGGAGAGTTTAATAGGCTTTACTCATGAAAATTGGAGTTGGATGGGGCATTGGAATGGAGTGATCTCTCCCCACAATTGGACAGAACTTCTGAGAAAAATATTATTATTAAAGTTTTTTTTAACTTGAGGGACAATTTAGGGTTTGTTGATATATGGAGACAGAAAAATGGCAATTCAAGAAAGTATATATATTTGTCTGAAAGACATAGACCCTTTTCAAGAATAGATGTCATTTGGATTTCAAACAATTTGATTACCAAGGTTCATAAAGTAGAGGTGGACATAAAAAGTAAAGCCTTTTTCAAATCACAATCCTGTGAATTTGACACATAAAAGCTATTTGGGATGAAATAAAGAGAAAAGAAGAATTAAATTTCCAGGGAAGATATATTTTATATTTATATTTATTATATTTTTATACTGCCCTTCTCCCGAAGGACTCAGGGCGGTGTACAGGGCAATAAATATAAAAACGGAATACAAAAGTTAAAAAACGATTAAATATTATGCCCAAGTTTAAAACAGTAATTAAAAACATATTAAAACCCCAACCCTAACCCATCAAACCAGGTCAGACTGCTTGAATAAATAAGTTTTTAGATCGCGCCGGAAGGAACGAAGGTCGGGGGCCATCTGGAGCTCAACCGGCAAGCAGTTCCACAGGTCTGGCGCGCCCACAGAGAATGCCCTCCCCCTAGGGGCCACCAATCGACATTCTTTGATCGGAGGTACCCTGAGGAGGCCCTCTCTGTGGGAGCGCACTGGACAGAGGGAAGTTGACGCCGGCCGCAGGTGTTGCCGTAGGTAATCCGGACCCATGCCATGTAGGGCTTTGTAAGTCATAACCAACACCTTGAATCTCACCCGGAGGACAACCGGCAGCCAATGCAGCTCGCGGAGCAAAGGTGTAACATGGGAGTATCGGGAGACTCCCAGCACAACTCGCGCGGCTGCATTCTGCACCAGTTGGAGCCTCCAAGTGGACTTCAAGGGCAGCCCCATGTAGAGAGCATTACAGTAGTCTAGACGAGAGGTCACGAGCGCATGAGTGTATATCTTCTTCTTTATCATCTTTAAAACTTTAACAATGACAGTTACCTATATTAATAGTAAGAGAAATGAAAATAAAAATGATTATATAAAGAAAAAATAAGTTTACAAGTAAGCCAGGGAAATAGCAAATAAATTATGAAAAGAAAAAGAAAAAATGTATTGAAATTACAAGAGAGAGATAGTGTATTAATGGACAATGTGGACATACAAAAAGCATTTCACCAACTTTGTTTCCATTTGTATATAAGAAGTGACATGTCTCTAAAGTAAATAGATGAATATCTAAATAAACAAAATTTACCAGAATTATAGAGGAACAGATTGTTAAGAAACCTATAATAATGAAAGTTTCTGAAGCTGGAAAAGTGTTTGAACTAGGAAAGTACCTGGATCAGACAGATTATCAGGTTTTTATTATAAATGTTTTGAGAATGAATTTTTACAACATTTACAAACCATTCTGAATTCTATTTTACAGGGAGGAAAGAGGCCAGAGAATTGGAAAGAGCATTAATACACAAAAAGAGACAAGACTTAATTTTAACAAGAAACAATAGGACAGCTTCATTATTGAATAATAACTACAAATTCACATTCTAGTTGATAGACTGTGTTATATACTGGGTTCGTTGCTTGATTGACGAGATGAGGCAAGTGAGTGGGTGTCTGTCAATCTGTAGTGAATAACCCCAATAGCGGTTTATGGTCTGTGAAGACCGTGAAGTCCCTGCCATACAAGTAGTCATGGAATTTTTTTACTCCAGCTACTATGGCTAATGCCTCCTTATTAATTTGTGTGTAATTACGTTCTGCGGAGGACAGTGTCCTGGAATAAAAAGCAATCGGGACTTGAATCCCATCTCTCTCCAAGTGACTTAGGACAGCCCCCACGCCGTATGGGGACACATCACACACAAGGCATACCGGCATCGATTCCTTGAAGTGAGTGATCGTTGAACTGACGGATAGTAGAGCCTTCAATTCCTGAAAGCTTCTTTCATGAACACTAGTCCACTTCCACGCAGTATTTTTGTCCAAGAGCTGGTGTAACGGCTCTGCAACTGCGGCCTTGTTAGGAAGGAACGCATGGTAAAAATTTAGGAGGCCTAGGAATGCCTGAAGCTCTCCTTTTGTTTTGGGGCTGGGTGCCATCTCAATGGCTTTCACTTTTGACTCAGCAGGGTGTATGCCGTCGGCATCGATACAGAAACCCAAGAATTCAGTTGAAGGGACTCCAATACTACACTTATTCTTTTTAAGCTTGAGGCCTGCTTCGCGCAGCCTTTGAAGGATGGCTCTGAGCCTCCTTGCCAGCACCTCAGTGGACTCACCGGCGATGAGCACATCATCAAAATAGGGGCAAACCGCCAGAATGCCCTTGAGCGTTCGCTCCATGATGCCTTGAAAAATGCCAGGGGCTACGCTGACCCCAAATTGCAGGCATTTTACTTTAAATGCCCCCCTGTGGGCTACAATTGTCTGTGCCGCAGCTGTGGCCTCGTCTACAGGAAGCTGTTGGTAGGCCTGAGCCAAATCTAATTTTGCAAAAATTGTACCACCTTGCAAGGACACCAGGATGTGGCTTACTACTGGTACAGGGTACGCATGCTGTTTGAGTGCACGATTAATTGTGCATTTGTAATCGGCACAGATTCTGACCTCATTGGCTTTTAGTGGCGTGACGATTGGGGTCTCCCATTCACCCCCATCTACGGGCTGAAGTAGTCCCTGTTCTACAAGTTTATCTAACTCAGCGTCTATCTTGTGTTTAAGAGCAAATGGCACTCTACGAGGTTTAATCCTGACCGGCACTACAGTAGGATCTAGTTTAAATGTTATTGGCAGGCCTGTGTACGTCCCCAGACCTGAGTCAAACACATCTGTGAATTCCTTGCATACTGTCGCTAGACTCGTGACTTGCATCCGGTTGATTTCGGTTACTTGGGTGCCTAGTGCATCAAACCAGTCGAGCCTGATCAGGCTCATTCGCAGACCCCCTACTACGACAACATTCAGGTGCCCAGAAAACCACTTAAATTTGATGGCCAGTGTGGCCATACCCTTGACTGCGACTGGCATTCTGGAAGTCGGTCAGTATAATGTCAGATGGTGTCAGCTTGCCCCATCTCTTACTGCGATTGCAGATGAAGTTAAATGTCTCAAATGATATAATGGATACGGCTGAGCCCATGTCCAGTTCCATCTTGCAAGGGACCCCTTGCAGTTCCACCTGAATTCTAAACTTCGGCTTAATAGGGCGGTGAGCTCTCATGCGGCAAATGCTTCTGTGGCTGGAGCAAAATGCTACGCTATACTGCCCCAGGGCCCTAGTACCTCTCCTAATCAGAATGTCCGACTGGCGATTCGATTGCCAGTCCCTCTGGCGACCTCTGCAGACGGACACGATATGGCCAGTCTTCCCGCAGGCCCGGCATGTGGCTGTCCGGAACCTATAGTCCATGCATTGGTGGCGGCCGCCACACCCTGGGCACCTAAGGAAGGGATCTGCCTTGTAAGTCGCCCCTTGTTGCTTGTCACTGTGACACTTGGTTGTTGTGTTTTTGTAGCTTGTCAACTTCCGTGTTGTCTTCGGGGTCTTCCGCGTGTTCGGCGTCCTCATGGTGGACGGCTTCCTCATGGTGTGCTGTTTTGGTGGGACACATGGCTCGTACAGCCCCGCCGGCGGCTTCATCCTCCATGATTTCTTTCAGCACATCTGGAAATGACAGAGTCTCTTTGGCAAAGAGTTTTTGCTGTGACTCTCGATTCCGGAGACCGCAGACAAACCGGTCCCGGAGCCTCTCCTCTGTGTCAGAGAACCGGCACAGGTGTGCAGCCTGCCTCAAGGCCGTGATGAATTCGGACACTGTTTCACCTTGTTGCTGAGCCCTCTGTTCGAATGCGTGGCACCAAGCAATTACCAACAGCTTGGGCTGGAAATGGTCGCCGAGCTGTTTCTTCAAGTCCGTGAACGTTACAGACTCCAATGGCGTTGGTGCAAACAAGTTCTCCGCGATGTTGAACGTGGCTGGGCCACACACACACAGGAGCATTACAGACTGAAAATAATTTTGCAAGAATTTATTCTTGAGGATCAATATGGGTTTTACCTAAAAGACAGTTAAAGGACAATATTACAAATGTATTAGACACTTTGGAATATTTGGAGCACATAATGAAAAACATGCCACATTGGTCTTTTAGATTCAGAGAAGGCCTTTGACAGTTTGAACTTGGCTTTCTTGTTCAAGGTTTTGTAAGATAAATTTTGGGTAGAACTTTACAAAATGGATAAGACTGATTTACACTTAATAGAAAACACAAATAATTGTTAATGGAGATCTAACAAAATCCTATGAGATGCAAAAAGGAACAAGGCAGTCTCCTTTCTCCTTTCTTGTTTATTTTGGTTCTTGAAAAACTAAATAGAGATATAAAATGAGTTCGTGGGAATAAAGGTTAAAAAAGAAACTTATAAGTTAAGGCATTTTGCAGATGATTTGGTGTTGGCAAAAATGTGAAAATAGAATTGATGAATAAAATGGGTTTTAAGATTGAGAAGGAGGTATGATATCTGAGTATCAGTAAGACAAATATGAATTGTATGTTATTTCAAAATAACCATGTTAAGACATGAAATGAAGTTTAAAAGACATGTTAAGATGTAAGAAATGACAACTTTCGTTGCTGGGGAGAATTTCTATGATAAAAATGAATGCCTTCCCTAGAATGATGTTTTTCTTTTAGATAATAGTTGTTTTGACAACTGATGCACCATTTAAACAGTAACAGAGGGACATATCTATCTGTGGCAGGAGAAAAAAAACCATGAGTTAAATACAAGGTGTTACAAGATGCAAAGAAAAAAGGAGGATAGGGATTACCTGATTTGAAATTGTATTTTGCAGCTTGCTGTTTGGTTTTGATGGAAGAGTGTGTATTACTGAGAAATAGAAAACTTCTGCTGTTAGTACAACATAACCTGAAAATTGGGTATTTGTGATACAATAAAGTTAAAAGTAATGTGAGACATGCCATATTGAGAATATGCAATAGATCAAACTCAGATTGTGCCTGAAAATAGCTTTGTGGCTCAGGGCTATAGCTATCAATGGTCTCTTATTTACAATTATTGGAAGGATTAAAGGTAGATAAATGATGAAGATGTAATTGCTAAAACATAAACTTTTAATTTGAAACAGAAGAGCAACAAGTAAAAAAATGTTTGATAAAATGGTCTAAAATTTGTTATAATATACAGATGGAACAATGGAAAAATATGTGTGTGGAAGGATTGCAATATAAACTATATTATAATATTAAAGAGAATTTTTATAAAATTATTGATTGTATATGTCACAAGAGAAATGTCTAGAATGTATTAAAGCACTTCAAATTTATGTTAGAAATATGAACAACAAGAAGGGACTTTGGTTTACCTGTTAAATAGCTAGAAAATTCTGGATTCAAATACATACAGTATACTGATTCAGAGGATTTTAAAGATTAATAAACAATTAAGATTAAAGGTTTTTCTTTTGGATTGATGAACAAACAGTTGGAAACAAATCATGAAACTTTGTTTTATACATGATAACTGCAGCAAGTTGCACAAAAATAGAAAGATTTTGCATCACCCACAATTAGTTAAGATAATGGAACTGGCTAAGATAGTTAAACTGACTACTTTGATCAGAGAAAAGACAATATGCTTATTGCTGTTTGGAAACATTGCATAGACTTTTTGTATGAAACAGGAAAAAATGAACATGATATATGCTTTTTATTATTAAATAAGATAGACCAGTATTTCTCAACCTTAACAGCTTTAAAATGTGTAGATGACAATTCCTAGAATTCTCCAGCCAGCATTCTGGCTGGGAAATTCTGACTGTTGCAAGTCTGCACATCTTAAAGCTGTCAAGGTTGATAAACACTGGGATAAATTATAAAAACAATAATAAACCTACTTTGTTTCTAATTTCTTTTACATTTTCCCCTTTGTTTCACTGTTAGCTTTCTCTTTAATTTTTTCTTTCTTTTTCTTTTCTTTCAACTTCATATTAATTTGCATTAGTTTTTTATTCCCTTTCAAAAATATTTACTTAAAATTACATCAATTATGTATATCTCTAGTTTACATAAGTCAGCATTATTTGATCACTGACTGACATAGTTACTACTAAGAGGAGCTGTCCTTTCAGCACCATAATACCATTGTGTAAGAACTGGAATGCAAGCTTGAAATAATAGTGTGGAAAGTATATATTATTTTGACAAGTTTGAGATGAATTTATGAATTCTCAATTCACTCAGCATTGTTAAATTCAGGGCTAAATGAGATCAATATTTTTCTCCATATTTCTTCTCAATTTATGACTTTCCATTATGCTCATCCCACCCTCTTTTTCTAAATCATACATTTATTTTTAAATACAGAAATAGAATTTAAAACTTGGAGCAATTTAGTCATCAAAAAATCTCAGTGTGTGTCTTTTTATTTAAAAGAAGAGGAAGAAAAATTCAAAATGAAATAAAAGTGTAATAATCAATGTGAAGAATATTATCAAATGTGTAAAGTCATGTGATGCTTAGCAGGAAAGCACTAAATAAAGAAAAGAAGGCATTCGTATCAACCTACCTTCCAGCATATATCAGCTACTTCAGTCAAAGTGGTACTATGATGACAGTAACCAACCAGAATGCGATATGCAAATTAGAATACTGTATCATGTACCAACTGCTCTGCTGCTAGCTGGTTGTTATAGTGATAAACTGAGGCCTTGCCTCTTGGCTTCTCCTTGAAAGAAAAACCTTTAATTTCTCAAGGGAATGAAAAGAAGAGAAGCGGAAGAAGGCGAGGGAGGGAAAGAATTACATGCGAAAACATTATCTGGCTGAGAGAAGGATAGCAGAAAGGGCATCACCACAAGAAGCATTCACTGGCCATGCCAGTGCTTGCAACTAATGCTGAGTCAGAAACAGGTATCCCAAAATCCCTTTCTAATGAGCTTCCTTCAGAAACCATGGAGGAGATAGAGCACACATGTCCTCAGCCTCGACTGGTAAGTAAAAGACAAAGGATACTTTCTTTTTTGCTTTTCTGGAGCTCAGTGCATTATGAAGTTACAGGCTAATCCTGCTTTGTAGTCTGAATAGAAATATAAAAAAAGGACCTAATCTGTGTTAGCTCTGTGTTTGCTTTCTTTATTACAAGAATGGGGGTTACAAAGCAATTATTGTGCCTGCTGCATTCAGAGAGAGAATCTGGGATTACAGTACCGTATGTTTCTGCAGCCTGGCTTTTTTCAATAAAAAGTCCATCCAGCTCTGCAATAGGCTTTTCCTCTAGTCTTTGCTGGATTTCCCCTACAAAGCTTAATTCTTGTCTGTTAATTTGCCTTTTTACTTATTAAAACAAATTTGCTTAGAAACAGATTTTCACATTAATTTTTAAAAAGCCTACTCAGCATTAGGAAAGGATATCACAGTTCACTCTCTTTTTTTTTCCAAAGATGCAGTTAAACTGTATATATAAATCATGTGAAATTGTACACATATATGTCATTTTCAAGTAGTTCAGCACATATGAGTTGGGAGAGTTACCTTAGGAGAAAATCTGCATTTCCTTAGTAATTTATCTATTGAAGCAGTACGTATAAAGCAGCCAGTTGTCTATAGAATATAGCATCCTTTCCTTGCTGCCTAACATTTTCATTGGCATCATTTGGCATATACATTTTCTATTAAAGGAAACTCTTTTCTAAAAAGTAGTAAGGATAAGAGTTTGTTCTGTTCTTTATTCTATTAGCTTTGTGTGAGCTTCCATAAGAATTTATTAAAAATTTGCATGGAAGTTAGCAATCATTTTAGGAGATAATGAGATTTGGAAGACCAACATACTTTCTCCTGATTTATATGTCTGGGATGAGAAGATTTCTCTAAAAGTAAGGAAGCATGCTAAGCCTACTTCTCTGAAAGTAAATGTAGTTAAGATTAGGCCTGAGAACCTAACCTAGACTCACAATGGCCCAGTAACAGTGTGCTCTCTGTAATAACAGAAGTTACAAAAAACAAAAAAAACACAAAAATATATCATTTTCTTCACTGTAGGAAAAACTTTTCCTATGAAGGTTTCCTATTGATGTATTGTAGGTAGCAGCTAACTGAGAAAGGAAAACTCAGAAGAGCTCTCTACAAATTGTTGTTGTTGTTAGTTGCGAAGTCGTGTCCGACCCATCGCGACCCTATGGACAATGTTCCTCCAGGCCTTCCTGTCCTCTACCATCTTCTGGAGTCCATTTAAGCTCACACCTACTGCTTCAGTGACTCCATCCAGCCACCTCATTCTCTGTCGTCCCTTTCTTCTATTGCCCTCAATCTTTCCCAGCATTAGGCTCTTCTCCAGTGAGTCCTTCCTTCTCATTAGGTGGCCAAAGTATTTGAGTTTTAGCTTCAGGATCTGGCCTTCTAAAGAGCAGTCAGGGTTGATCTCCTCTAGGACTGACCGGTTTGATCGCCTTGCAGTCCAAGGAACTCGCAGGAGTCTTCTCCAGCACCATAGTTCAAAGGCCTCCATTCTCTGGCGCTCATGGTCAAACTTTTCTTATGGTCAAACTTTTACAGCCATTTAAAAACTTACTGTACATTTAAACACATGAAACCACCTAATAATAGTTCCTGCACATATTACAGTGGTTATAGTCATTTTCACAGCATAATTCAACCCAATGGGCACCATGCTGGTAAATTTTGTAGAAATATTCTGTGAAGTATTGCCCTTGATAGCAAAAGGCCAGCATAGTAGTTTTATGAAGCTAGGTAGTGCAAAGCACTATAGAATACTTGAACTAGCACTGTCAAAGGATTTTCCTGTGGCACTGGGAAACTGATATTTCCTAAAAGTAAACTCCCAGGAAACTGGCTTTTCCTATGTAGATTAGGATTAGCACTTGTAGATTCAGACTATATCCATGATTGTTTTAACATTTGTTCTTTGCTATTTAACTCAGTATGAACCATTTGGATTGGTTATTGTATAACTTAGTCTTACTTAGAAACAAAAGGGCAGTTTAGCGCTCAATTCCATTCCATTCCATCATTGTCTTTTGACAATGAGAAAGGAAAGGAAAGGAAAGGAAAGGACCCAGCCTCTATTATCATGGATAATTAAAAGGAAAAAATACTGCCTCGTGCTCACTCAGTGCAAAAGCATGGTTTCTGAAAAAGAGACCTTTTCATTTAATTACATTTATTGCCTTGTTAGAAATATGCATTTATGTGGGAGGGCATTCTCTGTGGGCGCGCCTGCCCTTTGGAATGATTTACCTGTGGAACTCGGGACTGCCCCTGACCTGTGTTCGTTTCGCCGGGACCTGAAAACCTGGCTTTTCGATCTATCTGGCCTGGACTGAGGGGGTTTTTAGTTTTAAGTTTTTAACATTGTTTTATTGTTGGGCTATTATTAATTTAATTCTTTTTAATTCTATTTTTATCTTAATTTTATATTGTCTTTTAAATATTGCCCTGTAAACCGCCCTGAGTCCTTCGGGAATAGGGCGGTATAGAAAACTAATTAAATAAATAATCCTTACATTGAAAATAATATATTTTGCATAAACCTATGCAATGGATTACATATTTAAAATTTTTAATATTTTGAAAATCAGCTTAGGGATTTGTCAAAGAATCAATTAAATAAAAATATATGTAAACAAAAACAATATTTTGCAGAACCCTAATTGCTGTCTACAGTTATTCAGTGCTATATATTTCAATGGAACTAACCTAAACAGTATATTTGTAAAGAATGATATGGTATAGTTATTCTAAGTTTGGTTTATGTTATCTCAAAATTGTAAGGTAGAATAAAAAAACTGAGCTTAAGACATATTTAAAAAGGTAAAGGTTCCCCTGCACATGCGTGCTAGTCGTTTCCAACTCTAGGGGCCGGTGCTCATCTCCATTTCAAAGTCGAAGAGCCAGCGCTTGTCCAAGGACATCTCCGTGGTCATGTGGCATTTAGTCATGCCTAAATTAAGTTCCCTTAATTTTGGTAAGACTACTCTTAAATTTATTTCTGTCAAAGATACCATATGCTACATCCAACATTATGTGAGTTGACATCTAATCATGTAATGTGTCTTCTTCTTTGTAACAAGGAATTAATACCGTTCTCTAAAATTTGCAGGGACAGAAGTGATTTCACAGGGAACATGAAATCTATTCCAATGGCAGATGTCATTATGACATAGATTTTTCCATATCCTATTCTAAAATTGAACTAGCCCTAAAGAAATTTCCTCTCTAACTGAGACCTGTGGTAGCCCAAAAAACAAAGGAGTCTGGTAGTACTATTTTAGACTAACAATTTTTATTAAAAAGGTATAAGCTTTTGTGAGTTATAACTCTTATCAGTGCAATGAGGTGGTTAAACTGGTGTAGGATTTAAATTGGAATGAGTGGGTGAAGAGGGGTGAAGACAGGGTGGACATGAAATTGCTCCCCAAACTGGGTTTAAAGTTAAAATAACAGAATGTCATTGCTCTTAGTGGATTACATGATATTCTTTCCTGTGTAGAACCAGCTTGATTTTTTGCACCGAGATACATAAGTGCAAGCACAGATCCCCAATAGCGTCATGACAAAAAAGTAACATAGAAAAAGGAAGGGCCAATGGACTGAAAAGTAAGAGCTGCCACAATTGCTACTCTCAAGCCACTTATTATTGCCTCAACAGTAGTATCATACGCTGCAGGTGGAGTCCTGCCTACCAGGAGTCTTCCTGGCAATTGCTTGCTAGTCTCTTCTTTTTTCTTCTCTTTCCTACTTATAAAGGTAAAGATAATAAAACTGCCATATCTGGGCTGTGGAGGTCCACAGATGCCAATAAAGAGATAGAACCCAAATACAGTATACCTAGGGTATCTTTCAATTAGCTACTTTAAAAAATAGTTCTGGTAACAGAACTACCAGTATTAATCTGGGAGAACACCTTTTGATTTAAATCAATCTGTGCAGCTCAAAAAAAGCAGTCTTAACACTCTTGCAAAAAATACGAAACCTGTATTTTTAAGGACCCCATGAAAGATCTGACAAGCACTATGAAAAATGCTGGTTAGGCCACAGGTCTGCAACCCGCGGCTCCGGAGCCGCATGCGGCTCTTTCAGCCATCTCCTGTGGCTCCCAGTCCTCTGCCATGTGCAGTCCCCCCAAAAAAAGGGGGACTAAAAAAGTTCAACCAATCAATTCAAATATGCAGGGTAGGTGCATATCTTGCCTTGGCTCCACTCTTCAGTCAAACCCTGTTCTGCGCATGCGCGCATGTATGCACATGCGCACACATTTTTTTGCGGCTCCCAGTTTTTCCTTTTGTGAGGGAACCGGTTCCGAGTGGCTCTTTCACTGTTTCAGACTGCTGACCCCTGGGTTAGGCATTCTCCTGCAGCCTTAGACAAAGTGGCCTTGGAGGGCAGTTCTCAGTGATCCATAGAAAAGGAGTACCCACAGTAACCTAAAATAGCTAATAGGAAAGTTGGGCAATTTCCATCCCCTGATAGCATCAGTATTCATTGGAGAAGTGTGCCAAACTGTATCCATGGATACAAGAAGGGAAAAATATCTTTAAATTAATAGCTATGGATGACTGTACATCCCCAGCCTCAGATGTGGGCTGGGGATGAATCAGAGCAAAGCCATGCAGACATGGCAGAAAAAAAGCAGTGACTAGGTCACATTAGAGGAAAAGCTCTAAGGGGGGAGAAGTTAGGGTCTGAATGCAGAAGGTAAAACGGAAGGAGGAAAGGATATTTTATGGTGGCTGAAGAATTGAGGGAAAACCTTTTGGGGTTCAGGCCCACTGTTGCAATGGCAATAAAGAACTCTCCTATTTTCTTTCTCCTGCTATCGTCACCTGCTGCAGCCAAAGTGGAACAGTATTTGCATGGCCTTACCATTGGCAGGCTGCATCTGAGAGGTTTATCTTTGTGCCCAGAAAGCTTTATTGGTTCCCCTACACACACATTGGTACCAGCCATAAGGATGTGGGAGTTGGAATGTTTCAAGTTTTTTCCCAGCTTTCCAGAACTGTTGACACTGCAATGTTACAGTAGTTTCACATGAAAGCTGACCGTGACAAACTTCACTCCTTTTTATTTTTTCTGTTCTTTCTATTCTTGCTTAATATGACATAAGAAGCCAAAAGAAGAAAAATGATATGCATAATATCCAGCTTCTTTATTATTAGTGGAAAGAATCTCTATTTGAATTCTTAATTAAACTTTTTCTGTTCTCAGCTCATATTATGTATACTATGAATGCACGTGTTAATGCAATTTATTTAATGGGGAAAATTATAGATATTTCAAATAAAATTTTCTCAGGAATTGGAATAAATAGCAATGAGAATGCACTTGAAATCAGTAGGTGAACGAAATATTTACATCCCTGTGTCCACTTCTAAAATATTTCACTGAAAGAAAACAAATGTGAAGGATATTATAAAGTTATTCACTCTGCTTAAGATTTAACTTTTTTAAAAAAATCCTTATCAAGTGGTATTGGTGGAAGCAAGGAACAATAACATCATATCTGATAATGTCCACAACTGACAATTTATTTTGCTCTCTTTTTTCATAATCTGACCTTTCCCATCTTCTAGACTTTGACAGCACCGGCTCCATTTGCGGGTGAAACAAGCTGTCAGTGCAAAGCTCCTCATGAGAAGCTAACCATTGCTCAGGCCCGTCTTGGAACACCAGGTGAGTCTGGTATTATGCATTATAAATTAATTTCAGAATGTATTTCAACCACATTAGTCCATTGCCTCCAGAATTCCCAGCAGACTGGACTTTGTAGTCCCAATTTAAAGCACTTTTCCCCATCGAAGGGGCACTAGTTGGGAAAATTGGAATCAGATACAAGTAGTCCTTGCCATACAATGGTTTAGGGATTGTTCAAAGTTAGAGTGGCACTGAAAAGGTGACTTATGATCATTTTTCACACTTACAACTGTTGCAGCATCCCCATTGTTGTGTAGTGAGTTCTTCGCACAGGAAAGGAGACGAGGCAAGTGAGTTCAACAAAGCTCATGGTTTATTGCTTGCAGGATCTGAACTGAGAATTGGGCTGCAGCTTGCAGCAATTTATAGCCTGGCCCCTAGGTGGCAGCCAATAGGTTTAAAGCAACCCATTGCCGCCTAGGGACAGCCAATAGCAGCACTGGAGACCTGGAGTCTGGGTAGCTGGAGAGCCGTTAGCTGCTCCAGCTTACCATGTAGTGTTACAACTGAGCCCAATACATAACACCCCTCCCCTCTTAGATCAGACAACATCATAGCAATAATTGGCAAACAGTACAAGTTACAAAAAAGGGACACGGTGGCTCAGTGGGTTAGGACACTGAGCTTGTCGATCAGATGGTTGGCAGTTTGGCGGGTCAAATCCCAAGTGCTGCGTAACAGAGTGAGCGCCTGTTACTCGTCCCAGCTTCTGCCAACCTAGCAGTTCGAAAGCACATAAAAATGCAAGTAGAAAAATAGGGACCACTATGGTGGGAAGGTAACAGTGTTCCGTGTGCCTTTGGTGTCTAGTCATGCCAGCCACATGACCACTGAGACGTCCTCGGACAAGCACTGTCTCTTCGGCTTTGAAACAGAGATGAGCACCGCCCCCTAGAGTTGGAAACGACTAGCACGCATGTGCGGGGGAACCTTTACCTTTACTTTACAAGTTACAAGACTTAACATCAAAACAACTTTTGCAAAACAATGCAAGTTATATTATAGCATCAGTTAGCCCGAATGAATAGACTTCCATTATAGCACACAAGACAGTTAACATCATAGCAATACTGTTTCAGTACAGCGACAAGTTACAGTACAGGCAACATTATAGTTCCTTTATTTTTCAACATAATCAGTTAGATAAGAAGGAGGCTTGCATGCCCTTGTGGAACGTCTTGGGGTTCCAGTCACTTTCTGGTCTACCAGCTTACCCATCGGGCCAGGTAGACCAATGTCCCTTGATGCACCTGAGTCAAAGGAATTAGATGCTCTCTGGCTGGCCTCTCCAGGTTGGCCCACCCCAGAGTCATACTGATCAGCAGAGTTGGCATAGCATTTGTTAAAGTCTGGTTGGCTTGCTTCTTCAGGGAATCCATGTTGCACTTCTGGACTCCCCTCCTCTATGCCCAGTTCCTCACTGCTTAAGAAGGAAGAGTCTTGAGAGTCCATGTATGGGCTGGCTTGGCTGCAAGTTTGAGGACTTTGGGAGGGACTTATGATGCAGTCCTCGCTTAGTGGCCATTCTGGAAACCGTTTTCTGAGTTGATCAATGTGGTGTCTGATAACTCGCCCTCCCTCCAGCCCTTCATAAGAAAGGGTACCAGATGATTTGGTAATTTTACCAGGAACCCACAGATTCCCATGTCCATAGTTTCTGGCCCATACCCAATCGCCCATTTGCAGCCCCCTTGGGGGTTTTGGTCGAGAGGCTTCTGCTGCCACTCTATCTGGATGCAACCTGTCCAGTTTAGTGATCAGTCGCCTCCCCCAACGAAGTTCTTCAGGACTTTTGCCTGTAGCAGTGCAGGGCATAGAATGTTGGCAGAGTAAAAAATCTGCCAGTCTGTGATGCCAGTCACCTGTTACGATGCGTTTGAGTGATTCCTTCCTAGTCCTCACCATTCGTTCAGCTTGACCATTAGAGGATGAGTGAAAAGGGGCAGATGTTGCATGCCTGATAAGATTTGCTCTTAGGAGGGCCTGAAATTCAGCAGCAGTGAATTGGGCCCCATTGTCTGAAACTAAGATATCTGGCAACCCATGTGTGGCGAAGAGTTTTCTCAGCACCTGGATGGTCCTAGCAGTAGTCATATTTGCAACTGGAATTACTTCCAGCCATTTGGAATGGCTGTCCACCACTATGAGAAAGAGCTGTCCCTGAAAGGGCCCAGTGTAGTCTATGTGAATTATAGACCAGGGAGTGTGCATTTCCTCCCACCTGTGAACTGGGGCGTGTGGCATCTCAGGCCTAGATTGCTGGCATGTATAACAACCATGTACCTGTGCCTCAATGTCCTTGTCAAGGCCAGGCCACCAAAGGTAGCTTCTTGCTAAAGCTTTCATTCTGACAATGCCTGGATGGCCCTCATGTAATGACTGTAAAACCCTGTCTCTCAGTGAAGAAGGGATTATGACTCTGTTTCCCCATAGGATGCACCCCTTGTGAGCTGATACCTCATGTCTTCTGACAAAATAACTCTGAAACTCAGAGCTTGGGCTTTTATCTAACCACCCTGTGTGTACCCATGAAAGCACTCTACTAAGTGTTCTATCTGTAGCTGTTTCTGCAGCAATGTTTCTGCAGTGGGAGTCTGCTGAGGCCATCAGCATGGTCCATTTCTTTACCAGGTTTGTGAACCAATTTAAAAGTGTATGCAGATAAGAAAATAGACCATCTCAACATTCTTGGAGAAAGTATGTGGGGGGTTTGTTTGTCTGTTGTGAAGAGTCCCAACAGTGGTTTGTGGTCTGTAAAGACCATGAAGTCCCTGCCATATAAATAGTCATGGATTTTTTTTCCAGCAACAATGGATAGGGCCTCTTTGTCAATTTGACATAGTTATGCTCAGCAGAGGACAGTGTCCTAGAATAAAATGCAATAGGGACTTGTGTTCCATTCTTTTCTAAATGACTCAAGACTGCTCCCACCCCATAAGGAGATGCATCACATGCTAAACAGACTGGTTTAGACTCCCTAAAATGAGTTACAGTGGATTTAACTGACAACAGTGCCTTTAAGTCCTGGAAGCTTTTTTCATGAATGCTGGTTGATTTCCATGGAGCTTTCTTATCTAAGAGCCTGTGAAGAGGCTCTGCTAATGCAGCCTTGTTAGGCAGAAAGGCATGGTAGAAGTTGAGGAGGCCCAAGAATGCTTGTAGGCTCTCCTTTGGATTTAGGACTAGGAGCCATTTTAATGGCCTTCACTTCACTCAGCGGGGTGAATACCTTTAGCATCAATTCGAAATCCCAGAAATTCTGTTGAAGGGACCCCAATACTACATTTACTCTTTTTTAGTTTGAGGCCTGCTTCACGAAGCCTCTGTAGGACAGCCCTGAGCCTGTTGGCTAACACTTCTGTAGATTCCCCAGCGATAAGAACATCATCAAAATAAGGGCAGATGCCCTGAATGCCTTTAAGTGTGCGCTCCATGATCCCCTGGGAAATGCCTGGAGCTACGCTGACTCCAAATTGTAAACGCTTAACCTTGAAAGCCCCCCTGTGAGTCACAATCGTCTGAGCCTCAGCTGTGGCCTCATCAACCAGCATTTGCTGATAGGCCTGTGCTAAATCTAATTTAGCGAAAATAGTACCCCCTTGCAAGGAAGCTAAAATGTGGTTGACCACTGGGACAGGGTAAGCATGTTGCTTAAGGGCTTTATTAATTGTACATTTATAGTCTGCACATATCCTAATTTCCCTGTTGTCCTTAAGTGGGGTGACTATAGGAGTTTCCCACTCCCCACCATCAACTGGTTGTAAAACACCCTGTTCTACAAGCTTGTCTATTTCTGAGTCAATTTTATGTTTGAGACCCTTCGTGACTTAACCCTAATGGGAACTATGTTGGGGTCTAGCTTGAATGAGATAGGCAGTCCTGTGTATGTTCCTAGGACTGAATCAAAAACGTCTGCAAAGTCCTCGCAAACTGACGAAAGGGTTGCAGCTTGTGTCCAGTTGATACCAGTTATCTGAATGCCTAAGGCATCAAACCAATCGAGTCCTATGAGACTTGTTCTCTGGCCCCCTACTACTATGACATCCAGGTGCCCATAAAACCCCTTAAATTTTACAGCCAAAGTAGCTTCTCCCTTAACTTTGACTTGAGCATTTTGAAAGTCGGTTAAAATTATGTCTGAGGGCCTCAGCTTGGCCCATTTATTACTGCGCCTGCACAAGAAATTGAAGGTGTCCTGGGAAATAATGGAGACAGCAGAGCCAGAGTCTAACTCCATTTTACAAGGGACTCCTTGTAGCTCTACCTGCAGTTTGAGTTTAGGTTTGAGGGGGCGACGGGCCCCTGTGCAGCATATGCTTCTACGGCTTCTACAAAACCCCACACTGAATGGACCCTGGACCCCGGTACCTTTCCTGGTTGGATTTTCTGACTGGTGTTTGGACAGCCGGTGCCTCTGGCGAGCTCTTCAGACTGTTTTGCCGCAGGTCCTGCACGTGGCTGACCAGAATCTGCAATCGGCGCGAAAATGGTTGCCACCACACCCTTTACATCTAGGTAAGAGAACTGCCTTGTAAGTGTTCTCTTGCTGTTTGCTGCTGTGTTGCTGCACGTCGGTTTGCTTGTGAAGCTTGTTGACTTCAGGATCTTCTTCCTCTGAAGATTCCTCTAAGCGTTTGGCGTCCTCGTGGTGGACTGTTTCTTCACGTTTCATCGTTTTGGCAGGCTGGACTGTTTGGACTGCATCCCCAGCGGCCTCGTCTGCCATAACTTTGTCTTGAGCTTCTAAAAATGTTAATTTCGGTCTGGCAAAAAGTCTTTGTTGGAGCGTTCGGTTCCACAGGCCGCAGACGAGCCGGTCTCGCAGTCGCTTTTCAAGGTTCGAGAATTTACAGAGGCATGCGGCCTGCCTCAAGGCCACGATGAATTCTGATGCTGTTTCGCCTGGTTGCTGCACTCGCTGATCAAACGTGAAGTGCCAGGCAATCTCTGAAATCTTGGGCTGAAAATGCTCTCCCAGCTTCTTCTTGAGGTCCGTGTAGGAAATCGATTCTAGCGGTGTTGAAGCAAAGAGGTTTTCAGCCAGGTGGAAAGTGGCTGGGCCACACACGCAGAGCAGCGTTGCAGCCTTCAGCCCATCTTCTGCGATTTGGTTTGCCCAGAGGTAGTTTTCTACCTGGGACAAGTAGGAAGGCCATCCCTCTGGATGCTTGACATCAAATTTGCGAAGTCTTCCGACCTTCAGCATTCCGTCTTCGGCTGGTTCCTGCGGTTTTCGATCCTGCTTCTCCAAGGCCCAGGGACTGAATCCGCTGAGCACATGGTTGCTAGCATGGCTTCCTAGCCGACCGTAGGGGGGGGAGAAATGCCTTTTACCTCCAGGCATGAGCTGCCTCTCCCCTAGTGAACTTCAGCTCTTTTGGAGAAGCAGGATCCCATCTTTGTCGCCAGTGTTGTGTAGTGAGTTCTTCGCGCAGGAAAGGAGACGAGGCAAGTGAGTTCAAAAAAGCTCATGGTTTATTGCTTGCAGGATCTGAACTGAGAATTGGGCTGCAGCTTGCAGCAATTTATAGCCTGGCCCCTAGGTGGCAGCCAATAGGTTTAAACCAACCCATTGCCACCTAGGGGCAGCCAATAGCAGCACTGGAGACCTGGAATCTGGGTAGCTGGAGAGCCGTTAGTTGCTCCAGCTTACCACATGGTGTTACAACTGAGCCCAATACATAACACCCATGATCACTTCATCAATATTCAGATACTTGGGAACTAGTTCATATTTATGGCAGTTGCACTGTTCTGGGACCTGAGATCATATTTTGTGACCTTCTAGCTTTATTTTTATTGTTCGTTTTGTTTTTAATACTACGTTAGCCACCTAGAGTTGCTTTTTGCAATTTTGACAGCCATACAAAATAAATAACTAAATTAAACATCTGGACATATTTAAAAGCAGTTTTGCAAATAGACAGACTGAAACAATCACCACAGCAACAGATGTTGGGGATAGCGGGGATAGCAGAAATCACTCTCCTATCCCTTCTGGGTTCTCCTTCTCACTCTTTCCTTTTCAGGAGGACAGGGGTCTGCATTCGGCACATGATTAGCCCAATTAGCCTGCTGCCCTCGTAGTCTTGTCCCATAACAAGTTCAGCTGCTTTTCAAGGGAAACTAGGCAATCCGTGACCCCTTGGATCATCCTTTTAGAGATATTTCCTTATCAGATTCCTCAATGTCTTTAACAGTTACAGAGCTTCAGATAAGTTTTCTGTCATAAAATGTTGTATAAAATTTGTCAAATTTCAACTGCATGGAAGTCATAGGTTCCAGATTTTGGTCACATTCTGTAAGCAATCAAGTAAGCTGAACCATACTTTGGTTCAAAACAAATTGTCCTGTGGTGCATCATTTCATCCAGTTAAAGGTTATAGGAAAGAGAGTTTTAATAGTATATAGATGAAAAAGTACCAAGAAATAAACATTTGAGTTATAAATGTGTGCATATGCTTCTCATTTTAGAAGAGCGCTTTCTGTTTTAGCTCTACTACATAGAAGCAATTAGAATAGAATAGAGTTCTTTATTGGCCAAGTGTGATTGGACACACAAGGAATTTGTCTCTGGTGCATAAGCTCTCAGTGAACATACAAGCAAAAGGTGATAAATCATGATTATAATCATAAAATACATTTATCATAAATCATACGTTACAACACTCAGTGATAGTCATAGGATACTAAATAAGCAATCAATATAAATCATTCTAGCATACTAAATAAAAATATATAAATCGTAAGATACAAGCAACAAACTTATAAGAAGATAAGGAATAGGTAATAAAAAAAGATGAGAAAGGTGATAGTAATACAGCCCTACTAGGTAGCCTGACAGTGCTGTGGGAATTAGTTGTTTAGGAGAATGATGGCATGGGGGGGGGGGGGAAACTGTCCTTCTGTCTAGTTGTTTTGGCATGCAATGCCCTATACCGTTGTCTTGAGGGAAGAAGTTGAAACAGTTTATGTGCAGGATGTGAGGGGTCTGTAGATATTTTCATAGCCCTCTTTCTGACTCGTGCAGTATACAGGTTCTCAGTGGAAGGCAGGCTGGTAGCAATTGTTTTTTTTTCTGCAGTTCTAACTATCAGTTGAAGTCTGTGTCTGTCTTGTTTGGTTGCAGTGCCAAACCAGACAGTTATAGAGGTACAAATGACAGACAGATTCCTTTGTAGAACTGTATCAGCAGCTCCTTGGGTAGTCTGAGCTTTCTAAGTTGGCCCAGGAAGAACCTTCTTTGTTGTGCTTTTTTGATGACATTTTTGATGTTAGGTGTCCATTTTAAGTCTTGAGATATTATAGAACCTAGAAACTATAACATCTATACTGTTGATTCTGTGTTGTCTAGTATTGTAAGAGGTGGTAGAATTGGAGGGCTTCTCCTAAAATCTACTATCATTTCCACAGTTTTGATTGTGTTCAGTTCAAGATTGTTCCGGCTGCGCCACAAGGCCAGTTGTTCAACTTCCCATCTGTATGCAGATTCATCATTGTCTTGAATGAGACCAATGACTGTTGTATTATCTGCAAACTTCAGTACTTTAACAGAGGGATCCTTTGAGATGCAGTTGTTGGTATAGAAAGAAAAAAGAATGGAGAGAGCACACAGCCCTGGCCTGGGGGGGGGGCTGTGCTAATTGTACAGGTATCTGATGTGATTTTGCCTAGCTTTACCTGCTGCTTCCTGTCTGCTAAAAAACTTATGACCCACTTACAAGTGTGGTCAAGCACAGCTAATGAATTAGTTTAGTTAGAAGAATATCTGGAATGATGGTGAAGTCTACAAGCTGAAGTCTACAAAAGGACATAGGTCCTTGGAGATTCAAGATGTTGTAGGATATAGTGCAGAGACATATTAACAGCATCATCTGCTGATCTGTTTGCTTGGTAGGCAAATCGCAAGGGGTCTAACAGAGGATCTGTGATAGTTTTCAGGTAAGCCAGCACTAACCTTGCAAAGGTTTTCATAACTACGTATGTCAGAGCAACTGGTGTGTAGTCATTCAGTTCCTTGATGGAGGACTTCTTCAGCACCAGGATGATAGTAGAGCATTTTAAGCAAGAAGGAACATAACACATCTCTAGTGATTTATTAAAGTTGCGGGTGAAGATGGGGGCCACTTGGTCATCACAAGCTTTCAAGCAAGAAGGAGTTAGTGGTGGGATTCAAAATGTGAACAACCAGTTCTCTGTGTGGATGCTGCTTCCGAAAGTCCATTCTGGGCCTGGGCAACAAAAAATTAGCTACCAGTACAGCCAAAGTGGTGCAAACCAGCTGAATCCCACCACTGCAGTTATCTTGTCTGGGTCTGGTGCTTTTCCAGGCTTTTTCTGTGAAATAGATCTCGCACATCTTTTTCTGTGATCACCAGAAGTGGGGGACCCAAAGGGATGGGGTCAGTTGTAGGAGGCTTGGCTGTTGTTGGTGTATCTGAGATGGAGATGGTGGCGATAGTTGCCAGTGGTTTCCTTTCAAACCTATAGTAAAACACATTCAGGTCATCTGCCAGTTGTCAATTCCCTTCAGCATGGGGAGGAAGTTTGCTGTAATCAGTGATATTTTTAAGAATTTTCCACACATCTGCTGATTCATTTATTGAGATTTGATTCCTCAGTTTTTCAAAGTAGCTTCTTTTTGCTGCTCGGATCTCCCTTGTTAATACATTTTTGGCCTGATTGTACAACATTCTATCTCTTTTCCTGTAGGCTTCCTCCTTGGCATGACGTAGCTGCTTGCGTTTAGCTGTAAACCAAGGCTTGTTGTTACTGTTACTGTTACTGCAGATTTCTGGTCTGCATTATTATAATTTAATAATTATAGTAATAGTTGTTAACAACAACAAAACAACAACAACAACAACAATAATAATAATAATAATAATAATAATAATAATAATAATAATAATAATTCATCTGGTAGTTTATTTCTTTATTAAGGAAATTGTCTTTGAGCTAAACTCACCTTATAGTGATATTGTACAGATTCCATGAAACAGAGTAATGGAGCAATCTTTTCTTCTGGGATGCAAATCAAATTCCCAATCTGATCTAGGGCTCTGGAATTTCTTGGTGCTCTTGTATCCAAGTATTGGGCCTGACTCTTGTTAGCTTCTGAGCCCAGCCAAGACCAGCCAATCACTGTTTTTTTTTATGGTAAATACTTTTTCTGATATGGATTTTTATTGGGCTAAATGGCTCAACACTGCCTGAACCTCTTCCTTATATTTTTGAATAGAAGTAGCAAATGCATCATTATCATCTGACTAGATTTGAGATAAACTTCTGGTATGACATGAAAATTGTTTCTTATGTTCATAGTGGACAGACCTGTCAGAGTCTACGCAGATGGAATATTTGATCTCTTCCATTCTGGTCATGCAAGAGCTCTCATGCAAGCCAAAACTCTGTTTCCTAATAGCTACTTATTAGTAGGAGGTAAGCCTGATATTCAAACAATTATTACGGTACATTTAGACTGATATTCTTTTTTATATAGTTTGCTAAACATGCCCAGATTTTCTGAGTTTTCTAATTTTAATTTACTGAAAAGCAAGCTTTTAATTTTAACCTTTTCCTACGAAATATTAGGAAAGAACTAAAGTGCTTGCAAATGTCACATAAGCAGCTTGCTGATCAATAAGGTAATTTTTCTCTGATCCAGAAGATCTTTTTTCTGTTTGTAAAGCTGACCAGTTCCCTAAGACTTGTAGAACCTATGAAATTGAGATAAGAAAAGAAATTTAATATTACATATGTTCAAGATCAATTCTGGATTCTTCTTTCTCAGATATTAAAAACAGAAATGTGGAATGGAGCCTATTGAATGTCATTTCATCCAAATTTATATGCTGAAATATAATTGCTTCTTTCCATTAGTTTGTATTAAGAGAAGGCAAATGATGAACGTGTCCCTATGACTGGTATGCTGATATTTCCATAAGAAATTGGAACAATAGTAATATCCAGAAAAAGAAATGCCATGGAGAATGTGGAAATGCTGAAATAAAACAATGGCCAGTCTAGCTTCCCTCAATTTCATTGCTATCTCTGTGTCTTGAGACAAGTCTCAGACTTTCCAGCTAGGACAGCAAAGAGAACTGCAAGAAAAGATCCACCATTCCACAGTTGAGAAGCTTTGGGACTTGCTTCTGAAAGAAACTCAGCTAGCAATTTATCTGACCAACAAATTAGAGAAACAGCTATCCAACATAGAATAGCTTTTAATGTAATGGCCGTCCAATATAAGCAAGTTTTCAACTGACTAAATGTGATCAAGGGACTGAAAATGGTTTTCCAATTTTAGATTGCTACCTTTGTGATTTGGTATGACAACTACTGTTTTAAACTCTGAAAATAGATTTGAATCATTTATAGCCAAAGAGATGCACTGAATTTTACAGGGTCAAGATTACTCTTTTTGAATTCTTCTTGCATGTATGTCAGTTTGCAGTGATGATCTAACACATAAGTTTAAAGGTTTCACTGTAATGAATGAAGAGGAACGTTATGAGGCTCTCAGACACTGTCGTTATGTAGATGAAGTAATCAGAGATGCTCCATGGACACTCACAGCAGAGTTTTTGGAAAAGCATAAGGTATTTTTCTTTCTATTTTTTTAACCTCTCCCCCTCATAAACCAGTTTCATACTAGTGATGGTGCCAAATACTGCATATTTGTCATGTTTATAAAGCATAGTTGGACTCTAAACTGAGGTGTCTTTTGCTACCATCCCTACCATATTATTCGTGTAATTCAGGTTGTAATTCAAAAGTGCTAATAATTCTTTTGCTTATAGCTGTGATGGTAACAACACTATGAAAAACTCTTTTCCTTTTCTTGTCTCCTTTTAGATGCTATGCATCAAAATCTTAGAAAATGTAATTAGGATTTGAGGAAGTGGGGAAAAAACTTTTCATGCTACTATAACAAAAAGGGAAAATATCTTTTCAAACATTGACTCAGTTCCAGTAATAACAATGATAATGCAACTGAATTAAAATCCCGTGTGCAATCTTCCTTCCATCCGTTTATCTGTTACTTTCATAGGCCTTTCTTATAACAATCCAAATCCCCAAATGTCCAAAATAGCATAGCATTTAGGCTTATATAATGCCCCATAGCGCTTTACAGTATTCTCTGGATGGTTTACAATGTAAGCATCATTTGCACATTGCCCCCAACAATCTGGGTCCTCATTTACTGACCTCGGAAGGATGGAAAGCTGAGTCAAGCTCGAGCCCTTTCAGGATCGAACTCCAGACTGTGGGCAGTTTGCCTGCAATACTGCACCTAACCTCTACACAACCAGGGCTGCTAGTAACCAAATTAATAATACAGTTGCAGAAAACTGGATTTTCTCTTCTTTCTTATAAACTGTATATACAGGTTACTTAGATATTTTGGGAGGAAACTGTTAATTGTTTTATTGCTGTGCAAGCATATATCCATGAAAAATCATGCTGGTTGATTGAATTGTAAGATTAGCTACTCTTCACTACGTACTACATGTTTATGTCATACATTTCTCAATAATATACAAAGCTCAAGTAAATAATTAGCTATGGTTGGTCTTCCACGTATTTTGAATAACTTTATTAAGTTGTATTATATTAAGAAGCAAAGTATAATAGTAAAAATGTCATTAAAATATTCTGAGATAAGTTTTTTCTTTAGCATGATTCTTTAGGTTTCAGCATGGTGAATATTTTGTATTACTGATGTGGTACTTAATATAATTGTAAACAGCTTAGATTCTTTAACTAACATCACATATATAACTAAAAGGTTTTGCAGTTTCATGTGCTATACAGTGATATAAAATCTATTATAATCATTTAAAATATGTTTTATTTAAAATTTGTTTAGCAAATAAGGAAGTTAGGTTTCCAAAGTAAGAGACAACTTAATTTCCTTTTATTCTGTATTTTTAGATTGATTTTGTAGCCCATGATGATATTCCATATTCTTCTGCTGGTTCAGATGATGTTTACAAGCATATAAAGGAGGCAGGTAGGTATGCTTTGTTGTTCCTTTAAGTAGCTAACCTCATTATTGCCTCACAGAACTATCAGACTGAAAAAATACTTCTTTAGTGATTTTTTTTAAATCTTAAATTTTAAGACCACAATAAAAATTTTAAAAAGCATCCCTGACAGGTGGCAAAACAGCCTTCAGTTGAATACTGCCAACTGAAGAGGAACCCATTTATCTTTCTAAGTAATTGTTCCACTGCTGAGCCGATGTTAATGATAGGATATATTTCTAACATTCAGTTGGAATCTGTCTTTCTGTAACTATTATTCTTCACACTGGAATAAAACAAAACAACCTTGACTTTCTTTGTGTGACATCCTCACACATTTGATGAATGTTGTACACTCTTCAGTCTCCTCAAACTTTTTCAGAGGTGTATTTCCATTTCCCTGATCATTCCCATTGCCCTTCTAATTTCTTTGAATACTTCTTCTTGTGTGGTTTCCAGAACTGAATGCAACATTCAGAGTGGGATCTGATCAAAATAGAAAAAATGAAATGATTACTTCTTGTGATTTGGAAATAATTCAGACTTAATTATACTTGCTTGTTTGGCAGCCACATTACACTGCTGACTCATAATCAGTTCTCCTAAATGTCATACTATCCAGTCTATGCTTAACTAACTTACTAATCTGAATGTCATGAGGTACTTCAGCAAATGTTTTGCTAATGTCAAAATATGTTGGATCTATCACATTTCTACAATTTATTAAAATTGTGTGAGAGAGTGCTTTCAACCCAGTCTTGAATCCTGGCAACTGGCTGTATCAGTTCATGCAGATTTCTTGGCAGTATTTTTAGAAATAGTTTGCCCTCACCTTCTTTCTAAGGCTGAGAGAGTAAGTGGCTCAAAGTTACCAGTTGGTTTTCTGCCTAAGTAAGGATTAGAACTCAAGGTCACCTTGCCTTAAACACTATACCAAATTGACTCTCATTATAGAAATGACCCTATCCAATAACATGACATGACAAACAACATGGCATAACATAATGCCATAAATATTTAGGCAAGACATGCCCTTGACAAATGCTTGCTAATAATTCTGGTGATTATGGCATTTTTCCTAAGGTACTTATAGAATTTACAAACTTCTCTAGAAATTTCCTAGTAATCACTGTATGACTAATAAAGATGATAAGAGGTCTTGAAGCTAAACCATACCATGAACAATTAAGGGAACTAGGTATGTCTAGCGTAATGAACAGAATGATTAGGGAGAAATGATAACTGTCTTCCAGTATTTGGAGGTAGCCACAGAGATGAGGGGTCAATTTATTCTCCATAGCACCTGAGGACAGGACAAGAATCCATGGGTGGAAGCTCATTAAAGAGAGATTCTTCCTAGAACTGAGAAAAAATTTCCTGACAGTGACAGCAATTAACCAATGGAAGAGCTTGCCTCGTGGAGTTGTAGGTGCTCCATTGGGGAAGGTTTTTAAGAAAAGATTGGACATCCATTTGTCCAGGATCCATTTGGGCAGGGGATTGAACTATAAAACATAAGTAAAATACTTCTTTAAAATACTTTTCTTATACATGACTTAAACGTGAAATGTTTTCTCGGTATCCTAGTTATTGTGAATGTTCCCAAGGTGACTGTGTTACATAGGACAGTTGCCCAGTTTAAGAGAGAATCAGCTATACTTAAATTGTCACAGAAAGAATTTAAACTAAGCTGCAAACATCATAAGGTGTAGAGAAAAAATTACCATGAAAAACCAAGTTCAGACTATTTGTTTTTTATTCCATCATAAAGATACAAAGGTAGCTTGCAAATAAGAGTTTGTTAAGCTTCTTTCTATACAGTAATTTGAACTATTTGGACCAATGTGGGAGAGATGGTGATTAAGCAAAAAAATTGATTCGATTATCTAGCTTGCCTCTAGTTTTGATTATCATAATATAAAAAAGATGTTGAGACTGTAGAAAGAGTGCAGAGAAGAGCAAGATGATTAGGAGAACTAGAGGCTTAAACATATGAACAATATTGCAGGAATTGAGTATCTCTCATTTAATGAAAAGAAGGACTAGGGGTAACATGATAGCAGTGTTCCAATATCCAAAGAGCTGCTACAAAGCAGAGAAGGTCTACTTATTCTCCAACACACCTGAAGGCAAGGTAAGAAGCAATGGATGGAAACTAATCAAGGAGATTTTTTTTAAAACTCCATTTATATCCCGCCCTTCTCCGAAGACTCAGGGCGGCTTACAAGCTTAGCAGTAATTTAGCTTAGATTTATGTGAGATTTTGTTTTTCTGATACTACAGTTGCAGTGTTGGGCTTTCTACATGTACTTTTCTCTGACGCTCGGATTTTTTTTCCAGTCGCTTATATGTACATGTAGTCGATTAACAATCATTTATTTAGTAACCGTTCAAAGTAACAATGACACAGAAAAAAGTGACTTGCAACTGGGCCTTGCACTTACAGCCATTGCAAATCTCCACAGTCACACGATAAAAATTGAGGCACTTATCAATCAGCATGTATTTATGATGGTTGTAGTGTTCTGGGATCATGCAATTGTTATTTGCAATTGCTATTGACAATAGGAGAATCTGAGTTCACTTAATGACCACATAATTCACTTAGCAACTGCAGTAATCCACTAAACAAGCATGGCAAAAAGTTGTAAAATTGGGCATGATTCACTTAACAGTTGCCTTGCTTAGCAATGTAAATGTTGGCCCCAATTGTGGTTGTATGTAGAGGACTACCCTTTTTTGTTTTTATAATTTCACTTTGTTTTTTGTGTAGTCACATTTGCATCCTCTACTATTCTCAATTCTCCCTCCTCCTCTTCCTCCTTCTTCTCTCTTCAAATTGTTTCCCATGCTTTTAGTATTCTTTTCTAAGTAATGCTGAATCATTTTAAGTTGCCTTCCTATTTATTTCTGCTGTCTTGAAATCCTGATTATTGTTCTCACAGTTATTAAAATCTAATTTTAAAGTCCTAGATCAATGATGGTGAAACTTTTGGGCACATTATGTCAAACATATGGCAAATGCCTAACTTGACTCTGCTGCCATGTCTCTCTCACACACAAAACCACATATGGAACAAAAGAGAAACAGAATAACAGAGTTGGAAGGGACCTTGGAGGTCTTCTAGTCCAACCCCCTGCTCAAGCAGGAAACCTTATACCATTTCAGACAAACGGTTGTCCAATCTCTTCTTAAAAACCTTCAGTGTTGGACCACCCACAACTTCTTGAAGCAAATCATTCCACTGATTAATTGTCCTGTCAGGAAATTTCTCCTTAGCTCTAGGTTGCTTCTCTCCTTGATGAGTTTCCATCCATTGCTTCCTATCCTGCTTTTGGGTGCTTTAGAGAATAGACTGACCCTCTCTTCTTTGTGGTAGCCCCTTAGATATTGGAACACTGCTATGATGTCACTCCGAGTCATTCTTTTCATTAAACTAAAGGTACAGTAAACAACTCTATGTATCCATTTATGTAAAAAATACATTCCAATCATGTGTGGTGCTATATAGTATATAAAGAAACATCAAATAATTATAAAAATGAAATATGAATAAGTCTCATTCTGATGGCTCCAGAGGCCCTGTGAGAGCATGGCCCACTTAAGTGATTTCTGGAGGGTCCGAAGACTAGGCAAGAGAAACCCCATTCTCACATAGCTTCAGCAGGCATCAAAAGTCATGTGAGTACATGATGTATTCTGAGATAGTTGTTGGGAATTGGTGAACACTGGTGTGTTTTCTTTGAAACACGTGTCATAGGTTAATTGCTTTATTGTATTATTACTTTATTGCTCTGTACACCGCCCTGAGTCCTCCGGGAGAAGGGCGGTATATAAAACAAACAAATAAATAAATAAATCATAATTGTCCTAGGCACCTGTTGGATTTCACTTAGCTTTAATTTTTCTTAAAATGAAGAATTCCAGAATTACATGTTCATTGTCTTCTAATGTTCTAAGTTCTTTAGCTTCACAACTAAATCTTACTTACTGTATGGGATGGTATCAAATCAAGGACAGTTGATCCTTTGGTGGACAGGCAATAGATTACACCAACAACCATACTGTTTTAATTCAGTTACTCTCTATAACAATACCAAATGTAGTGTGATTATTTTATATTGGTTTTTTTTAGCCTGATAGTCAGCAGAAATGTAGGCTGGCATAAATTGTGCTTCTCTCTGCCAATCTGCATTCTGCATCAAAAACAAGACCAGTAAATGATGCTGTTTTTATTATTTTAATATGGGACAAGTTAAGAAAAAGGATTAATGGGTTCCTTTACTTTGTTTCCTTTCCCATAGGAAAAAACTGTAATATCATTGGTGACAGAACCAGAACCACACAGTTTACAGAACCCAGCTCTCTTTCCCAATTTAAATTGACTTTCTGTGCAGAATGCAATAAAAGCCTTCTCAAGAGAATGATAATTTGGATTTTTAAACATAGATTTAGGATTTTTCAGAAGAATGCTAATCCTTAAACATTTAAGGAGTTCATGTTACATTTGATAAATATTTTGGAAAACAGTGATCAAGGATTACATGGGCATATGCCTCATCAGAAGATAGATACCTGGTCTCTCCTGCAGTCCAAGCCAAATAGGCATGGATGTTCCCATGGCAGTTTAAAGTGACTAATAAGAACTCAGTAGATGCCATCTCTATTAGGATCATCAACCACAATCATGCCATGGTTCATGCCATGGTTACTGGGTATGAAAATGAGGAATTTGGATTTTGAAGAATGGATATTGCAACATATAGTATATTTCTATGGAGATTCTCAATCATCCAGGTCATGGTTGTCTCAAAGGTGCTTTTTCAAGAGGCAACTGGACTTTCTTTTTTTTTTCTTTAAAGACATTTTGCTTCTCATCCAAGAGAGCTGACGAAGCTTCTTGGGTGAGAAGCAAACTGTCTTCAAATGAAAAAAAAGAAAAGAAAATAAAGTCCAGGTGCCTCTTGTAAAAGCACCTTTGAGACAACATATAGTACAACATCTCCATTTCTATTAGTCCTGTTCCTTTGTAACAAAACATATCCATTACCTGCTATATTACAACAATAGGAGTCATCAGTGCTTTTTTTGTATAAGAAAAAGTTGCCAGAACTCACACATGTCATACAACCCGCCTTGCCTATCCTACAAGGTTCCATCCAAAAAAGGTGCCGGAACTCCGTTCTGAGTGTTCTATGAGAAAAAAAGCCCTGGGAGTCATCAATTATGCTTGTGTGTGTGCTTGCATGCTTTTCTGTGCCTTTGAATCAGAATCCATATTGATTTCTGGCAACTGCCAAATCTCTATAGTTTTCTTGGCAAGGTTTTGGAAGTGGTTTGCCATAGTTTGCTTCATAGGGCTGAAAAAGAGTGACTGGCTCAAGGTCACCAGCTGGATTTGGCCTGAGACAGGACAAGAACTTGTCGTCTCCCAGGTTCTAGACTGGTGCCTTAACTACTACACAAAATTGGCTCTCAATCCATTATATACATTGCATAAATTATTTCTATACTAAAATGCTTCCTTTTTCTGTTCTAGAGGAACATTCTTAAATTTGAGATAGGGAGAAGCAAACATGTCTATGAACAACAAACTATTAGATACCATTGGTCCTTTAAGTTAGACCAGGTTAGGAAAAAGGTACCTCAAGTAACATAGAATTCTCTATAGGTTTTAATAACAGAATCTTAAAAGCCTACAGTTTCGTTTTCCTTTCTCTTATTCCAAAGACAGTGAAGCGGCTATCTTGACTTTCCACACTTTTCTCTTTTCCCCAGATTAAGCTGATGTTTTACTAATAGTTGCCACATATTTTGTAGAACAACAACAAAAAAAGGCCGTTCTCCTTGGAACTGTGCATGCAGTTACCCACAGCATTGTTTTCTTGGGCTCTGCAAAATTCTGTCACTTTTGATATATAGAGATATTTACAACTGACCTTGGGGAAAGCATGAATGAACTGTTAAGGAGGAACTTGGATATGAGATTATATAGTCCAGAGGTAGGAGGAAGTACAAAAAAGAAAATAACTTTGCCTTGATTTTGTTTCATATAAGATGTGACAAAGAGAAACTTGGACAGGCTTTCAAGATTCTGCTATTATACCTTGCAACTAATAAAATCTATAAATCTATAATAAATCTAATAAAATCTAAACTGAAAAGTACCACTGATTTTATCTACCCTGAAGGGCTGATGTATGAATATATACATAATGTAAAGTCCTATCTGTTGTTCATGTCTGTCTCTCTTCCTGATTTTGTCTGCTTCGTCCGATTTTGTTAGTTAGCAGTTTTTGATGTTTGCTAATGTTTACTAAATAAACATTAAGCTTATTTTTATAATGGAACTGAGTTGGACTCTATTTGCCTGCTTTGATCTGGATACAGAGATTGACAGGAAATTTGTTGGCTGCAAACTGAACTAAAAATTACCTATGACAATTTTCCAATGCAGAATTCCTCTACCATTCCTTAGGTAAACATCTACAAATATTATAGCCTTTTGTGATAAAAGGTCTTTCTCTCTGTACATTTCTGATTGTCAAGGAATTTTTCAGAATCTGAATCTAGTAGCAATTCTAACAAGAGTGTGTTTTTTAATCAGTCAATATTATATACCCTGATATGTCAGTTTTTTGTAAATGGTAAACTTTTAGTGTATAGTCACATTCATTTTAAGACCCAGTGTTTCCTCTTCTAGATAATGAGGCTGTTAACTTTTTG
This sequence comes from Vipera ursinii, assembly GCF_947247035.1. Lineage (NCBI taxonomy): Eukaryota > Metazoa > Chordata > Lepidosauria > Squamata > Viperidae > Vipera > Vipera ursinii. The sequence goes on from NC_139514.1 coordinate 64,640,513, forward strand.
AATTTAATATATTTTTACGTTTCATTATTTGTACAAAAGTATGGAAATTCAAAAGGGATGCGGTGGCTCAGTGGGTTAGGACGCTGAGCTTGTCGATCAGATGGTCGGCAGTTTGGCGGGTCAAATCCTGAGTGCCGCGTAACAGACTGAGTGCCTGTTACTCGTCCCAGCTTCTGCCAACCCAGCAGTTTGAAAGCACGTAAAAATGCAAGTAGAAAAATAGGGACCACTACGGTGGGAAGGTAACAACATTCCGTGCGCCACATGACCATGGAGACGTCCTCGGACTAGCGCTGGCTCTTCAGCTTTGAAACAGAGATGAGCACCGGCCCCTAGAGTTGGAAACGACTAGCACGCATGTGCGAGGGAACCTTTACCTTTACCTTTATGGAAATTCAGGAACCCAAATAACAGAAAAGCTTGATTCTTTTAAAACTAGACCTAGATATTATTAGAAGTTGTCTCCTTTCCTTTCCTCCTTTCCTTTCCTTTCCTTTCCTTTCCTTTCCTTTCCTTTCCTTTCCTTTCCTTTCCTTTCCTTTCCTTTCCTTTCCTTTCCTTTCCTTTCCTTTCCTTTCCTTTCGACTTTCAGATATTTCCCTATAGCTATTGGTGGCAGACATTAGTTACAAGCAGAATAATGCACAATATAATTACATCATAGTCTGCCTGCTTTGATGCTGGGAGAAAGGGACAAAAATGATAGAGCGTGCCAGTTTTATTTCTTGTAATATCTAGCCATGCCTTGAAACCTGATATTTTCAGTTAATTCATACAATTATCTATTCACCTTAGCTTTGATATCAATTATTGGTGCTTCCTGGACCATTATTTCTTTCCAACAATATATTTGTTAAACGATGAAGGGGCTTCTTTTTGTTTGCAAAGTAGTCTCAACAGTTCTCTAAATTGTGAGGCAGTGATGATGCTCCATACTTTTTAAAAAGACAATAAAACTTTTTTAAAAAATGTTTTATTGGATACAAAACCAAGCCCAAGACAACAAACAAAATTGAAGTTTAAATTTAGAAATCTTTAATCTTGTTCTCAACCTATAATATTAGTTGTTAATATCAACAGTTAACAGAATTAAAGAAAGCAGTAACAACTTTCTCCCTGAATTTCATAGGGATTTCAGATTGTTCAGCCGTCCTTTGACTCATTTTACAATTCCAATTCTGATTATAATCAGAATATAATCTGTCTGTCTGAATTCTTCTTACATTTAAAGGAAAATTTTCCTGTAAGATTCATGTGCTCCTCACTATTGTTTTCTTTCAAAGAATAATCTATTTCTAGAGAAATTCTTATTAATATTACTTTACCAATTATGGGGACAATTGAATTGTAAATGCTTACAATGTTGCACATAATGTGTGTTTTGGTGGATTATTGAAAACCTGCTGGATACATGTTTGCATATATATTATAAAAAAGAAGATGTATATTTATATTAGGCTGTACAAAATGCAAGATTATATGACAGTCTTATATACCTTACTTCCAAGTATGTTTCTAGGGGATGATGCAAGCTTATGTTAACATAAATGAAACGTTGAGGTGCAGAATGATTTAAGCTACTTGTAACAATTAATGTGTTGGGTGTAAATTATATTTATGGCTATACAAATTTGTTAAATAAAATAAAAATTGTAAATGATAGTTAATGCTTTAATTAAATCGTTAGTTTAACAATTACAATACATATTTATAAGAACTTTTGAAATATATATACCATTAAAGTTACTTTGATTTTAATCTTTTAAATGCTCAGTATCTTCAAATCATTTCAAAGTCAGTGTCAAGACTGATTCGCCTTTTCACCTACATTTTCTCCCTTGCTCATAGCTTGACAAGATTGTGGAATGGAATGAAAAGGTGAAAGGGGTGGTATCTAGGCAACCAAGGCATCTTTGAGAGTTTGCAAGAATGCCAAGGTGACTAATGCAGGTGCTTGATGGAGAAGTGGACTTCCCATAGCAAGAAGAAGTATTACTATTGGACAATGTGAACACCTGGTGGGCGGGGGCGAGGGAATCTATTTTTTCATTAAGTAAGCTTGCGAGCAGGAAAACCAGAGCTGGTTTCACTTCTTCTGTGCCAATGTAAATTTTCATTAAAGTATTATACTCTTGGTAAAATCATGTTCCAGGAGTTTCTTTTTCTGGAAATGCCAACTGGACATCGAATGCACTTTTTAGTAAAGTGCAATTTTGTCTACATTAAAGATGGTAAGAATTATACATGGCATACCATTTATGTAATCAAGTAACAGACATATTTCTATATCAGATTTTATAAAGAATTATGTAAGATCAATCTCATATGTTCAGCATATGAGAGCCTGTCATTGTTAAAGTATCAAGTTAGAAACCAGAAGACCATGAATTGTAATCCTGTCTTTGGCACAAAGCCTGCTGGGTGATCATGGGCCACTCTCTCTCTCTCAGCCCTAGGAAGTAGGCAATGGCAAATCACTTCTGAAAAACCTTGCCAAGAAAATTGCAGGGTCTTGTCCAGGCATTATTCAAGAATCAGACAAGATTGAATGGAAGGAAAAGAAATAGTAAGTAAAAAGTAATTCAGGTGTCATTCTTAGATAGCTGAAGGGACTTCAGTAGGAATTTCTACTTATGATCTTCTTAATATAGTGTTTAGTTTATTTTTCAATTTCATCTTGACAGGTTTTTGATTTCCTGAGATAACTTTCCTATCATAAACTTGGCATCAAACATATGTAACAATGCATATTTTTTCATATTTAGAGAAATAATTTAATTCAACTCAGTTCTGGTATAATATAATTTAAAGAGATAAAATTATACTCACAATATCTAGAATATGTATGCAACTTTTCTGTCATTTTCTGAGGGTCTGCCTATGTAATAATTAGCACTGAATTTATGATACTAACATTCCTTATTTTATAACCCATTGTATTCCACCAGTATGGTGTCCCTAAACCCCAGAGTCAGAATTAGGTAGGACATGCAGATTTCTTGCAATCATATTAGGTATTAATTTATTCTTCTCAGAATCATTGGCCTTTTGTCCAAATGCTTTTGCTTAGAGAATATCCATATTTTATTAACTAGTACTCTCTCTCAAATTAAATTGTGCAAAAATTCCTTTCTCTGTCAAAAATCACTTCCCTGAAATTATTTTGAAAATTTACTGAAATAAATTTATTGAAATAAATTATGAAAATAAATTGCATAATAAGCCAATTATTTAAACATTTGTCATTATAGAGTTGATTATTTTGTACTATGAAATAACTTCTCCAGAGCCACTGTTATCAAACAATAAATTATTGGTTTATTATTACATTACAGAGCTTCTAGGATGGTTCAGTCAGAATCAACTCTGAGCTATATACAATTCCCAGTTCTATAACTCAGATTAAGGATAAAAAATATAAAAAATAGATGTGACTCCATAAAATCACACGTATAGGACAGAAATATATCACAAACAACTCATCTAAAAGTAAAATATTTTCCCTTTGTAATGGGGTCAATCATACCACTTCTGCCTCAGGCCCTATCAGTATACAGTAGACTTTCTAAATGCCAAAAGGGAAGATGAATGCTCTTCGAGGGCAGTCCCATGTAAAGTGTATTTCACTAACTCAAGTGATAGGAGACAAAGACATCAAGCACTTTGAAATAATTAAACATATGAAAGCTGGAGATTTTATCACAGTTCTGTTTTCATTTTCTCCTTTCAAAAGGTATGTTTGTACCAACTCAAAGAACTGAAGGCATCTCAACTTCAGATATTATCACTAGAATTGTACGTGATTATGATGTCTATGCCCGTCGCAACCTGCAAAGAGGATATACGGCTAAAGAGCTGAATGTCAGCTTTATAAATGTAAGTGCATCATCAATCATTCCAGTTACATTGTAGTTGGAAAAAATGTGTTATGATTATGTAATGATTGTGGCATGGTTAGGAAGACAGTGGTTTGTTTTGCTGTATTTCTTCTCAACATTGGCACCTGGCAGGTGGTATGCAGCCATGCCCAGCCTAGCCAAGTATAACAGGGGAGGGAATGAACCAAAGCAGTGCAGCACAGGGCTTGCTGTGAGAGAGACCTTGGGAGGTGAAGGGCGGCTGGGGCGAGACAAAGGCCGCAGGATCGGTACTTCCAGCAAACCCAGAAGAGAAAGGAGGAGGGGGGTGGAAACAAGAAGGGATATAAAAGGAGTCAGTTTGGGTGGGAGAGGGATAAAAAAAAAGATGCAGTGTTGGGAGGAGGAGTCAGCTGGAGCTGCACTGAAGAGAAAAGGAGGAGGAGGGGCGAGAAAGGAAAGAATAAAAAACAGGCCAGCCGGCAGCTGATGGTGGCAGTGACAAACAAGCAAGAAACACAGCTGGGGAAGGGTCACCCTCCAGGAGGAATGAAGAAAGGCAACATACCTGAAGGAGACCAGCAAATGGCCCTCACCCACTTCACACACTCTTGGACTCCAAGGAAGGGGATGCTGCGAGTGACATGATAGTCCACGTTACCTGCACTACACCGCCCAGACCCCAGCCTGCCCGGTTTTGGCAGCCAATAGTACACTCTCCTCACTGTGTGGATTGGGGTGGATCCTGACAGTGAGTCTACTTATAATAAGCTCTTCTGAATTTCTCAAAACAGTATAACAACTAGATTTCATTGGCTGGCACCTTTATCCACATTATCTTATCCATGTTTATATAATACTATCCAGCTCACATGTCCTTAAGGTAAGCTAACATCTTCCAAATGTGTATTGCGCAAAAGTTGCAGAGAATAAGATTTGCACCTCACACGGCATCTGCTGACATTCATTGTATCCCTGGGGTATAGCATCCTTCCCTCAGTGTGACTATGGGATCTCACATCAAACTGTAGATCACATCATGACTGGCTGTAAGTTGAGGCATTTACCAGTCCAGTTTCTGATTTCTTTCAGATAAATGATGCTGTGCTTCAATGGTTAGATGGCCTAGACATTGGTATCTGAATATACTGTAGATCTTTTTAATATTCATGTATTACTGTATTTTCATTTTAGGTGACACATTAATATACACTGTAAGTCCATGTATGTTATGCCATATGCTAAATAAGTAAATAAGTGCAGAGAATAATAACAGGTACCTTAAAAACCAGGAGTCTGGTAGCACCTTTTATGACTAATACAATTTATTAAATCATAAGCTTGTGTCTTTTAATAAAATTTGGTAGTCAGAAAATATGCTATCAGACACCTTCTGGGTTTTTTTGCCCACCGTAGACTAATACAGCTCTCCTTCTACAATGTCTAGAACAGGTAACTTAATTTTTCAAGTGGTCATCTGTATATTCACCACCTCTAATTCTTCTTTGCTATACATGCTGTCTTATCAGTAGCACAGTGGTGGTCTGGGAACTCAGGGATTTAGTGAATGTCAATGGTTTCTCCAGAAGGTAAGTTTCCTGCCCAAAAGCTCAATTTGAGAAGTTCTAGAACAAAGATCACACAGACCAATATTGCTTTTTCTGTTGAATGTACATGTATATCTCCTTTTACATTAAATAATAAACAAATCTATTTTTCAATCTGTTTGATCAAATCCACAAGAAAAAAAGAAATATGCATATATATCCATTAGGCTGGAGAAAGCATTGCTATGTCCTGAAAAAAGCATGCTGTGTCACAATTAAAATATCTTGCATGTCCTAAAAATATTCCTTTCAGCAAATACCTTTATCAGGTACCATAAGGTCATTTTTCTGTATGAGTTAATGAGCTCCCTGTCTGTCATCCCAAATTACCCCATACTATGTTGGTTTCATCTATTCAGTGCTTTTTTTCATGGAAAATACATTTTATTTCTATTTCCTAACCTGTGATTTTGCTATCTTTAATACTCAAATGTTTATGTAAATATTTAATATGTTACTTATATGAATTTCAATATATAGTGACCAAAATTTCTTCATGTCTCATGTTACTTTTATTTTTTTTATTAGGAGAAGAAATATCGTTTTCAAAATCAGGTAGACAAGATGAAAGAAAAAGTGAAGAATGTGGAAGAAAGATCTAAAGAATTTGTGAATAGAGTTGAAGAAAAAAGCCATGATCTCATTCAGAAATGGGAAGAAAAGTCTAGGGAATTTATTGGCAACTTCTTAGAACTATTTGGACCAGATGGAGCTTGGGTATTTGTTTTTTTCCACACACACATATAATTTATAAGTTATTGATACATCATCTTGTATGCCCCAAATATCTTAAAGATAACAGAGAAATAAAGCATGCTATACCTACTCAAACAATTAATATAACAAAAATACAACAGCAAAATTATATCCTGAGCTGTATTATATTTAAAATCATTCAACATTCAAAATCAGATAGAACAAAGTCTCTTAAAATGCCTGGGATTAAATCTGAGGCCATTCTCATGCAAGATAAATTACTAAGTAGTAATGTAAGATTTTTGCCTCAGTTTGTAATGAAAAACATGTGTGCTAAAAAAAAAGCACTATACTATATAAAGTAGTAATCAGTAATACTGATTTTAAGAGATACAGTTGCATGTAATGGATTTGATTTCACAATAACTGTATTGGTAAACCATTTTCAGTGAAAAGATCTTTTGTTTTTTTTCCTACAATTCAGCATGGCAGTACCTACACTACTGAAGTTTAATAGTTGCATGAAAGCCTTTGTAGAGGCCACATAGAATAATCAGCTTAAGAGTACAACTTGAGCTAGCATTGTTCTAGAAAAATAAACGATATTGCTGTGAGGCAAATTAAGTCTATCAACATTGTTAATTTTTCTTTTCAAACATTGCTTTCAATGCTGACATTAAATACAGAAGATTAATTCATCTCTTGATTCATACATGTGCATGTATTAATATGCTATTATCATAACTATATAAAATAATATATTTGAACTCCCATGCACTTTCTCCATTAAAATGGAGAAATCAATCCATTACAGTTTAATCTTATTTCTTTTCTTAAGGAGTTGGAAGTTCAATTGATCTGCATAGCAGTAATTGGTGCTGGCATGAAAAGCTTTATAAAATATGTTTCTTATGTGAAAAATAGGCAGTACTCTATGTTACATTATTTTGGTTGGGTTTATACTTTTTATTTTTTTTAAAAAAAAGTGTGTAAACTTGCATAGGAAGGATGCATAAAACAAACCTTAATTGTGCTTATTCACAATTCTGGTTCATAAGTGTTTGATTAGTTTTTTAGTTTTTCCATTATATTTTAAAAATCACTGTTTTCCTGCCTAAAAATCCTCCTGGTTTACCCAAGTATTTAGTAACTTGCTAGAAATAATATAAGAGCTAGCCCTTGTTAAGCCTGATTATATTCTGATGAAGGAAAATTTTTGTTTTACACTTTATTTTTTCCCTTTATCAGAAACACTGTAAGGCACTCAAATAATGTAAGGAACAATGCCTCCAAGGTCACTTGTGGCCCTTTCCTTCTCTCTGCCACTTCATTGCCCTTTGAAATCCCTCCTAACTTGCATGTACTTTGGCTACATCAGTTTTTTGGGGGAAGATATCTCATCACCGAAAGGGCCATCATGAAAACAGACATAAAGATAAAAAGGTTATTGAGCAAAAATAGAATTAGGAGAGCGTGCTGGGGACATATCTGTTACTGTATCCATACATGTCCACATTTCTTTGTTTCCAGAAGCAGATGTTTCAAGAGAGGAGTGGGCGCATGCTTCAAGCCTTATCTCCAAGGCAAAGTCCCACAAGCAGTCCAACCCGGGGACGTTCCCCATCACGTTCCCCATCTCCTCCTTCCCCTTGGCTCTTCAGAAAGGCTTCACCGCCTTCCTCCCCAAAGGCTGCCTCAGCATCCATTAGCAGCATGAGTGAAGGAGATGAGGATGAGAAGTAAACAAGGGAAAATTTGTAGTAAAAGAAAGAAGAAATATGCCAATGGCTCACCACACTGTTCAAAGTAGAAGAAAGAAAATGTTGCATGAGATGTTTCTGGGGGAAAAAAAAAAATTCAGATTATTGGAGCACTGAAGATCTCAACTATAAAGTAGTACTTGCCAAAGGACAGCCTGTCAAAAAAAGTCACGTATGATGAAAGAACATATAACAACTTGCCATTATTTCCCAACAGTTATGAGTAGTTTTTTATGCTGTTGCAGCTTTTGCTGCTTGAAGCTATTGGACTGTTGTGACGATTTGCTGAAAGGTTAATTTGGCAAATGATGATAAGAAGGATTCTTTTCGGTTAGAGAAGACACATTTAAATTTGAATAACACTGCACTCCACTAAAAAGTTGGATCTCACAAGAATAAAATGAAATACTGCCTGAAACAGCAGAAGTTCCTACAGTGCCAGGAAACTCTCAAATAAAATCATGCCATTAGAATTAAGCTCTGTCTTTCACAATGGACACAATATAGTTCTATTGAATTTGATTAATATTGCTTATTGAAAAGGCTTTTGTACACACCAGAGAAAGTTATTTAATGTGAAAAAATGATGGGTTCAGTTTTATTATCATATATCCTCCAAAGCTATTTTTTTCCTCTTTTTAGAATTATTGTTTGGGTTTCCTAAAGCTGTTCATTCTGTATGATTTTATATCTGTTGAATTTGGTAAATTAACTCACAGAGCAAGGTCCAATTCATTCATTAATGTTTATATCACACACTATATCATTTAAAACAATTTTTGCATATAACCTATTATTACAGAGAGTTTTCAGATAATAAACCTGGAAGCAATCAAGGGTGGCCTGGGTGCTGTCCCATTGGGTAAAGTGTTTGGTAATATGCATGTAATTCCACTGAGAATCCATGTGTAATTCTATAGAAGCAAAGCATTACATTACAACTGAGTTTTTATTGCCAAAATATCATTAGATTTTAGTAGTCAACTTTTCAGCAGCTTTGTTTTCTGCATATGGACTTAATAAAACATTTTTGTTTTTATATGCTGTTATAATACTGTAGGACAGAGTTCCCCAATGTTTAGGGTTTGGGGAACCGGCGGGGGGCGGGTGGGGGAAAGAGGGGATGGCTCCACGTGAGTGCTGGCAAGACTGTGTGCGCAGCTCCATTTGCATGAATGGCATACACGTACGTCTGCCACTCACTTAAATGAAGTGCCTGTGCTCAACCATTGCACAAGTGAGGATACACATGCTCACGCCTGCACTTGCCTGCCATTTCCACAGCCCGATTGCAAACCCCTCATGGCCCACAGGTTAGGGACCCTTGCTCTAGAGCAGCCTTTCTCAACTTAGTGCCTTTCAGATGTGTTGGACAATTTCCCATAGCCCTTAACATATCTGAGGGTGCATTGGGGAAAACCTGTCTAGAAACACACATATGCAGCATATAACTAAACATCGTAAGTAATCAGATCCTTTTTAGTAGTCTGTGTCCCTGGCATCACATCTGTTAATATTCAAAAGCAGACACGAGGAAATTTACCTTGCAAAGTAATACTTAGAAAGTGATTGAAACTTCAGAATATTTCCTATGCAGCCTAATGTCTTTTTTGCAGGGAAGTGGATAGCCCTATTGTGTTTTACAATGTTCTTTAAACACCAGTTCTTATTGATCAACTAACTGTTGAAATGTCTCCCATCAGCCTTTCAATTTTTTAAATGACAATTAAGATTACCAAGTGAAAGAAAATTATTTGTGGTATTATTGCAGGCCTGCCTAATTTATGCCTATCAAGCCTATCAACCTATCAGGTTGTAGCTATTAAAGTGGCCTTCAAATCAAACTGATTCCCATGCCTGCATGGAAACATATTTTTTTTGCAACAATACAAAGTGGATTGCCCTCACCTTCTTTTGAAATATTTATTAGAGTTCCCATCTACACTAGTGCTCTGTATTCCCTGAAGAGTTCTCAATGAAACCCAATCTTGTTCATGTTCCAAACTAAGATAGATCTCCACAAAAATCTTTATTCTTTATATCTTGAAACTATGGACACATCTGGCATTGCCAGATGTCAACCATTGTATAAGGCTCACAAACTGTATTTTGCTTCTTAATTTACAAATTGGCAGGCCTGTACAGTTGATCTCTCTCTCTCAGTTAGATGGTTGCTTCTACCTGGCCTTAAAAGAATTAAAAATGCTAAGCAGGATCAGGTCTGGGTGATACTTGAATGGGTGCCACCAGGACAAATAGAGCTGTAGGCTAGTTTTGAAAGTTAAAACAACATCCTAAAAGAAAGCAGTGACAAATTTTTTTCAGTAGTATTGCCAAAAACAAAGTAATATGAGTGTTTTCATATATTTAGCAGTCTGTGAGTCCAATTTTAAGACAGATTTAATTTTATATTTCTTGCAGGTAGCATAAAATATAACTGCATTTTTGATACACTGTCCAGTGCTCTGGTTAATATTGAGTAGAGAGCCTTTTGTTCAAGAATCATAGAACTCAATTGAAAGATTCAATTTTAAATCAAGAATGATATATTTTATCATAGGTGGCTCTATAGAACTTTCTAAAGAAGGAAATTGCAAGGAAAAAAATTAAATATTCCAGCAGAAAGAAGAGACAGTCATATAATTACAAATACAAATCACCTGTGATGATTGAAAATCACTGGTCAAATGTATAGTTTATGTCTCTGGTCACAGGTAGCACTGTCCTTTCCTTTTGAATTACTTAGTTGCCTCAGCTGCCCTCTGCATAAAAAGATGGAACGTAACTATAACAGCAGCAGCAGAACAATAGCAGCAACAATTTTATTTACTTGAGGTATCAGATGTGCCTTTCCTATACAATATATATTATGCAAATCTATTTTGATCAACACAGGTTTGGCATGCATGACATACAGATGCAATCTTATCAGCAATCAGGGCTTTTTTTGTCATAGAACTCCCAGAAGGGAGTTCCAGCACCTTTTTTGGATGGAACCTTGTAGGGTAGGCAAGGCGATTTGTATGACGTGTGTGAGTTCCAGCACCTTTTTTTTTAAGAAAAAAAGCACTGTCAGCAATTATAAGCAACTGTCCATGCTAGTATATGTACTGTATAGGGAGCAATCCTAACAGTTAAGAATCTTCATTGGTACTAAGAAGACAACTGTCTTGAGAAGCCAAAGAGAATTGATGGATGCCAGGTTGAAGATTGCTTCAGTAATCATTTTGTTCATTTATTAGCTTACAGTGCCTTATGACTTGTTAGAATTTGCATATCTGAAACTGAAGGAGACAAAGACAGTCAAGTTTAGTTAACACTTGGGGAAGACAGAATTTGAGATCTAAATTCGTTGTTGTTGTTGTTAGTTGGGAAGTCGTGTCCGACCCATCGCGACCCCATGGACAACGTTCCTCCAGGCCTTCCTGTCCTCTACCATCTTCTGATCTAAATTCAGGCTTAGTTACGGTAACTAAATGTTGATTTAGTCAGAGGCAGCATGGAATGCATAAAACCCTTGAGAAATATTGAAAAGCTATGGAATTTGATGGAAGTAAGATCAGACACACAAAAAACCAGAGGCTAGTTTCATGAGATACTTAAAGCATCCAAATAGCTGTTTAAGGTAGCCAAACTTCTGTCTTGCTTGCCCAGGAACATAAGGCTTTTTTTTCTTCACTTTTTCTTTACCTATAATAACAAATTTAATTATACAGATAAATATTCTACAGTTTCTATGGTAAATATCCGCATATGATAAAAAGTTCAGTTAAATTTTACTTAGTGCTCAGGCAGCGATGGATGCACTAATCTCATGCTATGAGGAATTTTTGTATGCAAGGTTCATAATTGTATATTTTAACATGATCTTCCAAAATCCTAACTATAAGTAGTCTTGACTAATAACCGTTCATTCAATGTCCGTTTGAAATTACAATATTGTTGAACAAACACAGTTACAATCCCTGGTTGACGGTACGGCTGTTGCAGCATTCCCCACATGATCAAAATTTGGGTGATTGGCAATTTACCAACCCTTACAATCAGTCACAGGGGCGCTGTCACCTCCCATCTCAAATCCCACTGGGCCCACCTGAACACTCAAAGCTGTCTCAGCCTTGGAGGCCTCTGTTCCCTTCTGACCTCTCTTCACTTTACCATGCCTGACTCCACTTACCTTTATGTTGTTCTGCAGCTGCTGACAGGCATGCCCAACCAAGGCAAGACAGAAAGCTCCCTCTGAAAATTGCGCAATTTGGACAAGGGACCTTCCAAACCATCACAAGAATGATCATATTTTCTAGCTTTCCTAGGCTGGGGATGAATCTGGGCATGATGGTATGGGGCACAGGTCCGCGACCCGCGGCTCCGGAGCCGCATGCGGCTCTTTCAGCCATCTCCTGCGGCTCCCAGTCCTCTGCCATGTGCAGTCCCCCCCCAAAAAAGGGGGACTAAAAAAGTTCAACCAATCAATTCAAATATGCAGGGTAGGTGCATATCTTGCCTTGGCTCCACTCTTCAGTCAAACCCTGTTCTGCGCATGCACGCATGTACGCGCATGCACACACATTTTTTGCGGCTCCCAGTTTTTCCTTTTGTGAGGGAACCGGTTCCGAGTGGCTCTTTCACTGTTTCAGACTGCTGACCCCTGGTATGGGGGATAAGACAGCAGGCTTCCATGCACTGGTTGGCACCGGACCTCCCCACACCAAGGCATCCCATACTCCAGTTAATAACTTGTATGGTTGCTTAACACTTGCAACTATGAGAGACAAAATTAGAGTCATTGATTTAAGCTATGTGGGCCTCTCACATAACAATTGCTTCACTCAATAACCAAAATTCTGGTATCAATTGTGGTCATAAATTGAAGACTACCTTTGGTGTATTTTGTGAGCAATCTGCCTTGAGGGGAAAAGACGATGTCAGGGCATTATTTTAGCAGTGATTTTAAGGAAGCAGATGGATGAAATGTGAAAATATGCCTCTATGATACTTACATTTCAGAGATTTTTATGTAATTGATCAATTTAATATAATTTCTCCCACTGATAGTGAAGATTTCCTGTTTCCATGATACACTGATAGAATACATTCTTATGCTGGGTCACATAGGAAGTGTTTTTAACTTTGTTTTGCTGTTGTTGCATTTTTATATTTTTTAAAATCTGTACTATGTATCAAATTCCAGTGTACTCACACTCCATGTAAAGTAAATCCCGTACATTGGAAGATATGTTGACATTATTTTTTACAGTGGCTTACCTCACATATATAATTGGTGTATGATGTCAAGCTTCGATTATTTAAAAAAATGGCAGTAGATAATGCAAAATACTTTTAAGGCAAGAGCAGGATATTTGGTGCTTGGAAATGCAATTTTGATTTTTTTTTATTAAATAATTGCTATTAGATGTTAGTTAATCAAAATCAGTTCATCCAGCTGGTCTTTCTGGGCTTTGTCTACTCTACATTTTAGGTGACATGGATTTTTGGATGAATTTCTCTGAATTAGTACAGTATACATTATAGATGTTTTCATAGAATAATAAGAGTTGGAAGGGACCTTGGAGATCTTTTAGTCCAATCCCCTGCTCGAGCAGAAGGTCCTATACTATTTCAGACAAATCATTATCCAGTCTCTTTTTGAAAGCATCCAGTGATGGAGCACCTACAACTTCTGAGGGCAAGCTGTTCCATTGATTGATTGCTCTCACCACTAAGAAATTTTAGGTTGCTTCTCTCCAACCATTGTTTCTTGTCTTGCCTTTTGATGTTTTGGAAAATAGTCTGACCGCCTTGTCATTGTAGGAGCACCTCAAATATTGGAACAGTATTATCATTGTCACCCCTAGTTTTTTTTATTAGACTAGACATACCCATTTCCTGCAACTGTTCATGTATTTTAGCCTCCAGCCCCCTAATAATTTTTGTTGCTGTTCCCTGCACACTTTCCAGTATCTTAAATATGGCTTACTACATTTCTGCCACTTTTTTTTCTTGTGGTGAAAAAACAGGGCAGAGATTAAAGGAAGCCATAATTTATTAACAATCATTTGGAAGCCAAATCCTGATTTGACCTTGCTACGAATGGATGTTTTAAATTTGAAAAACTGTGTGGTATGCATAAAATACCAAACTAAAGTGTGTGGAATTCATTCTAGTCATGCATTTCAAATATAAACATCAACCTGTGCTTATTTTCAGGAAATAATAATTCATTGTAACTCCAATGACCCCTGGAATGATTGTCTAATGATCGTAATATATAGAAATCCCATCCTTTTTTTCTGCTCTCTACTGCCACAAATTACCTTAAGCTTTTCCCTTATCTTTCTTCTACTCAGCACCAACATCTCAGAATTAAATCAGGATCAAACTTTCAGACCAAATCTTTCTTTCAGGTTTGAGGACAGCTTAACGCTCGGGCTTGTTTGAAGGGTACTGGAAGAATATGTTTACAAACTATTTTAAATATTGTAAGCTGCCCAGAATCTTTATGGAATCAGGTGGCCCCCAAAAATAAATCATCAAAATTTATATTGTTGAAAGCCTTGGCATGGATCAACTTTCCCCACCTGCTTTCAAGGAGATAAAAAAGTATGCTTGTCTTTGACATTTGGCACTCAAAAGTCAGCAGTCAGCATTTTGAATCAGGGGTGGCAACTCTGGCAACTTTATGACCTGTGAACTTCAGCTCCCAGAATTCCTGAGCTGATCATAGTTGCATAATTGTCCACATGATTTTGAATATAAATCCAGCTTTTAGCATTGCACTTTAAACTAAGTAGGAATAAAATCCAAGCAATATTATAGAATTAAAGTTTTTAATGTTTTCTTTAGAAATATAAGAAAGAATGTGAGATAGTGAATCATAAGAGATAATCAGGGACAGATTTTTTAAAAAGCAATATTCAACTTTTTTTTCATGACTATACTGTGTGAACAACCTATAACAGCTCCCCCGCTTCAAATATCCAGAATGGATGCAATTCAAATTTTAATCAAGTCCAAATATTTTTGGCTTGACTGAACATACAGTAAGCAATGGTGCTTCCAGTGTAATTTTATTATGATGTAACACACTAGCAAAAAGGCATGGGAATACTTGTATTGTCCTATCATCTCCAATTTCCAGTGATACAGTGAGGGGAAAAATTATTTGATCCCCTGCTGATTTTGTGTGTTTGCCCACTGACAAAGAAATGATCAGTCTATATTGTAATGGTAAGCTTATTTTAACAGTGAGAGAATAACAACAAAAAAATTCAGAAAAACATATTTCAAAAACGTTATAAATTGATTAGCATTTTAATGAGTATTTGACTCCTTCGCAAAACATACTTAGTACTTGGTGGCAAAACCTTTGTTGGCAATCCCAGAAGCCAGATGTTTCTTGTAGTTGGCCACCAGGATTGCACACATCTCAGGAGGGATTTTTGTCCCACTCTTTGCAGATCCTTTCCAAGTCATTAAGGTTTCGAGACTGCCATTTGGCAGCTCAAACCTGCAACTCCCTCCACAGATGTTCTATGGGATTAAGGTCTGGAGACTGGCTAGGCCACTCCAGGACCTTAATGTGCTTCTTCTTGAGCCACTCCTTTGTTGCCTTGGCCATGTTTTGGATCATTCGCATGCTGGAAAACCCATCCATGACTCATTTTCAATGCCCTGGCTGAGGGAAGGAGGTTCTCACCCAAGATTTGATGGTACATGGCCCCGTCCATCAACCCTTTGATGCCGTGAAGTTGTCCTGTCCCCTTTGCAGAAAAACACCCCCAAAGCATAATGTTTCCAATTCCATATTTGATACTGGGGATGGTGTTCTTGGGATCATAGGCACCATTCCTCCTCCTCCAAACACAGCGAGTTGAGTTGATGCCAAAGAGCTCAATTTTGGTCTCAGCAGACCACAACACTTTCACCCAGTTCTCCTCTGAATCATGCAGATGTTCACTGGCAAACTTTAGACGGGCCTTTATATGTGCTTTCTTGAGTAGGGGGACCTAGCGGAAGCTGCAGGATTTCAGTCCTTCATGGCATAAGGTGTTACTAAGTGACTATGGTAGTTCTGGGCTGATTCCTCACCATTCTCATGATCATTGAAACTCCACAAGGTGAGATCTTGCATGGAGCCCCAAACTAAGGGAGATTGAGAGTTATTTGGTGTATCTTCCATTTGCAAATAATCACACCAACTGTTGTCACCTTCTCATCAAGCTGCTTGGTGATAGTTTTGTAGCCCATTCCAGCTTTGTGTAGGTCTACAATCTTGTCCTTCAAATCCTGGCACAGCTCTTTGGTCTTGGCCCTGATGGAGAGTTTGGAATCTGATTGATTGCTTCTGTGGACAAGTGTCTTTTATACAGGTAACAAGCTGAGATTAGGAACACACCCTTTAAGAGAGTGCTCCTAATCTCAGCTCATTACCTGTATAAAAGACCCCTGGGAACCGGATCTCTTGCTGATTGATAGGGGATCAAATACTTATTTCACTCATTAAAATGCAAATCAATTTATAACTTTTTTTCATGCATTTTTCTGGATTTTTTTGTTATTCTCTCTCACTGTTAACATAAACTTACAATTAAAATTATAGGCTCATCATTTTGTCAGTGGGCAAATGTACAAAATCAGCAGGGGATCAAATAGTTTTTCCCCTCACTGTAGTAGGAATATTTCTAAATACTTGAAGTCTTAATTTTTATCTTGGATTGCTGAGTAATATTGGATATTTCACTCAGCAAGCCACATTTTATCGCAAAGCCAAGTTCTCCTTTAAAGGTTGGGAACTCCTGCTTTAAATTATAGGCATTGTGTTAAGGGAAGTTCCAGAAGAATGGAAGAAGTACATGTTGCTTTAGCTGTCAGTATTTCATAGGGCCATTAAGGACTATCAGAGACATTATTACTCACATACCTAATTTCTAATCGGATAATGGGTTATGCTGGGTGAATAACAAAGTATTTTAAAAATGCTTTGTTATACAGCTGTATGTACTTCAAAAGAATTTATGTATTGGAATTCTACTTCAAATTAACACATTAGTAAAACAATACTTATGTGATTTGATTGTTTTAAAACAATGTTTATTGCTTATAATTTCCAGAAAATAGAAAAAAATGAAATTAATTTTCTACTGTTGTCCCTGCTCTATGCAATATCTTGCCCCAGAGGTGAAGTTGGCCCCTACTCATCTGGCCTTCCAGAAAAGCATTAAGATCCAAGTCTGCCAAGTGGCGTGGGGATCCAATAGTGGTACACAGCCCTGGGTGTAGTTGGCAGTTTGAGGACACTCTCTCGGGTGTTTTTACCTTTGTGTATTTTTGTAAGGATTTTTATGGTGTTCTTTGTATTTGTAAACCACTCACGAGTCCTTTATATAAGATGGGTGGCTTATAAATTTCATCAATAAAACAATATCTAAATCAGATAATATTTAAAATCAGGTGTGTCAAGTCCTTGCATCAACATAAAACAGCATTTGTAGTAAGAGAGCATGTACGATAAATCCATTCCTAAGTTGTTAAGTTTCACTTTTTTGATATATCAACATAAGCATCTTTGAATCTGTTTTCTTTCCAATACTACAGTAATATGGATATTAAATCGATATAATACAGCAGGTTCTACATATGTCTCTCTCCCATTTTGCACTTTCATCGTATTGACATTTATGCTTAAATCCTCCAAGGTGCCCAATATGCAGAAATCACTTTTTTAGATGAATTAAATGTATCATTACCACTCTAATGGCAGAAACTGAAGAGGAACTAAAGAGCCTCTTGTTGCGAGTGAAGAAGGAGAGTGCAAAACTTGGGTTGAAACTAAACATTAAGAAAACCAAGATCATGGCATCCGGCCCTCTCAATTCCTGGCAAATAGATGGGGAAGAAATGGAGGTAGTGACAGATTTTATTTTCCTGGGCTCCAAGATCACTGCAGATGGGGACTGTAGCCAAGAAATTAAAAGACGCTTGCTCCTGGGGAGGAAAGCCATGGCAAATCTAGACAGCACACTAAAAAGCAGAGACATCACCCTGTCAACAAAAGTGCGTATAGTCAAGGCTATGGTCTTCCCAGTTGCAATGTATGGCAGTGAAAGCTGGACCATAAGAAAGGCTGAGCGCCAAAGATTTGAAGCCTTTGAACTGTGGTGCTGGAGAAGACTCCTGCGAGTTCCTTGGACTGCAAGGTGATCAAACCGGTCAGTCCTAGAGGAGATCAACCCTGACTGCTCTTTAGAAGGCCAGATCCTGAAGCTAAAACTCAAATACTTTGGCCACCTAATGAGAAGGAAGGACTCACTGGAGAAGAGCCTAATGCTGGGAAAGATTGAGGGCAATAGAAGAAGGGGACGACAGAGAATGAGGTGGCTGGATGGAGTCACTGAAGCAGTAGGCGTGAGCTTAAATGGACTCCAGAAGATGGTAGAGGACAGGAAGGCCTGGAGGAACATTGTCCATGGGGTCGTGATGGGTCGGACACGACTTCGCAACTAACAACAACAACAAAATGTATCATGATTAAAATACATATCTTCAGGGCTTCTTTTGTCATAGAATGCTCAGAACTGAGTTCCGGCACTTTTTGGATGGAACCTTGTAGGGTAGGCAAGGCGGGTTGTATGACATGTGTGAATTCCGGCACCTTTTTCTTTTACAAAAAAAGCACTGCATATATTTAATATTAAAAAAATATTTTTTAAAAACCCAAACAAAATGTTAGAAGAGTATTCAATTGTTCAATTTCCTAATTTTCATCAATATTCTATTTTTTAAAATGTGAATAGACTCTTACAATTTTGTTTTTGTTGTTCTAGCTGCTATTGTATTCAAATTATATGGATTGCTGATATACCCAAATGGAATGGACAAAGTTCTTTAACTGTATTTACTATCATTCATGAATTTTAGACTTATTTATAGAATATGCTTCAAAGCCACTTGACTCCAGAACTATAGGCTTCTTTCATATTTAAAAGGCAAGAAACATGACAGTTATTAGAAAAGAATGATAGTCACCCAGAGGAAACATGACACCTCCTTTCTCATTTTACATCTAATCTAAAGGAGTCCAATGGCCAGGCTCAGGGAAGTAGCCAGGTTTCCAAGGCTCATTTAAAAGCATGCAGTTCAGGGGAAATTTAAATCTCTGGGGAGCTGCTATTCCATAAGGCAGGCACTATGACAGAGAAGGCACATTTCCTGGGACACAAAAGATGACCCTGCTTATCAATGCGATTGTCCAAATGTCAGTGTTTGGGGAAAAAAACTGAATTACCAACTTTTACAATACATCTATTAACATAGGGATCTCTCTATATACATTTGACAGCCAGTTTGGCCTAGTAGTTAAACCACCAGGAGACTATGAGTTCGATTCCTGCCTTAACCATAAAAGCCAGCTAGGTGACCTTGGGCCAATCACTTTCTCAGCCCACAACGTCAGGCTTGTGCAACAAGCCACCCAGGCAATTTCTGTTACAATCAATGGCTCAACATTGGTTGATCCAAATAAAGCGAAACTTGCACTTTGGGGAAAAAGCCAAGAAAAAAAATCATTTTCCGTACGTATATTAATTTCTGTATTTTGAATTTTAGGAGCACATAATTAGCTCTCTCACTAAATGGATATAACAGTCAATTAAAAAACATCAATTTTTCAGAAAGTAAACTAATGTGGTTGTTTTCTGCAGGTTCTCCTGTGGGTTTTTTTCTTTGAAAGATGGCCATTCTTCCAGTAAAACACTAGACTTTAGCCAGTCATCTTGGGATTTTTGGTTTTTTGTCTTTTAATTTAGAATGTTTGTGGAGTATATGTGAAAAACCAGTGTATTCCTAGAAATACCAAATTATGTCTGGAGCTTGATCTTTGGAGCATGTTAGTTTTCCATTTTTGATTGAGAATTGAAATCTAAGAGGGTGAAATATGAAACCTGTTGCGTGCAAAAATGTTGCTGGATACATTGGTGTCCATGCACATCATTGTACACACACACCTTTTAAGATCAGTCTCACAAATGTACACTAATTGGGGGATATAGATCTTAAGGGATGTGTACATAATGATGATCTATCAGATTTATAAGTTATTTGTAACAAAATGTAGCTTACTTACCGTATTTTCCGGCGTATTAAGACGACCTGGCGTATAAGACGACCCCCTACTTTTAAGAAGTTTTTCAAGGTTTTTTGTCTCATACGCCGGAAAATACTTACATGCCCTGCCCTCCCTGTCCGTCATAATCCAAAATTCCGTTTGGATCAATCAAACACAACTCAGTGATGCCAGACTGGATTTGTAAACAGATCCAAAACTGTCACATTCAGAATCACCATGGTATCATGTTCTCCGAGAGTCCTCCATTGAATTCAACAGACTGAAGTAATGAAGGAGAGGTTTGAATGAAAAATACGCTAGACAGTTTTAACTGGAGTGTTAAATCACCACTCTAACACTCACACGCCCCCCCCCTTTCAAAGGATTGTTTTTATGGTCCTGTCTTTCGATGTTCTTATCCCATCTCTTTCCATCTGCAATTTTCGGGCAGCTTTTAGTTTAAATAAAAAACGTATCCCAAGAGTTATCGATAGTCTTTACAAAAAACTAAGGCCCCTCGAGTTCAGAAGTCTGCTCCCCCCACCAAAAAAAAAATCCCAGGAGGAAAAAAACATTTTCTACCCGTCAAATAAAAATATAATGGCTCTCTACTCTTCCCTTCCCCCGTTTCACATACCATTAAGCACAGCCGAAAACCCCGTGCCCCTGCTGTTTAAAAAGTTTTGATCTTTGCAAATGACCTTAGCAAAACTTCTGCGCAGCAGATGTGGGAACAGCGGGTGCGTCTCATCCTTCCTCCTGCTCCGGATTGATCCCCGTCCTGCCGCCCCTCTTCAATTTGAGGCCGAAGCCAGTTTCTGAACCAAGAAAGGGGAGTTCAGTGCAAGGCGCCCCAGGATCGAGCTAAATTGCCGGTTAATGCAGAACGGAGAAGACAGGAAAAGTTCCCCAAGAGTTAGAGCAGGAAAGGCGAGGCAACCACTGACCAAGGGGATGGAAATTGTCCGAATCCACGCAAGCGCTCCTCGCAACTGCTTCTTGCCCTGCTTCACCCTCCCCAAATGAAATTAAAACAACCTCTTACCGCCTCGCCCGAGACGCAGGCCGATAAGGCGACGGCAAGCACCATCCACACGTTCCACATTATTCCTGCGTTTGCAGCTCTCGCTGCGGCTGCTGCTGCGCGTGGGGCTGCTGGCCGTCCTGCAGGCGCTGGGCCGTCCTGCCGCTGCCTGAGGGGAGGGCCTCGCGCCCACCGGACTCACCTGTCACCAGCACCGCTCTCCCCCCTGCGGGGAATGCGCTTCCGCTGGGCGGTGCTGGCCGAGACGAGCCAGCAGGCAGCCGCCGTGAGCGTGGCGCTGAGGGGCAGCAGCAGGATGGCCCAGCGCCTGCAGGACGGCCAGCAGCCCGACGCGCAGCAGCAGCCGCTGGCTCAGCAACAAGTCCGAGCGCAGGAGCCGCACCGCCAGGCTGCCCAGGAAAAGCAGCCACACCGAGAGGCTGCACACCCAGTCCAGCTCCATGAGGGGCAGGGCGAGAAGCCGGCTGGGAAGAGGGACCGGGAGCCCGGGCCGAGCGCGCCTCGGCCGACGGTGAGAGGGAAGCGGCACATGAAAAAGAGGCTGCGGGCGGAGCTGCCCCGCCCTGCGCCGAATGGGAGAAGTTCAAGGCCTGGGGGGGGAAGCAGGAGGGGCGCCGGCCGTGGCGGGGTGGCGGCTGCCCTCCGGCGCTGCCTGCCGCCCGGGAAACGCTGCGCCTCGGAGGCCGGCAGAAGCGCGGGAGCAGCGGGAGGGCCAGCGGGGCCAGTCGGGCCTTCGCCTCCTCTGCGACGGACAAGAGCCGACGGGCAGCGGCGCCTTCGCGTGGGGAGAGCCGCCCGACGCTCCCGCCCAGCCGTATCCCGGAGCCGCGCCGGAGATAGCTCGGTTGCGCACGGCGGCCCGGCTTTGCAAGAACGGGGACGCTCGACTGATTTGTTTTTTTTTCCAGCGTATAAGATGACCTGGCGTATAAGACGACCCCCCAACTTTTGAGGTGATTTTCAGGGGTTCAAAAGTCGTCTTATACGCCGGAAAATACGGTAACAATTGTTGGATTATTTTTAACCTAATGAGGACTTTCCACAATATTTATGTAGGAGTCTCAGAAACCACATTTCCCAATTTTTTTCATTAAAAAAATAAACGCAACAAATTAAACTTGAGCAATGAAACCCATCAACCATTTATGAAAAGTACATTCATTATTACATCCTTTTTACAAGTAAAAGATAGGTTTGGAATGCTAACATAATTAAGTTTAATAACTTATACTGAGTTCTTATTCACCAAGTATTTAACTGTGACAGTTTTTCTTACACTTCAGTATACAAGCCAATATAAGGGGTTTTTTTTACAAGCATTCCGTTTTTAAGAATGTTTATTGTCCTTAAACTTGTAAGTCAAGGACTTTCAGTTTTAAGAGATATTTCAGCAATTAGAAATTGGAATTTATGATTGTTAGTCAAGTGCTCCCAAATTCAATTTATGTAAATTGATTACAAATGCAATTTGATACTTATAACCTATTCATCCCTGACTTGGGTGATTTATGCTGAGTTGACTTTCCTGATTTGACTTACTGAAGGGCCTCAGGTGTGCATAATAATATTGATAGTAGAACCAACAAAAAGTGTATTTTTTAAAATATTCATACTGTATATGTGAATAAAGAATGGCAAAAATTCTACAAGATGATTAGACTAATCAGGCATTTTGTAAGTCAAATAGATGCAAATCACTGTAAATTTTGCTCCAAAAGTTCATGAACAGAAATAATAGCAAGGATTTTAAACACTTTTTGCAGTAGAAAAACTGGCAAAATAAGGTGTAATATGATCACCTACATTAAGTATTCTTTTTATGTTGTTCAGGATACAAAGTACAGACATCATAAAAGCGAATAGGAAACTGATTCCAAATGATTTGCATATATAATTGCCTACTTTGTCTAAAATTTGAAGCACAGCAATATATACAAAATGAATATTAACTAGATTAATACCCATTTTAATATGAATCTTCCCTAAAGCAATATATAAGAAGTTCAAATTGCAAGTCATCCTCATGAATGCAGATTCTATTCTAAAACTCATTAAAATTAGCGGCCTGTCTCTTCGGCACAGATACCCTTTCAAGAAAAGCACTGAAGCATTAGACAAACCCATGTGAGGAAGTCCAAATGGTGGCATACAAAGGCAGGAATATATGGGTTTGTTGAATCACTATCAGAGACATGTTAAGCTTATGCTGAAAGTAACTTCTCCAAGCAATCATGACAGTAACAGGGGTATAACCTTGGGGCCAGGAAAATCAATCCTTTCTGCTTTTGCAATTTGAATGCCACGTAAAATGGAGATAGTGCCTTGGGGAAAATTTATGTTGATACATTACACAGGTATTTTAAAAATAATCACAGGTTATCCTTAAAATATTTATTGATCACAAACTTGAAGTGGACATTTAACATTCGAACCATCATTAAAAAGACATAACAAAGAATGTTCTTTCTGCGTCAACTCAGGCAATTCAGACTGCCTCAGGAACTGTTAATACAGTTTTAAAGAATAATTATTTAATCTGTCATTTGTACTTCTATAACTGCCTGGTTTGGTACAGCAATCAAACAGGACAGATACAGACTCCATCAGATAATTAAGACTGCAGAAAGAACAATTGCAACCAGCCTGCCTTCCATAGAAGATCTGTACATTGCACGGGTCTGAGGCTTGAGAAAATATCAAGACCCCTCATATCCTGGCCATAAACGGTTTCAACTCCTCCCCTTGGGGTGGCGCTATAGGGAATCACAAACAATAACAAGCAATAATCCCTCTCTTCTAATGACAAAAAATTCAGTGAAATTATCCTATCCCTATGCTTGGACACAGGATGCAGCTGAAATCACCAGTACAGTGGGAAAGACACTTTTACTTACTGGTGTGGGTAAATAGTTTTAACCTGCTCTGTTCAGACTCAGTATATTTTTGGTTCTGATTTGTTATTTCAGATTATTACTCTATTGCAAACAGAAGCACTATGGTTTCTCTCTCTCTCTCTCTCTCTCTCTCTCTCTCTCTCTCACACACACACACACACACACACACACAAAGGGAGAGGAGGGGGGAATGTATGTATCAGTGCTTGCTTTCTTAAAATATCTTCTGAAAAGAAGCAGGTAGTCATTAACAAATAGTTCAGACTGACCCTCGCAATCAAACCACCATCAATCACAACTGCAGCCTTTTAGATCAGGGGTCCCCAATCCCCAGTCCGTGGACTAGTTACGGGCCGCGGCATGCCAGCAACCAGTCCGCACAAACAAGCAAAGCCCCATCCACGGGATGCAGGCAGCACACAAAACCACGCACCCTCCAGTCCATGGAAAAACCTCTCTCCACGGAACTGGTCCCTGGTGCCCAAGAGGTTGCGAACTTCTGTTTCAGATGGATACTAAGGTAAAGAGCTAGGACCTTTCAGATAAAGTGTCTAGCTGGAGAAATCAAGAACAGGCAGAGTAGGCATAATTATACTCAAAAGATTATGGGAGTTTTGTACAGTAAACACTGCTAAGGCAGGCTAAGTAATAGGATGCTAAAACTGAAACAAAACACACCATATGTACGGTACTTCAGACTAAAGAATGCAGTCCAGTTTGGAAAGTAAATTTAACTGGCCAAACCCTAGCTACTTTTAAGAATATATGGCTAAAATATAGCCCCAAAAGAATCAATAACAATTTATCATTTTAGTATTTTTATTGCACAGTATGAAGGGAGAGATACAGCATTTACAGTGAAATAACTTTATATGTGGCAACACCAGAATTCTAGAACATGTTACAGAGTATTATGAAGAGCTCCATGTGTTTGGAATTCCGCGAGAAGGCAATCCCTTTCTCCAGTGTATTTCATCCTGTCACATTCGTGTGAGCTTCTTTTGTAATGCAGAACTACCTAGGCAAGCACTCCCAACTTGGTCCAAAAAAGTTTTCTGAGGTCAGAATGCAGGGCTTTTCCACCGTTATGAGCCTTTAAAGTGGACATGTTAAATATTGCAAGATTGATCCATACTATGGAGTACATTTATATGTCAAGTTAACTTTCCTCAGATATCTTTGGCCATAATGAGGTTATCTTATGATGATTTTGGTTTTAACCTGCCAGATTTTCAATTACATCACAAGGCATTTAACAACTATATTTGTTTAGAATGCAACCTTCTATGAATATTCCTCTCTTTGGGTATACAGTGGTAAACATGAACACCTCTGAAATACTAGCAAGTTTTAGGGCACAAGTATTAAAGAGGGATCTTTGTTATTAACCTTGATAGCTGCCAGAAACATTTGGTTACTAACTGTTAAGAGGTTAATCACATGAGAATTCAACATTGAGGAATAGCCAAATGTGAAAATAGCAGGTAAGATAGCTTAATAGAACACTTTAGGCAAATAAAAGATACTTTAATCTGATTGACTTCTAAAGGTTGTTTCGAAAACTTTTGCAAGACTGCATTTTGAACATGACTTTCCTACAACAATAGATACCGGTACAGTTGAGAGATCTACAAAGCAAAATGGCCCAAATACATTAGCAGAATTACCTGAAATTTTAGGAACCTCAATAGAAGCAGCATTCTAATGGAAACCATTAATCCAATTTAAATAAAAGATAAAAAAAAGTTTGTTATCAGTTCTTTACCTGAATTGTGGAATGAAGAACTGGAATACTTAATTTTAAAGAATCAGTGGATTCTGTTAAGAAATATAAACTATACTTCCTATGATTTAAAAACAAAATTAATTCACCAGAAAGTATGTCATGCTTTTGTACCATTCTTAAATGTTTTAAGATTTTTTTCATGCTAATGCTGTAAAAAGTTTTGAAGTTCCTTAATTCATGTAATCTGAACTGATTCAGCTATGTCATATTGTTTTCAAATTACTACATATATCAAATTCTGAGAAAAAAATATCCTTAAAATACTTAATGTGCTGTCGAAGTATAGTTGTTAGTTATCTCATTAAGAGTTTTGGCTTTATCAAGCCTAGGCAAAGCTAAGAGAATAATTTTACCTAAATGGAAAGAAACATATCCATCTGTTTTTAAGGATTGGGTTCAGGATACGATTTTCTGTCCTTTTCAGAAGTTTATGTGTTCTGAAAATAATATGAAATATAGTTTCATCTGACATATTTAATAAGTTTATGGACTGGATTAATTTTGTATCAATGCCTATGGATATTTTACATTTTTGTTATTTTTTCCTCTTTCTTGTTTTTATTTTAATCATCACAATATATTTTGGTGTTTTACGTTTTCTTCACTTATAATCGTCATTTTTTTCCTACTGACATTATTCTTTTTTATTTCACTATTAAAAATAATTTAAAAAGCATAGAGGCACAAAAGGAGCTATTTCCTCTCTCATATTAAACCAATGAGCTAATATTTGATTATGTTCAATAAATGTGCATGAACAAGTTTTTCCTTCTCTTAGGAAAGGAAAAGGTTTTCTAACCAAATGAAGCTCCATTCTAACCAAATAAAAATACCACTACCTAACAGTGACATATAGGTGTTGTACAGAACAACACAAAGTTCCATTAAGGTTAACAGAATCAATGAATTTAAAAACAGACTAATTTCTGTGGAATGAGTGAAGTACCGTGAAACACTTGCTTGAGGACAATTTCAAGGGAAAGAGCCAAGAAGCAGAGAGAGTTTTTAAGATGCTGTTAGATCCTAGGTTTTCAAATTATTTTGAGAGAGAGAGTACAGCACACTACAAGGGTGGAGGCATCATGTTCTTACAGCAGGAGGATCCCAAGATAGATGAAGAGCCAAGAGCTGGCACTGCCGTTAATTGCTACCTGCATGAAAGAAATAAAACAACTTAGTGGCTTCCACACATTGTGCTACACTAGATGATGACTTGGTTGGTTTTGCTTAGTGTGATACGTGAACTATCAATGGTTAAGCAAACTAAAATAGCGCAAACATGAATGCAGTCATTTTCTTCCTAGTACAAGTTAATACTAAAACCACTGCCATCTCGGTTTTTTTTCCAAATGAAACTTTTACTGTATAATCCTTCAACAAAATACATTTTAAAGAAACTGAAATTTTTCATGTTCCTTTTTATAACCTCTTGTGTTTTCTCACAATTTTTTCTACTTTAATACTAAAAAAAGAGAAAAAAACTGCACAATGCTTTTTAACTGAAAGCAGTTTATCCGTTAGGGACACTTTACGTTTTTTGTGATTTCTATTCTATATCACAAGGTACTGATTGCATTGGACATTTTTGCCCCACTCTCTCCCCAACCGATCTTTGCTGAGACATTAATGTATTCCAGATGTTATAAAAAATAAATGCCCAAATTCAGATGCATCAGTGTAGGGCATCTACATCTACCAGAACATTTCCCATAAATAAATGAGACATTCAAATTTTTGAGAAAGTGCATTGCAGAGAAATCACACATTACATACTATTCTTGCCTCCCTTTAATAAATCAGACAGAGCCAATAAAAATTTGTTTGAGAATCTAACATTTCTCTTTCTCAATGGAATTTAATAAAACCTTGGTTTAGTGGATTTTGGATATAATTGACTAAATGTATATTTTTCACCTCCACTTCTCCCTAAATAACAGAGATCAATTGCATCCAAAATACTCCAGACAGTTAAAAATTAGTTAAATTTACATTCAATTTGTATCTTTTGTGTAATGACATCCTTACTCAAAGATGCAAATCACATTTGCCTCAATCTGCCATTATTTAATTTGCATTTTGATGGATATGCAAAAGTAATGGGCATTTCCTCCCAACTGATCTGTTAAACTGAAGTTGCATTGTAATTTATTTTAGAAAAAGCACACAATCCTTGAAAATCTTTGGAAATAAAAAAGGAACAGCAGGAAAATCCTTACCCTGTTTTGTTAAAACCAAGCATCTCAACATATGGATATGATGTAGATAAAAAAGCATTTGAGGGCCATTTTAGGAGAGAAACAAGTCTAGAATAATTTTTATGAAGCTTCCTGATGCTATTTTAGTCCAATACTACTTTCATATATAACAGAGACATAGAACTGAATGTAATTTCTAATTTGGTTTCAAATTATTCTATAGATAGTATCACTACAATTCTTCCAAATATTAAAATGCTGCATTTACACTTAAATCATACTTGTGTGTATAAAACAAGAATGTTGAGACTTTAGCATGAAGTTGCCCATATTTTAGACCACAGCTAATACATAAGAGCACAATAGTGTAAATGAAACTACAGAAGGAAGGAACACTGAATCACCTACATATAATTTGCTTTTATCTAGGCTCAAACTGCTGGCCCACGGGCTGGATGCATCATGCCAAAACTGCGCCCACCCCATTGCCGACAATGGGGAAAAAGTTGCAATACATCACGTCATGTGATGTCGCGAGTTTGACACCCGATCTAGGCCTTATTTTCTACTTACTGGCCAACACTTAAACAGCTAGTTGAGAGGTTTTAGCCAATCTCAGTTGACCCTGAAAAGCAAAATAGGGTCACAGATATTTAGTACCTGGATGGGAAAATACTTCAGGAAATCCCAGGACTGCAGGCTAGTCTGAGGAATAAAAAAAGAAATTCCAGAGGGCAACAGTGTATTTTTAAAAATAACTCCACATCAAAATGGCACAGTCGTATCTAAGATAGAGATACAAGTTTTAATCCTGTAGTTTGGGAGGCAGGGATGCCTTTAAGTTAATGTTAAGTCTTGGAAACTGTGTGAATTAATCCTTGCAGTCTTCTTGGCAAGATTTCTGGAAGTGGTTTGCCACTGCCTTCTGGTGCAAAGAAACTGTGACTGGCCCAAGTCACCTAGTTGGCTTTGTGTCTAAAATAGGACTAGAATTTGCAATCTCTCAGTTTCTGGCCTGATGCTTTAACTACTATATCAAATTGGTACTCAATCAAATAGTATCCATTCCAAATCTTCTGGAAGGGGATTTGAATGTACCTTATAGTGACTGAACCATTGTTTAATTCTTGTCCTTTCCAGATGAAAAATGAAGAATTTACTACATCTGTTTTTCAGATGCCAAGACACTTTAACCCAGTAAGATTAACAGCTTTACACACAAGATAAATGAGGAGTTCTAAAAGTTGATATATGGTAATATTCTGTTGATCACTCTATACCTTATTTTCCTTTTAATTAAATTGTGAGCTATTGGAAATATACATAGAGCTAATACGGATATTTTTCAGAGTGCAAAGGATTTCTACTGCTCAGAAAGAAGACATTAGCATAAAATTAATAAACATCATTAAAATGCATGTATATATTTAGATACACAAATATGTATATCACAAAAGTTTCAAAACAAAGCTATAGATGCCTCAATTGCAACTGGGGTACTTTGTTTTAATTAGGAATTAGGATTCTTGCTACATCTAAATATAGATTGCCATAGTAATTTTTAAACATCTAGGCAAAAATTCAAACTTTCTCCTTATTTTCATATTAGAACAAACTGTATTACAATTTTGTTCATAGGTTCTTGTCAAAACAACATAAAGACACAATCTAAAGATAACGAAGATTCTTTGTGTGTTTTGAAGATCTCCTCACGTTAGTACTGCTTTTGTGAAAAAATATTACAAGAATTCTTACTTGACTTCTTTGAAAATAAAATTCTATTTCTAGTCATAATATCGGATGAAGTATCATTCAAATGTGTCATCTGTTTCACTTTTATTCTGTTTCCATTAAAGAAAATTCTTAAACAATTTTTAGACATTTATGTCAGTGTGCTGTTGAATATTTAATCTGACAATATTTGACATTCCTTTTATGATCCTTTTGCTAATTATTTTCATTTTAATATAAATGGGTCTCTAATGACTAACATATTAACATTAATACTATAAATTAAGATCTGATGTTATGAACCTAACATTTGAAATTACTCTTTTCTTTATGATCAGTAGAAAATACTTCAATTATAAAACATAATTGTCTTATTTATCAATAGGTTTGGCCTGGCAGAAGAGGCAGTTTGCACATTTACAGTATTGAAGCTATTAACCTAAAAAGGAAAACTTTATCAGGATAGTGCCTGCAAAATGAAAGTCTTACTATTTTCCCTGAAAACTAAATCAATATTAAATAAACTGGCTCTTGAAACTGGGAATTAGAAAGAAAACATTTAAAGCCTAAAGGACTTTTTGATTATAGCAAAAATCATATACTGATATAAGATCTGACAAACTTCATAATAAGGATTTTTTTAAGATAACGGATTATATATAGTGCCATATAAAATGCAGCAATATGAGTTTTCTATGCACACATTCAAGTACACAAGAATTTTTCTGTTGCATTATATTGCTGTGCAAGGCATTATTGTCAAATAACAAGTCAAAGCATTTTTTTCAATTATTACATAGGAGTAGAAAGTGATCTTACAAAATAGTACCCTTTTACTATACAATTTTATAATCTAACTGTAGTCATAGTGCAACCCTCTTTGTAATTTATGACATAGTAATCAAGCATATTTTGGCAAAATAATTACAAAAACTCACACCAAAAATGCATAATGCCAGTCCTTCAAAGTCCTCTGTTCTTGCTATTTCAAATCCCTTAACAGATCTTTCCAAATAAATAATTGGCTACATAAGATTTAGAGGAGTTTGGAAACTGAAACAAAGCATTGTTGAATGCAAGTATGTATCAAGGCTGATGAATTATCTGTTAGCTTTATACTTGGAAGCATCCCTCGGTTCACTGCTAGGGTTACTCCAATCATCCGCTTCTGGAGTGGTTTTGTAATGTCGCCAAGCTGACTTATTAAAAACTGGTAGTCTTTCAAATGATTCACTTGATAACGCCTAAAAAAAGAAACAGGAACACATACATGCTTCAGATCATTCCAATTGGTTACAAGAAAATTCAATAAAGACAGATCATCATCCTAAATGAAGAAAGAGTATACATGCTCAATACATATTCATTGGAACATGTATTTTATTTCATATTTTGTATTTTCAATCTTTATTTCACTTTCTGTACTTTTGTTTGTACTGCAGCATGTGGATTTATACCTTCTTACTACAGACACATAATCATGCTTAGTTACTGAAGCCCTACAATATAATATATTCTATCTCAGATTTGGAGTTTGTTTCAATAATGAAACATTCCATTGTCTATTAGCTGGAATTATGCTATCTCATTGTTTCTATTTAGGAACAGCTTTATTGGAAAGAATAAACAGAGAAAAGTTTAGTAATGTTACAACTGAACCTAGTTACCAATCTGGTTCCAAAGGCCATTTTATTATCTATGAATAAAGGGTTTAAAAAATGTTCCCAGAATGTAGGAAAGTACTATCTTGAATAAATCAGAATGACTTCTACTACAGATGCATAGCAATAAAGCACTTGCCAAAATATAATCAGCTATAAAACTTTAAAAGTTAGTAAGAGTACTAACATCCCATATTGTTCTTGTACAATAAT
The DNA here is from genome assembly GCF_947247035.1 of Vipera ursinii. Classification (NCBI taxonomy): domain Eukaryota; kingdom Metazoa; phylum Chordata; class Lepidosauria; order Squamata; family Viperidae; genus Vipera; species Vipera ursinii. The sequence continues at coordinate 64,672,061 of NC_139514.1, forward strand.
CCATTATTACCTTCAGATAGATTACTGCATCTGTACCCACTCCTTCCATAGAATATAGTTTGAGGTCACCTTGAAAATATCGAGCATAAAGACGAGAAATTGGCAGACCATACCCATATCCAGCCTAAGAAAAAAATCAGTAACATAAGAATTAAAAAACCTGAAATGTTAATCGTCAAATAGAGACAAGAATCTTCACAGAGATTTAAAAATAACTTATGTTTCCCGTCAATTATGTGATGAGCAGATTATCCAAAGTTTTATCTCCTATTTTGTGCCACAGTATTCTATGATAGATTACAACTGTCTCCCCTTATACTTAAATTAATCAACAACCTGCCCTGTTTAACAATGGAGAAATGTTCATTCAACTTTTGTGACACTTCTACTCTTGAATTTGGAATTAATATGCCTTACTGTATTTTAAAATGCCTAATGGCAGAGACAAAAAGCATGCTATTCAATTATTCCTTTTTACATAAAAATGAAATTTACACACATAAAGTGGCACTTGCTCTTTTAATATATGTAGAATCTCACTCACATTTAAGGTATATCAGGTCTAATGGACACGCCTTTCCTCCTATTAGTCTGTTAAATTGAGGCTTTATTATGTAGATGAAATTGACAAGTAGTGACTTTCAAATGCCACTTTAGTGCCATCTACAAATTTGATGAGTTCCCCTTCTATTCCCTCATCTAAGTCATTTATGAAGATATAAAAGAGTACCGGGCCTAAGAAAAAACCTTGTGGTACCCCACTGTTTCCTTCCTACCATGTAGATGTAGTACCATTAAGGATTACTCGTTGACTATGGTTTGTCAGTCATCTGGTGGTGATGCTGGCTGTCCCACATTTTTCTAATTCACCACGTAGGTTTGATCTACTTAGTCAAATGCCTTGCTGAAGTCTAAATATACTATGCTATACATTTTGCTGGTCTGCTAATTTAGTCACTTTATCAAAGAATTAAATAAAGTTGATTTGGCATGATCTGTTTTTAACAAACCTGTGCTGGCTATTAGTTATAACTTTGTTTCTAGATATTCACAGATCTGTTTTTTATTATTATTATTTTTTCAGTATTGATATTGGGCTGATTGGTCTGTAATTTCCTGGATCTGTTTTTCCCCCTTTTTTGAAGATGGAAAGCACATCAGCTCTTTTCCAATCCTCTGGTGCTCCAGGATTTTTTAAAGATATGGTACAGTGGTTCTGAGATAACATCTGCCAGCTCCTTCAGAACTCTGGGATGTACTCCATTAGGTCCTGGTGATTTATATATTCATCAAGATGATAATGAATACATGACAGATGTTCCTTTACCATTTTCTTGCTTATTTTAATTATTTCTAGTCTGTCTTTTACAGTTATGTGTTTGGTAGATTGGACTATAGTTTCTTTTTGTGTGAAAACTGATGCAAACAATGAGTTAAGCAGCTCCACTTTCTCTCTACTGCCTGTTACTTCCTTGCCATCTTCTTTCTTTAGTGGACCGTTTCCTTGACTGTTTTCTTGCTGCTTACACGTTGAAAGAATTTTTTTATTATTTTTGACTTTTGTTGCAAGTCTTTGTTCATTCTGAGTCTTTGCTTTCCTGACTTCATCTTTGCATATTCTGGCTATCTGCTGATATTCTGTCTTAGTTATGTGTCCCTCTTTCCATTTTTTTGTAATTATCCCTTTTGTCTTTCAGTTTATCAAAGAGATCTTTGTGCAGCCATCCTGGTTTCTTCTTTGATTTCTTGTTTTCCTTTTTCAATGCTGTTCTGTTGGACTCGCTTTTATGATCACATGTTTATCCATGGAATTTTTCTTAGGCTCTGAGGAGTTCGTTAAAAATTTTTGCTTCCTCACTGGATGTTTGCCTTTTGTTGGAAATATAGGTGAAAACACCACTTGTGCTCCCGATTCTTTAACTTTCTCCCCCAGCTGTTCATAATGCCTTGTTACTGTTTTCAGATTCATTGTTGTGTCACTGGTCCTCACATGTGAGAAAAGAAAGGGGTAGTAATCCATGGGGTTATTTTAGTAAGGTACCCTAGATTGACTGTCTGGTCTGCAAACTAGTTTCTTTTTCCCTAAGAATTGAATCTATTACTAATAGTCACCTTTTTTTTCCTTAGGGAAATGTGGGGTACTTTTCTTCCTGTCATGGGAATGCTGGGTTGTGTCTCTTTTTAAGAAACTGATGAATACTCTTTTGTGGATGTCTGCATATTTTCTTTCAGGGGGAGGCTATGAAAGCAATTGTTCAGTTCCAGAAGGGCTTCATTGGAATAGGTTAGGGTAGATACTAAGGGCTTTGCTCTTGGTTGTTGTTTTCTTCTAAAAGTGATGTTTCCACTGGTCTTGGTCTTTAGGTACATATGTAGGGTCATTTTTTACAGAAGCTGTTTGTTCCTTATTGTGTTCAATTTGGGTGTATCGACTTTCTTCTTTATGTTCATATATGGGGTCATTTTTTAAAGCTGTTTGTTCCCTATTGTGTTTTATTTTGGTGTAGTCTTCTTGTTTAGGTTGGGACTTCTCGCTTTGTTCATTGAATTTCAGAGTGGCTAGAGTAGCCTCTCGATTCTTTACCTTTTCCTCTAGTAATTCAGGTAGTTTACATTTGATACATACATAATTTGGGTCTTCTGTGGGCATAAGCTGAAACATATCACACACTATGCAACTCACTATAGCGTTAGTCTCTATTTTCATGACCTTTTGTTTATTTGTTAAAAAAGTAAAAATTTCTTTAAAAATAATATTTTCCCTGTTGCAAGTGTCAGTTTACAAGAGTTTACTGGAGTTCTTGGTCTTATGCTCTCAATCTTGAAAAATTCATTATCTTCCCTGTTTTGAAGTGTCTGTTTTTCCATGGCTTATTTTTTCTCCCTTAGATTATTAAGATTTAAAAATTTCTAAAGAATTAAAATAAGTAAACTTTATTTTTTAATTGAAAAAAGAAATTGAAAATTGAAGAAATTAAAATGGAAAAAAGATTTTTTATAAAAAATTGAAAATATAAAGTTTAAAATCAACAAGGTCAAGTAAGTTACGTTTATCCATCTCAGCAAGATCTGTCAATTTAATCAACCATTCTTCCATAGTAGGTAGTGTCGAATATTGCAGATATGTGCCATATAGATGTTTGCACTTATCTGACAACTCAGCTAGAATTATGAATAGTTTAAAGAACTTAAAATCTTTTAGGAACATTCAGTTTGGTTTGTGCTACTAATATTACTTATTATCATAAGAGGGAGAGTTGGAAGAATAAGTTCAAAATGTATAAATATCCACTTCACTAGATAGTTTTACTACTGTGATTTCACTTTTACCTGAATGTTTACTGAATGGTACTCCATCAAGGATGTTATTCAAACAGTTCAAGACTGTTTCTTAGTTTAAATTCTGCTATTTTCACCAATACTAAATCAAAGCCACAGAATTCAGGTTCAGCATATTTGAAAATTGTGAGCATACTGCTTTCATGAAATGTATGGAAATGGCAACATGAAAAGTAATCACATACCTGTTATTATACAAACAGTGATTTATATAAAGTGATGCATGCATTTGATATCTGATAATCAAAAAATACAAAATATAAAAAACAGAAAGAATTCTATAGGAATACGTGAGAGTTGCTGGTCTGCTATTGCTATGTGAATAATCTATAATTTAGACTCTATTATGTATGTATTATTATGACATCTCAAGTGAAGAGATTGTGTTCATAGTACAAACTATTATTCCCTTAATGTGCTTTATGTTGAAACACAATCCAGAGAGCACTTTAGCTTGCAGAAAAGAACTTACCAAAGGTACTCTTGATGGCTCCAAACTAGGCCTGGGAGCAGTTGAATACATATAATTAAAAAGGCGATCTATTTTTCTCAGAGGTACACCACCACCTTTATCACTTATCTATAGAATAAAACCAGAAATTGACATAACACAATGACCTCCAAGGAACTAACAGAATGTACCATATTTGTCTACAATTTCCACAGGTTAAATTTACAGAACTAGGGAAGAGAGATTGAGAAGCAGCAATTCAGAAACATAAAACAAATTCATCATTCATGAAGCAAGCCCAATATCCAGCCTCCCTATACTGATAGACACTATCCTAATTATAGTGTACTGAAAAGTAGGTGACCCATGTTAGAAAAGCCTACTCAATTCATCAAGGTGCTATAAACTAAAATGAATGTGTAAATAACTATTCAAAGAGCCAAATAGTCATAATAATTTGAAATAAAATTCTACCTGAGAAAATTAACACCAATATCTCATCATAAAAATTTCTCAACCTATGCCTTTTAAGTTACCTACATTATTCACAAAGGTACTCACTCAATATATACAGTTATTTTCTACCTCAGTTAACAAAAAAGATTTTTTAAATTTTAGTATATTATTTACCTTTATTGATAGGTCTTCTTTTCCCAAAGTGACTAATGTTTTAACTGATGGATAGCTTTCACATTTACCTTCATGCAGCTCTACTGTAGCTCGCATTGAATTCTGCAATTCGAAACAAAACTTTTAAAGACACTTAACTCATGTTAGTAGTAACACCAGAAAATTTTACAAATTCTGGTCACCTTTTAATTTAAAACTATGAACTTCTGTCTCATTTATATACAATTTAAAAAAGAAGACAGTAACCTGAATGTATAAAGTAACCTGAATGTATAAAGTATTCAAGTGTATAAATGACACTATGTAAACATTCTTTCTTGTCATGCAAGTAGGAGCATATTTCTTTGTACAAAAATTACTGCAATTATAATAGAAGCTTAATCTTATTAATGTAATTTTATTTTTAAATTGAAGCTCAATCTTTCTTGTGATCAGGAGACTGCAAGTCTGAAACAGTCAGCCAGCCTGCTTGGCAGATAGCTGTAGATATATAATCCACATCTTCATGAGAGATATCCTTTGTAATGTTCATAGATACCTCAGTTCATTCTCCTATTTAAAGTGTAAAAAATATTGCTCTAAGTTGCTCTACTTTTAAAACCAGGACAAAATTTGCTCGACCAAAGCTGAGAAGAGAGAATTATTATTTCCAAGAGCTAAAATTTAGTTTCAGATTTTAATAGGGGAAAAAAGAACTCTAAAAAAATTGAAAATGTTTCTTTCAATACTAAGAATAATTAACAAATCTCTTAAGGAATTTTCATTGAAATGTGGATGTTTCTCTGTGCAAGCTCAGAAATTTTGTTTATGGATGTTTGTTTATTTTTCAGGTTTTATAGATCACTTCAGTTAGAAACAATTAACATACTATGGCAGACACCTGGCTAAGCATACAAAGTATACCAAGTGGATTGTACTCATTGATCCTAGTCTCGTCAGATGTTATTCACAACAGCAATCCTTTTTTTTATCCATGTTAGAACTCAGACCCAAAACCTTTTCCAGTTCTGAAGCCTCCACAATCTTCACCCCAAAGAGGAGGTTGCATTGTGTATTACTGCTAAGATGTTCAGAGCAATGGTTTCTTGTGGCGGAGGCGCCCTTCAAGGAAGATGCAGTCCCTCTTCACTCATAGGATAGATTTCCAACTGCTCTAATCTAGGCACTTCTCAATTCCTGGGATTTTCACTACCCAAAAGTGAAAAGAAATTCAGACTGCATGTGGAAGAGCTGATGTTGCAAAAAAAGTTATCCAATTCTTTTGTGCCATAAAATCAATCTGGTATAATCCTGCATATTTACTTACTTTAACATGAACTAGTATTTCTGTATCTAAAATTAGGTATTCAAAGTTATCATTATTTTTAAATTTAATGTTGACATCATTTTTATTTCTTCTAATTTAGTTTATCTCCCAGGGGTAGGCTGAAACCTCTAACCATACCTTGATGCCATGTGAGCAGAGATTATACTATAGGAATTAAACTAGATTTGCCTTTTCATCAGAAAAGCAAAATGAGGTATGAGAGCCATATGCTTCTTATACATCAGGATTTGAAAAGTGGATGCCAGGATGGGTGAAATTAGCAGGAACTACCAAGTCACTATTCTAAAACAGACAGTAGGGTCAAGATGTGAAGATTCAATGACTTCCTGGAGGTGAGGTTTGCAACCTTCATCCATCCATTCCATGGGCTATCTAATATTAACTATTTTCATGAAATAACAATAAATGAAACAGAAGAGATGAGTTTCCAATTTCAGATAGCAATACATTTAGCATCTAAAAGTTTCCCCATGTTGTTAAAATCTGTTGCTGAAATCTGACTTTTAATTAGCATGAACAGTTTGCAATCAAAGACAATATTGCATCCAAAGGTGTACCTACAGCTATATTCAGGGTGAAGCGTGATAACACTATTTCTGGCAAACTCAAAAAGAAGCCAAATAATATCCCATTCCCCTGATGTTACTATACTCACCTTAAACAATTCGAAAAGCATGTGAAACAAATGCGAGGGTACATAGACAACCTGAATGGGCCTGCCTGGTGCTTTAGCTAGAAAACATAAATAAAACTTTTAACTGAGAATTAAAGTTAACACAAATAACAGTAATTTTCTGATTTATATTATTTCCTAGAAATGTACATCATCTAAAAATTAAATTAGCTCTCTCACAAAGATTATAATACTAGGAAAGATTCAAGGAAAGAGAAATGGACAACCTGCAGCAATGGAATGGATTTAATTACAGCAGTAATGGCTGCACCATCATAGGAGCCGAAGGACAAGCTGAGGACATGATTCTCCTGGATAAAATGTACATGGTTGCTAAGTTGTTACCAACTGGGTGACCCATAAGCAATCAATCAGTCAATCAAATCCAAAAGAAAGAAATGGTGGAATGAAAGGAAAAGTATTTTCTGCACGATAGAAAACTGTTACAGTTCTCAGTTAAAAATGTATTCAGCAATTAGTTTTCATTTAAATAACAATTTCTTGCAATCAATACACTGAAAGATTTTTAATATTAAAAAGCATTCATATCTGTATCACCATTGAATTCTTCAATTTCCAAATCAGGTGCTACTTGATAATACTGCTCACACAACATCTTGGCAGTTGCAAAGGCATCTGTTAGGGAAGAGTAACAATTAGGGAAGAGTAACAAGTTCTTCTTATTTTTAGACAAAACCTATAAGATTTCAAGTAATGTGAGAGATGCCTAATTGAATCTCCTAATATCTATCTGCTAAGGGAGAAAAATTTAAGATATAGTATTACTCACACTTACCTGAAGAATAAATTCTATTGAAATCAATGGTAACAATTCTTCATTAGGCATATGTAAGATTGCACAGCCCAATTTCAGAACCCAAAATGCCCATATTAATAAAAGCTAAATTTCAAAAGCTACACCTGCACCTTTCGTGAAAACTACCTTAAAATTGTAGACAAAGTAATTATTGGCATCTCACTCATAATGTAGATATAAAATACAGTCCAAGGAAATAAAGTTATTTCAATAATGGATTTTCCAGTGCAGTTTCATAGTTGACAAACCTATTTGAACAAGGAAATGGACATTTAACCCACTATTTCCAATATTCAATGAATGTAACAAGCACGAAAATGTAAACAGATAGGTCTCTGTATCCTACCAGTTTATTTCATTGGGGCATTTAAAAAATTTTTGAAATATTTTTATGACTACTTTTACTATTATATTTTACTAAGAAGAATATACACTTGATTATATTAAGTATCTCAGGGGCTGCCACAAAGAAGAGGGAGTTAAGCTATTCTCCAAAGCACCTGAAGGCAGGACAAGAAGCAACGGATGGAAATTAATCAAAGAGAGAAGCAACCTAGAACTAAGGAGAAACTTCCTGACAGTTAGAACAATTAACCAGTGGAACAACCTGCCTCCAGTAGCTGTGAATGCTCCAACGCTGGAAGTTTTTAAGAAAAGACTGGATGTATCTGAAATGGTATAGAGTTTCCTGCCTGAACAGGGGGTTGGACTAGATCACAGGTCGGCAACCCGCGGCTCTGGAGCCACAGACACTCACACTGAGTGGGGGAAGAGGACTGGCAGACCAAGGGCAGGAGAGCCAGCCCAATAAGAATGTGTGTCAGCTTGTTGGACAACAGCATGAAGCCAGCTTGCCAGGTGAGAAGATTGGAGAGGGAGAGAGAGGGAGGGAGGGAAGGGGAGAGGGAGGGAGAGAGGGAGAGGGAGAGAGAGAGAGAACTCATGCATAGCAGCCTCTATTTCTTTTAAATCAAACTCTTCAATCAAGCTCCCCCCCTCGCGCGCAAGTTTTGCGACTCCCAGTGTTTTCTTTTCTCTGGGAAACGGGTCCAAGTGGCTCTTTGAGTGTTTAAGGTTGCCGACCCCTGGACTAGATGACCTCCAAGGTCCATTCCAACTTATTATTATTGTTGTTGTTGTTGTCATTGGCGTTATGTATGTTGTGCCTCTATCTAGTGACAAAAAAGTCAGCTCGCTCCTGAATCATTTTTTGCATAATCAAGCTAAGCAATATTTTTTATTTATTTAAACTGAGGAAGCTATTGGTTCATCTCCAATATACTAGGAACACAAATGCCATCACAAATAAAATACAACTTGCAATTATTTTATGTAATGGCAATCAGTGTAATGTAAAAGGTAACGTGAAAATAAATATATTGAGGACTATATAGAATTCTGAAGACAGAAAATTAGGAATAATATAATCTCATTGACTATGAGACACTGATGGGAAAAGGGCCAAGGTCAAGTCCAAAGTCATGATTAATTACAAATAGGGCAACAATATCTGTAACTCACTGCAAAACATAGTTAGCAAAGTTAAAGCCAGACATGATATTGCATCTTAAGCCACTTTACTTGTGTCTTGGTTTAATCATGGTACACTAACAATGATACCAAATTTAACCTGAAGTGGGTATGGAAATTTTGGCTGAAAAAAATATGACTGATTTTTAACTATGGTTAGCATCAATAATGCAAAGATCAAGCTATCAAAATACAGAAAGAAGAAGCAAACTTACTTTGATGAAAACTAATATAGCTACTGAATTTATGATCAGAAATTACATTTGAAATGCAAAGCAATATTATTTTTACTTTTACCTTCTACTACATCAGCCACATTACACGTAGGATCAATGCTCCCAATATGTTTTGGATGAGCAGGATTGGTGACTCCACCAAAAAGCAGTGCTATGAGGATAAAAAGGCCGAATCAATTGAAATACTATTATTTTTAAAGATTAAAAATTGTAGGTTTCTAATCCATGCAAAGGAAAAACAAACCTTTTAACAAACCTTGTTAAAATCCTTCATAAAATAAATATTTATATTTATAAAATTATTAATACTGAAAAATGTGTTTCCAGTGATTGTGAAGAAATCCTTGTGCAGACAAAATGTATCCTGGTGACAACTGCTATGCTTCTTTCTTCAGCAGTACTAAATTCCTGCATACAATGTACTACAATACAGATTAGCCTAATTGCAGGTTGTATTGAATTGATCCCCTTTACTCAACCTTTTAAATATGCCATGAACAATCATATGAAATGTCCCTATGCTCCTCAAAAACATTCACAATCTCTTGGTTTTGAGATTTAGCTCTAGGAAAGACTTAGAGAAAGCTTCCATGGATCTTGTTTCTTAGTAGACTTGTATAGAATTGCTTTGTAATCTATACAGTGCCCAAGACAGATGGATAAATTTTAAACAAATTAAATGTCATATCAATAACACTAGGAATAGTATTTAATACTAAACATACAAGTACATAAGTACAACAAACCCACACATTGTTAAAGTCGTATCTGTTACCTACAGGGAGTGCAGAATTATTAGGCAAGTTGTATTTTTGAGGATTAATTTTATTATTGAACAACAACCATGTTCTCAATGAACCCAAAAAACTCATTAATATCAAAGCTGAATATTTTTGGAAGTAGTTTTTAGTTTGTTTTTAGTTATAGCTATTTTAGGGGGATATCTGTGTGTGCAGGTGACTATTACTGTGCATAATTATTAGGCAACTTAACAAAAAACAAATATATACCCATTTCAATTATTTATTTTTACCAGTGAAACCAATATAACATCTCAACATTCACAAATATACATTTCTGACATTCAAAAACATAACAAAAACAAATCAGTGACCAATATAGCCACCTTTCTTTGCAAGGACACTCAAAAGCCTGCCATCCATGGATTCTGTCAGTGTTTTGATCTGTTCACCATCAACATTGCGTGCAGCAGCAACCACAGCTTCCCAGACACTGTTCAGAGAGGTGTACTGTTTTCCCTCCTTGTAAATCTCACATTTGATGATGGACCACAGGTTCTCAATGGGGTTCAGATCAGGTGAACAAGGAGGCCATGTCATTAGATTTCCTTCTTTTATACCCTTTCTTGCCAGCCACGCTGTGGAGTACTTGGACGCGTGTGATGGAGCATTGTCCTGCATGAAAATCATGTTTTTCTTGAAGGATGCAGACTTCTTCCTGTACCACTGCTTGAAGAAGGTGTCTTCCAGAAACTGGCAGTAGGACTGGGAGTTGAGCTTGACTCCATCCTCAACCCGAAAAGGCCCCACAAGCTCATCTTTGATGATACCAGCCCAAACCAGTACTCCACCTCCACCTTGCTGGCGTCTGAGTCGGACTGGAGCTCTCTGCCCTTTACCAATCCAGCCACGGGCCCATCCATCTGGCCCATCAAGACTCACTCTCATTTCATCAGGCCATAAAACCTTAGAAAAATCAGTCTTGAGATATTTCTTGGCCCAGTCTTGACGTTTCAGCTTGTGTGTCTTGTTCAGTGGTGGTCGTCTTTCAGCCTTTCTTACCTTGGCCATGTCTCTGAGTATTGCACACCTTGTGCTTTTGGGCACTCCAGTGATGTTGCAGCTCTGAAATATGGCCAAACTGGTGGCAAGTGGCATCTTGGCAGCTGCACGCTTGACTTTTCTCAGTTCATGGGTAGTTATTTTGCGCCTTGGTTTCTCCACACGCTTCTTGCGACCCTGTTGACTATTTTGAATGAAACGCTTGATTGTTCGATGATCACGCTTCAGAAGCTTTCCAATTTTAAGAGTGCTGCATCCCTCTGCAAGATATCTCACTATTTTTGACTTTTCTGAGCCTGTCAAGTCCTTCTTTTGACCCATTTTGCCAAAGGAAAGGAAGTTGCCTAATAATTATGCACACCTGATACAGGGTGTTGATGTCATTAGACCACACCCCTTCTCATTACAGAGATGCACATCACCTAATATGCTTAATTGGTAGTAGGCTTTCGAGCCTATACAGCTTGGAGTAAGACAACATGCATAAAGAGGATGATGTGGTCAAAATACTCATTTGCCTAATAATTCTGCACTCCCTGTATCTCTGTGATTTAATTCATACAGCTAATCAACTTAATATCTGGAAAAATTAAGATTGGCTTTATGCAAACTTAACAAAAAAAAATACTGAAATCATTATTTTACGTCAAGCAGCACAAGTGTCACATGGCTTTGCCAGTGGTGCGTTTCATTAAATATCATTTAATCCGTACATTTCTATTTTTAAAATAAAATGGTCCTGCAGAACATCTTAATAAGCAGCCTTCAGATTAAACCTACTGAAGTTCATAAAACTGGTATAGTTATGACCTGCTTAATTTTTATTTGGGAGGGTTTAAGACAACCTACAATTCCATACATACATACCGATCATGCTATTCCCTTTGGGGGGGTAAGCAAGAGTACAAAAAAAAAGAGTAAGAAATAGTAAGACAAAGAAATTAAAGCGTGAGAAAAGGAAACAGCTTTCCCCTCAGCTATACACAGAGCATCACACATTGCCTTTTTTGTTCAACTTTTTTCTTCACTCCGCACCACTATCTCCACATGAATCCTTCATAGAGGCAATAAAATTATGTCATCTAGCTAACATTCGCTTAGATTCTCAGCCACCTAATGGTATCATCCATATACACTTGTAATATCTCCCCAAGCTTCCTTATTCATTTATAAATATACATGGAGATACCACTAATCCGTCTTACACCGCCCTGAGTCCTTCGGGAGAAGGGCGGTATAGAAATCAAATTATTAAATTAAATTAAATTATTCTCTGCAGAAGGTTGACCATTCCATTTATTTTCATGTGTGCTTTACTTCCATCATATATCACTTATTGCATTCAGAAAACAACTTTCAATTTCATATTTATTACAGAAATCAAAAATAATTTATCAAATGCTTTCTCTAAGTAAACAACTAGACAGCAAACTATATACTATACTGTACTAATAAGCTGGCAGAAAATATTAATATAATTTCCTAAAAACAAAATCTGATCTGCATGGTCTTTGTCCAGAATAATGTTATATTTCACATATATGGCTTTGCATCACCTTTTCAATCAAAATACTGCTAACACCTTACTGGGCACCCTACACAAACCAATTTTCTTGTAGCTTTTGCAGGCATACTTGCTACTTTTCTCCTTGTGGAATAACATTCTTTCATATATAGATGCATATATATAATTGCGTAACCACTCCTTAAGCAAACCATGCATATATTTTAATGATTTATGTGTCATTAAGTCAATGTTAACTCTTAAAAGAGCAGACTGACATTTTCCAGGGTGATCTGTCCCAAGCCTGGCCCTTTACATCCTCCAACTGTGAATCCTTCACCACTGTAATTAAGTCCATCTATCTTGCTGCTGTTTGTCCTCTGAACTGATTTGTCCTACGATCTATTTGCTTATTTTTTAATTTTTATATATTTTATTTTATTATTCAGGGTGTTTTCAAGACTCATCTCAAAAAGCAAAGTTCAAAAATGCCAATACTTTTTCTATCCTTTTTCTTGAAGTTCAACTTTCACATCAATAGAGTGTCAGAGGAAAAACTACTTTTGTTGCTCTGATTTTTGAAGAAAAAAGATACACTGGGCATCTGACTATCATTTTCATAATCTTCATTGCTATCCAGGTCTAGGACAACTTGCCCTGGCTGACTTGCCCCGGCCATCTTGCCCCAGCCAACTTGCTGCGGGACAACTCAGCATGGGGAAAATCCAATGTGCAATAACTCAGTGCAACATAACCACCAGTTCCTTTGACATTATTTTAATTTTTGTCATTCATAATTCATTTTCCCCCTCCTTTAGCATTCCTTCTTTAATGATTCTAACCCATCATTTCTTCGATATTATCTTTCTTTATTCCCTCTTCCACTAAGGCCATGCCTTCCTGTCCTTGGCTTGGGAAGGGCAGTTGTGGAAAGTTGGGCTGGAAATCTAAATTTACTCACTTACAACCATTTATTATTGCTAAGTCATGATGATAATACTATTAGGATTAAGAATGATTAAACTGCCTACTGAAAAATGCCAACTCAAGTGGACTCAGTATTATTAAATTCAGTGGCATTTATTTCAGAACGTGCATGCATAAATTCACATTGTCCTATTCAAATGTTTTCTGATCAGTACTTGGAACTGCAAAGAGGGCAGATTTATTTATTTATGACATTAAGGATAAATTATTTATTTATTTAATCAATCTGTGATAGGACATATATGCATAAAACACACACACAGGAAAAATGCTCAGAAATGTTAACTGGGGATACACAAGCACAAGCATACATGTGTGTTCTTTAGAAATATAAACATTTAAAACATCCATATTCGGCATTTATATCCAAAATTAAATTTCTACAAATGAGAATCAATTCTTAGAAAAAGCATTATTAATAAGATGGATAACATATGCATACTGATAGAAGAGAATATCTGTAGCTCAGGCTTGAACACATCCCAATATTACCTTTTTTTTCATTTTTAAAAAATTCAGCCAAAGCAATTTTCTACAGTCTAAAGCAGGCATTTCAAACTTGCGATGTCATGTGACATATCGCAACTTTTTCCCCATTGCTGGCAATGAGGTGGGCGTGGTTTCAGCATGACACATCTGGCCCGCAGGCCGGCAGTTTGACATGCTTGGTCTAAAATATCAATTAAATATTAATTTTGGCTACTTGGATCATTAGGAAGTGTTACAGTAGCAGCTAACAGTGAAAAACTACACCATGTGCACAATTATTAGGCAAGGTGTATTTTGGAGGATTAATTTTCTTACTGAACAACTACAGTGCTGTCAGTCAAAGGAAAGGTTTACCTATACTGTTTTCACGAGAAAATGTTAGAACTGGCTTTTCCAATTCTGTAACCACATGGAATCTTCAGTAAATATTATACTCTTGGTAAAAAAATGTCCCAGGAATTTCTTTTGCTGTCTAACTTAGTGGAATGATTGACATTAAGCCAATTCTCACAGAAATAGCCTACCTGGATCCCACCAGGAGGTTACCTTGAGATATTGGCTATGAGCAAAGACTCGGAAGAAGGGAAAAAAACTGGGAGAGACCCCAGCTCAGAAAGAGGTAGCACCACCTCAGGCTGGAGCAGGAGCACAGCCAGCCATCGCATGTCTGAAACCAAAGACTGAGAAGTCTGAACAGCCAGCCACGGCCACAAAGTAGCGAGTGAGGGACGAGCCCCACAGACTGTGCAATTGAAATCATGCCTGGGGCTAAATTGCCAAAGCCAAAACTATATTCAATGACACCCAGGGAGATGGAGTAGCTCTGTACCTTCATTGAAAATTTTTTAGCCAGGGGGTTCATTCAGCTGGCCAGGTTGAGGATGGTGGCCTCTGTGTTTTTTAAAGGGAAGAAAGATAGGTCCCTTAGGCTGTGTATCGACTATAGGGGGCTAAATGGTATATGCATGGAAAATATGTATCCCCTCCCATTGATGAAGGACATGCTGGGGCACCTTGCAAAGGGGAGGATCTTCACTAAGCTGGACTTGAGGGAGGCGTACTATCAAGTGAGAATTAAGGAAGGGGATGAGAGGAAAACAGAAACTGCCCCCTAGGCTGCTACCAATTCCAAGTGATACTGTTTGGATTACAGGGCGCCCCAGCAGTGTTCATGCAGCTGATAAATGACGTACTGCACAAGCACCTGTATAAAGGAGGCCTAATGTGTCTGGATGATATATTAATTACACCAAAACCAAGGAGGAGCATGTGAAATTAGTCAGAGGAGTGCTTGAGAAGCTGCAGAAGGCGCAAATTTATGCAACGTTCTCTAAGTGTGATTTCCATAAAGCCAGCCTAGACTACCTAGGGGACCAGATTTTGAAAGATGGCATAGAGATGGATCCCGGGAAGGTCTGGGCAATATTAGAGTAGGACCCCCCATGAACGAAGAGACAATTGCAAAGTTTTCTCGGCTTTGCAAACTTCTATTGCCAATTCATCCCCACATTCGCTCAAATAGCCCTGCTGATCATGAACTTATTGAAGACGAAAGTGGAAGCTAACTCCAAGCCCAGCCAACCCCTGAATTGGTCACTCAAATGCCAAGCCACATTTAAGAACCTAAAATGTCTTTTGGCACCGAACTTAAAGCATCCTGACCCAGACAAATCTTTTGTGATACAAGCAGACACCAGCGATGTGGCTGTGGGGGCATTGCTGCTCCAGAAGAATGAAAAAAGGAATTGCAGCCATGCGCCTACACATCCCGCAAGCTCTTAAGAGACTGAGAGATGATAGGCTATCTGGGAAAAGGAAGTCTATGTGGTCCATTGGGCTCTCCTAACCTGGAGGCAATTCTTGCAAGGCAGTAAGATTCCTTTCAAGTTGTGGACAGACCACAAGAACTTAAAAATAAATGAGGTCTTCCTGAAATTTGTCTTCCAAACAAGTCTGATGGGCCCAATACTTCAGTCACTTCAAATTCACTCTCTGCCTCTACTGAGAGGGCGAATTTCTGGTGGACAATGGACAGTAGGAGGTCCAGGGGATGAAGGAAAAGTTTATCTATGCTGTTTTCTCAGGAAAACATTAGAACTGGCTTTCCTATTTCTGTAACCACATGAAATCTACAGTAAAGTTATATTTTTGGTTTTAAAAGTCCCAGGAATTTCTTTTGCTGTCTAACATAGTGGGACAGTTTATATTAGTTTTAAATCTGTGGTTAGATTTCATTATACTGGTTTTGATTTCTTATGTTTATTTTTTAAAATTTAATTTTAATTGTGCACTGCCATAAGTCCTTTAGAAATATAACATTAAAAATACAGTAAGTAATATCCCTCAGCTTATTTCATCAGTCTTGGTAAATTAGCAGCTTCTTGAGAAGCGTATCCAAATATACTGCACATATTAAATCAAATTTGCAAGCTTTATGCAATGGAATGGTATGTACAGTGCACACTCTTTACACATGTATGTTGTTGTTGTTATTGTTGTTAGTTGCAAAGACATGTCTGACCCATCACGACCCCATGGACAACACATGTATACAAACAAAAAGATATCCTGAAAATAACTGAGTAAGAAACACATTTTTCTGTAATTTATTTACAGCTGTTGAAATAGCAGTTTAAAATATGCCATCATCAAAACAAAACTGACCAAGTGGATAATTAGTGCAGAATAATTTAAATACTAATTTCAAAGTTAAATCTGTGAAATATCACAATGTTAGATGAATCATATTTACTGCAATTTTAAAAATGGTTCCACTGGTACGTTTTTAAACTGGGCTGGGGGTAAAAACTGGCACAATCACAATGACAATGCAAATCAGATTTCCTTAACTGATAAACGATATGCAATTCAAACGAGCCTTGCTTATTTTTTTTTAAAAAAATAAGTCTCCTGACCACTGAGCCTTGGCAATTACTGTGACTTGGAGACGTCATACAAGATAATGCTTTCTGCCCAATGTACAAGCTGAAGCAACTACTCCTTGCCAAACAAGCAAAGGCATTCATTATACATCCCTGTTTTGACTTTTCCTGGCAACATGTCCTAAAATTAATATATCTTTAATTTTTCTACAGTATATACCCTATATTGCTCAGGTATTTTCCAAAGTCATTTTCTAGATTCCTCACCAGTTTCATTTCTCCTTAGAAGCTGGAGGGGGAAAAAATCTGAAAAAGCTGTTGGCTTGTTTCCTATTAATTTTGACTGATACGACTTTCTCTTTCTGCCAAATAAAATCCTGAGTCTTCAGAGAAGGGCGGGATATAAATGGAATTAATAAATAAATAAATAAATAAAATCCCCACCTACTCCCAAAAGTATTTTTGTCCATTAAACATCCATATTTTTTAATTTCTAATGATAAGAAATTGTGCAGTACTGCAGTTAGCCTAGGAAAAAGACACAAATTCAATAAATAATTCCAATAGCTAATTATTTTGTTAGCTGGAATTAAATGAAGTCAGGGCAGGATAGTAAATAACATGTTTTACTAGAATGTAGGAAAATCCAGGTCCAAATGCCCAATGGCTTATTATACTCTCTTGTATATTCTTTAGCCAATTATCCCTCATGTCTAGTGCTAGACTATTGCACAAATTTCAAATGAGAAGAAAAGAGAAGGAAAGACAACCATATACAGTGAAATGAAATTCTGAGTAACAAAGATATAAATAATATATGTCAAAAATTACATTCTTTAAAAATATGTTTTCACTACAGGCATATATCCTTTTTTGCTGTAAAAGACCAATTTATTTCCTTATTATTAAATAAAGAGATACTTACTGTGCTGATTAATAAGCATGCGAAATGAGATGCGATTGGTATAGAATCTATCTAAAAAATACTGAATGTTACTGCTCACAAAAGGATCAAATCCATACTTTTCCTTGTATTCAATAACTCCTTGGGCCATAGTAGGAACAACATCATTGTGACGATTCCTGACTTTAATTAAAATATCTAAAAAGCTGCAGAGAAAAAAAAATAGAAGCAAAAGTATTACAATTACTGTTATTTTCAAATTTTGGATAACAGCTTCAAAATATCATTCACAATTCAGAACCATAAAGTTTGCTGAAGGAAAAGGTTGAACTAAGTTGTCCAGAATGTTAATGAAAATTTCTACTGTGCAATAATTGCAGAATTAAAAATTGTATTATTGTTGTTCAATAGTTCTAAAATAAAAATGATGTATCATATACCGTAGTTTGCATGGTGATTTTGGGATAGCAGTACACTGTTAGGTAATTATTGAGTATTTTCAAACTTACATATTATTAGTATTATATTTATTTTAGTGATTTTGGGCCAACCACTATTAGTTCAAGCTAGTTTTGAATTTTAAAAATTTGAATCATTGTGAATAATGTCTACAAATTGTAATTGGAAACTAACAATGCTTCAGACAATTTTAGAAAGAAATGGAGAAGAGAAACTATATGCAAAAGGGAAATCTAATAAATCTAATAAAATAAGACTGATCAGTCTACAGTTAGCAGATCAAATCTACATTTGTGCTAAACGAAGCTGGATAAATTAATTGTTGGAAACATGATGGCTAGAGAATGGACACAATGATTACATTATCTACATACATTACATGAAAAAAATGACAATTGCAATATAAAGATAGCCATAATCCTGGGTAATGATGAACTGTTACTGATATAATTCATAAATATATAGTCAAGAGTACAAATATGGCATTCTATGAGTATTCTGATTACTATTAGTAGCTTTGTTTTCTCAAATTATCTTAATATCCAAGGAATAGTAAATGTTAATTCCACACAACATAGTATTGGATCCAGCAGCCATTATTCATGAAACTCTAAGCTTTCTTTAAAAAAAATTAGACACATAAAGCTGACTTTAAATTTCACTTCTCCTATCAGAAATTTCTTTAGAGGAGTGAAGAAATGTAAATAAAACCTTTTTTATCCAGTAATAAAATCGTATCAGTTTTCCTTGCAGCTACTTTTCTAGCATATATTTCTGATTGCAAGAGAGTATCATACTTCCAAAGATTCCTTACTTGCCTTTTTCCTCATCTAATCAGCACAGCTTAAGGAAGGTTGAAAATTCCTCGTGCAGTTTTCAAATGATTTATTACTCTAAGAATAACTGAAAAATCTGAACAGTAATACTGAATCCCAAAACTTTATATTGATCAAGGAGTATTTAAACTACTCACTTGGCTTGCTGATTGGAATGGCACCCTATCTTGAAAATTATTTAATGCTTAAATACTTAGATTAGAACCTGCTGATTCTATGACGATTTGATAATGCCAAGTCAATTTTCTACTTTGCTACTTCAAATTAAGAAAACAGAAGTATACAGAAAATGTGAATTTAAAAAATATCATTTTCTAAAATAGAGACATACCAAACAGAAATATGATACATGGCAATAAAATTGGATTACCTGATTTTTATGACATACTTTCAAAGCCAAAGTATGAAAAATCCACTCTTAGTAATGTTTTTCACAAAGAAATTTGGCTTGCAGCATTTTGTTTATGCTCAGTCTTATCTATGCTCTTTGAACTAAACTTATCCAAACTATTTAATGCTATGCTCATTGAAAGCTTTAGCTCAAGAAGGGAAAACAAATAGTTTCAAGATATTCTATATTTATTTGCTTAATTTTTATTTATTAAACTCAATCTAGTCCTTACATCTTTCTGAAATAATTTCACTTGACATTGTAATATTGATTTCTCCATTTTAAACAAGATCAAGCTCCTACTTAGAAACACATTAGTATTGCATAATTTGTTCTAATACAATTAAAATTACAATTAAAAACTTAATTAAAAAGTTCAAAAGTGCTCATTGAACTATTGCCAGCTTATTACAAGACTAAACTCAGCCCAAGTTCAACATACTGATTTCATGTTTCAACACCTTTCTTTACTTACTTATCTAAAACTTGTGGATCTTCAGGATTTTTATTTTCATACTGTAAGAGCTCAAGAAAGCTCTGCATATACCTGAAACATAGAAGAAGAATATATTTGATATTTGCATATTAAATCTGCAGACATCAACCTGGAGGGAAATTGCTAATACTCTGGAAGGTAGACTTGAACACTGGACTCTGTCCAACAAGATGCAGTTCAGTGGTGTGAATAATAAGGTCCTGCACTTAAGAAGGAAAATTCAAATGCAGTTATAGAATACGTAGTACCTGGGTGAACAGTAGTAACTGTGAGAGGGATTTATGTGTCCTAATGCAGGGATCCCCAACGCCTGTGCTGTGGCCTATTTGCAACCAGGCAGCACGAGTGGCGGCCGTCCCACATGCATGCACCACTCAACTTGTGCGAGCAGCAGGATATTGCAAGTACACACACACAGCTCAACTTATGCAAGTCAAGCTGCATGCACATGCGTGCTGGCCCACCATTCACGTGACCCAGTTACACTCTCCCCACCAGGCCACCAAGCCACTTAAATATTAATCAGCAGTGTGATGCAGCTATCAAAAAAGCCAGTGCAGACTTAGGCTGTATCAACAGAAGATAGCATCAAGATCACAAGATGTGATAGTACTGCTATCTACTACACCACAAAGGACACAATGCATTCCGTTCTGGTTGCCACAATACAAAAAGATGTTGAGATCCTAGAAAGAGTTAAGAGAAGAGCAATGAAGATGGTAAGAGGTCTGGAGGCTAAACTGTATGATGATGGTGAACAGTTAAGGGAACTAGATATGTCTAGCCTAACAAAGAGAAGCATTGGGGATGACACGATAGCTGTCTTCCAGTACTTGAGGTATTGTCACAGGGAAGAGGGGGTTGACTTAATTCTCCAAAACACCCAAGGACAGGACATGAAGCAATAGGTGGAAGCTCATTAAAGACAGATCCAACCTGGAACTAACGAGAAATTTCCTGACAGTGAGGACAATCAATGGAACAGCTTGTCTCCTGGAATTGTAGCAAGAGTTGGACTACAAGACGTTCAAGGTCCCTCCCAACCCCATGATTCTATGAGTTAATATTATTATTTTGGGAAAAGAAATAAAAAAATTCAGCTTCCCACAGAAGTTAGTAAAGATGCAAATGTACACTCTAAGGATGGACAATCTTTCGTGAGAAAAGTAGTCAACATGGAGAAGAAGAAATGGAAGGTTCTGATGGATAGAACAATTTTTCAATACAAACAAGGCATAACAAAAGTATCCAGATTGGGGTGATTTTTTTACACAGAAGTTAATAACAACCATAGCTATCATAATTTTGTAATATGAAAGATCAACATTTTTTCAATATTATTTGATAGGCTTCTGTAACAGAGAGCTATAACATGTTATCACATGATTGTGAGGTGTTGATAATGACTATAAGAGCAACAGATTGCCAAGCATTCAGATCACAATCACATGATGTGGTGTGTGTGCGCACACATGCTTTGTGATGGTTGGAAGTACTCTTTCCAAGGCTATTAAGCTGGACAATTGTTAAGTAAGGGCTTTTCAACCATTGGTACGGGTACCACCTGTGGTACATTGGCACCTGGCAGGTGGTACATGACCATCCTAGAAAAGTGGTAGCGGGGGACGGGAATGAGCTGAACTGGTGGCAGCACCGCACAAGCCTGAGCGAGAGATGGCTGGAGCTGCAGGGCTGTCAGGGCTCAGCAGAAGTGCCAGGATCAGTGCTTCTTCGGGGCTGTCAGGGCTCAGTGGAAGCGCCAGGAGAAGCACCAGGCTGCAGCTGGAGCTCGGCACTGATCCTGGCGCTTCTGAGCCCAGAATAAGCGCCAATGAGCTGGAATGTCACAGCATCTCCAGGGTCTTGTGATTTACATTCAGATGCTTGGCAACTGATTCATATTTATGATGGTCACAGTGTCCCAGGGTCATGTGAAATGACCAAAACCTGCTGCAACCACCCAGGAGACGGGGGGAATAAAAACCAACCCCCACCTCACCCCACCTGCCCAATCCTCAACAGAAATGCTCACAAAAATGAAAACCTCGGATAGGAGGAAGAGTGCTGCCAGGCGGGCAGGCAGGTGTCTTGCTTGGCTGTGGCTTGGGGGGCACTTTTTTCAGTGCCATTGTTAACTTTGAACAGTCACTAGGTGAATTGTTAAGTTGAGGACTACCTGTACTTCATCACTTTTTTCCTTTTTTTTGGGGGGGCCATCAAGTTTTTGACACCTTGCTAGGTGACTGGTAGTACTCGGATGTTGCCATATCCTAAAAGTGGTACAATGGGTGAAAAGGTTGAAAAGCCCTGTGTTAAGTTACCAGTCATTAAGCAAGGACTACCTATATAGGAAAATAATTTTTTAAAGAAAGGTCAACTTAACATAACATAAATTATCTTCAGTCGCAAAGGATAATCTTAGTCTTATACTATAAAATTACATAATTAATACATCCATGTATCCATGTTTATACATATACACAAAAATTATTTTAAATTGTTGTAGCAGATTAAAAAAACACTTAGAAAATTAGGGGAACAGAAAACAGGGAATAGTTTCTACCAGTAAGGCCAGAAAAAAAGGGAATTGAGCTTTCCTAAAAGGAAAGAAGTAAAAAATGCACAAGGCAAGTAGAGAATGGAGCAGAAACACAGCTACTGAATTAATTATAAGGAAATACAGTATGTTATAACTAATTTTCATTTGCCTTTATTTTAATGAGTGCTTACCAACTTTGTACTAGCTTAACAGAAGGCCTATTCAACAAATTGTCAGGCAACAAATTTACTTCTCTCATAGTATTAGCAAGTCGCACAGGAAGCTCTTTTCTCAGAAACATGTATGATGTTTTCTCACATGCATTGTCACGCCCTGTGGAAAGAAAAGAGTTTTATGTTTTCATGTTCTTGAAACATTCTTAGACAATACAAATAAGATATTAAAATATAATTTATTGGGACTGCACTTTATTGTAAGTTTTCTTCTTGGTTACTAAATATGATTTCAACCTGATTATAAGAATTCTGCATCAAGTTTAACATCATTTCTGGCTATGGCTGCTTTATTGTAGCTTCTTTTTTTACACAAACTAGTCATTTTGTAAAGGATGAAGATCTGGGAAATATAATGAACTTCAGTGATTAAAATCTGATATGTTACATATAAACATACATTGCAAGTGTATCCGAATTATCAACTACAACAAAATCATCAACTTCAAGTATTTCTCAATTTCACATATCATATCTATTAAAGGTTTCACCTGTCCAGTCATAACCAACTCAAGAAAGGGGGTGCTCAGTTCTGATTCTCAGCCAAGGAAGCCTGCGTTGCCTGACAAAACGCTTCCTTGTCATGTGGCCAGTATGAAAATATGGAACGCAGAAACCTTCCCATCGAAACGGTATCTATTTATTTACATTTGCATGCTTTCAGATTGCTAGCTTGGCAGAAGCTGGGGCATATAATAGGAGCTCATACCATCGCATGACACTCACGTCTCAAACCTGGGCTGGCTTTCCAGCTGACAAGCCCGATGTCTTAACCGCTGAGCCGTCATGCCACCCAAGGCCATTATTAAGGCACAGCCACAATGCTCTGAACTTCTGGTCCTGTATATCAAAAATTTAAATAGACTATTTCCTATTTAACGTACAAGCGAGATCACAAGAAGGTCCTTTCCTGAAGTTCTCAAATCCTAGATAAACTAGCTTAGGATATAATGCAATCTTTAATTAGCTTCCATTTGCTTCTGATGAAGACTGGATCCAACATTATATATATATTTATATATTTTCAACTGTATTAATTCACATTCATGATATAACAATAATGATTAACTAAATCAATCTGTTTGATCCAAATTACTTCTTTTCAAAACAAATATTAGAGGATTTTAATAGTATAATACTTGGTTTTGTATGTGGATGGTTTTAAGAATAAAGAGATAGGTTAATTCATTGTTGAATTTCTCTACAATGATAGTTAGACTAGTGTCACAGTACATATATTCCGACAAACTCCATGTACTTCTCATAAACCAATGGTTCTGTTGGAAAAGCATGTGTGATAAAAGAAAATCTGTTCTCTGAAAATGGTACACTCTTAAAATGCTAGGGACATTTCAGAAAGTTAGATTTTCTAAAATATTTCCATTAAAATTAATGATAATTAAGGGTTGTACTATGTGCCTCATCCTCATGAAATTTAATGAGCCTTTAGCTTTAACTTTGTTATGACTTTAATGTATAATCTTATGTACTCAGCTAAGTAGTAAGCTTAATAGGGCTTGTTCCCAGTCAAGTGGATATTGGATTGTAATGCTATCTTCAAATTATTAAAAATCCATTAAAATTTATTCACTATTCCTATAAGGAAACTTAACCATGCTATACAGTATAAAGTCAGACATTTAGATTTCAGATTAGAGACTATACCCAACTTTCATTCCTCTCACCCACCTCTTTAACAGCAGACACCACCCCAGTAATATTGAAAAAGGCCAGGTGAACTCAGACCTATGTTTTACTTAATGAGCTGTCAGTATTCCATTTTATGGAAAAGAAAGATTGCAAATGCATTAGTCATAGTCACAAAAGACAACTGCCTCAAAAATGAACAAGTGCTGCAAGGTACTGATTAAGTTATGTTCTTGCAGCCCAGGAAATAATGTTAAAAGCATTGCTATGCATATAATAACTAAGATTTGCAATTTGAAAAATCCTTAAGTGTAGTGCAACTGGCACAATCAAGGTCATACTTTTTAAGGCAATCCCATTATAATCAGTCCAACAGCACATCATTCAGCATCTGTTCACAGATAAATGTACAATGGCAGAATACAACACTGTTATTTCTTATGTATAATTTTTCCTTGCTCTTTTAAGCTATGGCTAACAATGGCTTGTTATAATTTAGTAATGTTGGTTTTAGATATGAACCTAAAATATTAATATGTTTTCATGCTTGTCCATAATTGTTTTTTCCTTTTAACTAGAAAACCTTTCTGTTAAAATTAAAATATGTTATTAAAATACAGATCAGGTTCTTCCATGTAATTTGCTATATAAAGATTGGGGAAACATGCAGATCATAGGTTCTAGAACAGGACTTTTCAACCAGTGGTATGGGCACCACCTGTGGTACATTGGCACCTGGCAGGTGGTACGCCACCATCCTAGGAAAGTAGTAGCGGGGGACGGGAATGAGCTGAACCGGTGGCAGCACCGCACAAGCCTGAGCAAGAGATGGTTGGAGCAGCAGGACTGTCAGGGCTCAGCGGACGCGCCAGGATCAGCGCTTCTTCAGGGCTGTCCGGACTCAGCGGAAGCGCCAGGAGAAGCACCAGGCTCCAGCTACAGCTCGGTGCTGATTCTGGTGCTTCTGCTGAGCCCAGAAGAAGCACTGATCAGCTGGAATGTTACAGCATCTCCAGGGTCTTGTGATTTACATTCAGATGCTTGGCAACTGATTCTTATTTATGATGGTCACAGTGTCCCAGGGTCATGTGAAGTGATCAAAACCTGCTGCAACCACCCAGCAGACAGGGGGGGGAATAAAACCAACCCCCACCCCTCCCTTGCTGCCAATCCTCAACAGAAATGCTGACAACAATGAAAACCTTAGACAGGAGGAAGAGTGCCACCGCGTAGGCAGGCAGGTGTCTTGCTCGGCTGTGGTTTGGGGGGCACTTTTTTCAGTGCCATTGTAACTTCGAACAGTCACTAAGCTAACTGCTGTAAGTTGAGGACTACCTGTACTTCATCACCTTTTTCCTTTTTTGGGGGTGGGTGGGTTCATCAAGTTTTTGACAACTTGCTAGGTGACTGGTGGTACTGGGATGTTGCCATATCCTAAAAGTGGTACAATGGGTGACAAGGTTGAAAAGCCCTGGTCTAGAATTTTTCCTAATCGCTTACCAAAAATGGCTCCACTTCTTTTGCATAATAAAGTCACACATTGTCTTTTATGTGTGCATATGCATTTCCTCCTCAAATATTAATCAGGGTCAGTACATATATATTGTTTATGTGTAATCATGTTTCTGCTCTCCCCTCCTGTATCTTTTCTCTTTGGGGGTGTATGCACAATGGAAGCACAAGGCTGCCTGAATATGCTCTAGGTAAAAAGGTAAAGCTTCCCCCGCACATGCGTGCTAGTCATTTCTGACTCTAGGGGCCGGTGCTCATTTCTGTTTCAAAGCCGAACAGCCAGCGCTTGTCTGAGGACGTCTCCGTGGTCATGTGGCCGGCATGACTAGATGCCAAAGGCACACAGAACGCTGTTACCTTCCCACCGTAGGGGTCCCTATTTTTCTACTTGCATTTTTGTGTGCTTTCAAACTGCTAGGTTGGCAGAAGCTGGGACGAGTAACAGGCACTCACTCTGTTACGCGGCACTCAGGATTCGACCCGCCAAACTACCGACCATCTGGTCAACAAGCTCAGCGTCCTAACCCACTGAGCCACCGCGTCCCTCTGAACATGCTCTAATCTGCATCAAATGACCAGGTGGGAATGAGTGAGAATGGAAGAGTCAGCAACATACCAAATTATAGTCCAAATGCACTTCCTGGATTTTTTTTTCTTCACAGCCCTTACCAGAATCTTGGCCATTTTTGAATGTAAGTTTTTTTTATCAATTTCTCTCTATAGTATCAAATTTGACACTATTGTTTTTCACTTTTGGAAAGTTATCCTCTTGAGTTCTGAGCCCTTACATAATTTTCTTCCAATATTCAATTGTGTTGGAAACAATAAAAATGATTTAATATATGTCTGAAATTAATAGGTCTGCTGAAAAGAATAAGGACCTATTGTTCCAATTAGGCACTCAGTCCATTCATCACAAGTAGTCAAACTGTATAATTACAATGGTCTAAACTACTACCTCTTCTATAAAATCTCAAGCTTTTCATATTGCAGGAAGCATTTTGCCAGAATACAATCAGTGTTAAGAGTCTCTTACAGATAAATTGATATATCACAAGATGCAGACAAACCTATTAATAACTACCACTTTCTCAGGTTCAATTTAAACTGCTAGTTTAATTCTATAAAAACATCTATGGCTGATATCTTTTCAGAACTACCTCCCTGAATCAAAATTGATGCATCCCTGATGCAATGCCTCAGGAAAATTTGTTAGCAATTTTCAAGTACTGTAAAATGGAAGAAACAAGAAGGTGCTTCTCCATTATGTCCCCAAACCATAGTGTAGTCTTCCACTGAAAATCAGACTTGCCCTAATCTAATGACATTCCAGAAGAGGCTAAAATAGTTTCTCTTCCAGAGGGCTTTTTTAATTTAGTTAAGATAGCACTGTTAGATAGCACTGTTAGAATTGTTCACATAATGTTGATTTTAATTAATGTATTGGGAAATAAATCTTTGCCTATTGGCGTTAATTCTGACAGTGTATTCAGGAACTTGCCTAAACTCATTAATAAGTACATCATGACTGAAATCAAAATAAACTAAACAAAAAGTATTGGTATTCTCTAGGAAATGCTTTAAGGCTCCAAGCAGATGGACAATGAAAAGAAATACATCAAACAGACAAGGGGGGAATAATTATTATTGCTGTAATATATTTATCAGTATTCAACCAGGGCAGACATTTTATATGTTTTATGTGAATGTTTGATATTTTGTTCAATATACCTTTTTGTTTTGTTTTTATCTTTGGTTTTTTTTTCGTTTTTTCTTTTTTGATTTTGTATTTTAACTTTGGAAATAAAAGTTTATTAAAACAATAAAAATATCAATCAGGTAAAATCCTTTATATATCCACGTCTCTGTTTTAATCTTCTACCTGTTGATCTATTCAAACGTTTCTACTAAAAGCTCCCAAAGCATATCTTTCAATTGCTAAATCTGCAGGTCAATTTGTTAATAATTATGTCCCTGAAGCTTTTAAAGAATTTGAAGCCAACAATCTGGGTTAGATATTAGTGGCACTCAGCTATTTATTTATAAGGACTTTCCTGGTTTACAGTTTTAAAATCTTATTATGAATTCCATATTCAACTCTTAATACTCTAATACAAGTAGAATTAGACTGATTTTCTCTTGAGTACAATTAAAATTTTGCTATCTTAAGATTTTGGCTGAAACAAGGGCTCCTCTCTCACCTCCTGATTAAGGAGGGAGCGAGTCACCCTAAACAGGGCAGCCGGGCGATTATCTGCAGAAGCGATGAGGGCAGCGAAGTAATTAGCCCTCGCTGTCCTCATTGCAGCAAGATAAGACCTTATAAAGGTTCTTAGCTGCAATCAATAAAACCATAAGCGAACTGAAGCAGAAGATTTGGGTTTTAGATATCCAATGATAGAGCCATGTTCCACTTTTATGACATACTTGCACACTTGTTTCCTTAGACCAGACATGTCAAACTTGCAACGTCAAGTGATGTCACGCAATGTATTGGGAGTTTTGCCATTGCCAGCAATGGGGTGGGCGCGGCTTCTGGATGATGCGTCTGGCCCATGGGCCAGCAGTTTGACAGCCCTGCCTTAGACTATCCCTAGTTATTTATTCAGCATTTTATATGTTCTTCATAGGAGACCATTTAGCCTAATATGAATTGGGACACTACCTACAACTAGTCTTTGACTTACAATCACAATAGAGCTTGGAATTTTGGATGCAAGTTGTTGCAGTTATTAAGCAGGTCATCATGTGACCTGACTTCATTTTACAATCATTTTACAATGGCCGTTAAGCAAGTCACCTTGGCTGTTAAGTGAATCATATGGTATTAAATGAAGAAAACAGCAAAAAACATTGCAAATCATCATCACATGACCACAGCTGCAAATAGTCATAAAAGTGAGCCTGCTATCAAGCACCTGAAAAGCAACTGCATGACTGTGGGAGTGGTGGTGCAGCAGTTGTAACTTCAAGGGCTTATCATAAGTAACTTTTTTGAAATCTGTTGAAACTTTAAACAGTCATTAAGTGACCACTTGTTAAGCGAGAAATAACTTATTAGGGCAACAAAGGGTAGATATGTAAGTCTGTTGCATGAAAATAATGGGGATGCTGTGATGGATAGAACTCTGGGGACCATTCATAAGTCCCCTTGTTCAGTGCTGCCATAAATTTGAACAGTCACTGAACAAGTAGTCATAACCTGAGATGCTCTGTAATGTACTGTTAATAAGCAAGGTAATAAAAAGTGTAACATTACTCTTATCAAAAACAGAACTACAGTCTTAAGTCTGCCATCCATAGCAAAGGATGAAATCAACATGAAATATGGATCAAATGGATATCTCATGGAGATGGTTCTATAAGATGGGGGCTGTTAATGAAGAGGCATACTTTCAGTCTCCTACTTTCATCATGGGGCGATACTCTCAGCAATCCTCTTAGCATAAATACACAGAACAGGAAAAAACTCTACAGGATAGATTAGCATGTAAACTCATAGCTGCTGTCCTGTGTGTTGGCCACCAGAACACGGAAAGCCAGACAAATACCAGGTTCCATTGACCAAGGAAAGTCAATGGAAGTTGGAAGTCCTAGACAGGTAGTTTGTACAATGGTACAAAGAAGACACAGCAAGGGTAAGAGGTGCATAAGTAAATAACTCTGAAAGGATGACCCAATGAATCATGGGTTACCTAGTATTCCCTAACACAGTGTTTTTCAACCTTTTTTGGGCAAAGGCACACTTGTTTCATGAAAAAAATCATGAGGCACTCCACCGTTTTCCGCACCGTTGGACCTCCCCATGGTCGCTACATGAACGGTCGTAAGTCGAGGATGGCCTGTGTTCTCAAGGGGTTAGACTAGATGACCTCCAAGGTCCCTTCCAACTTATTATTTCCCGGGTTTTTGCTTCCAGCGAAGTAGGGCCGTCAGCTTAGCCAAGGCTCCGGTGCCCAGCGCTCCCTGCCAGAGAGTCTTGCAGCGCCGCTCCGCCCGCGGCTGTTCCTCCTCCTCCTCCTCCTCCTCCTCTCACCGCTGTCTCCTAGGTCAGTGTTTTTTCAATTTTTCCCACGGCACACCAGGCAACATCTCGCGGCACACTGCCCTAACAAATGAAAGAGCTAGGAATTTTGCTAAGCACCTCATTTGGCAACCAAGAACATTTGTTACCAATTGTGACCATAAAACCAATGGGCAAGAGCAATGTTGAACTGATATATACAATTTGTTCATTATTTATCATTCAGAAGGACTAGTGGCACTTTGGATTCAAAGCAAAAGCAAAAAGGTAACTTGGAGCACATAAGGGGTGCTTATGTAGCACCTATATGCAACTCCTTGAAACCACAGCTTCTTTTCCAAAGCTCATGAAACTGCCCTCAGCATTGGCAGGATATTCCAGGAAATGAAATGGCTTAAAGACTTGTAGATAGGTATCGTACACATTTTCAACTGACTCCTGCACAGCCCTACCACTAAAGGATATTCTTTTAAAATACAATGCGAATTAGCTTCAATTCTGATCATGTGATATTTGTACAAATATAGTATAGTGAGTAGCTGAAGGCATTCCACTAATCATCTATGCCATTTATTATTTTCAACTACTTCTGTTCCCCAGATTATCTGAGCAGGTGAAGTTTTTACTAATGAAAGCCATTAAGCTTTCAAAATTTCCTACTTTTTATATTGTGATAATCATAAATGAAATTGGAATGTATTCTACAACTGAAGATCATTTTTTAATCCAAGCACAAGGAATTCAACATGGGCACAACCTGCTTCATATAATAAAACAAGATCTGATCGTGAAAATATTTATGAATGATTATGGTTACTAATGTCACTTTTGTCACACTTGTTTTTCAAATCAGAGAAATTATGAATATTTTAATATTTTTTATTTCATAAAATTAAATGAAATGTTTTCAGTATAAGCAATATGAACTCAATAATTTTCAGAGGTTTTCAGTAGTTTGGTACCATTTTGCAATGTTGATGACACTACTAAATATTAAAATATTTTTAAAAATAAATACTAAAATTGATGGAATTATTTTTAGCCAATTAAGTACCTTTTCACCTTTATAATAAAAAACCCTTTAGAAATAGAACACAGCTGGTTAATATTTAATCTAATCTTTACATTTGGATTAAATCAGCACTAGATACTTGAGTTTGAAGCCTTTCCAAATAGCTCTACTTTTACTTATTTACACTCAATTTAGATAAGTGACTCTTTTAGTTTCAGATTCCCAAGAATTCTGAATACAGAAATGAATATTAATGTTTATGATTTACCTATTTTATGATTTATATCACAAAAGTATTGTAACCTCTTAAAGATTAATTTTATTAAACATTTTGCATAAAATATTATTTATATGCTGTCTTTATTATTTTTATAAATAACCTGAGGCAGTGAACACACCTAATACTCCTCCTATTTCCACACAACAATATTGTGAGGTGAGTTGAGCTGGGAGAGCGACTGGCCTAAGGTCACCCAGCTGGCTTGCCATGCCTAATGCAGGAGTAACAAACATAATATTCTGGTTTGTAGTTTGGTACTTTAACCACTAAACTGATCCTAACAAGAACTATGGAACAAAATAAATATGTAAGAATTATATTTAGGCCAAGCATTTTCAATATTTATGCATTGTTTGAGAAGCTGGTGAGCCCCTTCTCAGAAAGATGTATTTAAATGCATAAAATAAAATAGTGAAAATAGAGTTTTTTTCTCATCTAAATTCTTGATCCACCAATCAGTCCATGCTATAGATAGTCCATTTTAAATATCCAGCGCAAATAATTATCCTTGATCATCTCGGTCACACCTCAATAATGGTATTTTACTTCTAAGGCTGCAAAGGTGAACGGGAATGTGCAAAACTCCCATCAGCTCTTCAGCGTCAAAGTTGGTAAAAGACCAAGGACTGTTTGGCAGTTGTGTGAAAGAAATACAATATTAAGAACCTGGAATGGCCAAGGAACTGATTTTTTAAAAAAGACAACATGAATTGCTGACTTACCCAAATCAAACAGCACTGCACAAAGCAAATTCATTTCTGCACATTATATCAAAATACTAAAAACGTAATATTCAGGTAAGTCAAACTACGTTCAAATTAGTTTAAATCAGGCTGCTCACTATGTTCTCATTTGAAACCAAAGTAAAGGATTTAAATAATTCTTCAAATAAGAATTGTCCTGAAAGCCAATCCATTTTTGTTTCTCCTGAATTCCATTCACCTTGAACTCCAATTTCCTCTGAGTTACAAATTTCCTCTAATGAGCTGCTGTACTGCAACCCAAGTACAGTTGGATCAGAACACAAATACAACATTGCATACCCTAAATCACCAAACTCGTATATAAGATTGATGGTTGAAGACTCTTGCGTAACTAGCACAATACTGAAAACACAAGTAGCACTAACTCTAACCTAGGCTTTGCAGGCCTGAGTAAAAAGTATGATTGCTTGCTTAGTTTGGGCAGTGTTAACACTTGAACTTGAAAAAAGCTGTTGCACAGCTGGAAGGAAAAAAAAAAAGATTTAGGAAACTGAAATTCAATAACGAACAGGTCCAGGACATAGCATGAAGATGCAGAGTGCTGGCTAAGTAAAGCAATATTTCTTTTCACTTCCAGTTCGCTCTCTGGACGAGAGACCTATGGAGAACTTCGAAGCAGTTTTGACGTACAAGAGCTAGGAGCTTTCCGCACTCTTTATGTAGTAGGAGGGGGGAAAAAAACCATCTGTTGAGCTTGTTTTCCTGCAGCAGGTTCCAAGCTGCCTTCTAAATTCCCAGACTAATACCGTATACCAGCGTTTTCCAACCTTAGGAACTTGAAGATGCGTGGACTTCAACTCCCAGAATTCCCCAGCCAGCTATGCTGGCTGGGGAATTCTGGGAGTTGAAGTCCACGCATCTTCAAGTTCCTAAGGTTGGGAAACGCTGCCGTATACGGTACTCACTCCCCACTCAGTGACGTCTCCTTAAATCCTACCCGTAGCAGCACTGCCTTGTCTCCAGCCCCCCTACCTGCCCAAACGTGATGACGTCAAAGAGAGCAGAGGGGGAGTATCTTTCTCTCCAGGTCCAAAATTGAATCAAAAATTCTTAGTTGGGCGGTGGAGAAGAGAAGATGGTAGTTGCGCGCGCGCGCTGTGACCGCACAGGTGCCGCTTTGATCACTCACCAAAGTCCAGGAACTGCTTAATAGAGAGCGGCGACGGGGAAAAGCGGGAGTAGTATTCGATTTGTTTGGGGATGGGGCTTTTTAGTAGCGCCCCACATAGCCGCATGGTTCCTTTACCGGAGTTGAGGAAGCGGCTTAGGTGCGCGGATATGCCAGGCCGCCGCCGCCGCCGCCGCCGCCGCGGACGTCAACAGGGCCCCGGTCGAACCGGCCAAGCAACCGCCTGGCGACGCGCAGGGAGGCTCACGCACATAAACAGCGCGCGGAGGGGGCGGGGAGACGCTCGCGACGGCTTAATAACTCCCCGCGGCCAGTGGAACGCGCGGGAGAGGTGCGAGCATCAGCAACAGTTGGTGTTGTTTTCGCCGCCGCTCCGCTCTCCATTCCTCCCCGTAACCTACAAGAGAAAGCGAGAGGACGTGTTATGCCGCGCCCCCCGCCCTCGCCCCGCCCCCCTCGTAGCTGCTCAGCCCGCCCCGACGTCGCCGGCTATTTAAGAAACGCCCGCCTTCCGAGCGCACCCAGTCTTCTGACTGGATAATCAAAAGCCAACATCCACCGGCCGCCCTCTTGCTTTCCTGAATGCCCCGCCTACCTAAGCCCCGCCTACTATCACCATGACACACACACACACACACACACACACACACAAAAACAACCCCCCCAAAAAAAGCGCGCAAGCGCAAATGGTAGTGTACGGGCCTAGCGGGGTTTCAAGGTGAAGATGAGATGTTCGTACGCTCGGGATTGACGTACAAATAAACCCTTCTTCTTTTGCTTATTAATTGAAGCTCTTCTCCCGTTTGCTCGGTCTTCAGAAGCCTGTCCTTGGAAAGCAAGAGGTACTACGTTCAACTGTATCCTCAGGAGAAAAATAATGTACAAGTTAACTGCGAAGTCCACTGTAATGTATTTGGAACCCACGTTCGCTTAGTAATTTTTATTATCCAAATAAGCAGTGGTAATAACGAATATATGCATCATATATGTGAGCACACATGCAAGCACTAGCTGTTTTTAATATCTTAAGAATCTAAGGAAAGGAGCAGAATTTTAGCAGCTGTAACAAAAATATATAAATATGCACCAGTGCAGTTTAAGATCGGTCTCTAGGATTACCATATATGTACTCCAGAAATCCAGAAGATGGTTAGATGGTATAGAGATTTCTATATCTCAATTCTGACTGTCATTGTACTATCTAACGGTCATTCTGATTACTAGGTTGAGAGTCATCTCCCAAAAAGTATGGAGTTAGTTCAACCAATTAGCAAACTTTCAGGCTAAGCAGTTCAAATTTTTAATTTGTTTCATATTAATTTGCCTGTTGGAGACTAATATTATAAAATTATCTCATTTTTGAATTACATTTTACACCAATTCCTGTGTTTCAGGAAATCAGAGACATGAATATAAAATCTTTAAAATGAGAAAATATAGTCTACATCAGGGGTTCCCAACCAGGGGTGCTCGCAACCCTTGGGGGTGCAAGACTATATTCCAGGGGGTGTGAAAACTTGGGTTTTTAAAATTAGAGTGTATATGCATAATTCATTGCCATTATTTCAAACTTTTGTAAGGAGTGCGAGTGTTATCAGAAGCATTATAGGAGTGCGGGGTATAGAAAAGGTTGGGAACCACTGCTCTAGTTCAAGGATAGAGTAAAAAAAGTGATTTTGTATGATTGTATGTCACTGTATTGGGCATAGACATAAAAAAAAACTTTCAACAAAAAAATGGACAACATCAACAACAATGCAGTAAATATAAAGGGAAAATAGAAATATAATTTACCTGAATAATTTGCTTGGCAATATCTAAATACTACTAAACTCATGTCTATAACTTTTAACTGGGCGAAACAGTGCATATGGCAACATTTTTTCAACACCAAACAAGCCAGCTTACTGAATTGTTCTAAATCCGGGACTCATGCCTTTTATGGAACTGAAAATTGGCAAATTTTATAAACAATTATGACATAAAAATTATCATAAAGCATTTTATAACATAATACAAAATGTCATAATGTCACAAACCATTTCCTGTGGTCAACTCCTGATGTGTGACTGTGCTATGCAGTTCAACATGGGCTACTTTCAAGGCAGATACATCTGAATATCTCCCTGAATTTTAAAGAACTTTTCAAGTATATTAGAAGCGCTGCATTGTGGAAGGCATTGAGGAAATGTGGTTCCCATCTTCAAAAAAAAAGGGGGGGGAACAGACCCAGGAAACTACAGACCAATCAGCCTAACATCAATACCCAGAAGAGACTGGAAAAGATAATAAAAAAACAGATCTGCAAACATCTAGAAACAAGTAAAATAATAACTAAAAGTCAGCATGGGTTTGTTAAAAACAGATCATGCCAAACCAATCTTATTTGAATTCTTTGACAAAGTGACTAAATTAGTAGATGTTAGGCTCAAGACCCAGATGGATCTTGACAAACCTGAACTCGGCCCTATCTAACAAAATGAAATTCACTACAGAGAAAAGTAAATTCCTACACTTAGGCAAAAAAAAGTACAACAGATTGGGTTGAACCAGGCTTAATAGCAGTAACTGTGAGAGGGATCTTGGAGTCTTAGTGCACAATCAATTAAATATGAGCCAACTATGTGGTGGCAGCCAAAAAAGCCAATGCAATCCTAATTTGCATTAACAGACTGATTCCATCAAGATTGTGTGAGGTACTAATATCACTTTATAAAGCCTTAGTAAGACCACACTTAGAATACTGCAACCAGTTTTGTTCACCGCACTATAAAAAAGATGTTGAGACTCTAGAAAGACTGCAGAGAAGAGCAACAAAGATGATTGAGAACGGTTACAGGAACTGGGCATGGCTTGTTTAGTGAAGAGAAGGACCAGGGATGACACGATAGCAGTGTTCCATTATTTGAGGGGCTGTCACAAAGGAGGGCATCAACCTATTTTCCAAAACACCTGAAGGCCAGACAAGGAATAATGGATGGAAACTGATCAAGGAGAAATTCAACCTAGGAGTAAGGAGCATTTTTCTGACAGTGAGAACAATCAACCAAAGGCACAGATTGCCTTCAGAAGTTGTGGGAGCTTCATCACTGGAGGCTTTCATTTCATTTCATTCATTTCATTTATTGGATTTCTATACCACCCTTCTCCCTAGGGACTCAGGGCGGTTCACAGGGCATATATAAATAGGTATACAAAAATTAAAAGAAAATTAAACTGTGCCCAATTAAAATACAGCAATAGTAAAATAATAAAACCAATTAAAAAACCCATATTCCCCTTCAGGCCAGACCAGCTAACTCAAACAAGTGGGTCTTCAACCCGCGACGGAAGGATCGGAGGTCCGATGCCATCTGGAGCTCAACCGGCAGTTGGTTCCATAGTGCCGGGGCACCCACAGAGAAGGCCCTCCCCCTGGGGGCCACCAGTCGACATTCCCTGACTGGAGGCACCCTGAGGAGGCCCTCTCTGTGGGAACGCACAGGGCGGAGGGGAGTTGACGCCGGCAGCAGGTGGTCCTCGAGGTATCCCGGACCCATGCCATGTAAGGACTTAAAGATCATAACCAAGACCTTGAACCTCACCCGGAAGACAACTGGTAACCAATGCAGCTCGCGGAGCAAAGGTGTAACATGGGAGTACCGGGAAACTTCCAAGACAACTCTCGCGGCCGCATTCTGTACCAGTTGGAGCCTCCGAGTGGTCTTCAAGGGAAGCCCCATGTAGAGAGCATTACAATAGTCTAGGCGAGAGGTCACGAGCGCATGAGTGACCGTGCACAGGGCATCCCGGTCCAGATAGGGCCGCAACTGGCGCACCAGGCGAACCTGGGTGAAAGCCCCCCTAGTCACGGCTACTATATGGTCTTCCAGGGTAAGTCGTGAGTCTAGGAGGACTCCCAAGTTGTGAGCCCTATCCACGGGGGGTAAGAGCTCACCCCCCATAGAAAGCGGTGGAACATTTTGAATGTCCCGGGATGCCGGAATGTACAGCCACTCAGTCTTGTCAGGGTTGAGTTGAAGTCTGTTCCTCCCCATCCAGACCCGAACCGCCTCCAGGCAATGGGACATCACAGCGAGGGCATCACTGGGGTGGTTTGGGGTCAAAATGAAAAGTTGGGTATCATCAGCATATTGATGATACCCAACTCCAAAACCACGAATGATCTCACCCAGCGGTTTCATGTAGATGTTGAACAGGAGAGGTAAGAGAACCGACCCCTGAGGAACTCCACAAACGAGAGACCTAGGGGCCGATCTCTGCCCCCCTGCCAACACCAACTGCGAGCGACCCAGGAGATAGGAGGAGAACCACTGAAGAACTGTGCCTCCCACTCCCAATCCCCTGAGACGCCGCAGCAAGATACCATGGTCGATGGTATCGAAAGCCGCCGAGAGGTCTAATAGGACTAGGACAGAGGAATATCCCCTATCCCGAGCCCTCCAGAGATCATTCACCAGAGCGACCAATGCCGTCTCCGTGCTGTACCCGGGCCTGAAACCCGATTGGTAGGGGTCCAGATAATCCGCTTCATCCAGGACCAGAGGGAGCTGATGCGCCACCACACTCTCAACAACCTTTGCAAGAAAGCGAAGGTTGGAGACTGGACGAAAGTTGTTCAATACAGCTGGGTCCAAGGCAGGCTTCTTGAGGAGAGGCCTCACCACCGCCTCCTTCAAGACGGTGGGGAAATAACCCTCACTCAAAGAAGCGGATATGACCACCTGGAGCCAGCCTCGTGTCCTCTCCCTAGCTGCATAAACCAGCCAGGAAGGGCACGGATCCAATAAACATGTGGTGGAGCTCAGCCTCTCCATAATCCTGTCCACTTCATCAGGGGTCACAGAATCAAACTCCTCCCAGATAACATTGACAAGACCGCCCGTGTCCTGTTCGCCAGACTCTGCCCAGCTGGAGTCCAAACCGGTCCGAATCCGAGCGATTTTATCCGACAGATGTTGACTAAATTCCTCGGCACGACCCTGCAAGGGATCCTCCCTCACCTCCTGATTAAGAAGGGAGCGAGTCACCCTAAACAGGGCGGCCGGGCGATTATCTGCGGACGCGATGAGGGTGGAGAAGTAATTACACCTCGCCACCCTCATCGCTGCGAGATAAGACCTAATATGGGTTCTTAACCGCAACCGGTCGGATTTAGATCGGCTAGACCTCCAGCAGCTCTCTAGGCCCCGTTTCTGACACTTCATCTCCCGGAGCTCCGTGGAGAACCATGGAGCTCGCTGGGATCTGCACCGGGTCAGGGGCCGCAAGGGTACAACCCGGTCAAGTGCCTCAGTGGCTGCCCTTTCCCAGGCTTCCACTAAGGCATCCGCCAAGTTGTGAGCAATAGAGGCAGGTGGGGACCCCAGCGCTGCTTGGAATCTATCAGGATCCATTAAGCGTCTGGGGCGGTACCATCTAATTGGCTCCGTACCCCCACGGCGGGGGGTGGCAAAACGGAAGACCAGCCGCAAGAGGTGATGATCGGTCCATGACAGGGGCATAATAAATGGAGAGCCCCCACCAAGATCATCCAACCACCGTCCAGATAAAAAAATCAGGTCAAGGGTGTGGCCTCCCTCATGAGTTGGTTCAGAAATTACTTGCGTCAGGTCCATGGCCGTCATGGAAGCCATGAACTCCCGAGCTAGCTCAGATGAGCCTCCCAGGGGATGGTAGATTGAAGTCTCCCAAAACTATAAGAAGTCTCCCAAAACTTTCAAGAAGAGACTGGACTGCCATCTGTCAGAATTGATGTAGGTTCTCCTGCTTGGACGGGAGGTTGGACTAGGTCCCTCCCAACTCTGTTATTCTATTCTATTTCTATTTCTATTCTAGCAATATCAGTGAGAAGGGAGTGGAGTTTGTGGTAAAGAGGAGGAGGAAGAGAGAGAAAGAGGGCAATTTTGGGATCCTTGGTGTCCTCTGAGCTTGGCTGTTTTCTTGCAGATGTTTCATTACCCAAACTAGATAATATAATCAGCACTGTTGATGTTACCTAGTTTGAGTAATGAAATATCTGCAAGAAATAGACCAAGTTCAGAGAGCCTTTCCTTTGGCACACATCCCAAGGAAAGTGCTTGAAGTTATGGCTTGAAAGAAAAAGGCATCTACCCTGATAAATAACAATTCTTCAGACTTTGAATCAGGATGTCTTTCTCCCCTTCTCTGAACTTGACACACTCCAAGTGCTAAGGAAGCCAATCCACTGTTACAGGATGATTCTTTCTTCATCATTTCTTGTTTCTTTGGCAGGGTTGCTGATACTGGAGAAACTAAGAGAATTCCATTGGTGTCCCTTCAGGCTAAGTTCCAGTTAATTTGCAAAAGGCTTAAATAGCTGTGAAGGTTCTTGAGATCCTAAGAGTAGTTACCTGCACATCTATTAACACTCATGAACTGTCAGTATGGGGAATACTTAGAAGTCCCTCTGTAACCCTTCAGCTGAATGGGCAAAAGAAAATTGGGGTGTTGGTCTCTTTACTTCTCAAATGGCTACTCCTTAGTGGATTAAAAAAAAACCAAATCCAATTTTTAAGGTTTCTTTTTCTTCTCTAAGCTAAATAATTGCTTCAATCACATTTTGTGGAGACATAAGCACACACATGCCAGGACACGAAAAGATGGCTGGAAGCTCATCAAAGGGATATCCAGGCTAGAACTAAGGAAAAATCTCCTGACAGGGAGAACAATTAACCAGTGGAATGACTTGCCTCCAGAATTTGTGGGTATTCTATCCTTGGAGGCTTTCAAGAAAAGACTGGAAAACCATTTACCTGGGATTGTATAGAGTCCCCTGTCTTGGGCACGGGGTTGGACTAGAAGACCTTCAAGATGCCTTCCAGCCCTTTGATTCTATAACATAAACATTCCTTAAATTTAATGGTTGTTAGCAAACAGCAGGCGGATCCTTCCAGAATGTGAAAATTTGAAAAGGAAGACACTGTTCTCTTGTTTGTCAGTAGCGCAAGGAAGAGTGCCCTTGAATATGGATATTGAATTTAGCTGCCTTGTCTAACTCTTGTTGATATTGTCTGCTACTTTCTGGATACTTTTCATTTTTAATGTGCTACTTTTATGTCTTTTAGCTTCTACTAATGATACAAAGCAGCCATATGTGGGACTGACCTCTGGTACCCCCTCACGACCAAGCCATGAGTTCAAGTGACTTACAAACGCATGCTGTGGGTTTGAATGTGAGCAGTGAGTGAAAGCAGCAACTGGCAAAAAATATAAATGTGAGTGGGAGGAACTTGGCTTTTAAAAACAGGGACAAGTTTCTGTAACCACCTGGTTCCTAAGTTTTCAGTTATGTTAAGCAGAGGAGTGCTGGTGCCACGTTCCATGTGGAGGAGATTTTACATTTTGCTTGTTTCACACTGGAGAGGGGATTGACTTATTTCCCAAAGCAGCTGAGGACAGGACAAGATGTTGTTGTTAGCTGCAAAGTCGTGTCCGACCCATCGCGACCCTATGGACAACGTTCCTCCAGGCCTTCCTGTCCTCTACCATCTTCTGGAGTCCATTTAAGCTCACGCCTACTGCTTCAGTGACTCCATCCAGCCACCTCATTCTCTGTCGTCCCCTTCTTCTATTGCCCTCAATCTTTCCCAGCATTAGGCTCTTCTCCAGTGAGTCCTTCCTTCTCATTAGATGGCCAAAGTATTTGAGTTTTAGCTTCAGGATCTGGCCTTCTAAAGAGCAGTCAGGGTTCATCTCCTCTAGGACTGCCCGGTTTGATCGCCTTGCAGTCCAAGGGACTTGCAGGAGTCTTCTCCAGCACCATAGTTCAAAGGCCTCAATTCTTTGGCGCTCAGCCTTTTTTATGGTCCAACTTTCACTGCCATACATTGCAACAGGGAAGACCATAGCCTTGACTATACGCACTTTTGTTGGCAGGGTGATGTCTCTGCTTTTTAGTGTGCTGTCTAGATGTACCCAGTAGAATATTATTAAAGAGAGATCCAACTTAGAACTAGGAAGTAATGTCCTTAAAATGAAAATAATTAAACAGTGGAATGACTTACCTCCCAAAGTTGTGGTGTTTCATCACTGGAGGTTTTCAAGAATAGACCAGACAACCATTTGCCTGGGATGGTATAGGGTCTCCTATCTTGAGCAGGAGACTGAACTAGATTACTAGAAGACCTCTGAGGCTCTTTCTAGCCTTATGATTCTATGTTCTGTGCTAAACAAAAAGTAGCATTTTTGGAAAGGCGATTTCTCCAGCAAATTATAGGTTAATGTCTGCCATTCATTGGAAGGAGAGAGCCAAGGTCTTCATTTGTAAAGTAAATGAACGTTTGGACGGATGGTGAATTTTAGGCTGTCCCGAGAAACGTAGCTGGATTACTTTTCCATGAAGTTGGTGGAAACAACACTCCTGTTTTTCATTTTCCTCCTCATCTTCAAATGAGATTGGTTTCAATCCATGAAGAGTTCAGGAAGTTAGACACATTTCACCTGGAGAAGAGAAGCCTGAGAGGAAAGCATAATCACTTCCTTCAACTACCTGGAATTTTATCAGGTGTTCTGCAGAGTGGGGTGAGAAAAAATGGGTGAAGATTGCAATAAGGCAGGTAAGAACTATTTTGTGATGGATCATATATGGAATTTCTTTCATTAAAGTAGAAATGGGACAAAATTGATAGAAAGTGGACAGGTGCTATTTTTATTGTCACCAACATCATCATCATTGAAGATCAACAGCATAATTCTGGGAATTTTGAGAGGAGAAATAAATAGTAAAACTCTCTAGAACAGTGTTTCTCAGTCTTGGAAACTCTTAAGATGGGTGGACTTCAACTCCCAGAATTCTCCAGCCAGCCATGCGAGGCTGATAAGTGCACTGATGTGAGAACCCAGGAGAATGGCTGTGCAATTTTTCTCTTGGGAAAAAAAATCCAAAGTAAATTCTCTGCCCACTAATTGATTGATAACTGGTGGGGAAAAATGCAGATTCCCCTTCCCCAACTTCTAGAAGGAATCCATCTGCAGGATTTTGTGATCAAAATTCAAAGTCCTGCAAAGATTAATGTCCTACATGGCTCAGGGCTTGGAGATTTCAAGACATCTTGCTCTGAGTGGTTTCTGGTCAATGAACAAGGCCAGGTAGTATGGCCAGCTTGTTCTGTACAGTTCCTTCTCTCAGTCCCACAGATGGAGAGTTCTCAATTGCAGCCTTCTTTCCTGCCCTGAGTTCAGATTAGCCCTTACCCTATTTGTCCTATTTGGACAAATATACAGGTGGCAGAAAAGCCTTCCTTTTAATGGCGTCTCAGGAAGACATCCGAAGTGTTTCTGAAGTGAGCAGCATTGTATATATCTGGTAAAGAAATCTCTAAAACAATGACTTAGTGGGTCATAAGTTGTCTAGAGTGTACAATTAAAATATGTATTGTTAAAACAACATGACCTTTATGAGTGAAGGTAAATATATTTATTCCAGGATAATGTTGCAGGATCTGGGTCGGTCATCAGGACCAGAGGTTTTGTCTTCTGAGCTTTCGGACTCATTCTGGAGCCCATCTGCAGAAAACTTCTCTCTAGCAGTGTGTCTTGTTCTGTGTATGGTATTTATAGTGCCTGTTGTAGGTGGCTTTTGAGAAGTTGATTGGGGTGTGTTGATGGCTGGCTTTTAAATCATTAGCTCATTTGCTTGTGCTGCCCAGCCCTCACCGTCTAAGTACTTGATAGGCTGGTGGTAAATCAGCACTCCTGTTGACTGACTTGGGGCCTGCTTCCCAGGCTTCAGTCGCTTCCCTGGTTGGTGTAGGAAGCAAATTTAGTATGCCATCTAGTGACCATTTGGAGAGCATATAAATTATATTTAAGAGAAATTTTCTCTTTTAGGTAGATGATACACAGAAATAAGAGGGCAAGGATTTTATTTCCTGTATTTGATCAAAATATGGGTATTTCATACAATCTCAGAATAGTGAAAATTGATACTAGAGCTATAGTTTCAAGATGATTTTCTAGGAAAAACCTAGTAACAATAACACAAGTCTAGAATGACAAATTAACTTTGGCTTTCTTTGTTTGTTTTTTAACCCAGTCGATGCATTTGGCTCTGTGGAAAAATATCATTGCATCAAAATCTGAAAGATTGAATTCAAATAGCTAATTTTAAGAACTAAGCAAAAATAACAATCTTTTAACGTTATTAAGTTAGAAAACACTTCATCTTCTCTAAGACCATGTCCTCAGTTAATGCATCTTGTAGAGCAGGGGTGTCAAATTGCCAGCCCGTGGGCCAGTTGCATCATACAGAGGCCACACCCACCCCAGCTCTGGCAATGCAAAAAAAAATAGTGATACGTTGTGACACGTCACGTGACATGGCAAGTTTGACACTCGTGTTCTAGGAATTGGTTTTATTACTTTAAAAATGGCTAGAAGTGGTGTGACAGTGCTGTAAGTCACTACTGAGGAAATGGCCTTAAATACCTTTGATTTTTAAAAGAATTAAAGGATTCTTCTCTGGAAACAATTACAAATGATACAGCTAGTCCTCGACTTACAACCATTTGCAAACTAACATTACATATACAGTATGTATCATCTATTTCAATGGAAGTTCCATTCACACCAAATGGAAATTAGCTCTGTATGGACATGACTTTGATTATATTGTAGATCAGAGGTGTTCATCTTGTTTGACTTTCTGTTGGCCTTGGAATTTAGTGGGGATTACAATCTAATACAGAGCAAAATGGAACCAGAATATAAATTAAATTTAAAAGTAATTGAATATTAATATTTCTTCATACAGTACAGGTAGGCCTTGACCCACAACCA
This sequence comes from Vipera ursinii, assembly GCF_947247035.1. Classification (NCBI taxonomy): domain Eukaryota; kingdom Metazoa; phylum Chordata; class Lepidosauria; order Squamata; family Viperidae; genus Vipera; species Vipera ursinii. The sequence goes on from NC_139514.1 coordinate 64,715,754, forward strand.
CAATTTAGCCCAAGCTAAGTGAGACATTTGTTAAATTAAATTTGCCCCATTTTATGACCTTTCTTGCCACAGTTGTTAAGTGAATCCCTGCAGTTGTTAAATTCTTAAAAGAGCCTTGGTGGAGCAGTGGGCTAATGCCTCCTTAAGTAACACCAGCTGCCTGCAATTAGTGCAGGTTCGCATCCCACCAGGCTCAAGGTTGACTCAGCCTTCCATCCTTCCGAGGTAGGTAAAATGAGGACCCAGATTGTTGGGGGCAATTAAGCTGACTTTGTAATAATGCCGCTTGGGGGGGGGCGAAAGCCCTAATAAGCAGGCATATACATAGAATGAAGGCTACTGCTAAGCTTGTAAGCCGCCCTGAGTCTTCGGAGAAGGGCGGGATATAAATGGAATTAAAAGAAAAATTAGTAACATGCTAAGTGAATCTGGCTTCCCCATTGACTTTGCTTGTCAAAAGGTTGCAAAAGGTAATCATATGATCCTGGGACACTGCAACTGTCATAAAATATGAATGAATTGAAGAAAAATAAATGCTTAATTGAGAGTATTTCTGCAGCACTTCTTGTTCAGTAGGCTTTCCCATGAATCGAATCACAACATCAAGAATAATATTTTTAACAGATGATTAAAGCCCAAGATGCAGCTGAAAACAATCCGGAATTTAGAACAGAATGAAGATCTAGCTGTGACTACGTAACATAAAAAGGTGGAGACTGAAAAGCTTGTTCATGATAGAAAAAGGTTAAAAACTAATTTATATAGATATTGTAAATTATGGGCTAAATACCCTACAAATCTGATCTCTAAGACAAACCTTATGGAACTAAATGCTCCTATTTCTAGAAGCAAAAATTCCATCAATAGAAAACAGATTGACCACAATGACTGTTCAGCTGCACTGATTCAAAGGAAAATGCCAATTTTGCTACTATTGCTAGTAAACCAGACTAAATGGAAAAATGCATCAATACTTAAGAAAAGTAGATGAAGCCATGAGATCAACGCTATCTGGAATTAAGCCCAAAATGGTTGTACATGGATCTTCTTGGAATAATAATTATTTTTACTATAATTCATATAATTCATTATAAAATTACCTTTCTTGTAATATTTATTAAAACAAGCATTGCTTCTAAATTGTCCATTTGCGTTATAGAAATGGTTTTGTATTAGTCGCGTTTTGACTCATTGTGATAATTGGCAAAACTAATAGCTAAACTGTCAGGACCCACCCCAAACCACGTCTTAGGAAGACAAAATTCTTGGAGTCAAATCTATTCCAAAAAGAATCTTTACTATGACATGCTTGGTTGTAGGAAACGAGACAGGACTTAATATTTCCACGAAGTAAACCCTTATAAAGAGTTCCCGGTTTAACCCCCCTTAATCCCCATTTGGTCAGTCCCCCATCCTTCCTCTCGTATCATCCATCTTGTGGGGAAAAAAGAAGTTAGGACCCTTCATGTTTATTGCTCTCTTCCGTGACAAAAGCCAGATGCTAGCCCCCCCTTTTGTTTCCCCAGTTCAAAAGGCTTCTCCTTTCCTTTGAAATGCCTATTGCCGGTTCAATACACATTTATTCTCTTCTCTTCGGGAGATGGCAGAATCCATGGGATAATGTTTGAAACATTCCATTTATGAATATGATATAAATGGATTCTGACATAAACTTTGATTTAATGTGCTCTTTTTTTCACTTCTCTGCATCCTTTTCATCTTGAAAACCGGAACTTATCTCTGATTAAATGTCTCTAAATTCTCAGAAAATAAGCGTAATAATATTCAAAATTTTGTTGAAGACTCATTCTGGCTTAAAATCAGGGCTTTTTTTGTCATAGAACGCTCAGAACGGAGTTCCGGCACCTTTTTTGGATGGAACCTTGTAGGGTAGGCAAGGCGGGTTGTATGACGTGTGAGTTCCGGCACCTTTTTCTTTTACAAAAAAAGCACTGCTTAAAATAATAGAGCAGTAATAAAATTCACTGCTACTGCTATCAGTTCCTAAACAAATTTCTTGCTTCCTCACATTTTTTCTTTTGGTACAATTTCATAAGATAGCATACTGGCATTGGTCTTCTGTATTACCGAAAATTGTATTAAATAGCTTTAAGTCTGCAATAGGAAGAAACAACGAAAATGGTTAAAACTAGTAAATTGCATTGTTTGGGGGGAAATGATATCTTGAAATATATCCTTAAGGAAGAAATAAGGGTGCAAAGCGTTTTTCCCCAGATAAAAACTGTTGACCTAAATCAGCCATGAATCTTGTTTTGGAAAGTATTTTATTTGAATATTTTATTTGGACACTATCAATTTCTCTCTTAATCTGAAGAATTGAAATCACATGAAGGCAGAACTGAGACCCTGATGTCCCCAACAACAAAGCAAAAGTGAAACAAACAATTGGTCACAGTCTTCCCAATTATAATGAGATGTATTACCATGTATTTCCAAATATAGATTTCTGTCTTTTTTTTAGAGTAATGTATTTTCTGCTTAATGGTGAATTTTCTTTGCTGCTTTCACTAAAATCAAGAAGAGTCCATGCGAAGGTATATTTGGAAAATCCTGTTTTTACTGTGGTCAGATATGCCTCCAGGAAGGCTATAAGCAGCAGGGCCAACAGCTGGGTTTATGGAAGCTAACAGACATTCCTACTCAAGTGGCAATAACTTTAAAGTTGTCTATTTTAGGTTATCTCACTACATCCCCAAATGGAACAGATATCATTCTTAGCATTATACTAAAAACAGTGCAGTCTAAATTAAAAACATAGATTTACATCTTTGAAAGCCACAAATTGGGGAAGGCTGACATAGAGATCAAAGCAGTAAGATTCTGAGCCATGATTTAATCATAGCTAGGCTACATTGAGTTCATATATTAAGCCATAAAACATGACTCCACAAAGGCTGAGTTCATACATCATGTTTAACCATAATATGGATTTGACTTTTTGTGTTGTCTAAAGCTAGTTATAGTGACATCTGTGTTGATAATATAATGTAATTTATTTCTTCCAGGTTTGAAATGACTGCTCAGCATCAAGATAGACATAATTCTAACATAAATTAACATTCTCTGTGGAATCAGAGTGAAATACATACCAACTTGAAAGAACAATTAGAACTGTCTGTAAAAGTTATCAGATGTACAAATGACATAGTGTTTAGCTAATAAAAATCTATAGGACATCACAAATTATTTCAGCTTTTTTCTCATTCCACAGAAATGAATTCTCTCATTAGCTTCTACATAGGTTAAGATGTTATACATTGTGGTAATTATTTCCAAATCACAAGTGCAAACACTTACCCTGATTGGAAAATTAGCAGATTTCAAACTCAAGTAATTTGTTCTTAATGAGGAACTTGTTGAACTGAATTTAACAATTAGCTCATTCCTTTTACTGGATAAGTGTGTTAGAGTTATACGTGAGTGATCAAACATTCATCCAAGTATTTTCAGCCAAAATAAATGAAATCAAAACCATAATTCGATATATATATCTTGAATTAATTTCCGCTGGCTATACATGAACGTGTGTATGATCACATAGCACAAAACCTCTGGGTCATTTTCCAGGGCATCATTCCTTTTAATAATGTTATGAATCAGTCAAGTCCAAGTAGGGCTACCAGATCTAGATGACCATAAGATGGCAGCAAAGAGACATAGTAAACATAGTAAACATTAACTCTGCTGTCAACTAGTGACTGCATTTTTACAGTAGCTGGTAGCCCTAGGTTTTTATGAAATTGATCATATCTTTAATTGAAGGCTGTACAATAGAGCTACAGCATGATGTGAGTGCAAAATTGTTTTCTCTCTATAACAGCATGATTACTAAAGTATCCAGTAAAATAGCTGTTGCAAGTATGTATTTTGTTATTGTGAAACCTAGATAATAAGAGTATCATTATGAAAGCAAAGATACTAAAAGACTGTCAATGACGACTAATAACTATAGACTACCAAAGTTTGTGAAAAATATAAATTGAATCCAGCTAAAATAATCCTAAATCTGTTTACTCCAGAAGAATGTGTTGCTATCCAGTAAGAATCTATATATCTGCCTAATAAGATGGATGCAAAGATTCAATCCCAATCACATCATTTATTTACAGAGCCAATAATATGTGACAAACATGATTATTGTATGCTAGCTATAACGAATTTGGTCTAAAACAATTTGATTTATTATAACTGAAAAAAGCATTGAGCCCATATATTTCCTTTATATTTCCACATTAATTATCTTAGAAGGCAAATGCATGATTTCCTTAAATCAATGTTCAGTCACAAATGCTCATTTGATACCCCAATGAGTAATGTCTGATTTGGGGGGCAAAAACTGCAAACTACATGCCTGGATCAGACATTATCTTTTGAACTTAGAATCTTGGGGTTGGAAGGGACTTTGGAGGCCTTCTAGTCCATCTCCCTTCCCAAAGACAACATTTGCCCAATCTTTTCTTTAAAAACCTTTAATGATGGAGCACCCACAACTCCAGGAGGCAAGCTGTTCCATTAATATTGAAACTTATTATTCAAACAAGATAATAAACCTATTTTCCCATATTAGTATTCTATACATCAAACTAGGAACAAACAGCATTGATTTATATAATATTTGAAAGCTTCTACAAGATGTCAAGTACAATTCCATAGGTGATAAATTTATTTTTTGGGTTACCCAGTAAAAAGGATACTTATCTTTCGCACCTGCTCTTTCTTATCTTTTGGTGACACCTAAGAAATGAATATATCTCTATTCATTTTAAACACATGTACATCTTCACTATTTTTACTTTCTACTCTGTCAAAATTATGCTTAACCCGGTAATTATTTCCATCAAATTTGAAATGCTGAGAAAGTGTAGGAACTATACAGTGCTTGTCCAGCAGCTCAATAAAAATGTGCAAAGAATGATATTCATTCACAACCCCACATTACTGGTTTTGGAGCTAGTTAGCTAGATAGGATCTATTTCCCTCCCTTCTGCAGATATGAAAAGTCTACACACTCCTGCTAAAACGCTAGGTTTTTGAGATTTAAAAAAATCAGATCAAGATGAATCACTTCAGATTTTCCCCCCACCTTTAATACAACATATAAGCTGTACAATTCAATGGAAAAACAAACTGAAATCTTTCAGGGCAAAAAAACTTGTTTACAATAAATGTGCACACCTACTTATAAGAAGGATATAGCTGTATTCAAAACCATTCACAATGACACTGATGTTAAATAGTAAATACCTGGCATCAATTAAAGTAATTCTGATCAAGTCCATATAAAGTTCAGCTGTTCCAGTAGGATTTTTCTGACATTTATTTACCAAAAGCAAAAAGCTTACAAAGTTATCAAAGGGATCTCATTGTTGGAAGGTATCAGTCAGGAGAGGGGTACAAAAGATTTCCAAGCTACTGGTTATACCATGAAACACAATGAAGGAAGGCAGTCAACAAGTGGAGAAAATATGGCACAACAGTCACACTACCAAGAACTGGATGTACCTGCAAAAATGATGCAAAAAAAAACACCAAGAAGAAAACTGGTCCAAGAGGCTCCCAAGAAGCCTACAGCAACATTAAAGGAGCTGCAAGAATTTCTGGTAAGTACTGGTTGTATACTACATATAACAACAATCTCATATTCTTCATATGTCTGGTCTGTGCAGTAAGGTGGCAAGATAGAAGCCTTTTCTTACAAAAAAAATAAAAATAAAATCCAAGCTACATTTTCCAAAATCTGCATCAAGTCTATCAAAAGCATATGGGAAAATGTGTTATGCTCTGATGAGACCAAGGTTGAACGTTTTGGCCATAATTTCAAAAAGTATGGTGCAAAAGTAACATTGCACATTGGCAAATGTTTTCCATGCCCACAGTCAAACGTGATGGCAGCATTTTGCTTTGGAGCTAGTTCTCATCAGCTGGAATTGGGGGTTTAGTCAAGGTGGAAGGAACTTTGAACAGTTGTAAGTATCAGTCAGTTTTGGCACTAAACCTTCAGATCTCTGTTAAAATGCTGAAGATGAAGAGGAATTTCACCTTTCAATACAAAACCCAAAGCATATCTAACAATCCCACCACCACCACCACTATTGGAGTTGGTATAGGAGAGAAAATACAGTCTGGGGTCATAGTTGCATGAGAGCTAGGACCTAATCCAGGAGTTTTGAAATTGTGAGCTTGCTGAAGGAATTACATTTTATAAAAGCTTGATCACACTTCTTCATGTATAGCAGGACTACTATTAAAATTCTTTCTGGACTTTGTTCCCTACTTGGCCTGCACTAGGTGAATGTAGGCTTGGCCAAAGAAAATGGTTTTGCCAGCACTCTAGGTTTGCCAACACAGGGAGAGCAAGGTTTACATTTCACTTTGCATATGCCAGTGGGCATATGATAAAAAGTTTGAAAATCCTTTGATATTTATTTTATTTATTTATTTTATTGGATTTATATACCGCCCTTTCCCGAAGGACTCAGGGCGGTTTACAGGGTAGTTAAAACCAAATCAATACAAAAATTAAAAACAAAAAAAATCATCCCTAAAAATAAAAATATACAGTACATTAAAAATTAATTTTGTAAATAGAAGTAGATTGATTTCTTGCTCAATAAAATCACTACTATTATTCACAGAAGAGTGTCTCACAAATTCATTTATCCTTTTAGCAGATAACTATCTAGTCATGCCGGCCACATGACCACAGAGACGTCCTCGGACAAGTCTTCGGCTTTGAAACGGAGATGAGCACTGGCCCCTACAGTTGGAAACGACTAGCACGCATGTGCAGGGGAACCTTTACCTTTACCTTTTTATACAACCCATGACCTGTTGGGTCATCCTTTCCGAAATATTTCCTTACCTAAACAGGGAAACAGAATGATCATGGCAAAAAAGCAGTGGGAGCAACTTTCGACTTCCTGCCAGCTTCCCTATTGACCCTGTTTGCTTACTTGCTTTATTTTATTATTTTTTTTATATTTTGTTTTATTTTTTTTAATTATTTTATTTTACATTTATTATTTCATATTTATTATTTTACTATATTTATTTTATTTATATAATTTATATAGCTGCCCAACTCATGCACAGGTGATTTTGGGCAGCTTACAACATTAAAAAAAGTCCACCATATAATATAATCTTATAAGAAACCTCCCCCCTCACTCTTCATGGCAGCAACAACCCAATCAGATCAGCCATCTGATCAGCTCCGTTTCAATTTGTGGTCCCAGGCCTGCTGACAAAACCACATTTTTAGGGCCTTTCAGAAGAACAACAGGGTGGTGGCCAACAATACCTCTAAAGAAGGGCTACCACCAAGAAGGACTACTTTTTGTGGTCCCACTAGATAAACATCCCTAATTGATGGGATCCATAACATGCCTTGCTTTTCTGTCCTGATGGGCTATGTAGATGTAATAAGGGAGAAGCAGTTCTTCAAATAGCCCTGGTCCCAAGTCATGTCCAGGGCTTTTGCTTGCTTATCACTCAGTTACCTTCTGTAGATATTTGGAGTTCCAGAGCTTATGTTAGGGTAGGAGGGCAAGCTGCTCCACTCTTTGGCATCTCTAGGTTGCATGGCTTTATCCCGGAAGCAGGCATCGATTTTTGAGCAACCGCAATTATTTGTGGCTGCTTCAAAAATGGCACCCACTTTTGTGACAATGACATGTGGCCTGCAGGGATGCTGAGGAACAAAGCAGCCTGCTCTCGTTCCCTGGGGATCTACTGTATAGAAGGTAAATGCATAATCAGTGAAGGAGGGTGTGGGACCTGGCAGGATGGGAAGCACGTCCAAGGCCTGTGGGGACATTGAGCGCTGAGAAGCAAAGCATGGGTGCCACAAGGAGGGGTGCGGAAGGTCTAGGGCAGGTCAGCCTGGGCCTGCTTTAGTCCTCCCAGCCCCCCTTTCAATCTCCACTTAATGAGCTGCACGGTCATTTAATGACCTTGTCAGGAAGAGTAGGGACAAGGACTATTAAGTGAGGTGGTCATGAGGCCACCTTGTTTAATGACCATCACAACTTGTGACTGTAATGGACTGATTCCACTACAATTCTCAAACACTACCTGTACCAGGTCCTCTTGCTGAAGATGAAAATACAAGTCATCACCCCTTGCATAGCCAGAATATTATTGCACGAAGCTAGCTCTGGATTAGAGGAGACTGCAAAAAGGAAAGAACAAAGAGAGCACTGTACTAAGTAACATCCTTCTGATTTCCAAGATAGCGTGAGAAATTGAAAAAAAATCCTACCAATGAGAAAGTTTAGATGATTAGGCACGTGAATAGAGAGCCAAACTACTCTTACTGTATATGCAAGCAGAGGCTATGGGATAGAGGTAAAGAATGTAAATTTTAATTTTTTATGCTCTTTCATCTTTCTGAGTCTACATGTAAGGTTTTTTTTAAAAAAAATCCATACTGTATAGTAATAATATTTGCTGAACCCAAATGATTAAAATGTGAACAAGTAGGCCATTTCCTCATTAGTAATTATTGTGTTTTGTAGCATCATCAATCATTATGATGACAACATACTAGAAAAAAAGATAGACTTTATATTACTTAAGCAATGGCTGGATGATAGCCAAGGATATTATGAAGTCCTAGTGATGAAATGATCAAGAGAAATATATTCCTACTGCTGCCTTAAACTATTTGGATATATCTAATATATGAATACGTGAAATCTTATCAGTTTGTCCACTATTCTGTGCTTTGTTAAAAACAATTTTTTCTACAATTTTTGATTGACTAGAAAAATAAATGTGTGATTTTCTTAGTTATATGTGACAGTGACGATTTCCAACCTATACTGCATAAGTGGATTTCTGTTCATACATTGAAGGTGATCCTTCTTTTCCCCATTTTTATTTTTTTATTTATTTTATTTATTAATGGGATTTATATCCTGCCCTATCTCCCGAAGGACTCAGGGCGGCTAACAACAATAACATATAATAAGTACAGAAATTAAGATAAAAATAAAATTAAAATCATCTGTGCAATAAATTAAAATAAAAAATTAAAAATAAATAAAAAATTGTAAACATAATTAAAATGTCTGTCAGTCCAGGTCAGCCAGGTGGAAAAGGAGTGTTTTGCTAACATGTTCCTACATAGGGAACAGGGTGGCCAGGACAATCCATTCTTCCAACAATATCTGTTCTAGCAAAGGATTTTACTTATTAGTTCTTTATAAAAAATCTGAGGCTGTGAATGTGACAGACCGCCTTCCTCCAGCTTGGTGTCCTCCAGATGGATGGATGATTTATTTGAATGTATTAGCGGCCCAAATCCAATGGACTCTGAGCTTTCCAGATGTTTTAAACACTTATCCACAACCAACATACCTATTAAATGGTCTAGAAAAAATCAGTACTTCCACAGAGAAATTCCTTCTTTCTACATTTCTGCATGATGATACTGAAGATGTTCCCAAAACTGTTTACCAAATTGGCTCCAGGATGGATCTGTGTAATTTTCTATCTCTGGAGCAGATTTTGGTGAACATGAGAGATTGTAAAAAAAATAATAATGTTTCAGAATCAACAGCCATTCCACCCATTGATGCACACTATTGGATCTACTGTGATATCTATTTACTACTAAAGCTCTTGTGTGTGTACTTTTTTACTAGGCAAGAAGGTGCATCAACTGTGGATTAATTATGCATTAATTCTGTAATGCATTAAGCACCACATTTACTGTCCAATGGGATGAACGATCTGGAATTTTAGATAACATCTAAAATATTATCTTATATAATATTATCTTAGATAATATCCACTTCCAAAGGAAGTTTAGATAAAATAAACTCATCTGATTCTATTACCATGTTCATAGCAAATCTATGAACCTTACCATTTTAAAATTTAAAGAAAAGCATAAACTATTTTTCCCTGTAAATTTCAACCACTTAATCATGGGTTAAATTCAGTAATATCTGTGTAGAGCGAATGATTTCCTTTTTCTCCGTAATTGTTTCTGAGAGTCAATAAAGTTTTTACCTAATTTTCTGATTGTTATATCTGCTAAATTTTCTCAGGTAAGGCATTCTCATTGTACAAGTATTTGTAACTCCATCAGCTCACCAGCTAGTATTTGTAACTCCATCAGCTCACCAGCACAACTAAAAAGTCTTTTTCATTATTTTATTTGTTTTAGTCCAAATTGTTTACTAGATTTTAATTGTGAATGTCTTTTTTATGAATTCTGTAATCTACCTTGAGAGAATTATTTTGGCCTATAAATAATCCATAAATAATCTTATTTTAATTTCATTCATTTATTTAAAGTTACTTATAGGCTATCTATAAGGCAAGAGTACTCTTAAAGTGGGCTTTCAAAATTTCAACTGATTTCATACATTGGATAAAATTGTTTCTTAAAAATATCTTGGGCATACATTTTATTAGTTGGGTGCTGAGAGTATTTCCTTGGTTGCCTGGTGTAACAGTTTTATATACTTTATCATACCTAGCATGTTAGCTAAGTATGTTTCTTTCCTTTCCATAGAAGTGCTGTTTATTACTAGAAAGGCTATTTCCAAAATTGCAGTTGCCTCATCATCATGCTGACTAATGAGCCACTTATTATAATGGTGACTTCCTTGGGGTCCTTTTGGGTTTATATTGGAGTTGCAGGCAATGATCTTAGAAGTCAGATTCTGCCAAGAATACTGAGATCTGATAGAAGATATTATATGAGATAGAGCAAATCTCTAAAGAGATTTGGATTTGAATCTCAGCAGAAAAATAAAATAATTTAGAAAATTCATCACGACTTATTTTAATTAACCATAGTTAATTCTCCTCCTCCTCTCTTCTGCTTTTAAAGGACCATTATATTTTGTCCAGGAAGTGGGCAAAGATTTCATGCTATTTCATGAATAGTGTGGTTTTAAAAATTAGCTTTGTTTGCAATGATTTAGCATTTTGCTTGAAATGGCAGCACTTTGGCAACATCCTTTCCTTCCTCAGACACTCGGTGAAGACAAGCTTCTATTTTATGCACTCTGTATTAATGAACTTTGGCTTTATATAATTGCTCAATTAATATAGCCATAATTACATTATAATGATATAATTATAGTGGTAATTTTATTCCTGCAAATAATTAGAGAATTATAAACAGAATGAACAAGTGTACAAATGAACAAGAACATCATCTCTCTCTCTCTCTCTCTCTCTCTCTCTCTCTCTCTCTCTCTCTCTCTCTCTCACTCTCTCTCTCTCTCTCTCTCTCTCTCTCTCTCTTTCTCCTTCTTCAACAATAAACAAACTGTCCAGGTTACTGTTTGAGATTTGCTATATACTTCCTGTCTTCTAGGAATGGAGATTCAAAATAGTCAGGACTCAAGACCATGAAAGAATTTGATCTTCCAAGGATTTGTTAACATTAACATTTCAAATCAGCTATAGGAAACAAAAAAGCAAGTCAAATTCAAGGAACAATAACTGACTTTTTTTTACTTAAATAGGCAAAATTCCCCATAATTTGCAGTCCACAAAGATTATGCCATTTGGGAAATATGGAAGTTAAAGTCCAATGGATATAGAAAGTACCAGATTCAGAACTTTTCATAAGATTCAACCCGTCCCCCCCACAACCCTCTGTACTCTGATAATGGGGAAAATTGATTCCAGTTCTACTTGCATCTTTCCACAGAAGAACTTCTGCTAATAATCCATGAGAGGTCACTAGGTGTTCTACTAGAGAGCATGAATAAAATACTGTGAAATAATATGGGTGGCCAATAAATTTTACAAACAAACTTACAAATAAATAAACATTTTTTTACTTCATATCTTACCAGACCACCGGCAGCAGTCAGAACTTTTATGTGCCACATAATTCAGCTTCTGACCTTCTGCTTTGCTGTTATTGCAAACCCCTAGATTAGAATATAAACTGAGAGCAAATCCCACTCTTTACTAGCACTGATGATGGTACCTTGTTTGGGTAATGAAATGTCTGCAAGAAAAGAACCAAACTCAGAGAGCTCCAAGGACCCCTCATTTCAACCCTGAGCTACAAATACTCTCCTTTATTGCTAAATCAATGTGTTTCATTCAATAAACAAAGATAAACAAAAGATGGCTTAGCATGATGAAAAAACTGGGCAGGCACTAAACACTGAATACTAAACATTCTAATGTCTAATTTCAAAATACTATTCTAATAATGTCATTTATATTTGAATAAACTTAAGTTGATGGAATTACAAAAATCACAGCTCAGTCAAATGAAACAGTGTATCATTAATTTTATTGAAAAAATTAAAAATTCAGCTTATTCATTTTCATTCACATACACACAACTTTTGCATCCTATTGAAGCACATCCAGCTTTTTCTCCCCCTTGGTCTTTAAAGACCTTAATGTCTAGGTGAAGTTGGGAGGTTTGGCAAGTTGCCTTGGATCAATGGCAGGGAAAACATAAAAGGACAGGCTACCAAATGGATGAAGTTACACAAAGGACAAATGGGACAGATGCAAAATTACAGGGAGTGCAGAATTATTAGGCAAGTTGTATTTTTGAGGATTAATTTTATTATTGAACAACAACCATGTTCTCAATGAACCCAAAAAACTCATTAATATCAAAGCTGAATATTTTTGGAAGTAGTTTTTAGTTTGTTTTTAGTTATAGCTATTTTAGGGGGATATCTGTGTGTGCAGGTGACTATTACTGTGCATAATTATTAGGCAACTTAACAAAAAACAAATATATACCCATTTCAATTATTTATTTTTACCAGTGAAACCAATATAACATCTCAACATTCACAAATATACATTTCTGACATTCAAAAACATAACAAAAACAAATCAGTGACCAATATAGCCACCTTTCTTTGCAAGGACACTCAAAAGCCTGCCATCCATGGATTCTGTCAGTGTTTTGATCTGTTCACCATCAACATTGCGTGCAGCAGCAACCACAGCCTCCCAGACACTGTTCAGAGAGGTGTACTGTTTTCCCTCCTTGTAAATCTCACATTTGATGATGGACCACAGGTTCTCAATGGGGTTCAGATCAGGTGAACAAGGAGGCCATGTCATTAGATTTCCTTCTTTTATACCCTTTCTTGCCAGCCACGCTGTGGAGTACTTGGACGCGTGTGATGGAGCATTGTCCTGCATGAAAATCATGTTTTTCTTGAAGGATGCAGACTTCTTCCTGTACCACTGCTTGAAGAAGGTGTCTTCCAGAAACTGGCAGTAGGACTGGGAGTTGAGCTTGACTCCATCCTCAACCCGAAAAGGCCCCACAAGCTCATCTTTGATGATACCAGCCCAAACCAGTACTCCACCTCCACCTTGCTGGCGTCTGAGTCGGACTGGAGCTCTCTGCCCTTTACCAATCCAGCCACGGGCCCATCCATCTGGCCCATCAAGACTCACTCTCATTTCATCAGGCCATAAAACCTTAGAAAAATCAGTCTTGAGATATTTCTTGGCCCAGTCTTGACGTTTCAGCTTGTGTGTCTTGTTCAGTGGTGGTCGTCTTTCAGCCTTTCTTACCTTGGCCATGTCTCTGAGTATTGCACACCTTGTGCTTTTGGGCACTCCAGTGATGTTGCAGCTCTGAAATATGGCCAAACTGGTGGCAAGTGGCATCTTGGCAGCTGCACGCTTGACTTTTCTCAGTTCATGGGCAGTTATTTTGCGCCTTGGTTTCTCCACACGCTTCTTGCAACCCTGTTGACTATTTTGAATGAAACGCTTGATTGTTCGATGATCACGCTTCAGAAGCTTTGCAATTTTAAGAGTGCTGCATCCCTCTGCAAGATATCTCACTATTTTTGACTTTTCTGAGCCTGTCAAGTCCTTCTTTTGACCCATTTTGCCAAAGGAAAGGAAGTTGCCTAATAATTATGCACACCTGATACAGGGTGTTGATGTCATTAGACCACACCCCTTCTCATTACAGAGATGCACATCACCTAATATGCTTAATTGGTAGTAGGCTTTCGAGCCTATACAGCTTGGAGTAAGACAACATGCATAAAGAGGATGATGTGGTCAAAATACTCATTTGCCTAATAATTCTGCACTCCCTGTAATGCTAGGGATTGTTTGTGTCCTGTATTGTTTGAATAGCATTCTTCTTCATAATGGAAATACCTTGAAACCCCTCTGGATGGTAGGCCTTGATGATGGCAGGCTGACAGTTGATTTTTTTTTGTTCTCTGCTGGTAATCTTCCACAATAGCAACTCCTCTCACTCCATTATCATGTTTATATTTGAAATTCACTATATGAAACATAGGACTTTTGCTATTGGTGCTGCACTTTGATTCTAGTAGATTACCAGCATTTTCTAAATCCAGAGTTGAGAACATGGCATTCCTATAAAACAAGTTTCAACAAAAAAATCCCACAAATTCCAATCAGTGGTAAGAAAAGTAAGGTGCTACACAGAAGAGAAAAATAAAATGCACAAGGGTAGAATAGGTGGTATCTGGCTCAACAGTAGTAACTGTGAAAAGAATCTAGGTGTCCTAGTAGACCACTATTTAAGTAAGAGCCAGTAGAGTGCTGCAGCTGCCAAAAATCTGCTAATGGAGTCCTAGGTTGCATCAACAGAGGAATAGTTTCAAGATCATGTGAAGTAATAGCATCACTATTAAGACCACACTTGGAATACTGCATCCGGTTCTGGTCACCATGATACAAAAAAGATGTTGAGGCCCTAAAAAGAGTGCAGAGAAGAACAATGAAGATGATAACAGGGCTGGAGGCTAAACCATACAATGAAGATTGAGGGAACTAGGTATGTCTAGTCTAACAAAGAGGGATGATACGTTAGCAGTATTTCAATACTTGAGGATAGTGTGGGGCTGTCACAGAGAATAAGGGGTCAACCTAATTTCCAAAATACCTGAGGGCAGGAGAAGAAGTAATGGGTAGAAGATCATTAAAGAGAAATCCAACCTAGAATTAAGGAGAATTTCCCTGTCGGCAAGAACAATTAGTCAGTGGAATGGCTTGCCTCTGGAAATTGTGGATGCTGTGTTTCTGGAGGTTTTCAAGAAGTGACTGGACAGCCATTTGTCTGGAATGATGTAGGGACTCAAGCTAGAGCATGACCTCCAAGATCCCTTCCACCCCTATTATTTTATGTTCTACTGTTCAGTGTATTTTCATACAGTGTAGCTTTCTATAGGTGGTGCCTTCCAGTTATCTTTGGTCTGTATCTGATGGCTCTAACTGACTTTAAAATGCAGTTTTGAGGGTACCGGTTAATGTAATGTCAATACTCCTTAGTGTTTTCACACCACAAAACTCTGGAAGAAAATAATGCATGATGCCAAGTGCCTTCCAGATTCCTAATAATTTTAACTACATAACTCATATTTATGTACTTGCTCCCCGTCACATAGCATCTATATTAAAGCCTCATTCTATTTTCTATTACCTTTCTTTCCTCCACTTGTCTGTAAAACAATCTTTTTGCTTTATTTGCACCTCTCAGTCATAATGTTATTCTCCTCCTGCCTCCTGGTTTCCTGATTACCAATGAATTCACAGACTGTTTGATAAGTGTGGGTATCTTCTGCTTAGAAAAATGGAAGCTGAAAGTGTTCCTAATTCTGTCAAGAAAGTGATTTTCAATCTCCTTACCTTGCAAATTATTCTTGTGAGGGTCAGATGTGAATCGATTTCTGAAGCTGTTTTTTCTTGGCTATAAAGTGGTAAAATGTGGAGTGCTTTGAAGTTAGAAATATAAATGTGGAGACATAAAAATTGTGTATATAACCATCAGAGAGAAAGAGAGAGAAATTTGTCTTGAGATGACTGTCTCTATATCTTTCAGAGCAATAACTGCAACAACTCAGAACATAACAGAAAGCTGAAATGTTATGACTCATTTACTCCTAACAAGTCTAATACACTTCACTGAGAACATGTTGCATAGGACATAAGGGACTCTCTGCTATACTGGAAAAAAGCTTCAAAGGCTATTAAAATAAAATAACAGCCATTACTCTGGCTCAAATATTCTTGAACAACTAAATAAAGCCAACAATACCACAAAATTGTAATTGTGTTATTTTTGTAATCTATTGTCACTCCGAGAAATGTCTATGTTTTGTCCACTTTTTGTCCTTCAGAAATGAAAATAAATTAGGCTGATAAAACATGTTATTTTTATTGCCATGTGTAATGCTCCAGTTGCAATATTACCGTATTTTCCGGCGTATAAGACAACTTTTTAACCCATGAAAATCTTCTCAAAAGTTGGGGGGGTCGTCTTATACGCCGGGTCGTCTTATACGCCAGAAAAAAAACATAAATCAGTCGAGCGTCCCCGTTCTTGCAAAGCAACTTCAAGCCTCCTTAGTCCAGTCCCCCCTCCATCGTGAGTTTCCCTTCCCACCCCCAAGAGCCTCTAAGCCCCTTCCCCTCCCCCTTGCAAACGCCAGACCCTGGGAGCGGCAGGAAGCCCCTCCCCCTCACCCAGGCTCGGTCCTGACGCGGGGAGGATGGAGCGGGCCTGGGACCCTTGGCTCTCCAGGACCCTGCCCGGGCCAGGCTGCCCCGCGCAACCGAGCTATCTCCGGCGCGGCTCCGGGACACGGCTGGGTGGGAGCGTCGGGCGGCTCTCCCCATGCGAAGGCGGCGCTTCCTGTCAGCTCTTGGCCTGAGGGGAGGGCCTCGCGCCCACCGGACTCACCTGTCACCAGCACCGCTCTCCCCCCTGTGGGGATGCGCTTCCGCCGGGCGGTGCTGGCCGAGACGAGCCAGCAGGCAGCCGCCGTGAGCGCGGCGCTGAGGGGCAACGGCAGGACGGCCTGGCCCAGCGCCTGCAGGACGGCCAGCAGTCCCACACGCAGCAGCAGCCGCCGGCTCAGCAACAGGTCCAAGCGCAGGAGCCGCACCGCCAGGCTGCCCAGGAAAAGCAGCCACACCGAGAGGCTGCACGCCCAGTCCAGCTCCATGAGGGGCAGGGCAGGAAGCCGGCCAGGAAGAGGGACCGGGAGCCCGGGCCGAGCGCGCCTCGGCCGACAGTGAGAAGGAAGCGGCACATGAGTTGTAAAAAAGGCGGTGGGCGGAGCTGCCCCGCCCTGCGCCCAATGGGAGAAGTTCAAGGCCTGGGGGGAGCAGGAGGGGCACCGGCCATGGTGGGGTGGCAGCTGCCCTCCGGCGCTGCCTGCTGCCCGGGAAGCGCTGCGCCTCGGGGGCCGGCAGAAGCGCGGGAGCAGCAGGAGGGCCAGCGGGGCCAGTCGGGCCTTTGCCTCCTCTGCGACAGACAGGGAGGGCAGGGCAGCCCTCCGCTCTCGCCTTTGCAGGTCTTGTATGTGCAGGTGCAATTGGCAAAAGTTGCCCCCTCGCCGCCCCCCACAAGGCCTAGGAGCCCTCAGGTGAAACAGCCCCTTTTGCGCGTCTCCCGCGCCCTCCCCTGAGAAGAGCCTCCTGGGCTGAGAGGCGTCCTCCCGGCCAGAGCTCAAAGGCAAGAGCCCCCCCAGCAGCCCCTCTTCCCCGCAGGGGCCCGAGAGCCGCCTTCCGTGGGGTGGAGCTGGACCCCAGGCGCTGGTGGGGTGGTTGCACCGCCCCCCCCGCAGGACGCCTCCCTGCATCCCCCTTGGGGAGGGAGCGCCCACCCACCACCAGGCCGTTCCAAGTTTGGGGAACTTCCGGGGACTTCCGGCGAGCCGGGGAAGAGCGTGCCTACCAGCCCGTTCCAGGAACTTCCGGGGACTTCCGGTGGGCCTGGCGCCCCTCTCGCCCACAGACCACGCAGCGGCCCTCGCCAGCCGGCCTCGGCATGGCCGCCCCAAGCCCGCCTCTCCATCGTGTCTTCTGAGCCCACCTGGCTGACCGCCTCCTTTGTTTACCAAATATCAAAATATAAAAAAATCAATAAAATCAATAAAATCAATAAAATATATTTTTTTAAAAAAAGAAAGTTTCACCTAGTTTTCTGGTCTTTATATGTATCCTTTATAATCCAATAGGTATATATCCAGTCCTGAAAGCAATATTTTATATTGATTCTTTGTTTCAGGTATCCAAAAATCGTCAGTCAGGCAAGGTTGTAATCCACAATGTTCAAAGTGTTCAAAATATTCAACCTCCCTGAAAAGAGCTCAAAAGTCTCTCCCAGCCAGACATAGTCAAAAGTCAAGTTTTTCTTTCTCTCCCACTAGCTCTTGAGATTAAATGGATATTATTGTTATTTGTACAATATTAGTAAAATATGTTGATGTTTATATCTAGCTTTGTATACATCAATAGTACCAAGAATTGTAACTGTGTAATGAGGGGAAAATGGAAAAAATATGGGGAAGAAAGGAGTATCAGGGAAAAAATACTGGATTGTGCAGTATTGAACAGTTTTACATTGAAGAAATTAATGTTAAATATGTGAACCCAGACAGCATATTGTTTACTAAGCACTCAAGATTGTAATTTTTAAAAATCAATAAAACATTTAAAAAAACAAAATGTAAAATCAAAAAATTTTTCTGTTTATAATATTAGGATTTTATATTAGCATTTTTTTTAGAGAATCTAGTAATCTTTCTTAAAATAAGGGTATATTTTGAAGAATGCAGAGGAAAATAAGAGCATAATTAACTGCATATCCTTAAATAAATAAGTAAAGTAAGGTAAAGGTAAAGGGTCCCCCGCACATGCGTGCTAGTCGTTTCCAACTCTAAGGGCCGGTGCTCATCTCCGTTTCAAAGCCGAAGAGCCAGCGCTTGTCCGAGGACGTCTCCGTGGTCATGTGGCCGGCATGACTGGACGCCAAAGGCGCACGGAGCGCTGTTACCTTCCCACCGTAGCGGTCCCTATTTTTCTACTTGCATTTTTACATGCTTTTGAACTGCTAAATAATATAATAAATAATAATAAAATAAATAATAATAATAATAATAATAATAATAATAATAAAATAAATAAATAAATAATAAAATAAGTAAAGCATCATGTAAATAAATTTAAGATTTTTAACTTCTGTAGTGCAACTGAAAATAATGTTGTTTCAAAAAATATCTATATGCTACATCACAATCACATGTAGAGAGAAATTTAAATCTATTACAGTAATCAAAGAAACAGTCACTGAGTTTAAGATTGGGGAAAACAAATCAAGGATCTATTCTCTGATTAAAAAGCTATAATGTAGTTTAAATTAGTATGGTATAACTAAACCCTTATTTAAAATGTGTTCTCAGTGACATTGGAAAGAGACAGTTTCTTTGTTTAATGTCACTGTCAGAGCAATACACTTTCTGCAGAAGCCAACTGGAGTTAGACCTTTTAATAGAAAGTGACAATTTAAATTGGTATAATGGTGACCTAGCTGATGCAGCAATTGGTACACACCAGTTTGTTATGCTTCAGGGAAAAGGTAGAAAAGAGTGGAAATTAAGAGAAGAATAATTGTCATGCCTTTGTTCTTTGCTGGAATAATATATATCCATAATGAACTTACATGCCTGTGCTGTTCGTCTCTACACAGATTTGCATTAGTTAATTGTTAGCGTTAAGAAAATCCAACAACTGATTTCTTTTCTGCTATTTCTTTCTCCTGTGCCTCCCTGCATTGCTTTCTTGGCACAGGCAAAAATAAATACTTTTAAAATCAGTAACTTAAAAAATAAATAAATACAGTTTATTTGCTTAATTTGCTCACTGTTATTAACATGCTTGTTTTCCCTTCTCCTACTATCTATTCTGTGCAGCAGGAAATAGCCTCAAGCAGTTTAAAGGAACAAAGTGATAGCACTATATTTAAACTTGCGAGTAGTTACACGCTTTTGGTACCAAGGCTAAACAAAGATGGACAAGAATTGTTGGGGCGGTTGCAAATACAATGTACCCATTAAAAAAAAGACAATAAGTTTACATTTTTCTGAAAACACCTTTGAAAAATGTTCGCTCAGCCTTTGTGTTCATGCTTCATACATTTATGTGTTTCAATGTCTTCAGAAAACTCATGTTACAGAACTGATTAGAAATAAAAATCAATCAAATATCTCTAATAGCATCTTTGAACAATGTCTTTGCATAGGATTATTTTCTTACTTGATTAAAACATTTCTACATACACACCCACCCACACAAACTTGCTTTTAGAAGAAGAATATACAGAAGAAGTGACGAGGGCATGGGTAACCGTGCATAGGGCATCTCGGTCCAAAAAGGGGCGCAACTGGCACACTAGGTGAACCTGTGCGAAGGCCCCCCTGATCACGGCTGTTAGATGATCTTCCAAATTAAGCCGTGAATCCAGGAGGACACCCAAGTTGCGAGCCCTTTGTGAGGGGGGCAATACCTCCCCCCATCAAAAGAGATGGAACTTGTTGGACAATACGAGATGCCAGTATCCACAGCCACTCGGTCTTGGAGGGGTTAAGCCTGAGCCTGTTCCTTCCCATCCAGACCCGCACCGCCTCCAGGCACCGGGACATCATGTCAAGGGCATCACTGGGTTGGCTTGGAGTGGAGATGAACAACTGGGTATCATCTGCATATTGGTGATACCTCACCCCAAAGCCACTTCTCGCCTGGATTACTGCAATGCTCTTTACATGGGGCTGCCCTTGAAGAGCACCCGGAGGCTTCAACTGGTGCAAAATGCGGCTGCGCGGGTGCTTATGGGAGTATCTCGGTACCCACATGTTACACCACTCATGTGCGAGCTGCATTGGCTTCCGGTTACCCTCCAAATGCAATTCAAGGTGCTGGTAATAACCTTTAAAGCCCTGCATAGCTTAGGCCTGGGGTACTTGCGAGACCACCTGCTGCCATTGTCAACCTCCCATCGCCCGGTTCGCTCACACAGAGTTGGCCTCCTCAGGGTGCTGTCGGCCAGGCAATGCTGGCTGGTGACCCCCAGGGGGAGAACCTTCTCTGTGGGTGCGCCGACCCTCTGGAATGAGTTCCCTCCAGAGCTGCAGATGGCCCCTGACCTTCGGTCCTTCCGCCATGACCTGAAGACGTGGTTGTTCCAACAAGCGGGCCTGGACTGACTACGATTTTTAATTAGGCTTTTACTGGGTTAAATTGTTTTGTAATTTTGTATTTATTGTTTCCCCTTCATGGATTACTGCCTTGTCGTGGCGAAGGGGCTTGCATAATTCAATGAAGCTATGAGCTATGCCGTGCAGGGCCACCCAAGACGGACAGGTCATAGCAGAGAGTTCTGACAAAACGTGATCCACTGGAGAAGGAAATGGCAACCCACTCCAGTATTTTTGCCATGAAAACCCTATGGATAGTACCAAAAGGCAAAACGATATGATGCTGGAAGATGAGCCCCTCAGGTCGGAAGGCGTCCAATATGCTACTGGGGAAGAGCAGAGGGCTAGTACTAGTAGTGCCAGAAAGAATGAAGCGACTGGGCCAAAGCCGAAAGGACGCTCAGCTGTGGATATGTCTGGTCGTGAAAGGAAAGTCCGATGCTGTAAAGATTTTTTCTCCATAGGAACCTGGAATGTAAGATCCATGAATCAAGGAAAGCTGGACGTGGTCAAACAAGAGATGACAAGACTGAACATCGACATCTTAGGTATCAGCGAACTAAAATGGACAGGAATGGGTGAATTTAATTCAGATGACCATCAGGTATACTACTGCGGGCAAGAATCCCTCAGAAGAAATGGAGTAGCCTTCATAGTCAATAAAAGAGTAGGAAAAGCAATACTGGGATACAATCCTCAAAATGACAGAATGATCTCAGTTCGAATCCAAGGCAAACCATTCAATATCACAGTAGTCCAAGTCTATGCCCCAACCACCGGTGCTGAAGAGGATGAAATTGACTGGTTCTATGAAGCCCTACAGCACCTTATAGAACTAACACCAAAAAATGATGTCCTTATCATCATGGGGGATTGGAATGCTAAAGTAGGAAGCCAAAAGATAACCAGAATAACAGGCAAGTTTGGCCTTGGAGTACAAAATGAAGCAGGGCACAGGCTGATAGAATTTTGTCAAGAGAATACGATGGTCATAGCAAACACTCTTTTCCAAGAGACGGCTCTACACATGGACATCACCAGATGGTCAACACAGAAATCAGATTGACTATATGCTCTGCAGCCAAAGATGGAGAAGCTCTATACAGTCAGTAAAAACAAGACCAGGAGCTGACTGTGGCTTAGACCATGAGCTTCTCATTGCAAAGTTTAGGCTTAAACTGAAGAAAGTAGGGAAAAGCGCTAGGCCAGTCAGGTATGAATTAAATCATATCCCTGTTGAATATACAGTAGAGGTGACAAATAGATTTAAGGAATTAGATCTGATAGACAGGCTGCCTGAAGAACTATGGACAGAGGTTCGCAACATTGTACAAGAGGTAGCAACCAAAACCATCCCAAAGAAAAAGAAATGCAAGAAAGCAAAATGGCTGTCTGAGGAAGCTTTGCAAATAGCTGAGGAAAGGAGGGAAGCGAAAGGCAAGGGAGAAAAAGAAAGATATGCCCAATTGAATGCAGAATTCCAGAGAATAGCTAGAAGAGATAAGAATGCCTTCTTAAATGAACAGTGCAAAGAAATAGAAGAAAACAATAGAATAGGGAGGACCAGAGATCTTTTCAAGAAAATTGGAGAGATGAAGGGAACGTTCAATGCAAAAATGGGCATGATAAAGGACCAAAATGGCAGGGACCTAACAGAGGCAGAAGAGATTAAGAAGAGATGGCAAAATTACACAGAAGAACTATACAAGAATGAGCTTAACGTCCCTGATAATCACAATGAGGTGGTCGCTGACCTCGAGCCAGACATCCTAGAATGTGAAGTGAAATGGGCCTTAGAAAAGCAGACCAACAACAAAGCTAGTGGAGGTGACAGTATTCCAGCTGAGCTATTTAAAATTTTAAAAGATGATGCAGTAAAAGTGCTACACTCAATTTGCCAGCAAATTTGGAAAACTCAACAGTGGCCACAGGATTGGAAAAGATCAGTTTACATTCCAATTCCAAAGAAAGGCAGTGCCAAAGAATGTTCAAACTATCGCACCATTGCACTCATTTCTCATGCTAGTAAAGTTATGCTTAAAATCCTACAAGCTAGACTTCAGCAGTATGTGGATCGAGAACTACCAGAAGTACAGGCAGGATTTCGAAGAGGCAGAGGAACTAGAGATCAAATTGCCAACATACGCTGGATCATGGAGAAAGCTAGGGAGTTCCAGAAAAACATCTACTTCTGCTTCATTGATTATGCTAAAGCCTTTGATTGTGTGGATCATAACAAACTGTGGCAAGTCCTTAAAGAGATGGGTGTACCAGACCATCTTATTTGTCTCTTGAGAAACCTATATGCGGGCCAAGAAGCAACAGTGAGAACTGGACATGGAACCACTGATTGGTTCAAAATTGGGAAAGGAGTCCGGCAAGGCTGTATACTGTCGCCTTGCCTATTTAACTTTTATGCAGAGCACATCATGAGAAAGGCAGGGCTAGATGAATCAAAACTTGGAATTAAGATTGCTGGAAGAAATATCAACAGCCTAAGATATGCAGATGATACCACTCTAATGGCAGAAAGTGAAGAGGAACTGAAGAGTCTCTTGTTGCGGGTGAAGAAGGAAAGTGCAAAAGTTGGGTTGAAACTAAACATTAAGAAAACCAAGATCATGGCATCTGGCCCTCTCAATTCCTGGCAAATAGATGGGGAAGAAATGGAGGTAGTGACAGATTTTATTTTCCTGGGCTCCAAGATCACTGCAGATGGGGACTGTAGCCAAGAAATTAAAAGACGCTTGCTCCTCGGGAGGAAAGCTATGGCAAATCTAGACAGCACACTAAAAAGCAGAGACATCACCCTGTCAACAAAAGTGCGTATAGTCAAGGCTATGGTCTTCCCAGTTGCAATGTATGGCAGTGAACGTTGGACGATAAAAAAGGCTGAGCGCCAAAGAATTGAGGCCTTTGAACTCTGGTGCTGGAGAAGACTCCTGCAAGTCCCTTGGACAACAAGGCGATCAAACTGGTCAGTCCTAGAGGAGATCAACCCTGACTGCTCTTTAGAAGGCCAGATCCTGAAGCTAAAACTCAAATACTTTGGCCACCTAATGAGAAGGAAGGACTCACTGGAGAAGAGCCTAATGCTGGGAAAGATTGAGGGCAATAGAAGAAGGGGACGACAGAGAATGAGGTGGCTGGATGGAGTTACTGAAGCAGTAGGCGTGAGCTTAAATGGACTCCAGAAGATGGTAGAGGACAGGAAGGCCTGGAGGAACACTGTCCATAGGGTTGCGATGGGTCGGACATGACTTCACAACTAACAACAACAACAATTTATTGTTTAATTCTCTTTTAAACTTTTTACTCTATGTTTTTTAATTTTTATTGTTGTGAGCCGCCCTGAGTCCTCAGGGAGAAGGGCGGCATATAAATTTAATAAAATGAAATGAAAAAGAAATTTGCTTCTCTTGTGAAATTGATTGGTGAACAAACCTCAAAAGGCTTCTATGGCATTCATAGCATAGTATATAACCAGAATAATCATGTAACTTTATCTGCAAATATTCAAGATGAATGTTGCAGATTTTTTAAATTCTAAAAATACAAAGGGTAGGAAGATAGAATTGTTTCTTGATGGGATAGTGCAAGAAAACAAATCAAACAATGAGGTAAGAAGTGATGAGAAAAAAGAAAAACTCAAACAACATCAGGAGATGCAGGAAACATACCCACGGACAGACATAAAGGTCTTAAAAGCTTATATACAAATGCTCAAAGCTTGGGGAACAAACAGGGTGAACTAGAAGGAATAATAGTACACAAGGGTGGGTATGACATAATTGGCATTACAGAAACCTGGCGGGATGAAACCCATGACTGGAATGTACTGACGAATGGATACAAATTTTTCAAAAGAAATAAATCTACAAAAAGAGGAGGGGGAGTTGCACTAGATGTAAGGGAACAGAAATGCACGACCAAACATAAAATCCCGTCAGAATGTATATGGGTCAATATAAAAGGGGGGAGGAAGTAACATTGCCATAGATGTACCATGTTTCCCCGAAAGTAAGACCCTGTCTTACTTTCTTTGGGACTCTGAAGTAAGCACTAGGTTTTACTTTCAGGGAGGGCTTTTTGCCAGTACTGGCACCAATAGGCCGCAAGCATGTGGGGGTGGGGCAGAGCCTGTGCATGGGGTAGAGAAGCAATGCGGCTGTGAGAATGTGGTGGACCAGTTGCTTCCCTCTGCCTGCCAGACACCTGCCAAAGCCTCACAGGGTAAGGTTGCCACGCCCATCCCCACCCAGATGCCCTCACCTCCCCCAAGCATTTTTTACTAACCTGCCTTTCAGCTGTATTGCATTTCTCCGTTTGCTTCTCATCCTTCGCTGTGTGTTTGTGGGACTACTGGTAAAAAAAAAAGTTCAATCAGACTTTCTAACTTCCTGAGATCTTGTGAGAAATTAGAAAGACTGATTGAACTTTTTTTTTTGTCCCACAAACACACAGTGATGGATGAGAAGCGAATGGAGAAACGCAATGCAGCTGAAAGGCAGGTTAGTAAAAAAACACTTGGGGGAGGTGAGGGCATCTGGGCGGGGGTAGGCATGGCAACCTTACCCAGCATGGTGGCGGGAGGATGGGGTGCATGCCCTTCCCATGCCAGGCCAGACCCTTCAGCCCCTGGGCAGCCATGCTGGAAGGGCACCAAGTGGCAGCAGGTGGAGTGCCAGAGGCTCAAAGGAGGGAGGGTGGTGAAGTGGGCAGGGGGGACAAATGCTCTTCCAATGCCAAGCCAGACCCTGCAGCCCTAGGGCGGCTGTGTTGGAAGGGCGCCGAGGGGGCCCACCAGGCCAATCAAAGCAGCAGGTGGACCGCCGGAGGCTTGGGGAGGAAAGGTGGTAAAGTGGGTGGTCAGGTGATTGGCAAGCGCAATATGGCTCGGCTGAAAGAGGCCTTGGAACAAGCAGGGCAGGTAAGGAAAGAAATCCTTGCTCCCCCCAGGAATTGCCTTTCTTTCCTTACCTGGCTCCCAGCCCCATGCTGTTTCTCCTTTGCAATCTGCTGCCGCGTGCAGGGAAACAAAGAAAGAGGGGGTTTTTGGGGAAAAAAGGTCAATCAATCAATTCCAACTTGAGAACTTTTTTTTTCATGGGAAGTTGGAATTGATTCACCTTTTCCCCCCAAAAAACCTACCTTCCTTCCAATGGCCCAAACGCCCACTTCACCTTCTCTCACCAAGCCTCTGGTACTCCACTTGCCGCTTTGTCAGCCTGGGTGGCTCCACCTCGGCATTGTTCCAGCATGGCTCCCCCAGGGTTGCAGGGGCTGGCCTGGCATGGAAAGGGCAAACGTCCTGCCCACCCACTTTGCCACCCTCCCTTCCCAAGCCTCTGGCAATCCACCTGCCACTTTGGTGGCTCTGTAGGCAGAGCTGCGAAGTTCTCTTCTCTGACAGAGAACAGAATGGGCAGGTGAGGGGGGAAACTGCTCCACTTGTTCTGCAGCCGCTTTCAGTCAAGCCGCATTATGCTCACCAATGATGCGTTCATGAGGTAGAGGTAACGTACAGTAGGCCTGGCAGCAGCATTGGGTGCAACCGACAAGGCAGGAAATGGCCACAGCTGGTGGAAAACGGCTGCATCACGCCAAAACTGGCTGTTTGCTGCCTCCTGCCCAATGCCGCTGCCATGAGGCCGTGGAACAAACTGGGCAGTGGTAAGGAACTGGTATAATGGCATGTGGGTCAGAAGCAGGGAGGATCCATCAGGCCTCATCGCAGCGGCATTGGGTGTGATGCGTAAAGCAACAAATAGCTGTGGCCAGCGGCAAATGGCTGTGTCGCACCGAAACTGGCCATTTGCCACCTCATGCATCACGCCCAATGCCACTGCCCTGAGGCTGTGGAACAAGCCAGGCAGTGGTAAGGAATCGGTATACCGGTACCATGGGTCAGTTCCCTCCCTCTGCCATTGGCTTCGCCTCATCACAGAGGCACTGGCAGATTTCCCCCCCTTACCTTGTGTCTATGGTGAAACCAGACGGAATTGGCGGCAGGCCATCTGTGCAGGCCCTTAAGTAGGGCCTACTTTTAGGGGGAGGGCTTATATTAGGCCCACCACCAAAAAATTAGCTGGGGCTTACTTTTGGGGGCAGGTTTACTTTTGGGGAAACACGGTATATTACAGACCACCCAAGCAACCAGAAGAAATAGATGAACTCTTTGCCAACCAGTTAACAAACATATGTAGGAAGCATACCACAGTAGTAATGGGAGACTTCAACTATCCAGATATCAACTGGGAGACAAACTCTGCAGTGAGTGGGAGATCAAACAGATTCAACCTAGCCAACAACTTTATCATCCAAAAGGTGGAGGAGGGACCTAGAATTAAAGCTATACTGGAACTAATTCTTACTAATAAAGAAGAAGTGATAGAGGGAGTTGAAGTTGCTGCAACCTTGGGTGAAAGTGACCATGTCATGCTGAAATTCAATATAATGCAAACATAAACAATAGAAAATAATCCAACCAGTCTTAAACTTCAAAAGAGCTGATTTTAACAAACTCAGAGAGAACCTAGGAAAGATTCCATGGACAAAAATCCTAAGGGGGAAAACAACTCAAGAAGCATGGGAAACTCTGAAAAATATGATCATAAAAGCCCAGTCCAGCACAATACCACTGAAAAAGGAAAACAAGAAATTCAAAAAGAAACCAGCATGGCTGCACAAAGATCTCTCTGACAAACTGAAAGACAGAAAGAACAAGTACAAAAAATAGAAAGAGGGATGCATAACTAAGGCTGATTATCAGCAGACAGCCAGAACATGCAAAGTTGAAGTCAGGAAAGCAAAGGCTCAGAATGAAAGAGTTGCAAAGAAATCAAGGAGAATTAAAAAATTTTTTTACAACGTATTAATAACAAGAAAAAGTCAAGGAAATAGTAGGTCCACTAAAAAAAGAAGATAGCAAGGAAGTAACAGGCAGTAGGGAGAAATCAGAGCTGCTTAACTCATTCTTTGCATCAGTCTTCACACAAAAAGAAATTATAACCAAACATACAAAAAAAACTACTGCAAAAGACAAAATAGAAACAAAAATTAAAATAAGCAGGAAAATGGTAAGAGAATACCTATCCGACCTTGATGAATATAAATCACCAG
Organism: Vipera ursinii; assembly: GCF_947247035.1. Taxonomy (NCBI): domain Eukaryota; kingdom Metazoa; phylum Chordata; class Lepidosauria; order Squamata; family Viperidae; genus Vipera; species Vipera ursinii. Next base: position 64,743,887 of record NC_139514.1, read on the forward strand.
GACCTGACAAATTACCTGAGGATTGGGAAAGGGCTGATGTGGTTCCCATCTTCAAGAAAGGCGGGGGGGGGGGGGGAAACAGATCCAGGAAACTATAGACCAATCAGTCTAATATCAATACCTGGGAAGTTCCTTGAAAAAATAATCAAAAAAGAGATCTGCAAACAACTAGAAGCAAACAAAGTTATAACCAGTAGCCAGCATGGTTTCTTAAAAGCAGATCATGCCAAACCAATCTTATTTCATTCTTTGATAAAGTGACTTAATTCGTAGACCAGCAAAATGCTGTGGACATAGTATACTTAGATTTCAGTAAGGCATTTGACAAAGTAGTTTATAATCTACTACTTGGTAAGCTAGAAAAAGGTGGTATAGACAACATCACCACCAGATGGATCTGTAGCTGGCTGGCAAACCGTATTCAGCAAGTAGTCCTCAATGGTACTACATCCACATGGAGAGAACTAAGCAGTAGGGTACCACAAGGCTCTGTCTTAGGCCCAGTACTATTTAATATCCTCATAAATCACTTAGATGAAGGAGTAGAAGGGGAACTCATCAAATTTGCAGATGACACTAAACTGGCAGGAATAGCCAACACCCCGGAAGACAAGCTCAGGATCCAAAAAGATCTTGACAAACTTGAACAATGGGCCCTATCCAACAAAATGAATTTTAATGTGGAGAAAAGCAGAGTTTTACATTTAGGCAGGAAAAATCAAAGGTATAAGTACCCAGACATGGCTCAAAAATAGTAATTGTGAGAGGGACCATGGAGTCCTAGTGGACGATCACTTGACTTGACTATGAGCCAGCAGTGTACAGCAGCAGCCAAAAAAGTTAATACAATCCTGGGTTGTATAAACAGAGGCATAGAATCAAGATCATGCGAAGTATTAGTACTGTTTTATAAAATCCTAGTAAGACCACACCTGGAATATTGCAACCAGTTTTGGTCACCATACTACAAAAAAAATGTTGAGACTTTGGAAAAAGTTCAGAGAAGAGCAACTAAAACAAGACCAGGGGCGTCAAACTGCCAGCCCATGGGCCAGACGCGTCATCCAGAAGCCGTGCCCACCCCATTGCCAGCAATGGCAAAACAGTCCCAATACGTCTCATGACATCACATGATGTCGTGAGTTTGACATGTCTGGACTAGACAGTCACTTGTCTGAAATGGCATAGGTTCTCCTGCTTGAGCAGGGAGCTGGACTAGAAGATCTCCAAGGTCCCTTCCAGCTCTATTCTGTTCTAAATTCTAAGCTATTTTTTTAAAGTACTAGCCTTTACATGAAGACAGTCTTTTCTAAACTGTGAGCAAATATGTCAAAAGAACGGAATGGAAAAGAGGCAGTATTAAATATTGGCTATGCAGATTTACTTGAAAGTGAGGCTGCCTGACAATTATGGAAGGATGTATGTGTTGATCATAAAAAAATTGAGCAGAGGGTCCATAACAAAATGCACACACTGAAAAAGGTACTGTCTTCCCAGTACTGTTAACGGAATGCTGCCTGTTGGTACAGGGATGAAGCTATGGGGCACTTCCTTGTTTCAGGAGGGCAGGAACAGATGTCATTCTCAGTACACGTCTACCATGAGAAGTTCTTTCCTTGCTCTTTATCAAAAATAATTCTCTGCTGGAACAAGCAGGGCGGTCCAATATGCCTGCTGCATTTCATTATGTCGTATGCAGTGCTTGCATTCTGGTTAGCTGGTGCATGCTCTGGGGAGCCCTTACTTATTTGTACTAGGCTGCTGGGTCATCTACCAGGAAAAGCCACATCTATTTTTAATGTTGTTTTTCAGATTCAGTTAATTGCTCAACTTCTTTGCTCCTACAAAATTGAAATCTCTTTATACTCTTCCACAAACTGAAAAAAGTTTAATAACTTCCAAATCTTTGTTCCACAGTTCAGTAAGATAGAATGAGGATGCATTAGGACATTAGTGAACTGAGCTTGATAGTTTCAGATCCATAACAAACTTTCTTGAAACTATGAATCTAATCTAAGTACTTTATGCACACCAATGTCTATAGTGAAACTCTGAAAACTCTTTTAAGGAGTAATGGCTTTAAAAAATAATTATTTGGATCAGAGACATAATCCTCCATCTGCAATTTGAAGTGGTTCTGTCAAACCCTGAACAATTTTATCAATCTTAATGTTTTACGTAATTATTATAATCTGTCGATGAACAGTTTGGTGTGCTCTCTCTGGCAATTTCAGTTAGCATTTGTAGACTTTGGTGACATTGTGGGAGGGAAATTACAATTTTGTAAAATTTGTTAATACAGCTCATATGTCACTCCATTTGTAGAATTTCTAAAAAATTTAAGGCGTTAATATGGTAAGTGAATGATTTGAACAAAAGTTCAAACTACAAACCCAACTAATACAATTATTTAACTAATCTGATACACCAGTATGATATTACTCTCCCTAAATCTCTTTCTGAGGGGGGTATGTTACTATGGCTTTTTTGAAAAAGTGCTTTGTCAGCAGTTCCAAAGAACGGGGTGGTGGTGGGAATCATTGTGGAGAAGACTCAACTTTAGATACCCCAAAGACAGCAATCCAGTGATCCAAGCGTAAGGCCTCCTGATCCATAGAAGACAACAACTTCTATTCAAATAAAGCAATAACTGTGGAGTCCTTGGGGGTCCTCGTTCAACCCAAAAAGCCAAAAAGGAAACAACTCCCCCCCAAAATTACCTCCTCACCAGCAATCAACATCTAAATAAACAGAGATTAACACCAAGATTAACATTAGGCCAACAATCAAGAAGCAAACAATACTCCAATCAAGGAACTACTAAGATCGCTCTCACCAGTATATTAAATAAGGGGAAGCCACCAGTATGTAAAATAAGAGCAAATCCCGCTACTAGCTAGTGATAGTGTTACCTACTTTGGTAATAAAACTGCAAGAAAACAACCATAGAAAACACCAAGAACCCCACAGACGGGTGATTGATATAGATAATAGATGATAAGAGAGATGATGGTAGACGATAGTGAGATCTATGAAATGAAAAGGGCAACTAATTTCCTAGAATTAAATATTAAATTCCAGCCCCCCTTATTATAGCACAAAAGTATTAACTTTTCTTTGCTGGCAGACGTTTCTGTTTAGGTTTATTCCTTAGGAAATACACCACTGTGTTGAACTTCCTTCAGTTCTTATACACCATTGCCATCTATTGGTAAGACTCGGAGCACAAAAATCCAATAGCCTGTACTTAAATATGGGTTGTCTCTTGCCTTTTGATAATGTTTTGTTCATTTGACATCTTTATTTTCCTTTTAAAGTTGGAAGAATTATTATTCATATATAGTTTAATATAAAGACATATGAACATGATGTCCTCTTTCCATTTCTCTCCATAACAGAAGAGGACAGAGGAACAGGCAGCCTGAGTTGTCTCTTTCAATTGCCAGCTTTTTCTTATCCAATACATAAATCTGTTTGAGTCCTCTGAAGACAGATTCACTTTTTTTTTTGTTAAATCCCATTTATATCACGCCCTTCTCTGAAGACTCAGGGCGGCTTACAAGGCAATAAATATCAAAATATAAATACAAAAGTTAAAAAGAAGTTAAAAAGGATTAAATATTTATGCCCAATATAATACAATAATAAAACTGTGTTAAAACTAAATCCAACCCCAAACCCATCAGACCAGGCCAGATTGTTCAAATAGATAGGTTTTTAAATCGCGCCGGAAGGAGCGAAGGTCGGGGGCCATCCGGAGCTCAACCGGCAAGCGGTTCCATAGGTCTGGCGTGCCCACAGAGAACGCCCTCCCCCTGGGGGCCACCAATCGACATTCTCTGATCGGAGGCACCCTGAGGACGCCCACTCTGTGGGAGCGCACTGGACGCAGGGAGGTTGATGCCGGCAGCAGGTGCTGCTGTAGGTAATCTGGAACCATGTCATGTAGGGCTTTATAGGTCATTACCAGCACCTTGAATCTCACCCGGAGGACAACTGGCAGCCAATGTAGCTCACGGAGCAGAGGTGTAACATGGGAGTATCGGGAGACCCCCAACACAACTCGCACGGCTGCATTCTGCACCAGTTGAAGCCTCCGAGTGGTCCTCAAGGGCAGCCCCATGTAGAGAGCGTTGCAGTAGTCCAAACGAGAGGTCATGAGCGCATGAGTGACTGTACGCAAGACATCCCGGTCTAGATAGGGCCGCAACTGGCGCACCAGGCAAACCTGGGCGAAGGCCCCCCTAGTCACAGCTCCTATATGATCTTCTAAGGAGATCTGTGAGTCTAGAAGGACCCCCAATTTGTGAGCCCGATCTACAGGGGGTAATAACTCACCCCCCATATTAAGAGATGGAAAATTCTGTGTTTCCCGAGATGCCAACACGCACAGCCACTCAGTCTTGTCAGGGTTGAGCTGAAGCCTGTTCCTCCCCATCCAGACCCAGACCGCCTCCAGGCAACGGGACATTATGTCAAGGGCATCACTGGGGTGGTTTGGGGTTGAAATAAAAAGCTGGGTATCATCAGCGTACTGATGATAACCAACTCCAAAACCACAAATGATCTCACCCAGAGGCTTCATGTAGATGTTGAACAGGAGAGGCAAGAGGACCGATCCCTGAGGAACTCCACAAACAAGGGGCCTCAAGGTCAACCTTTGCCTTCCTGCCAACACCGACTGCGGACGCCCCAGAAGGTAGGAGAACCACTGAAAAACTGTGCCTCCCACTCCCAACCCCCTGAGGCGCCGCAGCAGGATACCATGGTCGATGGTATCGAAAGCCGCTGAGAGGTCTAATAGGACTAGGACAGAGGAGCAACCCGTCCCGAGCCCACCAGAGATCATTCACCAGCGCGACCAATGCCGTCTCCGTGCTGTACCCGGGCCTGAAACCCGATTGGTACGGGTCTAGATAATCAGCTTCCTCCAAGAACAGAGGGAGCTGATGCGCCACCACACTCTCAACAACCTTCGCAAGAAAGCGAAGGTTGGAGACCGGATGAAAGTTATTTAATACAGCTGGGTCCAGGGCAGGCTTCTTGAGGAGGGGTTTCACCACCGCCTCCTTCAAGGCGGCGGGAAAACTACCCTCCCTCAGAGAAGCAGTTATCACTGCCTGGAGCCAGCCTTGTGTCCCATCCCGGGCTGCATAAACCAGCCAGGAGGGGCATGGGCCCAACAAACACGTGGTGGAGCTCAGCTTCCCCATGATCCTGTCCACATCTTCAGGAGTCACAGGATCAAACTCCTCCCAGATAATATCGACAAGACTGCCCTTGTCCTCATCGTCAGACTCTGCCCAGTTGGAGTCCAAACTGGTCCGAATCTGAGCGATTTTGTCCGACAGATGTTGACTAAACTCCTCAGCACGACCCTGCAAGGGCTCCTCCCTCACCTCCTGATTAAGGAGGGAGCGAGTTACCCTAAACAGGGTGGCTGGGCGATTATCTGCAGACGCGATGAGGGCAGCAAAGTGATTAGACCTTGCCGTCCTCATCGCCACGAGATATGATCTCGTGAAAGACCTTAGTCGCAACCGGTCGGACTCAGATCGGCTGGATCTCCAACAGCTTACAATTTAAACCACAAATCAATGTGCTTAGCAATACCTTTCATTCTATGTATATGCCTGCTTATTAGGGCTTTCCCCCCCAAGCGGCATTATTACAAAGTCAGCTTATTGCCCCCCAAAATCTGGGTCCTCACTTTACCTACCTTGGAAGGATGGAAGGCTGAGTCAACCTTGAGCCTGGTGGGATGCGAACCTGCACTAATTGCAGGCAGCTGGTGTTACTTAAGGAGGCATTAGCCCACTGCTCCACCAAGGCTCTTATCAGGAATGGACTTGAGGCCAACCAGCGTGACCCCAAAGTGAGCAGAGGCCTGCAGACTTTTCTCTCAAGTTGAACTTGGAGTCCACTCCTAAGAGATTGTTGAGTCTTAAAATTGAACCAACCCTCCAGTGTGTTGTTGTGGAACTTGTTAGCATGCCCTTCCTAGGCCTTAAAGCAGCCTGGATTAATTGAGACGTGCTTCACTTCTGCAGCTGGATGAGAATCAGAGAAAGTAGTAGTGTGGTAGTAATTTTATGCAAGGTCCAGTTTGTAATACACGGTTCCACTTAATTTTGAGCAATAGCAACATAAACTCACCTTTTTGTAAAGAAGAGTGAACTGAGATCTCAGCTATTGTTCCCAGCAGCAGAATCATTTTCATTACACACAGACACAATTCATTTCACACAAGGGAAGGAACTAACTGAATCCAAACAGGAGTAGCTTGTGAGGCCATCAGCTTCATTGTATGCACATAGTTTCCTGAAGAAAGGAAGGTTTCCAGGTTCAGTTTCAGGCATCTCTCAGAATTCCATGGAAATAATTACAAAACTGATTTTTAAAATTGTATTGCTAAGGTAGTGTGAATTATTGGTGAAAACAATGATGTAGCAAATGAAACATATAATTAACAGGAAAATAATTTGATTTTTATTTTTTCACATTATCAAGTACACATTACGTCACACATCCCCTATATATGAGTCTATGTAATTTGTTTTTTCATTTTTACATAGTGTACAAGAGGGAGGGACATCAAGTACTTAACAAGCATTTTACAGAACAATTATTTATATTATGTCCTTTTAATGTACCGTTTTAAAACATGAAACTTCAACATCAATTTTATAGCGTTTGCTAATCAAATAAAACTAGTTTATAACTGTCAGTACATTAACAATAACTAGTTTTCATTTGCGTTTTATACAGCCACATTGTACAAAATCCACTCAACTGATAAATTCTTAATTGCTTTTTCTACATTGCCAAAAATGTTTCAATGTATATATATTTATGATTCCAGGTGGTATTAGTGAAATAGGAAGTAACCAAGTTTCTTATGTCTGAAATTTGTTAAAAAAAATTCCAGTATGGTAATACTTCTGGTAATACCTCTGAATATGACAAAAGTTAATAGATCTTAATAGCTTGAAAATTATTTGTGTGCAAAGGAATCTATGTAGGACTTCAATAAAAAAAATGAGGCACCTACATTCCATGGATAACTGCTGGATCTTGAAAACACTTGCTTTAATAAACTGAAGCGCTTTTAGACCTCAACCCTGCAATAGTTGTCACCACAATGCAAAAGCTTTAAAGGGTTCCATACAATTTCACATGTTCCACTTAATTTATGACAGTATAATGTGCACAGTGGAGCTGTGTGAATTAGAGCTTAAGAGCGTGCTCAACAATAATAGATTTTTACCAATATTTTCTAAGAATTTGATGAACATGCAACAGTTCATACACATTAAAAGGTCAGAAACAAACATACTTCCACATACATCTTACAATTCGTACAAAATAAGATGTTAACATTAAGCTTTTATGTTTGCATCACAGCTATTTTTATTATAATTCTAATTTTATATTAAAATAAATCACCCAGGGAATATCGAGCTATGTGAAGGAGTGTCACATTGTAATCTGTGACAATGTAATATATGGTATAAAGCTGATGACTTGGAATCCTTAAGTTTCCGATGAAAGGAAAGGAGGGATGAGAGATGGGAAAGCATGATGCAAAACTGCTTATTTTAAACTTTTGTTCACTTTCAATACATTTGATCAGTGAATTCAAGGAACCAGTTAGGGTGGACAGATGACAAAAAGCAATCTAACAGAACATAGTCAGAATATCACATTTTTAAAAACTAGCTTTTATTTCACTTGAAATGTGAAATGTTTTATTCATCAAGTTTCCAGCATGCTTTTGAACATTATAAACTAATGAAACATTTACCATGAAACAGACTGAAGCAGCTTTATCTTAGCAATAATTTTAAAGCACGGTGGTCATTCAACATATATCCATAAATATATAAATGGACAGAAATAATGGGATAATTAAAAAGTTAACTGCTTAATAGATATAGGCGTGAATGTCTAATTCCTTCCTACTGAAATTATTTTGGTAAGGAAAATTCTGTGTCCCTAAAAGAATAAAAATTTTAAAACTGGAAGAAAATGTTTTTTTAAATGACCTGCTTCTATTATTTATTCCTCCACCTGTTCTCTTTCCAGATGGATTATTTTTGAAAGCTGTCCAAAGACCAGGTAGATAAAAATGAGACCAAACCAAAAATTCCATACAGTTACGAGTCTTGTAATAAAACTGCATTTAATTTGGAGTAAACTTAGCAACAGTCAATTGAGTATCTGTTGTTAACAACTGAAACAATATGTTTCAAAAATACAATTACATTTGCAATACAGAACAAAAAGGCAGAGAAGCAGATAATGAATACTTAATGAACAAGTGCCTCAGGTTTTTCTTTAAAATTCACACCTATTGAAAATAAATGCTCCCAGAAACCAATGTATTTCTTACTTATTATGGAAGTATTCAATACTATAAAGAAATAACCTCAGTATTGAAAACAGTTAAATAACCACTCCAATGAATAGCTTGTCGTAAGTTCCTTAAATACCAATGGGACACAACCAAGTGGATCCTATCGTACAATGCAATATTTTGACATTAATTCTGCTCTGATTTTTGAACAGCCCTCTCTATATGTCATCTTTGAGCAATTAGAAATTTAATTGAATTGGCACGGCAGGCAAACATTTTGGAGAATTAATGTAATTGAGAGATGCAGTATCAGACAAAGTTTACTTTATTAAATGCAACTTTATTGTTGCCAACTTTCCTCATTTATTAAACAAACGGAAGGTAAGTCAGAACACACTAATGAACAAAATGTATAAAAGTCAACTAGAAGCAATATTCCTATGTATACAGCACTAAATCAAATGCACAGTATTTCATTTGTAAGATCTGCTTTAAAATACAATGACTGCCTAAAAAGCAAATCTTTTACACCCTTCCCAAATCCCTATCTATGAATTCTCACGGTAACCCAATGTCTTTATGATGTCGCAGAATGTGTTGATTCTTCTCTGAAGGCCTCCGAAAGCCTTTTTTACAGAATTCACAACGGTGAGGATAGTCTTTTGTATGAATGGAAATAACATGCCGCTTGAAACCTGAGGCATCTGTAGTGCTATATTCACAGTACTCACACTGATACACTTTTCTACCACTGTGTGTTTTCATGTGTTTTTTGAGTTCCATTTGCAGCTTGAACCCTTTCTTACACCTCTTGCACCTGAACGGAAGGTCTTTTGTGTGAACTGAGAGAATATGACGACTCAAAATAAATGGATCTGCAATCTTAAAGTCACAATGTCTGCACTGGTGCAGCTTTTTCCCTTTGTGCACTGCAACATGTTTTTTCAGTTCTGAAGGCCTATGAAAGCCTTTATCACACATGTCACACTTGTGGGGATAGTCCTTTGTGTGAACGGAAATTATATGTCTTTTTAAATCACTTGAGTTTGAGCTTTTGTGATCACAGTGCAGACACTGGTGTGTTTTGCTTTCTTGATGCATAAGAATGTGCTGTTGCAGCTCTTTGGTATCAGAAAATATTTGAAAACAAATGTCACACTTGAATGGCATTTCTTTACTATGCCTAGTCTTTACATGAGTTTTCAGGTTGGAAGAGTCAGCAGACCTATACTCACAATATTGGCATTGATAGGGCTTTTCACCAGTATGGATTCGCATGTGTTTCTTGAGCTCTGATGGATGCCGAAATCCTTTTCCACACTCCACACAAATATGAGGAAAGTTTTTGCTGTGTACAGCTAGAAGGTGACGATTCAGTAATCCCTGTTCTGCTGTTTCATACTCACAGAATTTGCACTTGTGCATTTTGTTTGCTGCTTTGTCCCTGTGCACCATCTTGTGTGTAAACAAAGCTCCTGCGTGAGAAAAACTTTTCCCACATTCATCACATTCAATTAGTTTCTCAGTCTTGGTAGTAAGCTTGTGGCTCTCGAGATGATTATGCAGACTCAACTTTTTATTTGTAGTGTAATCGCAATCAGTGCATCGATATTTTTTCTTAGCAAGAAGGTGCTCTGGGTGATTTTTCATGTGTCTTTTCAAGAAGCCTCTGGATTTAAATTTCTTTCCACAAATCATACAAGGGTAGACGGTCAAAGGATGGCCATCAGGCCCAATAATTATGGCTGCATAATAAAAGAAAAAAATAAAAATAAAAATGGCATCTACTAAATACCTGGCAAGCATGAGCATAATCGCACAGAAATTATACATTTTAAGTTCCTATTAGCTTTAGTAGCAAAATTAAACACATGCTTGAGTTTCACATTGAAATACATAGGATACCAACATCCTGAACACTGCTGGAATTGCAAATTAAGTTCAGATCAATTAATTGTCAAGAAGTAATTACAATAGTATGTCAGCTTTCTCCCTGCAAAATTAAAAATCTTCCAACAGAAATATGAAAGACTTACAGAATTTCAATAATTGGAAGCAATGTCAAGTGCCAACATATCACTTAATTAGACAAAATCACCCTGTGGAAAGGAATATCTTGACATGTCAGCAATTGCAACATCTGCATTCTCTTGTGAGAACAGACATATTTTCAAGAAATGACTCGTATGTGGCACGTTTGAAGATAAGATTCTCCAAAAGAACACCTATACAGGTATGCACATGTGCCTGTGTGTACTGATGCAAAACATCCATCAAGACAGAAGTTCAAGATATGTTACATTTAAATAAGAAATCAGTCTACTAGACATTCATAGAATGTAATGTTAACTATAGTTTGAATGAATACAAATGCATACATATCCTTTGATGAAACATTTCAATCACTGTGACTATGCTAGCCAAAGACCGAATTTTAATAGCAAACTTGCTCTTCCATGAACTGAACCCTGCCTCAAACGCATTTCACAACTGCTAGAGATGCCAGAAAGAGTGTGCTCATGGCTTCTATACTAACCACACCTATAACAAGCCTGTGCTGGCAACATGCACACATCAATATATACATAATCTCATTGTATTCATTACTACAGTTTTTTCCCCTTAATATCTATGTCCACATACTTTTGTGGAAGGGACCAAAGGATGACTGTGACAATACCATAATATGCTATAAATTACACACGGCATCAGATGTTAGGATGCAAGTACCTGGTGGCAGCATTTGTAAAATGATGTCACCATAGTTTGCTACGGTTTTGCCCTGTCCATGTCCATAAATAATATAACATTTACTGCTAAATGTTCCTGACCATAACATGGGGAAATACCTGACTATTCTGACTGTTTGCTTATTTATTAAATTTATTTGAGATGCAATTGCTTCTAAATATCTTTCCTAACTACAAAAGACATAGAATTTATTTAAAATAATTGTTTTCTATCCCAACAGAGTTTGGAAGATTTGGTAAACTGCCTGTTTCCTGTCGCTGCTGAACTCTCCATATTTATATAGGTAATCCTTGACTTATGGTCCCAATTGAGCCCAAAATTTCTGTTGCTAAGTGAGACATTTGTTAAGTGAGTTTTGCCCCATTTTACGACCTTTCTTGCCACAGTTGTTAAGTGAATCACTGCAGTTGCTAAATTAATAACATGGTTGTTAAGTGAATCTGGCTTCCCCGTTGAGTTTGCTTGTCAGAAGATGGCAAAAGGTGATCACATGACTCAAGGACACTGCAATTGTCATAAATATGAATTAGTTGCCAGCATCTGAATTGTGATCCCGTGACTATGGGGATGCTGCAAAGGTTGTAAGTGTGAAAAATGGTCATGTCACTTTTTTCAGTGCCACTGTAACTTTGAATGGTCACTAAATGAACTGTTGTAAGTTGAGGACTACTTGGACTTTTTAGTCTTTCTTGCTCCACCATCGGATTTATCTTACTTGAAACATCACATTACTGAAAGAGTTTGACTTACTTTGGGCAAGTCAAACTCTTTCAGTACAGCCCACCTCACAGGGTTGTTGTGGGGAAAAGAAGAAAAAGAATATAATGTATGTCTACTGCCTTCTTTACTATAACGTAATAAAGGTGGGATACAAATCTAATAAATAAATATGCTGTCAACAGAGGACACTGAGAAGCAATTACCTAGGTGTATTTGTATATCTGTATTTAAAAAATATGGTTTTGTTATATGATTTCTTTAATCTATCACAAGCCTGGAAAGTTGAGGCTTTTACATAGTATCTTAGCTGTTCCTAGCACTGCACTCTACTGGATCCAGAGCTCTAATGTTCCTGGAGTCTGTTGCTAGCTTAGGTGTCACCGCTCTCCTACCACCACTGGGACAACATAGGCCTTTACTTTCCACATCCTCTCTAGGCCTTCCATCAGGCCCAGGGATTTCTCTAGCTTCTCATATCTCATCCTGATGTTGTGTCACTTGACACCACTACATCTATCACAACTGATGTTTTCTGGACCTTGTCTATTACTAAAAGGCCTGGATGATTGGCCAGTGCCTGCCAATAAGCATGGATTTGGAAGTTCCACAGGATATTAGCCCTCTTATTCTCCACAACCTTCTGTGGAATCTCCCATCTGGACTTGGGAGGGATCTAGTCCACACATTCTTCCTATATACAATGCCAGCTACTTGGTTGAGTTGTTCAGTGTATGTTGTTCTTGCCAGCATCTTACACCTTGCTACTACATATTGGACTGTCCCTGCGGCCTCTCTGCAGTCTGCAACTCAAGATTGTGTCCAGTGATAAACCTCCGCTTCTATGGATCTGGTTATTTAATGGCTGGTCTTGTGCTGCCATGACCAATGCCTCAGTGCTGTCTTTTGGTCCAACTCCTTCTTGTCTAACACTAATAGGATTTCTCAATGTCAGCCTTCTCAGCTACCATACATTCCACGTAGGGTCTTCTCTTGCCATACCCACACTTTTAGTCATACTTGCCCCACTGTAAGATGTACTTATCGCTTCAAATATCACTTGTAACTACCATATATGCTATTACTTCCTGAAAACATAAAGGTTGTGACCATATGTAGCCATGTAACCAAATAAATTAACAATGGACGTTGGTAAGCAATTATGTAGTGTGTTTGTGTGCACGTGTGTGTACAACAGTATATGGTATTTCTTCCATTCAAAGGTGTCTAATTTTCAGTCTTCCTGACAAGGTTTTTCAGGAATTGTTTGCTACTGCTTCCTTTGTAGGGCTGAGGAAAAGTGACTAGCCAAAGGTCACCCAGCCAGCTTTGTGCCTAAGGCAGGACTAAAATTCCTGATTTCTAACCTGATGCCCTAATCCAGGGGTAGGCAACCTTGGCTCTTTTATGACTCGTGGTTCTTTTATGACTCAGGAATTCTGGGAGCTGAAGTCCACGAGTCATAAAAGAGCCAAGGTTGCCTACCCCCGCCCTAATCAGTACATCAAACTGTCTCTCATTATATGTATGTGTATTTGGGGGGGAAGGAGTAATGGCTAAAATGGTCCCAGTAAGAGCACTTAGAGCTGTGACTTCTAAGCTGGAAAAATGGCTCCAGCAGATCCCAGGAATGACATCAGAGCTCTCTGTCCAAAGGAGTGCAGTAGAATTGCAAACCTTCCCATTTTTTCTGTCCCACCAAAAACCCACTTGTATAGTGTACCAATGTGACTTTGCAGTATGCCTGGGATGATTTCCTTTAATTCCTGCCTTCCTTCAATAAGTTCTTGACTGCTATGCCAGTGTAGCTTCATTTTCTTTCCATGTTGTATGTTAGGACATAACTTGTACATTTCTGTTGACAAGTCCACTTGTGTCAACCTCTTTTCAAAGCGTGTATCATATCCTGAGAATTGTAAGCAATGCATTAGTTGGCATAACTCGCTTTATGTTTTTTTGTATGTACCTACAACTTTTAAGATTTTTGAACCAAACCTTTCCCTAAGCAAAAGATTAAAACAGGGATTTTTTTAAAAAAAAATTGTTAGAAAAATGTATTCTGTGTTCAAATTTTTTTACATTATTTGGATGTATCCAGAGAACATGCATCCATATATTCAAAAATGATCCCTCATGTCTATTATTCAGCATCTTTTATTGGCTGAAACCTCCACGCAGAGTTTCAGCCAACCCCTGGTTTTATTTCTCTTCCATTTTTTCTTATTTTAAAGCATTCAATAATAATTTTCATCCTGAAAAAAACCAGTTATTTGAAAAAAAAATGTGTGATGATATCACAACCCCAATAAAGCAGCAATATTACCCTAAACTCCCACCAGGAATGGGTATAGAGGGCTGTGCTTTTAAAAATGCTAACAGAGAACGCATTTCCATTTCAATTCTATTTTCAAGCGAACAAAAGCGGAGTTATTACCTGTTTGATATTGCCTGGATTCCAGCCTTCTCCTTTTCTTTGGTTTTTGTTTTGTTAGCCTCCCAAGACTAGAAGTCTCATCTATGTGCAAGAGGGCACTTGCAGTTCCATTTCGGTTTTCGACTGCATCGTTATTTCCTAGTGTGCAACAGAATTTAGCATTCTAAGGGCTAGTCCACGTACTATCTCTGAATATGATTTTTATATTTTTAAAAGCTAAGGTCTGAATAATCAGCTCTCTGTTAATAAATATATTTGCGTTTCTTTGTAGTCAATAAAGTCAATAAGCAACATTCAGATTTTTTTAAAAAATCAATATTTTCTTCTCTTCAGTGAATTATTCGTGTGTAGCTTTTGCCAATATATATCTGTATCTTGCTCACTGTTTTCACTTGACTACGCAAAGAGCCTCAAGTATTATACATACATATTCACAGCATGAATTTAATCACACCACAACAAATATGCAGGTAGAAAGAATACTGTAAAAGATAGATGCTCTTGGCAAACAGACACCATAGAATCCAATTACAAGAGTCTGTTTTTCCAAGGCCACTGGAAGATGCACATAAATATTGTACCCATATGGCTGATTATTGTATTGTTTCTACTTCAATGTTAATATGTAGGGAGTAAGTCAACTAGCAACCCTCCACCCTTATGGATGAGAGCATAAAAGTATGTCTGTCCTACATTGATGGATGCATGTAAAAGAAATGGACCCAGGCTGGAAGTTCTGACGAAAAGAAAATAAGTATAATTAACACAACAAAAATCTAAATTTTATGCGAGGTCGGTAAACTTTGTTGTTACTTATCTGATTCAAAATATTGAGTAAACTTAACAAATGCCAAGTCTCAAGATTTGAAAAAACTCTCCAAGGTTGAATTAATTATCTATTTTTGCACAACTATCTAGCAGAAAAAGATTTAAAAGAGATGCTAAATTGTTCTTTTTTATTTTTACTACTATTCTAACTATAATAGAAATAGAGTTCGTTGCTTATTACAGTTTTCTTCTTAATTCCTCTACAGTTTCAAAGAAATCTTACTTCCTTTCAATCAAGAATCAAATAATATATATGTATTCTTATATGTAAATCCTAGCAAAAATACTGGACACCACTCCAGAAAGATTACTTTAATTTTCTGAATAAGAAGACCTGAAACCAATATTCTTACTAGGTAATCTTTAATTTTTGAAAGTAATGACTTACCATAAGCTGCTGCCCAAGCTATTGGCATAAAGCTTTTGATTTCACTGTCATCAATTTGCTGTTCATGAGTCACTGCTGCATCTTCCTCTCCTACTATCACTTCCATATAGACTTCATCAGCAATTTCAGCAACATCTAATAGAAGAAACAACCATGTAATGTGTGTTTGGTATAATTTTTAAAACCTTAACCCCAATGAAGTTCACATACTTACTTAAATCTTCATCTTCATGCTGAGAATCATTTACTGTCATATAGACCATTTTTTCTCTTGGAATGCGAACACTGCTATTTTGATTAATTAAAGATTCACCATGGTCATTTTCAGATTCACTTTCCACAATGTCTACTGTGCCTCCTATGTTAAAAAGAATTAGCAACATTATTTGCAAGAATATACTTCTATTACATTATGGTTCAACTTCAAGAAACCGGAAAAAAATACAGTAACACAAATTTTTAAAAAGTGTGAGAGAAGCTTCTGTCAACTAGACGTTAGACATTTGGAAAGAACGGAGTAAAACAAGAGGGATAATATCCTACTGAAATATAAGCTTCATTATATTTAGTAAATTTATAGAATTACAGACTAAGTGCATAGTCTGTATTTTTACAAAGTGAGATAACTGACTGAAGTTTAACTGGTATTAGATTTTTATCCCATCTTTAAATATACATATATCTCGTGGGGACAAGCATACATAATATGCCTGCCTTTTCTTTTCACCACAACAACCCTGTGAGGTCAGTTGGGCTGAGAGATTAACTGGTCCAAAGTCACTCAGTCTGCTTTCATGCGTAACAGAAGCCTAGGCCACAACCTTAACCACTACCGTACACCAAACTGGCTCTATATATGGCACACTACATGCATAATAGTAGTAAAAAGTACAGTTGTTAGGGAATGCCATTCATAGAGTGTTTCAAGGGTTCATTTTGACAAATTCTCAGAACATTTCTTAAAGATTCAGTTTTCATCTTGAGACCTACAAGCACCAAAATATTTTTTTTTCTTTTGTTAAGAAATCCTCACCTATGTCATCTTCTCCAGGATCAGCTTTGAAAATGTAGACTTTGATGACTTCTGGGCAAATGCCATCCATTTTACATGGATCACTTTCTGACTCAGATTTAAGGTCAACAGAATTGTCACCATCTGTTTTGACAGCATCATCCACTAGAAGAAAATCAATAATATTATCAGGATAACATACTTCTGATAGATTTACAAGCATTTCTTATATGTTTATATATTAAACATATAATTTCATTTTTGTAACTGTTTTTCTCTGCACAGAAATAATTATATTACAATATATGTATTTTTTTTCAACCATAGCCTTTTGCCTCACAATTTCACAATCCTTTTGTGTATTTCTCATTAGTATAACTCTTTACTTAATTCTTTCCATTTTCCCAAGACATTTCCACATTTCCTGATGTCCACTTTCCAGTCATTTTATTGTGAAATAAATTCATTTTCTAATGTTTACAAGCAGTCTTTGTACTTCTATTTTCTCGTTCCTTTTCTTCCCAAGACTCACTACTCATGCTACTAATGCTCATTCTCTTCATGCTCATACTCATGCTACACATGCTAACCCCAACTCTAACCCTAATAGTCTGCTCTTCATTCAAAACTTATTATTTTTGTATTCTTCACTAAGCCTCTCAGTGTTTCACCGTGAACTATAAAATCAATCAGTCCTTTGAATAGGTATGCATGAATGGTCATGCTTAGCTTGTTTCTACCATCTTTTCATGTTGCCTAATAATTTTTCAAACCCCCCTCCAATTGCATTCATTTTAATGTTAGTTATTCCATTACCACAATTCACTGAAGCACAACATGCAATTATCACTAATCTATGAAGTGCTACTTTATACATCTCGATCAAGATGAAATTGATCCATAGCTAGTCTAAAGAAAAGAAGAAATAGGGAAGACATGATAGCAGTGTTCCAGTATCAGAGGGGCTGCCACAAGGCAGAGGGGGCCAGGTTGTTCATCAAAGCACCAGAGGGCAGGACGAGAAACAATGGTTGGAAACTGATCAAAGAGAAAAGCAACCTGGAATTAAGAAGAAACTTCCTGACAGTGAGGACAATCAACCAGTGGAACAGCTTGCCTTCAGAAATCGTGGGTGCTCCATCACTGGAGATTTTTAAGAAGAGACTGGACATTCACCTGTTTGAGCTGGTATAGGTTCTCCTGCTTGAGCAGGGGGCTGGACTAGAAGACCTCCAAGATCCCTTCCAGCTCTATTCTATTCTATTCTATTCTATTCTATTCTATTCTATTCTATTCTATTCTATTCTATTCTATTCTATTCTATTCTATTTCTATTCTTTCTATTTCTATTCTATTCTACTCTAATTTTAATTCTGAAATATATTAATCTTTTGTTCAAATTTATCAAAGCATTCATCATCTTCATCCTACAAAATCAATTACCTTTATTCAGACCTGCTATATCATCCCTGTTTTTTTAGTTTCACAGCATTTCCGCAAGAAAAATAGTAAAATATATTTTTATGAAATAAGGATTATAACACATTCATGCATACTAAGAATCTAGCAGCCTACATTTTATTACAAAAAAAAGGCAAATCAATCATTCAGAGGATATAGAGAAGTCCGCACATAAATCTACTGTTGCTCTGCTGCTATCACATTATGAAAGATTACTCCTAGATTTTCAGTGTATAATACAGCCTTGATAATGATGCAGGGATACTTCTTTTGTCTAAGACTGTATTTTTCAACAACTTTAGATAATATTGCAATTCTGCATCTGGCAAACAATAGTACTACTAAGAAAAAGGCAACAAAGCTATCCTGCAAAAGACACTGATCTCATCAATAAACTGTAATCTCATGGAACAGCAAATCAAGAGCTTAGAAATAGACTGCAACATGTTGCCTGTTAATCATGGATACTAATAACTGTCTTTGTAAGATCTGTATTTATTTGCCTAGAAACATTAGACACAATTAAGAGTGTACACATTTATATAAAGTAGTTAGGAAATAGTTTTTTTCCCCTGTTCCAGGTATAGGTAGTCCTCGACTTACAACCATTCATTTAGTGGCCAAAGTTACAACAACACTGAAAAAGTGACATAACCATTTTTCACACTTAACAACCATTGCAACATCACCATGGGCATGTGATCAATTTTCAGACACTTGGCAACTGGCATGTATTTATGGGGTCATGTGATCACCTTTTGCAACCTTCTAAGAAGCAGAGTCATTTTTTTTAAAATTCCATTTATATCCCGCCATTCTCCGAAGACTCAGGGCGGCTTACAAGCTTAGTAGTAGCCTTCATTCTATGTATATGCCTGCTTATTAGGGCTTTCACACACACCCCCAAGCGGCATTATTACAAAGTCAGCTTAATTGCCCCCAACAATCTGGGTCCTCATTTTACCTACCTCGGAAGCCACTTAGCAACCATGTTACAAGTGTGAAACAACTGCAGTGACTCACTTCACAACTATGGCAAGAAAGGTCATAAAATGAGGCAAAATTCACTTAACTGTCTTACTTAGCAACAGAAATTTTGAACTCAATTGTGGTTGTAATTTGAGGACTACCTGCATATTTGATCCTCCCACTTCATTTTCTTTTGCTAACATGTTCACTACGCATCTACTCTTCATCACTGTATGCTTCCTCTATTCTCTTCTGATAAAAAAAACCAAAAATCAATATTTTTTCAATCCTTTGTTGCCAGTTAACTCTCCATCCTGTATTTCTGCAGGCAACCATTTAAACAGACAGACACATTTATTTAATATATATATATAGATTCTTAAACAACTGCATCTTAAACCAACAATTATTGAAATACAAGAATAGATTAAAATAATATATAACCTTTATTCATTAAAAAAAATGGAAGAATGGAAAATAAAACAAAACTAACAAAATTTACATATAAGGATGATTCATAGAAAGCTTTGGATTTCCAGTAGGAACTAAATAATGTAAGAACGGGTACCTTGCAAATTTGGGAAGAAGAGCATTCTACATCCTATGAATAAGTGGAAAGTAGTAGTCTATCAGTCTCAAAAATGTTCAGTAAGAACTCTATGATTTTAGTAATAATAGGTGTCAAGTGATGGATTTTGCACATTATTTCAAGGCTTGCAGCCCAATGATCAAAGAATGATAGGTGATTGATGCAGCAACAAATGGATATTTTAATAGTAAAAAAGGTAAAGGTTTTCCCTATCCAGTTGTGTCTGACTCTAAGAGGCAGAGCTCATCTCCATTTCCTAGCTGAAGGAGCCAGTGTTATCCAAAGAAGGTACCGTGGTCATTGTGAGGTGCTGAGGTATACGGAATACTGTTATCTTCCCACTAAAGTGATACTAATATAGATATCCCAGTCACAATGAAACGGGAATGTTCACTGCAAAGTCTTTTTTAAAAAAAATGTTAGAGCCACAGGCATGGATACTGATACTAATTTTATTATTTTAACTTTTAAATTAATTATTTTTAAGAACAAAATAGTTCTTGTTACCAAACAAATTATTTTTAATATCAGGCCACCAGAAGCTAATTCAATTATTATGTAGAATGGTGATAGAGTTAAAATGGGTTTGTTACATTCCCGATACATGAAATGTCAGGATCTAAAACTGCCTACATATTATATTGATTAGATTATATTAGCAATGCAAAAATCCAAGAACAAAATCAATGAGAGTCGCAGAGATGAAAAATTCTGTAGTTTAAACTATAGTCCTTAAAAATAGTTTACCCAGACACTTACAGGAAATCATCAGATAGTCTTCACAGTTGTTTTTTTCATCATTATGCTCCACAGATATTCCACTGGCATCAATTACAGCTTCAGAAGCACAGTCTGCCACTAAGACTTCTGAAACTACATCTTCTCCAAGAGAATCTGTGACAATTTCTGCTTCTACAACATTATTATGGTCATGAACATGTTCCATATGTTCAATATCAGGTACATGTATTGATTCACTTGTGAGTACATGTTCAGGTATTGCCATGGCTGAAGCTGTAATTTCAGATGATAAAACATCTTCTGGAACACTGCAGTGTGACAAAGACACTTCTTCGGTGACATCAGTGTCCAGCACTGGTTCAGGAATAATGACAGTTTGAGACACATCTGTATCTTCCATGATATCTGGACACTGAACATCTTCTATAACAACGTCCTCAATGACATCTTGAATTACTACAGAATCTGGATCATCAGGGACAAAATTATGTACAGCTATATCAGAATCTTCTACATCTGATACATATACAGTTTCCTGTATTTCGACAACAATTTCATCTCCATTCAAATGTGTTTCATCAGCTCCTGAAATATATAAATTATAATCAGTCCTATATAATCATAAATCTTACTTGAGGGAAAATCAGCAAATTTTGATTATGATATCAGGGATATCTCTTAACTTATTTGGCATATCAGAAACAAATTTAATCTGAAGGGCTTTACTTGTCTTGATCCATTTATCAGATGTAAATCATGAAAGTCATATATTCAGGTAGTCCTCAACTTATGACCATGAGCCAAAACTTCTATTGCTAAGAGACAGTTATGTTAGTTTTGCCCCATTTTACGAGCATTTTGCCACAGTTGTTAAGTGAATCACTACAGTTATTAAGTTAGTAATATGGTTATAAAGTGAATCAGGCTTCCCCACTGACTTTGTCAGAAGGTCGCAAAAGATGACCCCGGGACACTGCAACCGTCATAAATATGAGACAATTGCCAGGTATTTGAATTTTGATCATGTGACCGTGAGGATGCTGTAACGGTTGTTAAGTGTGAAAAATCAGTGCTGTTGTAATTTCGAATGGTCACCAAATGAAAGGTTATAAGTTGAGAACTACCTGTATTTTATAGAATTTGCTTCCTACTTGTTAGCAACCAGTGATATTTTCTCAAAATAATTTAGTGATAGAAGGTAAAAGCTATTTTAAAAGCTAATAACTGATAACCTATTTTTCAATCAGTTTCACAGATATTTCATAAACTGCCTTCCCACACTGCAAGTTATCTTGCCTGGATTTAAAAAACTGGTACATAACAATATGTAAATATTTGAAACATATACCGGTAATATTCATTGTATATTTAGCCTCAAAATAGATTAACTATTCTAAAATAGTTCTAAATTAGATTATTAACTATTAAATAAATTAAATCCAGACTTGGGTAATAAAGTAATCTGGATTCATGACTAAAATACCCAATAGTCATAGAGTTTAGGAAAAGAAGCTTACATATTATTTTCTTACATACCTGTTGGATCAAAAAACGCATGTGGGACATGTGGCTGTAGTTCAAGCCCATCCTCATCCATGGCCTTTAAATCTCATCAGTCACAACGTCTATAAAAGTAAAACAAATATGTTTTGCATAGACTTATAAGTATCCCAGACTAGCACATGATATATATATTGCAATCAGGGCTGCATTGGGAAAAAGAAATAGTCACATTCTTGAGACTTGAATTTTTTGCCCCATTCCTAAGAAGCACAAAAAGAATGGCTAATATGTTGGTGTCCCTTCATTGCCTCCTTTAAGCAATGGGAGAATTCACTTGTACCAGAGCAAAATATCAATGCCTTCTTTGTAACTTCATGCTCTTCTCCTCATACATGAACATTGTGGCATTTTCTGTTAGACTAAAATCTTTTGGTATAATTTGTATCAAATAGTGCAAGCACTAACTGTATTTTCTTAATTTCATCCATTTTAATATCTAAAGTTTCTGGATAATTAAAACTTTTTATTTGCTTGACTTTGTCGAATCCTAAATACTGTATACTAAAATGTATTACTATAGTATCTGGCATACATTCCTGCTTCCATTCATTTCACAAGGATAAAAAGTTTTCCTGCTCGTGTCTTTGTGAATGCATCGGTTGAAATAAGTATTCCCATAAATACATTCTACATTTTTGCTGTAGAAATCTGGACAAATACTTTAGTTTTCTACGCAAGTTAGTATTCTTCACATCAACCCTTTTTACTCACAAGCTATTGTCTACCTATCCTATTTGTTTTTGAGATGCTTGTTACTGACTGCAGTGTGTTGTTTCAAAACAATAAAATGGTCACTTTTGAGGGTTTTATCTCCAATAATCCAATTTATCTACTTCACATATCAACCCACAGGAAAAAAATCTCTAAGCTGCTTTTCAGCTCCCTATACTTCAAATAATAAATTGTTAGCCATCCTACTATTTACATGAGGGGAAAAAATTATTTGATCCTCTGCTGATTTTGTACATTTGCCCACTGACAAAGAAATGATCAGTCTATAATTTTAATGGTAGGTTTATTTTAACAGAGACAGAATAAAAAAAATCCAGAAAAACACATTTCAAAAAGTTATAAATTGATTTGCATTTTAATGAGTAAAATAAGTATTTGACCCCTTTGCAAAACATGACTTAGTACTTGGTAGCAAAATCCTTGTTAGCAATCACAGAGGTCAGACGTTTCTTGTAGTTGAGCACCAGGTTTGCCCACATCTCAGGAGGGATTTTGTCCCATTCCTCTTTACTGATCCTCTCCAAGTCATTAAGGTTTCAAGGCTGACGTTTGGCTAGGCCACTCCAGGACCTTAATGTGCTTCTTCTTGACCCACTCCTTTGTTGCCTTGGTCATGTGTTTTGGGTCACTGGCATGCTGGAATACCCATCCGTGATCCATTTTCAATGCTCTGGCTGAGGGAAGGAGGTTCTCACCCAAGATTTGATGGTACATGGCCCCGTCCATCGTCCCTTTGATGTGGTGAAGTTGTCCTGTCTCCTTAGCAGAAAAACACCTCCAAAGCATATTTCCACCTCCATGTTTGACTGTGGGGATGGTGTTCTTGGGGTCATAGACAGCATTCCTCCTCCAAATATGTTGAGTTGATGCCAAAGATCTTAATTTTGGTCTCAGCTGACCACAACACTTTCACCCAGTTCTCTGAATCATTCAGACGTTCATTGGAAAACTTCAGATGGGCCTGTATATATGCTTTCTAGAGCAGGGGGATCTTGCAGGCGCTGAAGGATTTCAGTCCTTCATGGCAGTGTGTTGCCAAATGTTTTCTTGGTGACTACGGTCCAAGTTGCCTTGAGATCATTGACAAGATCCTCCCGTGTAGTTCTGGGCTGATTCCTCACCATTCTCATGATCGTTGAAACTCCAAGAGGTGAGATCTTGCATGAAGCCCCAGACCAAGGGAGATTGACAGTTATTTTGTGTTTCTTTCATCTGCGAATAATCGCACCAACTGTTGTCACCTTCTCACTAAGCTGCTTGGTGATCTTGTAGCCCATTCCAGCCTTATGTAGGTTTACAATCTTGTCCCTGACATCCTTGGACAGCTCTTTGGTCTTGGCCATGGTGGAGTTTGGAATCTGATTTGATTGATTCTGTGGACAGATGTCTTTTATACAGGTAACAAGCTGAGATTAGGAGCACTCCCTTTAAGAGAATGCTCCCAATCTCAACTCATTACCTGTATATAAGACACCTGGGAGCCAGAATTCTTGCTGATTGATAGGGGATCAAATACTTATTTCACTCATTAAAATGCAAATCAATTTATAACTTTTTTGAAATGCGTTTTTTCTGGAATTTTTGTTATTTTCTCACTGTTAAAATAAACCTATCATTAAAATTATAGACTGATCATTTCTTTGTCAGTGGGCAAATGTACAAAATCAGCAGAGGATCAAATAATTTTTTCCCCCTCACTGTGTGTAAAGCTTGATGATTACTAATATAAAATTATCAAATGAAGAACAGAGGCCACAGGATTTATGACACATAATTATTAATGAATTTATCAGAGCATAGGCTTTCCTTGACTACTTTCTCCCTGCATATGTGTGCGCACTTGAAAGCTTATTTCTGGTGGGATTTTGGATTTAATTCTGGTGCTTAAGCTGTGGCACCACTATTGCCTGTCAAGCAATCAGCTTTTCTTAATTAATGCAACTGACCCAGACTTATTGTCCTCGGCATCTCTCGCCACTGGCAGGCATCTATTCATAGTTAGGAAATTATTTTTTGCGGAGACAAAACCACCGGGACAAAACCGAACACCTGGCGCTACAAGCAGCCCCTCCAGTATCAACATAATGGGGAGGGGGGCTATGTGAATAATCACTCGTGTTCCGTCGGTCATTGTCTGACACTCAGGGCTAAGAGGCAAAGCAATAATAGGCAGAAAATGCCTCTGCACTCGCTGGATGTTACGTGAAGGGGAAGAATGTGGCGGGACTAAAGTATGCAGGGCTCGGGAGCAGCCGAGCAGGACAACTGGGCACAAGAAAGAGAGGGAGGGGAGGGGCAAGCTTCCCCCACTGGCGCCGTCTCCGCCCTGCCCTGCCCGCCTGTAATGGGGACTGTCTGGGGCCAGAAGCGATTAATTCAAGATGGCGTCCGGCACTCTTCCTCAGCCTCCCTTGCCGCCGCCATCTTGTCTCCTCCTCCTAGCAGCTCTCCCTCCGATTCAGGCCCGGTCCCGCTGTTCCCTAAGAATGCCTGGCCCGCAGTCCACGTGCAACCTACAGCAGCCCACCGTCTTTCCCTCTCTGGAAGCTGAGCTACAGCTGCCCGACCCCCCTGCAAGGTTTCCGGCCCGTTCCTGCAAGAAGGAACGCCGCGCGGCCTAGCTGCGGCCTTCTCGGGGCCTGTACCGAAGCAGGCGCCGAGGCCTGGTTCCGCGTAGGGGTAAGGGCCTAGCTCGGGCCTGTCCCGTGCTGCTTACCAGGCGGGGCGGTGGCGGTGGGCTCTGGGAGGCCTTGCTCCGCGTAGCTGGGCCGATCTCGGTGGTAGTGTCGCGGCGGCGGCGGCGGCGGGGCGGGCGGGAGCGAAGGGGAGGGAGGGGCCGAGCTCGGAGCTGAGTGGAAGCGGCCAAGCTCCCCGGGCCGGGCAGCCGTCAGCACGTCACGTCACTGCCCGAGAGAGACCCAGGGAAATGCGGAAGGAGTTGCCGGCGCCGCTGCTGCTTGAGCCGCCTGCTCTTCGGCCCCGGGCCGGGCCGGGCCGGGCGCGCGACCGAGAAGAAACCAGGCCGGGCCGGGTGGATGAAGTAGAAGGGCGGTGGGTCCCTGCCAGCCCCTCCCGCTGCAGCTGCCGCTCCTGCCGCCGCCTCCGTTCCAGCTCGGCCGTAAAATTCCGCTCCGGGCTCAGACTTGCTCAACTCGGCGCCGGGGAATGAGGAGTTGTTTAGGCCTGGAAAATCCCCAACATTTTGGGGTGGCTTCTCCACAGGCATTGCCCCGGGCACCCCCGCCTCCCGAATCGTAACACATCCCCCTCGCTCACCGAAAATAAATTTATCCGCAGCTTTTTGAATATGAAAATAAGAGGTACCTTATTACGGCATTTTTAATGAAAGTATTGTCCCGCTGTCTGTCTCTTCCCTCCCCCTTCCCATTTGATCGAGAACAGACATTTTTCTTACATAGGAAGCCAGGAAAATGAAAGTACAATGCTTTAAGACCGGTTCATATATATCAATCGTTTTGGTTTAAATGCAGCTATCTACCACTTCTTCTGTTTCTGGTTTTATAGGGAATCAGGGGTACTATTGGATGTACAGCTACTTTTCCAAATCAGAATGTGCAATCTTAGCAAATACAAATTTTGCGATTATTAGACATTGGGTGCCAGTGTGTCTTTCAGGGTTTTTTTTTTGTAAAATGTTTCAAAATATTAATCTCGTTTCATAGATGCAAACTTTAAATTTACTGTTCATTGTAACAATCTATAATGACACAATTATTTAAAAGTTATGTAGATGGTTTGTACAGTTCTGTTTTCAGATATCAAGATCAAATTGTGGATACTTGATATGATTGTGGATCAAATTAAGGCTCATTTCCTTCGGAGACCTAAGGTGCAGATCACATATGCATTGTACCTCATTTAATTCTTTCTGTTATAAATGTGCCCTTTAACAGCAGAACACAATTTTTGTGTCTTCGCTTTATGTTATAAATGCTCAAAATATATTTTCTATTTAAGTTTAGATAGCATTTTTAAAGTTAAAAAAGTAAATCTCAAGTTGCAAAATTCTCAGCTGGGGAATTCTGGGAACTGAAATCCATCCTCTGGAAGGGGATGACAAGGTTAGAGAAGACTTCTTTTATTCTTATACTTTATGCAGTGTATCTTCAATTATTAGCAATAAAATACATTACCACATTTAGTAAATTGTTGTGTATCTTGTTTCCCTAATATTATTTTAATTGCAGGGTTTACTGTCATTTTAATAACATTTGGTTTAATAAAATGTACAGCATTTAGGGGGATAGAAGAACAGCATTAAAAGTTGAAGTAGTCAGGTGCAACTATCTACCCTCATAAAGAACACTATATATCGTAGTTCATGGAATTTGGTGTCACATGATGTAACGATGGGCGTTCAGTTTAGAATTAAAAATAGGATTAAACATGTAGGGAGATAAACACTGCTATGGTTTTTTGTCAAGTGTCTGCATGAAATCCATTTTAAAACTTGAGGCTTTCAAGAAGCATCTACTTGCAAACAAAATTCTGACTTAGAGGGATCTTTTGGTCTGATCAGTAAACCTTAGTAAACAAATTAAACTGCACAGTTTTTATGATACACTAACGTACAAAAATATAAAACTATAAAAGGATCAATACAATCACAAAAATGATAACCATAGAGGTAAAGAAATAGGGCTTGGAAATTACATTATGAACAGTATAGATTTATTTCCATGTGCCATTTTTAGCCAATTTTCATGGCTGAAAAGTCTGCAATTCTTGTATGTAAGCTATGAAGAACAGCAGTTATATTAACAGTCCTGTTGATATTGGCTCAAATGCAACTATAATAGGACAATACCACTGTATCGGTTAATGTTAAGCTCCCAAGATATATCTTCAGTGCAAGGTGATTACAATCCTTACTAACAGGAAGTTTTGTACATTAGCTATGGTTTGTTTAAATAAAACCTAATTTATTGAATTAAAACGAACATATTACGGTAGTGTGATATGTAAGCCAAGCCTTTTTTTTTGTTAACCATTTTGTCTTTTTGTTTATTAACCAACAAACAGTAGTCAACATCTGTGTTTTTTGGCATAGTTGCCAAGCCTAGAAAAATAATTTGTGTTTCTGGAAAATCAAGATATTTTAGATTTAGAATTTTTATGATGGAATGATTAATACAATATTTAAGACAAGGGATCTCTAGAAACAGTGCAACAAGAAGACCAATCCTAGGTTAAGGCTGTGTTTTTGTCCCCCAGAAATTTTGTTTTCATGGCAAAAATTCCTTGAAGTCCTATACCAATCCCAGTAAAACACATGCTAGATGTGTTTTGTAGTTAGATTGATGAACAGTCTTGAGAAAATTATTAAGTATTTTCCTAGACCAAAACCTTAAAAGGAGACAAGATAAACTTATCAGAACAGAATTTGACTATTTCAAACTATAGAACAGGAGAAAATCCAATATATGCAAATTTCAAGGATAGAAAATAGCAAACTATTTTTAAACCATCCACATAAATATTTGCAGAGTGTAGCAGCTGCATTATTCATACAAAAAATAAAAATGAAAAAACAATTCCATATTCTGCTTGAAAAAGTTTTAATATTAAATCGAATGTATTTTAGATTGCGCTTCAGGGGCCATTACTCAGGATACTTCACATAAAGCTTACTAATAATGGAATTACGGTCAGAGCAAATTAGTAACCTTATGCTCAAATAATCTTGCAAGCATGTCACACAAAAGTTATAACAGTATTCCAGAATTAAGTTGCAATGATCTATTACCTAAAATACATTGTACTGAGTAAGTTATTTTTATTACATTATGTATTTGTTCATGGTTTATTATAGCTTGCCCCAGTTGGAAGAATAATATTAAACAATACAAAACTATAATACCTCCATCAAGATGAACACCTCCAACAATCAAGTAGAGTAAAAAAAAATTAGGGGAATTAGGCTGTTTTGGCAGCTTTTGGGAATCCATGAGGAAGGGACCAAACAGGTTAAAGACCAAAACAGAAAAGGCTTGTCATCTGGTCCACTATTCTATATTAAGAAAAATTGAAATTTTGGATTTGATAAAAACCCATAAATGAAATTTACTCCAAAAATGGTTTTCATATTGACTTAAATTCTGTGTAAATTTTATTATTCATATGCAAAGTTATTTGAGACAATATAATCCCACAATATAATTTGCCATCATTTTATTGAGGGAATTATATGTATTTAACATGATGTTTAACAGAAAAGATGTTCAACTTTAAGAACTTAGGTTGTAAATCATTTTCCAAAATTGTTGGACTTTACAGTAGTACCATTAAATATAGAATAACGATCCAACTTGATTGTTATATAACCAATACTTTCTTAGAAAATTAGCTGTCACTTTAGGAACCAATACTGGAGTAATATTACTAAAACATACCATTTTAAAGTACAACATTTACTGTAAATCTATTTTTCCCATTGAATTTCCATTGCTGCATATCAGTTGTGTCTAAATACTGCATTCATTTGGTCATGCTATCATTAATTTGTTCAGTTTCTGACACAGATCTTACCAACTACAAGGAAAACTACTGGACATTTTTTGATCCACTTGAAAAAGTCCACCATCTATATTGAAGTCAAAGGCAGCTTGGAAGTGCAGTTTGATGAGAAAATTATTTAATTAGTATCTTTCATTTCTAGATCACAATTCATCTGGAATGAAATAAAAATGAGATCTATATCCTCCCAGGTATGTAAGACTCAGATTACTTGAAAAGGACCATAGTTGCCATGGAGGTCATGAATTCACAAGTTTCATCAGACTTTCCTCCCAGGATACTTTGGGAGTTCCAACCCGTCCTGAAATGACAATCAGGAACTTGTAAAGCAGAGATCTTCAAACAGTTTGAAGGCCCCTGTTATAAAGTCACTGCCATGCAGCTAAATACTTAGTATTACAGCAGTAACACCAGTTTAATAGCCCAATTGGAAGGACTCCTAACTGGTTACCTCTAAGTCAGTGCTTACAACCACTGCTTTTCCTTAGCCAAACTGGTATGGCTGATACAGGACTCAAAACCACTGTGGGCAAATTACTGATAAGGTTATATTCCTAGTGTTGTCCAACTTGCTTTCAATAATACATGCTAAATTTGTGTGTTTACTCATCCGAAACCAAAGATGGATATCATTTGAAAATTTGCAGAGATGAATATATGCTGAAATGTTATGCAGATGATGTGGTGTTAACTGTCATAGGACACCAAAAAGCAATAAAACAGTTAAGGAAAACAAGATTTTCAATCTGCTGCAAGAAAAATGTGGTTGTCAAGATAGCTTACTCCATGAAATGCCAGGGTTTGCACCTGATAGGCAACAATCAAGAATACTATTTAAATTATGACAAGAGAAGAGACATTGAAAAATGGAGGAGCTTAAAGTTACCTTAGTTAGGATCAATTGCAATAACCAAAATGAATATATCACCCCAGCTAAACTATTGAAATTGGGGCCAAATCAAGAATTTCAGAAAATATTTTCTTCAATAAATATTTTCTTCAATAAATAAATAAATAAATGAACAAATATGTTTTGACTCAGTTGTTTAATTGGGTTAACTTTATCTAGTTGTAGGACTTGTAACTTTTAAGCACCAATACACAAATTGCCGCTTAGTTGGACATTACAATGTGCTTTACATGGGGTCACCCTTAAATTTTCATTTGGAAACTGCAAATAGTCCATAATGCAGCTCCCAACTCAATGGCTGTTGGCATTGGAAGTATATAAATAACGTTGATTCTGTGAGCCCTGCATTAGTTGCTGATTGGTTTTCCAGGTACAATTTAACTTTTTTTTCACCTATATTCTTAATGTCTTAGTACCTGGGTATATGCAGGACCACCTGCTCTAACCAGAACTAAAGAATATCCTTTAGGGAGAAATTAGTTTTGATCCTACACTTTCAAGATGTTGGGGCAAGGGGCAAAACTAGAAATTTTTCCTTGGTCATTCCAATATTTTGGAATAACCTATGATAGTAATCAGTCTGCCTTCTTTATTGACCATCAGGAAGATTTTGAAAATGAGCTGAGGGAAACATTCATTTAGTTTTAAGAAATGTTCTATCCTGCATTGCTGTATTACCTTATTTGTTACTGTTTTATTTCTGAAGATTTATTGTGATTTATTTAGCCCAGACATGTCAAACACAAGGCCCGGGGGCCAGATCCGGCCCGCAAAGTGGTTTCATGTGGCCCACGAAGCCATCCTGGAAACAGTGAAGGAACGGCCCCCGCTGCCTTGGCCCTGGCCTAGAGATCCTCCTTCTTCCAGAGACCCTCAGATCTGTCCCACTCCTGCCCAGGCCCCCATAGGCACCCTTGATGTGAACGATGTAGAGCTGGCCATGCCCACCCAGTAGGCCATGCCCTCCCAGGCCATACCCACCCGGCCCCAAGGGCAACCGCAATGCTGATGCGGCCCTCAACGAAATTGAGTTTGACACCCCTGATTTAGCCATACTGTGGATGTTTATAACTTACATATTACCAAACCTGCTGAGAATTATTAGTGGGGTATAAATCTAGTTAGTTAATTAAAGTATTCATGTTCTATTAGCAATTCTACAGGATACTGAGTAGCTAAATATCATGAATGACTGATAATAGTATTGCATCATAATTACATTAAATCGGATCATCTGTATAACTCTTCACTCTCAATTTGCAATTCAGTTATAGGGCATTTCTATGCAATAATTTCAGCCTTTTCCAAATATAATTAAAATAGTAATTAACTTCCCTTCTTGGATATTGTCCATTGAGGTTGTAAATATTTTATTTTGGCTATGTAATTAGAATTATATTTCAAAATTCTCTTTTGAGGGATTTAGTTTTTAAAAAACATCTACTGACATTAAATAGGACCAGTGGTTTTGGACCATCTAGCTGTAAATATAACAGCGTTCAATAATATGTAGAATCATATTTGCTACAAGTTCAAAGTCTGGTACACAACAAGAAAATTCATCTTCCAAGAACAGTTTATTTAAATTTGTTTCATTGACAAACATTTCAGTTTTTTATTACTCTATGACCTATAAGAGTTAAATGGAAAAAAAACAAGCAATTTTCAAAATTTCAAATCAGATTATGGGGTCTTGAGTTACATTGTTTAAAATCAAATAGCCAGCCCCACACAGTCTCTAAAAAACTGACATAAATTAAACACAAAACAAATTTAGTAAATACTGGAGAATTAGATCTATCTTTGCCAATTTGTTTAATTTTTTGTAGATACTGTCAAGACTTTTAGTGAGAGATTTGATTTTTAATACAACATGGACATTATCTGTGCAACAGCTTTCTCGCTGAAAATGCATTCCAATTGTATGGAAACACACATCATTCTTTACAAACTGAAGAACTTTTTTTTTGCTTTCAGTCATCATCCACAGTAGGCTTGATTGTCACTCCTCTTCTAATCTGTCCCCATCCAATTAAACTGGAAAACAAGAAAAGCAGATTAGAATAACGTAGAGGCATCAAAAATAAATTAGAATAAAAGAAAATCCTCTAAATACAATATATATAAGAATTTTATTTGAATCTCAATTGTTTTCAAATTAGTTATTTAACTTCATGAACAAATATCATTTCCCAAGTATTACATACAGAAATAAGGAAGCTCCAGGTTTATGCAGGCCAGTCTCTGAAATTTAAGTAAAAAAATATTTCCTCAGACAAAGAGGCAGAAAGACATCTTTCAGTGTCAGACAGTTAACTGGTCAACATAGTTCGGTTCAGTTTTTCCTGAAATTAACATATCCAACTGGGAAATCTGACTCCAGATTTCCCCATCTAACTATGAATCATGCAGAAGTGACTTCCGCTTTATAGTTTGTGATCTTTTTCTTCTTAATTCTAAAATTGACAGCTAATTCAGTTACTTGATCGCAGTTTAGGCTTGTTTTCTGGCACACTGCAGACCAGCCCAGGAGTTGGAGACCAGCCCAGTTCTAAAGGACAGAATAAAAATACCCCCAATGTGTTTTTCCCTGCCACGGTACAGAAAAAAAAGTTGCAGGCACACTTTTATACACACTTAACACAGCAGGTAGTAGGTATACTGTATGTATTCTTGGGCTTCCTACAACACAAGTCCTGATATTTATGATGCACAAAATATTTGAAATATGAGAACATTTAATTCAGGGATAGGTAATAGCAGGGCTTTTTTTGTCATAGAATGCTCAGAACGGAGTTCCGGCACCTTTTTTGGATAGAACCTTGTAGGGTAGGCAAGGCAGGTTGTATGACATGTGTGAGTTCTGGCACCTTTTTCTTTTACAAAAAAAAGCACTGGGTAATAGTAATACTTAACATTTGAAAACTAATGCACCAGGTGGGCTGATTTAAACAAAATGGGCTAATGCAAACATTAGTTTGCTTTCTGGATAATTCATGAATCACCTTAGGAATGCTGGGGTTGGCCACTGTCAGAAAAAAAAACCCAAAGTCTGATTGCTCCAATATGAAATGTTTTGTACACTATTGTATACAGGTAAGTTCTCACGTAATGACAGTTGCAACTGGCAGCTCTGAGGCTAAGCGACAGTTAAATGAAACGTGACCATGGCTGACTTATGTAAGTTCTGATACAGTTAAGCAAATCACATGCAGTCATTAAGTGCAGCATCCCGTGGTGACTGTGAGTTGCAATTACTGTCACCTTCCCCATTGACTTTGTATCAAAAGCCAGCTATGAAATCACAAACTGTGATTATGTAACTGTGGGAGACTGAGATGACCAAAAAAAGATGCTGGTTACCAAATGCCTGATTTGTGATCACATAACCTTGGAATTCTGCATCCATTGTACGTTTGTGGACCAACTATAAACTTACGTTTTCAGCGCTATTATGATTTTGAGCGGTTGCTAAACAGGGCAGTCTTCAATCAAGGACTACCTGTGTTTCATTTATTTAACATCTTTGCTATTTTATTATATTTGATAAACATTAACACAAGCAACAGTCCCTAGAGATGTGTGATACTTCAATAACTGAAGTTATTATTACTATAATACTATTTTATTCAATCTTAGAATTTTTACCATTATATATACAAATTGCAATCTCTAAATAGTGGTTCTTATGTTGTTAAAATGTTACATTTATGCATAAGAGGAGACATCATGGTACACAAGGGTTTGCAAATATACAAAAGTAATCTGAAACATATATGGAGAAATTTATTTTTATATATTATTAAATGTATTTGCCACCCATCTCGTGATTTGAGGCAACTCTCAACAAACTCTCTCAACTTCTATAGAATGGCAGGATGTAGGTATAAATGGAAAACTGTTGGGTAGACTGGAAAGGAATATCTATTTACCAGCATGTAAAGACATAGCATTCAGTGTACTTTGAAATATTATGTCAGGTCCAACAAAGTTATTAATTAGTATTATAATGGATTACATCCAGCAGAATAGATACTAACTTGATATTAACTGCTATTTCTGCTATATTCATCCAATAATTTGTGTTTAGTTTAAAATATATTCATAGTGATAATTCATTATATAGTATTATGTTTTATTTCAAATCAACTTACCGCCAGTGTTTCTCAACTCTTCGACTAAGGGCAATTTTTTCTCCTACTTCAGTGCATACAGGATTAGTTAGCACTATTTTCCCCAGATCAGCCTTCACCGCACTGACCCGTCCTCCAGTTGAAAGAGATCCTATGTTTACCATTAGGACTTCATTTTTAGATAATTTTTGCACCTACAACAAGTAGTTAAGAATTTTAAAGCCATGCAATTTGTACCATTTTAAATTTGCAAGCATCCTTTTTAAAATACAGAAATTTACAGAATGTCCAGATTCACCAGAAATAATTTAACTAACCTTGGCAGCTTTCTTGTCCCCTTCAGTACGAACACCCAGTAGTCGCCTCAACAAAAAGTAGGAAATTTCAAGTTCTGTGAATATTTCAGGTAGTGCTTCAACTGCACCTAAAACTTGCCCTACCATTCGATCAGCTCGGCACAAAGTTGGGTCAATCTTGGTACCAACACCTAATAAAAAAGCAATAGGTTTTCAATTATTAACTTACTTTTAAATCAGACTCCATTCAGTGCTTTTAGGGTAATATTTATTTAAATTTATCAGCTGGCCATTCCAATGGATTCTTTTCTTTTTCTTGATCTTGTAAGTATAGGGGGGAAGGGAGTGAAAGCTTAGTAAGGACCCAGCTGACAGTAAAACAGCATTACTACCAGGAATATAGACTGCTTAAATCATCTACGTAGTAAAACGAACTGAAGTGATGTAAGAGTATAAGAGTTTCCTTTCCCCTTCAGCCAAGAGCCATTGGTGAACAAACTAAAACTTTAAAAAACTTACATTTTCCTCTTTTGTTGATAGATCTTAATTCTATCTACCACCTTGTGCTGTGCTATAAATGAAACTTATTAAATGAAACTGAAAAGTATTCACTTTTAGCTTGACTTACTTTATATGTACAAAATGCACATATAGCTACCATTTTAAAAATGGTTTTAGAAAGTATAGAAACATAGCTGTTGCATAAAAAAGACCTTGAAACTGTATATTCGTAGGCCAGTCTTATCTTGGTATCTTCCATGATCTCTTAAACATAAATGTAAAACAGACATACCAATAAGGCCTCCTGGTACAGCATATTGCAAATCATTATGTTCTGCAAACAGAGATACAATTTTGGAGAAAATAGGCTTGCACATAAGTTTTCCTTCACTATCCTTTGAGACAATGCCAGGTCTCACCTCAAGTTCCTGGCCAACCTAGTAATAAAATATATAAGAAAGGAAGGTTATTACATATCTATTTCTATATAATGCACTGGTAATGGATTTTATAGCCAATTGTCTGTCAGTTTGCTATAACCATGGTTTGTTTTCTCTATAATGTGTCCACATACACTCATGATTAGTTTCAGAACTGCTTGTTTTTCTCCCAATCATCACTTTACATGGTAAGTATCATGGAAATTAATGAGATACCATAAATATGTAGAGCAAAGGTGTCAAACTCGCTGCGTCATGTGTTGTGACGTATCGTGACTTTTTTCACATTGCTGGAACTGGGGTGGGCACGGCCTCCGCATGATGCAACCGGCCCACGGACCGGCAGTTTGACACCTCTGATAAAGAGTATGCCATGGAGATCCTTGTTCCAAAGAAAACGCCAACCATTCCATAGATCACAACAAAGACCTTGAAACAATGTCATTGATTCCATTCTTGGGCTAATTTCATTCTCAGATTCACAGGAGGGGACTAATGATGAGCAACCAGCACCAAAGCCAACTTCAGAAACGCTGACTGATGATAGGTAGCCAGCTCCAGGAGCACCAAACGGACAAGTGAATAGGTAAAAGAGGTAAGGCAAAACAACATACAGCAGTCACAGCTGCTGTAGCTTTCTGAAAATGAGGGTGTGGAATTACCACCCCTTCCCAAAACAACAGCTTGGTGGGCTGCAAAGAGAATAGAACAGGGAATAGAGTTCTCTGTTGACAACTGCCTATTAACTCCCACTCCTTGTAGCTTGACTTGCAAAAATACAACTCTGATTTTGAGGCTGAACAGGCCAGCCAATCTACTACAAGTTTTGTCCCTTAGACTTTGCTTCACTACTTTCTTGTGTGCTCCTTTGATCTGGAATACTTCTAAGCCAAACTTGTTGAACCTGGAAGGGACAGGAGTGGGAACCTGTCTCTATATGGCAAGTGCCTTTGTTTGCAATCCTCATTTAGTAAAGAGAACAAAACCACTTGTGTGTATGTATGTGTGCGTCTGGCCTGGGACAGGACAGTTACTGTCATAAACATCAATTTATACTACCGTGTTTCCCCAAAAGTAAGGTCTACCCCCAAAATAAGTCCTAGTTGATTTTTGGAGGTGGGCCTAATATAAGCCCTATCCCCAAAATAAACCCGTTTTTAGGCACACACCTAAAAATCAACCTAGGGCGGGGGTGGGGGTGTGCAGCTCGGTACTCGGCTGCAGTGGCCTTCTGGAAAAGCCTGACTGTGAAATGCAGACCGGAATGCAGCTGCAGAATGAAGCTGCTCCTTCAGCCAGAAGAAGTGGACCGGCTGGGCGGGGCTGTTGATGCCAGAGTTGAGTATAAAAGACATTCCCCAAAAATAAGACCTGGGGTTTTTTTGGAGGCAAAAAAAAAAGAAAGAAAAAAAAGACCGTCTTCTTTTCGGGGAAACGTGGTAGTATCACATCTAAACTTATGCGAGTGGACTTTTATTCATCCAACAGGATTTAGTTTTAATCTCTTATCCTTCATGTTCACCAAACAAATTCTTGAGAATCCTTCAACTTCCACATATGCAGAAAGAATGGGAGCAAGAATACACACAATTCTATCATTAACATAAAATGGTAACAGTGTGATAATCAGCACTGGAAAGAAACATTACCTTTAATACACCTTTGAGAATGCTACCACCAGCTACACCTCCCTTCAAGTCATCAACTTCACATCCAGGCTTATTAACATCAAAAGATCTAATAACTGAAAAGAATATTCCATTAGGTTCAGCTTGCAAAAAACTTTAAAGCATTTTAATAACATCATATATTGATTAGTCAAATTCTGGATCTAATACTTTATTAAGCCACGTTTTTGGTGTATATTGTTGACTCCATATTTCTCTTTGGAACATGGTAATATTATTTGGATTAAAAGAAATCTATACATAAAGAAACTAAAAATATACGTGACTGCTTTCTCAAATCAGTTTCTTCATGTGATAGATGTGACATTATCACAAACCCTTGAAACACATTGTGTGCCTAGAAATAAATTCCTTCTAAACATCTTACCCATTTATGAAAATATGTCTGACAAGGTTCAATTCAAAAACAGGTTACTAATTGTAGGAGCAAAACAATATCAGATTTATTTCTCCTGAACAGCAACATTAAAGACATGGTAATTTACAAACCAGAATTTCAAACTCCATTTATGGAGCCATCTATTCGGTTTTCTTGAATAAGGACCTCACGAATATGAGCCAAACTGCACTTGATTTGATAAAAAACTCTATTAGCCATACAAAATAATGAGTTCCACTTATAAACTATTAAATGTCGCAATCCTCAAATCAATAAATATTGGCCCTATGATTTGTGACTATGCTTATCATTCCATTAAGAGGGCACAGGAATTTACATCCTTATGAAGTTATAAAATGTTACATAAATACATATAATTTTAATGTGTCCCAATTCATCTAAATATGCGTCCTGCTGGATTCTAATCACACAATATATCAATTTCACTTAGAATTAATGATATATAGCACTGTTGAATTTAGGCTAAATTTGTCGTATCAAAATATTTCCTATAAGGTCTATGTAGCAAAGATGCAATGTTAACAATAGCACCAAGTGAGTACAGTAAATACATATTTACCACATCATTAACCAAATTCCTCTGTCAGTGTATGTGCTATGTAGAATCAAACAGTGACTCAAATAGACATACCAATAAGCCTTGGTTCTGATGTGAAGTCTCTTAAAGGCACTGGAATTTTCTTTACAATGTATTCACAAACAACTTCAATGTTGTATTTTAGCTGTGCTGAGATTGGAATAATTGGAGCTCCTTCTGCAACTGTACCTATTTCAACAAACAGTCACTATTATAATACTTGTAAAGCTTTATTATGATTAACATACTGGAAACTCCAGCACAAATACATTTTTTGCTTTATAATCTACAGAATACATGCTATTCTTGGACAACAAAAAAAGAAACCATACAGATTTCACTAACAGAATGGCTTGCTAGAAAAAGTTGGTTTGGAAGAAATAATCATAATTTTCAATACATCAATTTTATTCCTAGAAAATTAGTGTTTGAGAATGAGTGGCAAAGATTCAGAGTCCAAAGTGATTTGATTTTTATGCTTCAAAGAGCTCTTCATGCCCCAATTAAGAATAGGAAAGAATTTGTAGTGGAAAAATGCTTCCTTCAGCTGAAGCATCAATTTATTTTCAGTTCATCTACTGCTCTTCAATTGGTAGTAGTAGTTACAATTAGCCAACACTCTCCAAATTCCTCCTCTAAATAATTGGCAAGAGGAAGAATTTTCTCATGATAAAAATGGCTGTTCTGGCTTCTCCTTGACTAAAAGTAACTGAGCAGTTTCAGGATTATTTTCTGCTAGGAAATATGTGTATATTCCTCTACTTCCTGAATTACTGAGTTTTATAAGACACAAACAAAAATTGGCCTGAAAAGGATTAAAAGGATAAAAACTTTTTTTCATCACTTTGATAATCCCTTACAATAAAAAAAATCTAAAAAAAGACCAGGAAACTAATGGGTTGTAATGTT
The DNA here is from genome assembly GCF_947247035.1 of Vipera ursinii. NCBI lineage: Eukaryota > Metazoa > Chordata > Lepidosauria > Squamata > Viperidae > Vipera > Vipera ursinii. Next base: position 64,782,819 of record NC_139514.1, read on the forward strand.
CTTTACTCTTTTTTGTTATTAGACTGCAACAGTATTTAGTGTAAAATCTGAGTCTATAATTTTACATGAGAACAGATAAGCAAAAGACAGTAACAACATACAATGCTTTCTTTGAGATAAGTACTCTACAATGACTTGAAAGCATTGGATATTCTACTCTTAACAGATAAGGACATTACAAATAGAAAATCTAGTAAATATTTAAATTTTTAGAAGGAGTATAATATATGTATCAACACCATTCTATACAGAGAGCACTGTTGCAATCGGATCGAATTGCTTGTCTCTATTCTTCATGGAGGGAGGGCCTTCTCAGGGTACCGCCGGTTAATGAATGCCGGCGGGTTATTCCCAGGGGAAGGGCGTTCTCTGTGGGTGCGCCTGCCCTATGGAACCAACTACCCTCAGAACTTAGGACTGCCCCCGACCTTCGCTCATTTCGCCGGGACCTGAAAACTTGGCTCTTTGATCTATTTGGTCCAGACTGTGGGGTTGTTAATTTAACTGGGTTTTAGATTTACTCTTGGGGCTTGAATTTAATTTGTTTTTATTGTTTTTATTTTTGTATTCATGGTTTTAACTGCCCTGTGTAAACCGCCCTGAGTCCTATGGGAATAGGGCGGTATACAAATCCAATAAAATAAATAAATAAATAAATAAATAAATAAATATTTGTTGGCTCAATGTTTAAATGTTCTACTGCAGATGAAAAGTGATTGGATTACATAGAGTTAATGCTCAACCAAACTATCAGAAGTTAAAAATGAAGAAGCTTCTTGGATGAGAAGTAAAATGTTTTCAAAGAAAAAAACTAAGTAAGTCGAGTTGCCTTTTGGAAAAAGCACATTTGGGATTCTTGTCTGATTATTTCCTAGGCAGCATCTCTGCCCCTCATTCCTCAAGGTCACCCACACATTCCTTTACATCATTTTGTAAGCTGCAGAGTCACCTATGTGTACGTTGGGTGGCTATACATTTAATAAATAAAAATGTATGTGAAAAAGGACCTCTTGCTGAACCCATTATCTATTGTTCTAGACTAAGATCTTTAAAGGATCAGTTTTGGCAAATCTAAATTATTGGTGCAATCTTGATATATGAGCATCTTGTTTGACTCTCACTTTGTCAAAGCCCTTGCTATGAAGAATTTAGTTGCTTTTCTGGGTTTCCCCATTTAATCTTTAGTCACTGTTTGCTTGCTTGCTTGCTTGCTTTTAGTGTTCCGATGTTGGATTAAATTCACTAAAATTAGCTAATAAATTTGCAAAATTAGTTTGACAGATTTGATATGGCAATAACTGTGAAAATGAGCTGTTTGTGAGGCCAGACCAAAAGTTGGCTTGTAGTAAACAAGAGAGACTTCTTTATTTTGATCTGGAAACTCACCTTGCACAAATGCTAGAATTTGTTCATACTGTTCTTTGGCTTGGCTCTCTTTGACCAAATCAATTTTATTCTGTAGAATTAAAATATGTTTCAGTTTCATAATTTCAATAGCAGCTAAGTGTTCTGAGGTCTGCGGCTGAGGACATGATTCGTTGCCAGCTGGAATAACAGAAAAACAATGTTTGCAACAGAATATAGAACACTGATCGGCTTCTTAATAAATGTTTAAAATATAGGATACTAATCCCCCTGTAAATTTTTTTTAATCCCATTTATATCCCGCCCTTCTCCGAAGACTCAGGGCGGCTTACAATCTAAAGCACAAATCAATGTGCTTAGCAATAGCCTTCATTCTATGTATATGCCTGCTTTCGCCCCCCCCCCCCCAGCGGCATTATTACAAAGTCAGCTTATTGCCCCCAACAATTTGGGTCCTCATTTTACCTACCTCAGAAGGATGGAAGGCTGAGTCAACCTTGAGCCTGGTGGGACTCGAACCTGCACTAATTGCAGGCATCTGGTGTTACTTAAGGAGGCATTAGCCCACTGCTCCACCAAGGCTCTTTAAGTTAGGAATAATTAGAACACCTGAGAGTGAAACTGTACACGTGATTTTCATGTAATGAGTAAATAGAGTTTATGTTACAATAAGGATTACAATTAATGAAACCTTGTTTACAAGCACATGAAGTTTCTCTAGTTGATTATGCAATCCAGGAAATGTATCCTTATAGCAATATGAATACTAGCACAACCTTATTTCTATAAACCCCTATATTTCAATGCTAACATACCTGTGCATATGTGACAAAAAAAAGAGAGAAAATGTACTGGATGTGAGGTTGACTGAATACATTCACTATAAGCTGATCAGTGCAGTATTAGGAAGAGATCTGGCAAAGGAACTATCTCATACTGCTGTGAATTTCACTTTCTTCCTTTCTGAAGCAGAGATAGCAGGAAGTCTACTTTGGGTGTTTGCTTATGTTAGCCACCAATTTTATCTCTATTCTATAACTCAGCAGAGAAGCTCCCTATCCTTATTTCAGGAGATTGAGATAAGAACAAGTAATCAGCATACACAGAATGTGACTCCAGAAGCCTATACTTCTCTGTGTTTGTATGGAATATGAGGAGTGCAGCTCTCCATGATCTAAATGCATACTTCTGGCACCATTCTCTTTGCCTTTTCTTGCTCAGGAATGGCAAGTTAATTAAAAGACAGGTTGATATGGAAGAGGAGATGTAGAAACTACCTGTTTTTCCAGCACAGAAAGTAGCACATAATATATTAACTTGCTTCAAAACCTTATTAAATTCAATCAGGCAATAAATTTGATGATTACACAGCAGTGCTTAAATCTTCCTAGTCATTGCTAAGAAAAAATGATGAGGATGAAATGAAAATTACTTGGCTTTCTCTACCGGTAATCACTCATTTCCCTGCTCTTTGTCCCAAAAGGTACTTCTCACTATCTTTTTAGGAATGCATATATCAACAAAATCCCTCCAGAGTATTGCCTTCTCCAGCATAACTCGATATAATGTATCTTGCAAACCTCATATTAGCAGTAAAATTCCTTAGTCACAATAATGCCATGGGTCTATGGCTATATCAAACTCCTACACTAATAATTACCTATTAACAGTAAAGCTGCATCCATGACAGCTGCTCCATTCAACATAGTAGCCATCAAAATGTCATGGCCAGGACAATCCACAAAAGAGACATGTCTTTAAGGAAAAGGGGAAAAAAAGAATAACCATAAATAGTATTTCCTCAAAAAACAATGTAAAAAAACATGAAAGTTGACATATTATAGCAAATATGAAAAATGATGTATCTTTCTTGAAAATACAAGACTCTTATAGAGAATACAGCTTTCTCAGATTTAAAAAGGATTTTAAATTTTAATTAATTTCATTGTTTTTAAATAACATATTGCACTATAAGTATGGTTTGTATATATGTGCACCTGTGATGTACACACACCCTTTTTCCTGTGCTATATATTAACATATTTTATGAGTTTAAATAAAACAGATTTATATTCTGCCTAAGAAATATATAAAGAATATATTTTGAATGTTTTATAATGAATATATTTTAAATGTTTTATAATATGTGTTTTGTTTGAAATATAAGCATTAATGACTTGAGATATGTAACAATTACAAATAAAGCACAACGGAATTTATGGAAATGTTAAGATTATCAACACACTGGTAATAACAAACTGAACTTCAAAAAGGCTGTTGTGGGACATTCTGCAAGATGTATAAAAAATAAATCATGTTGAACTAGACTTGCCACCTGACTAGTTTAAAATTCCCTTTGGTCCCAGAAATATCTGTAGGAAATTCATCAGGTGTACTGCTTCCACAGGATCGGTAACATTCTGGTCGGGAACAATTTGGATCATCAAGCTTATAAATCTGCAGAGAAAAGACAGTAAGACTTTACTACAATCAGTTGAGTTTAGATAACACAAGATGGTTCAAATAAAAACTGATAATTTGATTAGATGTACAACAGTGACAAACCTTAGCATTGGCATAGCCAAGCTTGATAGTGATATTTCTTTCCAGTTCATTTTTGAATCTGACTGTGTGAACTCCAGAAATGGCTTTTACCACTGTTGATTTTCCATGAGCTACATGGCCAATTGTACCTAGATTTTCAAAACAAAATTTGTTATTAATTTCATAAAAATTCTCTAAGAAGTGAATGAATTTTATAATCCTCAACATCTATTTAAATACTGAATATATTATGTTATCCCCAAGTACTCCAAGTCTAGCTATAGCAATATTAACATAAAACATTTTTGCAGAGCAGATTTTTATGTGAGAACTGCAATTAGGAACAATGCCAAGAAGATGATATATCATTTCATATACTAATCTAATAATTCTGAAACTAGTCTTATTATATTACATGCATTCATGGAAAAATATTTCAGTGAGCAACCTAAACTGATGGCCTAATTTAATACTGTCAGCAATACATTTATTTACAATTAACCTTCTTCTAAATATACTTGAGGCAACATCAGTTCTATAATAAGATGATCTTTTGAATCTTAACCTTCTTTCCCATATAGCAACTATACTCTATATAATTGAATTGTTTTCAGTGTAGCAAAATTAACTAGAACAGAGCATGGAATGAGATGAATATATTCTTCTCTCCTTGACATACACACACGTGAACATACAGACTAAGATATTTCTTACAAAAAGAAGTTCAAAGAAAGGACCAGAAAGGTATAGAAAAGATAGAAATCTAATGAGGGGTTGCTATTGAAAATGCAGTACAATTCAGGAATCAAATATACCGTGTGTGTGTGTGTGTGTGTGTGTGTGTGTGTGTGTGTGTGATGGTGGAAACCATTTAAGACTTACAAATTAAAATGAATTCAGATTATTTAGGTGGTGAATTAAAGAAGCTGAACAAAGTCAACCCACAAAGCATTATACATCCCAGAAAAAAGTTTCAAAAAGTTTTATGTAAAACCTCTACCAATAATATATCAACTCTGATTAGAACTGATTAAAAACAACAGTGAAATTATGATTTGTGATTCAACTAATCAATACAGAAGGTACATACAGAGCTACAGTACATGCACTTATGCCTTACAGACTCGCATTTTAGAAATAAAACATTTAGTATTTTCTAACAGTTCCTACTGAAGTATTGCATGGTGAATAGTACACAATTAATACCAGTCAGAACATCTAACTATAATTTGCTATATTCTTACCTATATTAATTGTAGCTTGTCTACTGATGACTTCTGGTGACAGAGGTGTTAATTTTGTAATATCCTGCAGAGAACAGATTATTAGTGGATTCCAGAGCATTAAAGATCCCAAAATGCGTATAAGACTTTTTTTTTGTTTCCATGATATAAAAAAGGAGAAAAGAAATCTCAAACCCAGATTTTGCTAATCAAGTAAAATTGTACTTTCGATATTTGCTCAAAGAATTCTACATAATTCAATATTATTTTGCAACTAAATAAAACTGAATTTTAATATATCATTTTCCTTCCACTGCTTTTAGAGTGATGAGGTTTTTTAAAATATGGTTTGAAATAATGTTTAAGAAGCAGTTATATAAATTAACTATTTACTAGCTGTTCATGTCATAAAACATCTTATCTTATAATCAACTTATAATTATCCTATAAACATCTGATAATTAGCTATAAAGCTTTCCCACAAAGCAAAGTCCCCAAACTGATGTCCTGTGATTTAAAATTGAAATTAATTTATCAAAAGATTGTTTTTCATATCTGCTGGACAACATCTATAATCTTTCATTAAGGATGGACCTTTTGCATTGGCACTGGGTAATGAGTTAATGCATCGTTACTCAAATAAACACTTTTACCCAATTTATTGTCAAACGCTAAGTAAACATATATTTCCCAAATGAAATGACAACATACCATGCTGACAATTTTTCATAATAATTAGTAGCCCGGAAGATCGCAGCTACTATAGTTAAGACCAGGTATGGCTTGGGAATGCACTAACCACTCTAACTTTATAGTATCCTGTGACTTTTTATGCAAACCTGATCGAACACAACTTGTTAAGTAAAGCATAGCCTAGTACTCTACAGCAGCGTTTTCCAACCTTAGGAACTTGAAGATGCGTGGACTTCAACTCCCAGAATTCCCCAGCCAGCATAGCTGGCTGGGGAATTCTGGGAGTTGAAGTCCACGCATCTTCAAGTTCCTAAGGTTGGAAAACGCTGCTCTACAGTATGCAATGGGAACTCAGCTTCTCTCTATTCTACCCTATATTGATTGCGCTACAGAAAGAAGCAGAGAGAGCGAGAGAGAGAGAAATATCCTCTCTGAACACAACTATATAACATCGGAATTCAGATATTGATAAGAGATCACGTTTCTTTCGCTGGAACCAGCTTGTAAAGGTAGGATGTCGCTCTGCCTGGCATTATGGCTTTGTACTTTCATACTAAATGAAAGAAAATGGTTGTATATAGAGGAAAAGAAGCGTGCGAACATTTCCCACCGTTTCATAAAGACTTTCTCTCCCTTTCTAACTACCCTTTGATAGGAACAAAAAAAAAACAGGAAACAAGCAAGGCGAGGCAAATTTTCTGAACTCCCGACCATCATCCAGCCTTCGAGTACCGGCCAAAGAATAGCTCACGGCAACCCTTGCAATACTGCGCCCCTCAGATGACGCGCCCTCCCCACTCCGAATTCCCTTCTTACCAAAGTAGCCAGGTCTTGCCGAGAAAGGTGCGGCTGCCCCAGTGTCACTCCCGCTTCAGTCCCCGCCATCTTTCCTGAAAGGAAGTTAGGAGTCCGCCGAGTCTGCCTGATCTTTCCCTACCGAACCCAGTAATCTCAGAGGCAGGCAGCTTACTCCCAGACGATGCTGCAAAATATCTAGGAACAGAATTACATCCTGCCGCCTTCCTTTGTCCCGGGAGGAGCTTGGAAAGAATTCGCAGTTGGCTCAGGCAATATGGTGGGCTGCTCGAGAAGGACCCCGGGCCTGGCTGATGCAACCGGCGTGTAAGGAAAGGCATGACAGCGGCAGAGCGCGTTTTCTTCGGTAGGCTGCGGAGGGGGTGGTGCCAACGGCCGTAAGTTTACCACTAAACCGGAAGTATCGTTGCTTAGGAGTGTCTCGTTAGAGCTCTATTGTAATTTTTCCTAATACCATTCTATCTCAGTCGGGCCAAATGTATAGCTAGAGACTCAGTAAGTTGCAGAAATTGCACTACCGTACCTTTTGGGGAAAGATTGAGGGCAAGAGAAGAAGGGGACGACAGAGAATGAGGTGGCTGGATGGAGTCACTGAAGCAGTAGGTGTGAGCCTAAATGGACTCCAGAAGATGGTAGAGGACAGGAAGGCCAGGAGGAATGTTGTCCATGAGGTCGCGATGGGTCGGACACGACTTCGCAACTAACAATAACAACCTTTGTTTTGCTCAGAGTCCATTGTGATGTTTATGTTTGTTGTTTATGTTTTATTTAATTTGTATACCGCCCTTCTCCCTAGGGACTCAGGGCGGTTCACAGGGCATATAAATAACAATACAATACAATACAAAAGTTAAAACAAAGATTAAATCAATGCCCAGTTAAAAAACAGTACTACAATTCTAAAACAACAATTTAAAACCCAGCTCCCCCGTCAGGCCAGACCGGCTAATTCAAATAAATGGGTCTTCAGGCCACGATGGAAAGTTCGGAGGTCTGATGCCATCCGGAGCTCCACCGGCAGTTTGTTCCACAAAGCCGGGGCACCCACAGAGAAGGCTCTCCCCCTGGGGGCCGCCAGTCGGCATTCCCTGACCAGAGGCACCCTGAGGAGGCCCTCTCTGTGGGAACGCACAGGGCGGAGGGGAGTTGAAGCTGGCAGCAGGTGGTCCCTGAGGTAGCCCGGACCCATGCCATGTAGGGACTTAAAGATCATAACTAAGACCTTGAACCTCACCCGGAAGACAACTGGTAACCAATGCAGCTCGCGGAGCAAAGGTGTAACATGGTAGTACCGGGAAACTCCCAAGACAACTCTCGCGGCCGCATTCTGTACCAGTTGGAGCCTCCGAGTGGTCTTCAAGGGAAGCCCCATGTAGAGAGCATTACAGTAGTCAAGGCGAGAGGTCACGAGCGCATGAGTGACCGTGCACAGGGCATCCCGGTCCAGATAGGGCCGCAACTGGCGCACCAGGCGAACCTGGGTGAAAGCCCCCCTAGTCACGGCCACCACATGATCTTCCAGGGTAAGCCGTGAATCTAGGAGGACTCCCAAGTTGCGAGCCCTATCCACGGGGGGTAAGAGCTCACCCCCCATAGAAAGAGATGGAACATTTTGAATGTCCCGGGATGCCGGAATGCACAGCCACTCAGTCTTGTCAGGGTTGAGTTGAAGTCTGTTCCTCCCCATCCAGACCCGAACCGCCTCCAGGCAACGGGACATCACAGCGAGGGCATCACTGGGGTGGTTTGGGGTCGAAAAGAAAAGTTGGGTATCATCGGCATATTGATGATACCCAACTCCAAAACCACGAATGATCTCACCCAGCGGTTTCATATAGATGTTGAACAGGAGAGGCGAGAGAACCGACCCCTGAGGAACTCCACAAATGAGAGACCTAGGGGCCGATCTCTGCCCCCCTGCCAACACCGACTGCGAACGTCCCAGGAGATAGGAGGAGAACCACCGAAGAACTGTGCCTCCCACTCCCAATCCCCTGAGACGCTGCAGCAAGATACCATGGTCGATGGTATCGAAAGCCGCCGAGAGGTCTAATAGGACTAGGACAGAGGAATATCCCCTGTCCCGAGCCCTCCAGAGATCATTCACCAGAGCGACCAATGCCGTCTCCGTGCTGTACCCGGGCCTGAAACCCGATTGGTAGGGGTCCAAATAATCCGCTTCATCCAGGACCAAAGGGAGCTGATGCGCCACCACACTCTCAACAACCTTCGCAAGAAAGCGAAGGTTGGAGACTGGACGAAAGTTGTTCAATACAGCTGGGTCCAAGGCAGGCTTCTTGAGGAGAGGTCTCACCACCGCCTCCTTCAAGACGGTGGGGAAATAACCCTCACTCAAAGAAGCAGATATAACCGCCTGGAGCCAGCCTCGTGTCCTCTCCCTAGCTGCATAAACCAGCCAGGAAGGGCACGGGTCCAACAAACATGTGGAGGAGCTCAGCCTTCCCATAATCCTGTCCACTTCATCAGGGGTCACAGAATCAAACTCTTCCCAGATAACATTGACAAGACCGCTCGTGTCCTGATCGCCAGACTCTGCCCAGTTGGAGTCCAAACCGGTCTGAATCCGAGCGATTTTATCCGACAGATGTTGACTAAATTCCTCGGCACGACCCTGCAAGGGATCCTCCCTCACCTCCTGATTAAGAAGTGAGCGAGTCACCCTAAACAGGGCGGCCGGGCGATTATCTGCGGACGCAATGAGGGTAGAGAAGTAGTTACACCTCGCCACCCTCATCGCTGCGAGATAAGACCTAATATAGGTTCTTAACCGCAACCGGTCGGGTTCGGATCGGCTCGACCTCCAACAGCTCTCTAGGCCCCGTTTCCGACGCTTCATCTCCCGGAGCTCCGCGGAAAACCATGGAGCTCGCTGGGATCTGCGCCGGGTCAGGGGCCGCAAGGGTACAACCCGGTCAAGTGCCTCAGTGGCTGCCCTTTCCCAGGCTTCCACTAAGGCATCCGCCGAGCTGTGAGCAATGGAGGCAGGTGGGGACCCCAGCGCCACTTGGAATCTATCAGGATCCATTAAGCGTCTGGGGCGGTACCATCTGATTGGCTCCGTATCCCCACGGCGGGGGGTGGCAAAACGGAAGACCATCCGCAGGAGATGATGATCGGTCCATGACAGGGGCATAATGAATGGAGAGCCCCCACCAAGATCATCCAACCACCGTCTAGATAAAAAAATCAGGTCAAGGGTGTGGCCTCCCTCATGAGTTGGTTCAGAAATTACTTGCGTCAGGTCCATGGCCGTCATGGAAGCCATGAACTCCCGAGCTAGCTCAGATGAGCCTCCCAGGGATGGTAGATTGAAGTCTCCCAAAACTATAAGTTTGGGAAACTCAGCCACCAACCCTGAGAGGATATCGAGCAGCTCGGGCAGGGCTGCCGCTGTACGACTAGGCGGAATGTACGCCAGCAGCAAGCCCAACTGCGCCCCGGAACCAAATCTCACAAAGAGAGACTCACACCCGACTATCTGAGAAACGGTGGTCTCCCGCGGACATAAGGTCTCCCTAATAGCAACCGCCACTCCCCCACCCCTACCTTGAGCTCGTGGCCGGTGCAGCACCCGGAAGCCTGGTGGGCAGAGGTCAACCAAAGGGACCCCACCCTCTGGGCCCAACCAGGTCTCCGTGATGCAGGCCAGGTCCGCATGCTCACCCTCAACTAAATCCCTAACGAGGGGAGCTTTGTTGACCATGGACCTGGCATTCAGATACACCAGCCGGAGCTCAGGAGGCTGCACATCCTCGCTCCCGGAACCACGGGGAAGAAGCAGAGGGTCGGAGTGCCTCACCGCTTGCAAGTAGCGGAGATGGCCCTCCCAGTAGCGATACGGCCCCCTGTCTATCCGCCTGCTGCCATTCCCCATTGTGGGAATTGGTAATCCCACGACCCGCTCGTGAGCTCTGGAGACAGCGACACCCCGTTCTCCCGCCGCGCGGTCGGACCCAAGTCTGGCCTGAACCATGGTTGATTGGCCACCCCCCAAAGCCAGACAACCCTTATCACCCACCCCTCTCCCTAACCCTATAAAAAATTTAGATAAAAAAATGATCAGAGGCCTTCTATTAACTTTACATTGACGGCCCCTGCCCCTGCCCAGCCATCTCTCAGGGTCCCAAAACTCGGGCCCGTCATCGAGATTAAAAGTGTTTAAGGAGGCGGGTCGCAGCCAGGAGAGGGGGGCTCCCCTGAGGGCATACAAGTCCGTGCTAGTATATTTTCGCATAAGTCTAGCAAGTCCAGGAAAGGCGTCCCATTAGTTGTATCCATGGTGTCGGGCCGGGCACGCCCGACATTCAGACGGGCCGCGGGGAGACTCACCCGACCGTCAGGCTCCTGCTGAGCGCCCCGTCAGGCCCCGAAGCCTCCCGCCAGCGCCCAACGCCTTCCAGAGGGCCAGGACAGCGTACAGCCCTCCCCAGACCCCCTGCCGGCGCTCGTCGTCTCCCGGAGGACCGGCTCGGCATACGGCCCCTCCCAGCTTCCCCGTGACCGCTCGGGGCAACGTACCGGGTCGCAGGGACGTTCGCCGGCCTCCTCGTCTCCTCGCCATGCTGCCGGGCTCCGGAAACGGCTGGCCACGCCCACACCACTCTGACGGGCCGAGGAATGGGACAATTGGGAAAACGACGCAGCGGCGGGCCGCCTGTCAGCTGGGGAGGCCGCAAACCAGCCGGCCGGCTCCCAGAAGCTGCTTACAGGCTGGGAAGGAGCTGTGCGATGGGCCGGGCGATGGCTGCCCTGCGCCCGAGCTGCAGGTCAAGAATGGATGCCCGGGCGGGCCAGGGGGTGACGGAGACGACCGGTGGGCCGGGGAGGGGTTTAGAGCGCAGGTTGCAGCGGTCTGGGGTGGTGAGAGGACAAAGGAGCCTAGGCAGGGTTCTGGGGGGACGGAGAGAGGTTTAGGCTGGGGGGTAACTTACCGGCTGCATTGGTGGTGGGGTGGGAGCCAAAAGGAGGGAATCTTGGGAGGCGGTGTTTAAGTAGGGTGGGGGCGTGGTGGTGTGATTAGGGTGTGGTGGTGGGAGTCGGCTCTGCCGGTTATTTAACAGCGTTGACTGTGCTGTAAAGTCAACGCTGACTTCATTGGTCTTTAAGCAACTGTTTATGAGGAAAATAAACACGGCTAGAAGAACCAGCTCCCGTTCCGGTTTCCATCTTTGGGTGACTCGTCGGACGGGGTCTGATACATGGGAGGATCGAAGCATAAAGACAGATATCTAGGTCCCCACCCAACTTCACTGCCACTCAGTTGAGTGCCCCCAGAGACAGGCCACCCCCTGCCCTCTCACGATGGGTTGCCACTCTGTTCCTGGAGGTGGGCCAGATATCCTCTGGGTAGGCAACCCCATAGAGCTCCCACCTCCATGGGGCCGCAGATGGAAAAAGTCAAGCCACTCTCCCACCGTGGCCGATACCCAGGTATGTCCCAAAATCCAAGGGGAGAGGGAGGGGGTAGGCAGAAAAGATGATAAATATGTATGTCCATATGTCCGAGGCAAAAAGGGCAAGCAGGCCAGGATAGTGAAGATGGTCCAATTCGCCAACATCGCTGCAAAAGCAGTCCAAAAGCGGTGCGGGAACCACGTCATCTTAGCACCATTATGATGATCCGCGGTCATCTTCTCCGCCACTAAATGGACTGAAGACGCCGTCGCCGCCAAGATGACTAACAGTCGCCCTTTCCACCGTCGAAACGGCCCGAGGGCGACATTGCCGCTAAAAAGCAGCCCAAGGCGAGCTAGGGCAACGTGAGGACCCCACCGCCGGCGAGAGGGCCAAAAGCCGAAAAAGCGTAAAGCCAGCCACCGGCACACAGTTCGAGAAACGCCGGTGCCGCCGGTGATCCTTAGTCATCATTATTCTAAACCTGTATTAACCTAATTATACTTTATAAAACACAGCTTGGTTTTTCCAGCAAGCTAACTGGGAATTCAGCCCCCCCTCTCAGGAAATATTAAAAGGGCAGAATATTATATTTCCTCAAAGGATCTTAAAGAGGCAGAAAACCATACCCAGTTTTTCTTAATAGCCCCAAGTCTCCCTCCCCAAGCAGAAACCAGCTATGTAGAAATGCAGATGTAAATAATCCATTCAGGAAGGTTGGAGCCCTCCAGCTAGAAACTTAGGAAGACAAAAACACCTAAAATCTACATATCCCACCCAAACTCTAGGACAGGACATAATAGGATTAACCCACAGATGCCAAATGGGCACACTCAGACTCAGGTCAAAGTGCACGACACAGGAAATATAAAGCCTCAAACAGGAACAGGAAATGACTCCAAACAAAAGCCCAAGAGGGTATAAAACCCACTCCCTATTACATGTGCTCACTCTTCTTCCAGAGCCATCTTTCTGTCTGGCTCTCCTCTTCAATAAACAGCAACCTTCTTTGTAAAGCGGTCGCCATGTTGTTTATTTCCAGCTTGGACTGAATCATGAAGACTTTTCCTTTCTACATAACCTAATATAAACAATAAGTTTCCCAGCTGCCAATTTTATAAAAATATGCATGTGCATATATGCTATCCTCTGACCCTGCTCCTATGCATTTCTTATTTCATTTCACACAAACTGGAAATAACATTAATTGCTAATATCCCCAAGTCATATTTTTGCTGTATATGTATATTTGTTAGATTTCCGTTTGCAAAACAACCATGAACTTGTGGCAAAATGAAGCTCTTATTTTAAAAAATGATATTTTCCTATATTAAAAAAATCCCTCTATCAACCATTTCATAAACATGCACTTCCATAAAGCTTCTATAGCTATAGGGGCAACAGCAAGTAAAGGGAAGGTAGGGAATGGGAACAGGAAATGACATAGTAGTTTCTAAAAAAAACCAATTTCTTTTAGGCTGTACAAAAATTTTCTCATTATTCTCCTCCATTTATATGAAAGCCTGAAAAATGACCTGATGAGTTTAAGGGGTGATATACTTAGCTCCTGCATTTTCAAAAAGTTCCAAATCATTTTTGCACATGTATAACTACTAGAGGTTTGGTGCTACTTTTCAAGTAGGAGAACTGCCCAATTCAAAGTGTTAGAGCAGACGTCCCCAACCTTTGGGGCACCAGGGACCTCATCAATAAAAATGCAAATTTCTTTTCACAAAGTGAAAGAAGGCTAAAACATATGAATGGTTGCAGAAATTGGATATATCTAGTTTAATGAAAAGAAGGACTAGGGGTGACATGATAGCAGTGTTCCAATATCTAAGCAGCTGCCACAAACAACTTATTCTCCAAAACACTTGAGGCAAGACAAGAAGCAATGGATGGAAACTAATCAAGGGGAGAATCAATTTAGAACTAAGGAGAAATTTCTTGACAGTTAGAACAATTAATCAGTGGAGCAACCTTCCTCCAGAGGTTATGAATGCTCCAACACTGGAAGTGTTTAAGAGATTGGACAACCATTTGTCTGAAATGGTATAGGGCAGGGGTGTCAAACTGGCGGCCTGTGGGCTGGATCCGTCACATGCAGGCCATGCCCACCCCAGCTCTGAAAAGTCACGATATGTCATGATACATCAAGTGACATGATCCAGTTTCACAGCCGTAGTATAGGGTTTCCTGCCTGAGCAAGGGGTTGGGCTCTGTAATTCTGTTAATTTCAGGATGGTGGACTGCAATAGCACACCCCAAAAGGGGTGGGAGTGCAACCCCTTTATATAGACTTATGCAAATCAAAATATATATGTAATTCATGAGGTCAAAGGTACTGATGTAATGAAGATGAGACTACAAAGCCAATTGTGTTATTAAAAATGCAGAGGCTGTGGGAGACTTCCGGTTTTGCGCCATAGTGCATGGCCGAGGGATTGCAGAGCTCCGCACCCCATGGTTAGTTTTGCCCTGCCAAGGGACCGTAAATGGGTCTAAAGTTGCCCGAGAGATGCGACAAAGGAAGAGGGGTGCCCCAATGATTGCGGAACGATGGCAGTCATACCACTCAATCTGGGGGAAACCCTCTAATCCAACAGGAGAAAAGCTGGCCACACCTCAGTGACCATCACAAGCTACTTGCAGCTGAAGTCCAAAGGCACTAACCAGAACAATGGTGAACAGTGTGCTTGAAACTGGGTGAGGAATTCAATCTTCTGTCTCCTATTTGTATCTGATTTCCTGGAAAAGATCCCCAAGAAGCAAAAATCCTCCCAAAGTGAGAAGGGAGGGAACTACACTCCCAGCCTCCCATAGACGGAAGCAGTGAATTAAACTCATGGGGAACAAAAATATATTGAAATGAGATTAAAAATACTACATTTTGAACAAATTTGAAAACTGAGAAAACTGTTAAAATTCCATACCCAAAAAGTATTGATGAAATTATAAAATAATAATAATAACTCTTTGCTTTAAAAATTGGAAAATGAACAGCTAATGACAACTAGTGGAGGACTAGAGAAAACTATAGCTGCATTGACTCAGAATTTGGCAAGACTCCGAGAAATAGCAAAAAACAGCTGGGAACAAAGCATTGGGCTATCTAACACAGAGTGAAACTATATATGTTTAGAAACTGTTGATCTTCTGGAATTATAAACACACTGAGCTGCATTTTTAAGTTTAAGAACTGTTTGCAGAGAAAGAAAAACCTTGGCCTTTGGCTAATCTCCTAAGGGGAAGTTATTGAAAGCTTTCAGGTGGTTAAAAACTTTGGACTGAAATCTTGGCTGGCTGATAATCATAAGATCCCTGAAAAAAAAAGAACTGTAAGAAAACACTGCTTTCAGTGATACTTTGATAATTGGAATGTATTGGATTTAAAAAAACCATATATAAAGATGATAACTACACAAGATTTGGTTGTTTGGATTTTAAGATGGGTTGGTTTGATAAAGCTAATTAAAGAGACTACCACACCGGTGAAAGACTACCTAGAGGAGACAAAATGGATGTTTTATATTTATCTAAAAGTGACAGAAAACCACACCTAACACCTCCTCCTGAAGACCCCACTATGGAACATCAGACATCTGCAGGAATAATAACTCAAGACAAAGCAAATACATTCCAGGAGAAAATATATGCAATGCTGCAACAGATTCAAACAACAATTGTCTTAAATCATGATGAGATTAAAAACAACTTTGATAACATAAATGAACATCTCTAACCTAAACTCACAATTAATCAACACTCAAAAAATGACTATAAAGAATGAACAAATTAATCAGACAATAGAACACAAATCAGATGAAAATGACTTAAACATGAAAGCTACAAATGAAGATAACTACAACTTAGCACACAAAATTTTGCTACAACAAAGGAAATAAAAAAGATCTTTTATCTTCCAGGAGTTCAAAACAAACTTGAGGACAAAAAAAGATTTAATAAAATGTATTGAAGAGCTGTTAGGAGAATCATTAAAGTGTGGGAGACAAAAAGCAAATATTCTACTCAATTATTATTTTTTATCTCCAACAGTATCTACAAAAATAAAACCTGGCAAGCTAAACATACTGATTTGGAAAGCGACGTGGCAAAAGAAGAAGATTAGAACTAGACTTAAGAGATGTGATTCAGCGTACCAGATGGAATACTATATAACTAAACACCTGTTTGAATACGGTTAAAAAATATAAAGTTTGGATATAAAGAGGCCCTATAGCAGGCATGTCAAACTGCCAGCCTGTGGGCCGGATGCATCACACTGAAACCGTGCCCATCCCATTGTCGGCAATGGGGAAAAAGTCCCGATGCGTCGTATGACATCACGTGACATCGCAGGTTTGACATACCTGCCCTATAGTAAGATTGCTAGATGGTGTATTATATGATTAAATACTTGTTTGAACATGGTCAAAAGAATAGATAAAGCTTGGACATAAAGGGGCCCAATAGTAAGAGGGATAAGATATATAAGTAGTATATTTTTATAGTGTATGAAATGTAAAAATATTGACAGTGTATTTGAATGAAAAGTTTGGATATTCAAAGGTAATGAATTTTGAGAAAATTATGACTGATGAGTGGTTTCAATACTGAGGGGAAATAAAGCTTAAATAAGAATCTTGAAAACAGGACATATAATGACTTAATAAGATGACTTTTATAAATACAGTTGAAATATAAGCTGATAAGAAAATATGTTATATTTTGATGTTATTGTTATATGTATAAATACTAGAAAAATGTTTATAGCTAACTATATGTATTGAAAGTATTAAAACTTATATTTCTTTAAAGTAGACAAAAGAGAATATTGTTGGAAGAAGAGAGGATCAAGGAAATATATTATCAACTAACATACTGATCATACTGTATTAGAATAGCCATTACTGTTAAATTTTTATTTATAAGTGCACCTCCCTTGGTCTTGCTTTCTGGAGCATTCCTCAACTTCAAACATCACTTCTGTTATCAACATTCCTTTGCCTTCTAAACATTTTTATGGATGCACTGGCATTTTTACGGCTTTCCAAGAGACCCAGGAAAGATAATAGGGGAGATTGAGAGTGATCTGTTTAGCTAATCCCACATTTTCCATTTTGTATTCGCAGCCATTGTGCAATGGGAAATGAAACAATTGAACAGTACCATCTATGCAACTAAGTAGCACTAATGTTAAATATATTAATATAAACTACTAGGTTTCACATTTTGATGCACTAAAATGAATGGCTAAATTATGGCCCAGTCTTTATTTTAGAGCAGTTTGGTTAATTCAGTAAATTATGATTGCAATGTCTCTGTATTATGGTCACTGGCCAATGTTGCATACATAACATTCCCTTATATTTTACATTAATTAATCTGGGAAAATAACCACTGCCTAATTTGTTCTTACCAGAAAAAAATGAATCAACAGTACAGTATTATTTTACCTATCCAAAAGTGGGCAACCTTCTGGATATTGTTGGATTCTAATGCCTCTAATCTTTTAATCAATGTCAGCTGCATTCTTTATTATATTTAAAACTACCTGAAAGGACAGTATTAGCCACCTGATTTATCTCTCTCTGCCTCGTTTTGTTTACTATCAAGCAGGCATAATATTACTATTAAAAAGATTGCTTTTTATCCCTGTTTTGACTAATAAAGATATTGCCCCAGTTGTTTTTGGAGTGAATATGTATTTATAATGTTAAAGTCATAGCTATGCTTATGCTTAGAATTTTAGTATTTACTCTTTCTCTGCAGGTAGTCATTCCAGGCAAGATGAGTTGTGAAGTGGGTTGTGAAATGAGTTGTGATAGCATATTAATGTCTAGAAAGAGTAAATAAAAATTTAGACAGACATTAGCTGCCCCACAGTTAACTGTTTTCAGTCTAACGTTTTATGAGGAAAAATGATGTGGATAATCGTTTCCCATTGCGTTTATTACAAATCTAATAAACTCTGAACCTCTTTCCAACAGTATCATCAAACTAGTTTCCAGAAAGATATTTCCCTAAATATAAAGGACACACACGACACTTTGTAAATTTTATTAAATTTGTTTAAAGCAGTTAAACTTTAAATGTGTCCACGGAATCGGTATAAGTTGAAGTAGACTTGACATGTTTTAAGTGACATCTTTTACTGTAAATTAGTTCTAGAGGTATATGTATATCCAGTGCTTTTTTTGTAAAAGAAAAAGGTGCCGGAACTCACACATGTCATACAACCCGCCTTGCCTACCCTACAAGGTTCCATCCAAAAAAGGTGCTGGAACTCCGTTCTGAGCGTTCTATGACAAAAAAAGCCCTGCGCCTGTTACTCGTCCCAGCTTCTGCCAACCTAGCAGTTCGAAAGCATGTAAAAATGCAAGTAGAAAAATAGGGACCACTACGGTGGGAAGGTAACAGCGTTCCGTGCGCCTTTGGCGTCTAGTCATGCCGGCCACATGACCACGGAGACGTCCTCGGACAAGCGCTGGCTCTTCGGCTTTGAAACGGAGATGAGCACCGGCCCCTAGAGTCGGAAACGACTAGCACGCATGTGCGGGGGAACCTTTACCTTTATATCCAGTCCTTGTTTTGTAAAAGAAAAAGGTGCCGGAACTCACACATGTCATACAACCCGCCTTGCCTACCCTACAAGGTTCCATCCAAAAAAGGTGCCGGAACTCCGTTCTGAGCGTTCTATGACAAAAAATGCCCTGCGCCTGTTACTCGTCCCAGCTTCTGCCAACCTAGCAGTTCGAAAGCATGTAAAAATGCAAGTAGAAAAATAGGGACCACTACGGTGGGAAGGTAACAGCGTTCCGTGCGCCTTTGGCGTCAGTCATGCCAGCCACATGACCACGGAGACGTCCTCGGACAAGCGCTGGCTCTTCGGCTTTGAAACAGAGATGAGCACCGGCCCCTAGAGTCAGAAACGACTAGCACGCATGTGCGGGGGAACCTTTACCTTTATATCCAGTGCTTGTTTTGTAAAAGAAAAAGGTGCCGGAACTCACACATGTCATACAACCTGCCTTGCCTACCCTACAAGGCTCCATCCAAAAAAGGTGCCGGAACTCCGTTCTGAGCTTCTATGACAAAAAAAGCCCTGCGTATATCCCATGAAATAAATCCGGTTTTTTAACCTGGTGTGCAATATAATTAACGGGGGATTTGTAGGCAAAGCCAAACAGATAACACTTCGAGTGGGGAAAAAAAAAACGTAAGCAGGGAGAGTCCTAGCGGTGAAAGAAGAGGCCGAAGGCGAAAGGCGGCGATGAATGAAAACCCCAAGGGGGAGGAGATTCAGAGGCCAGGGGCTCCGGCGGGGCGGGGCTAAGTGTCGCTTGGCGACTTGGCGACTTTTGTGAGGCAGCGGCGGCAGCGAATAGGGCGGCTGGCGTGCGTGAGATGGGAAGGTGGCGACACTGGGAAATTGCGACGCCCTCAGCAGCAGCAGCAGCAGCAGCGTCTTCGTATTCATGGAGATTTTTCCTCCTCCTTTTCTGTATTTCTCTGCCTTTCCTAAGGTGGCGGCGGCGGCGGCGGCAAGAGCGGAAGTGACGGTCAGTGTGGGGTGCTTGTCGTTGGGGGAAGATGCCGACTGTGGCTGTGCTAGGCAAACCAGAAGGTAAACAACTGTGACAGGGAAGGGAAGAGGCAGGGATTCTGGGAGGGGGACGAAGCGGCAGGGCCCGGCCAAAGCCAGGGCCCGGACGTTACCCGCCGCAAGAGGCCTTTCTCGCCAACGCCTTGACGGAAGATATATATCCTGGGCGCAACACCTCAGTTGCCATGTCCAGCTACTTCAGCCCGACTGCGAGACTCTCCTCCTCCTCCTCCTCCTCCTCCTCCTCTATCGTTATGTCCCCCAAAGACCGCCCCTCTTCGTAGGGTCAGCGGGAAGATCTGCAATCTTCAGCGCTGCTGAGAGGTATGTGAAAGCTGGGAGCCGGCTCGTTTGCTCTCCCTGCTCCTGGCCTCCTCTTTGCTGCTTTTTGGAGCGTTACTTTGGGTTGTACTTTTCCTTTGGATCCTTCTCGGAGAAAGCTTTCCTACTTCCTCTCACTCTCTTGCTTTGACCCAAAATGAACGTTTAAGCTAGGCCAGGGGTCGGCAACCTCGGCTCTTTTATGACTCGTGGACTTCAACTCCCAGAATTCCTGAGCCAGCGTAGCTGGCTCAGGAATTCTGGGAGTTGAAGTCCACGAGTCATAAAAGAGCCGAGGTTGCCGACCCCTGAGCTTAGGCCTTTTTCTTTCTTTCTTTCTTTCTTTTTTTTTTACTTTTCTCCGAATTCCTAATTTAGAAGGGGCAACTGTTTCATTTTAAGAAGCGAGGAGATCTTCGGCTGAAATTTCCAACAGAAAAAAAAGGCTGGAAAGCTTTCCTGTTGATAGATGGGACTATGCCAGGTTGGGGAAGGGCAGGCGGGGGGGGGGGTTAGGTTGGCTACTTTTCTTGATAAATTGAGAATATGGATAATGGCTTAAGGAATGAACACAAAACGCATCTTTTTTATATTCAGATGTTTTTACTTTGCTGTGGTGGTATTTATTTTCTCTTTTAATTCAGAAAACCAAAAAAAAAAAAAACCAAGGTGGGAAAGCAGGTTAGAGGAAAGGCTCACCTTGTGCATCTGTGTAAATTTATTTATTTATTTATTTATTTTAATTCCATTTATATCCCGCCCTTCTCCGAAGACTCAGGGCGGCTTACAAGCTTAGCAGTAGCCTTCATTCAAATACATTCAAATAAATGTATTAGTGATTTTCCAGAGAACTCCAGTCTGCTATATCTAAAAGTATCCATTTTCTCTGTTTTAATTCTGAATGAATTGAACTATTTAGCTTTAATTTCAGTTTAGCTTGACCCTGTCCCCTCCCAGCAATATTTGGAAAATGTTTCAAAAGTTATGTTAGTGTGAGTTATAGTATCTCACAATACTTATATCCAGTATTGACAGTCTTTAATCCAGCATTCAAGTAATTGGTATTAGCCTAATTAACTTTGAACTTTTCACATTTTGATCTGGCATAATTGTGTAACTTTCCTTGAACTTGCTTAACTGCCAACCAGTTAAACAGAAAAAGGAAAAATAACTTATTTTGAGATAATGCATTTGTATTCTGCAATACTGTTCTCTTTTTTGTGTGTTTCAGTGAAGAATATTTTTTGCACTGCCAGTTTTTATTTTTGTAACACTTCATATTAAAAATAGTTTTCTGCGTCATTTTTCAAATAATTAAATGTTAGTAGGATACCAATGCATCATTTTTTAAGAGAAAGAAAATACGCTACAGGGTTAGTCCACAGTTGGCTTTTTCAGTTAGTCTAAATGATTATGAAAATTATATTTTTTATAGTTTGCATTATACAATGAAAATTATAAAAATAGAAATAAGTGTTGGCTTTAAGTATAATAATGTTATATTTATGGAATAATATGGATGTCTTTTCCCATGACATCATTTCATATGTCATGAATGATTCCAATACGGAATACAGTGTATATACTTACTTTCAGCCTTCTGTACAAGTAGTCCTTAACTTACAACCACAATTGGGACCAGAATTTCTGTTGTTAAGATAGTTGTGAGTTCTGCCCAGTTTTACAACCTCTTTTTGCCATGGTTGTTAAGTGAATCACACCATTAACTTTTCTTTTGGAAGCTGACTGGGAAGATTGCAGATGGCAATCATATGTCCCTGGGATGCTGCAACCATTGTAAATATATGCTGGTTACCAAGAGCCTGAATTTTGATCACCTGATTGGATGCTGTGACAGTCATAAAAGTTAGGATCATTTGTATGTTGAGATAGTCATAAATGTGAGGATAATTTTTTAGTGCTGTTATAACTTCAAATGGTAGCTAAACAAATGGTTGTAGTCAAGGACTATGGTACATGAATAATTATTTTCTAGAGCAGTCTGTTTTACATTCATAATTAATTGGTTCTAGGCAAAAATGTGGAATGTGTGGGAAAAATAATTCATTGCAGTTGCTATATCATGTTAATTTTTATTTATAATGATGTTAGATTTTTTAAAATTATTCATAGACATAAACAGTCTGTTGTATGCTGTCATGAGCCTTGCTGATTAGTAGAACATGTTCACATTTTGCCATGCAGTAATTGTATTAGACAATATTGGAAGCTGAAATCCATACTTTTGGAGAATGCCCAAGTTGTCAAAGACATTATTAGCACCTGGATATCTGCATGGTCTTAATTTGCTTTTTTAACCACAGGGTAGATATAGATATATGTTACTGATTTCAGAAAATCAGCATGTTGTACCACTTGAAAGTAGGCAACATCTAGACTTAAATATGAAAACAACAGGAATGAGCCGTGGTGGCACAGTGGTTAGAATGCAGTAGTGCAGGCTACTTGTGCTGACTGCCGGCTGCCAGCAGTTCAGTTCGAATGTGACCAGGCTCAAGTTTTACATCCTTCCGAGGTTGGTAAAATGAGGACCCAGATTGTTGGGGCAATATGCTGACTCTATACACTGTTTAGAGAGGGCTATAAAGCAGTGTGAAGCGGTATATAAGTCTAAGTGCTATTGCTTTTGCTAATTTGGAAAGGTGTTGTAGTTTTAAATTCATATTCTGTACTTGTAGACAAGCTGGATAGCTAGCTTGTGGCAATTAAAATGTGGTTAAAATACTTGAAAAATGTGTGTAGTTGAGAGTATTTTATGGACCTGAGTGGATAGATAACTATTTCATTAGCATTAGATCATCCCATGCTATGTAGCATATCGGACAGCAAGGTGTTTCCATATTTTTGGTTTGGGGTAGATGCTTCAATGTCTTGCCATGTGATATTTAAAGTTCTTTAAGTCTTCTATGAACGTCCTCCGCTATATATTTTTGGGGTGTCTTCTTAGCTCTTTGGCACTAGGGAGTCTGTCTCATTGCCATCTGGGGGATTTGATTGTTCTTCATACAGAGAATATAACCTGCAAGTTGGAATTTTCTGTGTGCAACAGTGTTATGTAATTTGCAGGAATTGGATCACTTCTTTGTTAGTAACCTAGTCAAAATAGCTAATCTTTAGGATACGGCAAAGGCATCTTTTTTGGAAGACATGAAGTCTCTTGTTAATACTCATTGATGCCTTCCTTGTCCCACTGGCATAAATGGTTGTTGGGATTGCTATAAAGGCAAGAAAACAGAATTTAAGTTTCAGTGATATAGGTAAGTTAGAAATAATTGGAAAATTCTATTCAGAGCTATACAAAGATGATCACTCAAAAGTAAAAAAAAAACCCACAAAAGAGGAAATGCCAGATATCCTAGTGGAGGAAGTATCAATTGCCATAAAATCAATGAAAAATGGCAAAGCCTCAGGAAACAACTGGGTTACAGTTGAAATGCTGAAAGCTGGTGGTCACAGTTTACACAAGATAGTAGCAAAACTATAGTCAGAGAAGAAAAAATACCAGATGCTTGGAAAAATGCTGAAGTGATTCTTATAGACAAGAAAGGGGCCCAAGATGATTTAAAGAATTATCGCCCAATACGCCTTCTTTCAGTCATCTGCAAGGTTTTCACCAAGATAATAGCAAAAAGAATATTGATAACATTAAATGATGCTCAGCCAAAAGCGTAGGCAGGGTTCAGAAGTGACTACAGCACAATGGATCACATCCAGGTTGTTCAGAAAGTCATTGAAAAGCACAATTGGTACACCATGCCTCTGTGCATGGCTTTCATCAACTACGAAAAGGTGTTTGACTCAATATTCCAGCAAGCAATAATTAATGCATTGCTCAACCAAGCCGTAGACACTGCTTACCTAAACATATTACAATCAGTATGTGAAAAAACAATGGCGGCAATGCCTTAATGATCTTAAAGTGGAAATCAGGTGTATGACAAGGCAATACAATATCACCTATCCTTTTCTCAGCCTGTTTTGAAGAAGTATTTCGCAAACTAGAGTGGGCAAAAGATAGAATAAATATCAGTGATGCCTATTTAAATCACTTAAGATTTTCAAATGATGTTGTCTTCTCACAAGACCCAGAAGCGCTACAGAGACACATACAAGAGCTGCACAAACCAGGAGAACCATTTGGCTTAAAAATAAACCTGAAAAAGAGCCAGGTTATGTTTAATAAATTCACCAAAGGAAAAAATATATATCTGGAGAAGAACTAGATGTAGTAGACCACTACATATACCTTGGCCATGGATCTCAATGGTAGGTGATAGAATAGAAGAAATTGAACGGTGTGTTAAATGTGGTTGGCAGGCATTCAGCAAGCTAAGCATAATTTTCAATCTCCCCCTATGCCTGAAGAGAATCGATACAAAAGGTACGAGTGGCGCAAAGAGCCATGGAAAGATACATGCTCGGCATTACAAGATAAGATAGAAAGACCTGCACGTGGAAAAGAATTGAAATGGAAATGGGCTGGTCACAGAACAAGAAGAACTGATGGCAGGTGGACCAAAGCAGTCATGGAATGGATCCCACTTGATAAAAAGCATCCATGAAAGAGACCTAAAATGAGATGGATTGATGACATCAGCACACTTTGCGGGCCCCATTGGCAAAAGAAAGCTCAGGACAGTAGTGGTTGGAAACAAGCGGAGGAGGCCTACATCCTGCGGTGGATAGAGAATGGCTAAAATGATGATGAGATGAGGACCAGATTTTATTCATCCTCTGGAAAACAGCTGTTGCTTTTCCAATGTGGCACTTGACATGTGTCATTTGACAACCACCATTGCCAGTCATAAAACCAAATGAGAAGGGAGGAGAAGGGGGCATTGGGCTTGCAAACTTTCTGTAAAAATTATAACCATTACAGAAACAGCAAGAATATGACTATTTCACATGAATATTTTCTTTAACTAGAAAAATGTATCTTCCAGTCGTATGCCCAAAATGGATAGATATTTTACGAAGTAGAGGAAAACCTAAAATATTTGTAGTGTATAGTTTAGACGTACAATACTTTTTGTGTGTGTGTGTGTGTATACAGGTAAAACTCGAAAAATTAGAATATTGTGCAAAAGTTCATTTATTTCAGTAATGCAACTTAAAAGGGGAAACTAATATATGAGATAGACTCATTACATGCAAAGCAAGATAGTTCAAGCCGTGATTTGTCATAATTGTGATGATTATGGTGTACAGCTCATGAAAACCCCGAATCCACAATCTCAGAAAATTAGAATATTACCGTATTTTCCGGCGTATAAGATGACTGGGCGTATAAGACGACCCCCTACATTTCCTGTTAAATTATAGGGTTTGGGCTATACTCGCCGTATAAGACTACCCCTCTTCCAACGCACACCAAATAAAAATTTAAAAACATCAGATTTGATTTTAATATGGTAATTTTAATTCAAATGCTTATGACATGCAGGTGCTTAGTAGGAAAACTGTCACTTATAAACATAAGGCTGTTTGTCATCAAACATGTAAACATAAAACAGTGCAAGTGGATTAAACTATAATAATAATAATAATAAGAAGAAGAAGAAGAAGAAGAAGAAGAAGAAGAAGTTGTTGGAGGGGACCTTGGAGGTCATCTAGTCCAACCCCCTGCTAAGGCAGGAAACCCTATACCATTTCAGACAAATGGCTGGCCAGTCTCTTCTTAAAAACTTCCAGTGTTGGAGCATTCAACAGCTTCTGGAGGCAGGTTGTTCCACTGGTTAATTGTTCTAACTGTCAGGAAGTTTCTCCTTAGTTCTAGGTTGCTTCTCTCCTTGACTAGTTTCCATCCATTGCTTCTTGTCCTGCTTTCAGGTGCTTTGGAGAATAGCTTGGCTCCCTCTTCTTTGTGGCAGCCCCTGAGATATTGGATCCCTGCTATCATGTCACCCCTCACCCTTCTCTTCGTTAAACTACACATACCCAATTCCAGCAACCGTTCCCTATTTTCCTAATTCACTTTTTCACTTTTCCTAATTCACTCTAAAGCTTTCCCTGCGCAGAGCCTTAAGTAAAACCAGCTGCCTGCAATTAGTGCAGGTTCGCATCCCACCAGGCTCAAGGTTAACTCCGCTTTCCATCCTTCCAAGGTAGGTAAAATGAGGACCCAGATTGTTGGGGGCAATAAGCTGACTTTGTAATAATGCTGCTTGGGGTGTGTGTGTGAAAGCCCTAATAAACAGGCATATACACAGAATGAAGGCTATTGCTAAGCACATTGATTTGTGCTTGAGTCTTCGGAGAAGGGCAGGATATAAATGGGATTTTTTTAAAAAAAAGACCAAATGGGAGATCCGCTCCAGGTTTTCCAGCCAGCCCGCCCAGTTCCTGAGTCAAATGTGTCCTTAGAGCTAAGCCGGTGCTCTGGCTGCTGCCTTCCCCACCTGCCTTACAAGTTGGGATATACTACAGCTGGTCTTCAACTTTAGAAGGAAAGACGCCCAGACCCCAGCCTGTAAAAAATCACAGACTGCAGCTTCTTCTCCAATTGGTCCCGCTTTCCCTGCGCAGACTAAATGGCAGATCCGCTCCAGGTTTTCCAGCCAGCCCTGTCCCTAAATTTTCAGCACCCGGCGTATAAGATGACCCCTGACTTTTGAGAAGATTTTCATGGGTTAAAAAGTAGTCTTATACGCCGGAATCTACGGTACATGCAATCAATAAAACAAGGAGTGTACATAGAACAATATCGGACCTCTGAAAAGCATAAGCATGCATATGTACTCACTACTTGGTTTGGGCCCCTTTTGCAGCAATTACTGCCTCAATGTGGCGTGGCATGGAAGCTATCAGCCTGTGGCACTGCTGAGGTGTTATGGAAGACCAGGATGCTTCAATAGCGGCCTTCAGCTCTTCTGCATTGTTCGGTCTCATGTCTCTCATCTTTCTCTTGGCAATGCCCCATAGATTCTCTATGGGGTTCAGGTCAG
This sequence comes from Vipera ursinii, assembly GCF_947247035.1. NCBI lineage: Eukaryota > Metazoa > Chordata > Lepidosauria > Squamata > Viperidae > Vipera > Vipera ursinii. Next base: position 64,809,767 of record NC_139514.1, read on the forward strand.
GCGAGTTTGCTGGCCAATCAAGCACAGTAATCCCACGGTCATTGAACCAGGTTTTGGTGCTTTTGGCAGTGTGGGCAGGTGCCAAATCCTGCTGGAAAATGAAGTCAGCATCCCCCATAAAGCTCGTCTGCAGAAGGAAGCATGAAGTGCTCCAAAATCTCCTGGTAGACGGCTGCGTTGACCCTGGACTTAATGAAGCACAGTGGACCAACACCAGCAGATGACATGGCTCCCAAAATCAACACAGACTGTGGAAACTTCACACTGGACTTCAAGCATTTCGCAGTGTGTGCCTCTCCATTCTTCCTCCAGACTCTGGGTCCTTGGTTTCCAAATGAGATGCAAAAGTTGCTCTCATCAGAAAAGAGGACTTTGGACCACTGAGCAACAGACCAGGTCTGTTTTTCTTTAGTCCAGGTAAGACGCTTCTGACATTGTTTGTTGTTCAGGAGCGGCTTGACAAGAGGAATATAACATTTGAAGCCCATGTCCAGGATCCGTCTGTATGTGGTGGCTCTTGATGCACTGACTCCAGCCTCAGTCCACTCCTTGTGAAAGTCCCCAACACTTTTGAATGGCCTTTTCCTGACAATCCTCTCCAGGCTGCGGTCATCCCTGCTGCTTGTGCACCTTTTTCTTCCACACTTTTCCCTTCCACATAACTTTCTATTAATGTGCTTTGATACAGCACTTTGGGAACATCCGACTTCTTTTGCAATTACCTATGGAGGGTATCAATGATGGTTTTCTGCACAACTGTCAGGTCAGCAGTCTTCCCCATGATTGTGATTCCTACTGAACCAGACTGAGAGACCATTTAAAGTCTCAGGAACCCTTTGCAGGTTTTATGGCTTAATTAGCTGATTAGAGTGGGACACTTTGAGCCTAGAATATTCCACCTTTTCACAATATTCTAATTTTCTGAGATTGTGGATTTGGGGTTTTCATGAGCTGTACGCCATAATCATCACAATTATGACAAATCACGGCTTGAACTATCTTGCTTTGCATGTAATGAGTCTATCTCATATATTAGTTTCCCCTTTTAAGTTGCATTACTGAAATAAATGAACTTTTGCACGATATTCTAATTTTTTGAGTTTCACCTGTATATAACACATACATACACACACATACACATACACACACAATCTGTACTGTTTACCACTTAAAACAGAATTAAGGAACTTGGATTAGTCTAGCTTTTGTTGGGTTATAGAAGATATTCTGAGCTTGCAAAGGCCATGCTAATTTTCTTTGGAGTTCATTTTGAATGGGGAATGGTTAGTCATTCCAATCCTCTTTTATCTGTATAAAGCTGCAAAATGTATTTATATATTTAGTATGGATTTTTAAAGCTTATTTTATAATAAATTGGATGGAAAGAGCAGTCATCCTAGACTTTTGGCCTCAAGATAAAATATGAATGATCAAGGAGTTGTTTCAATTGACCATTGTTCTCTATGGTGAGACACCAACTCAATCAGATATTCGCTATAGCACTTCAGATGAGGCTGGTTCTAGTTATACTGACCCCTATATGTTATAAAGCCTAGTTTTCTTTACCACTAGCTATGCTACTGTGTTTCATAGGAGTTGCTGGTTTCTGTCTTTGATTTACAAAATGGATTATGTTCCTGCATGAAGATTCTCAACAGCAACTACTGCTTAAGGTAGTGTAAAGAATCCATGAAGGACTATATTACAACTTTTGATTTCGATATTACTTTTTTCAAACATAGTGGCTCACACAGGGTAGAATGCCACTCCATTCTCTTGTTGGTAACTTAACTCTGTATCCTTTAAAGGAATGTCCTATATCCTGTCTGACTACTTAGGGTGGATTAATGTGAAATACCGGTACATACCGGAACTGCATTTGGGATATTTATTTCAACTCTTCTCACCCTGGTCTGCACAGAGTTAGAATAAGTCTAAAAAGATTTCTAAAACTTTTTATGATAAAATAGACATAGTAAGAATTAAGTAAACAATATATGAATATAAGAATCATAGTTCTCTTTTTAAAAATTGCAATAAATCAAACAAAATGACTTTAGTGTAATTAGAAATTTGCTGTTTGGATAGAACAATTTCATGACTATCATGAAAAAATGCATGGCAATATTTATTAATAGTTTGGAACTTTAAAGATCTAAATTATAAACGTTTTCATACCAATTAGTAGCATAATGTTTACTATTTTCCAGAAGATCAAGAGGGAGAGTATTGAGCAGACCTCTAGGGCCAAGATGTTTCATAGTATTCCATGTTCCTTTAATTTCTCACAGGATTGGAAGTTTAAACATCCCTTCTCCATGTGCACTCATTGGCTAGGCAGATTATATTCTGAGGAAAACAGCTTGTAAAGTATCTTAAAGGGGGGGGGGGAATGGTTTTTCACCTTGCAGACCTTTGCAGGTCAAAAAATGCATTTTGAATTGCGTTGAAAGACTAGCTTTAATCTATCAGAAAATAGATTACCAAAAAATAGATGTTATGCTCAGATAGTAGCTCTAGCATGTTACATTCCTGGTTACCACATTTTTATCAGCTTCAGCTTCTAATTATTTCCAGAGACAGCATCAAGTAAAGTACATTGCAATAATTGAAATATGTCGTAATAAGGGCATATGGCAGGCCCTTCTGACCTGGATAAGGGTGCATCTGTAATATCAGCTATGGGCAAAGACTTGTCAATTCCACCTGTTGTTTGAAGTAGAGGCATGAGTCCAAAAGGTTTCTAAGTTAGGGTTATGTTCTTTCGATGGAGGATGATTTAATCCAAATCTCCAACCTAGAACTAAGGAGAAATTTCCTGACAGAACAATTAATCAATGGAACAACCTGCTTCCAGAAGCTGTGAATGCTCCAACACTGGAAGTTTTTAAGAAGAGACTGGACAGCCATTTGTCTGAAATGGTATAGGGTTTCCTGCCTGAGCAGGGGGTTGGACTAGATGACCTCCAAGGTCCCTTCCAACTTTGTTGTTGTTATGATTTTTTATTCATTAAACGTGAACCTCAGTCAACTGAACATTCAAATTGACTGGCGCTGATGGTTGACACGGGTTGCTGCCAGCATCCTAGGTATCAACCAATACCTCCTTAGAATGTAAGATGTTCTGAGTAGCGCAGTTTTTTTGTAGCATTGCTGGAGTTATTGCAGGAAGCTGCAGTTTCTTGATGTATTTTGCAAAGTTTTGGGACATAGTTCCCAGTGCCCCAATGACAATGGGTATCACTGTTACACGTTTCATCCATAATTGCGCAGTTTCGATGGCCAGGTTGCGATATTTTGTAATTTTTTCCAGTTCTCTTTCTTCGACTCTGGCATCTCCAGGTACAGTGATATCAATCAGCGCTATGCTTCGGGTTCTCTACAACTGCGATATCTGTTGTGTTCCAAATGGCAATCTGTCTGTATTTGAAATAATAATAATAATAATAATAACTACTACTACTACTACTACAACTGGTGCAGCTATATTTGTTTTTTTAGGGGTGAAGGTGGGGAAATAGCAAATCCACCTTGCTGGGATTTAATCTGAACTTGTGTCTATCATCCAGACTCTCATAGCCTTCAAATTACAGGTTGGGATTATCACAGCAGCTCTGGCTCAATCGTGGATGGGTGATATACAGTTATATAACATCAGCATAGTGAAAATACCTTATCTCAGACAGTTGGGTGATCTCTCCCCAGCAGCTTCATACATGACTTGAAGCAGCGGTCTCCAACCTTTGCGGCTCACAGACCAGGGGAGGCAGCAGCAGTGGGGTGGGAAAGAGGGAATGGTTTTGCACGCATGCTCGCCTATCACTCCCACTGCCTGGTTTTGAACAGGCTGCAGCCTGGCACTGGGCCGTGGAGCGGGGTGGGGGGTGGGTTCAGGACCCCTGTGTTAAAGAGCAATGGGAACCTGAAGTGTTGTTTATTAATAGTGATATGCAGCAAATTGTCACATCAAGCGCTGTGATGATACTTGTACTTCAGTCCATTTTTTTTTAAAAAAAAAACTTTTTTCTTCAACCTGTTAATTACAGTTGAAGGTCTGATAAAAAATACTATGCAAAGCTTTCCTAAAAAAATCAATAGTATATTGTGAAGTTATTTTGTCAGGGCTGCCTCCATTCAACCCCTAGGAAAGAAAAACCCCTGACTCCAGAGATTTAGAGAAAAGGTACTTTTACTAGGAACGAACTGAATACAGCAGTGGTCCGGCAAGATCTGAAGAAAATTCAGGTGAAAAAACAAATCTGAAGCAAGCCCCAGAGCCCAGCTCCCGGTAGCCAGGCAACCAGAGTTCAATCATCAGCCAGAAAGATGTTTTGGGAAAGTCTCTGGTCCAGGTGCAGTGTTCCTCTTCCTTGCATTCCAAGGCTGGACATTTGGCCTTGAAAAATGTTAAACAACCCGATCTGGTCTCCCTGAGACACGGCCTCCTCACCAGCCTCCTCACCGCTTCACAGAAATTTCATTTCCATCTCCTGTACGCTTCCCCCCCCCAAAAAAAATACCCTGTGCTTCCCCTGCCCCCGTTTCCATGGCAGCTGACAGCAAGCTTGAAAGAAAATGAAGATGCAGGCTGACATTTATATTCTTTTCTTTAAAAGGTTATGCATTTTAGTATTAGATGGTTAGGGCTATGTAGGAAAAGCAGACTTATTCTCTAATTACGTGGTAATACTAGCTTTTAGTTTTCTTTAGTTAGCTGAAGTAAGATAGAAACCGGGTGAAACTTTGTCATGAAGTTAGCCTGTAGAGAGTGTAAGTTTGTGAGTCTTAATTCTCGATATAATCACAAGAATGTATTTATTGATTGATTTATATCTCATACTTTCAAAGTACTATTCTGTAATTGATTTAACAAGGAAAAAATTTAAAAACAAAATTGAAAATGCTAAAACTTACAAAATAAAGAAGTTTTTTTAAAAAAAACACCAAAAGTTAGACTAAAATTATGTAACTCAATATTTCAAAACTGGTTCTTAAATATTTATTTTTATTATGACATTTAAGAAATGTCCTTGTAGGATCTTCAAAGGTTACTTGGAAATAGGTCTGTACAGAGTATTACTGTACAGATTTGTTTGAAGGTACAGAGGAGGTGAAGAATTAAAATATCACTGATTTTTTTTAAAAAAATTAAGCTTGCATTGTGATTCTAAATCCTGTTTATCTATAAATGTTATATTAAGTAATAGTATGTGGGTATGACCTTGAGAAAGGAAGGGAAGAGCCCCAGCTGCATAATGGGCAGAGAAAGAAACTTAGAAAGGATCCGCCCTAATGTGCCATCCTAAACAAGTGGTAAAAAGAGACAGCGGGAGATTTGCACTTTCAGATTTGTAAGATTTTATTAATGTAGCCTTAGAATAAAGTAGGATTAGTTCATCTTGTTGTATTTCCTATCTGATCTACCTGGAAGTGCCGAGGATATAAATTGTAAGTAAATTGTAAGTAAAGGGAAAGTAGCAGTAAGTTTAACTAGCTTATCCCATTTCCAAACTATGTTTAAAAGTTCAGGGTTATGAAATATAATTGCTTATTTCACATTGCTGAATCTTCCCTAAAATGAGCGTTTTATTAATTGCAGTGGGGGTGGATTTGTCTAGGAATTTTATCTGTTTTGGTACCTGAAATACTGCGGACTTTACTGATCTCAGTATTTTTATAAGGATTGATTGTTGTTTTTTGTCCTGTGTTAACAGTTTTTATCTTCTCTATTCCATTATGACTGATGCTGTTCAACTTTACACAAGTTCAGGATGATCTTAAATTTTAAAAAGCTTTAAAAATCTTGCCAAGAAAACTGCTTGGACACATCAAACCAATCACCATTAGTCAAGAATGGCTCAAAAATGTGAAAAGAAAACCTTTACTAAATGTAGCATCTTTTGCCCTATGATCCCTTAAGGCTGATCTTAGTTCATATTTAATATTTTAAACCTAGTTCCATGAAATAGAATTATAATTACTATGCGTAATGTGAAAGTTGGGGATAAAGAGTTTATGATTACTTTTGCTAAAGCAAGATTTTCTATATTGACTGTTGTTGTATAAGATGCCAATTATATTATTCAGGATTAAAAAATGAGACACTGGATTAAATATTAAGGTGTTTCCAACCTTCAGGAATTTCATGAAATTCTAAAGTTTTCTTTGTTTACATTTTCCAGGTGATTCATGGCAGGGGACGTGGAAGGATTTAGTTCCTCCATCCATGACACCAGCGTCTCAGCTGGGTTCAGAACACTGTATGAGGAGGGATTACTGCTTGATGTCACTCTTGTCATTGAGGATCACCAGTTTCAAGCTCATAAAGCACTTCTTGCCACCCAAAGCGATTACTTCAGAATTATGTTTACTGCTGATATGAGGGAACGAGATCAGGACAAAATCCACTTAAAAGGACTGACAGCAACAGGCTTTAGCCATGTTCTCCAGTTCATGTACTATGGAACTATTGAACTAAGCATGAGCACTGTTCATGAGATCCTGCAGGCTGCCATGTATGTTCAACTTATTGAAGTGGTGAAGTTCTGCTGCTCCTTTCTCTTAGCAAAAATATGTTTGGAAAATTGTGCAGAAATTATGAGACTTTTAGATGACTTTGGTGTAAACATTGAAGGAGTAAGAGAAAAACTGGATTCCTTTTTGTTAGAAAATTTTGTGCCTCTCATGGCCAGACCTGATTTTTTGTCCTATCTCAGTTTTGAAAAGCTTATGACTTATTTGGATAATGATCATCTGAGCAGATTCCCAGAGATAGAACTCTATGAGGCTGTTCAGGCTTGGCTGCGGCATGATAGAAGACGCTGGAGACATACCGACACCATCATTCAGAATATCAGGTTTTGTTTGATGACACCATCCAGTGTTTTTGAAAAGGTTGGTGCATTTGAAAGCAGTAGATAGTGCTCATGTGTTTAGGGCAACATGCCATTCATAGGTAAAATACCCAAAATTAGTTGAAGGGGAAATATAAGACTGTTTTTAAAAGTGGAACCTTGAAATTGTGTCTGAAATGAGTGTCGTTTTAATTTTAAAGTTTCCCAGTTACAAGCTAAAAGAATTTACAATCAGAAAACAGGTAGGTAGCTTTTCTGGTTATCAATCAAAGTGAAAACTGTTCAGTAGTGAAAAACCTACAAGACTGTTTATGATAATCAGAATCGGTGAAATCTGTGATTTGTGTATACTGATGTGTACTCACTTGGCACAGTTGTGGAAGTCTTGTATATTTCAAAATAAAATACACACTAAGGCAGGGGTATCAAACTGCCAGCCCAAGGGCCAGACGTGACATGAGGAAAGCGTGCCCACTCCATTGCCGGCAATGGGGAAAAGGTTCCGATACATTGCATGACACCATGTGATGTCGCAAGTTTGACATCTTTGCTCTAAGGTTTTAACTTCCTCCTAAAAATGAAAATTCAAAAATATAAGAGTGCATTAGAAAAAGAATCTCAGCATTTATCATTAGATGCTGAACTTGATTTATTAATCTGATATATATACCATTTGTACAGGAGCTCAAGATGGGGTACATAATGCTCCCTCCTTGGCTTTGTTGGTTCCAAACAAATTTAATATAGGATCTGTAATTTTAAAAAAAACCTAGCTGCTGTTTTTATTTTGACTGTATAAAAAGAGATGTGAGGTATTAAGTTTTAATTCTCTTTTCTGTTCTTTGTTTGATTGGGGTATAAATTTTGGTTCCTCTTCCAGCATTGTTTTTCTTCAACTGCAGAGCAGTGGGCATTGTGGTAGATGTTCTCTACATTGATACAGATCTTTGAGGCTATAGTTGTTGGGAGTGTAAGAAATAACGTGGATCAATTAGGAACTGGTTTATTGACTAGGTTTACTGGTTAACATATGACTTTAGAAGTTGCACAGTTTGACTTTAGAAAGACTCTTTAAATTAGACAACTATAAGAGTTTCCTCTTTATGTAATTAAAGGATGTGTTTTCTATGCTTGGGTAGCACACAGCCTTAGTGGTTAAGACACTGGGCTTGGCTGGAAAGTCAGCAGTCCGCGTTCAAGTCCTGAGCGCCAAGCAATGGGGTGAGTTCTCATCCTCACCTCAGCTCCTGCCCACCTAGCAGTTCGAAAGCATGCAAATGCAAGTAGATAAATAGGTACCCATTTCAGTGGGAAGATAACAACACTCCATAATATCCTGCTGGCCACATGACCACAGAAATGTCTTTGGCACAGCGCTGGCTCAAAGGCCTTGAAGTGGAGATAAGCACCACCCTCTATAGTCAGCAACAACTATTGGAGTAAAATCCGCAGGAACTCTTTTACCTTTTTTTACCTTCTATACTTACTTATGCATCAGAAGCATGTATAGCCTGTAACCAATGTAACATCCTTCTTGGATAGGATTCCTACATCCCCCTGACCCCTAAATCTAATTATATAAATAACAGCTCTTTTATAATTTCTAAATTTAAAAAAAATCCCCAATAGAGTAATGAAAGAAAAAAACAAGATAGCTCATGCACTGCTGTGTTATCTAGAATTGGACATTTTGACAAGGTATCAGTGTAGACTGGAAAATCTTGCCTGGTATATGTGAATCTCCCTTTTGATGACTAATATGTGATTAATTTTAAAAGGTGCTAGATCATTTATGACCTATCGGGTCATCATTTGAGAGAGATTTTCTTACCAAATTCCTCAATGCCTTCAACAGGGCAGAGCTTCTAATGTATTGCTTTCACTGGAAAAACTCTTTAAAAATTCAGGGAGATATTCGGAGATGTGTCTGTTTAAACAAAATGTTTTATGACATAGGTGTGGAGAAACCATGACTTTTATATATTGCTGGCCTAAGACTTCAGAAATATTAGCATTCCTGAACTGTTGAAAGAGCTGCTGGGGGTTATAAACTAGCATATCCAGAGAGTTGTAAGCTTCCATATTCCTGTACTAGATTTTATTAAAGCAAACTCTTCTTAAATATATCTTCTATTAATGCATCCTGTTATGTTACGGACAGTTTCAATTAATACGTAGAACTTCTAAAATATCATGTAATCAAATATAAATTCTGTACAGGTAGTCCTTGACTTAAAATAGTTCATTTAGTGACCACTTCAAGTTACGATGGCACTGAAAAAAGTGACATGACCGTTTATCACATGATCGTTGCAGCATCCCCACTGTCACACAAGCAAAATTCAGATGCTTGGCAACGTGACTCATATTTATGATGGTTGCTGTGTCCTGGGATCACATGATCACCTTTTGCGACCTTCTGTTAAGCAAAGTCAATGGGGAAGCCAGATTAACAACTGTATTAGTAACAACTGCAGTGATTCACTTAACAACATGGCAAGAAAAGTTGTAAACTGGGGCAAAATTCATTTAACAACTGACTCGCATTGTAACAGAAATTTTGGGCTCACTTATGGTCATAAGTCGAGGACAATCTGTACTTGCGGTTCAGCTGCCACTAATACACAAATATAACTTGTAAAATTGAAGTTATTTGTGAACTATAATAGTGTACTGTGAACTATAATAGTAAACTATAATAGTGTAAAGATGTGTGCCCAGTTTTCTCTTAACATCTATAAAATTATTGCACCTGTTAAAATATGCAACATACCAAAATCCATGTATATTTTGATAAAGGTATGAGTTAGATGAAACCTAATTGACGTAGTTGACATTAAAAGCAAATTTTAGAGCAAAGGGAGTCTTTATTACTGTATTTTTAATGTATTTATATGTTAAGAAAACACACACACTCTTCTTAGATTATGTATTTTGAGTTAAAAATGAAATAACTACACCCTAAGACAGGGGTGTCAATTTCATTGAGGGCCGCATCAGCATTGCGGTTGCCCTCGGGGGGGGGCAGGTGGGTATGGCCAGGGTGGGCGTGGCCTACTGGGTGGGCGTGGCTAGAGTGCGTATGGCCTATTGGGTGGGCATGGCCAGCTCTACATCGTTTGCATCAAGGGTGCCTGTGGGGGCCTGGGCAGGAGTGGGACAGATCTGAAGGTCTCTGGCAGAAGGAGGGTCTCTGGGCCAGGGCCAAGGCAGTGGGGGGGCATTCCCTCACTGTTTCCAGGATGGCTTCGGGGGCCACATGAAACCACTTCGTGGGCCGGATCTGGCCCCCGGGCCTTGCGTTTGACATGTCTGCCCTAAGAGATCAAGCTAAGTAACCAACAGTATTACAAGTATATTTTCCAACATTTAATTATAATGCTACATATTGACTTTTTTAAAAAAATAAATATTTTAAAATAAATATTATGATTGCTGTGTACTGTAATCATTGGTTACAAATATTTGAATTGATTAAAGCACTGAACTTTAATTTGCTTTCCATATATGATATTTGCTAATTGCATCATTCACTTTTAGATACTGTATTTATATCTGTTTCATCTTTTTGTATCTGGTTTTATTTTTTTTCTTAGTGTATCCATTTGTATCCATATTGCTGTCCTTCATCTATCTGCAGTGTAGACTTAGCCTCATTTGTACAAGTAGTTCTCACTTAATGATTGCCCTGTTTAGTGAACATTCAAGTTTATGACAGTGCTAAAAAATTAACCTTATGATTCATCCTTGCACTTACAACCTTTTCAGCATCCTTGCAGTCACATGATTGAGATTCAGGCACTTCATAACGAATGTTTACAACTGTCACAGCGTACTACAATTATATGTCATCTATACACTTCACAGATGGCTTCTAACAAACAGAATGGGGAATTTCGCAGTAAAATTGCAAGTCTCAATCACATAATGTCTGTCTTAATAACTGCATGTGACTTGCTTAATGACTATGGTTGAAATGAGATGATAAGCCAGTCAAGGTCACATGAAGTTTTGTTTAACAACCCCATTATTTAACAATAGAACTGTGGCTCCCAATTACCGTAATTACGCAAGGATACTTGTAATAACTTTTTGTCCAGGGACTCCACTTTTTTTCCCCAAAAAATGCTTTTCTCTAGCACAGGCATGTCAAACTGCTGGCCCGCGGGTCGGATACATCAGAATGAAACCGCGCCCTCCCCATTGCCGGCAATGGGGAAAAAGTTGTGATATGTCGCACGATGTCATGTGACGTCGCAAGTTTGACATGCCTGCTCTAGCACTATCTCTTTTATCCTATAATTTGTTAAGTAAAAGTAAAAGGTACCTTCATATGCATGTTTTGGGCAAAAAAGAGGAATAAGGTGATAATGCTCAAGCTAATAGCTGGTACCATTTAAACTAGAATGTCAATAAAGGATTCTTAAACAAATAATGACAAATTAAAAGTTCCAGAAGTATTAAGACCTTCACTGGCAAATTATAGAAGAAGGAAATGTTTCTTTTTTATGAAATGGGTACTGTTACAAAAAAGGAACTTCGTGTGGACCAAACAAAACTCTTTTAAAGACTTAATACATAAACTGATTTTTTGTTTGCTTCTATGTTCAGAATTCATGTTTTATGAATATAATAGGCAGCCTGTTCAAGCAAGACCCATGTTGTACACTAATCACTTTATTATAATGATTCAAAGTTTAATTAATATAAATAATTTATGAAATGAAGGTCATTAATTAGTAAATAATCATTTTCATGGTGAAGACCAATAGAAATGAATCTTAACAATACATTACTTTTGAGGCTATCTTAAATATGGATGTTTAGAAATAAAAGTGTTAAAACTAAGCTTTCCTTGTAACAATACCTTTTGAAATTAAGTTGTCATCAATATCAAATAGGTGTTTATTTCAAAATCTTTTATTTAATGTAATTTACAAAAAAACACTTATCAACTAAAATATATTTCTAGGTTGGTGGTCTCGATATGTTGATAAGAAGATACGAGATAGAGAAGCACTCTTGCACTAAGAAAGGTGTGTTGTATTAAAAATCAATTCCTGTAGGTTGAAAATGAGAGAGCATAATTCTCATTCATGTAATTGCTAGTAAAGACTTTTTCCTATTTCTATATAGAAAAAATATTTAATTTTAAAAATTTAAAAATACAGGTGCTCCTCGTTTAAGTATGGTAATTGGGACTGACAACTCTGTCACTAAGTGACATGGTCATAAAGTGTGACATCATATGACCCTGCTGACTTATGACAGCAGTTGTGCTAGTTCCATTTGCCATTGTTAGGTGAATTCCATGCAGTCACAGCATCCCACAGTCATGTGGTTGTTATTTGGCTTCCCATTGATGGAGGCTGAAGGTCACAAATGGCTATCATGCAACCATGGGATGCTGCAGTGTAATTGCAGGACAGTTGCCAAGCACCTATAATCACATGACAAAAGAGATGCTGTGACAACCACAATTACGAGGAACAGTTGTAAATCCCATTAATTACCACTTGTAATTTCAGATGGTCACTGAATGAAGACTGCCTGAATTTTGCAGGCCCTAATCAGTAACTATATTGTTAAGTTAATGTAATATAATTGGAGAACTTGCCTCAGTTTTAGACTAGACATTAATATTCTATAAAAAAGAGCTTTGGGGAAATCAGTATCAGTATAATAAGTGTGCTGCAGCTAGCAAAAAAACCAACACGGTGCTAGGCTACATTAACAGAGGGATAGAATCAAGATCACGTGAAGTGTTAATACCGCTTTACAATGCCTTGGTAAGGTCACACTTGGAATACTGCATCCAGTTTTGGTCAACACGATGTAAAAAAGATGTTCAGACACTAGAAGGAGTGCAGAGAAAGAAACAAAGATGATCAGGGACTGGAAGCTAAAACATAAAAGAAAGGTTGCTGGAATTAGATATGTCTAATTTAATGAAAAGAAGGACTAGGGTGACATGATAGCAGTGTTCCAATATCTCGGGTTGCCACAAAGCAGAGGGAGACAAGCTATTCTCCAGAGCACGTGAGGGCAGAACAAGAAGCAATGGATGAAAACTAATCAAGGAGAGAAGCAACCTAGAACTAAGAAGAAATTTTCTGACAGTTAGAACAATTAATCAAGGGAACAACTTGCCTCCAAAAGTTGTGAATGCTCCAACACTGGAAGTTTTTAAGAAGAGATTGGACAAACATTTGTCTGAAATGGTATAAGGTTTCCTGCCTGAGCAGAGGGTTGGACTAGAAGACCTCCAAGGTCCCTTCCAACTCTGCTATTCTACTCTACTCTACTCTACTCTACTCTACTCTACTCTACTCTACTCCTATTCTATTCTATTCTGGAATTCATTATTGATGATGCTATGTTATTATGTTGAACTGCAAAAGTGAACTAGTAAACTATGATATGGTAATTTTTGTATTTTAGTTTATGGCCTGATAACTTATGAATTAGAATTTAAAAGGCATGTTCAGAGGACCAGATATTTTAATTATTTTAATTAGTTTCTTCTGCTGCACATTTTTATGGCCTTGGAGAAATAGATAAAAAATTTAGAAAAGGATTTACTTATTTATTAAAGGTATTGGTATATTAAAGATATAAATGGTAGAAGGAGTTAATTATGAAGAATGTTATTTTAAAAGATGCCTAAAAATTAGTATTGGGATCTGTCATACTGAAAATGAGTTCAGTGTGGCCTATAACCATCTTAATTGTACAATTCTGAGTAATTTTGTTGAAGAGCAACAAAATGTAAGTGATCCTGGTTGATCAGATTATTTAAAAGCTGGGTTTTTATGATTTCAGCTAGTAAGTCATATTTGAAGTATTTGTTTCATGGTTTCCCTTAATTTGGGAAATTAGCCAACTTATTTCTGAACAATTTTTCTATAATATTTTCATGCTATATACAAAGCCATATATAGCTTACATACCTAAGGCCTACCTCTCCCTAACAGTTGTTGCCCTTTGTCCCAATTAGGCTAGGTGTTATAGTGGGAAGGATCCCAGCATGGGGTACTCTTTGTAGATCTGCCTCCTTTGAAATACTTTGAAATACTCTGATGTGAGGATAACCCTCACATTCATGGACTTATAGAAGCAAGTGAAAATATGTCTATTCTTAAGTCCTGGGCTATAATTATAACCAGCAAATGTATAATACAGTAAATAGAACATTACTTTTAGCATTAATTTGAGATTGGACTATTTAAATTATATTGACTTAAATTGCATGTTATGTGGTAAGTTCTAGTATCTAGAATACCTAGAATCTGCTTAGTTTCAGATGGTAGATGCATCTTGAAAATAAATATATGTATTTTGCTCTATCCTTAGGTGAAAACTTCAGAATTTTATCGTTATTCCAGACAGTTACGGCATGAAGTGGATCAGGCTATGAATTACTTCCACTGTGTGCATCAACAGCCTTTGATGGAAATGAAATCAAATCGCATTCGTTCTGCCAAACCCCAGACTGCAGTATTTAGAGGAATGATAGGACACAGCATGGTAAATAGCAAAATCCTCCTCCTGCACAAGCCAAGGGTCTGGTGGGAGTTAGAAGGCCCACAAGTACCTTTGCGACCAGATTGCCTTGCTATTGTTAATAACTTTGTATTCTTATTGGGTGGGGAAGAGTTGGGGCCAGATGGTGAATTTCACGCTTCCTCCAAGGTGTTCCGATATGATCCAAGGCAAAATTCTTGGTTGCGAATGGCAGATATGTCTGTGCCACGGTCAGAATTTGCTGTTGGTGTAATTGGAAGATACATCTATGCAGTAGCTGGAAGAACAAGAGATGAGACATTTTATTCAACCGAACGATATGATATCACAGAAGATAAGTGGGAGTTTGTAGATCCTTATCCGGTCAATAAATATGGACATGAAGGAACTGTTCTTGGCAGCAAACTGTACATCACTGGTGGAATAACATCATCTTCTACATCCAAGCAGGTTTGTGTGTTTGATCCCAGTAAAGAAGGGACAGTGGAGCAGCGAACAAGGAGGACTCAAGTGGTGACTAATTGTTGGGAAAACAAATGCAAAATGAATTATGCAAGATGTTTTCACAAAATGCTTTCCTATAACGGCAAGCTTTATGTTTTTGGAGGTGTCTGTGTAATTCTGAGAGCCTCGTTTGAATCTCAAGGGTGCCCTTCTACAGAGGTTTATGATCCAGATACTGATCAATGGACAATATTGGCTTCTATGCCAATTGGTAGAAGTGGCCATGGCGTTGCTGTTCTGGACAAGCAGATAATGGTTCTTGGAGGCCTTTGTTACAATGGTCACTACAGTGATTCAATTCTTACTTTTGACCCTGAAGATAATAAATGGAAAGAAGATGAATATCCGAGAATGCCCTGCAAACTTGACGGTTTACAAGTTTGTAGCCTACATTTTCCTGAGTATGTGCTAGAACATGTTAGACGTTGTAGTTAAAACAAAAGACTTAAGAAGAAAGTATTCATGAGAAAAGCAGAGTAGAGGGAAATAAAGCAAATTAAATGTCATTGAGCTGTGTAATATATATCTTAATAAAGAAAAAAAGTGTACAGGAGTGCATTTACAAAGTTTATTAGGAATGCCAATAACTGCAGTTTCATAATGATTATTTTTTTTTTACATATTATGTGGCCTGAGAAGAGAAAATAAAAGATGTTCTTCCATTTTATTTGTTGTAAAACCATGTAACAGACACACATGAACACGTTTCTGTAAACAAAACTTTATGGTTCAGAAAATACTGGAACATACTGTTTTTGAAAGGTGGTTTCAAAGCAAATGTATTGTGCATTTTAATTTTTTAAAGAGGTGAAAATTTTGGCACCCTTACTAGAAGATATTCTCTTCTAATATAGCAGTGCAATAGTTTTGTTTAAGTACATAATTTGTTTTTTGGATACTTCTTTTTCACTTTTATGCCCCCTGAACAAATTTGACAGATCATCTTTTGATATTGATCACAATTTAAAAGTTTTCTATTTTTTATATGATTTTCCTTAGTTTTATGCAATAATTCCAGTTAGTCTTGCTGAAAAATAAGTTTCTGAAAGTAACAGTTTTTTATGAAAATTCTAGACTGCCTTTGTTTTAATTGTGAAAATAAAATTTATGTATACAGTATGGTCAAGATAAAATTCGTATTTTTATGTGCAGCTAAAAATCTATTTTTACAAGTGCACAGATATCAGCCATATCTGTAGAATTTTAGCTGTAATGGTATCCTTTCATATATATACATTCATTGGATAATTGAAAGCTTCATTGTCATTAATGTAATATACATTTGGTATATGCTGACTGATGGAGTAATATTTGAACTTTTAATGCAAATAAGGAAGAAAGTGAAGAAAGTGTCTGTATTTTTTAAAGATTTTCCAGGTTTTATCATATTAGTGCTTTGTCCCGAAGATATACATAATAGAAATGAGTATAATAAGCATAAAATCTGCTCTCTATGAGCAGATAATTTTCTCCAGGTGTTACCAGCTATTGACAAAACCATTTCCTTGCACTGATTAAGCTGTACTTAAAAATAGAGATTTGACTGACTCAGCATTATTTCAGCAAACTTGAAAATATTACTGGCTTCACTATTTCTAAATCGGGTGGATGGCCAGCACAGGGATCCTGTATCCCTTGAAATTTTGTTGAACTACAACACCCAACCTCAGTCAACAAGGCCAGTTGTAGATGGCAAAATTTGGACTTCCCATCTCTGGACAATAGGATGTTGTTAAAAGCCCTCTTTAAATCTGTAGATGCATGTCTGAAAATGAGTGATATCCCTCAATCTGAATAGAACCTTGGGTTGATAATGAACTTTTTTTATCTCTTTAAAGTAATTTGGAAATGTGAAAAATAATATTTGACAATTTGAAACTTGCTGACTCGAGGCAGACTCAAATGCTCATGTAAAACAAAAGACATAAGCTGCACAATTTTATTTCAGCACTTGGGGAACCTCTATATAACAACATGCTATATTCTTGGAGTTTAAAATTATGCATGTGATAAGTTCCCAATTTGTGTTGTGTTAAATAGCAACATACTTGACTGAAGCAAATGAGGCTCTAATGTTTATAGAATTGTGTTCTTTCCAAGCTTTTCTCTCTGAAAGATAAATTTATGGGGCAATATTACTTTGTGATTATCTCAAAGATCACAAGTATAAATTACCCGTGTAATAATATGCTATGTTTACTGAGGTCATGTTATATTAAAAAAGGTAGACAAAATTTTCTCATTAGTTTCTTGTACACAGACAATATTTGAATGTTCATAAACTTTGTTTCTGAAAAAAGCATATTAGCACAAATTCAGATGCATGTTAAACCAAAAGTGATCCTGTTGTTTGTGTAACTTATGTTTACTTCTTTTAATATAGACATTTACAGTTACTAACCTTATTAAGATGCAACCAAAGCTTAATTCTGTAATTGACAACATAATAAGATAAACAGAACTTATGTGATAGGGAAAATGTAGTGCCAGAGGTCAACAGAAATATATTTTATTCTGTTTTAAGACAAAACAACCCTGCTTGGATTCAGTTTTCAAGGCATATTGGTATATATTGCCAGTAGTTCCTGAATGAATAAAGTAATTCTGATCTTTTATTCATAAAATAAAAGCAGCATACTAATGTGTATATACACACATTCATCTGTTATTTCTATTTTGCTATAGACCTATTCATTTCTTTATTAGTATATAGAATATAGCATATAAAGAGGGGAAAATTGTAAATGAGTTTAATCCACAGCATGTTTCAAAATGTGATGTATAACTTCTCACATCCCACTTTAAGAATTTATGTTGCCAGTGGAACATAATCTAAGCTTCTCAAAATAAGTACAGTTTTTCAGTAACTTCTTGAATTTTTACTCACCCTAAAATTTACTTTTATTTAGTCTATTCATTAGACTAAAATTAACTAATTCTAGAAGTGTTTGTGATAGCAGGATAAGATCAGATAAAAATGGAAGTGAATTTTTTTCCAAGTACATTAAAGAGCCACTTTTGTATCATGTTAATTATTACATGTATGAATAGCAGAGAAGCTTAGACACTTATTGTTGCTGCTTCACTATGGTTGCTATGAGATCAAAGACTTCACTGTAAGAAAATGAGTTTTTGATTACATCTAACTTGGGGGAAATCATTGGGTTAGACTTAAGTGATGGCTTACCTGCCTGGCTTTTAAGTAATATTTGAATACTGATAGCTCTTTGTTGTTGTTAGCTGTGAAGTCGTGTCCAACCCATCGCAACCCTGTGGACAATGTTCCTCCAGGCTTTCCTGTCCTCTACCATCTTCTGGAGTCCATTTAAGCTCCCGCCTACTGCTTCAGTGACTCCATCCAGCCACCTCATTCTCTGTCGTCCCCTTCTTCTATTGCCCTCAATCTTTCCCAGCATTAGGCTCTTCTCCAGTGAGTCCTTCCTTCTCATTAGGTGGCCAAAGTATTTGAGGTTTAGCTTCAGGATCTGGCCTTCTAAAGAGCAGTCAGGGTTGATCTCCTCTAGGACTGACCGGTTTGATCGCCTTGTTGTCCAAGGGACTCGCAGGAGTCTTCTCCAGCACCATAGCTCAAAGGCCTCAATTCTTTGGCGCTCAGCCTTTCTTATGGTCCAGCTTTCACTGCCATACATTGCAACTGGGAAGACCATAGCCTTGACTATACACACTTTTGTTGACAGGGTGACAGGGTGTTGACTTTTGTTGACAGGGTGATGTCTCTGCTTTTTAGTGTGCTGTCTAGATTTGTCATGACTTTCCTCCCAAGGAGCAAGGGTCTTTTAATTTCTTGGCTACAGTCTCCATCTGCAGTGATTTTGGAGCCCAGGAAAATAAAATCTGTCACTACCTCCATTTCTTCCCCATCTATTTGCCAGGAATTGAGAGGGCCAGATGCCATGATCTTCGTTTTCTTAATGTTTAGTTTCAACCCAACTTTTGCACTCTCCTTCACTCGCAACAAGAGGCTCTTTAGTTCCTCTTCACTTTCTGCCATTAGAGTGGTATCATCTGCATATCTTAGGTTGTTGATGTTTCTTCCAGCAATCTTAATTCCAACTTTTGATTCATCTAGCCCTGCCTTTCTCATGATGTGCTCTGCATATAAGTTAAATAGGCAAGGCGACAGTATACAGCCTTGCCGGACTCCTTTCCCAATTATGAACCAATCAGTGGTTCCGTGTCCAGTTCTCACTGTTGCTTCTTGGCCCGCATATAGGTTTCTCAAGAGACAAATAAGATGGTCTGGTACGCCCATCTCTTTAAGAACTTGCCACAGTTTGTTATGATCCACACAATCAAAGGCTTTAGCATAATCAATGAAGCAGAAGTAGATGTTTTTCTGGAACTCTCTAGCTTTCTCCATGATCCAGTGTATGTTGGCAATTAGATCTCTGGTTCCTCTGCCTCTTCGAAATCCTGCCTGTACTTCTGGTAGTTCTCGATCCACATACTGCTGGAGTCTAGCTTGTAGGATTTTAAGCATAACTTTACTAGCATGAGAAATGAGTGCAATGGTGCGATAGTTTGAACATTCTTTGGCACTGCCTTTCTTTGGAATTGGAATGTAAACTGATCTTTTCCAATCCTGTGGCCACTGTTGAGTTTTCCAAATTTGCTGGCAAATTGAGTGTAGCACTTTTACTGCATCGTCTTTTAAGATTTTGAATAGCTCAGCTGTAATACTGTCACCTCCACTAGCTTTGTTGTTGCTCAGCTTTTCTAAGGCCCACTTCACTTCACATTCTAGGATGTCTGGCTCGAGGTCAATGACCACCTCATTGTGGTTATAAGGGATGTTAAGCTCATTCTTGTATAGTTCTTCTGTGTAATTTTGCCACCTCTTAATCTCTTCTGCCTCTGTTAGGTTCCTGCCGTTTTGGTCCTTTATTATGCCCATTTTTGCATTAAACATTCCCTTCATCTCTCCAATTTTCTTGAAAAGATCTCTGGTCCTCCCTATTCTATTGTTTTCTTCTATTTCTTTGCACTGTTCATTTAAGAAGGCATTCTTATCTCTTCTAGTTATTCTCTGGAATTCTGCATTCAATTGGGCATATCTTTCTTTTTCTCCCTTGCCTTTCGCTTTCCTCCTTTCCTCAGCTATTTGCAAAGCTTTCTCAGACAGCCATTTTGCTTTCTTGCATTTCTTTTTCTTTGGGATGGTTTTGGATGCTACCTGTTGTACAATGTTGCGAACCTCTGTCCATAATTCTTCAGGCACTCTGTCTATCAAATCTAATTCCTTAAATCTATTTGTCACCTCTACTGTATATTCAACAGGGATATGATTTAATTCATACCTGAGTGGCCTAGTGCTTTTCCCTACTTTCTTCAGTTTAAGCCTAAACTTTGCAATGAGAAGCTCATGGTCTGAGCCACAGTCAGCTCCTGGTCTTGTTTTTACTGATTGTATAGAGCTTCTCCATCTTTGGCTGCAGAGCACATAGTCAATCTGATTTCTGTGTTGACCGTCTGGTGATGTCCATGTGTAGAGCCGTCTCTTGGGTTGTTGGAAAAGAGTGTTTGCTATGACCATCGTATTCTCTTGACAAAATTCTATTAACCTGTGCCCTGCTTCATTTTGTACTCCAAGGCCAAACTTGCCTGTTATTCCGCTTATCTTTTGGTTTCCTACTTTAGCATTCCAATCCCCCATGATGATAAGGACATCATTTTTTGGTGTTAGTTCTATAAGGTGCTATAGGGCTTCATAGAAGTGGTCAATTTCATCCTCTTCAGCACTGGTGGTTGGGGCATAGACTTGGACTACTGTAATATTGAATGGTTTGCCTTGTATTCGAACTGAGATCATTCTGTCATTTTGAGGATTGTATCCCAGTATTGCTTTTCCTACTCTTTTATTGACTATGAAGGCTACTCCATTTCTTCTGAGGGATTCTTGCCCGCAGTAGTATCCTGTCCATTTTAGTTCGCTGATACCTAAGATATCAATGTTCAGTCTTGTCATCTCTTGTTTGACCACGTCCAGCTTTCCTTGATTCATGGATCTTACATTCCAGGTTCCTATGGAGAAAAAATCTTTACAGCATCGGACTTTCCTTTCACCACCAGACACATCCACAGCTGAGCGTCCTTTCGGCTTTGGCCCAGTCGCTTCATTCTTTCTGGCACTACTAGTACTAGCCCTCTGCTCTTCCCCAGTAGCATATTGGATGCCTTCTGACCTGAGGGGCTCATCTTCCAGCGTCATATCGTTTTGCCTTTTGGTACTGTCCATAGGGTTTTCATGGCAAAGATACTGGAGTGGGTTGCCATTTCCTTCTCCAATGGATCACGTTTTGTCAGAACTCTGCTATGACCTGTCCGTCTTGGGTGGCCCTGCACGGCATAGCTCATAGCTTCATTGAATTATGCAAGCCCCTTCGCCACGACAAGGCAGTAATCCATGATAGCTCTAATCTCTTTTAAAGTGAATTTGATAAGTCTTCTTGCAAATATATCTCAAAGGGCTTCTAAGGCCAAGGTCTTCACTGCTTATATATAAAATATTTTTTATAAATATACCAACGTGTGTCTACCCATGCAAAGTTGATAAATTAAAGGCATTTTTACTCTAGGAGTGCTTTTAAAACAGGAATTCTCCACATCCAAGTTATATGCTATGTGGCCTGATGAATACCTAAATCATCTTGGATATCATATAGAAGAAGAGTTTTAAAAAATAATTACCACTGAGACAATAGCAAAGTTATGAAATATATTAATAGATATTTTATGAATTGCTTTCTTAATTATAGTAAGTTATCTGAAAAGGCACATTAAATCAAATGAAGTGGAACTATGGTGCTTGTGTTTTTTATTTAATTTCTCATCCATTGTAATACAAGAGCCTGGTTGTTTGCATATTTAATGGAAAGTTAGCTTAAATGAGTTACTGAGCCGATACTTAAAGTTAGCCTATGTAGGATGTCAGCCTTAAGTTTTTCAAACCTGCTGTTACACTGGATAAAAATACAACTTATTTATCTTAACATGAATGTTGATTTTGTTTCTTTGATTAAAAGGCAAATATTCTTCAACTTATAAATGTCAGATGATTTCTAACCTATTGTGTATCTTCATTTGGTTCATGATAATATTCTAAATTGTACTTTCTTGAAATTTCTATGCATATAAAAATAACTTATGGTTACAAGAGAAAAGAATGTAAGAATGTAGCAAGTACAGCAATTATTCATCCTTTTGGTAATAAGAATTGTAGCTCTTTGGTATTTTTCCATGTCTGTCACAACTATAATTTCTTTATTTATTTAAAACTTAGCTATTCAACTTATACTGAACTTTGAGCAGTTTCCAAATTGTTGATTCCTATGGTCTCTTAAAAAGCTCACTATTTAGTTTAAACCATTTTCATTTCAAGAATAATTAAAATGCCAACTTTAGTGCCAAAATGGAAGAGGAAGGAAACAAGAACATTTTTAGAGAATTTAGACATAATGCACCAAGGGTGTCAAACTGCCAGCCCGTGGGCCGGATGCATCATAGCAAAACCACACCCATCCCATTGCTGGCAATGGCAAAAAAAGTCGTGATACGTCACGACACGTGACGTGACGTTGCGAGTTTGACACCTTTGTACTAGTTTAAGGCCTGTTCATTTGGGTGTGTGTGTGTGTGTGTGTGTGTGTGTGTGTGTGTGTAGGTCTTGGCGTATTCGGGTCTTTTCCCGTGTAAGATTGATAGTGTCTTGGCGATGTTTCGACAAGGTCCCACGTCAAAACGTCGCCAAGACACTATCAATCTTACACAGGAAAAGACCCCGAATACGCCAAGACAAACACTTGGCAGTGTTAGAAGAAAAAAACCCTGTTTATTCTTAAGAAGAAAAGGCTCTCCAAAAACTCTAGTGTCTTGCAGCAATTAATGAATGTTTACATGTGCTTTATAAATTATTTTTTAAAACAAATTACTCTAGAAAACCTATTCTTAAATTTTATGTTATGGCGTGTTCATGTTGATACAACTTACTTGTGAATAGTATTTCCTATACTATTTAATGGAGAAAACTAGTATAAGTAAAATGGGAAGGATACCACATGAAAAAAAATCAGACACCACTTTAAGCATGATTTGTATGGTCATTTCTTATATTAAGTTAATCAGTACTAGAAAAAAGGTGGTCACAGGTAAAACCATAACAACCACTAGGCTAACCTCGTAGAGTCCATCACTGCTTGTTTTTTATTGTTATAAAGTGGTTGAATGAAGCTACTGATATTCTGAAGAAATGGAATTAAAGATTAAATTCCATTTCTAAAGTGAGAATATTTATACATAATTCAAGAATATCTCTGTTAGTATCAGTATAAACCAGAAAAGGAAATAAGGGCCAATACCTGAAAACAAAACTTGCTTAAAGTTCCATAACCAGAAAATGGTTTCTCTCAATTTTATGGCATTGTAGCATTACAAGATTTATTCAACTTTTGTTTAAAAAAAAGGGGTGGGGGTGGGGACAGAGACAAAACATTTGAATAAAAATCAGGACTAGTCATTCTGAATTAAATTAATCTTGATTAGGATTAAATTTCATATATGTTTTATAAAGGGAATTTCAAATACTACACCAAGTTTTGAGAATATATTAGTAACAATAGTTGGAGATGTTGCTGTTGCAGGATGGTTATGCATAAGCCAATGCTGCTTTTCAACGTATCTAATAAAATGTTTGCATGTTAATTTCAGTTACCTTTGAATTGTGCTATAATAAATTGGAACATTTTATTCAAATATGCACTGTGCATTCTAATAATTACCTGAAGCAGTTGTGAAACTGCAATCTTTTAATATTCTTAAAATCATTTTTATTTCTTTGTAAACATTAATCTGACTCATCCTGTGAATGCATTATGTTCAGTCATGCATATGTACTGTTTTTAAGCAAGGTGTAAAATTTGTATATAAGAATGTAAATAAAATATTTTTAATTTTCATTGTGGTTTTTCTATTAATTTTGTTCCTCTTCCATTATTAAGTCTAATGTTTCACATTCTTAAAGTCATATATATAGGCTTACTTGTGAAAATATTCAGCTGAGCCAAAATGCAGTGGTAAATTTTAACAATGTAATGAAATTTGAATACTTTAAAGCAGACATGTCAAACTCGTGACGTCACATGATGTAGCGTAACATATCGGAACTTTTCCCCCATTGCCGGCAATGGGGTGGGTGTGGTTTCATTGTGACACTACTGGTCCACGGGCCAACAGTTTGACACACCTGCTTTAAAGCCTTGATACCTTTGATTGGAAAAGTAAGGAAGCTATACTTTTTCTTTGAAAGCTTTTTAAAAAGTGCTTAGCCTTGCCTATTGTCCATTGAAATGCTAAAACTACTATGGCTGTGTAAAGTATTTAAAAGAATGTTTCATCAAATATGTGACAGCCAATTTATTTTACTAAATTTTTGTAGCACCCTGAAGGAATTACCTTTCTTCAAACCATAGAACTAGTGGCAACCTTTGCAATGTTGATGTGGCTGTTTTGAAAGCTGCTCACAGATTTCTCACATAGGTTTATCTAGTGTTGTGTATCATCATTGTTGCCTTTGGTGTGATGGGCAGCCATACAAATTTGATAAATAAATGGATAAGCATGTATAACTCAATATTTTCCTGGTAGGCTGAGTGGAAGGGTTGTGCAGGCATACGGGAAAAATCAGAAGCCACTTTTGAAGCAACTGTGTAACTCTTGTGAAAGACTTGGTGAAAGTAAGGTTCTACATTTAGGCAAGAAAAACCAAATGTACAGGTATAGTATAGGGGGTACCTTGCTCAATAGTAGTAACTGTGAGAGGGATCACGGAGTCCTAGTGGACAACACTTAAATATGAGCCAGCAGTGTGCTGCAGCTGACAAGCCAACACAGTGCTAGGCTGCATTAACAGAGGGATAGAATCAAGATCACGTGAAGTATTAATACCACTTTACAATGCCTTGGTAAGGCCACACTTGGAATACTGCATCCAGTTTTGGTCACCACGATGTAAAAAAGATGTTGAGACTCTAGAAAGAGTACAGAGAAGAGCAACAAAGATGATTAGGAGACTGGAGGCTAAAACATAAGGAACGGTTGCTGGAATTGGATATGTCTAGTTTAATGAAGAGAAGGACGAGGTGGGGGCATGATAGCAGTGTTCCAATATCTCAGGGGCTGCCACGAAGAGGGAGTCAAACTATTCTCCAAAGCACCTGAGGGCAGGACAAGAAGCAACGGATGGAAACTAATCAAGGAGAGAAGCAACCTAGAACTAAGAAATTTCCTGACAGGACAATTAATCAGTGGAACAACTTGCCTCCAGAAGTTGTGAGTTTTTAAGAAGAGATTGGACAACCATTTGTCTGAAATGGTATAGGGTTTCCTGCCTGAGCAGGGGGTTGGACTAGACCTCCAGAATCCCTTCCAATTTTTTTTTTTATTATTATTATTATTATTATTATTATTATTATTATTATTATTATTATTATTTATTATTATTTATTATTATTTATATTATTATTATATTATATTATATTATTATTATTATTATTATTATTAATTTATTATTTTTATTTCAGGTGTTTATATTAATGCATACTGGGAAGCACCTCTTTAGTTACCTTTTTTATTTTTTATTGTTATATAAAACTTTTATTCATAAAACATGAAACTCAAGTCAACTGAACACTCAAATTGACTGGCACTAATGGTTGACACAGATTGCTGCCAGCATCCTAGGTATCAACCAGGTATCTCCTTAAAATGTAGGATGTTCCGAGTAGCACAGTTTTTTGTAGCTTTGCTGGAGTTATTGCAGGAAGATGCAATTTCTTGATATATTTTGCAAAGTTTTTGGACTTAGTTCCCAGTGCCCCGATGACAATGGGTATAACTGTTACACGTTTCATCCATAATTGCGCAGTTTTGATGGCCAGGTAGCGGTATTTCGTAATTTTTTCCAGTTCTTTTTCTTCGACTCTGGCATCACCTGGTACAGCGATATCAGTCAACTGTACGCTTCCGTTCTCTATGACTGCGATATCTGGCGTGTTGTTTTCCAAATAGCGATCTGTCTGTATTCGGAAGTCTCACAAGATCTTTACCCTCTCATTCTCGACAACTTTGTCCACCCTATGTTCCCATGATTTTTCAGACACAGGCAAGTTGTATTTTTTACACAATGCCCAGTGGATTAGTTTAGCAACTCAATCATGTCTAGCTTTGTAATCAGTTTGCACGATTTTGCTGCACTCGGATATTAAATGTGAAACAGTTTCAACTTTGTTGTTGCAAAGTTGGCAATTTGGATTGTATTATTATTGTTATTATGTGAGGTGTTTATATTAATGCATACTGGGAAGCACCTCTTTAGTTACCTTTAGTATTAACCTCTTCCTTTTATTTTCCATCTACAGGTGAAACTTGAAAAATTAGAATATCGTGCAAAAGTTCATTTATTTCAGTAATGCAACTTAAAAGGGGAAACTAATATATGAGATAGACTCATTACATGGAAAGCAAGATAGTTCAAGCCGTGATTTGTCATAATTGTGATGATTATGGCGTACAGCTCATGAAAACCCCAAATCCACAATCTCAGAAAATTAGAATATTGTGAAAAGGTGCAATATTCTAGGCTCAAAGTGTCCCACTCTAATCAGCTAATTAAGCCATAACACCTGCAAAGGGTTCCTGAGACTTTAAATGGTCTCTCAGTCTGGTTCAGTAGGAATCACAATCATGGGGAAGACTGCTGACCTGACAGTTGTGCAGAAAACCATCATTGACACCCTCCATAAGGAGGGAAAGCCTCAAAAGGTAATTGCAAAAGAAGTTGGATGTTGCCAAAGTGCTGTATCAAAGCACATTAATGGAAAGTTATGTGGAAGGGAAAGCACCAAAACCTGGTTCAATGACCGTGGGATTACTGTGCTTGATTGGCCAGCAAACTCGCCTGACCTGAACCCCATAGAGAATCTATGGGGCATTGCCAAGAGAAAGATGAGAGACATGAGACCAAACAATGCAGAAGAGCTGAAGGCTGCTATTGAAGCATCCTGGTCTTCCATAACACCTCAGTAGTGCCACAGGCTGATGATACCTTCCATGCCACGCCGCATTGAGGCAGTAATTGCTGCAAAAGGGGGCCAAACCAAGTACTGAGTACATATGCATGCTTATGCTTTTCAGAGGTCCGATATTGTTTTATGTACACTCCTTGTTTTATTGATTGCATGTAATATTATAATTTTCTGAGATTGTGGATTTGGGGTTTTCATGAGCTGTACGCCATAATCATCACAATTATGACAAATCACGGCTTGAACTATCTTGCTTTGCATGTAATGAGTCTATCTCATATATTAGTTTCCCCTTTTAAGTTGCATTACTGAAATAAATGGACTTTTGCACGATATTCTAATTTTTCGAGTTTCACCTGTAGATGCCTCAAGTTATTACTTGCAACAGATGTACTTTGGCTGCATCACTTTATTCTCACATAATATCACATCTTTCTATCAACAGTAGGAATTGTTAGGAATTTTCTAAAGCCAGAGAAATGTGTATATTCATCTTCTGCCATGGTTATGTCTGCAAAAAGAGCAAAAAAACTATAGGAAAAAACAATTTCAACTGTTGCTGCAACCATAATAGAAATGGTAGAAGCTTAAACAAAAATACATTTATCTCTGATTAATCTTCCCAAATATCTTCAGTTCGGAGTGATCTGGCCCAATCGTAAAGCATTACTGCTTCTTGTTCCCAGTCTTCATTAGAAAATTGATTTTCGGGCCCTGGATCTCCAGCTGAATCATCACTCAAAGAAGGACTGCTTAAGTCCTAAACAACAAAATATAAAGCAGCAAACATCATAATTTGAAAGTGAAATCTAATATTATACATTTTAAACTAAATTCTTATTTTGCAGAGATTTTTAATACAAATGCAGCTATCTTGAGATTTATAATATAATTAAATTGTAGTTTTTCAAGATTTCAACCAAAATTAAGCACATTTTTTCTCCTCAGAATTAAGCATTCTTTGAGCAATATATCCCTGAGACATCCAGTATTCTTGGATATAAAATTAATATGGCCACTGCAGCTCTGGAATTAAATTCTTAATATGTAAACAAAGTATTAGATGGGAGTATTTTTTTAGTAAATGAAAACAACTAGAAATAACAAACAGGCACAGTACTTTATGGCCTTCTAACTCCTTTAGCCAGCACTGGTCATATAAGCATCTTTACGTAATAAAACAGATTGCATGTGTGTTTGTGCACATACGTTGCTTGCCCCTTATGTTATAGCTGTTATGCTAGAGGATGTATAGAGTGAGTTTCATATGGCTCACATGATCAGAAGGAAAAGACAGGTAATAGTTGGCTTAAAATGGAGCTGTGAACAATATTCTGAACCACTGCCCAACTTTTCTCACAGATAGCTTCTCTTATCTCTTGACTATTAATTGTCCTTGGGTGCCCTGAGATGATGTTGTCAAAGACTTTTTGAAAATTGAAGAACAGAATGTCATCAAGATGCCTGCTGACACTTTAAAAAAAAAACTAGATTGGTGAGACAGGGTTTTCTTTCGATTACCAATTATATTGATTTTGTGGGAGCAGATGTTCAAGTAACCAGTTTATAATTTCCTGGATATTTCTTTGGAGCCTTTTTTAAAATTGGTGTCAGTGT
Source organism: Vipera ursinii (assembly GCF_947247035.1). Classification (NCBI taxonomy): domain Eukaryota; kingdom Metazoa; phylum Chordata; class Lepidosauria; order Squamata; family Viperidae; genus Vipera; species Vipera ursinii. Next base: position 64,838,364 of record NC_139514.1, read on the forward strand.
CAGTTTAACTATTTTCCAGTTATTTGTAATGCAGAAAGCTATTGCCAAATACATAATGTTCTCCATACATGTGATATATCTTGGGATACGCTTCACTTGGAATCTGAAAAAAAATCTATTTTAAATCATTTTAATTTACAACATAAAAAGAAATGCTGCATAATAAATTGTTAATGTCCTGCATTGTTATTACTTCCAAAATGTCTTTGGACCAAATGGATCCCATAAACCTTAGGGAAAAAAATAACGTTACCCCAGCTGAAACAATTTGGTCTGAAATTATGGTCGCTTTTCCAGGAAAAGGAATTGGGGAATATCATACTTAGAGATTATGCTGTGTGTACAATTATTAGGCAAGTGAGTATTTTGACCATATTATTATTTTCATGCATATTTTCCACCTCCAAGCTGTATAAACTTGAATGCTTAGTGGATATAAGCATATCAGATAATGTGTATTTGTGTAATGAGGGAGGGTGTGGCCTAAGGAGATCAACACCCTATATCGAGGTGTGCATAGTTATTAAGCAGCTTCTTTTCCTTAGGCAAAATGGGCCAAAAAAAGAGATTTAACTCACTCTGAATAGTCAAAAATTGTTAAGTCTTTCAGAGGAATGCAGCACTCTTGAAATTGCTAAGATATTGGGGTGTCATTACAGAACCATCAAATGTTTTGTTGCAAATAGTCAACAGTGTCTCAAGAAATGTGTTGAGAAAAAAAGATGCACATTAACTGCCAAAGATTTGAGAAGAATCAAATGTGAAGCTGCCAGGAACCCATTATCCTCCAATGCTGTCATATTCCAGAACTGCAACCTACCTGGAGTGCCCAGAAGTACAAGGTGTTCAGTGCTCAGAGACATGGCCAAGGTAAGCTAGGCTGACAGTAGGTTGGGAGTTCATTTTGAATCCATCTTCAACCCCAAAAGGTCCAGCTAGCTCATCTTTAATAATAACATCCCATACCAGTGCCCCACCTCCACCTTGCTGGCGTCTGAGTCGAAGTGGAACTTTGTGCTCTGTGCCTGTTACTGATCCAGCCATGGGCCGATCCATCTGGTTTGTCAAGAATCACTCTCATCTCATCCACAAAACTTTTGAAAAACCTGTCTTCAGATAGTTCTTGGCCCAGTCTTGCTGTTTCAATTTATGTGTCTTGTTCAGTGGAGGTCGGGTTTCAGCCTTTCTTACCTTGGCCATGTCTCTGAGCACTGAACACCTTGTACATCTGGGCAACTCCAGGTAGGCTGCAGTTCTGAAATATGACAGCACTGTAAGATAATGGCTTCCTGGTAGCTTCACGTTTGATTCTTCTCAAATCTTTGGCAGTTAATGTGCGTCTTTTTTTCTCAACATGTTTCTTGCGACCCTGTTGACTATTGGCAACAAAACATTTGATAGTTCTGTGATCACAATATCTTAGCAATTTCAAGAGTGCTGCATCCCTCTGAAAGACTTTTTACAATTTTTGAGATTTCCGAGTGAGTTAAATCTCTTTTTTGGCCCATTTTGCCTGAGGAAAAGAAGCTGCCTAATAATTATGCACAACTCAATATAGGGCGTTGCTCGCTTTAGGCCGCACCTTCCCTCGTTACACAAATACACATCACCTGATATGCTTATATCCACTAAGCATTCAAGTTTATACAGCTTGGAGGTCGAAAATATGCATGAAAATAATGATATGGTCAAAATACTCACTTGCCTAATAATTTTGCACACAATGTAGAAGGAAAAGAATACATCACAAACATGTCCTTTGTACCTCGTTATATTCAACTGAGATAGCTGGTGGCATTTCAAAATGCCAGATGTATCCACGAGTCCTAACTATTGGGACCTCCTTGTCTGCCTATATCAAAGTCTATACCAGGCTCCTGGAGACTGTATCCTGAATACTTTTCAGGATATTAGTTCATTTATGTTACATCCCAGTCTCACTATCCTATATAACTCTTTGATTTATAGCCTACATGTCACAACAAAGTAAACCACACAACATTGGAAAACTGTATAATATAGTTATAACAGATGAAGTTGAATTTGCAAAGGAAGAAGATAATGTATGAAGGTGTTGATGTTACTGAAACAATAAAAAATGGGCTCTCAACTTCATTATCAGAACCAGGTCTATATAAAACAGTCTTATCACTAAGTAATAAATCCCACTGAAGTCAGAGTGAGTTCTTTTCAATTAAAGATCATGATAAGAGATGGAAAGGTTAGTTTTTACACTTTTCAGGCAAAAGCAGCTATCCTTGGCCAAATTGTGTACTTTACCGGACCACAATGCTTTTGGAAGGTGGAAATTATTTTTTAATAATTTGATTTATAACATTCTCAAATCATGTTATCACAACATTCATTGGCCAGCAAAGTACCCCCCTTAAAAAGATGTTTTAGCAGGTTGAATAATTACAGTAAACAATTAGTCACAGCAGCTGTTTTATTCTCTTTTTTTCAGGTGTGGATTTCATATAAAAGTATGCCATTCCATATACAGTACAATTAAACTATATCCTGCCATTTGAACACTCTACTAAAAGAACAGTTTTCAAAAACCTAGTGTTTGATTAAATCCTTTTAAAACATATTGGTAGACCTCTAATGATCTAGAAGTACTATTCTAAATAGCAAATGTTCCACGTGCTTTATCCTTGCTCACCTCTTCTTTCACAACTTTATAAACTTTCTTCATTTTTGCAATCTTCTGTCTAGCTTGATAAGAGCGGCGCTGTGACATTCTCTGGGCTGCTTTTTGTTTTTGTCTCGATAGGGAAGTAGTTATGAAACCAGGTGACATAGACCTAGAAAAGAACTGGTGTTCTGAACATTATTTTCACAGATCCTAGAGTGCAAATGCTACTATGGATAGGAAATGTTATTAAATATTAACATGAATACTGTGAAAACTACTATTTTTGTGCTCTGAAGCAGAGATGTATTTAGCAACACTTACTGGTTTAACAGTCATTGGCTTATACCAGCCCTCTTTACATACATGCAGTGCACATAAAAAGGGAGTAACCACAGTCACAAAATTACACACGTTTTGAAGCTAATCAATATCACTAGAGATTCTTCCAGGAGGTCATATTGCTAACCTATTTTTTTCTTCCTATTAAGGAACATATGTGCAAATTTACACTGCTATTACTTTTTTGTCTCTCACTTCTGGAAAGCAGTGACTTAAGTGAATTCTATATATCTTTTCAGAAGTAGAAATATTAAACTTTCTAATAATATCCTAGGCACTATTTTTTCCCCAAATGATACCTCTAACTTGGTGGATAACACAACTGATGAAAATAAAAGAAATGGGAAAGAAATGCAAATATCTACGTATACCTGAAAACCATGGATGCCTTAAAAATAATCTCTGAAGCTTAGTTACTATTTAGGTTATTTTTTAATTTAAGATTACATGGCCACCCAATTTCCAAATACTGTATGTGACTTTGGACAACATACGGTCATAAAACAAATCACAATGTAGAAAATATCTCAGATCTAACAATGAAAACAAATAACACAATTGGACATATATTCAGTCTCTCAGGATAAAGCCACCTAATATTCTGGTCTCAAAGTCTGAAAGAATATCCAGGTCTTCTTAAAGACTAACGTGATTGAGACCAGTTCAAATATTAAAGGGGAGATCATTCCATTGGGCTGGTGCCACAAGTGAAAAGGAATTCTGGTTCTGTCAGAAGGCATTATTTTAAAGTTAGGGAGCTGCAGCATACCCACTCTGTTGCAATGTTTGGGATGCATGCCATTAAGCACTTTAAAGGTCATGACTCAGTACTTTGAATTGCACTTGGAAGCTTACTGGGAACCACTACATTGATGCATTAAGGCAGGGCTTTTCAACCTTTTCATAGATTGTACCACTTTTAGGACATGACAGTATTCAAGTACCACCAGTGCTTAGCAAGGTGTCAAAAACTTGATGACTAAAAAATAAGGTGGAGTTTGGGGTTTTACTGGTTAGATTCATTTGTTGTTATAGAAATGGCTAGTTTTTATTATTATGGAAAAGTAAAAAGTTGAGGTTCAATGTCAATGCTTCCTTTTACTGCAAGAGGGGAAGTCGGAAATCAATGCCTGTTATTTTTTTCCCCTTCTTCCCCTCACTTTTTCCACTTTTTTCCTCCCCACTGTGTCTACTATTTGTTTTTGTATTTTTGTATTTTATTCTATAATCTAATAAAATGTTACAAACTGAAAAAAAGGGAAAAAGTACCGGTTTTAATTTCTTCGGTGGCAATTCCTTTGCTGAATCACTTTCCCTTTGCACTGATCAATGTATGATGAATTAATGTATTTATTAATATGCACTACTATCTTGATGGTCAGGTGGCTGGTCATTTGTCTTCCTCTCTCCCTCTCCTCTCTCGTTCTCTCACTCTTCACTTGCAAAAGCCCCTCACTCTCTCTCACACACACACTTCCCCCAAAAAGCTTTTCCACTCTGCCTCACACACATTTCCCAAAAAGCCTTTCCTCTCTGCCTTTCACACACATTTCTCCCTAAAAGCCTTTCCTCTCTGCCTCTCTCTCTCACACACACTTCCCCCAAAAGCCTTTCTGCTCTGCCTCACACATTTCCCAAAAAGCCTTTCCTCTCTGCCTCACACACATTTCTCCCTAAAAGCCTTTCCTCTCTGACTCTCTCTCTCACACACACTTCCCCCAAAAAGCCTTTCCGCTCTGCCTCACACACACCTCCCCAAAAGCCTTTCCTCTCTGCCTCACACACACATACTTCTCCCCAGTCCAACCAGTTCAAACAAGGCCAGCAGAGTAAGTCTGGTCAAGAGGAATACTGTTCCACAGGGCCATGACAGAAAAGGCTTTTTTCCTGGCCCACACCAGATGACACTCCCTGATAGACAGGACCCAGAGCATGCCTCTGCTAGATCTAACAGGATGGAAAGATAAAACCAGGAAGAGACAGTCTCATAAGTATCCCAGCCCCAAGCCGTAAAGATTACTTCCATCACCTCAGACATGGGAAACCATTGGTACAGAATGTTATTTCATCTAAACCAGAGGTCCCTAATCTTTTGGGCATCAGGAACCAGTTCCGTGGAGGTTTTTCCACGGACCAGAGGGTGCGTGGTTTTGTGTGCTGCCTGCATCCCGCGGATGGGGCTTTGTTTCTTTGTGTGGACCAGTTGCTGGCATGCTGCGCCCAGGTACTGGTCCACGGATCAGAAGTTGGGGACACCTGGTTTATACAACCAAGGATTGTATTAGTTTTTTTGGCTGCTGCCACACATTGATCATCTACTAGGACTCCAAGATGCCTCTCACAGTTACTATTTTTCAGCCAGGTTTCCTCTAATCTGTACTTGTACCTTTGGTTTTTCCTGCCTAAGTGTAAAACCTTGCTTTTTTCCACATTAAATTTCATGTTGTTGGAGAGGGCCCATTATTCAAGACTATCAAGATTTTTTTGGATCCTGAGCTTATCTTCTGGGGAGTTGGCCATTCTTGCCAGGTTAATGTCATCTGCAAATTTGATGAGTTCCCCTTCTATTCCCTCATCTAAGTCATTTATGAAGATATTGAAGAGTACTGGACCTAAGACAGAACCTTGTGGTACCCCATTGCTCACTTCCCTCCATATAGATGTAGTACCATTAAGGACTACTCATTGAGTACGGTTTGTCAACCAGTTACAAATCCATCTAGTGGTAATGTTGTCTATCCTAAATTTTTCTAGTTTACTAAGAAGTAGGTTGTGGTCTACTTTGTCTAATGCCTTGCTGAAATCCAAATATACTATGTCCACAGCATTTCATTGGTCTACTAATTTTGTCACAGAATGGACCTCTGGATGCCCACAGAAGCGTCCCTTGGCCTTCTTTCTGGGCGCCAGCAACCCAGAAACAGCCTCCGATGCCCGGATCAGGCCTCTGGATGTCTGCAGAAGCATCACCCGGCCTCCTTTTGGGGCGGCGGTGGCCCAGATTGGACCTCCAGAGGTTCACGGAAGTGTCCCCTGGCCTCGTTTCTGGTTGGCAGCAGCCCGGAAAAGGCCTCCAACGTCCAGATCAGGCCTCCAGAGGTCCACAGAAGCACCCCCCGGCCTCATTTCCAGGTGGAAGCAGCCTGGAAAAGGCCTCCGATGCCCAGATCAGGCCTCTGTAGGTACGCGGAAGCCTCCCCTACTTCGGTTCCGTTCTCTGTTGCAGAGAACAGAGGCCTAAAGTACTGTGAGATCATCTGAGATCAGTAACGTGAGATCTCACACCACTGGTCTCGTGTGATCTTGCATTACCTTAGGCCTCCATTCTCTGCGAATGCACCAAAGGCCTGGAGCAGCCAAGAAAGTGAAAGATCTCGATCTTCACAAGGTGAGTATCCAAGGCCTACTCCCTAGGGAGACTCGGGGGGGGGGGGGAGAGAAGGAATAGCCAGGGTGAATGTTGCAGTACCACTGCAGCCTTTCGTAAGGGTGAACAACTGCTGTGGTGAGGCAACATTCATAATTTCAGGACTTTTTCGTAAACACTAGGGGGCATAACTTCAAACATTTGCTAAGGGAACACTCGTAACTTGGGGCTTACCTGTACCTCCCTAGATTGACTGCCTGGTCTGCAGACTATAGTTTCTGTTTACCAAAGAACTGAGTCTCCTATCACCAATATTCACCTTTTTTCCCTTGGGAAGTCTGGAATACTTTTCTTCCTGTCGCAGGAATGCAGGGTTGTGCCTCTTTTTTAGAAACTATTGATGAATGCTCTTTTGTGAGTGTCTGTATATTTTCTTCCAGGGTGAGGCTATGAAAGCGATTGTTCAGTTCCAGAGAGACTTCATTGGAGTGGGCTACGGTAAATAGTAGGGGCTTTGCTCTTGTTTTCTTCTAAAAGAGACGTGTTTCCATTCGTCTTTAGGTACATATGTAGGCTCGTTTTTTAGGGAAGCTGTTTATTCCCTATTGCACGGGTGTCAAACTCAATTTCATTGAGGGCCGCATCAGCATTGCGGTTACCCCCAGGGTGGGCGTGGCCTACTGGGTGGGCGTGGCCAGCTCTACGCATCAAGGGTGGCTATGGGGGCCTGGGCAGGAGTGGGACAGATCTGAGGGTCTCTGGCAGAAGGAGGGTCTCTGGGCCAGGGCCAAGGCAGTGGGGGCCGTTCCCTCACTGTTTCCAGGATGGCTTCGCGGGCCACATGAAACCACTTTGCAGGCCGGATCCGGCCCCCGGGCCTTGTGTTTGACATGTCTGCCCTATTGTGTTCAGTTTGGATGTATCAGTTTTCTTCTTTATGTTCATGCATTTTTTAAGAAGCTGTTTGCTCTCTATTGTGTCTTTTGGTGTATGTTTTTTTTACAACTGCAATTTTTCTTGTTTACAATTTATTTATAATTTCATTATATTGTTTTTATCCTGTTTTTATAGCCACCCAAATAATATATTTGAGATGGACAGCCATATTAAAGAAAGAAAGAAAGAATATTAGTGGGTTAGGTTTAAGAAATTACAGTGTTTGGGATTATATTGTAGTTACAAATAGGAACTCTTCTTCTCTTGGCAATAATTCTTATCTGTCTTTTAACAAATAAAAGGGAAAGGGAAAAAAGACATTCCAAAGAAAGCTAGTAATCAAATTTGGCAACCATTGACATTATTTACCTAATTTGACAAACAGCCAAGATTTGAGCACGACTTGTCTCTTCGTTCTGTGGTTTCAGCAACAGAAATGGAAGTTCGGCTCTAAGTCTAGCAGACAGCTTCCCAGACTGTGCATAATCCATGATGTCATACACTATCATTGCTCTAGGCCAATTTTCCAATGTCAGCCTTCTCCAATAATTATGTCTGCCACCATAATATGCTGGAGTTTCATCCATATGACTGGCATACTAGAAAGCCATAAGGAAACAACGTTTATGAAATGCTAATTATAATTCAGTTAAGTTTGGGTAGCTTAATTATAATTTATTTTGTTCATTTTTAAAATTTACATCACTGCCCATCTCACTTACATGTGATTCTCGGTGGCATATATAGTTAAACATAAGTAAAACCATAATCTTCTACCATTAAAAACAATTAACACTTAAAACCTACGTTTAAAATACAATAATAAAAAGATAGAGGAGAATTCACTTTGGCAATATAGCTAATTAATAGGCTCCATGAGGTCCCAAAGCCTGATGCACATCCATGTTTTAAGGGCTCTTCTGTAGACCAGAAAAGTTGGGGGCAATCTCACCTTGGATGGGAGGAAATGATGTATCAAAGGGTGGGTACAACAGCAGAAAAGACTCTTTTTCTGGCTCCTGCTAAACAAAGCTCCTTGCCTAATGGGACCCACAAAATGACCTTCTGCTGGACCTGATGGGATGGGTAAATGTAATTGGGGAGAGGTGGCCCCCTCAAATAACCTTGTCCCACTTGATATAGGGCTTTACAGGTCATACCAGCATCATGAATTGGGCTTGGAAGCAAACCGGCAGCCAGTCAGTCTTGCAGAGCAAAGGTGCAATCTGTACCAGTTGAAGCTTTTAGACGCTCTTCAAGGGCAGCCCCATTTAAAGCACATTTAGTAATCCATTTGAAAAGAGACTAGGCCATGAGTGACTGAGAGTAGGGCTTCCCAATACAGGAGTGGGTGCAACTGGTGCTTAACATGAAGCTGTGCAAAGGGGTTACTGGCCATTACTGACACCTGTTTTTTTGAGCAGGAGTTGTGAGTCCAGAAGGACTCCCAGATTCTGCACCAGGTCTATTTAGGATAGTGCAATCCCATCCATCATCAAATATAGTAAATCCTCAGATAGAGAAGTTGCCAAAGCCACTTAGTCATTCCAGGGTTCAGTTGAAGTCTTTTGTTCCAGATCTCCACAGTTTCAAGGCAACAAAAGAAGACATGAATAGAATCACTTAGTTCTCTAAGCATGGAAATATATAACTGGGTATCATCAACACACTGACCTTATGAACCCCATGCTGACCCCATGCTGACAGATGATTTCACCCAGTAGATTCATATACCGTATTTTCCGGCGTATAAGACGACTGGGCATATAAGACGACCCCCCAACTTTTGAGATGATTTTCAAGATTTTTGGTCCTATACGCCGGAAAATCAGTGAGCCCGGGAAGGCATGCCCTCCCCTCTCACTGTGGAGGAAGCAGGGCAGGCTGGCGTCTGGTGGAAGCCGGCAGGGCAGTCCTGTGCACGCACGCACTCCCCGGCTCCTAAGGAGTTCTCGGGGAGCCATGGCAGGCGCCTCACGCTCTTCCCTCTTGAGGCAGCATCGGCGGAGCCGTCCGGCGTCAGGCGGGAGCCGCCAGGGCAGTCCTGCGCACGCACGCGCTCCCCGGCTATTAAGGAGCACTCCTTAGCAGCTGGGGAGTGCGCACGTGTGCAGGACTGCCCTGCCGGCTCCCGCCCGACGCTCTTCCCTCTTGAGGCAGCATCGCTCCCCCCTCGGGGATGCCAGACGCCAGCCTGCCCTGCCTTCCTCCACAGTGAGAGGGGAGGGCGTGCCTTCCCGGGCTCGCTGACTTGCAGCCAAGCCGGAGCCGAAAGGGGCTTTTCCTTCCACCCACCCTTTGGAATAGATGCAAGAGCTCCCGGGGTCTGGCGTTTGCAAGGGGGAGGGGAAGGGGCTGAGAGGCTCTTGGGGGTGGGAAGGGAGAGTCACGTTGGAGGGGGGACTGGACTAAGGAGGCTTGAAGTTGCTTTGCAAGAACGGGGGCGCTCGATTGATTTATGTACTATTTTCTGGCGTATAAGACGACTGGGCGTATAAGACGACCCCCCAACTTTTGAGATGATTTTCATGGGTTAAAAAGTCGTCTTATACGCCGGAAAATACGGTAGATGTTAAACAGAAATAGGAAAGTACAAAATATCTGATTTTTTTTTAATGCTATGCTTCAATGGTTAGATGGCCTAGACCAGGGGTCAGCAACCTGAAACAGTGAAAGAGCCAATCGGAAACGGTTCCCTCACAAAAGGAAGAACTGGGAGCCGCAAAAAAAGTGTGCGCGTGCGCACATGCACAGAACAAGGTTTGACTGAAGAGAGGAGCCAAGGCGAGATATGCACCTACCCTGCATATTTGAATTGATTGGTTAAACTTTTTTAGTCCCACTTTTTGGGGGGGACTACACATAGCAGAAGACTGGGAGCCGCAGGAGATGGCTGAAAGAGCCGCATGCGGCTCCGGAGCTGGGGGTTGCAGACCGGTGGCCTAGACATTGGTATTTGAACATAGATCTTTTTAACATTTACATTTTATTGTGATTTACTAATCTAGCTAAAATGTTAATATATATTGCTAGTCCATGTATGAAATGCCATACGCTAAATAATAAATAGTACCGACTGAGTCTTGCAGCATTCCACATAGTAGGAGCCAGAAGCCCTATCTTTCGCTCCCAATTAATACTGAATAGAACTGGACTCAGAGGGAGGAAATGAACCAACACAATACCCTGCTGCCCAATCCCAGCCCTCAAAATTGGCCCAGGAGTATAGCATAAAATGACGGTATCAAAAGTTACTGAGAGTTCAAGTACAGCGAGGATTGAATGCACTACAGTACTCATTCCTACCAGAGATCATCCAAATGCCAATGTTGTTTTTGTCCAAATTTGGATCTGAATCCTGGCTGGGTGCAGGTTGGGTAGGTACAGGGAATGTTACTTATATGTTACTTATATGTAAGTGTGTAGGTCTATACATATGTTGTATATAGTATGTTTAAATGTGTGTTATGTATGTGTACACTTTGAGAGCAAGCAACTAATTTTCATTTTTAGTGTGTGCCATTGTGCCCACAGTAAAAAAATGACAATAAGGGCTATGTATCTAAGGCATAGTGCAGGCTGGCAATGTAAGATATGAAATGATAATTTTAAGTTATAGGAAGTAGATTTTGATTTAATATTAGGAAAAACAGCTAGAGCAGTTTAACAGTGGACCCATTTATCGCAAATGTTACAGGTCCTTTCATTAGAGCCATTCAAGAACTATGTATTGAAAATGCTTTTAATTTGGAACCTAAGGGGATTAGACTTGACTGAATGGCACTTTAGTATTTTTTTAATTATATAATCCCATGTGATAGATAAATCTTAGCACTGCTTACTTGCATGTAATCTCTTATTGTAGCAATATCTATTTCATCTGTTATTCCATGCCTTTTATTCTGAAGTTCATCTTGAAGAATCTGATTATAATACGTCCGATATCCCATTAATTTGCAAGCATCAACAGCTGCCTAAAAATATTAGAAAATATAAATAACTGATAATAAATCACTAAGAATGAGTTCAGAATCTTAATGGAAAATATTCTTATTCCTACAATAAAAGGGCATTTCCTCTTCCCTCACAAATCTACCCCAACATCTAATTTAGCACATCATGGGGAGCCAATATGTTGAAAGCTTGATAACTCAATGTTCTCTCCCATACCATTTTTTGGGGGTGGGTGGGAGGGAGGGACAGAACTGGGTAAGATATGGTGACCATTTAAATTCTGCCTATTTAAGTTCCCATTTATCTGTTTGTGAAAACCTTTCTTTTTATTATTTTAAAACTATGGAATGAAATCCTTTGGAAATTATATTCAACTTGCACTTCTCTGCCTTCAGAAGAGCAACCAAGAAACAGCATATTTTAACTGTTACCATATTGCACCATATTTTAACTGTTTGTTCTCTATATTGCATTATTTTAAGTATTATTGATACTAAGCAATATTTTACTATCATTACTGAGTAGGAAAGCAGGATATAATAAATCAATTAAGTACAGTTTGAGGAATAAATAAGTGATTTTTGTTTTACTATCAATGTTTACATTTCTGAAGTAGTTATTTACCAAGCAATGTCTTGGCACTGCTGATATAGTTGGATTTCCATATTCATGTATTTTTGTGGTGGCAGTGGTAAAATTTATTATATTAATCTTTTACATCAGTGTTTCTCAACCTTGGTAATTTGAAGATGTATGGATTTCAACTCCCAGAATTTCCTAGCCACACATCTTCAAGTTGCCAAGGTTGAGAAACACCGTTTTTACATACGGGCCTGAAGTCATGCCTGTGTTGCCATTTCCTCCTCCTCCACTCTTGGCTTCCTCTTGCCAGTGCCAGGTAGAGGACTTGTTGAGCTGCTTATACTCAGGTGGCCGGTAAAGCTGTCACCAAAATGGCTGCTAGAGGAAGTGGCGAGCACTCTCTTCTTCTCTCTCCCAGACTGGATGAATGTATTTTCTTTTTGGGACTTCAAGCCATGATTTTGCATTGTAGGTCACATCTGAAGTATACTGACACACATAAAAACATCTGGGGATATTTGAGCAAGAGTACAGATTTTTGTGGAATTTCACATATTTTTCAGGAAACATTGACCTTTAACCCTTGAGAATTCAGAGATACAATTCCTAAAATAACTGTTTCTTTAAAAAAATGAATTCTTTCACCCTCAAGAACTACCCGTTAAAGAGTCTTATCAGATATATTAAAAAGTAAAGGCATCCTCAAATCATATTTGATAAAATATTAAATAATGCTTAAATTTGCATGTCATCACAAGTATGTTACATGTCTACTCCAACTGAAGTAACATATGATAGATATTAAACAAGCAAAAAAGTTTGGATAGATAGAAAATTATCAAAAACAACAGTAGATTACCTTACTTTCTGATGTTATTACTCTTTTCCCACTGATGTATTGGTTGGTTTGGGTTCCTGATTTACAAAATATTTTAAATATAATAAAAGGGGGGAAATCAGATCCAGCAAATCTGAAGGGAAGAAATATCAAAACTGAGTAACTATGCAATAGTGGTGAGTATCTGTAGCTCAGGTGTAGGATGAGGGTGAAGATTTGTTCTCCGAGCTTGTGGGTTGGTTTTTGAACGTTTCATTACCAGGCTAGGTAACATCTTCAGCAGAGTTTAGGAGATGTCAGTATCAATTTTCTTTTCTGTTTATAAGAAATTCTCACTGATGACTCACACATGACCCATCACAAGACCCTTACTTGACACACCCATACCTGAAGAACACTGACACTGACATCCCCTGAACTCCACAGAAGATATTACCTAGCCTGGAAACAAAACATTTAAAGAACAAGCTCGGAAAACAAGCCTTCACCCTCATTGAGTAACTATTTTTATGGAAAATTTATTTTTTATGTTCTCCCTTAGAAGTCATAACTCATTTAAGTGTTTCATATTCAAATAATATGATTAATAATTATTTAAAACATTTTTATGTGGCTGTAAATTACGGCACCCAAAAGAACCACATTTCTGATGTAAGCACAATGTAAAAATATATTACTTAAATGATTCTGTTTTCTTTATGATAATTTGAGTTAGCATAGGTACTTTGTGCAAAAATTCCTTTTGGTAATTGACTCTATTGCAGTAAATATTTTCCTGTTATGAAGAGAAATAATTTATATTTCTGCACATCCAATTCCAAAGAATTTAGTGAATGTCTCCCCTTTCTGAATTACAACTGTATAGAAAATTCTGAAAAATTAGGTTATCTCTCAGCTATCATGTTGTTGTTAGCTGCGAAGTCGTGTCTGACCCATCGCAACCCTATGGACAACGTTCTTCCAGGCCTTCCTGTCCTCTACCATCTTCTGGAGTCCATTTCAGCTCACGCCTACTGCTTCAGTGACTCCATCCAGCCACCTCATTCTGTCATCCTCTTCTTCTATTGCCCTCAATCTTTCCCAGCATTAGGTTCTTCTCCAGTGAGTCCTTCATTCTCAATAGGTGGCCAAAGTATTTGAGTTTTAGCTTCAGGATCTGGCCTTCTAAAGAGCAGTCAGGGTTGATCTCCTCTAGAACTGACCGATTTGATCGCCTTGCAGGACTCGCAGGAGTCTTCTCCAGCACCATAGTTCAAAGGCCTCAATTCTTTGGCGCTCAGCCTTTCTTATGGTCCAAATTTCACTGCCATACATTGCAGCTGGGAAGACCATAGCCTTGACTATACGCACTTTTCTTGACAGGGTGATGTCTCTGCTTTTTAGCGTGCTGTCTAGATTTGTCATGGCTTTCCTCCCGAGGAGCAAGCGTCTTTTAATTTCTTGGCTACAGTCCCCATCTGCAGTGATCTTGGAGCCCAGGGAAATAAAATCTGTCACTATGTCCATTTCTTCCCCATCTATTTGCCAGGAATTGAGAGGGCCGGATGCCATTATCATAATAAAAACCAATTCTGAATGTACAGTATAACTCTTTCCTCATCTTTCTTGACAGTAAGTGATCGGTTTAATCAGATCAACGTATGTATGTGTTGAAGGCTTTAGCAAAAACAATCTAATGCCCATGTTCACAAAAATTATTAAATAGAATCTATATATTTCAGACTTTCTGTTTGTAAATCTGAATATGCTCCTGTGGCATAAATAAATACTTTTGAAAACATTAAAGAACAAGGTATTAATCTCTCTTTCTTCACATTTCTTACCTTGCTATTTGTCTGGTTTCTACATTTCTCCTTAAATATAATCTGATCCATGCACTATGTTTGAACAATATGGTAAACAAAAGCACAATTGGCTTGAGAGTGTAGAATATAGTGGCTGTCACCCTAATACTGTTTGATTCTGCTGCCTATAAAATATAAATGGTGCTTAAAATGCACTGATTCCAGGGTACTTCTTTGTACACAAAAACACTGTCATGTTGACAAAAGTAATCTCATACAGAGAACCAAGGAAAATAAAAGTACTAATATTACCTGAATCTGACTTTATATTGAATAGTAGGTTCTTTAAGAAGTTCAGCTTCCAAAGGACTCACTCTTTTTAAAATGTCATAGCTAATACAACACTCCTGAAAGAAATACAGTATTTAACCAATAGATTTGCAACATTTTATTTACAGAAATGTTATGATTGTCGTGTACACAAATTGAGGTTAATAAGGGAAACAGAGAGGCAACAGTATGCTTAAAATAGCCCAACATTTAGAAACTGAAATATTTGGGGGGGGGGAATTAACAAGCAAATAGCTCAATGATCACTCGGCATATTCAGTATTTATGCAGTTTTGAATATCACTGGGATGAGGATGTGGGAAAGAGAGGGTTATTGGAAATCCTAAAAGAAATCATATTATATCACTATTTGGAGGCATACTAAATAACATGATCCATACTACAATTTACAGCCCTAGTTTTCAATTTTTTCACTCAGAAAAAGAATATCTGCTTTTCAGTATATTTTAATTAGAATATTGAGGTATTTATTAGCACTAGATCGAAGACTACCAAAACATCCCATCTTTAGGCAAAATAACAGTAATTGAAGCATGATAAGATAATGCTGTTCAACTCTAAAAATAAATTTTGCAATTAGTAATAATTACAAACATAAGGCAGAGATAGGTGACCAAGGCTGCATTATTTTCAGTGGAACAAAAGGCACGAGACGATGCAAAAAACCTAAATATATTACATATATAAGAAAGACTGAGGCTTTAAAAAAAACCTTGGGGATATTTTATTTTTTATACTATGTATAAAATAATTCAGAATATGTACTATAATTTAAATGCTTCCTGTTGCAATTGTTGGGAAACAGAATAATTGGTTTCTTACTGCCAATAAATGATTGGTGAAGATAAATCATTACTTTCCCGTTACTAATGGCAGAAACCCTCACAAAATTTGTAGAGGATTGCTGGAAGGAAAGAAGAAACTGTGGTAGAGGAAGTCAAGCTATTCTCCACAGCACCTGAAGCTAGGACAAGAAGCAATGGATGGAAACTAATCAAAGAGAGAAGCAACCTAGAACTAATGAGAAATTTCCTGACAGTTAGAACAATTAATCAGTGGAGCAACCTGCCTCCAGAAGCAGTAAATGCTCCAACACTGGAAGTTTTTAAGAAGAGACTGGACAGCCATTTGTCTGAAATGGTATAGAGTTTGCTGCCTGAGCAGGTGGTTGGACTAGATGACCTCCAAGATCCCTTCCAACTCTATTATAGTTGTTGTTGTTGTCATTGTCATTCTCATCATCATCATCATCATCATCATTATATGCAGGGGAATGCAACTGATGTCACTATCAAGCCATAAAGCCTAGCCAAAATACTGAATACGTATATATAGGTTGCAGGTCTATATCCCTGGGGAGCATATGATGTTGCAAAGGTACAATACTGCACTAAACTGTATTTTGAATGGTGACAGTTAAAGCTCAGATATGGATCTGTTTTAATTATTAAAATAAATTTATCCTTTCCTTTTGCTTGTTGTCTCTGAATCTGCAATGCAAATGTTATTCTATATCTTTGAAATCCATTGAGCTATTAATTTAGCTCAAATATCTGTTTTCTGTTAGCTGTTTAGGAGGGTTTTTTTTAAAAAAAAAATCCCATCCCAGAATGTCATGTTCTTTATGTATCTGAAGCTATTGCTTTTACATGTCTCTTAAATGGAGAAATTTGGGGAAAAATCTGTTTTATTCTTATATCTTTACAGTAAAAATGCTAACTTTAAAAAAAACAAAATTAAAGCTGAATATTCAATAAAAAATCCAATATTTTATTTCTAACCAAAATAAGATAAATAATAAATTTATCTCAGTATCGCATGGTGCTAAATACTGGGTTCTGCCGTACTTCTCCTAGAGCAGGGGTGTCAAACTGGTGGCCCATGGGCAAATGCATCAAGTGCAGGCCATGCCCGCCCCGGCTCCGCAAAGGCAAAAAAGGTCACAATACGTCATGTGATGCGATCGAGTTTGACACCCATCTAGGGAATCAGAATGAATCTTTAGAATTCTAGAGACAGTTTAATCTAAGTTTATCTAGGTTTAATGCTGATTGAAACCCTGTAGTGACTTGTGTGAAACTGAAAAATAAATGAAATTATAATAAGAGAGGTTAATTTACATTTATACTTAAAAATGCTATAAAAAAATTGGAAGTCATTTTTTGTATTTCTGTTTTGCATTTTTTCTGTTCTTTTCTTATTTTTTTAATTTTCTTCCTCCTTGGTTCTTGTTAATTTTATCTTTCATTTTTAAATTTATATTTTTACACACACAAACGCACGCACACATGCACCCAAACCTTCAGAATTTTAATTTTCTAGACAGCATTGAATTCTGTAGTCTGTAACCTAAAGGGAAGATTCAGATTTTCATGTGATTGGGAACCTTCAACAGAATCAGGGAAAATGGTAAAATAATTGGATGGCACAAAAATGAATCTGAAAAAAAAACATGGCATCTAGCTGAGAAATAAAAAGTGTTGAGGTAAACCTTATTTAGACATCAGGCACCAATTGTCAAAACAAAATTTTATCTGACCTGATAAGCAATTGTGATAGAGTCTGGATATGTTTTTGAGAGTTCTGACTTTAGAATACCAGCTTTGAACACATGTGCTGGAACAATGCTATTTCATTCAATCCTTCAACATGTGTGGATCTCTGCTTCGTAACTCACTGAATTTGTCCTTGGATGCTGTTTTTGCTTCATGTTTTATGATTCTTTGGAAACTTTTGCCTGATATCTGACCTGGATTTCAATTAAGTTGTTCAAAAGCCTCTTGACATAGCTTGCCACTGATGGTAGTTATGCTGTTTCTACAACTTTGATATTACAAAGCAAGACAGAATCTTTTATACATCAGAAATTTTTACATTATGTGAACACAACTAATATGTCTACAGATAGGGGAACTATATTACAGTAAAACAGGGTGTATGGAAAGAAAAAGAAGTTAAGGGGTAAAACCATAATGCTACATTTAGTCAGGCATTACTGTGTACATGACCATACCGCTGCACGAATTGTGTGTTTCAGAAGTTTAAATAGTCTTTTTGTCATGTGCATCCACCATCTCTTTTGAATTTGTACAGCTGCTTGCTCTCTTTTAACCCTGGTGAAAAAAAATAAATGTTACCAGCTTTGCGTACCACTGTACGATATTTAAACTTTAAAATATTGGGAAATTATTTGAACAGACAACTCAGAAAAGTCAGATATTTCTAGACTGAAATTATTAGTAATAGGTCAGACATTCCTATATTGTTCGTTATTCATAAACCTTAGATGAGATACATATAAGATACATATACACAACTTCAATAATATTCAGAACAAATCCAGAATGAAGTCAAATGAGTGAGGTGAAATGGAATGCCCCAAGACCTTGGACCAGTCTCAGATAGTATGTAAGGTCTTGCCTCAGCTAGCCCTCCCAAGAAAGCAGAACTATTGAGACAGGCATCATCTCAAAAGGAACTTTTATTGAGAGACAGTGACAGCAAGAAAGCAAAGCAAGACCTAGTATTTTCCCATGTGAAACGTTACATTAAAACATCCCTTACAGCAGGGGTGTCAAACTCAATTTCATTGAGGACCGCATCAGCACTGCGGTTGCCCTCAGGGGGCTGGGTGGGTATGGCCAGGGTGGGCGTGACCTACTGGGTGGGTGTGGCTAGAGTGCGTATGGCCTACTGGGTGGGCATGGCCAGCTCTACATCATTTGCATCAAGGGTGCCTATGGGGGCCTGGGCAGGAGTGGGACAGATCTGAGGGTCTCTGGCAGAAGGAGGGTCTCTGGGCCAGGGCCAAGGCAGTGGGGGCCGTTCCCTCACTGTTTCCAGGATGGCTTTGCGGGCCACATGAAACCACTTCACGAGCTGGATCCAGCCCCCGGGCCTTGTGTTTGACATGTCTGCCTTACAGAGCCCACCCCAACGGCCAAAAGTCCAGTTTGATTTTACCCAATCCTCAGGTGCAAAGTTGTAATGGGAACCAAATTGATAAGCACAGTTTCCAGGCACCATTCTCAGGGGTTTGGTTTCCTCTCGGCCTCTTGCTCTTCTTCCCTCGGTGCAGAGCTAAGACAAATGGCCCAGGGCACATTCCTTCTTCCATTTACACCCCATCCCAGGCTCCCCATCCCAGCAGAATAGCAGAGCATCTTCCTCCCAACAGAATGGCAGACCCGAACATAGAAAGAAAAGCCATATAATAAATGAGGGTCTGACATAGTATTTCTTCTCTTTACATGGTATCATTTTTATCCTTCCTTTAACTAGAAAATTGGGAAAGTGAAAAGATATAGCTTTCTGACTGATACATCTAAACTGACTAGCCATACTTTTCAGAAAAACTGAGATGTAATTATTTTAGGCATTTTATCTCGAGAGATATAGTAACTATAATGCTTTGTGGTATTGATTTTTATGTGACTTTATTCCATTTATATTCCAAGCCAGTCCTTTCCCAATATTTATTGATTTTTTTTTTACATCCTGTTTTCCCATTTTTCTTTTCATATTTTTTTTCCTTTTCATGTTTTTGTTTTGACTTAGTTTGTCTAGATTAGTCAGTTGGTCAGTCAGTCAGGTACTTTATCTCACACTATTATAATCTTAATTGCATATGATTTGTAATGATAATCTATATTTTCAATAAATAGGAAAATGATGACTGTATAGAAAGATAAGTAGGAATAAGGGGAATAATTTATGAATTAAAAGATATATTTATGATTTTTGGAACTGATGTAAGACATTTCCCTGAGAGGAGAGGCACATGGAGATAGTTATTAAAACATACTTCTTTGATACTTCTTTTTCCTTTGATCTCATTTCAGTCAGTTGCTAGATCATGCAATAAAACTGTCTCACTATTTTAAAAAATAGGTCTCCTGTCTCTCCCTCACAATTTCTTTCTTTCGTATCAGTGTCTATCCATATCTGTCAAATTATTTTAGCTTTCCTGATCACCTGAATGCCAGTGTCCATCTCCACCTACCCTTTCACTCCATTATTTCTTACTATATGTTCTTTGATATATGGACTAGTCATGCCAGTGTATGATTTTGTATTTTTCCATTCAGTGTCAAATCCCTTCCAACAGTTCCACAAAACCATAAAGCACCTTTAATTATTAAATTATTCCCAATGTTACTGTTCACTTTTCTATGTGAGCATTTTTTTCATCTTTACTACAAATATAGAAATTCTATACTCACTGGAAATGTATTTATTTATTATTCATTACAAATTACTGCAGTGTTAAAAATTTAAATAGAAGAATTGCCATATATTTTAGCTGCTTTAGAATAACACTCCACTATCCTGATTTCTGATTTTTTTTACCATATTAAGCATGGTATTTCATTTTTATCATCATCATCATCATCATCATCATCATCATCATCAAAATAGTATTATTTGGAATTTTAGGCTTCATTATTAGCATTTTAAAAAGTGATATTAGCATTTTAACCTGGCATCTGCACCTCTTTTCTAACTTCAGGAAAATATTTTTTTTTTGTTAGCCAAGGCCATTTCTACTGATATGGGAGAACTTGTCTTTTCAGCACTTTAAGCAATATGACTTGTTGCACAGTCAGCCAGATGTTCAGACTGGATTTGAAATTTATATCTACCTATCGAGTCCTTGTCAAGGACATGCAATAGGTTGGTGTTATTATATATTATTATTATATAATATAATATTAATATTATATTATAATATTATATTATATAATATTATTATAATATTATATTATTATATAATATTATTATAATATTATTATATTATAATATTAATATTAATATATAATATTATATAATATTATTATTATGCTTGGTCATACAGTCAGCCAGATGTTTAGACTGGATTTGGCATTTTTAACAACTTACTTAGCCCTTCTCAAGGACTTAGGATACGCAGATATTAATGTTTCACTGTGTTGAATATATCATGGCAGGATATATGTTCCAAGTAAAGCTGCATTTGCAATTGACTCAAGGTGATTTTGTCAATGCCGATGGTATTAAAGTGGTGCACCAATTGTTTTGGGATTGCATTCAAGGCACCTAATAGTATTATATGGTTAATCACACAGTCAGCCAGATGTTCAGACTAATTTGGCATTTTTATCCACCTATCGAGTCCTTCCCAAGGACCTGGGACAGGCAGATGTTGATGTTTGATGGTATTTTTGCAAGATGTAAGCTGTCCTGTGTAAAGCTGTCTTTTGCAATTGACTGATATTAAATTTATTAATGCCAATGGTGTTCAAGCGGTACTCCAGTTGTTTGGGATTGTAACCAAGGCACCTATTACGATTGGTACTACCTTTGCTTTCTTTTCAAATATGCTTTTCTTGTTGGGTTTGATCTGTAATAACAGATCATTATTTCTGTTTTCTATCTCTGTATATTTGCAATGGGCAAACACCTTTTCTTCCAGCATTTCTACAGCTGCTGGCCTGGTTGTTCAGCCAACAGTCCTGAGTCATGTAGCCCATTTTTCACCAGATGTCCAAGAACTCCAACACCTAGTGTGGTCTTTGTTGATTGGGCAATGATTGAGCCAATATGGGATTCCGTAATTTACATCTCACCATATTTTTTATGAGAGACACACTCTTTGTCTAACTCCTCTGATGAGATCTATCCAGTATAGCTGAACCCCTGGCATAATTCTCTGAAGTATCTTCCTCAGAGCACACAAGCCCCACATAGTGGCTTGCTGAGGGTCAAGGTGGTATTATTATTATTGTTGTTGTTGTTGTTATTCGCATATCTCAAGAGTTTGAGACTGAACGGAGCAGAACAGTATTCTGAAAGTCCTTGAATACACTTAACAAAACAACAGAGTTGGAAGGGACCTTGGTGTTCCAACTCCCTGCTCAGGCAGAATACAATTTCAGACAAATGGTTATCCACTCTCTTCTTCAAAACCTCCAATGTTGGAACACCCACAACTTCCAGAGCCAAGTCATTTCACTGATTAATTGTTCTGTCAGGAAATTTCTCCTTAGTTCTAAGTTGCTTCTTTTCTTGATTAGTTTCCATCCACTGCTTCTTATCCTGCTTTCAGGTGCTTTAGAGAATAAGTTGACCCCCTCTTCTTTGTGGCAGTCCCTTGCAAGTTTTAAGAATGGTACAAACTCAGATGGGAAAGAATAACGTAACCCATAAATGTGCCACTTGTGGAATGTTATGTAGAATCAGTCTTTTCTACCGTTTAAGTTTTTCACTAAGATGATTAAAGGCCTGGAGACTAAAACATATGAAGTACAGGTTGCAGGATTTGGGTTTGGCTAGTCTAGAGAAAAGGACTAGGGGGGACCTGATAGCAGTATTCTAGTATTTGAGAGTTGCCACAAAGAGGAGGGGTCAACTTATTTTCCAAAGCACCAGAGGGCAGGAGAAGAAACAATGAATGGAAACTAATCAAGGACAGAAGCAACCTGGAATTAAGGAGAAACTTACTAACAGTGAGAACAATTAACCAGTGGAACAGCTTGCCATCAGACGTTGTGGGTGCTTCATCACTGAAGGTTTTTAAAAAGAGACTGGACAGTCACTTGTCTGAAATGGTAGGGTCTCCTGCTTGAGATGGGGGCTGGACTAGAAGATCTCCAAGGTCCCTTCCAGTTCTATTCTGATTGCTTGAATGATCAATGTTTTTTATTGTTTCATTTGCTTTCTGACGTATTATATATAACAAATGTCATTTGTTTCCGTAGTTTCTATATCCTATTAAAATACTTGATTCTCCCCTTAATAAATGTTTTTTGCTTTGCTTGATTACTTGGTGATTCCTATTTTCAGGTGGGCAAAGAAGCCTCTTTGTGTGTCTCTCTCAAATTCAGGCATCAACTGAATTGTTTTTAAATTTTGCCTTGTAAACCGCCCTGAGTCCTTTGGGAATAGGGCGGTATATAAACCGAATGAATGAATGAATGAAAAATAAATAAATAAATAAATAAATAAATAAATAAATAAATAAATAAATAAATAAATAAATAAACTTCTTATCAGTTCCGCGCCACAATCGGGGGTCCCTGAATTTAGAGGCAACAAAGTAAGTTCAATTTCCCTGCTGGAAAGAAGTCGATTGATTTTTATTTGTAGGGAAGTGTGCTAGATCGAACATATAGCTTATACGAGTTTGTGAACTACAAAGAGAACAAGTTGTCGTTCCCAACAGACTTCAAAACCTGGTTAGGCTATTATCCCTATCTCATATTAGAGTCGAACTCCTGGAATAACAGGGAGGGAGGTTTACCTCTGGTTTTCCTTTTCCTTTTCCTTTAGGACGGAAGGCGATAAGGGCGTATCGTTCCACATCGTACCTCACTTTCGCTCGAAGACCCGTTTTCTCAGCATCTTCTGTCCAACCGCTTCCAGCGGTTGCCTAGATACTACACGCTCGACACACAACAGAAAGCAGGACAGACAAAACCCGCCCCCGAATAGTGGTTTGCTGTTTTTTTTAAAAGTGGCACGTAACGTCCGCCGGCTTTTACCATTACAGTACAGTACCCGTATATCAAGCGCATATTTTTGACGTCATCAGCCCTGGCTACACTTCAGGGGGGACACATTTTCACCGCTATGTTCAAGGTGAGAAAGTTTCCTTAGTACTTTTAGGAACAAAATTGGGGACATAGCTTTCTCCATCTTTGCTGCTGCCCACGCAACGTGCGTGTTTTGAGCTGAGATCATCTGTAGAGCAGTACTTGCTCGTTGGGCTTTTGCTTGTTAGTTGGAGATAGGCTAGGGCAGGGGTAGGCAACCTCGGCTCTTTTAGGACTCATGGACTTCAACTCCCAGAATTCCTAAGCCAGCTATGCTGACTCAGGAATTCTGGGAGTTGAAGTCCATGAGTCATAAAAGAGCAGAGGTTGCCTACCCCTGGGCTAGGGCTAGGGCTAGGGCAGGGGTAGGCAACCTCGGCTCTTTTATGACTCATGGACTTCAACTCCCAGAATTCCTGAGCCAGCCAAGCTGGCTCAGGAATTCTGGGAGTTGAAGTCCATGAGTCATAAAAGAGCCGAGGTTGCCAACCCCTGGGCTAGGGCTAGGCGAAGGGGTGGCGGTATTGCACTCATGCCAGTTTATCCAGCCTCAACCACCCACATTTGTTACCGAGTAAATAAATAAGGAACGGCACGAAAGGAGAAAGAAGACGAGCGTATGATGAGATATGAACAGCTCAATGACTAATAAAGCGCTGATTAAAATTGAAGTAACACTTCCGAATGTATAGTTGAGTGTATAGTTGTATGGTTGAATGTATAGTTAGTTATCTTTATTAGAATTGGGGAAAAGTCACAAAATATTAACTCTTTCTCATGTTAAATGATGCAAAAATGAAATGTGAAAAAAGACTAAAACAGTCACGTTTTTTTAAAAAAAGTTAGTTCAGCTGCCCTGTTCATTTTAAAGTTGATTGCAAGATTGAGATACACGATTGATTGATTGATTGATTGATTGATTGAATGAATGCATACTTTTGTCAACCTGAATGCCTCCAGAAGTCCTGAATCACAACTTCTGGGGTTCCTAGTCAGTATATAGTTGCATATCTAAACTAGAGGAAATAGATTTGGAGAAAGATGTTGTAAAAGGAATGGTGAACTTCCTAGTTTGAAAACATGTTTGTCTTGTAGAGCAGATATAAAAAAGAATTAAAATACAGCACTTAACAAAGCTAAACATTAACCTGATATGGAGGAATTACACCAACAGATAATTGTCTAGAAATAACATCCAGTTCATAATCCATATGAACATTCAAATTCAACTAACCTGTAAAAGAGAATTCATGTCCTCTTCACTATTGAATGGGAAACCTGTTTTCAGGCTGACTGTTCATTTATAATAGAATTTGGATATATTGGTTTATTCCTTAGTTATATTAACTATTTGTGCTGTCAGTTTACAGCTTTTTTATCCCTATTAAAATAGAATAATAAAATAAGATATTGAGTTCAGCTCCACTACTCAATATAGTTAAGTATATCCAACAGATGGCAGTCTGTTTGCACATATTCTGGAGACTTCACTTGTCCAGGAAATTGATTTTACTGTTAAATTGTTAGATAGATTGAATTTATGTATTATTTATTTATTTATTAGATGGGTATGTATCCTGCCTTTATTACTTTGTAAGTAACTCAAGGCAGTGAATGTTCCCTTCTGTTTTCCCCACAACAATTCTGTAAGGTAGGTTCGTACTGGAAATGTGTAGCATTTTGAAAATTAGGATGTATATTAATTATTATTTATTAAATTTATATGCTGCCCAACTCCTAGAGACTTTGGAAAGTTTACAAATGATAAAAAAACTGAAAACATGACAATGAATATAACAAAAAACCAAAAAAGATAGATATTGCGTTATAACCAACCAAGTTTAAACAAAAGAACAGTACCTAAATTAAAATGAGGCTATCAAAGGCCTAGACCAGGGGTCGGCAACCTCGGCTCTTTTATGACTCGTGGACTTCAACTCCCAGAATTCCTGAGCCAGCATAGCTGGCTCAGGAATTCTGGGAGTTGAAGTCCATGAGTCATAAAAGAGCCGAGGTTGCCGACCCCTGGCCTAGACAAAGAACCAAATTTATAAATGCCCTACGTAGGGCTAAACTGGCAATAGTGCAGCATGCAAATCAGAGGAGTTACATGGACATAATAAGGCACACACTGCATACCACACCAGTTGAAGCCTCTGGATACTCTTCAAGGTCACTCCCATGTAGACCACATTGCAGTAATCAAGCCATCATGCTTATATACTGTATATTTATATTAGAATATAAGTTCTAAATATATATTTAAAACAATCTTTTATCCTCTTTTCTCTGAATCCATTTTTAATGTAATTGATACTCATGGTGACTAAATTAAAGTGTGCATGCTGGGCAGTGTGAGAAAAACCATGATTGCATGTTTGCAGTAGTGGCGAATATCTGTAGCTTGGGTGTAGGATGAGGGTGAAGGTTCGTTCTCTGAGCTTGCGGGTTGTTTTCTAAAATTTCCTTACCTGTGCCTATACTACATGGCTTTTTCTAATGGCTGTGCATGTGGTAACTCAGGACCCTTCATTGATAGCCACTGCTTGTCCTTTGCTGCCTGTATTGGTTCCCTGTCATAGGGTGTTGCTGCTCCACACTGCCTGTTCAGCCTAAATTAATATAACCTTCTCCAGTATCTTCTCCGACTCCTGAAGCCTCTTTGTCTTCCTTTCTCCATCTTCACAGCACATCATAATCCAAATCAACATATCCATCTTCTGTTGCCTTCTAACTGCCTTTCCTTCCTCAGTGTTCACTATGACACATACATTCTCCCCACATACTAATTACTAATGATGAATGCTGTTATAACTTTTAAAAAATATTGAATCATTCTACAAATCTGGCAGTATACATTTTCTCTTAGCATAGTGTTTTCTAGACCAGGGCTTTTCAACCATGGTATGCATACCACCGGTGGTACTTTAGCACCTGACAGGTGGTACACGACCCATAGCAAGTGTAGTGGGGGAGGGAACCAGTTAAAACGGCACCACGCAGGCCTGGAGATCAGCTGAAGCTGCAGGGCTTGGCAGAAGCCCCAGGATCTGCATGCGTGGCTGCATGCTGATTGGAGAAAAGGAGGAAGAAGAGGCGGAGAGAGGAAAAGCTATAAAAGGAGCGGGTTTTGGCAGGAGAGAAAAAAACACACAAAGCGAGAGAAGAGGAGAATAGGCCAGTGGTGGCGAACCTATGGCACGTGTGCCAGAGGTGGCACTCAGAGCCCTCTTTGTGGGCATGCATGCCATGTCCCGGAGATGGCAACCGTCCCTCTTCAACCAGCCACCTGAGGTCCCAAGTGGCCGGAAGCATCCCGGCACGGCTGGTTTCCCTCCCTGCCGTCCCATCCCTCCTGGCCTTGCATGCTCTCCTTTTCCTGGGCACGACCCATTGCATCATCTCCTCAGCTCTCGTCCAGCTGTCCAGCTCAGAGGCAGCTTCTCTGAACTGCTGGTGGTGGACTGCGGAGCCCCAGAGTGCGCTGATCGAGGAGCTGGCAGGCTGTGGTTGCTGACAGACACCGTCAGCCCCCATGCGCTCGCTGGCCTCTGTGTGCGGGGGCCGATGGTGTCAGGCAGCAGCTGCCCCGGCCCCTACCTTACCTTGCCCCATGGCCATGGCACCCTTGCCCTGCCTTGCCTCGCTTCACCCCGCAGGATGAGCTTTCTGCCCACTGCCCCACCTGCCAGAGACCCCCTGGATCTCCCCCAACCCTGCCCCGCCCCCACAGGCATCCCTCCCCATGAGCAACATTGAGGTGACCACACCCACTTTGGCCACACCCACCCAGTCTGCCATGACCACCACAGCCATGCCCACCCAGTGGGCCACATCCCACCTGGCACCCGGCAATAAATAAGTGGGTTTTGGGTTGCAGTTTGGGCACTAGGTCTCGAAAAGGTTTGCCATCACTGGAATAGGCTTTTGTTAGTGAAGCCATGAGGAGAGAGCAAGCAAGCGGCTTTTGCAAGTGAAGGGTCAGTGAAAGAGCGTGGGGCTTTTGTGAGCAGCATGTGAGTGAAAGAGCAAGAGAAAGCTTGTGCGAGCAACATGTGAGTGGAGCAAGAGAGAAGCTTGTGCAAGCAACGTGTGAGTGAATGGAGCAAGAGGCTTTTGTGAGCAACATATATGAATGAGAAAGAAGCTTTTGTGAGCAATGTGTGAGTGAATGGTGCAAGAGAAGCTTGTGCGAGCAATGTGTGAATGAGAGCAAGAGAGAAACTTGTGTGAGCAACGTGTGTGTGAAAGAGCAAGAGAAGCTTTTGAGAGCAACATGTGAGTGAAGGAGCAAGGGAAGCTTTTGCGAGCAACGTGTGTGAATAAGCAAGAGAGAAGCTTGTGTGAGCAACGTGTGAGTGAATGGAACAAGAGAGAAGCCTTTGCAAGCAACGTGTGTGTGAATGAGAGCAAGAGAAGCTTGTAGGAGCAACGTGTGAGTGAGAGCAAGCTAGAGGGTTTTGCTAGCAAAGGGTGAGGGGTTGCGAGCGAAGGGTGAGAGAAAAAGGGAAAAGTGAAGGGGAGAAGGGAAAAAGAAAAGAAAAGGTATTGACTTCTGAGTTCCACTGTTGCAGTAGGAAGGAAGCATTAACATTGAACCTCAGCTTTTTACTTTTTCATACTATTATAAACTAGCCATTTCTATAACAACAAATGAATCTAACCAGTAAATGCCAAAACTCCTGCCCTTTTTTTTTAGTCATCAAGTTTTTGACACCTTGCTAAGCGCTGGTGGTTCTTGAATATTATCATGTCCTAAAAGTGGTACAATCTGTGAAAAGGTTGAAAAGCCCTGTTCTAGACCAGGGGTGTCAAACTCAATTTCATTGAGGGCCGCATCAGCATCGTGGTTGCCCTTAGGGGGCCGGGTGGGTGTGGCCTGGGTGGGCATGGCCTACTGGGTGGGTGTGGCTAGAGTGCGTATGGCCTACTGGGTGGGCGTGGCCAGCTCTACATCGTTCGCATCAAGGGTGCCTATGGGGGCCTGGGCAGGAGTGGGACAGATCTGAGGGTCTCTGGCAGAAGGAGGGTCTCTGGGCCAGGGCCAAGGCAGTGGGGGCCGTTCCCTCACTGTTTCCAGGATGGCTTCGTGGGCCACATGAAACCACTTCGCGGGCCGGATCTGGCCCCCGGGCCTTGTGTTTGACATGTCTGTTCTAGACTATGAAAAGTCCTGTTCTAGACTATGTAGTCACATGTATTCCCAGAATTGTTTTTACTGATACTTTTTTCCTAACTCCAATTTAAATAACTAGAGTTCTAATTAAATAGTGCCCAACCCTTCTATTTGAAAACAAAAAGTCTCTATAATTTTGCTGTTTATCAGTAGTACACATTCTATCTACTTAGCCCAAGAGACAGAGAATAGTAATTAAAATGATAATAATAATTGAAGTGCCTCAGCAGATGGCATTGTCTGATTTTCTTTGGCCACAGGAGCTAAATAAGAGCATTCTTCATTAAAAAATGGTTGGGAGATGACCAGGAAATTCCATAACTCTAGGTTAGATTATGTAGTCACAAACTATTCTGCACAAGTAAGATATTAGCAAATCATTTTAATGTTGTTGACAAGTGAACTACAGGAATTTGTCTCTAGCAATTGAAAGAGATTTTACTTTAAGTGAAGACTAATCTCTGAATGTGTCTGTTGTGCTATTCAGTATACTTGGAGTGGGGGGGGACTGCAGTTGTGTTTTTTTACCTTTACTGTTTAATGTGATATTGGTTGAAACAAGCGATGTAATTAATGGCAATTTTGTTTTGGCCAACTCTAATGAAAAGTACGTATTAGCATTACAAAATTTAAGGCAGAGAATCAGTTGTATAACAAAATCCAGTCTAAGAAAATATAGCCATAAGGTCATATTGTTTTGTTCTTGCTTCTGCATGGATTGAATTTTGAGCAATTTGAGCTGTTCAAATTACAAAATGGAAATAGCCTGTATTGTGACTCTATGTCTAGAAAACTTGATTGAGCTACTCAATGAGTAAAAACTTAAGTTCTCAGTTTATGCCTGGGTTTTCCATAATTCATAATGTTTGTATGATTAATTACTATGAGCCATTGACAACTCACATTATTAATATAGAGCAGACATGTCAAACACAAGGCCCGGGGGCCGGATTTGGCCCGCGAAGTGGTTTCATGTGGCCAGCGAAGGCATCCTGGAAACAGTGAGGAAACGGCCCCCACTGCCTTGGCCCTGGCCCAGAGACCCTCCTTCTGCCAGAGACCCTCAGATCTGTCCCACTCCTGCCCAGGCCCCCATAGGCACCCTTGATGCGAATGATGTAGAGCTGGCCACGCCCACCCAGTAGGCCATATGCACTCTAGCCATACCCACCCAGTAGGCCATGCCCACCCTGGCCATACCCACCCGGCCCCCTGAGTGCAACCGCAATACTGATGCGGCCCTCAATGAAATTGAGTTTGACACCCCTGATATAGAGTATAGTGGCAAACAGATCTATATTTTAGCAATTTTATTTTTTAAAGTAGGTTTACCTTCTTTTATTCTGGAAGAGCAGATACCGTTCCTTCCAAATTGTATGGTTTGTAGCTATGGCAGATCACTGCTGCTTTAGCTGAGTCATTAACACCCAAATAATGACCTTGCAGAGTAACTGCATTCCCTTGAAAGCTCCGAGTGGCTGCTTTGAAACCATCCTGTGTTTTCTCTGCAAGGATCTGCATAGATCTATTTGTGATGTGATTGTTTTAGAACATGGCTTTTCAACCGGTGGTACGCATACCACCTGTGGTACTTTGCCACATGGCAGGTGGTACGCGACTGCTAGCCAAGTGTAGCGGGGGAGGGGAATGAGCTGAAGCAACCCAAGCCTGAGGAAGAGGCAGTTGCAGCTGCAGGACTGTCTGGGCTCTGCAGAAGCCCCAGGAGCCAGCAGGGCTCCAGCTGATTGGCGCTTCCAGAAGCAGCGCGGAGCTGGAGGTGCACTGAAGAAAAGGGGGGGAGGGAGAAAGGAGAGGCTATAAAAGGAGGTGGTTTGGGCGGGAAAGGAAAAAAAGAGACAACAGGGAAAGAGAAGGATTATGCAGCAGGCAGGGTGGAAGCAGGGACAGGGAAGAAGCAGCAGCTGTTGCTGGAAGAAAAGGTCCCATGGTTCGTTTTCTCCAACTAGGAGAATGCAATCAGCGCCGGCAGATAAGCATGTTGGAAAGGAGGTGGGTTTATTTAGTTCTGGATCAGCTGGCAGCTTGATTGGGTTACCATAAGGATTTTCGTACAGTTTTTACAGCATTTTGTAATTCAGAGGCTCCTTTGTGTGCTTTGGTTATTGGAATATTTTAGTCTGTATTTTAGGCTAGCAATGATTCCAAAATGTTGACTTTTGTAGGTTTAATCCCTTTAAACAAATGTAATTAGTTTTACCCCCTTATCTTGAGTCTGTCTATGGCTTTTAGAAAGTTTTCTTTGAAGGTAAACAGGCTTAATTAAAGGCCAAAGCTTTTTGCAATTGCTGGAGCCTTTCAGTCTTGGATTGCAACATTGTGACACGCCTGAGGCAGCTTAAAGAAAAAAAAATCCAGAGTTTATGTGTTTCTTTATTTTGTGAGCCTTTCTTGCTTTGCACTTGATTTCTCTGTCTTTAAGGGTACAGGGAAGAGATTGGGGGTGTTTGCATTCTTTACTACACTGTGGTAAGAGGAAGAAAGACTGACCAGCTAGCTCAGGGGTCTACAAACTTAGCAACTTTAAGACCTGTGAACTTCAACTCCCAGAATTCCTCATCCAGCCATGATGGCTGAGGAATTCTGGGAGTTGAAGTCCACAAGTCTTAAAAGTGTCAAGTTTGAAGACCCCTGAGCTAGCTGGTAGTGGTGCATATTAATAAACATGGATAAATTCATCATACATTTGTCAGTGCAAAGGGAAAGTGATTCAGCAAAGGAACAGACACCAAAGAAATTAAAACTGGTACTTTTTTACTTTTTTCTACAGTTTGTAATATTTTATTAGATTATAGAATAAAATGCAAACATACAGAAGGAAATAGTAGGACACAGTGGGGAGGAAAAAGGGGGGAAAAGTGAGGGGGAGAAGGGAAAAAGAACAGACTTCCTCTGTTGCAGTAGAAGGAAGCATGAACATTGACCTCAACTTTTTACTTTTCCATAATATAAATTAGCCATTTCTATAACAAGAAATGAATCTAATCAGTAAAACCCCAAATCCCCCCTTTTTTAATCAGGTTTTGACACCATGCTAAGCACTGGTGGTACTCAAATATTGTCGTGTCCTAAAAGTGGTACAATCGGTGAAAAGGTTGAAAAGCCCTGTTTTAGAGTTTTGAACTCTACATGTTAATGACAAGAAGTATTAGGATTTAACTGCATGCATTCAAGATTTGACTTGGTTTTAAACTTCTGCTATTTTTGAGGGAATTGTAGAAGTGTTGAACTTCCAAAAGGAGAGCTATTCCTGATGAACCAATGAATAAAAGTGAATTCTTGCTGCACAAGAAACATCTCCCACTCCCTTGTTCCTAGGATTAGGTTGCGGTGTCCAGAGCAAATACTAATTGATCATAAAAACCTGACCTTGTAATTTGATCAAGAGGATGAATGCTTTTCAAAAACATGTTTACATCTCTTCTTGAAAATGTCATTGGCTTTTTCCCCCATGATCAGCCCAGTGCTTTGTTTTAAGTTCCTGGTTCCTGTAGATTTGTTTCTTCCAATAATACAGGTTTAGAAGCTTACATATTTGACATAATACACACCAAGTACAGGAGATACAAGGAACAGCCTTATTGAGGCTCAAAAATGTGCTTTTGTGGATTTATATGCATCTTTCAGTTTCTACTTTACTAAAACTGTGCACAGTCGTGACAAAAACTTTGCTTAATTCATGTTTGAAATGCAATTATGTATCTTCAATTCCATTTGTACATATGAAATATTCCCATTTTTATTATATTTAGATAAGGCAGTTGATTGCTGCACCTGGTACCTTAAGCTTGCTTGCTGTACAGGTTTATGCTGATTCTGCTGAGAATAAATCTTCCAAAAAGAACCTACTAAAGGTTGATGAGGTATGAGTCTATCTTTTCTCTAAATGATTTCCTTATTTAACCATTCTCTAATTTCAGTATGTAGATTCATACGGTAATTTAGATTTCTTCTTTCCTAATGAAGTTATTCTTTTTTATGAAGGTGTGTTGCAATGCTGCCTCATTCTGGTTTATGTAGAATTTCTCATGTGGAGAACCCCTCCAATATACACTTTTTTTGGAACATAAATAGTAACTGTATTTACTGCTATTTACAGCTTTCACTCTATACCAGTCCATCACCAAAATCAAAGTATGTGGAAGATCCAGAGTCACAACTGGAAGAAACTATTTCTCATCTGCGGCATTCTTTGGAGCCATACGCAGCTTGGGTTCAGGTATAATTTGTATAAGCATGTTGTACAAGCAATTTATTGCAGAAATTATATGAGGAGAACCTATTTCTCTTTCATTCTAAACTGTAAACACAATAATTTCAGTGTTATTACTTTGTCAACTCAGTTATTTTGGTGGTAGCCAATCTTACCTGATGTCACAAAATTAATCAGGATTGGATTAAAAATGCCAGGGCCTGTGGTTTACACTGGGAAGTCCAAGAAATATCCCATACTTAAATTGCTTTGGAAGAAATGCCACAATCTTTTAATATACTAATAGTTGATTCAATTTTGCCCTTTTTAGGACTGTACTGGTAAAGCTATGCCTAAGGTAGAAAAGGCCTGTGCATATGTTAAAGGTGAGAGCATGTTTCCAGAAATTAAACTCTACACATTTTGGAAATATTATAATACATTGTTACTATATTGAGCTTGTGTCACTGTATATATTTTTAAAGTACTGTAATTTCATTATAAAGTCTGCTTGCATTCCCACTACCTATGACTGTTTTATGAATAAGGTCATACACCACCCTTCTGATAACAGTAGAAGGATACTTAAAAGGATTATTTGGAAGATATTCCAATATCTAGATATTCCAATATCTAGATTCTGTTTAGATATAAGCATTCATAGTGAAAGTAAGTAAATGTTTGTATACTTGAAAATACCATTTGGGATCCATTGTGCAAACCTCGTGCTGTGTGTAGAAATCCAAACTAAAGCATCTTGAATAAATGCTATTTAATGTCTACTTGTACAATTACATAACCCAATATCTCTCTTTCTCTCTCTTTTTTTTAACATTCTCCTGGCATATATTTTCCTGTATCTTAATTATAACAGGCCATAACATCCTTTCAGATAATTTCATTAAGTTACTTTTTGAGCAAAAATATGTTTAACCACTTTAATAACATGAGGATTGGAGGTGAGCAATAAGGAACAATTCTACAGGTAGTCCTTGGTGAACATCAGTTTCTTCAGTTACCATTTCCAACTGTTTTAATAGAGAAGTTAATTATCTAAAAGCTTTTCATACACTTCAGCGAGTGTAAATAGTCCTTGCTTATCAATTACTTATTCAATAATTTTACAGCCAATTTAAGACAATTTATGATCTTTACAGTGTCCCTCAATCAATTATTGTCCTGTGCCTGATCTGTGTTATTTTTGCCTTCAAGCGTGGGGAGATTGAAGAGGAAAGGATTACAAGAGAGTAAGCTATTTGCTCTCCCACACATCAAAAGCAATGAATTGCATTGACAGCCTAAAATGGCCACACGATGCAAATACCTTACTCTCTTTCAATTCTTTCCTTTCCAATCTCGTCACTCTGAGAGGGTGCAGTAAAAAAAGCACACAATTTCTTTAAGCAATGTCATATTCCTTATCCTTCCTCCTCTCAAAAATTGAAGAGAAAGGGATTTCAAGAGAGTAATGTATAATATACTGTGTTTACTTATATGAGAAGGTATGTCAGTGTAGTAAAGAGTATAAAACTTGATGAAAATTTTAAATGTCTTAATCTGAATGCAATTTAAATTATTTTTTTAAAATTTCCAGTCTAGACAGCAGGAAATTCCAAGAGAACAAACAGCTTTTTAAATAATATGAAAAATATACCATATGGTTACATTTCAAATGTAATACTGACCTGGAAAATGGATCTTGATATGCTAATTACCAATGAACAGTGGCAACAGTAAAGAACAGGAAAAACAAAAGAACCAATTGTTAATATTTGACTATGGCAGGTGTACCTGATTCAAGTCCCAATTAAACATAAAAATTGATTGATACTTCTTAGTTAATCATTGTTTCTTAGTATGACCTACGAACAAGATTGTCACAAGGACACAGTGCAAATATCTTTCTAACTAATATATCTATTATATTAGATAATAATATACCAAATATATTTCTAATTTTGTAACTAGCTATTTATAATGGAAACTTGCAAATAATAATAAATACTCTGGAATAATATTTAAATACTCTAGAAAATAGGTGTAAACAGGTAATGTGCTACTGTTTTTTTTAAAGAGAGTTATGAAATCATCAAAGCTCCACCTCCAGGATTTTATCCAAGGCTTGGTGTTATAGGTTTTGCTGGTATTGTTGGATTGTTCTTGGCAAGAGGTATGTTTGTTTTCAATGTTTGTTCAAATTTTGGTGTCCATTTACTCTTTCAGCAAGGCAGAACTTGAACTGCAATGTACAATTAATTGATACTATGATGCTCAACCAGAGTTTTACCATCATTACACTACAAATAAAAATTTCAATAGCTCAGTATTAGAATTTATTTGGAATAACCTGAACATGTTTCAGACAAGAGGACTGTGCATAATACAGGTGTAAAAATACTTATTATAAACCAACAATTGTATCAACTAATTCAAAAGTAAATTCCGTTAAGGAACAGAAACATGATGATTATGGATTTAATGACTCCTTTTTATACAGTGAGAATGTACATATTCTTGTACAGAATGACATTATATAAATCATGATCCTTTTTTAAATCCATCAGTTACTGTATGTTTAATAGACGTACATTGCGAGTAAACACTATTTTCATATTGTTGCTGAATTCATATGTTAAAAACCATGGCTTAGCTATAAGGTACATGTCTCTAGTAGATGAAGTAGAGGTAGAAAAGAATCCTGGCTAAACCTTGTCTCTGCTATTAATCAGAGATCCTTCTGGGCTCAATTGATAAATGAATAATCTGACACAGTAAAAGCACTGGTTATTCTTAAATAGCTTTTATGAATAGAGCAAGTGTTTATCACTTGTTGAATCTTTCTATGTGGCTAGGCAGTATGTTCTTTCCCAGATATTTTGGAACGTGGAGACTGAATTATAAATTAAGAATATGTGGGTAGGGTCCAGGCTTGCATCATTTTGCTTCAGTGTTTGATATTCCTTTGTTCTTCACTATCCTGTTTTCCTATATCTTTATATCTAATTGTCATCAGTTAACATATTTTCCACAGCCTACATATTGCCAAAGTAATTCCTATAATAGTAATAGAAAGAATAGGTAATTTAGTGTGGCTAAGAATCTGCCCTTTTTGGGGACGCGGTGGCTTAGTGGCTTAATGATGCTGGAACCGCTGACCAGAATGCTCTGCACTACGGCGGTTCGATACCAGCTCTGTGAGACAGAGTGAGCTCCTGCCACTTGCTCCCCAGCTCCTGCCCACCCAGCAGTTTGAAAGCATGCAATATTGGAAGCAGATAAATAGATATCACTTTGATAGGAAAAACTGAGCTATGTTTTGTGTCCGTGGGAAGGGAAGCCAGCTCTGGACCTAGCTGGATGTGAGACAGTGCAACATGAGATAAGGCGAGGCAAGACCAGCAGAGTTGCCTGGAAGAGCCAGCACCCTGAATACCACTAATCAGCTAGTGTAAGCTAGTTTGTCCCCTGTGGTGCACCAAGGATAGACAGGCAAGCATCAAACAGAATGAACTAGCAATTGAGGCTATCAGGACTGCATTATGTGTAGCATTTGTAGATATCCCTGACATTGTATGCCATACTCTAAATAAGTAAGTATGTATGTAAGTAAGCAAGCCCTTTTAATTTCATCTTACTCAGTATATCACCTACCAGAAGTAACATTTCTTCTGTGGAATAGGTTCCAAAATTAAAAGATTGGTGTATCCGATAAGCTTCATGGGGATTGGTACTGCTCTCTACTATCCACAGCAAACAGTTGCAGTTGCCAAGGTAATTATTGAAAATCATCCTTATTCACGTACCTTTATATTTTTTGTGATCTTTAGCTTTACTTAAGTAATATATTCAGTCCAAAGTGTTGGATTAATATACTGTAGTGTAGGATTCCATAAGTGACTATGACTTTGTGCACACACACATACAAACATAGTTGAGTCTATTGGTTTGATCTCCGAGCTTGGCAATTTGGCTGCAAATTGGGGGGGAGGGGGAGGCATCTTCAGTCTGCTTTGAATTGTGCTCGTCTGTCAGAGCGCCGGCCTTTAAATTGCAGCCAAATCGCCAAGCTTGGAAGATCAGCTACCAACCTGAGCTACTAATATTCAAACACATCTCATAGTTGAGTCTACTTAGTCCCTGTCCATTATTATTTGTTATTTATCCCAGTATATCAGTTGGGGAGATTTTAGTGATTTGCAACTCTAATTCTGTTGCCTTAATAAATAATCAGGAGACCAAATGTTCTTATTAGCACACACTTTTATAGCTATTTTTTCTGCAGAGCCTCTCATGAAAAAACTTTGTAGGTTCCTGTAGTTTCTTTTTTCATCAGTTATGTTTTCCTCTTCTTAGTAATGTTGAAGACACAGATTTTTTTTTATATAACTGAATAGAAATTTTTTCCTTTATTTTGTAAATGCTAAAATTAAGTGCACAAATAACTTAATAGTGTTGCTCATGAAACAATACAAATAGTGGAATATCAGGTTGCAGCAATTTTATGTATTAATTATATGGGGTGCCTGTAAAATGTGTCTACTTAACCAATTAAACCCTAATAAGACCACACCTGGAATACTGCAGCCAATTTTGGTCACATATCACAAAAAAGATGTTGAGAGTTTGGAAAAATACTCAGAGAAGAACAACTAAGATGATAAAAGGTCTGGAGACTAAAACAAACAAAGAACGGCTGCAGGACTTGGGTTTGTCTAGTCCCGTGGTGGCGAACCTATGGCACGGGTGCCACAGGTGGCACGCAGAGCCCTCTCTGTGGGCACACACGCCGTCGGCCCAGTCCTAGGCCTTCAGCTGGGTTTTATAAAACCTTTTTGCTTTAGGTTCAATCAATCAATCAATCAATTTCAAGTTCTCGCAGAAAAAAAGATCTCGCAAAGTTGGAATTGATTGATTGAACTTTTTAGCCCCACCCAGTATGCCTGTTACCACTGCAGCCACGCCCACCCAATGGGCCATGCCCACCTAGCACCTGACGATACATAAGTGGGTTTTGGGTTGCAGTTTGGGCACTCGGTCTCTAAAAGGTTCGGCATCACTGGTCTAGTCCAGACATGTCAAACACAAGGCCCGAGGGCCGGATTCGGCCCGCAAAGTGATTTCATGTGGCCCGCAAAGCCATCCTGGAAACAGTGAGAGAATGCCCCCCCACTGCCTTGGCCCTGGCCCAGAGACCCTCCTTCTGCCAGAGACCCTCAGATCTGTCCCACTCCTGCCCAGGCCCCCATAGGCACCCTTGATGCGAACGATGTAGAGCTGGCCACGCCCACCCAGTAGGCCATACGCACTCTAGCCATGCCCACCCAGTAGGCCACGCCCACCCTGGCCATACCCACCCGGCCCCTTGAGGGCAACCGCAATGTTGATGCAGCCCTCAATGAAATTGATTTTGACACCCCTGGTCTAGTCTAAAGAAAAGAAGAAATAGGGGTGACATGATAGCAGTATTCCAGTATCTGAGGGGCTGCCACAAAGCAGAGGGGGTCACGTTATTCTCCAAAGCACCAAAGGGCAGGACAAGAAACAATGGTTGGAAATTGATCAAAGAGAGAAGCAACCTGGAATTAAGGAAAACTTCCTGACAGTGAGGACAATTAACCAGAAATTGTGGACAGTCCATCACTGGATATTTTTAAGAAGAGGCAAGACAGTCACTTGTCTGAGATAGTATAGGTTCTCCTGCTTGAGCAGGGGGCTGGACTAGAAGACCTCCAAGGTCCCTTCCAGATTCTATTCTATTCTATTCTATTCTATTCTATTCTATTCTATTCTATTCTATTCTATTCTATTCTATTCTATTCTATTCTATTAATTGCAACTAAAAAAGTATATTAGCACTGTATAGCCATCTTTTCTTAAATATAATTTGAGACAATACAATATTTTCTAACATTAAATACTGAACCATAGAACAAAGCTATTATATGAGTCTTGAAAGTGTAATAGAAATAATTACAGCTGAAGTTGTTTATAGGGTGGAAGCTTTCAGTTCTGTTAA
This sequence comes from Vipera ursinii, assembly GCF_947247035.1. Lineage (NCBI taxonomy): Eukaryota > Metazoa > Chordata > Lepidosauria > Squamata > Viperidae > Vipera > Vipera ursinii. The sequence goes on from NC_139514.1 coordinate 64,877,125, forward strand.
TGATTACACAGAGCTTATGCATCCTGCTTTTGCAGCTGAAATTCAGAACTTCAGTTTTTAAACTGTAAAAGTTCTCAGAGAAAACATGTTTCAGTTTGTTTCTGTCAAGTCTCACATTACTCTAAATCATAGTTTTAGCTACATCTGTTCACATTTTGTAACTCTATAATTTGTTTTCTACTGAATCATAGCATGGAAATTTAAGGGTGTTTACACAAGGAAAAAAAAATTCCTCTCCTCTATAGAGATTTGAGGCCCCTGAAAAGCTTTCTGGAAATACTGCTTGTCAATATGGGGTAAAGTGCAAGATGTTGCTATGTAAAATAGGCACAGGAATTTCTCTTTGTTTCTGTAAGCGTTAATTTAAAGCAAGACTTCTACTTACAGTTTATTTCAAAACTTGGTAAGAAAATTAGACGCTTTTTTTTGTGCTGCCTTTTCCAAATAAACCTCAACTATTCTTATTTATTAATATTATAACAAAGTCATACTGGACAATGCTTATGGCTGACCTATAAATTCATTTTATGGTGGCACTGAGAAATTGAAAATGTATAATGTGTATTGCAGTGTATGTATATGATCAAGGTATCTTAGTATAAGTTGAATAAAGTAGTTATTTCTTGTTTACTTTATAGCTTTTTCTCTCAATATCATGATTTGCTATACTACTTACCTAAACTTAGAAATGTACTATTTATTGAAATTGATCAAGCCAGAATATACCTCTTAAGGTAACTATCATCATATCACTTGTTTTTGAAAGGTAACTGGCCTCAGCCTATATGACTGGAGTCTACAAGCATATATAAGCCTTGAATCTCTTTGGAAAGATAGTTCAAAAAAGAAAAGGTCTGCAAAAGCAAGTAGCAAGGTATGGTATCTGAGATGTTTCTTGGCATTTTTTTTATTTGGCATGTACTTTTTTTGTTTCTGCTGATTTGTCCTTATATTTTAGTTATAAAAGCTATGCAGGGATAAACACAAGCTATCACAAACTTCAGTAATAATTAGGAAAGGCCTGAAGACCTGGCTGCCATTTGATCTGGAGATCCATTAGGGCAGGGGTCCCCAACCCCCGGGTCTTGGCCCAAAACTGGTCTGCAGCCTGTTTGGAACTGGGCCACATGAGCTGCGAGCGAGCACAGGTGTGCACATAGCTCTACTTGTGTGAGTGGAGAGCACTCACATGCACACTTGCCTGTCACACAGAACCATCCCCTCTGCTCCGCCCCCCCCAGGCCGCCAAGTCGGAAAGGTTGGGGATTGCTGCATCAGGGGAGTTAATCACTATAGGCTACCAAACTAATTAACTGACCCCACCTTCCCCGCTTTGCTATCTACTCCTCCTTTTCCCGTCTTTTTAAATTTCATATAATTGTACTTCCATTGTTTATTTTTATTTTTTTATTTCTTTGCTGTTATGTTTACATTTTTTATCATTTTTGTTCCATTTTATTGTAAGCTTCCCAGAGTAGCCCCACGATGAGATGGGCAGCAAATCAGTCAAACAAACAAAATATATATTAGGGTAAAGATAAACTTCTAGATAACTTCAGTATAGTTTGGACTACACTGCCTATGCTGGATATACCTAATGGCAGTTGTATATTATAGCAACTATAGAACATGAGCCTTATTCTCTCTGTCTTAGTTGATCATTACAATTTGAGGTAAATCTTAGATGAAATCATAAATCTTTAAATTTTTGTCTTACTAGTCTCTCTAAGCCATAAGGGGAGAAGATAAAGCTTATGGCTGCCAATGTATTAATAATCACCAGAGCAATGCCCCTATTCTCCTGAGATTAAAATTAAATAAATTAATGTGATCAATATATAATCTGAAAAGTTTGCTAGCTCCCGGTCAGATGTCCAGCTAGCAAATCCAAATAAGGAACTCCTGGGACATAGTTCTTCCCAAAAGTAACACTTTTATTGAATACACTACGTTGGAACAAAAGAAGTAAAACCAGCTCTGAGTTTCTCACTCAAATGTCCACGTAATTAAACTTGAATCCCCCCCTTTGGCTGTCCCCTTCAGGCCATCGCAATGTCCAATCACACAATGCTCCTTTTGTTATGGGAACTGCCTGGACCATCCAAACATCTGTGTAGCATGGCCTTGAAGGGAAGAGCAGGGTCTCACAATTTGCAGACAGATTCTTGGCATTCCATTCCCACCCCATGCAATTCAACCCCCCCTCCCTATTGTCAAGTTGAGATCGGAGAAGAAACTAGGTGAAAAGCGAATCACTCTTGACACTCCCATTTTATTACTAAAATAGATATAGACATTTTCCTATTAATATGCAATACCATCTTGTTTTTACTCAGATATCTATTTCTCTCAAAAGATTTTTTTTGTCCATAGGTAGAGTTATATAATCAGAGGAGTCACTTTGTAATTCCCTCCAAAACTCCAAGCCCACATACTAGGCTTTTTTCTCAAATATTCCAAAATGCATGCTTAGGAGAAATAAAAATTAGGTGCCATTTTAACATGAACATGTGCAATCTGAGGTGTTAAATATTTCTAAATATTTCAGGAGGTAATTTTGTAAGATTTTCTTTCTTGGTTATCTCCCAGTAATCTTTGTTTCTAAATAACTTCAATCTGTACTTTCTAAATTTTTAATTTCCTTGTTTATTTGTTCATGAAGCCCGATGCAGAAAGTGAAAAAGAATTGAAAGTACAAGAAGAAAGAGCCGTAAAATAAAATACTCCATTACTACTTGTTGAACAGGTAAAAAAAAATCATGTACTGTTCTTAGGACAAAATTGTATTGTTAAAATTGTACTCTTTATAAGGAATATCAGTGACAGAGAATAAAGGTCCATCTAGTGCTACCATTCCACTCGTTAATTAGACATCATTAGAACAATTTGGAGCAGAATTCAGGAATATTTATTTTTATTCTAACAACTATTCAGAAACAGAATAAAAATAAATATTTCTGAATTCTGCTCCAAATTGTTCTAATAATATTATAACAAATGGAATAGTTTAATGCACATGTCAAATTAAACTAATCCACTATATTAAGATGAGCAATTTTAATTGACCAGAAGCTGTCCACTTTGCATGCAGAAATTATATGCTGAATCATAATGCTATCTAGTTAAATTGTTTGAGGTGCTTTATAATATTAATACAGCAACAATGAAGACCTATGACAATTAGAATAAATGAAACTAGTCTAAATAGAATACATTTAAATATTAATGCTGAATTCTTCTTGCGCAATTCCTTATGGTATGCATTTGGGTTAGGTAGTTCGGTGACCTTTGATGGTGATCTGGCTTTTTGTATGTGGGGTTATTATTTAACCGAGGTGCCATGGGTTATATTGTTACAAAGATTTTAATCTTTGTATTTTGCCCAGAATAATTGCTGTGGAAGTGTGAGTCTATGAATCATTTAAGTAAATAAATAACTTTCCCCTTCCATTTTTTCACCAGAGTTGTTAGCAGTGTAAAATTTTCCATTTGATGGCCATTGTTTAACATGTTCCTAACAACTTATAAAATATGGTTTCAGTACTTGAGAATACTTTTTTCAGATTTGGCCATTATATTCACTTGATTAAATTTATATCCTATCTTTCTGTCAGGAGCTCAAGGTGGTGTCCCTATCACTTCCTCCTTCAATTTCTCCCCATTAAACTGCTGTGTGAGGTAGGTTGGAACGAGAGAAAGTGATGGGCCCAAGTCACCCAGTGAGCTTCCATGGCTGAGAGCAAACTTGAATCTGGCTGTCTGTAGTCAAATAGACATAGTTCTAAACCAGTATATCACAGTGCATTATAATTTACAGCATAGTATGCTACAATTCATGTAAAGTTGAAGCAAAAAATCCTCCTTAACAACTTTGCTAGGAAGAAAGTGAAGAAATATGCAAACTCAAGGTGAGGTAAGAGTGGTTAGGCTTGTTTTCCTATTGCTGACACATAACACTAATGCCCATTGTTTGCCTTGTTTGTTCGATTGGGTTTTACAAAAAATGTGTGGTTTTTAAAAAAAATATCAATAAAATTAGATTCCTTTTTATTTCTTTTTTTAACATGCTGAGAAAGCAAATATGCCGATGGGTTTACTTTTAAAAAAACATTAACTGTTTTATTACTGAAGTTATCTCTTCTGGTAATTCCAAAGGTCTGATAATATGCACGTTTTTTTTAAAATTACAGTGTTAACTGTAACTCCGTAAAGGCTTAACTTTTAAAATAGGAATCAGGATATAAATTCTGCTAGGAGAAATCATGCTTTGGCTTCTCCAGCAAAAATACCTTTCAGACAGAAAGTAGAGAACTAGCTGATGCCAGTTGGAAAAGATACATTGAACTAGTTAGAGAAGAAGCTGAACTAACATATGTTTTCTATGTTCCCATGCACACAATTCATAATTCTTGTTATTGTACACAAACTAAAAACTTCTACTCCCCATAGGGTAATGGAACATTTCCAGATTATTCCAAATACCAATATATGTTTCTTTAACATCAAATAGGGAATCTGGTTCTGCCCTTTGGAGCTGGTACACTCAGAAAGTCTCAAGGGTACTATCTCTAAAGGTCAAACCTTTGAGGCTAGCAGACAAATAACTGCTCCAGAGTCTAAATACAAGGCAAACCAGCAGCAAGAACATTAAAATATAAAACCATTAATTTGATTCTCTACTTACTTAATTTAGGAAAACATTTTCATTTGTACAGTATTCCTTGTACATGATATGGCCATATTTCCCTACTTCAATTCTATTCTGTGCATTCTGAATGCACAATCCACTCTTGTCAACCCACTGACTTCATTTCTTCTTATGGAATTAGCCACTCTAGTTGGTCTGCTGACCTTATCCAGCCTTCCTTTTTTTTAAGAAGCAGTGATGGGCTTTCTTTTTTCCATACTGAATCTGTATCTTTACTTCCCATGGGCCCAGATATATTCTGAGTAATTAAAATAGTAGAGGCCTACAGCAAGGGTAGGCAACCTTGGCTCTTTTATGACTCATGGACTTCAACTCCCAGAATTCCTGAGTCAGGAATTCTGGGAGTTGAGGTCCATGAGTCATAAAAGAGCCAAGGTTGCCTATCCCTGGCCTAGAGGAACCAATGGAATACTTTCATCCTTCAATCAGTCTGAAACTATGGGGTTTGTTTTAATTAATTGGAAAGCGGTACAGAAAAGCAAAGCGATTTCTTCATACTGCATCTGAGTAATTCTGTCACATTTTTCTATTATGTCAGGATTCACCTTTTGCCAATCTCACTTCTGTGAAGGTATAAAGATGTAAAAGATTTGTTGCATTCCAGATGACTATAAGCCATATTTGAATATCCTACAACAGGGATGGGGAGGATGTACTTCAAGATAATCTAACATATCATTATTCTTTTGGATATAGATGGATAGATAACATATAGAAATCAACACTTTTTTTAAAATTACAGAATCCATGAAGATTGAACATTGTTTGCCAGTGTCTTTGCTTTGGAAAGATTGACTTGAAAACTGACTGAATAAGAAGTACTATGGTGGTATTCTGCCAGCTTTGGACTTATGGTCAAAGTTCTGCATGTTTATCTTAGGGTCCTTCAAGACCTGAGTCTCTCTCTCTCTGAATTCCTGAGCAATACTTTCAAAGAAATACATTTAATTAAATGTAATGATATGTAATGCTATATACATGTTTAAGATTAGGCTGCAAATTAAATCTCAGAACTTCTTAGACCCTTGTTATTGTATAGGCTTAATTAAAATGAATATTGAAAAAAATGATCTTGTTTTTCTTCTATTGATTACATTGTGCCATCTTGCTAGCATTTGCATAGAAAGTTAAGAAGGGAAAATGAACAATATTTTTGGTAAGTAACAAAGCTAACTTGTCAAAGGGCGTAGGGGTAAAAAAAAATCAGAAATGCAATAGGTCTCTGAATTTTCCCTTTCCTTGCAAATTAAATTCTTTTGGATAACAGAAGTCAATGGGAAGTATATAATGGAGCATCTGTGAGCTTGCTTCTGTAGACTGATGGGAACAAAACTCCTTTAAGCATTTTTTCTTGCTTGAATGCACAGTTGAGTATGGAAAAGAACATTCAACTGGTGGGAACTAATTATAGCATAGCTAATGATTTATTCTTGGGCATCCATAAAGAAAAATTATGCAGTATAAAAATCCAAACATCCAACCCTAGATTGGAGATGACAGATAGAATTTAAATTGTTTACAGCTATTTACATGAAATGTCTCTGATGGGGGTGGGAAAGGTTAACACAATCATAAAATACATTTTTAATTTCAGTGTCAAATATAAACATTTACAAATGAAATGAAAAAAGCAGACAAAATAAGCACTGAGAATTTACATATGTTAAGGATATTAAACACACTTTCCTTTAAACACTTTTAACACATTTCATTTTCAAAAACGTACAATATCTGACCATTATGTGAAATTTCTTTTAGAATTCATCATGAGGTTATAAAGGAAATGAAGTCTTGTATGAATGTAATTCTGTATGAAAGTAGTTGGGGTAATCATTGCTACTTAATTTTCTTTGTGTCTTCATAATTTTCAGCATGTACGCATGTATACAGAGGAAACGATATAATAGATCTAATCTGTATGATGATTATAAAAGAGCCTTTTTAAAACGTGTTTTGTGTGATCATTTCTCCCCTAAGTTATGGGGCACTGACTCCTGTTTTCATGTATGTTCTCACTGCCACCAATTTATTTCTTTGTTCCCTTTCTGATGCTTTGTTTTTCTACTTTTATTTTAGAAATAACATGTTTTTTAAAGCATCTCCATAGGCCATATTTACCTATAGCAAATGTGTCTGAAACCTGGCACTTATTCAGATAAGAAAATGAGAGTATGATGTAGTAGCTAAGATGCTGAACTACTGTAGAATTGGGGAGAAGTGGACATTCACTGGCTGGCTTTGGGCTTGCCATAAACCCTCAGCACAATCTACCTCATGGAGTTGTTACTGGGGAATGGGATGAAGGGGCTGGCCATATAAGCTGTCTGAAGGAAAGGCAATAAATGAAGTATACTGAGTAATAATAATGATATCCTGTTTCCAATAAAATATTCTTGAGAACTAAGTGAAGGATGAATCTAGTTCAGTATTCTATTGATCATCATGATCATAATCCCAGATGATGAGGAAAGGAAGAAGATAATAGTTGGTTTATCCCTCAAAGCCATAGAGATAATATAGTGCTTCCTTTCCCCCACCCCCACCCCTTTTAAGAATATATGTTTGGTTAAGATGACTACAATAGAAAAGAGTACTTTATTTGGCCAAGTGTGATTAGACACACAAGGAATTTGTCTCTGTTGCAAAAGCTGTCATTGTACAGAAAAAAGCAATAATCATAATCTATAAAAAGGGGTAGTAAAGACAATAATGATAATGCTACAGCTATATAATATGGGTAAAAGTACATAGACATTAGTACTGTGAGAATTAGGTGTTCAGCAGAGTGATGGCACAAGGAAGAAACTGTAATTGTTTCGCAATGCTGTATAGTGGCCTCCTGAGGGGAGGAGTTGAAACAATTTATCTTCAGGATGTGAGGGGTCTGTAGATATTTTCTCAGCCCTAAGACACATGCAATATACAGGTTTTCTATGGAAGGCAGGCTGGTTTGCAGTAGTTCTTTCTGCAGTCTTAACTATGGGTTGGAATGTGTATCTGTCCTGTTTGGTTGTTGTACCAATCCAAACATTACAGAAGTACAAATAAGAGACTCAATGATTCCTCTGTAAAACTGTATTAACAGCTCCTGGTGCAATCTGAACTTCCTGAGCTGACCCAGGAAGAACATTCTTTGTGTGTTTTTTTTTAATGATAGTTCTAATGTTAGGTGATCATTTCAAATTCTGGGAGATTATAGAATCCAAAAATGTGAAGAATTCCACTGCTATACTGTGCTGTCAAATATAGTAAGAGGTGGTAGAATAGAAGGGCTCCTCCTAAAATATTTCACAAAACCCAAAAGTTACAGTCTTATCTGTTTATATAGGCCAGGGGTAGGCTGAAAGTGAACTGCGTGAAATGGGAGATTTCAAGGAGTTTCAATCTGTTGCGGCAGCATTTTCTCATCACCAGTTTGGCTTCTGTCTTCAAGTACTAGCAATGACTATAAAAAACTAAAGCACTAATACATAAGTAGTAGTTCTAATATGTGTTTGCATATCATTCCCAGCCACACTTGGAATACTGCATCCAGTTTTGGTCACCACAATATAAAAAAGATGTTGAGACTGGAAAGGGCAGAAAAGAGCAACAGAGATGATTAGGGGGCTGGACATATGAAGAATGGTTGCAGGAATTGGGTATGTCTAGTGAAAAGAAGGACTAGGGTTGATATGATGACAGTGTTCCACTATTTGAGCGGCTACCACAAAGATGAAGGGGGAAAACTATTTACCAAACAGCAAAGGCAAGACAAGAACCAATGGATGGAAACTAATCAAGGAGAGAAGTAACCTAGAACTAAGGACAAATTTCCTAACAGAACAATCAACCAGTGGAATGCCTTCTCTTCAAAAGTTGTGGGTGCCTCATCACTGGAGATTTTCAAGAAGAGAGTGGACAGCCACTTGTCTAAAATGGTACAGTATACTCTCCTGCTTGTGCAGGGAGTTGGACTGGATGACCTCCAAGTCCCTTCCATCTCTATTAGTGTGTGTTATTTTATGTTATTCCTTCTAGTCTCTATTAAAAATAGATGAAACTAACATAGACCACATAAAAAACAGGCAGTTCAAAAATGGTCAACAGTTCTACAACAGATTCTGGTACTGACATGCACATATGTTTAATGAAAGAAAATTCCAGGTAATCAAGGTCACATTTTCTAATAGAATGTAAAGGTTCTTGCTGGATAAAAGTAAATGTGGAAAATGGAAAGGTTGTCCCGAATCAAGTAATTTGATATTGCATGCTCAATAGCTTTTCCATGTGGGTTGTGTTAATAAACTATAAATAGCAACCTAATCTTGTCTTTAGAGCTGATTTTCTATGAAGATAGGGTAGATATGAGTGAGTTCAGTTACAGTTTTCTATTTAATGCAGTACATTCTTTAAGGAAAATTTTGCTACTTTATTCTGCTGAATGTGAAATTTGGTTATTTAATAATAACCCTCTATGAAAAAAATAGTCTTTATTTTGAGGTATTTTCTATTTTTGAAAACTGATACATGTTAAGACGCCAAAAGCTAGTTTCATTTCCTCTTACAGCAAAACCACACAAGCTGAATTTCCTGCTAAAAGGCTGTGCATATAATATGTATTTTCCAATTTACGCAATACTGTAATGAAGAAATAGTAGACTCAAACCAAAATGTATTGTTGCATCTCTTCAGTTAAGCACAATAGATTTTTTTTCAATATTATTTCATGCTCATCAGATCATTGCAGCCAACATGATTATTGATGGTAATTCAGTTAATATGAATGTAAGCTTCTATAATAATAATAATAATAATAATAATAATAATAATAATAATAATAATAATAATAATAATAATAATAAAGTTGGAAGGGACCTTGGAGGTCATCTAGTCCAACCCCCTGCTCAGGCAGGAAATCCTATACCATTTCAGACAAATGGCTGTCCAGAGTTCCACTGGTTAATTGTTCTAACTGTCAGGAAGTTTCTCCTTAGTTCTAGGTTGCTTCTCTCAACTAGTTTCCATCCGTTGCTTCTTGTCCTGCCTTCAGGCGCTTTGGAGAATAGCTTGATTCCCTCTTCTTTGTGGCAGCCCCTGAGATATTGGAACACTGCTATCAAGTCACCTCTCGCCCTTCTCTTATTAAACTACACATACCCAATTCCACCAACCGTTCCTTATATGTTTTAGCCTCCAGTCCCCTAATCATCTTTGTTGCTCTTCTCTGTACTCTTTCTAGAGTCTCAACATCTTTTTTACATTGTGGTGACCAAAACTGGATGCGGTATTCCAAGTGTGGCCTTACCAAGGCATTGTAAAGTGGTATTAATACTTCACGATCTTGATTCTATCCCTCTGTTAATGCAGCCTAGCACTGTGTTGGCTTTTTTGGTAGCTGCAGCACACTGCTGGCTCATATTTAAGTGATTCTCCACTAGGAGTCCAAGATCCGTCTCACAGTTACTACTATTGAGCAAGGTACCACCTATACTATACCTGTGGATTTGGTTTTTCTTGCCTAAATGTAGAACCTTACTTTTTTCACCACTGAATTTCATTTTGATAGATAGCGCTCAGTGTTCAAGTCTGTCCAGATCCTCCTGTATCTTAAGCCTATCTTCTGGAGTGCTGGCTATTCCTGCCAGCTTGATGTCATCTGCAAATTTGATGAGTTCCCCATCTATCCCCTCGTCCAAATCATTGATGAAGATGTTGAAGAGCACTGGGCCCAGAACAGAGCCCCAGGGCACCCCACTACACACTTCCTTCCATATAGATGCAGTTCCATTGAGGACCACATGCTGAGTATGGCTGGTCAGCCAGCTACAAATCCATCTGGTGGTGATGCTGTCTAACCCACATTTTTCTATCTTATCAAGTAGTAGGTTGTGATCTACTTTATCAAATGCCTTACTGAAGTCCAAGTAAATTATATTCACAGCATTCCTCTGGTCCACTAATTTTCTCAATTGGTCAAAGAATGCAATAAGATTTGTCTGGCATGATCTGTTTTTGACAAACCCATGTTGGCTTTTAGTAATGACTTTGTTTGCATCTAGGTGTTCACTGATTCATTGTTTGATTATCTTTTCCAGAATCTTCCCAGGTATTGAGGTCAAGCTGATAGGTCTGTAGTTTCCTGGATCTATTTTTCCCCTTTTTTGAAGACGGGAACTACATCAGCTCTTTTCCAGTCCTCTGGTAGTTCCCCAGTACTCCAGGATCTTTGAAAAATATAGTTCAGTGGCTCTGAGATCACACCTGCCACTTCCTTGAGAACCTTGGGGTGTAATCCATCTGGTCCTGGTGATTTGAACTCGTCTAGGCTGGTCAGGTGCTCACTTACCATTTTCTTGCCTATCTTAACTTGTGTTTCTATTCTGTTTTTTATGGCAGTTTTTGATAGGTTGGACTGTTTTTTCCCTTTGTGTAAAGGCAGATACAAAAAATGAGTTAAATAGTTCTGCTTTCTCCCTGTTGCTTGTCACCTTCTTGCCACTTTCTCCCACTCTATAGATCATTTCACCAATCATTTCCTTAACTTTTTTCTTGTTTTTTACATGTTGACAAACGTTTTTTTTTTGTTATTTTTGACTTTGGTCACAAGTCTTAGTTCATTTTGAGCCTTAGCTTTCCTCACTTCATCTTTGTAGGCATGGGCTATTTGCTGATATTCTGCCTTAGTTATGTGCCCCTCTTTCCACTTTTTATACTTGTCCTTTTTATCTTTCAATTTATCAGAGAGCTCTTTATGCAGCCATGCTGGTTTCTTTTGAGAGCTGTTATTTTTCTTCTTTGTAGGTATTGTGCTAGACTGGGCTTTATTATCTTGCTTTTCAAAATTTCCCAAGCTTCTTGAGTTGTTTCCCCCTTTAGGATTCTCATCCATCTAATCCTTCCCAAGCTCTAAGTTTATTGAAATTAACTCATTTAAAGTCTAAGACTCTAGTTTGACTGTTTTCTATTGCTTGTGCTTCCAGAATGTTGAATTCCAATATTGCATGATGACTTCCCCCCAAGGTTCCTGTGGCTTCAACACCTTCTATCATTTCATCTCTGTTAGTGAGGATTAGATCCAATATGAATAATCCCCTAGTTCTCTTCTCTACTTTTTGGGAGACAACGTTGTCTGCTAGGTTTGTCAGGAATCTGTTTGATCTTCCACTTGGTGCAGAGTTTGTCTCCCAGTTGATGTCAGGGTAATGAAAGTCCCCCATTACTATTGTGATGTGCTTCCTACATACCTTAGCTGAGTAGGAAAAAGTTCATCTATTTCCTCTGTTTGGTTTGGCAGCCTATAACATACACCTATGGCAATGTCATTCCCCCCCCTTTTATATTGACCCAAATGCATTCAAGATTACAGTTTTCATCATTGCGCTCTATTTCTGTGGAGATATAGTTATTTCTTATATAAAGAGCAACTCCACCTCCTCTTTTGTTTGGTCTGTTTCTTTTAAATAATTTAAATCCCTCTAGCTGTTGTTCCCACCATGTTTCTGTAATGGCAACAATATCATATCTGCCCTCATTAACCTGAATTTCTAGTTCACCCTGTTTGCTGTTCATACTCTGTGCATTGGTGTATAGACATTTGAGTCCTTTATGACTGATCCTATGTTTACTTTCTACATAACCTGTGTGGTGCCTGAGTTCTCCTGTTTTCTTAGATTGCTGGGGACAGGGATGTTGTGTATCAATTAACTCATTGTCCCTGTTATTTAGTTTAAATATTCCTCCAGAACAATGCCATGGATTTGATACCAAAAGTTTTAATGTCATTTATTTAGTTAACAAATTTATATGCCATCCAATTTCAGTAGTCCTAGGTGACTCATTAAAATGTAATCAGATGATATAGTAATAAAATTATTTATTATTATTTATTTTAGCCCACCTATTGCTCATGGACTTCTGCTTTCTATTCTGGTGCCTTAACCATAGACCAAACTGACTGTAAAGTCTATAGATTCTATAAAGACTGAAAAAATATGACTTATACTTGACTACTAAATTGTAATAAGGAGATAGATTGTTCTATATTATTGTCATAATATAGCAGTTTGGCTGAATTATCAAGCTGTGTATTATATTTGCCTGTTGAATGCTGTTAAAAAATACAGTGACAACTGAGTTTCCAGAATCTTAATATTAGCAGATAATCTATTGAACATGAGCTGTATATTGCCCCTGAAGAATTGTTTGGCATCCATTTTTTCCATTTGCAGTTGAACATAGGACAAATAGTAAAATAGAAGAATCAGTACTTTGACCTCCTAGCTCAAGTTATATATATATAACTTTTAATCAGTGCTTTTTTTCTAAAAGAAAAAGGTGCCGGAACTCACACTTGTCATATAACCCGCCTTGCCTACCCTACAAGGTTCCATCCAAAAAAGGTGCCGGAACTCCGTTCTGAGCGTTCTATGAGAAAAAAAGCCCTGCTTTTAATCATTTATCCCTTTTTTCTGAATTTTCCAGGAAAACAGCTGGTTAATTTTTAAAAAGTGCATCACTTTCTCAAATATTTTGTAGAAAACTCTAAAGGAAGAAAAAAAAATCTCAACAAGTTGGGTTCGTGCAAATGTAGGAAAGCATGTATTTCTGGAACATGTCCATTTGTGGACTCTTTCATCTTCACAATTTATCTTGTTTATTTATATATTGCATGTATTTAGCCTATAGGCCAGCCAATAGTGGTAACAATAGAATCAACAAATAATAAATATTCTGCAAAACCAGAGAAGGTTTGATGCTAAGGCAACCAGGAGTAGGGAAACTTGATGGGTAGTCCCGCCTTAGACATGGAAGCCAGCTGAATGTCTTTGGACCAGTCACTTTATCTCAGCCTAGGAAGAAGATAATGGTAAACTACCACTGAAATCTTGCTAAGTAAATTGCATAGACCTGCTGCCAGGAATCAAGTCTGACTCAAAGTTACAAAACAAAAACAAACTTTACACAATAAGGTAAAACAACCCAATGAAGTTGCATTGAAATGTGCATGAATGGGTGAGAAAAACGCAAAAACCTGAGTGTGTTTTGTATTTTCTGTAAATTGCTACAAAATTACTACTGGCCCTGCTTTGACCATTTGATACTTTCAAACACTTAATAAAACAAACTGAATAAACTTGCCTTAAATTAATCTTGGACCATCCTCATATAGTCAAATTTTGAAAGGATAATCTCAATGAGATGTCAGGATTTTTGTTTGGATCAATGCATCATGAGAATACAAGACACATTTAAATATGATAAGGTAAAGGTAAAGGTTCCCCCGCACATGCGTGCTAGTCGTTTCCGACTCTAGGGGCCGGTGCTCATCTCCGTTTCAAAGCCGAAGAGCCAGCGCTTGTCCGAGGACATCTCCGTGGTCATGTGGCCAGCATGACTAGACGCCAAAGGCGCACAGAACGCTGTTACCTTCCCACCGTAGTGGTCCCTATTTTTCTACTTGCATTTTTACGTGCTTTTGAACTGCTAGGTTGGCAGAAGCTGGGACGAGTAACAGGCGCTCACTGTTATACGGCACTCGGGATTTGACCCGCCAAACTGCCGACCTTCTGATCGACAAGCTCAGTGTCCTAACCCACTGAGCCACCGCGTCTCTTACTTAAATATGATACCCAGTGCCAAAACATACTTAAGCAAGTGATATCACTTCCTTAAAAGACCAAGTATCTAACTTTTCAATCCATCTGTATTGCAAAGTTTAAATTTGCAGCTGGGCGTGTGAGAGCAGGAGACAAATATTCTATTTTCTGGACAGTGCAAACAAGATTTTTTTTTTGCATAGAGTTACTCTGAAATGTAACTTGGGGGTAAATATGAACATTTACTGAGTTTTTTTTTCTCTGCCCTATTGCTGTTCTCTACTTATGCTGCTGACATGTTTGAATCAGTTTGATGCTATGAAAATAGTTTGTAGGTAAGGAGTTGAAATGGGAAGAGGATTCATTTAATTTAGAAACTGCCATATCAAGACCTCTGAGGAAACTGTTAACAACTTGCAGAAGTTTTTTTTTTTTTTTGCTTGAGGACAGCTGATGTTACACTTGCAGGGTTCTTGCATATTTAGGTTGTGAAATATGTTCACCTGTGTGGCAAGAAATTTTCTTAAAATAAATGAAGGAGGAAAAGGTTTTAAGGATAAAAAAGGCAATTGAAAGGTCCATGGAAGAATCTATAGAGGCCTTCCATACCACTGAACTCATGGAACATAATCATGAATAAGCCACTGTCACACAATCTCCTTGTTCTGGAAGCCTTTTATTATATATTTTTTTCTGCTACCACCACTATAACCTTTTGAGGGTTTAGAAAGTTTTAAGTCTTGAAAGTAAAGTAACTGTATGGAATACAGGGAAGATACAGGATAGCTCATATATATGAATGTTTGTTAAAATGTATTTTAAAGCAGATTCACCTTTCTACAAATATCTAACCAATACCATCCCAGCCTGGCCTAAAAATGATTTCTAACACCGTCTCCCTGACAGGAGAGAGCTTTTCTGAGGCTCAGATTCTGACCCTTGCTCTGACCTGTCCACCCAAGATCCCTTTCTTAAGTTCCTCTTTCCTGCTGGAATTTATCCTGGGTAAAAAGGTAAAGGTAAAGGTTCCCCCGCACATGCGTGCTAGTCGTTTCCAACTCTAGGGGCCGGTGCTCATCTCCGTTTCAAAGCCAAAGAGCCAGCGCTTGTCCGAGGACGTCTCCGTGGTCATGGGGCCGGCATGACTAGACGCCAAAGGCGCACGGAACGCTGTTACCTTCCCACCGTAGTGGTCCCTATTTTTCTACTTGCATTTTTACGTGCTTTCAAACTGCTAGGTTGGCAGAAGCTGGGACGAGTAACAGGCGTTCACTCTGTTACGCAGCACTTGGGATTCGACCCGCCAAACTGCTGAACTTCTGATCGACAAGCTCAGCGTCCTAACCCACTGAGCCACCGCATCCCTTATAATCCTGGGAGGAGTGCACAATTTTGTCATTCTTTGGATGATCCACCATGTCATCCCATCTACAGATCAGAAGCCAACCATTATCAAAATGAAGAAACACTGGATTCTTGCCAGAAATTTTCTTCAAAGAGGGATTGTAACAACCATGTTCAGACTGGTGCCGTTATTTCAAAAGATCTTATCTGTTGCTTTTCCAGGTGGTAGTGAAATTATCAAAAAAATGATCAAACTAATTAACAGAGGTATCCTTGGTACTCTCTGAGCTTGTTTGTTTTTGTGCAGATATTTCATCAGCCAAACTAGGTAAAATCACCAGCTAGACACAGATTTTACCTACGGTAGTTTGGGTAACGAAACATCCGCAAGAAACAGTACTAAGGGCCCCTCACTTCAACCATGAACTACAAATATGTAGTTAATTTCAAAATAGGAGAAAATACCCTTTCCAAAGGTCTAATTATGAGTGTATTACAATAGGGGCATTAAAGATGGCAGAATATAAATCAAACAAGACTGAACAGCATCATTTGGCAAAACCTTTTAGAGTTTTGGCCCATTTCAGATCACCTTTGCATGTCCATGGGAAAGCAGAACTTTTAAGTAGCTATATATATCCAGAATATATCAATAGGCAAGAAAGGTTAAATGCATTATAGGATTGCAGGTTACTGTGTGTTTTGAATAATAATAACGGAAAATAATGTAGAAGAGAAACTATCAAGGTAATGAACTGCTTTGGTCAGAAGCAGTTTTCTGCCTGGCATTACAACAGGGGAAAATGTTTTAGTGGATTGCCTACAGTTGTTGAACCAATGAATCATATGTTTATCTACAACCTGATTTAAAAGCTTTTTTGAAGAGAAAGAAATCAGTGGAAAGACTTCTCCCCTAATTTATTTCATACTTTTTCCCCTTTATGTACCTTGTGTGCTCTAGTGTCAAGGTTAAAGGTCCTTAAAAAAATGCAGCACCCTACTGGAAATTTAGTTTTCCTAGGTTGACTTATCTTAAATCTGTAGGAAACTTCCCAAAGAATTAAATATCTAGCAGTACCTTGAGGGCTCTTCAAACTGGTGATGGCATAAAAGGGATACAAGGTAGTGATAATATATGTTATGAGATTGCAAAAAGGCAGCAAAACTGTAATGGATATAAACAATTAGAGAAGAATGCCAATAAATAAAAGATGATACAAGCATTTGTGATCACTAATAAGAAAACATTTATTTCATCATAAATGTCAATAATTGAAAACAAAAAAACCCATACCAGTGTGTACACTGTACACATTAGAAGGATACTTACAATGAAGTTACACATAATAGACATTTTAGGATCATAGATGTACTAACAGTAAACTGCTGCTACATTGGAATCTCAGAAGTCCACAACACAGTAACATCCACACTATTAGTATTAGAGCTTTAGGATTAAGATACATATTAACTATTTCAATATTAAAATGAAAGAAAAGCAATACGGGAATAGCAAATTGAGAAATTACACATTTAATTTGTATTTGGGTTATTGGGTTGACAACACTTATTCTTCAGTTGCCATCTTAATCAAATACTCCTTGTCTATTTTGAAGAGTCTCCATCCTTCCTCAGATGACAGATCAGAAGCTCCCCGTCTTTTGTAAAATCTAATGGAAGGTTCATTCCATTCTGCTACTAAAAAGTGCATACTGCTGCAACGGCATTTGACAGCAATCTGGGGAAAGCGAAACAGAACACGAACATAGGTAAAAGTGGTAGTATGTTTTTGGTACCTCTAAATGTTTATATTCCGAATATGTTTTTGATTGCTTTGCAACCCAAGATATGAGCATTTTATAGGTTAACCTCAATAACAATTTTTAAAAACCCTCACAATGAAGGTATAAAGTAACTGAAAAACTGGATGAACACTGCAATACACACATTTAACATACATGTCTTCCTCATTTAATGACCATTTGTTCAGCGACTGTTCAAACTTAAATATAGTGCTGAACAAATGGTAGTGGAACTACCTATACTATTTCAACAACCAGTCCTTGTATTTACAGCTGGTGCATTGTCCCCAGTCACATGATTACGATC
The DNA here is from genome assembly GCF_947247035.1 of Vipera ursinii. Lineage (NCBI taxonomy): Eukaryota > Metazoa > Chordata > Lepidosauria > Squamata > Viperidae > Vipera > Vipera ursinii. The sequence goes on from NC_139514.1 coordinate 64,894,864, forward strand.
AGGGCTTGGCACCTAGTTCACGATTGCAATGTCACAGCATCCCATGGTTACATGATTGTCACTTACAACCTTCTTTGCTGGCTTCCTTAGAAGCAGAATCAATAGGGAAGCAGGCAAATGGCAACTATGTGACTTCCCTGGTTAGATGGTTTGAAGAATGGAAATTGCAACCAAAATTTCCATTACTAAGCAGCATAGTCAAGTGGTGTTATGTTTTACAGCTGCATTACTTATCAATGGAAATCCTAGTCCCAATTGCCATAGTTAGGTGAGAACTACCTATACTATTCCAACAATAGCATTTCAATAATATTGGCTTCATGGGACTGAGAATCCCTTACTGCTTCAATTGTATTTAAAAATAATTTTACGAACAGTTTTTAGACCTATGATTCAGTGTGATACCATGAAGATCTCAAATGCAGATTGAATTAAAATCATGTAATACTTTTCTTGCTGAGGAAAGGGTATCAAACTTCAATGCAGAAATATATTTTGAATATAGCATACTGTAGTTACAGCTATCTTGCCATGAGCAAAAAAAATGTTTTTTATAGAAATGATTCTACGTAAGAATCCTAATTAAAAGTGAACCTTTAAAATGTGCACCACATTTATCGTTAAATTATTTTCAAATAACTGAACAAAAAGTAATATACAAAATTAAGTGCACATGTGTGGAAGTATGATTTACACGTTTGGAAAATATGGAGAAGTAAGGAAATGGTTTGGGGAAAAGTAGTTTTAACTATGTTTTTCTTATTTCATGCCTTTAATATTTGTTGGCTTACTATTTCTAATTTCTGTTTTATATAACTCTGCTTAGCGCAAAACGGAATTACATGTTAGTATTTATATACATCTTCTAAAATTATTTCATGGAAACATAAAGATCTTTGAAAATTGTTCTAAGAGACCCATTAGATCAGGGGTGTCAAACTCAATTTCATTGAGGGCTGCATCAGCATTATAAGGTAAAGGTTCCCCTGCACATGCGTGCTAGTCGTTTCAAACTCTAGGGGGCCGGTGCTCATCTCCGTTTCAAAGCCAAAGAGCCAGCGCTTGTCCGAGGACGTCTCCGTGGTCATGTGGCCGGCACGACTAGACACCAAAGGCGCACAGAACGCTGTTACCTTCCCATCGTAGTGGTCCCTATTTTTCTACTTGCATTTTTACGTGCTTTCGAACTGCTAGGTTGGCAGAAGCTGGGATGAGTAACAGGCGCTCACTCTGTTACGTGGCACTCGGGATTCGACCCACCAAACTGCCAACCTTCTGATCGACAAGCTCAGCATCAGCATTATGGTTGCCCTCAAAGGGCCAGGTGGGCCAGATCTGGCCCACGGGCCTTGTGTATGACATGTCTGCATTAGATAGTCATCAATGAGTAAAACAAACTATGACTGGAATAATTGATCAGATGAAATTTCCATTTGTATTGAAGATAACTGATCGATTACTTTTTTCCCTATACAATGGAAAGTCATAATCATCTACTTACTTGACTTAGATTCTTCAGAATTTCTGAACCAATACCGGAACCTAAAGATGGGAAATTTTTAATTTTATAAATCAAATCTGTATAAGGCTTATATAACATGATTCTAAAATATTAATGTTTAATATCTAAGATACCTCTGAATTCATTCATCACAAAGAAATCTTCAAGATACAGCAATTTTCCAATCCATGGATCATAAGTGAAATAATACATGGCAAAGCCCACAATACCATAACCTGCAATGAAAGTTATTTTTATTTTACATAGGTAGAATATCATTAAAACAAAACAACTTAGTGTATTTTAAGTTTTACATGCATCTGTCAGAATAGGTATTGTAATCATGCAAAATTAATTTGTTATGCTGCAAAAGTAAACATTTATAATTCAATAGATGCAATAAGAAGCAACAGTTCTATTAGAGTACAGATCCCCATCAAGTAAAAACTGGTCAAAGGAAATGTCATATTAATAAGATGCAGTTAACTGAGCTTGCACAAGCCCAGTAACTATACAGCTCAAATACACAGCCAGTTGTGTCAGTTTGTCATTAAAATTAGAATTTTTTGTTAAAAATACTCTTTTCATATCCTATTGATACCATGTTGGAACAATACAAACTTCAACAAATTCACAACGGCAGATCAGAATGCTGCAGTAATTGACTGTTCTTACATTTATGCCCACAAGATTTTTCCCAGATCAAAGCCTTTGGTATTTATCTTCTTAAAAAATTCTGAAGGTTTGTTTACAATACAAAGGTGCTTTAAAGGAGGCAACTGCATTGTTTCATCTGTGATATCTAAACATTATTAAGAGCAGCTATATTCTTCAGTTGAATTGCAGCAGCCATGCTAATTGCTACCAGTGTTTTTCACTAGCACTTGTAAAAAGGAGCAAGTGTTCACTTTTCAATTTTTGGCCCTTTCCAGTTACATCTGTATAAGACATTACTGACTCCAATTTGATTTTATATTCCCCTATGCTTCATAAATTTCTGAAAACAGAAATTACATATATGATTTCTGATCTACCGAGTGCTTTTATACTTTCTTCTTACTTGAGGTAAATGTTTGGGAATAGTATTTGTCCCTGGAGACCTTACCTCATATATCATGATCATCTACTTTATTGTGTAACGGATCTTTTAGTTACCTCCCCGCCCATCCATGTACACGGAAGGGCCATGTACATGGCGAAGCTAGAGACTGTAACCTGAAGATTGGGACAAATTAAAGAAAACGTGATTTAACAGACTTGCATTGCGATAAGTTAGGGTCAAACAAGAATAACCATGAAACCAAGTGGAATTACACTTTTTCTTCTTCTACTGTTATACCTGGTTCTCCATGGTCTTCAGGATAATTAAGCACATTTTTTTAAAAGCAACAACAAAAAAGACATCAAATTGGATTCAGAGTTTGCTCTTGCCAATAGGAGCATTCCTTAAATGAAATGCTCTGTAGAATCCAGCAAGCAGGGAAGTAGTGAGATGATTCTCCAATCGTCCCCTGTAGCCTTCCCTCCACTGTCAGCTATTCTGGATGGTCCTTAGATTCTCCAGAGTAGATATTTATGCGGATGTCTCCTCCCTTTCCCTGCCAGCAGAACTGATGAATTAAGATTTAAAAAAGAACCCTTCCATTCATGGAAGACAAGGTCTGAATCCAAGATATATTTTCATGTTTTAAGTATTAACCTTGCAATATTTATGTATAATTCTATTAAAGATGTTTAAATTTTAGTTTTTCTAATAAAGACATTACAATGTTTAAGTTTCACCTTCAGGTGCCCAGTGTTCTTTTGGCACTTCTGCAACGAGGCAGTGATAGAAAGGATGTTCTCCAAAACCATCCTCAAGAAGATCTACAGAATGAGAACATATGGATGATTTAACTACCATTTCCCAATCTCCCATGTAAATTAACCAGATTTATTCTTTTTTTAAACAAAACAAAACAAAAACAAAAACAAGTTTTATTAATTTACCAGTTTTACATCCAAATATTTAGGAAGCAGCGTGATTGGGTAATCAATAGTCCAATAACATGATCTTTTGTACATGTCTCAGGTTACATCATCAAAAATTCCCTCTCTATTTCCCTTAATTACTATATCACATTCAAGTTAGTACATTTCTAATTGTAGCACAATCAGTTAAGACATTTTATCAATATATTTTTACTTATACATATCCATGTCTTGTTTTTAAATTTTACCTAATTTCAATTACAGTGTTCCAATTTGGCCTTTAAAATCCATAATATTTAGATTTCGGGTAACCCAAATTTCCCTTATTTCATTACATAGTAGTTGTCATATCTAAAATACACATATTGCTTACTTAAATACATTATTTTATTTCACAAATATATTCTATTTCTCGTCCTAGTACATCACTTACTAATAAAGTATCCTTTATTGTCTCAATCCAACTTCCGTATTATAATTCAAAACTATATTCTAATAGCTAATTTTCATTTCCCTTGTACATCAAAGTCCTAAATATTAAATCAATTAATATCTTTTAAAGTGAAATTTTAGGCTCCTCCATTATAAATCAAGAAATCCCATTTTTTTAACTCTAAGTCTGGCTGTCTTTTTGTGCCAAGCAGGCTTCCATATCAGTACCTTTAAATCCTCAAGTGGATCTCCCTTCATTCCTACACATATTATTTGAATCAAGGGAGACCATCCAGTTGTCAATTTTTCAAAGGAACTGGCCCCTTTGTAATCATTGAATTGTTGCCCTAATAGTTCAAATCTCCATGTTTGGTTTAGTATATTTGTTGTCAATTCAATCTGGTCTTCTTCTTCCGGTTTCATCTGGCTTGGGTAAGAAGTCATGTCCAATGTTGTGGTTGTTGTTTGGTTGTCTAGATTCTCAATAAGGTGTACTTGTTGATCTTTAGCACCCTCCATCCTAGTGTTGCTTTCTTCAGCTTCTGTTGGTTTTTGAATTGTAGATTTTTTGGTTGAAATCATGGTTTGACTATCAAAGTTCTCAATAGATTGTACTTGTTGTTCTTTAAAGCTTTCTGTCTTGATATTGTTTTCTTCCTCCTCTGTTGCTTTTTGGATTGTAAGTTCATCACTTGAAATCAGGGCTTCATTTTGTAAATTTAGGCTAGCCCCTTTGTCTTTCAGTCAGGAATTCATTAGCTCAGTAGCTTCAAGGATTTTTTCAAGTATAACCTTATAATTATGTTGTGGGTAGTATTCTTCCATTTCTAAGGTGTTTACAGATAGTTCTTTAGTGGAGGCTATTTTTGATAGAAGACAGTGAATTTCCACCTCCACTATTCCTAGAAGTTGTTTTCACCACCCAGCTGTTTCAAGTTTTCTTATCTTTTTTAGATAGTACCAAGGACAAATCTAGGCTGTAAGCAGGTCTCAGTAAAAAAAAAAAATCACTTGCTATACCAGGCTTTGCCACAAGATGTCCCCGATAGCATATAAAGTCTTTTTCCAAACTCAAATTAGGCTTTTATCCAGTTTATTTCCCCCCCCCCCAGCTTAACAAGTAGATAAGGTAATAGGTCCCCGTAGAAATAAGAACTTTTTGGGACTCCAAATATCCAAAAGTTGCAAGTCCAATTATTTAGTAGTTTAGTTTTCTTTTCTTTTCGAAGCTTTAATTCGCCAGGTAGGTAAACACTGCCATTCCAAAGGGGGAGGGGAGAAATAAATTTTCAAAACGCTCCCACAGGAAAGTAGTTGAAGATATAAGAAAGGTAAAGGTAAGGTCTCACCCAATTCCTCTGTGTTGCTTTCGTTGTGCTTGGTGATTTTGGCTTTCAGCTGGTAATGGCTTAGTGATCGGCCATGTTGATGGCTGATCCTTTCTTCGTCAGTCAAAAGGAGCTGCTCTGGATCAAACGGAGGGGCTGCTGCCCTTCCGCGATCAGTCGGAGGTCCTCCTCACGGTCGTCACCCCTCCAGGGCGACTTTTGACCCTTTTCAGGGTCTCCCAACAAAGGAAAACCAGGCAGTGGAGAGAGCACTCTCCCTGCCCGTCCTCTGGCGCCGCGATCGCCTAAATTAACCAGATTTATTCTAAAGTATACCATTACCTTTTTCAGTCAGTACTACTTGCTCCTCCATATCTTCGTATTTAGCAAGCTCCTGTCAAAAACAAAACATATTATGGCTAATTTTCTATTCCATTAGACTGAAAGAACAAGTTCATTTATTTTTATTTGGAAAGTTATGTTTTTTATTCTACTATCTATTTATATAAGGAAAAATTTTTATGAAAGTGTCATCTCCTGTGCAAAGTCTTAGTGACAATCTTGAGGGAATCCTCTAATAATTTCTAAAGGTACAAAGTAATCATAGTGGTATCTGAACAACTGGACACAGAACTGCATTATGAAACAGCAGTACCGTGTAAGCCTATCTGAAAGCAAGACTTATGGTGTACCATGGGACATACTTCCAAAGTAGTATTCCTGGATTTGAACTCTCTGTGGCTATTCCACAAATACTAAAAATGTCTTAAGGAAAATTATATTACTATATCATCCCATAAATTTATTTTTAATAAGGACTCAACTGAACACTAGGGTTTAGTTTTGTAGAGTAATAGATCCCAGTATCCAATTTCACATTGGATGCAGTTTCATGTATGTCTGGCTCTCAGTATCCTGTCTTAGGACAAAAGAATCCGATTAGATATTGTAGATACAGGCGTAGGCAACCTTGGCTCTTTTATGACTTGTGGACTTCCAACGCCCAGAATTCTGGGAGTTGAAGTCCACGAGTCATAAAACAGGCAAGGTTGCCTACCCCTGTAGAATCAATTGCAACTTAAGTCTTATTTTTAATTGTATCACACAGATTAATCATCATAAAGACTCCTCCTCCTCCTAAGAGGAAGGAATTCTTTGCCAACTCATGAAGGCAAAGATGTGTGTCCAAAGGGAAGAAAAGTTGTTCAGGGTTGTCAAAACAATCTCCACCCCCACCCTAGGACTTTGCTCCTAACTGAAATGCTAGATTTAACTTGTTTTCCTTTTTAAAAAAACGTACTGTAGCATATCGCTTTAGGGCAAAGGTAAATCTACTTCAGGTGGAGATTGTTCAATCTCTGTGGAAGTAAAATATCGTCTGCTCTATTACTTTATTGCATTAAAAACATCAGTTTGATTTCACCTTAAGCACAAATACATCTATAATTAAATTATTGTCATAATCCACATTATCTCAAAACCTACCTTTTCGAACAAGCTGGCCTAGCCTGATGGGATGGGGTTGGGTTTTACTAATCTGTTTTAACCTACTTTTAAATGTGTTTTAACTTATTCGTGGGCATTTTGTTTAATCGTTTTTAATTTTTGTATCTTGTTTTTTTTAATATGTATTGCCCTGTTCATCGCCCTGAGTCCTTCGGGAGAAGGGCGGTATACAAATAAAATTAATAATAATAATAATAATAATAATAATAATAATAATAATAATAATAATAATAATAACAACCACCGAAAAGGGAATAATATGATAAAATATATCTAGTTTCATAGTTGGAACAGGGGGAAAAAAACCCAGCAAAAGCTGGAGGGAAATTAAACAGAACATAAATACAATACACATTATCTATAATTAATCACTACAACTTTAATTGTATAACACATGAAAGGCAAAAAGCTGAAGCTTTTGTCGAGTTCAGCACGTGAAAACGTGGCATAACCAAAATGTCGAGCCTTAAAAGGCCAGGAAACCTCGTTTTCTTAAAAAGAAGAAATTGCACGTAAAGAAGAGCGAGACAAACGGTAGTCAGGACCCTGGGTATTAATGCTACTCTAGTGGGTTTTTGCTGTCGCCCTTGTTGATGTCTCCTGACAGTCTCATGGCCTCTGGAAGGCCGTTGATAAAAGTAGCCGGGATCCGTGGGGAACCGCACCGCCTTTCTGGTTCCTGCGATAACCCTTCGCTCTTTCCCCGTATTTTATATTAGGCAAAACTTTTTATGGCTGCTTAAATCAGAACAAAAGGAGGCGAACCGGACGGCATTGGAGTTCAACTTTATTAAGGTTTTTCCACAACAGGCGGGGCTGGGTGCGGCGGCCGGGCGAGTCTCCGGGGCCGGCACGAAGCGAGGTACAAGTATACCTTTATGAGGCGCAGAATATCAGCGCAGTCCTCGGGCCGCGCGGCTCGGATATGGAAGGAGGCCATTTTCGGCGACGTTTTCCCTTGCGTCTCCCGCCTCTCGCGAGTCCCCGATAGTTGAAGAGCAAGAGAAGAAGTTTCTTCATTCGCGTCCCGGGCGCGGCGTTGGCGGCACAGTCAGGCAGGCAGCATTCCCTTGGGCACCGAGAACAAAGCAAAGGCCGAAGGAAGAGCGCACGTAGCACTTTCTGCCTAGGTCTCTTCCGTCTAGCCTCTATTTATAGCCCAGCGCAGCCCTCTCGGCCAATCAGAAACGCCACTTGACGCATCGTCCCTCCCTTTCATCCTCCTACAGATTACCTCATCTTTTTAGGAAATGATGCCCTGAGGCTGCCTAAACAATGACTCAGGCAAGCTTTGGGCTGCGCTGAGAGCACCATCTCATGGAGCAGCTCATTTTTTCGTGGGAACGAGCACCTAGGACAGGGGTCGTCAAACTTGGCCCTTTGATGACTTGTGGACTTCAGCTCCCAGAATTCCTCAGTCAGCGTGCCTAGCTAAGGAATTCTGGGAGTTGAAGTCCACAAGTCATCAAAGGGCCAGGTTTGAAGACCCCTGACCTAGGATATCTAGATGCTTTTGGAGTTCGGTTCTGATCAGTTCCAAGCAGTTTGGAAATGTGGATCAGTCCAAAACGTCTGGACGGAAACCAGGCTGCTTATCTTTACCGTAAACCATTCTACTGTAATCCTCTTTCAAACAATCTCTTTCAATTCTGTAGCAGATGTTCTTTCAAAAGGTCCCCATACTTAGGGCAACTGCAAGCCAGTTTTTATTTTGCAGCATCAGAATGGGGCACGGATCAGGGAAATAACGAAAACCGATGCTCAGTGCAGAGGCTGCCACATCAGCTTGTAATGTATTATAGAAGAGGTTTGCAAATTAACTCCCCACTCCATATGCCAATTCCTCAAACAAACAAAAACTCCTGTTAGCACTGCTCCAAAGCAGAAATACCATAAGGAGGAATTTCCAGAAAAACTGCCTTCCATCATGGGTTTCTGAGAGGCCACATTTGAATCAGGAGGAACGTATATATAATAACTTTTAAAACAATATAAAGAATTGCTCAACAGTGAGACAGGTGGCAAATAACTTGAATATACTGTATAAAGTAACTAGTGCTGCCTCTGCAGCTTACCTTTATGTGCAGCAGCAATAAAGGTGGGCAGTGTTGTATTCTTTCACAAATTAATTTGAAGGTAGTTATTGGTACATTTCCTGCCACCCTTTCTCCTTCCATCCAGCATCATCAGTCCAATCAGGGGTTATAGCTTTCATTATAATTAATTTATCTATCCTTAATTTGTATTATTGACTGTGCTGACAGGACTGACAGTTGATACCCTTATATAACAATTTTACATAAACTCATATTTTCAGATATGGTAGCACCTATTAAATACTTTAATACAACTGTTGATTCCCTTGGACAGCAAAAGTCCTGTCAGATGTAGATCACTATATACCCACCAGACCTCGTAGCTTCTGCTGGCCAGCCTTCTGATTCTTAGCCAGTCACCCTGTATGAACATCAAGTGAAAGCTCTATTGAAGGCTGTGAATCCCAGCAAAGCTGCAGGCCCAGATGGGGTGCTGGGGATACTGGTGCAGGGGTCCTGACAAGGATCTTTAACATCTCCTTGCAAACTGCCTGTGTACCATCACGTTTGATAGCAGCTACCATTGTCCCAGTCCCGAAGAAAACAGCAATTAATTGCCTAAACGACTACAGACCTATTGCATTAACGTCTGTAGTGATGAAATGCTTTGAAAGACTGATTTTCCAACATCTTAGGATATGCCTCCCACTGGACTTTGACAAACATCAGTTTGCCTACAGAGGGAATAGGTCGACAGAGAATGCCATAGCTACCGCTTTACACTCTGTAGCAAGCCATCTGGAGAAACCTGGAAGCTATGTCAGGATGCTTTTCATTCAACACTATTCTGCCGAGCATCCTTATTGAAAAGCTGACTTGAATTTCCCCCCCTCCATCTGTGATTGGATTAAAGACTTTCTTAGGGACCAGCTATAAACAGGTTGGGTCTGTTTCATCCACCTCTCTGAAGCTTTGCACTGGCTCACCACAGGGCTGCGTGCTTAGCCCTTACCTGTATTCACTGTACACATGATTGTGTATTGTCCGACCCATCCGGTGCGATCATTAAGTTCGCAGATGATACCACTGTAGTGGGTCTTATTACAGGTGGAGACGAAACAGTGTACAGGGGGGAGGTACAAAAACTACCCTCATGGTGTCTAGAGAACAACTTGCACGTGAACATCAGCAAGACAAAGAAGATGCTGGTAGACTTCCGGAGGAAAAGAGAGGAACCTGCCCCACTTTACATCGGGGGAGGGGGCTGTGTGGAGAGTGTTTCCTCCTTTAAATTCCTGGGAGTCTACCTCTGTGAAGATCTTACCTGGAAAATCAATACAACCCAGGTAGCCAGAAAGGCCCAATAGAGACTCCACTTCCTCAGGGTCTTGCGGAAGAACAGGATAGAACAACGACTAATGACCTTTTACTGGTCTACTATAGAAAGCGTCCTCTCACACTGTATTGTGGTTTGGTATGCTGGTTTGACAGCCGTGGATAGAAAGATATTACAGAGGGTGGTGAGCATAGCACAAAACGTTGTGGGCTGTGTCCTGACAACACTGGATGACATCACCAGGGCCTGCTGCCTTGGAAGAGTGAGGAAAATTCTCATGGATGACTCACACCATGGTTGGTACCTTTTTATTCTCCTACCATTGGGTAGGAGATATAGAAGTATAGCCAGCCACAGCAACAGTTTCTATCCATGGGCTGTCAGGCTCTTGAACGGGAAATAACTCTATGTATGATAGACTTGCAAGGTCAGCGCGTTGTGCAATTATCTCACATGCTATAACAAGATGGTGGGTTTGTTGTCACTGCGAGTTGCGGTGGTGGGGGCTCAAAGGGAGGCTCAGCCAATCTCATTGTATACATGTTGTGCTTTGATAATAAAGGATCATTCATTAGCTCCTCTCAGTTTCTTTTTGGACTTTCTCATTACTCTTGCTATATCAACTTTCACTCATGGTCCCTATTGATGCAGAACCAATTTGAACTTCTAGCCTTGGTAATTCTCCCCAAGGCCCTGGTAGAAGTTTTTCTCTGTGGCCAATGCTTGACCATTTGGCAGAACTTGAAATTCTTCTTGGCTTGCTCACTGCTGGACATATGGTGAGTATAGGACTCTCCTGGTGGTGCCTTTTTAGTCAGTGTTGTGGATTACCCTCAAATGTGTCTCAGTTCATTCTTGAATTTTTCTGAGACTTTCTTTCTCTGATCTTCCAGCAGCTTCCACAAGTTTGGGATTGAAGCAAAGAACCTGCCTCCTGCTCCTCCAATCTTTCTTTTTGTTCTGTACCAGCCTGCTACCGGCCCTGCAGAAAAGGCAGGGACAACCCCTTTACAAACGGCAAGAGGCTGGAATAAAGCCTGCCAAATTTATTAACATAAAACAGACACCAACCATGAAATAGGAGCTATGAAACAGGAGCTATGAAACAGGAGCTATGAAACAGGAGCTATGAAACAGGAGCTATCCAAGCAGTTGCCTTCAGCACACCAGCCCTCCCACACATTCCCCTTAAATACAGCTCAGGGCATGGCCTCTCTCTGCCTCCTTCTGAGGTGCCCCATTGCCTTCCTCTGTTTACTCCTGATTGACTGCCTCCTGCGTGGGGCGTCCTTGAACAGGGCCAGCTGTGGGTCATCTTCATCCACGCTGTCAGGCTCACACAGCTGGGTCTCCACCAGGTGGGAGGGGCCTGGCTGAGGGCTCTGCGGAGCCTCAAAGCCATCATCAGCAAGCTCTTCAACACCCCCCTCCTCCTCCGAGTCGTCCGACCCAACTGCCGAACCCACAGGCTGACCCTGAATCACAACACTTTTCTATCCTTCTATCCTATGCAGGATTCCTGGCTAACAGATGTATTGGGATTTGGATGAAGATAAAAAAGACTAATTATCTACGCTGTCACAGCCAAAACCAAAATGCTTTGGTTGATTAAAAAAAAAGCAGCTTCTGTACTTGTGGGAAAACACTGGGAAGAAACATCCAGCTGGGTTGTTTTGTTTTATGAGTCTTATAGTACAGTATCAGGCCTTTCTAGTCTAGCATCGTGGCACCGAATGCACTGTGAAACTCACAAACCTCAATTGGAAAAGGATACCCTCCATCCCAGTTATACTTAAGGTATATTGTCTCTGACAGACTTTTTCAAACAATGCTCCATAAAATGCATGGTTCCAAGAGAACTCGATTAATTTCTGCGAGTGACTAATGAGACACACACACACACACACACACTCACGTAAACACAGCCAACATGGGTCCTGAGATTTTTTTTGTTCTTAAGCTAACAGGATCTGAAAAAATTGGAAAGCCCCTAGATTATGATTCAGGAAATGCCAGTCAGAAAGCCAAAAGTTGGGGCATACTTAACCTGTTTGATTGTTAGAAGTTATGCATGACTAAGTGTTGTTCATGAGTAATAAGATATTTTGTTTTTATATCTCCAATTGAATGTAGCCTGCAAAACAAATTAATGAAGTAGTGAAACCAATTTTCACATTGATCCTTCTTCCAAATGAAAATGATCAATACATAATTGTGAAAAATGAGTTTATTTTAACATTTTGTTTGAAAACAAGGTGAGTTTTGTGGACAAATTTATAAGATGAGAGCAATCAGTGATTGTGGGCTGCAACCTTGTCGCATCCTTTTTGTAGCCTCCTCCCAAATCTCCCCCAAGTAAACAAGGCCAGTTTTACTTACTTATGTTCTTTCTGAGGTATCGAAGGTAAAAATAGATGCCTTAAATCTCATAAAAGTTGTGAGAATTCTTAGAGACACTTTGTAATGACCAAGCCCCCACCCCACCCCAAAGACTTGACCTTTTGCAAGGCTTAAAGACATTTCATCCCCTAAAATATTTGTCCCACTTTCCCATGACATCATGCCAGTATCAGCCTCTGCCCTCCCCCTGTTTGGTTCTTCCCCCCCCCCCCATCTAAAACCTTTTGTCCATCGCTGAGTTTCACACAGCAATTTATTACATCTACTTAATTTGGCTGTCTTTGACACTTTCTTCCCATTAAATGGGTTAGCTGGCTGATGATTGGCAGTTTTTTCTGAGAATCTATGTTTACCCCACACAGTAATTATAGTTACATCAAGGATACCATCCCCCTCGATTATGCGTGCAGCAGGCAGATGCTTTTTGGATAGGAGATTTTAAAGCAGGGGGTCTTCAAACTTGGCCCTTTTATGACTTGTGGACTTCAACTCCCAGAATTCTTCAGCCAGCAAAGCTGGCTGAGGAATTCTGGGAGTTGAAGTCCACAAGTCATAAAAGGGCCAAGTTTGAAGACCCCCTGTTTTAAAGACTAGCGGTTTGCAAAAAGGAAACCGAGGCCAGTCATCGGAGACGATCATTCCTCCCCCGTAACGGCTTGTGCAGCTGAAGCACGACTGATGAGGAATTCTGGGAGTTGAAGTCCACAAGTCATAAAAGGGCCAAGTTTGAAGACCCCCTGTTTTAAAGACTAGCGGTTTGCAAAAAGGAAACCGAGGCCAGTCATCGGAGACGATCATTCCTCCCCCGTAACGGCTTGTGCAGCTGAAGCACGACTGATGAAAAAGAGCTGTTTTTTCCCCCCACGCAGTGATTTCCCCCCCCCCGCGCCCCATTTGATCAAAGATCACTGGGCAGTCGATCAATGAAATCAAGAGCTGGGCTTCGAAATTCGAGTAAGAACCGAGCGCAGCTTCCTTGTAGGAAAGGGGCGCGCCAATATATCTGGGAGGCGGGAAAGACCACTGAAGCCTTCCTGAAGAATTGGGAAAGTCTGAGCCAGTCTAGCCAGCACAGCCGAGTTCCTGTTCCAGGCGTGGTCGTTTGGCAGGCGGCACAAGCGACTTAGCCGTGAGGCTGTAACGGAGCGGGGCCGAAGCAAGCGGTTTTTTAAGTCTCGGCGCCAGGCGTTTTAGCGATCTCTGGGAACAAAATGCTGTCGCGCGGGTAAGTGATTTATAGCAACTTCAGCCCTTTTCCCCGATCCTGCCTTTGCAACAAGCTACGTGGGCCCTGAGTGGCAAAAAAAAAAAGAGAGAGTAACGAGTCAGGAGCGGAACAGGCTTCTGTTGGTTGAGGCGGGTACTGTGTAGGGCAGGGGTAGGCAACCTCGGCTCTTTTATGACTCATGGACTTCAACTCCCAGAATGCCTGAGCAGCTGGCTCAGGCATTCTGGGAGTTGAAGTCCATGAGTCATAAAAGAGCCGAGGTTGCCTACCCCTGGTGTAGGGAATTTAAGGCGCCGGTTTTCTTTCTACAATCGCCTCGCGAAACGAATCCTTTCCTAAGGGCAAAGCCCGCCCTCTCTCTGCTCCCTGGGCCTAGAGCCTTTCGACTTGCGCAGTGTGAGGGGAAAAAAAAAGACTTGGGTGGAGACAAGCCACCGCCTGGATTTGAACTGTTGCTGTTTTGGGTCTGCGCTTTCTTTTCGCCCACCGATAAGCTCAGCACAACAGCAGGATTCGCTGCATGCTGGAGAGTTAGATTTGTGGCTGCCCCGTCCGCCAATGAAGATCGTACTCTGCAACGTCGCTTCCCCCAGTCTTGCTTCCTTGAGTTGTAGGAAGCTTTCCCGTCTCTGTGCAATCGGATATAATTCCGTAAACTATGGTTTACAGCCCACTGTGTGGCCAAGGCAATACCAAACAGCCACATAAAGCCTTAAGTGTATTGGGTGAATCGGGGGTTTTATGTGAAACTCCAGCGCAGTTGATTTATTTTGGATTAGCACAGTTTGTTACTTAAGAGTTTAGTGTGTTCTGGGATATTTAGAAACGTTTTTCCATATTTGGAAATGAAAGTTGCAAATTTTCCTTTGCTTACCATGCTGCTTTCGAAGTAAAGCTGCAAGGCCCTGGGTAGCAGAAAATAGGAACGATGTATTTCAGACAAGATACTGGTCTTTTGTAGTTTAATTTCACATCCTATATCCCAGTGCCCCACTTTGACCACAAAGAGAGAGCCTTAGTCAGATCCCAACCCAATATGGAACCAGTCTGCTATCATCATTCTATTCTATTCTATTCTATTCTATTCTATTCTATTCTATTCTATTCTATTCTATTCTATTCTATTCTATTCTATTCTATTCTATTCTATTCTATTCTATTCTATTCTTCTATTCTATTCTTCTATTCTATTCTATTCTATTCTATTCTATTCTATTCTATTCTATTCTATTCTATTCTATTCTATTCTATTCTATTCTATTCTATTCTATTCTATTCTATTCTATTCTCCTGAAACCTCAGACAAGAGTCCTACTGTAGACAACTGAGTGTATTAATATTTGCTAGCTTTCATCCTCTTTTAAAGGGATCAAGTGACCAGCCTCTGCATGTTGACATAAATGTCAGATGTATTTAGAAGATTAACCATGCCCCAAACTTTTGGTCACTGTTCAACTCCACCACTGTTATTTTTCTTTTGATTGTTGCCCTTCTCTAAAAAGTGATGATTTTACAAAGTGATTAATGTAGGGATAGGCTTAGAGAAATATTTAAAAATGCCCAAGCCTCTTTGTACATTTTAATAGTTTTCTTCATTGCAATCTATCAAGTTTCAACTTTCAACTAAATACTCTTTAAAAATATCTCATACTACACTCTTCAAAAGTAACCTTAGGAAAAGGAGAGAAGAATTGAAGGAGAAATGGACTTGTTTAAAGACCGACATGGGATCAGGGTAAATAAAGCAGCTCTAATTTTACTTGTTACAGAATCCTGATTTTTACATATTTTTCTCAAGCTATGAGGCTGATAGAATAGATGGATGACAACACCACAGAGAAAGAGAGGCAAATGGAATGGCATATAAGCATACTGACTAGTGAGGACAACAATGTTTGGCACAAAGCCACCATAGATATTACAGGACCAGCATGGAGGAAATAATTTGGAAAAATTTGGAATGGCAATATTTTTGGTCAACTCAAGGAAGATAGGCTAAGATTTAATCCAATAGTGGAAAATAGCTACAAAATGGCATATGGCTAGTGGAAATAAATAGTCAAAGTTTATACCTTATTCAACTATGTCGATTGCTTTGGGCTAACAGTCTTAAATACTGGAATGAAGTTTGATGTCAGATGAAATCTTAGAGCAGGCTTATTTATAATCATTCTGGAAAGAGTAATGCACAAGTTCCTAGGAGTACTCTGGAAACAGCCTCTTTTTGCAAAGATTCTTGTAAATTCCAAGCATGTGTCATATGAAGCTAGGGAGACACAGCCCTGTGCAATATGCTGTCTCATTTCTTTCTCCATTTGCAAATGAAAAAATGATTTTGATATGTTCAATAATTATTCTTGCCTGGATAACTTTGGAAATATTTCCCCCCTCTTTGGAAAGCAAATTCTTTGTACATATGATTATATGTGGATGTAGATTAAATAGATTATGGGATTCTGCATAAGTGTGAGGATGATCACCCTTTTGAAACTGTTATGCTATTGTATAGGATGTGTTTGTTTATTGATATCTCATCTTTATTATTTTTATAAATAACTCAAGGCAGCAAGCAGACACAATTCATATCTGTTTTATGGCAACTTATTTTGCATATTGCCAGTTTAAGGCATTCCAGGGGTGACTCTGGATAAGAATTTTGGGGCTATAACCCTAACATATCTGGAAGACATTAAAATAGAGGAAGATAGTCCATTCAATGTATTGACCTTGAATATAGGATTAAGGAGTTCAATGCTACGCTGTATTATTGACAATTCTGTATTTTCTTTTGATACAGATGGTTTTCATTAAGCAAGGCCCATCCTATCCTGTTTAGGATGCTGACATCATCCAGCAGTGGCTCCCAGGTTATTCAGAACATGGAAGAAGGTAATGTAACTACTGTAATAGTAAATTCAGAAATCTATAATTGTCTGTGTTGTTCTTTTTCCTCAGGAATAAAACTAGCAATATATTGGGTTTAGTGATTTGTCTATTTTTTAGAAGCTGTAGAATTAATTAGAAGAGTAAAATAATCAGGATTCTTTTTTAGTTTTCTGTGAGTGGCAAAGCTTTTTATACCAAATATATTTTGGGCACATCTTACTGCGTAATTAAAAACTTTTTCCCCCAACAGAGATCTAGATGAAACAAATAAATAAATATGGGAATATGAAACTGAAGGAAAAAAACTCATCCACTTTGATCTTCTGCCATGCTGTATTTGGCTGGAAAATTAATTAATTTTAATTTGGGGGCAGAAGTAGGTTATCAGTACTGCAGAATATATGTACTTGAGCATACCATCTTGTGTGATTGACTTGAAAAATAATACAGTTATTTTTCCTTTCCCCTTTTTATAAAAGTTTCCCTGATAGTCTAATTGTTTTTTCTTTCACAGGACATTTCCCCATTCATGTGAATAATGGTGTGTTGTGGTAACCTGTATGCTTTTTAATATGACTGTCTGCTCTGTTATGCTTCTTCTGTCTTTATTGGAGGTTTAATGAAAAACTTAAGTTCATATTTTGGGGCATTTCTGACATTCCTCTTAATGATACTAAATGGGTTTATATTATTAAGCAAATGAAATCCGTCTTACTATCCAAAATGCAAATTATATGTGTGTGCTGTTTTTCATAATTAACCTTTAGCTAGTTAATCATCTGCACTTTTATATCCTCCTTGCCTTCTTGGCCTATGCTTGCAATTTATTTATTTATTACATTTATATTTCTATCTCTGAGCACTCCAAAAGCTATGTCCTCCTTACTTTCTTCTGGGCTAAAAAAAGGTGGCTGTCCCAAAATATCGTATTTAGATGGGAACTTGAACTCTAAATCTTAGTACCCTGGTTTGTCATCCATCCAAAGTTCTTAGGCACTTACCTGCTTTCTGCCAGTGGAATTCATTCCCTTGTTTGCTGACCAATCTAAGCAAATGACAGACCCTCTCTGGCAGGTATGAAATGTTCGGAAATAAATGTAAGGCCAACAGTATATTATTTCATCCATCCATCTTATTTGTACTTTCTTTAGATCAGGGGTGTCAAACTCAATGTCATTGAGGGCCGCATCAGCATTGCGGTTGCCCTCAGGGGCCCGGGTGGGTATGGCCTAGGTGGGCGTGGCCTACTGGGTGGGTGTGGCTAGAATGTGTCTGGCCTACTGGGTGGGCGTGGCCAGCTCTACATCGTTCGCATCAAGGGTGCCTATGGGGGCCTGGGCAGGAGTGGGACAGATCTGAGGGTCTCTAGCAGAAGGAGGGTCTCTGGGCCAGGGCCAGGGCAGTGGGGGCCGTTCCCTCACTGTTTCCAGGATGGCTTTGCGGGCCACATGAAACCACTTTGCGGGCCGGATCCGGCCCCCGGGCCTTGTGTTTGACATGTCTGCTTTAGATGATTTATTCCACTTCTTACCTTGGTCTTATTTTCTTTTTTTCTTCCTCAGTACATCTTATATCTCACTCATGTTTTTGGCCAAAGCAAAGCAGCCAAGGGTGCTTCCAAAAAAGGGCCTTATCCTCTACTTGCCCTTCTTCATCAGTGTTAACGGGGAGATCAGATAATTTCATTTTCCATTTGAAATATTCTTGTATTTCTCCACAGTAAAAATATTAAGGCTATGCAATGCTTTATATTGAAAGGAAAATAGGTGCTTCAGGTACATCTACATGTAGCATCTATCACAAATACCTTAAACAGAGTGCTTTTCTTGCACAGTCCTTGGAAAGATGCAGCTGCTTTAAGTAGGTGCCCACAATTGCTACATGGGTGTTTACAATTCCTACTATTGCTCGCTTCCACAGTCTCAGTGAGAGGGTTGCTGCCTCCACTATTTTTCAATAGAGAAAACTCTTTTTTATTGAAAAGTTTTATAAAAGTTACAATATAATCCCCAAAACCAACCCATCCTAAAAAAAACCCTCTCCCTCCCCCACTTCCCAGAGCTGAGTACAGTGTTACAAATATAATAATCATAATCTAACTAACATTAACCAACTATATAAATAACCAAGTTCATAATGCGCTTTAACTCCCCTTTAACATAAATACAAGCAAAATAAAAGTAAACATAATAATAGTAAAAACATAAACAAATTAATATCCAAGTTATTAAACATTACAATATCCAAGAGAAAACTCTTTTTGTATTTTTACTTGGAAAAGATCGGTGAAACACATTTTTAGCATTCTGTAAGGAACAGAGTGATAGGTTACAGTCATTTTCAGAAAGAGACTGTAGATTTCAGAATAGTGTAGAAGTTTATTATGCATTTATTTTCAGTCATACTTATTTTACATACTTTTTACATTTGCTATATTTTTATGATTTATTTTATACCTATCTTATTTGCTCAGTGCTGAATGACCATTTTTCATATTTATAACCATTGCAGCATCCCCCTAGTCCCCATGTTTCTACTTTGAAGGTGCTTCTGACACAAATGAAGAATTATGCAATTAATGTTAAGGAGTTAATTGAGACCTGAAGACAGTAATATAAAGGAAAAGAAAATCTGACAGAACCTTTGGGTTTAACCCAGTTATCTTCTAGGTGTGATGTTTGTGTGTGCATGTATGCACAGGTGCACACACAGACACACAGTGCAGGTAGAATGAAATAGGACTCAAGGTACAAAGAAATAATTTGGATCAATCTACAGGTAGTTCTCACTTATGACCACAATCGAGCCCAACATTTCTGTTGCTAAGCAAGACATTTGTTAAGTGAGTTTCCCCCCATTTTATGACCTTTCTTGCCACACTTGTTAAGTGAAATTAATGATTGTTAAGTGAATCTGCCTTCTCCATTGACTTTGCTTGTTAGAAAGTTGCAAAAGGAGATCACATGATCCCAGGACACTGCAATCGTCCTAAATAAGAGTCAGCTGCCAAGCATCCAAATTTTGATGACTATGGGGATGCTGCAATGGTCATAAATGTGAAAAATGGTCATAAGTCACTTTTTTCAATACTGTTGTAACTTCAAATGGTCACTAACTGAACTGTGGAAGTCAAGGACTATCTGTATAATATAATTTTTTTAAAAAAAGATTCCAACTCTCATCTAACTCCACATTTCCATAGGTGCTATTCCCGTCATCAATTTGTAACGTTCCTTTTCTATTGGAGTGTGACATTTTGGCTAAAGCACAAATGCTGATGGCTATGATTGAGATGTGTCAGAAAATGCATCTGGTTTGTTTACAGAATCTAGATGTGAATTTTCAGATGTGTATTGGTGTCCTATTAGTTATGTAAAGGTAAACCTGCTCCTTGTTTAAATTTTCCTTGCAGTTTTAGGACAACTGAGTATGGATATGTACATACAGTGACCTGATTTGAATATTTATTTTGGAATGTCAAACCTGTCTTGCTGGGTAACACTCAAGAGTAGGCCACGATATCCAAATATTCTTGTATGATCCTTCATAGTTTTTAATGGTATTGTTTTGTTCTTTTTGAATTCCTGTATGCCATTCAGGGTTGTGAAGGAGTAGGCAGCCTGAAATTTAAATTTAAATTTAAATTCAAAAGAAATGAATAAGTCTCCTAGATAACTGGATTTTTTGAAAATTAAAATGTTATAGAAACGAGAAAGCATGCCATTCATTGGAATCTCAGTGAACCTGACCAGCTTTTGCTTTTCAGTCATTTTTTGCATGCCTTCTGCTTACAATTCTGCTTTTCAAAAGTGCAATACTGTAGAGGTCCTTGGTCAGATTTATCCCTTTAAATACTTCTGACTGGGTTTTATTTTGTTTCAGTGCGAAATAAATTGAGAGAGATAGTGGGAGCATCCACCAATTGGAGGTATGGTGCTATATATATATATAAACCATGGTACAGCTGCATTTCTTAGAGGTGAAAGAGGGCATTACAATATATTCTTGCAGATTAATAATGGCCTGTAGCTGCTTAATAGAGTAAACCTATAATTTAACTGACTAATGGGGGAAAGATAGTGTGTGAGACTAGAATGCCAATTAAGTACAAATGAGATTTTATACATGCCTAAACTATCAATTGGATTTTGTCCATTGCATCTGAAGTCTGATAAACTGAGGTTTGGAGGTGGACGTGATCATACATATATTATTTTCTAAATAAATCACATGTCTTTGGGAAAACCCAGCATTGTTGCTATCATCCTTAAAAAACATCCTGAAATTGCCATTGGCAAAGATTAACTATTATTTCTCAGCACCTTCATCTGGTCAGGTTTAACGTTCTGATTTTTACCCATATGGCATAATCTGATTTTGCTTTTTCCTTCCTCCAGAGACCATGTGCAAGCAATGAATGAAAGAAAAGCCTTACATACACTCCTTGCTAAAACCCAAGCTGACCTGCCCCCTAGGAAAATGAAAGACAGCTATATAGAAGTCATCTTGCCTTTAGGAAGTCAGCCCGAAATAAGAGAAAAATATCTCAATATGCAAAACACTGTCAGGTAAAGGTAGACTACTTTTATTGTTCAGTAAAATAAAACACTTGGTTGTTCGTGCTGTAACATGCATACAGGTTAATTGCTGTATAATATTTTAGGTTTGGTCGAATTCTTGAAGACCTTGACAGCTTAGGAGGTATGTGGTACTTATATAATTTCATTTTCTTCTAGTGATCTAATAGGTTGGAAACATTTAAACACATTTGGATTATATAGTTATATAATTATATATTTATATATAATTATATATTTATAACATCTATATCATTGTTAATTAAACATATTGCATAGGGATAGCTTTAAAACTGGCTACTCTCTTTTGGAACCACTGAACTGATACTACAATTAGCATTGTTCTTAATGACTGTGGTTGCTTGGGTAAGATGAAAATTGGTAATGAACTGCTTCCGTGGGATCAGTGAAGGAAGGTAGAAAAATTTGTTCATCTTTTGAATTTTTTTGTTCCCATCTATTCTGAAAGCAGTTATTATGCTTAATGAATTAAATTGAATTAATTATTTAGAACTCCTTTAAAAGTGCAGATAACGTTATTATGCCTTCCTGCTTAATGTATTTTTTGTAGCAATGAAAAATGCTTCTGGAATGTGTGTTGTCCACTGCCAGTTTTTGCTTTATTAATTCATTACTTATAAAGTTTTTATTTATATAAACTCATATAAACTGAAAACATAATATTAAGTTGTATGTAATCCAGATTAAAGAACGGTATAACCAATTAACTGTTAAAAGTTTGGCAGCAGCTTTTGTTATTTTCCTGCTATGTTATTTTAAGTCTTTCAAGGTAGTTCTTTACTAATGTACATACATATATACATATATATATATATGTATGTATGTATGTATGTATGTATGTGTATATATATAATATCTTCTCTTAGTAAAGAACTACATACATACACACATACATTTATACACATACATACATAGGGTTGAACTGTCAAGTCCTTGGTGCTTTCCGAACTTGATTGTTCATTTGTAGATGTTTCATTACCCAACTAGGTAACATCTTCAATGCTAGAAGGGAATGGGGTTTGCTTTTTGTTTATAAATAATAGCCTGACTTATCAGGGTACAGTGTACCCTAATCCCCTAAGCGAGGAACTACTAATTCAGACAATGAAGATATAAAGAACAGCCTGATCAAGAAAGTACAAAGGAGAAAACAGCCTCACCAACAGTGACAGAACAAGCCGTTGTACAATATTACATGTCAGGGCTTTTTTTCTCATAGAACGCTCAGAACGGAGTTCCGGCACCTTTTTTGGATGGAACCTTGTAGGGTAGGCAAGGCGGGTTGTATGGCATGTGTGAGTTCCAGCACCTTTTTGTTTTACAAAAAAAGCACTGCATGTTGTAGTAAATAAATAAATTACCCCTACTAGTCTTAATTTGGCAGACTGAACTCTCTTTAAGTCTATAAACTTTGTACATTTAAAAATGCCTAAGTTCTAAGAGTAATTAATATAGCATCTCTGTTTTTTATTTGTTTACAGTTCTTATTTGTTATACTCACACAAAACATGAAGCTACTTTGAAATCTCCTTTATCAATTGTTACAGCACTCGTGGATAAAATTGGTAGGTGTTTAATTATTAATGGGTTAATATCTGGGAAGTTCACACTGAAAAAACAGCTAAGATTTAAACCTGATGTTGGGGGGAAGGTGCAAAAAAGAAGACAAAGCTCTCCTGACATTTTTAGATGAACTTTTTCAGAAATAACTACATGTTCTGATGAATATACATTTGTTGCCAACATGCCATTTTTGAATCTAGCCTCTCCATTTTGCTCGAATGTCCAACTGAATAAATATATGACTTCATAGGCAAGACATTATATCCCAGACACTGTATTATAGAAACAGGAAAGACAGCCAGATGTGTTATTACTTTTTTCTGGAAAAATTAAATAATGGTGTTTAACATTTTAAAAGACCAAATTCTTGCAAGATTACCAAGAATGTCAATGTTCTTGCTTAGGTTGCCGTGGAAAATAATTGATACTATAATGTTGCATGAAGCTCCTGTTGCCTGAAAAGGTTGCTGACCCCAAATTGATCTCTTAGAAGTAGTACTGTCCGCCCTTGGATAAATGTTGATTATCCATCCTTAGAATCTGTGCTCTGACTCCTTTCTTCTACCCTTTTAGGTTTATGGAAGCAGCATATTCATCCGGATTGTGATATCAAGTTTACTGGGAATGTTTCCTGGGTTGGAAAAACTTCAATGGAAGTGAAGATACACATGCTTCAGGTTAATGACAGTGAACCTCATTTGCCCATAAGAGTTTTTGAATTTAGATTCTTACATTTGGCAAGCAATACTGCATCCTGTAACAAAATCCTGTGGCAGGTTAGCCATATAGTAAGACAGTATTTAAAAGGAGTAAGTGCAAACTGGAATGTAACATCCATGTTTATTAAAGTGTATTTTGGTCTGCTTAAAGAGAATGTGATTTTTGACTAGCAAAATTAAATTGACAAGGAGAATCTTACTTATAAACCCTTTTTAATAAATATTGGCAGTATGTATTCTACTTAAATTAACTTACTTTTTTTCTTTTTGGCATCCATAGAAAAATTAGTTGTTTTGAAACAGTGTATCAAGTTTTAATTGAATTATCACTGCATACAGATTCTAATCATGTTTTCCCCTCTCATATTCTTTTATTTTAGTTACTTGATGGAATCTATTGCCCTATGTTAGATGCAACTTTTGTCATGGTGGCCCGTGATCCAGAAAATAAAAGGTAATATTCCTAGCAGTTTATTTAAGAAATCAGTGAGGAATGGAAATGATGGTCAGAGATGATGAACATGTTGACCTTCAAGTATTGTGGATCTTCAACCACTATCAGCCCCTGGGTGCATGACCAGAGGGAAGCTGAGGGTTCTAGTTCGGCAATATCATAGGTTCTCCACTGTGTACAGTCAGATAGAGATGTTTCCATTTTTTTCTGTAACTTTCCAATTACAGGTAGTCCGCATGTAATGATCCCCATTGCAATTTTTGCTAACTAAAGTGGTTGTTAAGTGAGACATCATGTGACCACGAGTTGCAATTTCCTGCTGGCTTCCCCATTGACCTTGCTTGTTGGAATCCAACTAAGAAGGTTCCAAATGGGAACCCCTGACTGTGGGATGCTGCAACAATTGTAAATGTGCAACAGTTGCCAAGAGCCTGAATTGCGATCACATGGCCATGGAGATGCTACAACAGTTGTAACTGGGAGGACCGGTCATAAGTCATTTTTTTCAGCCCATTGTAATTTGAACAGTCACTAAGTATGTTGTTTTTAAGCGAGGATTCCCTGTATTGTGAATAGCTGTAAAGTGCAGCTCTGATTTCTGTGTCACCCATCCTCCTTCTCAGGTCCTATTTTTGCCTTTCATTCAATGTTATTGGTTTAGTTTTCTAGTTTTGAATTTGGCTTAAAGCTGTAGCAAAAAACTCTTATGTTCAAAGGTATAGGATTGCATTTTTGGTGTTAAACATACATGTGTCTGAAAATAGTTTATTGCTTATTTTATTATTTTATTTATTTGAGTCCTAGGCTCAAAGAATATGCTAGGGGTAATGACCTATTATATTAGTATTGGTGTCTTATTTGTTTACTTCGTATACTATTTATTTCGCCATAACTAGAGTCAGACTGTGTGGCTGTACGGTATTTTATATTGAAGGCAAAAAGGAGTTTTAGAGTGCACAGGTAATGAATGTAGCTCCTGTTTACAATTCCTTATAGCAGCTGGGCCTTATTGTCAATTTTTCAGCTATTGTAGGATCCATAGACATATTTAACTCCAGACAGGTGTTATGTTTTCATTTCCCTGCATGCTCTGGGGCATTTTTTGGCTTCAGATCTGAAGGGCTACGCTGTCCTAGTGGACTGCATTGACTGTCCTCTTTAGATAATTGTCTTTTCAAGTTACGTAAATCATTTGTGTTGTTGAGTAAAAATAAGAAAAAAGTTGTATTAAAACACAAAAATAGACACACAGATTTCTCGTTGCAAATGAACTTGTACATAAGTAACTGTGTTGGTTTGTAGCCCCAAACATTTCATTTTCCCTCTGTAATGTATATTGTTTTTTTAAAATATATCCTCAGACCAGCATTTGTCAATCCATTAATTGCTGAAACCCCAGAGGAGGAAAAAATCTTCAGGGAAGGAGAAAGTAAGTACTCTCCTGGTCCGCTTAAATTTTTTTTTGGGGGGAGGGAAACGATGGAGAAATATTGTTTTGTGGCCATTCCTAAATAATTGGGGGAAACATAGGTTCTTTGGGAGTGAAATAATTTGGTACCTACAGTAGCCTAAAGCATGCTTACAGATTTCAGAAAAGTATTATTCATCAGTTTTGAAAAAGGGGTGAAATACAGCTGTTGGAAGCGATTGTCATTCATTTTACATGTTTCATTCCATTGATCAGAGAACAAGGTCAGGCGTCTTGAATCTAGTAGGGCTTCCTTATTGAAGGTTGCTCCTACTGAAGATGAAAGAAACGTTATCCACAATATATTCCTGAATACTCTGGATTCAAGGTAGGCAGTTCAGTTATAAACATTTGTCACCATTTTTCAAACTTGATGCATTTCATGTATATTAGGATAACAATTTGGAGCAGAGTTCACCAACCTTTCTTGGTTGGCGGACCGGAAGAAAAGGGCGGGGGAATCATTTTATGCACGGGCATGGGCGCATGTACTTACGTGCACGGGGCTGTGAGCATGCGTGTGACGCAAATAGGGCAGGTTAGCGCTTGTGTGATACTAGTCCTGCCCCATTCTTGTGCACAGTGCCCTGTTTCTGTGTCCTGAGGTGCGGTGTTGGCCTCTTTTCGTGCACCAAGGCGTGGCAGCATCCCATTTTTGCACCCTGAGGCGTGGCATTAGCCTGTTTTTGCACAGCATGGCAGTGCAACGCCTGTTTTTGTGCCCTGTGGTGCGCTGGCATTGTTTTTGCGCCCCACAGTGCGATGGCGGCCTGTTTTTGCATCCTGTGGTGTGGTGGCTTGTTTTTGCGCCCCGAGGCACGGCGTAGGCCCCCTTTCACACCCCAAGGCGCGGTGGCATCCTGTTTTTACACCTCGAGGTGCAGCAGTGGCCCATTTTTGCACCACGTGGCATGGCGTTCTGTTTTTGTATCCTGCGGCTTGCAGCGCTAGCGTGCGTGGGGGTGTGCGCATACACGTGTGCACAGTGGCCATCCTGTCTCATGGCCCAGTGGCCAGTAGCCCATGGCCCACTACCGGGCTGCAGCCCGCAGTTTGGAGGACTCCCAGAGAGCATGGTGCAGTAGTTAAGCTGCTGGACTGTGAATAGATAGAGTCAGGTTTAAATTTATTCTCAGTAATAAGTGCACAGTAGGTAACTGTGAGCCAGTCTATCAGACTAACCTACTTCACAAGAAAGTTGTTATAGAGAAGAATTGGAGGAGGGACAGTTTGAAAACATGTTTATAGCATAGTATTGGGAAAGAATAACAAGATGTTCTTGGTGTTGTGATTCAGGGTCAGCCTGTGGGTTCGGCAGTTGGGTCGGACGACTCAGAGGAGAAGGAGGGGGGTGTTGAAGACCTTGCTGAGGGGGTTGAAGATCTTGCTGATGAGAGCCCTCAGCCAGGCCCCTCCCACTTGGTCACCACGGAGACCCAGCTGTGTGAGCCTGACAGCGTGGATGAAGATGACCCACAGCTGGCCCTGTTCAAGGACGCCCGACGCAGGAGGCAGTCAATTAGGAGTAAACAGAGGAAGGCAATAGGGCTCCTCGGAAGGAGGCAGAGAGAAGCCACGCCCTGAACTCTATATAAGGGGAATGTGTGGGAGGGCTGGTTTGCTGAAGGCAACCGCTTGGATAGTTCCTGTTTCTTAAAGCTCCTGTTTCTTGGTTCGTGTCTTGTTTGTTTTTGTAGCTATAAATTTGGCAGGCGTAATTCCAGCCTCTTGCCTTCTTGTAAAAGGGGTTGTCCCTGCCTTTTCTGCAGGGCCGGTAGCAGGCTGGTACAGAACACTTGGATTCTCCAACATCTATATCAAATATGGAGTCTCCAGATATTGTCCTGTGGTACCATCAATCCTTATCGTTGACCATCCTGCTTAGGTCTCAGAGAAGACAAGCTAAGATATGTAGGGGAACTTAAGGTCCTATTCCCATGCTCAACATGTGGACGAAGTGGTATCCATATAGTTTTAGCTAAAGGTTGAAATTCACAATATTGGAATAGAACAGTGTTCTTGACAATTTCACATGTCTTTCTTAATTTTTAGGACAGTAAGTTTTCGTAGTCGGCTATTGCCACCCAATTCAGTATGGATGGAAGACACAAAATTAAAGGGTTTGGAGATCTGTCATCCACAGGTATTTACTGAGCTATAGCTGATGTAGACTAATCCTTAGGCTTGACTCTTGCTTCAGATTGGTACACGATATGGTACTTTCTATAATAGCTATTTAGCAGTTTGGTTTCTTGATAAATATTCATAGCCATAAAGTCATGAAACATCTTCAGAAATTTAATTGCTCTGTACCCTTAATATTTAAAGAAGACTTTGCAGCTATATTCCTCAAGAAATACACACCAAATATATAACTGCCATTGCATGTTTGTGCTTGTAGCTCTGACTGGTAGCCGTTTGGAGGGAATTTTCTTTAATTTCAATTAACTGCAACAGAGCTAAACAATTTTGCAGTTTTATTAATCTATGGCCCTGAGGCATTCTCTTTTAGAATATAACAAACGTTTACATTAAAGCGGACAAGCACTTTTTATAAAACAAAATTATATACATTATATGCATCACTTCCTATATACTGCAACTTATTTGGAGCAAGCAGCATTTTTAAGCAACAGTTTTTGTGTCTTTGTGTGTGTCTTTAACTCAGGGTTGATTCCTGGTGACTGCATGGACAAGACACTGCAATTTTCTTGGCAAGGCTTCTTGGAAGTAATTTGCCATTCCAGGGCTGAGAGTGACTGGCCCAAGGTCACCCAGCTGGTTTCACACCTAAGACAGAACTAGATTCACAGTTACCCAGTTTTTAACTGGATGCTTTAACCACTATACCAAAGTGGCTCTTAAGCAATAACTTGCTTATTAGCAATAAAACAAAAAGCACTTGAATCAGGCATAGTTACTGGATCTCTGGATCTTATCAGTGATTCTTCCCTCTTCCAGAACATAATTATGTACTTCATATGCTTCCACATTGGTTTTAACAGAACTTTCTGGAAATTTGACTAAATAGCTTCTAGCTTGTTCTGTCTACAGGTGAAACTCGAAAAATTAGAATATCTTGCAAAAGTTCATTTATTTCAGTAATGCAATTTAAAAGGGGAAACTAATATATGAGATAGACTCATTACATGCAAAGCAAGATAGTTCAAGCTGTGATTTGTCATAATTATGATGATTATGGCTTACAGCTCATGAAAACCCCAAATCCACAATTTCAGAAAATTAGAATATTACATGCAATCAATAAAACAAGGAGTGTACATAGAACAATATCGGACCTCTGAAAAGTATAAGCATGCATACGTACTCAGTACTTGGTTTGGGCCCCTTTTGCAGCAATTACTGCCTCAATGAGCATGGCATTGAAGTTATCAGCCTGTGGCACTGCTGAGGTGTTACGGAAGACCAGGATGCTTCAATAGCGGCCTTCAGTTCTTCTGCATTGTTCGGTCTCATGTCTCTCATCTTTCTCTTGGCAATGCCCCATAGATTCTCTATGGGGTTCAGGTCAGGCGAGTTTGCTGGCCAATCAAGCACAGTAATCCCACGGTCATTGAACCAGGTTTTGGTGCTTTTGGCAGTGTGGGCAGTTGCCAAGTCCTGCTGGAAAATGAAGTCAGCATCCCCATAAAGCTCATCTGAGGAAGGAAGCGTGAAGTGCTCCAAAATCTCCTGGTAGATGGCTGCGTTGACCCTGGACTTAATGAAGCACAGTGGACCAACACCAGCAGATGACATGGCTCCCCAAATCAACACAGACTGTGGAAACTTCACACTGGACTTGAAGCATCTCGCAGTGTGTGCCTCTCCATTCTTCCTCCAGACTCTGGGTCCTTGGTTTCCAAATAAGATGCAAAAGTTGCTCTCATCAGAAAAGAGGACTTTGGACCACTGAGCAACAGACCAGGTCTGTTTTTCTTTAGCCCAGGTAAGACGCTTCTGACCTTGTTGCTCAGGAGCAGCTTGACAAGAGGAATACCACATTTGAAGCCCATGTCCAGGATCCGTCTGTGTGTGGTGGCTCTTGATGCACTGACTCCAGCCTCAGTCCACTCCTTGTGAAAGTCCCCAACACTTTTGAATGGCCTTTTCCTGACAATCCTCTCCAGGCTGCGGTCATCCCTGCTGCTTGTGCACCTTTTTCTTCCACACTTTTCCCTCCCACATAACTTTCTATTAATGTGCTTTGATACAGCACTTTGGGAACATCCAACTTCTTTTGCAATTACCTTTTGAGGCTTTCCCTCCTTATGGAGGGTGTCAATGATGGTTTTCTGCACAACTGTCAGGTCAGCAGTCTTCCTCACTCTGAACCAGAGTGAGAGACCATTTAAAGTCTCAGGAACCCTTTGCAGGTGTTACGGCTTAATTAGCTGATTAGAGTGGGACACTTTGAGCCTGGAATATTGCACCTTTTCACAATATTCTAATTTTCTGAGATTGTGGATTTGGGGTTTTCATGAGCTGTAAGCCATAATCATCACAATTATGACAAATCACGGCTTGAACTATCTTTCTTTGCGTGTAATGAGTCTATCTCATATATTAGTTTCCCCTTTTAAGTTGCATTACTGAAATAAATGAACTTTTGCACGATATTCTAATTTTTCGAGTTTCACCTGTATACGTTCTGCTGATTTTGGGATTCTGCACAGAGTAATGACAAATATGTAATCCTCTTATAGCAAAAGTAGCACTTCAGTGGATAGACGGAATATCTCATCTTGTTTTATAATATACAACTGGTGACTAGGTTATTGTGGTTCTGTGTTTTCAGAGAGTCCATGATTATGCACTTTGAACTTTTTCTTATGGAATATTCTAATAATACAAATTGCTCTTAATTTTAAAGGGATGAGGATGTATGCATGTAGATGTATACTAAGTCAGGATTTTTCAGTCTATGTCTTGGGATTTCTCTCTGTCTCTCTCTGTGTGTGTGTGTGTGTGTGTGTGTGTGTTGGTCGTAATAGCCGTGGGAGAGGGTGTCACTTTTTTTTTAAACTTAATCTGTTTGCACAAAGAGAATGGGAATTCTGTCAGTCTTCCCTGGGCTTTGTCTGCACCCTGTGGACAATTTCAGTTTTATAAAGTTTAAAAATGCCTTTAATACATAATTTGTAATTATTAAAAGCAAGTGGTATATTTATTTCTTGCTCAACTCTAGCCCCAATTGAAATCATATTAAGAAATATTTATCATTTTAGGGAGTAACTGTACTACAGTAGAGGTTTTGATAACTCCTGTCTTTAATAATTTCTGTATAAATGCTCAAAATTCATTAGTCCTATGGATATTTGTGAATATAGGAACGTAACATTTTCAACAGAATCTTTGGAGGCTTTCTCATGAGAAAAGCATATGAACTTGGATGGGCTACTGCCTACAGCTATGGGTAAGTACTAGGCTATGTCTCTCTTCCTGTCACTTGAAATATAACATTGCCAGAACATTAGGGAAGGGCGATGTCAATCTTCCTTCTCACCTAGCAGCTCTCTTAAAGTTCCCTTCTTCCTTTGCTTGGTCACTTTGCGCAATCTGAGCAAGAAGCCTAATGCACTTTAAATAGATGTAAGTGTAGTTATTAAATGTTTTTCTCAGTCACGTCTCATCTTTTCTCATTCTGAAACTGAATTGAACTGAACAAAAATGTACACTGTTTAAAATGTTACAAATAGTCCACAACTTACGACCACAAGCCCAAAATTTCTCTTCTTGAGACATTTGTTAGGTGAGTTTTGCCCCATTTTACGACCTTTCTTGCCACAGTTGGCAAGTGAGCTATTGCAGCAGTTAAGTTAGTAATACCGTCGTTAAGTGAATCTGGCTTCCCCATTGACATGGTTTGTCAGAAGGTCGCAAAAGGTGATCACATGACCTTGGGACACTACAACCATCATTGAATCAGCTGCCAAGCATCTGAATTTTATTTATTTATTATTTATTTATTATTTAAATTTATATACCGCCCTATTCCCATAGGACTCAGGGCGGTTTACAGGGAGAATTAAAATACATAGCATACAAAAATTAAAAGCAATTAAAAACTATACTTAAATTACAGTCCCTGAAATTAAACTAAAACCCAATTAAATTAAATTAGTTAAAACCCCTCAGTCTGGGCCAAACAGCTCGAAGAACCAGGTTTTCAAGTCCCAGCGAAATGAGGGCCGGCGCGCCCACAGAGAATGCCCTTCCCCTGGGAATAACCCGCCGGCATTCCTTAACCGGCAGTACCCTGAGAAGGCGCACAGGACGATGGGAAGTTGATGCCGGCAGCAGGTGTTCCCTTAGATAATCCGGACCCAAGCCATTTTGATCACGTGATCATGGGGGATGCTGTGAAAAATGATCATAAGTCAGTTTTTTCAAGTCCTGTTGTAACTTGGAATGGTCACTAAACGAACTATTGTAAGTTGAGGACTACCTGTAGAAGCATACAATAGAAAATGATGGAGCAGGCTGGTGGGAAGATTGGAAGCAATAGCAGGAAGATATTGGGAAGATTGGGAAGAGGGCCACTGGGCTGTATGGGAATGGGAAAATGCTGAAACCATTGGGATAGGCAAGTTGGTGGGAAGATGCTGAAAAGAGGAATGGCTAGCAAACATAGTAGCCATGGAAAGATTTTTGGAAGATTGGAACGGGGAGGGGGTGAACTTAGAACCTTTTTGCTGCTTAATTAAATAACAGCCCTGCTGTGAATGATTTTTTTCTACAGCATTCCTGCACTGGATGCAGATATATTTGGCCTAATTTTATACGTACTAATATACAAAGCATAAGCTTTGGTAGTGAGGGAAAATTTAAGATCAATCAATCAGAATAGAGCTGGAAGGGACCTTGGAAGTCTTCTAGACCAACCCCCTGCTCAAGCAGGAGACCCTATACCATTTCACACAAGTGACTGTCCAGTCTCTTCTTAAAAACCTCCAGTGATGAAGCACCCACACCGTCTGACGGCAAGCTGTTCCACTGATTAATTGTCCTCACTGTTAGGAAGTTTCTCCTTAATTCCAGGTTGCTTCTCTCCTTCATTAGTTTCCATCCATTGTTTCTGGACCTGCCCTCTGGTGCTTTGGAAAATAACTGGACCCCCTCCTCTTTGTGACAACCTCTCAAATATCGGAATACTATCATGTCCCCTCTAGTCCTTCTTTTCTCTAGACCAGCCAGATCTAAATCCTGCAACCGTTCTTCTTATGTTTGTTGTGATTCAGCGTCAGCCTGTGGTTTCGGCAGCTGAATCAGACAATTCTGAGGAGGAGGAGGGGTTTGGAGAGCCTTTGGTTGCAGATGCATCACAGAGCTCTCAGCCAGGCCCCTCCCGTCTTGTTCCTCCTCAGACCCAGCTGTGTGAGCCTGAAAGATTAGACGAAGACAATCCACAGCTGGCTTTGTTCAAGGACGCTGGAAGCAGGAGGCAGACAAGCAGAAGTGAACAAAGAAAAGCAATGAGGCACCTCAGGAGGAGGCAAAGAGAAGCCACGCCCTGAGACTGTTGTTTAAAAGGGGAATGTGTGGGAGGTGTTGGTTGCTGAAGGCAACCGTTTGCAGAGCTTCTGATATAGTCTCGGTCTGTATTTGTTTTACTCTGTTTTGAACTGTTTCATTTAGGTTTTGCAAATAAATTTGGTTGGCTTAATTCCAGCCTATTGAATATAACAAAGGGGTTGTCCCTGACATTTCTGTAGGCTGGAACAGAACAATGTTTTAGTCTCCAGACTTTTAATCATCTTAGTTGCCCTTCTTTGCCCTTTTTCTTTTTTGTAATGTGGTGACCAAAACTGGATGCAGTATTCCAGGTGTGGCCTTATGAAGGCTTTATAAAGCGGTACTAATACTTCACGTGATTTTAATTCTATGCCTGTTTATACAACCCAGGATTGTATTAGCTTTTTTGGCTGCTGCCACACACTGCTGGCTCATATTTAAGTGATCGTCCACTAAGTCTCCAAGGTCCCTCTCACAGAAAACTGTTGTTGAGCAGATGCATAGGAAAATAAATCAATAACACTTTATTAAATTATATTTACCATGCCTTTTTGGCTTTTCATTTTCACAAAAACCACTTAATTTTAAGTCACTATCTGATTATACAATTGTAACTGTATTGCCTGATATAATGTTTTCACATATTTTAGGTTGGCCCAGTGTAGTTAAGATTAATTTTTCAATACTAATTAAATGCTGTGTCAGATGACAGTGAATATGGATGTAACTTAAGAATGCAGGAACTGAGATTTTATTCATCTGTTAACCCTGTGCGGCAGAAATCAGTTTGTTGAGATAACAACCATCTCATTCTGAGTAGGATACAGACTTATGACCACAACTGAACCCAAAATTTCTACTGCTAAGCAAAACTCTTATTGCGAGTTTTACCCCATTTTCTTGCTACAGTTGTTAAGTGAATCTGGCTTCCCCATTGACTTTGCTTGTCAGAAGGTTGCAAAAAGTGATCACATGACCCTGGGACACTGCAACCGTCATAAATATATGCCAGTTGCCAAGTGTCCAAATTTTGATCACATGTCCATGGGGATGCGACAATGTTCGTTTGAAAAATGGACATAAATCACTTTTTTTCAATGCTGTTGTAACTTTGAATGGTTACTTAATGAATGGTTGTAAGACTGCCTGTATTGGGTTCACTGAGCAGTTATCGATTCAAGATTGTAGCAGCTGTAAGGAACAATATTTCTTTAATAAATAGACGTATCGTTGCACTAAATTCAAGTCAATAGCTATTGATGATGTTACTAGACAGCATGAAAGGAATAGGTATCACCAGTTCAGAGAAGAGAGGGAGAAGAAGGTGAAGAGTTTACTGCTAGCTATAGGGAGCTGCAGTAGAGAAAAGATAGGACAAAGGTTAATTTGCAGAACATGCAGTTATCCCAAGTAGGCCTTCATCAAATCTCAAAAAAGACCCAGCAGTAACTCCTCCATAACAGACCAAGAAAACAATAAACGAAGCAACGTAGTCAGTTCCATATGTTGCAGGAATATTGGAAAAGCTCAGGAGGATCTTCAACCAATAAAACGTATGTGCACACTTCAAACCCAAGAATACACTAGGGTAGGAGCTTGTCCACCCCAAGGATAAAACAACCAGACACAAACTAAGCAACGTAGTATATGCAGTACAGTGCAGTGAGCCATGTGCAGATCTGTACATTGGGGAAGCGAAACTTCATAAATGTATGGCACAACATAGGAGATCAAACACATTTTAGTTTGATTCGACGTTATCTGACAAAGTTGCAAAGATCTTGTGCTCCCTGGAGGCATTTTGGTTTTAGGTGTACCCTTTAGCACTTGTTCAAAGGAAATTATTAAGTTCATATCTGATGTTATCAGTTACCGTATGTATATTCAAATGTAGGGAGGTATGCTTTTGGCACTGGTGGAAAGGAAAAGCAGTATAAATCAAATAACATCATTTTTATTTGAAGACCATGTTACACTTGAATGGCTGTGGAATTCCACATAATAGTTAACCTTGTTCTTAAATAACAAATGTGAGTTGTTATTTTACTTGTAGTTATCTTCTAGTAATAGCTTATGAACTGTAAAATCAACTGCTTGAATGCTTGTTGATTTTAGCTTAATGCAATAATAAAGTCTTTATACTTGCTAGTGTGAGTATAGTATACTATAATAACCAGTTATGAACCTGAGTAATCAAGAGGATTCCTTAAGATTTTTTTTTACTGGATTGTCATGTACACCTGAAAATCTATATTCCAATGAGTTTGCAAAATATGCATAATTAGATTTGTTTGATATACTAATATTTTATAACATTTATTAACAAATTTCAAGATCATAAGAAGTTTCTAACATGGAATATAATTTAACATATAATCCATGTCCATCTTTTAAAAGTACATGTATGTGTAAATATGCTTTTTTTTCTTACACCAGAAACTCCAGACCTTATGTGGTAGCTGTAGATGATATTATGTTTCAAAAACCAGTTGAAATTGGATCCTTGCTATTACTTTCTTCCCAGGTAATAGACTAAAAATATTAATAGATCAAACTAATTTAAAATGTTTGGATTACTCCACCTTTGAACATTAAGAAGTTGGATAAATATTAATCTTTTAAAAATATGGGTAGTCCTTGATTTAAAATGGGAATTGGGACTGAAATTTCATTTGCTAAGTGATGTGGTTGTAAAGTGTGACTGCTTTGCTAGCAATCTCTGCAATCATGGTTGCAGTCGTTAACTAATCTGCACATAATTGTTAGGCAAGGTAACTAACTTCCTGCTGGCTTTCCATAACTAAAGTCAATGGGGAAGCCAGCAGGAAGTTGTAAATCGCAGGCTGGCTGGCTGGTAAATGACTGGGAGGTTGGGGAGGGAATAAGAATTATGGGAGAGGGTGTGTGAGGGAGCAGAGTGTGTGCAAATGGCCGGCACAATGCAAGCACAGAGGTGCTGGTAGAGACTACATGGGTGGGGAAGAATTCCCCAGTGACTTGCAACCTTCCCTGTGTCATGGTTCTGACAGGTGAAACTCTTCAAAAGAACTTCGAGGCATTGTTTTACCTTAAAAAATCTTTTATTCAAGAAACAAAGTATCGGCACTACATAGTTGAAGCCAAAAACTGAATTCCCTGGGCACTACATAGTTAAAGCCAAAAAACCCTTCCCTGGGCACAAAGTAGCAAAGCACAATTCTCTTCTCCAAATAACAGCCATAAATCACATTCCCCAATTAGCTTGAAGCGTGGGCTTTCTTCCCAGCTCTCCAGCCCGCCAAATCTTTATTAACTCTGAGTGCAATCACCTTGGATTCCCATGGCTGAGTTATTATTGTTATGACTAACTGGTCTCTCATCCACATCCCCCTCTCAGCATCAACTAACTCTAAAAGCGAGAGAGTAAAATGGCTGAATTTCCATCTGTTGTCAAAGCAAGAACATCCGATGTTAGCAGTGTTGACACCCCGATGGCTTCTCTATTGACTTCTGGATGGCAGTTACGTAATAATAAGCTTGGCAACGTGTTGGAAGTGTGAACTAGTTGCCAAGTGCCTAGATTGTGATCACATGACCAGTGGGGCGCTGGGATGGGTGGAACTTCAATGACTAGTTGTAAGCAATCCTCATAACTTTTAACCATTGCTGAACAAATTGTTGTAGATGAGGACTACCTGTAATAAAATGTCCTGCATATTTTATTCATTTTTGAATATCTATACCTGATAATCAGTTGATCCTAATTTTTAATTTTGAAAGGTATGTTATACTGAAAAAAATAACATTCAGGTTCGGGTGCACAGTGAAGTTTATGATCCAGACACCAGGGTCCACCATACAACCAATGTCTTCCATTTCACATTTATGATAGAGAGGGAAATACCAGATGTTGTTCCCAAGACATATGGTGGTGAGTAATCATTTCAATATCTCACTGTCTATGTCAATAAAAAAATAATTTGTAATGAATTCTAACATTAAAAGTAGTGATTTTTAGAAATATGAGCTTGTTTGTTGTCTCTCATAGCTTCATTTATCTGGTGCTATAGCATACTAGAGGGACGCGGTGGCTCAGTGGGTTATGACGCTGAGCTTGTCGATCAGATGGTCGGCAGTTTGGCGGGTCGAATCCCGAGTGCCGCGTAACAGAGTGAGCACCTGTTACCCGTGCCAGCTTCTGCCAACCTAGCAGTTCGAAAGCACGTAAAAATGCAAGTAGAAAAATAGGGACCACTATGGTGGGAAGGTAACAGCGTTCTGTGAGCCTTTGGCGTCTAGTCATGCCGGCCACATGACCACGGAGACGTCCTCGGACAAGCGCTGGCTCTTCGGCTTTGAAACGGAGATGAGCACCGGCCCCTAGACTTGGAAACGACTAGCACGCATGTGCGGGGGAACCTTAACTTTACTATAGCATACTAATCTATGCTATCAGTTTTCAGATTACTTTCAGTCTTTCATCTGTATCTAAATCATATTTCATGTCCTCTATTAGTACTGATCTTCAGTTTTTTGAGTTTGTATTATACAAATTATTTTAAATTAAAGAACTAATTAAGCATTCTTATGATGATGAAGACACGAACACTGGTTTTATCTATCTGGAAAAAGCAGGCTTAAAAAAAATTAAGAAAATTAAGATGTAAAGAAAATTGTGAAAAATAAAAAAGCCCTGAGCATCCAATTGATCATGTAATCCTATGAAGCTTGACATATTTGCTTTTCTTTCAGAATCTATGTTGTATTTGGATGGAAAACGGCACTTTGATTCGGTTATGAAAGAAAACACAGCATAGGATCAGCACAGAATTACAGCTTTGGATGGCCTTGGAAACTTCAAATATAATGGTTATCAGAACAAAAGTATTTTAACTCCAAAAACTTCAAAAACAGTACAGAAACATTATAAAACATTTTAGATTTCTATTCAGGTATTTTTGTTACTATTTATACAGATATTTTAATGTTCTCATTGCATATATTCTTCATACGTTTAAGCATAAAACAAATATAGAGTATCTTGCTCAGGATCCAATTATGATTGGGATGGGCAAAATATTGTGCAAATAAATAATTAGTAGGAACCAAAAAAAGCTACTTTTGAGTAGGAAATATAGAAAATAGTATGGAATAATGCTCCTGAATATCTTTCATACCTTTTAAAAACTTGTACATTATTTAAACCCATATGCAGCATATAGCGGGGACACTATATTGGGCCAATTAAGATATTTTTCTCCTTTCCCTTTGGATTCATAAAAAATCTCATTGTGCTGATTGGTAGTTGTTTTTTTAAAGTTATTTTTAATTAGAAAGTTTTGGTAAGCCTGGTTCTTTGTATTTGTACAAACCCCCTGTCCTGTGCCGGTACTGATAGTAAAATGTGATCCTTATATACAGGTGAAACTTGAAAAATTAGAATATCGTACAAAAGTTCATTTATTTCAGTAATGCAACTTAAAAGGGGAAACTAGTATATGAGATAGACTCATTACATGCAAAGCAAGATAGTTCAAGCTGTGATTTGTCATAATTGTGATGATTATGGCGTACAGCTCATGAAAACCCCAAATCCACAATCTCAGAAAATTAGAATATTACATGCAATCAATAAAACAAGGAGTGTACATAGAACAATATCGGACCTCTGAAAAGCATAAGCATGCATATGTACTCAGTACTTGGTTTGGGCCCCTTTTGCAGCAATTACTGCCTCACTGCGGCGTGGCGTGGAAGCTATCAGCCTGTGGCACTGCTGAGGTGTTATGGAAGACCAGGATGCTTCAATAGCGGCCTTCAGCTCTTCCGCATTGTTCGGTCTCATGTCTCTCATCTTTCTCTTGGCAATGCCCCATAGATTCTCTATGGGGTTCAGGTCAGGCGAGTTTGCTGGCCAATCAAGCACAGTAATCCCACAGTCACTGAACCAGTTTTTGGTGCTTTGGGCAGTGTGGGCAGGTGCCAAGTCCTGTTGGAAAATGAAGTCAGCATTTCCATAAAGCTCGTCTGCGGAAGCAAGCATCAAGTGCTCCAAAATCTCCTGGTAGACGGCTGCGTTGACCCTGGACTTAATGAAGCACAGTGGACCAACACCAGCAGATGACATGGCTCCCCAAATCAACACAGACTTTGGAAACTTCACACTGGACTTGAAGCATCTTGCAGTGTGTGCCTCTCCATTCTTCCTCCAGACTCTGGGTCCTTGGTTTCCAAATGAGATGCAAAAGTTGCTCTCATCAGAAAAGAGGACTTTGGACCACTGAGCAACAGACCAGACCTATTTTTCTTTAGCCCAGGTAAGACGTTTCTGACATTGTTCAGGAGCGGCTTGACAAGAGGAATACGACATCTGAAGCCCATGTCCAGGATCCGTCTGTGTGTGGTGGCTCTTGATGCACTGACTCCAGCCTCAGTTCATTCCTTGTGAAAGTCCCCAACACTTTTGAATGGCCTTTTCCTGACAATCCTTTCCAGGCTGTGGTCATCCTTGCTGCTTGTGCACCTTTTTCTTCCACACTTTTCCCTTCCACATAACTTTCTATTAATGTGCTTTGATACAGCACTTTAGGAACATCAAACCTCTTTTGCAATTACCTTTTGAGGCTTTCCCTCCTTATGGAGGGTGTCAATGATGGTTTTCTGCACAAGTGTCAGGTCAGCAGTCTTCCCCATGATTGTGATTCCTACTGAACCAGAGTGAGAGACCATTTAAAGTCTCAGGAACCCTTTGCAGGTGTTATGGCTTAATTAGCTGATTAGAGTGGGACACTTTGAGCCTAGAATATTGCACCTTTTCACAATATTCTAATTTTCTGAGATTGTGGATTTGGGGTTTTCATGAGCTGTTAAGCCATAATCATCACAATTATGACAAATCACGGCTTGAACTATCTTGCTTTGCATGTAATGAGTCTTATCTCATATATTAAGTTTCCCCTTTTAAGTTGCATTACTGAAATAAATGAACTTTTGCACGATATTCTAATTTTTTGAGTTTTACCTGCAAAGTGCTGATTCGTCACTGGGACAAATGAGAAAGTGAAAATAGCGTTGTTTTCATAATAATAAACTATGACCAACTCCTGCTGCCACAGGAATGTTTTTGGATTAATAACTGTCTCGTGAATCTTGTTTTTACTCCACTCCTAGAAGATACTGAAAATTATGAACAAATGTGTGTGTAAGTATGTATGTGTGTGTGTGTATCATAATAGTAAAGTTGGAAGGGACCTTGGAGGTCATCTAGTCCAACCCCCTGCTCATTAGGCAGGAAACCCTATACCATTTCAGACAAATGGCTGTCCAGTCTCTTCTTAAAAATTTCCAGTGTTTGAGCATTCACAGCTTCTGGAGGCAGGTTGTTCCACTGGTTAATTGTTCTAACTGTCAGGAAGTTTCTCCTTAGTTCTAGGTTGCTTGTCTCCTTGACTAGTTTCCATCCGTTGCTTCTTGTCCTGCCTTCAGGCGCTTTGGAGAATAGCTTGACTCCCTCTTCTTTGTGGCAGCCCCCGAGATATTGGAACACTGCTATCATGTCAACCCTCACTCTTCTCTTCATTAAACTAGACATTCCCAATTCCATTAAACTAGGGTATAGGGTTTCCTGCCTGAGCAGGGGGTTGGACTAGATGACCTCTAAGGTCCCTTCCAACTTATTATTATCAGCCGTTCCTTACATGTTTTAGCCTACATATACGTATGTATATGTATGTATATATATGTCTGTGTGTATGTATATATATTGATTGAAACAATACATTTGCTACTGGCTCACTTCTGTCCTTTCAGTTCTGTGATAATTATTTGATTAAGATGATTTTCTAATGTTCAAGGAATCTTGAAGATATTTTTGAAACTTCACAGAGTTTTCACAGGGAAAACTAACAGAAGCACATCAGCGTCTCTGAAAATCAGATTGACTTGCCATCATATTTAAATCTATCTGTAGTATGATGGTGCAGATGATGATTTGATCCCAGACAATTAGAAAACAATGATTCTGATTATTTCCTGGCATTGTTAAGAGTAGGACAAAAAAAATCACCTGAAACTTTGGAGAAGATCTAAAATATTCAGGGGCTTTCTTGAGAGAAAAATAATTACAGAAAACCGTGTCGCAAAGTTTCAAAGTTTGAAAACCATGGAATTAAACCAGACTGTGAGATCTTTCATATACTACATCATAGTAATGTTTGTAGTTTATAGGGAGATATAGACTCTGAATTTTTAAATCTGAGTTATTGATACTTTCCAGTTTCTTAAATAACCTTTTTATACTTAAAATTACCAACATTGAGTAAAATGAGTGTTTAATAAAACTTTAAACACATATTTGAATTACAGTTACTTAAGCAGGATTAAATAGGGGCACTTATTTCAGCTTTTCACCTGAACAATGTTGGCAACAAACTTGAGTGTACTTTGCTGTAAGACTGCAGCAAGCATTAATGAATTTTCGGTAGCTAGGGGTGCGCAGTTATTTATTTTGAAACATTTTGTTTCCAACTTCCTGTACAAATAGCTCTCTATGTTCACAATTTCTATTCACTTCTACTTTAGGATATTTCTCCTGTCATTAATAAAATGCTTAGTATGAATGAAATGCTTTAAAGCTAAATCCAAGTGAGACAGTGTTTATTAATTCTGCTTCTTAGATTTTTTCATGTTTCCTTGAATAATTTTAGAAAGGATTCTGATTTGTATCTGAAAACAAAACATGTTAATTAGTGGATTTTATGACAAGACTGTAATATCTTTTGTCTGAATCAAGTATACTTGATCAATCTAGGCCATAACCTCAAGTTCAGTGCAATGCTGTGTCCTTCATGAGTTGAAAGCTCCAATTAATGCAAAATGCAATTATTTATTTCTTGACTAAATGAGATCGTAATAATACATAGATCAATGGTAGACTCAAAACTATATCTGTTATAAAAAGGTCCAAATGTTAGCTTTAGCATTTAAAAATTTAGATAGCTAGGAATTAATATAATTTAGAAACCATATTCTGTCTTATTTTTCTTTTAGTTGGATTTTGAGGTCATGAAAAATGCTTCTTGATTGCACAATCATAAAAAGTACCGGTATGCTAAGTTCAAAATAATATTGGCCACAACTATACAAATTTTCAAGTGTCAATTCTCTTCTAAAAACCGCTGTGAAGATGTTGATAAGCATGTGGCATATCAAGCTTTATTTTCCAAAATTTCTACAAAACTAGTTGGGGTAGCTTTTTATTTTTATTATTATTTTTTTAATCCCATTTATATCCCGCCCTTCTCCGAAGACTCAGGGCGGCTTACAATCTGAAAAGCACAAACCAATGTGCTTAGCAATAGCCTTCATTCTATGTATATGCCTGCTTATTAGGGCTTTCGCCCCCGCCAAGCGGCATTATTACAAAGTCAGCTTATTGCCCCCAACAATCTGGGTCCTCATTTTTAGCTTAGCTTAAGTGAAAGTGTCACAGACAGAACTGATCATAAGTAAAAGGGCAACAATTCTACTGCAGACAGGTGCATCTGTGTAATTTATATGGTGGTTTATTATTCACGACAAATTATTGCTTCTTCAGGTTCTCTTAATATACTTGGTTTCTTCAGAAGCATTTCCTTGCAATATCCCACACATGATATTTGTTAAGATTTTTGCTTTTATTACAAGTTATTTCATCAGGACTTCCTAGTTAAAGCTTGCTTTCAGAAACCACGGTTGGGAAAATAAAAGTGACCTTGCACATTAGAACAGTGCTATTGAATATTCTGTATCTTCATAATAAGCTAATAAATATATAACAATCAGATACACCTTTGCTGAGAAAACTATTTGCCATCCATCTCCATTTTTATTCTGTAATTGTTTGAATTAGTTTCATTTATTAATGCTAGTTATTGTTAATTAGCATTATTAGGCCAATAGTGAAACTTTATGGTTTGGGATATTTAATTTAACTATTGCATTCTCTAAACCAAGAGAGCAACTCCCCCTGCTGGAAGGTCAGAGCATAATCATAATCCTTATGAAATGATTAATTGAAATTGAAATTTGGCATTGCCCAGAAAATCATTTGGAAATAACTCAATAGCTCAAACTACCAAGGGTCACCTAAATAATCTATATGAGATGTATGTGGTTTCCAACTGAACACTTATTTTCTGCTCACTAACACCTTAAACACTTTCAAAATTCTCAAAACAGTAAGATCCTTAAAAAGGTAAAGGTTCCCCCGCACATGCGTGCTAGTAGTTTCCGACTATAGGGGCCGGTGCTCATCTCCGTTTCAAACCCGAAGAGCCAGCGCTTGTCCGAGGACGTCTCCGTGGTCATGTGGCCGGCATGATTAGACGCCAAAGGCGCACGGAACGCTGTTACCTTCCCACTGGAGTGGTCCCTATTTTTCTACTTGCATTTTTACGTGCTTTCGAACTGCTAGGTTGGCAGAAGCTGGGACGAGTAACAGGCGCTCACTCTGTTACGCGGCACTCGGGATTCGACCCAGCAAACTGCTGACCTTCTGATTGACAAGCTCAGCGTCCTAACCCACTGAGCCACACCGCGTCCCTTAAAGATCCTTAAAAGTATTCAAATTATCTTACATATTCAAATAAAAGTTTTCAGAACAATAAGCACTAGTTATAAAATAGTGAGAATTTGAATTACATATTCTATAATCCAGTGGAAGCTTTATAAAATGTATCATTCTACTAAATTTAGGATATTTACTCCTTAAGTTAAACTGAGTGGCAAGCCTGGATTATACTGGGTGCTATAGGCATCTGACTTGTCGATTACAGATGTCTACAACAATAAAATTGCATTGCCTTTTTCATTAGTCAGGAACGCTATGCTTGTGCAGACTTTATTGCTGCTGATACTTGCACTCCACATGAGTCTTTATAGCAGCTAATATCACTACAGTATATTGTCAAAGAGAATTATTCAGAGTCTGCATAAATTGAGAGGCTGAAGGGGATTACCTAACACACATGTGTACTGAATTTCTGATTAGGGCTGCAAGGGTTTACTTTGGAATTTATTTCAGTTGGATAATCTCTTGGATTCAACCTTGGGTAATTAAGATGTCGGTCCTTGGCCTTGCACATGGCTTTTAATTAAATAGAAATAACTTAATATACCATTTCATAGTGCTTCACTATTCAGTATCATCCTTCCAGTTTAAAATGCACACATGCATTTTATAGCAGAACAACAAAAAAAAGATGGCTATTCCCTCATCATGCAGAGCTCTAAATCCTCTGGAGACTGCTTTCTTACATTCTTCTTGCAAGGAGCAACTGTACAGAGCCCTTGCAAGTGATCTCAAGCCCTCTCCTTGTCAGGAGAGGAATTACAAAAAAAAACCCAAACAAAAACAAAACAAAAATAGTCTACTTGCCAGCTCTTCATTCCATCAGTCATCAGTTTTCCTTTTAGTCGAGTTGTCCTCAATTCACCACATCCTTCCTGGTCCATCTTTTTGCTCAAACTTTGATCAAGTACTTTTAAAATGACATTCATCTACTTCCTCTTTTGATTATTTTCAGAAATTGCTTAATAGTTTTCAACTATTAAGAGCCTTTGGATCAACA
Organism: Vipera ursinii; assembly: GCF_947247035.1. Taxonomy (NCBI): domain Eukaryota; kingdom Metazoa; phylum Chordata; class Lepidosauria; order Squamata; family Viperidae; genus Vipera; species Vipera ursinii. The sequence goes on from NC_139514.1 coordinate 64,939,393, forward strand.
TGTTTTACAGCACAGGTTGAGTTTTCTTCAGTTTTTAGTGAAGGAAGTTTTAAATACAAGTTTAAGGATTTAAAAAATAGCAAAAGGATGATTAAAACTTTGATTTTGGAAAGTTGGAAACTAAGAACCCAGATGGATCTGAAATAAGACTTTGGAATTTTTTGTAAGAATCCTTCCCATGGGAAAGTGCTTTTGAACTCTCTTTAAAAAAATAGGATAAGACTTTGAAGGTTGGCTACTAGAAGGAAGCAGAAGAAACTAAAGGTTACAATTAAAGGAGAAGACGACTTAAATTTAACTCATTAATATAGAATGAAACAAAATATTTTAATACTGAACACTTTAAAGGACATTTTTAGCAATGGATCCAGAATTTAATTTTAAGAATGTTCATCTCTATAGATAGACTGTATATAAAAGATATTATGGAAGAGGAACAGGTTTTATCAAACAAGACTGAAACTGATTATGGTCTGGCTTTAAAAATAACAGGCTACAAGGATCAAATGGAAAAAGTTGCCACAATGAACATAGAAATAAAACTGGCTGATATCTTAATAATTAAAGAGAAAATACAAATATAGAGTGACCTGGATAATTTTCCACTATTGGATTTACAAAAGATACTTCTTTAAGGTTTGAAGAATTTTGTTAGACAGGACAAAGAAAAATGAAATCTAGTTCTAGGACATCATTTGGAGGGATTAAGGATTAAGATGGTTAGAAGTAAAAAGAAATAATATATACCATGTTTCCCCTAAAGGTTCAACCCTTAGTCCGGCAGCACCGAGTAGGCATGTAGGCTGGTGCTCAAGCAGTCCAAAGGCGGAGGTGTGGGCAGTTGCTTCCACCGGTGGCCATTGGTGAAGGGCCCTGGCAGGCTGACGGCGGGGCGGCACTTCAGATCTTGGCCAGCTTGCCCCATGCCAGGTTCGGCCTCCATCCACCATGTACCCTATCTGGTCTGCCAGTATGCTCTTGCTGCTGCATTGCTTCTCCACCCCATGCACAGGCCCTGCCCCATCCCTGCGTGCTTGCGGCCTACTGGTACTGGCAAAAAGTAAGCCCTCCTCGAAAGTAAAATGTAGTGCTTACTTCAGAGCCCAAAAGAAAGTAAGACCGGGTCTTACTTTCAGGGAAACACAGTAGTTATTTGATGGTTAAAATAGATACATTATCTGCGGTAACAGTTAATGAACTTTTTCCAATTAGGATTGAACAATCTTTAAAGATTTGTTTATAGATAAAAGATGGGATATGGGAAAAAGAGTTTGTCGTACTTTAAAAGAAGGTATTACTAAAATTATTGATGTGATGAAAAGAGAATATATGACTTTATACATTTTTTTTTACTATATTTCTTTCTTGCTTTCTTTTCTATATATATATTTATTCTTTTAACTTTGTTTTAGTTTATCTGTTTTAAGTATAATTTTAATAAATTATAAAAAGAAAAACAAATCCAAAGGGAATTAACAAAATTAATGGAATTTTATTTATATTTTTTAGTTGTAAGCTATCTGTTTACAAGAAAGCAGTCAGTTCATTTTACGAAAATACTTCAATTTTCCTGCAGGATCTGGAATTATCTGCAAAAGAAAAAAAAGTATTGCTATGAAAAGACAGTCTTTATATGCATGAATGATTGGTTTTGAAAACTCTATTAATCTTTAGCCTAAAATTATTGTCTTGCATTACATATTTAGAAAACATTATTTGCAGCTCTTTCTCATCACATTTTCAAAGAATTTTCAGATTGATTTAAAAACAGATACAGATATTCACATACTAATACACTACATTCTGTTGATCTTACATAAATTCTACTTTACTATAAAAAATGGAAGTCCCCTAATTAGAAATTTTGGCTCTTTGCTTTATTTAGTCCCTTCCAGCCTAACTATAAGTATCTGCAAGTATTACTTACAACCAGGGCTTTTTTTCTCACAGAACGCTCAGAACAGCGTTCCGGCACCTTTTTTTGAAAAAAAAAAATCTTTTGCACAAGCTGTACTACTACCTCTATTGGCTTTCGAAAGCCAATAGGAAATGCTGCTGAGTGCACCAAAAGACAGGGCTGGCAAATGTTGCACAGGCAAGTTGTCTGCAGCAAAGGCAAGTTGGCAGGAACTTTGCACCCCTCCCTGCTGTCCAACTACACCACCTCAACTAGGTGAGGACAAGGAGTGGGAGGTAGGTTCTGTGGAGTCCATGTGGACTCCTTCCTTGTGCTTACCCATGTCAGCCAGGCTGGTGGCCTACCCGGTGCTGGACCTGCGCCCCCGCTGCCACCTCGTCCTGCACACCTATGTGGCCACCCTGGAGCACCTGGCCCTCAACGCGATGCACACTTCCACTGTGTTTTGTTCCCTCACCTTTGTATAAATGCGTGACTGCTGATTCCCGAGTGCTGGGGGAAAAAAGAGGAATCCCTAACCTCGCATGGCTAAATGTCAATTTCGACCTTAGCATCCAGCCCACAGCTATGTCAAATGGCTGCGCTGTCAGGGTGTGGCCTTGGCACCCTCTCAGGGTCCATGATGGCAGCGGCTGCCATGAATTCCAACTAGGAGGCTGTTGCTATAGCAACAGTGCAGTGAAAAGGAGAGGGCTTGCAACTTCTGGTTGTAGTTATCCACGTTTCTGCACACTGAGATAATCGGCCACTTATACAAATATAGAGCCTATCATGCTTTTATATTTATATGGAACAGATACATTAACTGAAAATTTAGGGGAGAAAAAATTGTGGCCGATTATCTCAGTGTGCAGAAACGTGGATAACTACAACCAGAAGTTGCAAGCCCTCTCCTTTTCACTGCATGGGAATTCAGACCCAAGATGAACTTTTTGGTCAATCTCTGCTGGATCTTCCTAGGATAGGAAGGCTGAGAGGGAAATCCAGAATCTTCACAATGCCAGTATACAGGTAAGTGCACTTCTCGGCAATCTTTCCTCTTTTTGTGCTCCCAGGAAGCAATTTCACCAACTTTCTCTCAGTAAGTAGCAGAGTTGCAAACGGCACAGCACAACCAACGAGTATAAGCCAATTAAGAAATAAACATAAATAAAATTATATAAATAAAAGATTAACAAGGTGAGAGTTCTGGCACCTTTTTTTTAAAGAAAAAAAGCACTGCGTACAACATTATCTTTAAAAATAGCCACAGCCAATGCCAGTAAGGAGTTTTGTAAAAGTAAGAAATTATAACATAGGTTTTTTTTTAGATTTGAGGAAGATAGGCTGATACTGACAGAAAAAATGGCTGAAACACACTGGCCCAAATGTTTTCACAATCTATATATAACTCAAAAATCATTTTCTGTTGAAGTGCTATAGAATTTTAGAGAAAAGTTTGAATATTAATTCAATCTACAATATCAACTCTCAAGAAAATATTTATATAAGAGGTATACTTCCTTTTGAAATAGATTTTTCCAAAGAATTCAAACAATGAAAAATAAAGCATTAGAAATACAGGGAATAAATACAGTTTGCTCACTATGAATTTCTATCTTGACTGACTGAACTGAAAACTGCAATAATTTCTTGATATTGTAACCTTTGCATTTGGTGAAGGAATTACCGTACTTCTATTTGCTTCAGGCATACCTGAAAGTTCAGCATTTGAATAGATGTAAATAATTAGTAGTTCAGGTCTGACATAGGCCCTAAATGCCACTATGCCAAGCAAGATGGCAGGGTAATGAGATGTACTTAAAGTACATAAAATGTCACTGTGCAATAGCAGCAAACTTTCATTTTCATGCAGGGTAGAAAACTAGATAGTTAAATGGCACTAAAATTGCTGGCACACTGCTTTTGGCATATGGGTGACATTTTCTCATGTGACATTTTCTATTAAGACTGTGTGTGTTAATAGGTATTTTTCAAATGATAGTGCTTAAAGAATTCAACTTACTGTTTCACTGCCTGGTTTCCACCCAGCAGGACAAACTGAGAAAATAATGAAGACCAACGTTAACATGTTGGTTAAAATTTAAACAAACTTTTTTCTTCTTCTTCTTCTGTAGACTACTAAGGCCAAACACCTATTATAAAGATTAAAAAAGGTTTTCTGCAAATAAAAATTTGATTGTAAAGTCCCAATTCTAAGTACTAAGGCCTAGACTAGGCTGCGTTTTTCAGCTAACCCTTTGTATCTGGAACATATATGCGAGGATGTAGGCAGTACTAAGTAACAGTTTCATTTATTTCTTCATAAACCTGTTTAACATCAAGGGTGATATAAATAAACATGAAAGTCTAATTTTTGTTCTGCATATGTATACAAATCTTGTTTTTTTACTAGATGAATGTTTAACCAAATTCAAGTTTAGCTTCTGCATATTATGCTGTAATTCTTAAATCAATTACTTGTTTCTAGTACATATTTTTAACTTCAACATGTTGTTTGAATATTAGTAATATGTTTTATAAGCAGAAAGTACACTTTAGACAACAAAAGTAGGATATCTATAGCACTTTACAACATATTAATTTTCTCAATCAGTACAAAGTATCCCAAATTCTCTGGTGACATAGATCAGAAAGATTAAATAGTAGATACTTAAGTCATTCTGCTAATCAAATGTGAATAATCTTGATGAAGATGTGAAAAGGGTAGCACATTACACGTTTGATATAGATCCAATACCATCTGTGGCAGTATCTATCCAGTTATTATAGCAGAGTTTAATGGTATCAAAAGATAAAGGTTCCCCCGCACATGCGTGCTAGTCGTTTCCGACTGTAGGGGCCGGTGCTCATCTCCGTTTCAAAGCCGAAGAGCCAGTGTTTGTCCGAGGACATCTCCGTGGTCATGTGGCCGGCATGACTAGACACCAAAGGTGCACGGAATGCTGTTATGTTAATGGTATAGTTCTGGTTATTACAGATTTACAGTATGAATCTGAATAGGATTTTTAAAAACCTGAATAACGATATTAAGAAAGGGAACATCCACTGCTTTCCTTTTTTGTATAGTGATCGACTAATATACAGGAGAAAGATACTACAATTTCAGGATTATTCCAGCTTGGAGTTTTGAGGGAATAATGAACCATAGTCCAAGTGTTATAACTTTGTATTTAATTACTATTGCTACCAAAACATTTATTTATTAGACTTTTATCCCACTGTTATTACTTTATAAGTAACTCAAGGCAGCGAACATACATAATATTCTTTCTTCCTTCTATTTCTCCCATAACAATCCTGTTGAGGTAAGTTGGACTGAGAGAGACTGACCGGCCCAAAATCCAGCCAGTTTTCATTGTTAAAGACAGGATAGAATTCACAGTCCCTGGTTTCTAGGCCAAAACAACTGCACCAAACTGAATATAGAAGTACCTTCTCCATGTTTGTCAGTATATTGGAATGCTTGTACTAGACGAAGGCTTTCATCTACCGATCTGCCAACAGGAAGATCATTCATTGTTATTTGTCGAAGAGTTTTCTTGTCATCAATAATAAACAGACCTCTGTGAAAAGATTTTTAAAAATGAACAAGATAATTTTTCATTTTTGAAAATAGTGAAAGATGTATCTGCTACACCCTTTTTATACTGTATACTAGAACAAAATAGTTAAAAATAATTGAAAATTCTCTAAATGCTTTGTACTGTTTTTAATTTCATCATTATTTGAATACAAAGATTTTGGATAATTGAAATGATTTTAATAATTATTAACCTAATATTTAAGGGTTGCACCACTGTATTAGACATAAGATATAACAAATATTTGATTAAAAAAGTTGAAGCATTCCATATTTCTCTTATCACTGCTGCAATATATGTATTAAAAAACCCAGAACAGTTAATATTATACCTAAGAGCATGTCCTTGGTCCTCTAGATAAACTCCATAGTCTTTTGAAATCTGGTGTGTCAAATCAGAAAGAAGAGGTATCTTCACTGGTCCAAGCCCTCCTTGTTTTCGAGGTGTATTTATCCTATTACAATAAAAAGTAGCCAAATATTCAATTAAAGCATTATTTTATACTTTACACTAATCTTGTACAGATAATTAGTATCATAAACATGCTCCCAAAGCATATTTAATCACAAAAATTAGGATTACGTTCCAGTGCATAAAATTAAATGAAAAAATTCTTAATGGAAGAGTAAGGCAGCCCTGTGGTTCTCAAGCATATTGAGATAGCTCAATAATGTTACTTTAGTGACTCATACCTGCAATTAATTCAGATAAATTTAAAATTTAAAGATTATAATAAAATTTTCAGGCATCACATTTGTTTGAATTTTACAGGATTGTAAAATAATAATTTGTATAAGTAAAAAGATAGGAAAAGCACATACCATGCTAAATGAGTGAACTGTGAATCTACTGAACAAGCTACCACTTCAGCATCAATTGCTCTAAATTCTTCAATTCTGTCACTAAATGCTATTATTTCCGTTGGACACACAAATGTGCTAAAGAGAGATGAAAATTAGATATTTTAAAAACTGAAATAATAGTTTAAATGCTGTATTATTTTAAATGCTATATTGCTAATGCAAGGATATATTTTCCATAGTGTTTAAGAAAATTTCTTGAACTGTAATCTTATTATATTGGCTACCTAATATTCTATTCTGAACATTTCAGACAAGTACTATGCATGGGCATATACTTACAGTGCCAATGTAACTATGTATTTTATGACATTAAGATATTAACAAGCACTTATTTAGTAGCACAAATAAATCAATTTCACATTTTGAACTTTTTTCAATATAACTTAGTAAAATGCAGTTTTACAGTTGCAGTAAGTAAAAATGTTTGTGTATATTCTAACATCTGTATCACAGATTTATATCTTCCATTTATTATTAACTGTGCTTAAGACAACCAGCAATAATAAAATAAAGTCTTCAAAGCTGGCTGTTTTCTGTACTGTATATCCTTTCTCCCATTTTAATGTTTTCAACATGGGGGAAAAAAACCTCTAAATTCCTTTCATCTATTTTTTTGTCTACGCATGGAAATATCTATGAAATATTTCTGCTCAGCAAACATGATTTTGCAAAAACACATATGTACTAACACATTTGCTTACAAATCAAGAGGATAGAAGAAGAAAATAAGGTATTTTCCTTCAAAATCTGCTAATTTCAGTTCTTTAAACTCTCCATTGATGACAGCTGTTCCCTCCCAGTCAGGTGCTGGTTTAGAAACTAAAACAACAGCAACAAACAAAAGATGTAAACATTTAAATGAACATTTTGATTTTATTTCAAATAAATAGTAATAAATAGTGGTATCACTCAAAATGAATGGGTAATATTTTCATTCTAGTAAATGAAGAAAAATGTAATTTTGTTTCAAAAACTGAGTATTTAGTAGTCAAATTATTAAACATTAACTTTTGCATTTATTTTTTATTGCAGCAACATAGTCTTAGGAATTGTTAAACTACTAAAATCCATTAATTTTTAAAACTGATATATGTAGAAATACCACCCCAAATATTTAAGGATTGAATTAGTGCTTTTATTGTTGGGAATTATGGCTAAACTTTGTTCTGTGAGGCATTATTTGAAATGTATAAAATAAAGTTAAATTATTTTTAAATCAGTTTATTTTTTTAAATAGCATAGTAAAATATGTAAATGTAGTTGCTTATTAAAACTACTACAGACATTTATTATAAAGCACTGAGTGTCTTTAATAGCTGGCAATATTTAAAGTCTAAAATAAAATAAAAGATATTTGTGTATTAAGGCTGTGGGTGTTGCCTTTCTGTTAAGGCAATGAGTAGAAATGGATTATGTTTTCTAGTACATTGTATGCTAGGAAAAGGTAAATGTTTATATTCGTAGTGATAAAATATGCTGACATAAATTTCTGCAAAATATTATTCTTCATGATTCAGTGTACTGTAGTTATCTCTCTATAAAATAGATTATACATACACATATGTATAGATTAGATACATTTACTATACACACAGAGTATGTAAAATTACACAGAAGCAAGTACCTAATGCCACTGAAACTAAACTAAATTCAGACTGAGATCATAACCAAAATTCAGGTTAGAAAAGAAAGATTAAGTTCTTAACTGAGCAATTTTATACATATCTACTTTTTATACTGATCTGTATACTCTCAGTATATCTCTCAATATATAATACTGTATATAATATTGTAAGTTAGAAACACAACTGAAGCTGTTATTGGAACATCCTTGTACTAGAACATATGTGCGGTATGGATATTTTAAAATGTCTGATATTTCAAAATTATTTCCCAAGAAATAATTTTGGATTATTTGTAATGGATTAATAATAAATTTTAGTCTATTAAAAACAGCAGTCTAAAACCTTTGCTTATAATGCACCCAAAATATAAGGGGGAAAAAGCAGCTTTGCAAATAATTCTAATAAAACTTACAAAGAAAATCCAGTAGGCGTATGTGAGAACGAAAGAATAGTTTTGCCTGTCATGCCATTTAATTTATTATGAACTGCTAGTATAATTCATCTTTAGAATGTCCCAAGAAACTATAAATTTTTAGAAACGTATTAAGTGTAGTAATATTTTTCTACCATTTCAGGCTCTTTCTATGACTCATTACACCAGTAGTTTTTCCTGACGTGTCCTTTGTCGGAAGCTGTATTTAGCAGATATTTGGAACAACAAACAGTATTAGTGATTGCTGTTCAATTTAACCCATTTCTTCTCTGCTCATAGCAGCCTGGGAAAAGTTCACATTTAAATCCTTTTTTGAGTTTTTGAAGAAAGCCTTTTCATTATCTCCATGCTGTTGTTATTAAGGCGTCATACTATACGGGTGAGCAAGAAAAGAGACTTGGTGTGACAACTCTTTCCCTGGCATCACAATACACATCTCTTAAGCTCTACCATGGGCCTTTGTGTTACCAATGCAATACAACACAGCTTTCTCCATGGTAATAGTACTCCAGATGTGTCGGACTTCCCAAGGCCTCCCACCCTAACTGCAAACCACTCTTGGAGCCTGGCTGAGGAAGACCAGATGCTCTTAAGGGACAGGCGCTGTGCGAGAAAGATGGCCTTTCAAGCAGGGTCTCTGCAGACCAAACGGCTGCAACGACAGGAAGCCCAGCTTGCAATTAGGAAAGGTACGGCTAAGGCGACGGGGAGAAGACGGGGCCTTCGGGTCTTTCTGTCACTCCAGGACTGAAAAGACAAGGCAGAGGCTGGCTCGGGCAGCTCCGCCTCGCCCCGTCCCCTTCTCCCGGCCGCAGGGCACGGCGGCCTTTTTTTTTTTTTTGGTGCACCTACTCTTGGCCTTGCTGAGGTGGAGTGAGTGGTCTTTGACGGGCACCCGCGATGCCTCGCCAGGATACACCTCGCCCCCAGCGTAGTAATGGCACTTCTCGTCGCCGAAGCCGAAGCTCTGAGCAGCCTCAGCGGCCCCCGCCTGCTCGGACATCGTAGCCGCCAACGTCAGCAAAACCATGCAGCAGACTGCTAACGGTTCTGCCACGGGTTTCAACCGCCGGCGCCTCCCGCTCATTCTCGCCGCCTCCTGGCTTTCGCCCGGCGGCCCGCGCGCCAGCCTGCCGACTGCCATAGCCCACGGATCAGCCGCACGTCTCGCTGGCCCAGCTGGCAGAGCGCGACAGGGACAGGGACAGGCAGGCAGGCCAGGCCCGGAGGAGGAAGAACCAACCAACCGAGCTGCTTTCTGGGGCGGGGCCGACGGCCGTCCCACTCTGGGAGACGCGCAAGCACGGCAACGGCCGCGCTTCCTCCCTTCGCTTCGCAGGGACGCGCAGCTGGCCGTGGCTGTTTTTTTTTTTTTTTGGAGACGGCGGGGAGATGTTGGTTGTTGATCGGCCTTGCCCGTTCTCTTAAAGTCCTTGTTCAGGAGCTTAAAGCCTGTTCTGTTTAACACTACATGGTGCGAATCCCGTGCCTTTGAATAGATCTAAATGCTGATAGATCAGCGCTGTTGATTACATGTCATCAAGTCAGTGTCGACTCTTAGAACCGCATAGATAGATTTTCTCCGTGGCGACCTAACGCTAAGCTAAATGTAATTAAATAAATAAATAAATAAATAAATAAATAAATAAATAAATAAATAAATAAATAAATAAATAAATAAATAAATAAATAAATAAATAAATAAATAAATAAATAAGCTGGTCCTGTAGATCTTCCAACGGTGCACCTGAATCCATACGCTTTCCTACTGGTTGCCCTTCTCTTTCCTTCCAGTGTCAGCACTATAGTTGAAGAATTACTACATTTGTGATGTTTTTGCACGTTTAAACTTTCTAAACTATGATTTATGATCTATGACCTATCACTTTGTTGTTTGTACACTGAGAGCTTATGGACTGGAGACAGATTTCTTGTGTGTCCAATCACACTTGGCCAATAAAGAATATTCTATTCTATTCTATTCTATTCTATTCTATTCTATTCTATTCTATTCTATTCTATTCTATTCTATTCTATTCTATTCTATTCTATTCTATTCTATTCTATTCTGTGGGGAAAGACATTTGTCAAGTCTAACATAATGGCTATTTTAAGGGAAGATGAGCAGAACTAATGTGATATAATGCCACAAATTTCCAATTTCACAGGTAGTCCAGGTTACTGTGATCAACAGTATCAAAAGTTGCTGAGAGCACAAAAATGACAAAAACAAAAAAAACCCCACAAACCCACTGGAAACTTCAGCTAGTGCAAAATGAAGTAGCCTGAGTTCTTACTGGGTAGTCTTGTTCTTGGATGTCCTCTGCTGTGGGAACTGTACTAACTATTGTATGACTTTGATGCATTACTAGGTTCCTGTGATCACCTATAAAACTCTACATGGCTCACAGCTTGATTGTTTATGACTTCTTATCCCAGACAGTTTGCCTACTTTTCTCAGTGAGTAGAGAATTGCCTATTGAGGGGAAGGGAGGGAAGAATTTGATAAAGTAGATCACAGCCTACTTCTTTTTAAGACAGAACAGTATGGGATAATCTATATTGCTACCAGATGTATTTGCAGTTGGCTGACCAACTGCACTCAGTGTGGTCCTCAGTTGAAGCACATTTACATAGAGGGAAGTATGCAGTACCTCAAAGTTCTGTTGGGCCCAGTGTTCTTCATCATCTTTATAAATGACCTAGATAGGGAGATTGAGGGGCATTCATCAAATTTGCAGATGATACAAAGCTGTGGGGAATTGCTAATACTTTGAAAGATAGGCTCATGATCATTAGCTAGCAGTGTGCTGCAGCTGCCAACAAAGCCAGTGCAGTCCTAGGCTGCATCAACAGAGGGATAAAATTAAGCTTACAGGAAGTGATAATACTTCTCTACACTATACCTGTGAGGACACATTTGGAACACTAGTTCTAGTCATCATGATACAAAAAAAAGATACTGATGACATGGAAAGAATGCAGAGAAGAGCAACAAAGATGATAATTTAGTCTGGAGACTAAATTGTATGATGAATGGTTAAGGGAATTTGGTATGATTAGCCTAATGAAGAAAAGGTTCAGGGAAGACTTGAATACCTGAAGGCCTGTCACAGGGAAGAGGGCAAAGATTTACCTCCATAGCACCTGATTGCAGGACAAGAAGCAATAGGTGAAAGCTTGTCAGAGAGAGATTCAGCCTCAAATTAAGGAGGAATTTCTTGAAACCGAGAAGTCAATCAGCAGAACAGCTTACCTCCCAAAGTAGTAGGCATTCCATTGCTGAAGGTTTTTGAAGAAAAGAGTGGACAAACATTTCTTTGGGATGTTATAAAGACTTCTACCTTGGACTTCAACCATGGGACTAGATCAGTGGCCCTCAACATTTTGGGCACCAGGGACCAGTTCCATGGAGAGAGGTTTTTCTGCAGACTGGAGTGTGCGCTGCCAGTCAGATGGGGCTTGGCTTGTTTGTACAGCCTGGTTTCTGGCATGTCATGGACCAGTGCCAGTCCACGGACTGGGTTTTGGGGACCCCTGGATTAGATGATATCCAAGGTCCTTTCCAGCCTTATGATTCTAAGGAAGAAAGGAAGGGAGGAAAGGGAAGAAAGGAAGAGAGGAGAGGAGAGGAAAAGAAAGAGAAAGTATTTTCTATAAGGGCTCCCCTTTTTTATAATTGTTTGCTCTCAAAGCAAGGGTGATGCCCACTCTCATGAGTTTCTGAACATTTGTAAAATTTTCTCAGAAAGCCTTGTGGACATTAGACATGATTGTTATTATCTGTATCATTCTACAGTGATTCATAAAGATTTATTATTACAGTTTTATTCTGTACCAATTACATTGTTGCTGTTCCAGTTGAATCCCACAAGATTAAAGTGAGATTATATGTTAAAAATATTAAATTCAAACTTTTGAATTAATTATATGACTTTCTTCATTAAAAGTTGTGATGGGCCTAGGTAATAATTTTTACTGAATTGTTTTGGCATTAATTTGAGATGACAGAAATTCAGTTTTAATTATATAGGTGTCAGATTTTAAGCAGCTTGATGAGCATTTATGAAATTAGATTTACAGTTATATTTCAATCTTGTGTTTTTGTGTTTCTTCCAAATGTAAGCTTTTTTGTCTGAAGCTCATTTTAATCCTTCATTTGTCCTACCACCTATGTTTCTGGGGAAATATCTCTTTATTTTTTATCTCTTTTCCACAAATAGAAATGTGGAAATCCTTTTCAATATCACAGGGACATACTGTATGTCCCTGCTTGTCTTGTTAGTGAAATAATCCATATTTTCTTCAAGCCTGGCCAATTTCACTGATTCAATTAACGTTCTATGGATTCTGTTTCCATGCTGTGGTTGCACTTTCTTTTCCTTTACCTTCAACAGCCAGCTTTGATTTATGGAGTATAAATAATTCAATAATAACTCAAAAGCAGACAAGATATTGAGGAACTTGAAAAAAACTGGACTTTATCTGTTTCACTAAAAAATGGAGAAATAAGGGAAGAGGGTGAAAGTTCATTCTCCAAGCTTGAGGGTTGGTTTCTGAATGTTTCGTTACCAGGCTAACATCTTCAACAGAGTTTAGGGGATGTCAGTAGCAGCGTTCTTCTGTTTACAAGGGCTTCAGGTTTGGGTGTGTCAAGTGAGGTTTTTGTGATGGGTCAGCATTTGATGATGACAAAGGTTTCATCGATGAAGTGTGTCCAGAATTTTGGTTGAATGGTGGGTAGAGCTATGGATTTAAGTTACTGCATGACTGCTTCTGCTATAAGGCCTGATATGGGAGATCCCATATGATGGTTTCTGTTTCATGAAATTCCTGCATCTGTGCCTCAACACATACAAGTTCAACGGGAAAATGTACAAACAATACAAGGTAACCTGATGGGATCTTCCATATCTGGCCTTATAGCAGAAGCAGTCATGCGATGACTCATCATCAAACACTTCCAAATTGAAGAAATATACGACCTACTTAATAATATATTCCCTGGGATCAAATTTACACGAGAAGAGGAAACAGACAACAGACTCCCATTCCTCGACATTGACATAAGGAGACTGGACAATGAAAAACTGGAAACCCATGTCTACTGCAAACCTATGCATATAGACCAGATCCTCAGCTTCACAAGTACCCACCCTACCACACACAAAAGAAGCTGTGACCAGACCCTCTTCAGAGGGACCAGGACAAACTGCAGCACCACAACACTAAGAAAAGCAGAAGAGAAATGACTGCTTGATGTCTTTCTCTGTAATGGCTATCCAAAAAACTTCATATTCTGACACACAGCACCCAAACCACAACACACCACATAGTTGACCACCATGCAAAAACTAACCCTACCATAAGCAAAAGGGGTGTCGGAAATGATAGCCAGAATTCTCCAACCCCTAGGAATAGCACTAGCCCACAAATCCACAGCCACATTCCGCCAGGAATTATCAAGAACCAAAGACAAGATACAGAAGGATGAAAGAAACAATGTAATCTACAAAATGAACTGTAACGATTGTAACCAGTTCTATGTGGAACAAACATGTCAATTAAATACCAGGATCCACAAACGCCGCCTGGCAGTCAAATGCTATGACCCCAAATCCTTAATCTCTACCCACACCGACACCAAACAACAGCATTTTGATTGGAGCAACACTAAAACCATTGGCCACGCTACCACCCGTCACTCTTGTGAGTTCATTGAAGTCTGACACTCCATAAGCAATTCCATCAACAGACACATTGACCTACAACCAGCCGACGAACCCCTTAGAATCCAAATCAATTGCACAGGCAACCAGAGACAGTACTGATCCGCAACCAACCCATGCAAGCCTCCCCTCCCCCTCCCACCAGCAGTTCACCTCCCAAAGACCCTGACCTGATGTAACCTCCCCATCACAAAACCTATTCAATCCACAAAACCCTACAGATTTCAGCTGGTTGGTAATGGATACTCTTTTCTGTAATTAGTATTTGCTTTTTCTTAATTAAGAAGATAAAATTAGCCTAGAAGCAGACAGGAAAATTTGGCTAAATTAAAGTTTTCTCCCCCACATTCTGAGTAAAAGTAATTGAAATGATAGAGATTTTCATCAAACAGAATCTCCCAAAGAAAAGTATATTCTAAAATTCAGTAGGTAGTTTGGCAAAGTATATAGGCTGTGCATCAGAGTAGGAATATGTTGCATCAATGCATGGGAAGCACATGGGAAGCAAATTGTGAAAAGAGTTTCCTGTTGTAAGAATGAAAAGGAAATCACCAAAGGGCCGTCAACTGAATAAAGTTACAGAGAGATTTGCTTTTTGTCTAAAAAAAAGGAATATTCAGCTCATTAATAATGTAAATAACATTAACTAATTTCTGTAAAAATTCTGTAGAATAGCTCTTTGCTGGAAGTATTTATGGGATGATATGATTAAAGTTTTCTAACATTTAAAATGTAATATCTTTGTTTTCTAAAACAAATAGATCAAATTTTAATATCTGGTGCAAGGTGGGGGTACAGCCCACTATTAGACTGTGGCCTATTTGGAACTGGGCCAAGTGAGCAGTGGGCCAGCGTGCATGCACACGCAGCTTAACTTGCACAAGTTGAACTGCATGCACGTGCACACGTGCGCTGCTCAGCCGCTTGCGTGGCCCATTTCCCCTCTCCCCCCTGGCTGGATCGCCAAGCCACAAAGTTTGGGGAGCACTGGCCTATTTGAAACTGGCAAGTGTGCACGCACTTGTATGAGAGTATGAGTGGCAGGCTGGCGCACATGCACACTCAACTTGGCAAGTCAACTGTCATGCACATGCCACTCATACGGCCCCATTCCCCCCTTTCTCTCTGCTGGGCCACCAAACTGCAGAGTTGGGGACTGCTGGTGTAATGTTATTTCATGTGCCATTTTTGGGACATGAATATATATATATATGTAAATTTTTTGGATTGCTAACAAAGAATTAAAGGGAGACTGATATGCATTTCAAACTTATTTGTTCTCATCAGTTAGCCATACCCTTCTGAGATTCGAACCTGGGCTGATTGAACATTTAGCAAATTGCAGTGTGGCCCAATTAGGCAATTTGCCTAATGTGCAATGAGCCCAGGTTCGAATCTCAGAAGGGTATGGCTGACTGATGAGAACAAATAAGTTTGAAATGCATATCAGTCTTCCTTTAATTCTTTGTTAGCAATCCAAAAAAATTACATAAATATGAGCTGTCACTACTGTGACCACTGCCTGTGGATGGCCTTGGGTTAGGCTGAAACAGGAAATAAAGATTTGTCCCATGTTTGGGGCCTAGCAAGGTAATTAAATACTTAACAAACATTTCACACACACACAGAGCTAAAGGTAATCAGCTAACCACCTGTATATGTTTGTGGAATTCCTTTTTTAAAATACTTTGTAGTCCCTACACATGGCCATATTCCTCCAGTCTGTTTTATTAAAAGTTAAAACATTTATTCTCCCTTTGGTAATTTTAATCACACTCATTCTACTGATATTTTATTACCGAATATTTTTATCCTCTGGCATATTTTTCAATGTTATGTGTGTGTGTGTGTGTGTGTGTGTGAAATGTTTGTTAAGTATTTAATTACCTTGCTAGGCCCCAAACATGGGACAAATCTTTATTTCCTGTTTCAGCCTAACCCAAGGCCATCCACAGGCAGTGGTCACAGTAGTGACAGCTCATATTTATGTAATTTTTTTGGATTGCTAACAAAGAATTAAAGGAAGACTGATATGCATTTCAAACTTATTTGTTCTCATCAGTCAGCCATACCCTTCTGAGATTCGAACCTGGGCTCATTGCACATTAGGCAAATTGCCTAATTGGGCCACACTGCAATTTGCTAAATGTTCAATCAGCCCAGGTTCGAATCTCAGAAGGGTATGGCTAACTGATGAGAACAAATAAGTTTGAAATGCATATCATTTTTTTGCCACAGTTGTTAAATGAATCACTGCAGTTGATTAGTTAGTAACACCGTTGTTAAATGAATCTGGCTTCCTTATTGATTTTGCTTGGTAAAAGGTTGCAAAAGGTGATCACAAGACCTTGGGACACAGCAATGGGCATAAGTATGAACCAGTTGCCAAGCATCTGAATTTTGATCACATGATCATGGGGCTGCTTCAAAGGTTGTAAGTGTGAAAAATGGTTATGTCACTTTTTCCAGTGCTGTTGTAACTTTGAACGGTCACTAAATGAACTGTTGTAAATCAAGGACTACCTACCGTATATATAGAACAAATAAGACAATGAGGCTCCTCCTCCAAGATGGCTGCTGAATGGTAGGAACTGTAGGTAACAGGAGAATATGGGAGGTAACATGGCAAATAAGTATGGTTATTCATACTTTCCCCAATTAGATATTCAGATATTGTACTATATTTTTAGCTCTCTATGAATTACTAGGCTTCAAAATATTAATTACCGTATGTATTTTGAACTGTAACAATTAAACAAAATCTTGTCATCGCACTACAATATTACTGCATTATGTATTTTATATAGAGTTGTGCAGTAAACAATCTTCTGTTACTTTCCCTAGAGTTTAGCCAATTGTATTTAACAGGTCAGGCCTCACTGTTTCAAACTAATCTAATTTGCCAGAAGAAGCACAAAGTTCTATTTGTATTTCTAGAGGCAAAATAAAATGTAAGCTTTATCAAAATCTTAGAAGCAGAAAGAGCTACTCATTCCTTATCTTATTTTAGCAGGCAGTCAATTATACTCAGTCTTTGCCTTGTTATTCTGGACTTTTAGAATGGCTTTTCCCCCCAAAAGGCCTCACGTTAAACAAATTCTCTCAGACCTCTGCTACAGAGTTCTGATCTTCACCAATATTTTCCTTTTCTAACAGTAAAAATGAATGTTGTGGTCCTTAGTTTACTTCTATGTTAGTTTTGTTGCAAGTGATTAATATTTGTGCAAAATGAAATGCAACATTTGAACATTATTCTTCAAAAGTTACTAATTAAAAATGAAAATGCATACTTTTTAATACATTAAGCTTAAACAACATTCTACAAACATTATGACCTATTGATACAAATATAAAATTAAAAATAATTTTGTTGCTGCTGCCATGGAAGGGAGGAGCGAGATTTTATGGATTTTCATATTGTGAATTTTTAATGTAGTAAGCCATCCATTGTCGCCTATGTGTGAGTTAGACAGCCATATAAATTTGTATAATAAATAAATAAAATATTTTTAAGAGCAGCAAATATTTTCTTAGTAACAACTGGTTAATCCTGGTGATTGTTATCATCTTGAGCACTGAAAACTATTTTTGTAACTAGAGTAATTCTGGAAAAAATATTGGCAGACTAGATGGATGGACAGATGAAAAAAAACCCGTAGGCGTATAATTTAACAATATAGATCCAAAATGAGGCTGTTGTAAGAAATGCAATAATAAAGGAATTGAAAATTGCATAAAAATGGCAATCTGATAATGCTTCTTTAGCAATCTATTATATTGGGAATCCTCTGAATACTGTGTACAGTTATGATTGGCAGAAATCAAAAGGTAGAAGCCCCATTTAAGGGATAAAAATCCAGATGACATTTGTTCATTGAATCTAAATGACTGCAGGAAATGAATTATGTTGGCTTGCATTTGTCCCAGGATCTAGATCAAGGGTCTTCAAACTTGGCCCTTTTATGACTTGTGGACTTCAACTCCCAGAACTCCTCAGCCAGCGTGCCTGGCTGAGGAGTTCTGGGATTTGAAGTCCACAAGTCATAAAAGGGCCAAGTTTGAAGACCCTTGATCTAGATATTCAGAGCACAAGTCTATATACATAAAATCAATTGTCTGAAGTCTTTTCTTTTATAATAGTTTTGTAAAAATTGCATGTTTTACATTCTCTCATTCATGGTCTGAGAATTTCTAGCCAGTAGTATATTCTGTCATTATTAATCATGATATCTATATATTATCTCCAGTATCAGATACTGTCCCAGTCAGCTACTCTGTCTTGATTAAATTTCAATTTATTTAATTCACTGTAATCCATTTGTCTTTCTAAATACAGGAACATATTCTATCTCACCTTATTTAACAGTAGAAAACAGAGATGCTATCTTGAAAAAAAAGAATCCATGTCCATCTTGAGACATTAATTATCTTTATACTGTATAAACCTTGAAGAATACAGAAATAGAATAGACTTTTAGGGATCCTGTGATGTAAATGCCATAATGCTGCAGTAGTTTTGATACCACTTCTAATTACCTATGCCATTTCTAAACACCGAGATGGGAGTTAAAGCAAAGTTATACCTTTCAAATGGATAGCAGTTATTGAAGGCAATTGTGATATATTTCAAATAACTCCATGGAATAAGACATTGTTGTGTACATGTCTCTGTCTTAACATGTTGTCTTGTCCTTAAGGCTTAGATTTTTGAATTCTAGGTGGCAGGCAGATTGGAAGATTATAGATACTTACAGGCATTTAAACTCCTCATGATTGATTGTTCTGATAGTTCTTGATGTATAAATCAGAATTAAATTATGGTACTCCTCCCACAAAGGTTTTATGGTATAGGGATCTTGGTTTGTCTTCTGCATATGTGTGAGTGTGTTTCATGACTTGCTTGTGGTGCTGAGAGAGAAAAGACATTTGTATAGAATACATCCTCTAAGTAATTTGCCTTGAATGATAATTTATGAAACTTTAGCTGCTTTTGAAAAGAAATAATTCCATTCTGCTTATTATGATTTCAGATAATAAAATAAGTAGTCGTTAAGAACCACTTTAAGAAGCATGCAATATGTCACAGAAAAAGTTGCCTTTGCTCATGTATCAATTGTATTATCAAGAATAAAAACATGTGTACTCACATAAATGGATTTGATTTTTTTCAGTTAAGTGCCAGGAAGCACTTAAAACTAGCCGAAGGGGAAAATAGTTATACAACTGATGAACTGCAAAAAAATCTCATTATTTTTAACAAAGACTGTTAAAAAAACCTCTATTAATATTACCAACTATAGTTCTAGCTTTATTACATTTTAAAATGTTTGCTGTTTAGGTTTTAAAGAATTATAGTTCATTTGCTGCATTATAGTATTTAGTCAAAAAGTAAAAAAATGTTCATAGTCTTTGGTTAACAGAAAATAACTCACTATTATTTCTTTTTTTAAAAAAGGAAAGTTAGTATAGTAGCATATGGGAAAAGTCAAAAGAGTGTGGATTTATTGAACTGCATAATATCAGCTTGAGTTACTATGCTGAAAATAGCAAAGATGGCCAGACAAAAGAGCATATAATTAAATAAATAAAAAAGAAACATACCATGATTTTAGTACACATGTTAGCAGCTTCCCTATATTTCTAAAATAAATGACTTGTTATTGTAATCAAAAGCAAATTTGATTGATGTTATTCAAATATCAGTGAATTCTTTTAACCATACAGTTGTCCAATTCTTGGCGATTTTATAGACAAGTGCCCTCCATGCTACCCTGTCAAACACATCTTTGTTGGATGTTCATCTTTGTATCAATTTTGATGTTATCAACCCAGTGTGTTCTTTGCTTGCCCCTTCTTGTTCCAGTAACCATTCCTAACATTATTGACTTCTTCAATGAATTTGCATGCATGACATGGCCAAAGTAAATCAGACATAGTCTTGTGAATTTGGCTTTTAATGAATGATGTGTCTGGTTTTATACAATGCAGCACCTCTCTGTTATTCTGGATGTCCATATGCAATAATATATACAATATTTTTGTGTATATTTCTACACAATAATTTACGCTAGTACCACAGTTCAAAGGCGTCTATTTTTCTTTGATCAGGGATTCTTAGTGTCCAACTCTCACACCTATATATCATTATAGGGAATATTATTGTTCTAACTAGCCTTTTTTGTATTTTTATCAATATTTCTGCTTTTCCAGATCTTATTCATGTTAACTATTGCAGTGTGGCCCAATGTTATCCTGTGTTTGATTTCAGGAGTAGAACTGAGATCATGAACAATTTTTGACCCAAGAAGATAATTCTCAAACTAATTCAATTTTCTCCTTGATGATTTTAAACATCTAATGTCTATCTGCAGCTGTTGGCAGTATCTTTGTTTTCCTGATATTAAGACTCAGTCCTACTTTTTCACTTTCAGCCTTGATTATCCAGTACATTTTTTCCAGGTCTTCCTCATTTTTGGTTAATAGTGTTGTATTGTCTGCATACCTCAAATTATTTAAGGTTCTTCCCCCAATCTTCAATCCAACATCAGTTCCAGATTTAGTTTTTGCATGAACCAGTGAATTAGGAACACATGATCTGTAATATCTTGTATCATATGGGCTACATGTGAGGATTCTGTGATTTAGTCACAGTTTATTTCTTTAATGTCATCTTATTGTACCCCTATTTTCTTTTATAGCATTTATTGTTCTGTCAGGTACAATTGTGGTAGAGAAAGAAGGTTAATAAAAGGAAATCTGAAGGCAATAAGCTTTTTCTAGCTTAGTGCTGCTCTCCAGATATGATAGGATTACAGTTCCCAATATTTCCATCTAGCTTGGTGAACACATCTAGAGGGCATACCTAGGGAAGAGCAGATTAAGGCTTCTCATCAAGATAATGTCTTCAACAACCAGATTAGAATGAGGACAAGAATCTCAAGAACTGCTTTGAAGTGTTTAGAGATCCTACAAACTATTGCAGGCTGCATATGCCTTTGTAGAGTTTATTGTTGATTTTCACCTGTGGCTTGTACACTTCAGGGAGAGACATACATGAGCGTCTTGTGAAATTCCGTTGGCTTCCTCGTTGATTTTGCTTATGGAAAGTTGAAAGGTCTGCTACATGTATATCACACTCCCATGGCTTTATGTTCTGAGGCATTGGCTCCTGGGAATATTGTACTCTGTAGTGCTCACATGTCCACAGCTCTCTGCCTCCTGAGGCCCACTATGAACTCTCCCCTGTCCTTGATGCACTTGTGATGCACTGTGGTGACTTGGCAGCAGTGACCCTCAACAGATAAACCTGTGCCACATCATGGTGGCTTCCTACACCCCTTAAAAATCATTTTTGGAAGGGAAGTCAAAATCTAGAAAGTTAATGGCATTTTTCTTCTAAAGGCAAAATCAATTTCTTAATTGGTTTTAACACTGAAGTTATGCTGGTGGCTAGAAGAATATGGGCCTTCTGAGTATTAGCTTCATAAGGTAGATGAGACTAAGAAACCCAGGGAAGGACCTTAGGCATTTACTCAAACTAGCTTCTTGGACTGGGCTCAAGCTCAATGTCACATCATTGCCTTGGTAGTAGCTCTTCCTCCTGCCTTTACATCTAGATTGCAGTATCTAGTTTGTAATATAGCCTCCAAGAGTGGTACAGCTTGCACCCACATTAATGATTTTTGGCAGGAAAGTGATCTTGTGCATTCTTATGAATGAAAAGGTGGGGCTTCAGTCCAAACCACCACATTGACTTGTGAGCCTCTGCCAAGATGCTGCTGCTCTTGAGTTGAGTTAGATTCCTGCTGACCATACATACATACATACTTATACATGTCTTCTTTTTCTATTTTTCCAGTTAGGTCTGTAAGCCTTGGTTTTCCTGGTACTAACTCTATTCCAAGTAGCTAACCAACTCTGACATTATTTACTTTTTTTCTAATCAGCTAAATTCAGCTGGATGCTGATACTGTAAATCAAAGATAATAAACAATAACAATAACAACAAAAATCAATGCCCTATCTATTTGTATAACAATGTCATATTATCAGTAATAAAAAACCTTAAGAATCTAAGAGAATAATGTATAACCAGGCAGTCTTACTAGAATACTTAATGAGAATGCTTACTAAAAAGTACATAGGTGTCAGGATCTCCATTGTTGGGCTGGCAGCTTGCTGGGTTACTGCCATCAAAGGGGGAGGGGGGGAGGCGTTTGGGGAAATCCACACCTGTGTATCAAATGGTGGGAAATAGGGAGTGGTGGTGGGGAATGAGGAGGGGGAAGTGACAACAGAAGAAGGCAAGACATACTGGCTTGTATCAGGATCTTCAAGGTCATTTGCCCTGAGAATGGAATATTATCAGTTTCACACCTCAGAGTTTCTCTTTTTTATTGAAAAGTTTTACAATACATTTTTTTAAAAAAGACAAAACCCCTCCCAACCCCCTCCCCACTCCCCAACCCTCCCCAACACCTCTCTCCCTTCCCCCTCCCCCCTCCCCGACTTCCCAGAGCTCAATACAGGGTATAAAAATACAAGCAATCATAGTCTATCTTATGCAAACAACAATAAGATATTAAATCTATCGCACTTTAACTCTTATAAAATAACTACAAGCAATTTAAATATCACATCATTACTTATTCAAATGCTAGATGAAACTTTTTAGTCCCATATTTATTCTGGATATAATCAATCCATCTTCTCCACTCCACAATATATCTCTGTTGCGACTGGTCTTTCAAGTACGCTGAGATCTTTGCCATTTCCGCCAGATTGGAAACTTTTAAAGTCCATTCTTCTATAGTCGGCAGTTCTTCCTTCTTCCAATATTGCGCTACTAAAAGTCTCGCTGCCGTAATTAAGTTCAACATCAGCTTAGTGTCCACAACAGTAGTATCAGTAATAATGCCCAGTAAAAACAGTTGCGGACAAAACTTTATCCTTTTCTTAAATATCTTTTGCATGTTCCACCAAATTTTAATCCAAAAAGCTTTAACCTTTTTACAGGTCCACTATATATGAAAATACGTTGCATCTTCACCGCCACACCTCCAACATTTGGGCTGGCAGTTCGGATACATACTTGCTAATTTTTTAGGATCTAAGTGCCACCTATAAAACATTTTATAAAAGTTCTCTCTTAAGTTTTGAGCCTGCGTAAATTTTACATTTCTCACCCAAATCTTTTCCCAAGTATCCATTGTAATGACTTCTTGAAAGTTCTGAGCCCACTTTATCATACAGTCTTTAACAAGTTCTGTCTCTGAATAAATTTCTATCAATGCAAGATATATCCTTTTAATATGTGCTTGACCTTGATCTCTAATTTGCTTTACCAGATTTTCATCAATCATTGAAAAACCAATTTTCTGGTCTTCCTTCCACCTGGCCTGTAATTGCCCATATTGAAACCAAGTTTGTACAATCTTTTCTTCTCTTAAAATATTATATGGCTTTAATTGCCATACATTCCTTTCCAAACTTAAAATTTCCTTATATGTAGTCACATCATGTTTAAACCCAACACTTATATTTTCTATTGCGTGTTTCGGTATTGCCCATATAGGTATCTTATAATTTAACTTGTGTCTATACTTTTTCCAAACTCGCAACAGAGCATGCCTTAAAAGACATACTGGCTTGTATCAGGATCTTCAAGGTCATTTGCCCTGAGAATGGAATATTATCAGTTTCACACCTCAGAGTTTCTCAAAACATCTTACTGGCATCAAATTGGCTGGCTGGGAGACTGGTCATGGGGGAAAGGATTGGGAGTTGGAAAGAATAGTTTTGTATTATTCTGCCTGACTTTGCCCACCATTTTCTTTCAGTAAAAGTTCCTTTGCTTCAGTTAAATGGAGTCACGAGTCCTATTTTCCTGAGAGAGCAAACTGGGGCAGGTCTGACAATAGGTCTTCAAGTTTTCCAGAATTCAGGACAGATTGTATAAAGAGCAGGGGATGGAGAGGTAAAAAAATTAGTTCAAAAATAATGCCACATGTTACATCTAAGACATGTGCTTTTTGTGGTTGAAAAAATGGAACCCACGGGTAAACTGGTAGCAGTGGCGTAGCGTGGGTTGTCAGCACCCGGGGCAAGGCAAGTAATTTGCGCCCCCTAACCCGTGGATTTTAGCACTCGAGTCTCTTCCACTAGCTCAGGAATTCTGGGAGTTGAAGTCCATGAGTCATAAAAGAGCCAAGGTTGCCTACCCTTGAGTTAGGTTCAAGGCAAAAAAGGGTCTCTGGAGAAGAGGGAAAATGCTAGTTTAAAACTGAAACAAGGCAACTTTAAGGTGCCTCAGCTGTGATTTAGGATGAGACAAAGAGAGGACATGGCGTTGAAAATGGTTAATGGGGCATGTTTGTTCCACTCTTAGTGGATGTCAAGATAAACCCCACGAGAGAATGACCTTACAACAGATGTGAATAGGCTTGGACTACGTTTGTAGATTGAGTGCATACATCACATGGAGCGATGATGGGCTTCATCAAGATTTATGATCCCACAATTGGCTAGTTTTCTCCATCTTGTCCTAAACCCTGGATACCAACCACGGTTTATGGCTTAGCATGTGGTGTGGGGTGACCCAACATGTTAGGCAACAAACAATGACTTCCAACTTACAATGCCTCAGCTTCCCAAGGTTATTCCAAAGCCGGAAAAGCCAACCAACCCACCCTGCAGCTTTGCCTTCTTAGGCTGAACCCCAGGAGTTCATACTTGCTGTGGCGCCTGACCTATTTTCTGCCCAGACGCTGCTTATCCAAGCCAAGCCGCCTCCTTCTCTTTGGCACCTCGCCCCAAAGATTCGCCGGACTGGCTGGAAACTCTCGCTGCTGGCGACGTGTGTCGGGGGGGCGTCCCGATCGCCTCCTGCAGGGGGAACCAAGTGGCCACAGAGAGTCAATACGGTAGGAGGAGGAGGAGAAGGAGGAGGAGGAGGAGCAGAAAGCAGCTGCTCTCCTTTACCTCCGGGAAGGGAGACGGGGGCGGGAGCTGGGTCGGGGGGGCGGGGTTGCAGGTTGAGAGCCAAGCGGAGGAGAGCCGCGGCGGGAGAAAGAGAGGGAGGCGAGACGCCGCCAAGCCTCCCCACCCCCACCCGAGAAAGGAGGCGATCCGCAGCCACGAGAGGACAGGATCCCGCTCTGGCTGGGCACAGCGAATGCGGTTGCTTTCTATGCTCCGCCCACTCGCTCGCTCCTCCGACCCTCGGTGAAGCAGAATCGTCCCCCTCCAGCGAGCTTAATGGGCGCCCCCCCAGATGTTGCGCCCGGTGCGGCCGGCCCCCCCTGCACCCCCCACGCTACGCCACTGACTGGTAGGAAGGACACTTAAGGTTCCCAAAGGAACAGAAAGCTCTGCCTAATATCCGCAAGAGCCAAAAAGGGGAGCCAAATTAAGAAATGGCTGCGAATGCAAAAAGCGAGTAGCTGAGAGGAATACCCAGAGAATACCACAATTTGGCTGAAGTGTTCAGTGAAAGGAGCTCAGATGAACTCCCTCCTCATTGGCCCACAGACTGTGCTGTCAAGATTGTCCCCAAAGCCAAACTTCCAAAGCCTAAACTATACTCCATGATTCCCAGGGAGTTAGATGAACTGAGGCAATTCATAGATTAAAAACAGCCCCAGTGCTGTTCTGGGAGAAGAAAGATGAGTCTCTTCATCTCTGCATTGATTATAAGGGGTCTAAACGCAGTATGCGTGGAGAATGTATACCCCTTTTTATCACTCTCATGTGAACAGGGCAGCATTTTCCTGTATATGTTTTAGTCTATTCCTTCAAAGTATAAATAATTTCTTCTCCCACTAGGTGGTGCTTTAGGTTCATTTTAAAAATAATTTTCTTTTCTCGGAGGGGTGGTTTAAATCTCTGTCTTTAGCGAGAGTAATCAGTGAAATATTTTCAAAATATAATAAGCAGAAAAAGTATGTGAGTTTCTCTGAAAGAAACCAGTGAAGCAACCTGCTTTCTTGGCTGAAGTGTTTCCTTAAATTATTGTTTGAATTTGCAACAGACTTGGCTGCTGGTTTAATTTACACAATAGTAACGGGGGCAACAAGACTTTTTACTTGCAATGCCATAGCAATGGAACTATTTTCAGCCTTGTTTCCTCCCTCCACAACAATCCACCAAAGCTGAACAGGGTGCAATCATGTTGCTATTATTAGCACTTCACTAGTACTTTTTTATCCACACCTGATGATATACAAAGCATATAGCAAGCATCTATTATTAAACATTAATTAAATTTACACATTATTACCAAAATTCAGTTTGTATTATTCTGAAGAACTGATGCAGAAGGGGCTGGGGGAACTTTTTGTGTATGCAAGGGTTAAGTGTTGGTGGCTGCACTGCAGCATATTGAGACTGTTTCAACTGTTGCTGTTTGTTTAATTTTTTTATGGTGTGATTTTTCATTGACATTTAAATTTTTAATTGTTGACTTTTATCTTATTTCAATATGTTTCTTTCTTATGGAGGGGGCTGAGGATGAACAATGGTAACATGAGGATTGTGGTAAGCAGCCACAAAAAATAAAATAATTTGTTACATGGGTCAAACGACGTTACCTTATACCAATTTATTAGAATTCTTACTGACAACAAAATGGCCCAAAGTTGGTAAATGTACTTATAAATTAAACTGAATGTTTTTGGTATCTGCAGTTGACAACCTAATTGCTCACAACCACCTAACGATAATGCGTCTTCCCTGTGGGCAAGGACACTAATAGGATAAATGTGAACATGGTACTTTTTCAATTTTATGGATGACCGTAGCCTAGCAATCAGATGCTATGTGTGCTTATGCAGAGAAAGGTTTCTCTGAACTACTGAAGGAAATGCTTGCATTGAAATTATGAACCATACAGTAGTTTCAAAGAACAATAACAGCCTCTCCCAGTTCTTACTGAAATATTTACTGGGATTTCTGGGGATTATAGCATAGAAGCTACCTCCAAATAAAGCCCACCTCCTAATTTCTGGAGAACATACAGTATCCCAAGTCCAAATGGATTAGACCAGAGGCCTAGACTTACTGAATCTACAAGAGACTCCCAGAGACTGGAGGGGCATGCCACACTGCATGAAGTGGCCAATATGAGAGGAGCAAGTCCTGTTTCTGATCACATCAACAAACATATTGTCAGTACAGTGTGCTAGATTGTATCCATAGCACAAATTGAGGCAGGAGAAGACAGACAACACCACTTCAAAAGTAGAACAGCCGAGGAGAACTCTAAGCTCTTTCAGTTGTGATCTGAAGATGAGACAAAAGCAGTATCATGAAGGCATGGCAGAACACAGAAACTAAACAGTTATTGGTTTAGTATAGTATAGTATAGCATAGGTATAGTATAGGTGGTACCTTGCTCAATAGTAGTAACTGTGAGAGGGATCTCGGAGTTTTAGTAGACAATCACTTCAATATGAGCCAGCAGTGTGCTGCAGCTGCCAAAAAAGCCAACACAGTGCTAGGCTGCATTAACAAAGGGATAGAATCAAGATCAAGTGAAGTACTAATACCACTTTACAATGCTTTGGTAAGGCCACACCTGAATACTGCACCCAGTTTTAGTCACCACGATGTAAAAAAGATGTCAAGACTCTAGAAAGGGTACAGAGAAGAGCAACCAAGATGATTAGGGGGCTGGAGGCTAAAACATATAGGGAACGGTTGCTGGAATTGGGTATGTCTAGTTTAATGAAGAGAAGGGTGAGGGATAGCAGTGTTCCAATATCTCAGGGGCTACCACAAAGAAGAGGGAGTCAAGCTATTCTCCAAAGCACCTGAAAGCAGGATAAGAAGCAACGGATGGAAACTAGTCAAGGAGAGAAGCAACCTAGAACTAAGGAGAAACTTCCTGACAGTTAGAACAATTAACCAGTGGAACAACCTGCCTCCAGAGGTGGTGAATGCTCCAACACTGGAGGCTTTTAAGAAGAGACTGGACAGCCATTTGCCTGAAATGGTATAGGGTTTCCTGCCTGAGCAGGGGGTTGGACTAGATGACCTCCAAGGTCCCTTCCAACTTTATATTATTATTATTATTATTATTATTATTATTATTATTATTATTATTATTCTGTTCATTTATTTATTTTTTTTATTTTTAATTCCATTTATATCCCACCCTTCTCCGAAGATTCAGGGCGGCTTACAAGCTTAGCAGTAGGCTTCATTCTATGTATATGCCTGCTTATTAGGGCTTTCACACACACCCCCAAGCGGCATTATTACAAAGTCAGCTTATTGCCCCCAACAATCTGGGTCCTCATTTTACCTACCTCGGAAGGATGGAAGGCTGAGTCAACCTTGAGCCTGGTGGGATGCGAACCTGCACTAATTGCAGGCAGCTGGTGTTACTTAAGGACGCATTAGCCCACTGCTCCATCAAGGCTCTTGAAAGAGCCATGACAATGAGCCCTTAGAACCTCATAGAGCATGGCTCTATGGAAACATTTGATTAGTTTTCTACCAATTTAAAATGCAAGATCTTTTAGAGAATTTCAGAACTTTCAATTGGTTGTACATTGACACTTTGAATATTGAACGCGATGTCATTTTAAGGTATTGTAGAAAAATAAAACGATAGGTAACTATTCTGGCCATTCCTTGGACCTGTTTCTTCTTGTTATTATCACCAAATAAACCTGCAAGAACCCTACAACAGATGGGGGAGCCCAGAAAAAAGTGTCCTCAATCCTGCAGTCAGCCTTTATGGATAGGTCTTTTTGCCCCAGAAAACTAGCTATACTGGATTCTCACCCTCCCCCCCTTCAAGTCCTTTTAGCCATCTCTTGACTTTCCCTGAGCTTCATTCATCCAAGGTTGCATTTTCAATTCTGGAAAGAAAAAAAATCACGCAATGTGTTTGCTAATGCCCTGTATTAACCTAATCGGTGACATGCTTTCCTTTTATGCAGGTGGTTTATCTTCATGAGCTTAACAGGAAAAAAAATGCTCTCAAGGTAAAAAAAACTAGAAAAGATGTAATATAATTTGTTTTCTGTTTGTGGTGCATCCTAGTAACAGAAGTCGATACCACAGTAATAGATGAGAGAGAAAAACATCATTATGCTTTACTGCATCTGTGCTCTGGTACTTGCATTTAAATACATTTTCAGTGAAGCTTCTTTAGCAACAGATACTTCTGATAATGGTTATCACCATACATTAATTGTCATTTTTCTTCATGCAATAACCTTTTCTATGTATGACATGAAATATTTAATGTTATTCGACCACTTTTTTCAGAAATGGAGTTACAGATGATTTCATCCTCTGTGTTTTTCCCCTTACAACATTGTGTTGTATGTTTTTTTTCTTCAGCATCCAAGTAACAATTACCTTCCCTTTGAAACAAAGCCTGCTGGAAAAACAGCACCGGGATGGCATCATCCTTGAGAGATGGGGATACATTGAAATTCTGTCAGCATAGGAACTTCTACAGAGGTTGCTATAGTGCTGCTGCTTTTTGTGCTGTGGTCAAAACTGTAAAAAAGAAAAATCTATATCAGTATCAGCCTTATAATTCTCAGGAAGTATGGGCAATGCTTGGTTAAGTATTATTGGTATCAGAGTTGTAATCAAACACATTTGACGGGTACTGGGTTTGGAAAAAACTTTTCTTTGTTCAGGAAGCATTTTTGCTATGCTGGAAATTCTTTAGTACTATCTTGAATGATACATATATATATATATATATATATATATATATATATATATATATATATATATATATATATATATATATATATATATATATGTTTTCTGAGGTTTTCGCGGGTGCCTGTATGTGGATCCTTGGTTTTTCGGGTTTTTCCCCGCGTAGAATTAAAGGTGTAGGCGCAACGTTTCGATGGAATCCCATCCATCATCATCAGGCTTCTGTTTCCTTCTTCTGGGAGCTTCTTCTCCCAGAAGAAGGAAACAGAAGCCTGATGATGATGGATGGGATTCCATCGAAACATTGCGCCTACACCTTTAATTCTACGCGGGGAAAAACCCGAAAAACCAAGGATCCATATATATATATATATATATATATATGTAAAGGTTC
Organism: Vipera ursinii; assembly: GCF_947247035.1. Classification (NCBI taxonomy): domain Eukaryota; kingdom Metazoa; phylum Chordata; class Lepidosauria; order Squamata; family Viperidae; genus Vipera; species Vipera ursinii. Next base: position 64,969,626 of record NC_139514.1, read on the forward strand.
CCCCGCACATGCGTGCTAGTCATTTCCAACTCTAGGGGCCGCTGCTCATCTCTGTTTCAAAGCCGAAGAGCCAGCGCTTGTCCGAGGACGTCTCCGTGGTCATGTGGCCGGCATGACTAGACGCCAAAGGCGCACGGAATGCTGTTACCTTCCCACCGTAGTGGTCCCTATTTTTCTACTTGCATTTTACGTGCTTTCGATATATATATGTGCTAAATAAAATTTCAAGTTTATTTATATAGTCAGAATAAGGCCAATAACATATTATTGTTAAATGTTTTGAATGCATATTAGATATTATGAACTGGGTATTTACAAAAATCCAAACATTTAGGCATTTGTCTGAGTGTTTAATAGTCTCATTAATATGTTATTAATATTATTAAAATCAGAATTAATTGGAAGCAGAAAATTGATCGGATCTTGCTTCAGGGATTAAATTGAATTAAGTTGATTCATTCCAGATTTCCAAACCGATTTGGAATGATCTTTATTCATATATAAGTAAAGAAGCTTCTAGACTGATTTCTGAAGACCTTTTTTGCCCATGATCAGAGTAATCTGTATCATCTAATTCAATCTGAAGTAATCCAGTTCAATTTTGTGATCTAATCAGACTTTCTAAATCCAATTAGATGTCCCACTAACTTGACAAATTAGATTTTGAACAATAATAGTGCTTAATAACAGATTGTTGTACAAGTTACTTGGGCATCCATGGATCAAAAAACCCCCAAGAACTATTTCAAAAAATGAGGCATATCATGGTGGTGGGTGATTCATTTTTAAAAAGAATTGAGGTCTGTGAGCAAAATTGACATCTGGAAAAGTGTGTTGTTGTTGAGGGCATGATGGAGAGATCACATAAATTATTTAAATTCTTATTTAAATAATCATCCTTTTCCCTTGATACAAGTGGGCACAAATGAAGGAGAAACCTGAACAATCCTGGAAATTATGAGTGTTAGAAAGGAAGATGAGAAACTGGAAGCACACTTAATTATTTAAACAGCCTGCCCAGTTCAGGGTCATGATGCAAGAAAAAAAAAGGACTCAGAAATCAGCAAGTGGCTATGGGAATGGTGTCATCTAGAAGGGTTTCGGTTCTATGACAGTAGACAAAATTACTTCAAGAAGAATTTCTGAGAAGACACAAGATACATCTTACAAAAATTGGAAAAAAATGTTTTGGCAGAGAGTTCACCAGTCTTATTAGGAAAATGTTAAACTAGAATAAAAGGTGGAAGGTGACAAAATTGAAGAAATACATGTTATGTACTGGGCTCATTAGTAATACCACGTGGGTTGCTGGAGCAGCTAACGGCTCTCCAGCAACCCAGACTACAAGTCTTCTGTGCTGCCATTGGCTATCCCTAGGTGGCAATGGTTGCTACAAACCTATTGGCTGCCCCCTAGGGGCTAGACTATATATTGCGGCTAGTTGCAGCCATTTCCCCAGTTCTGACTCTGCACGAAATAAACCATGAGTATTCCTGTACTCAGTTATCTCGTCTTCATTCCTGCGCCAAAGAACCTGCTACACAACACTGGCGATGAAGGTGGGATCCTGCTTCCCTAAAAAGAGCTGAAGTCTACAAGGGAAAGGCAGTGCATGCCGGAGGGAAAAGGCATTTCCCCCCCTCTCAAGGTCAGCTAGCAAGCTACGCTAGCGACCTCGTGCTCAGTGGACTCATTCCCTGAGCCTGGGAAGCAGGATTTGGAAGAAATGCAGGAACCAGCAAAAACAGAATGCCGAAGGTTGGGAGACTTCGAGAATTCGACATGAAGCACCCAGAGGAATGGCCATCCTATTTGTCACAGGTAGAAAATTACCTCCAGGCAAACCAGATCGCGGAAGAAGGATTGAAGGCTGCAACACTACTGTGTCTGTGCGGCCCAGCAACCTTTGATTTGACCAAGAATCTATTTGCTCCAACACCGATAGAAGCGGTCTCCTATGCAGACCTCAAAAAGAAGCTAACAGAACACTTCCAGCCCAAGATGTCTGAAATGGCTTGGCAGTTCAAGTTCGACCAGAGAGTGCAGCAACCCGGCGAATCAGCTTCAGAATTCATAGCGGGCTTGAGGCAGGCCGCACACCTTTGCAAATTTTCAAACTTAGAAGAGTGACGACGAGACCGGCTCGTCTGCAGCCTACAGGACCAAACGCTTCAGCAGAGACTCTTTGCCAGACAAAACTTAATGTTTTCAGAAGCACAAGATGAAGTAATGGCCGACGAAGCCACTGGGGGTACAGTTCAAACGGTACAGCCCACCAAAATGACAAAGCAGGAAAAAACGATCCACCATGAGGACGCCAAATGCACCAAAGAATCTTCCGAGGAAGAAGAGCCTGAAATCAACAGACTCCAAAAGCAAACCAACATGCAACACTGCAACAGCCAGCAGCGAGAGAACACTTACAAGGCAGTTCTCTTTCCTAGATGTAAAGGGTGCGGTGGCAACCATTTTTGCGCCGATTGCAGATTCCGATCAGCCACGTGCAGAGCTTGCGGAAGGACAGGCCACATTGCAGCAGTTTGCAGAGCCCGCCAGAGAGACCGACCACCCAAGCACCAATCGGAAGAACTGACTATGAGAGGTACTGGGGCCCAGGGTTAGTGTGGGGTTTTTCAGAAGCCACAGAAGCGTGTGTCGCACCGGGGCCTGACGCCCCCTCAAACCTAAACTCAGACTCTTGGTAGAGCTACAAGGAGTTCCATGTAAGATGGAATTGGACTCTGGCTCTGCAGTCTCCATTATTTCTCAAAACACTTTTAACTTCGTGTGTAGGTGCAGTAACAACTGGGCCAAACTAAGGCCCTCAGACATAATCCTAACTGAGTTTCAAAATGCTCAAGTTAAAGTTAAAGGAGAAGCCACTTTGACAGTAAAATTTAAGGGTTTTTTTTGGCACCTGGATGTCATAGTAGTAGGGGGCCAGAGAACGAGTCTCATTGGACTTGATTGGTTTGATGCCTTAGGTATTCAGATTACTGGAATCAACCAGACACAAATTGAAGACCTCGCGTCAGTATGCGAAGACTATGCAGATGTTTTTGATTCAACCCTAGGAACATACACAGGCCCGCCTATCTCATTTAAGCTAGATCCCAATGTAGTCCCAATCAGGGTTAAGCCTCGTATGGTCTCCTTTGCCTTAAAACATAAAATTGATTCAGAAATTGATAAGCTTGTAGAACAGGGTGTTTTACAGCCTGTTGATGGCTCCACTTAAAGCCAACGGGGAAATTCACATTTGTGCTGACTATAAATGCACACTAAATAAAGCCCTCAAGCAACATGCTTACCCGGTCCCAGTGGTCAACCACATTTTAGCCTCCTTGCAAAGGGGTACTATTTTTGCTAAACTTGATTTAGCACAGGCCTATCAGCAATTGCCGGTTGATGAGGCTACAGCCGCGGCTCAGACGATGGTGACTCACAGGGGGGCTTTCAAAGTTAAACGCTTACAGTTTGAAGTCAGTGTTGCACCTGGCATTTTCCAGGGGATCATGGAGTGTAGACTTAAGGGTATTCAGGGTGTCTGTCCTTATTTTGATGATGTTCTTATTGCAGGGGAACCCCCAGAAGTGCTAGCCAGTAGTCTCAGGACTGTTTTGCAGAGGCTTTGCGAAGCAGGCCTCACATTTAAAAAGAGCAAGTGTAGTATTTGCTAACGGCATTTACCCTGCTGATTCTAAAGTGAAGGCCATTAAAATGGCTCCTAGGCCCAAATCAAAAGGAGAGCTACAAGCATTCTTGGGTCTCCTAAACCTCTATCACACATTTCTACCTCATAAGGCCACATTAGCAGAGCCCCTCCACAGGCTTCTAGATAAAAAAGCTCCATGGAAATGGACTGACTTACATGAAAAAAGTTTCCAAGACTTAAAAGCACTATTGTCAGAAAAGTCCACTGTAACTCACTACAAAGAATCTAAACCAGTATGTCGTGCATGCAATGCATCTCCCTATGGGGTGGGGGCAGTTTTACGTCACATAGAAAAAAATGGAACACAGGTTCCTATAGCATTTTACTCAAGGACATTGTCCTCTGCTGAGCTCAACTATGCTCAGATTGACAAAGAGGCCCTAGCCATCGTTGCTGAAATAAAAAAATTCCATGACTATTTATATGGCAGGGACTTCACTGTCTTTATAGACCATAAACCTCTGTTTGGACTTTTCACAACAGACAAACAAACCCCCCACATACTATCTCCAAGAATGCTAAGATGGTCTATTTTTCTATCTGCATACACTTTTAAATTGATTCACAAACCGGGCAAAGAAATAGGCCATGATGATGGCCTCAGCAGACTCCCACTCCCACTAATGGAAACAGACCCAGATCCAGCTGCTAGAATACTGTCTATACAGGACCTACCTGAATTCCCCCTCCATGCAGGGGACATTGCTGCTGAAACTGCCACAGATAGAACACTTAGTAGAGTATTGTCATGGGTATACACAGGCTGGTTAGACAAAAGCCCAGGTTCTGAATTTCAGAACTATTTAGTCAGAAGGCATGAGTTATCTGCCCACAAGGGGTACATATTATGGGGAAGCAGAGTCATAATTCCCACTTCCCTAAGAGACAAGGTTTTACAATCATTACATGAAGGCCATCCAGGCATTGTCAGAATGAAAGCTTTAGCTAGAAGCTACCTTTGGTGGCCTGGCCTTGATAAGGACATTGATAAGGACATCCATGGTTGTTATACATGCCAGCAATCGAGGCCTGAAATGCCACTGGGTCCAGTTCACAGGTGGGAGGAAACGCACACTCCCTGGTCTAGGATTCACATAGACTACGCTGGACCCTTTCAGGGACAGCTCTTCCTTATAGTTGTGGATAGCCACTCCAAATGGCTGGAAGTAATTCTAGTTCCTAACATGACTACTGCTAGGACCATCCAGGTGCTGAGAAAACTCTTTGCCACACATGGGTTGCCAGATGTCTTAGTTTCAGACAATGGGGCCCAATTCACTGGTGCTGAATTTCAGGCCTTCCTTAGAGCTAATCTTATCAGACATGCAACGTCCGCGCCTTTTCATCTGTCTTCTAATGGTCAAGCTGAACGCATGGTGAAGACAATGAAGGAATCACTCAAGCACATTGTAACAGGTGACTGGCATCACAGATTGGCAGATTTTCTACTCTGCCAGCATTCTACGCCCTGCATTGCTACAGGCAAAAGTCCTGCTGAACTACATTGGGGGAGGCATTTGATCACTAAACTGGACAGGTTGCATCCAGATAGAGTGGCAGCAGAAGCCTCTGAACCAAAACCCCCTAGGGGGCTGCAAATGGGTGATTAGGTTTGGGCCAGGAACTATGGTCACGGGAATCTGTGGATTCCTGGGCAAATTACCAAAGCATCTGGGCCCCTGACTTATGAAGTGGGGTTGGCGGGAGGGCGAGTTGTCAGACGCCACATTGATCAACTCAGAAAATGGTTTCCAGAACGGCCACTAAGTGAGGACTGCATCATAAGTCCCTCCCAAGGTCCTCAAACTTGCGACCAAGCCAGTCCTCACATGGACTCTCAGGACTTTCCTTCATAACTGAGGAGGAACCAGAGGGAGAAGTGGGGAGTCCAGGAATGCAACATGGGTCCCCTGAAGGAGCAAGCCAACTGGACTTCAGCAACCACTGTGCCTACTCTGCTGATCAGTCTGACTCTGGGGTGGGCCAACCTGGAGAGGCCAGCCAGGGAGCATCTAATCCCCTTGACTCAGGAGCACCAAGGGACACATGTCTACCCAGCCCACTGGGTAAGCTGGTAGACCACAAAGTGACTGGAACTCCAAGACATTCCACGAGGGCACACAAGCCTCCTTCTTATCTTGCTGATTACATTGTAAAATAAAGAGCTATAATATTGTTGCATTGCAGCTTGCCACTGTACTACAGAACTAGTGTTAAGATGTTAACTGTCTGGCATACTGTCAATGAAGGCGTATTCATTCAGGTGCTATGATGTAACTGTCTAGTGTGCTGTCAATGAAGCCTATTCATTCAGACATTATTTAATAACATTGTAACCTATATGGGTTGTTTTCCCCTATTACTATTATTTAAGTTTGTTTTGATAATGAGTCTTGATAATTGCATTAAGACTAACCTATGTTAATATTGTCTGATCTAAGAGGGGAGGGGTGTTATGTACTGGGCTCATTAGTAATAACACGTGGGTTCCTGGAGCAGCTAACGGCTCTCCAGCAACCCAGACTACAAGTGTCCTGTGCTGCTATTGGCTATCCCTAGGCGGCAATGGTTGCTTGAAACCTATTGGCTGCAGCCTAAGGGCTAGACTGTATATTGCGGCTAGTTGCAGCCATTTCCCCAGTTCTGACTCTGCACAAAAAAAACCATGAGTTTTCCTGTACTCAATTATCTCATCTTCATCCCTGCGCCAAAGAACCTGCTACACAACACTACATATAGAACCAACGACTACAGTAGGGCCAGATAGGTAAAGACTTCAGAAGATAACTATGATGTCACAGGTATCACTGAAACGTAGTGAGATAATACTCATATTTAGCACACAGCACTGGAAGGCTATAATTTATTCAAATGAAACAAACTGAAGAGAAAGAGTTAGGGTTACACTGAATGTGATGATGATGATAACTTTATTGTCACTTTGAATGTACACCAATCGGCATACATCAAAATGAAATTTCGTTGCATACAGCTCTCAAAGGGTCACCACCTCCGATATATACTCCTTGTTCGGGGCCCGCTCAAATTTCACATTGTCCATTTTAGTCTTTAGGGAGTGAACGATGGCAAACAAGACAGATGGAAATGAGGCTCCATGTGGATTAGCCCTCAAATTCGCTTGTATTCTGACAACCTCGCCTTCTTTCCTTTTTCTGATGCTGACTCTTCCACCCTTTCCTTAAAGGGGCCTTGCTTCTTTTCACCCCTGGAGCACGCTGCTGCTGCCACCACCAACTCCTCCAAAAGCCTCTCTCTCTTCCTCTGGGCCTGCCGACAGCCTCATCCAGTTCATTCACTCCATAAGCTCCAGGTCCTCTCCTCCTCTGCCTCCTCTGGAAACAGCCCTGATTTGAAATAGAATCCATCACTGGGCCAGCAGTCAGATCTTGCTGCTGGTAGAACAAATTCAAACAGTGCCAACGACTTTTAATGGTCTCACCAACAGTTCCAAAACAACTAGAAACTTGCCATGCCAGCAAAGATTGTCGGTCGTATGTCGTATGTATGTAAAGGAAACAATGTATAAAAATTCAAGAATTAGAGTAATAAATCCCTATTTAAAAGATTTGGGTAAGAAGAGAGAGAGAGAGAGAGAGAGAGAGAGAGAGAGAGAGAGAGAGAGAGAGAGAGAGAGAGAGAGAGAGAGAGAGAGAGAGAGAGAGAGAGAGAAATACAATTTTGCATTTTACAAGCCACTTGAGCAGGCAGAAGATACAGATGACCAGGTGTAGATATGAGATAACCCAAAGAAATACAACAAGGAAGCAGCTTGGTTAAAGGAGATGGATAAGAATAAAAAAGAAGCTGAAATGAAAGAATTTGTCATAACAGCAGAAATTGTGGAGAAAAGATGTGTAATTACAAATCAAGTCCAATGAGAATAGGATATCTACAAGAATGCACCAGTCTTGGAAAGAACAACATCCAGAATCAGAAATAACAGAACAGAAACTAGCAGATCAATGAAATAAATCTGAAGTAAAGTATTGACAGAAGTAGAACTGGTAGAATTGCAAAGGTTGACCCAGGATGAGGAAGTCAAAGCCTTGCTAGAGGTAGCTAAACAAGAGGGAATTGGTATTGGAGGAAGCCAGCATTACTATTGACTGTTTTAATGTCCAAACCAGGCACAATTTCCTCTATCTTCTTCCCAGAAAGAGCAAAGTCCTCTAACTGAAAAACAAGTGGAACTGAAGTGAAAAATAAGTGAGCATCTAAAACAGTACAAAACCAGCAGAATAAGGTTGTCTACGTTGAAGCTTGTTACAAAGAAATCTGCTACCACAATTTTTTAAAAATGCCAGTAGTGGAATATTAAATACAAGCACCAGCAAACTGCAAGAAACAAACCGACTGATGTATAGCACACTGCAGTTATAACTGAAGATTTTGGATGCAATAGCAACCCACAGGTGAAAAAAAAAGCTAAGCAACGCATAACAAAAATAGGAAAGCAGGTTGGAAAATAAGATCAGCATGAGTAAGATTAGATACAACCAAGCTAAAACAGATGAAAAAAAAAAAGCTGAAGAGCAAGAAGGCCAAAGAATAACTGATCAAGAAGTATTAGCTAGAGACAAGAAAGTTCAAGAAAACACTGGAAATAATAAAGCAGCAGATAAGAGCTATAATCAAGAAAATATGATATCAATGATTTATCATACATTCAGCAGATATGAAGCTCAAATTGCACGCCACAGGCAGAATCTCCAATTTCAGTTGAATTAGAAACATTTCTACCAATCCATCAATGGAGACACTGAAGTGAACTAGCCAACACCTGACAAAGAAGAAACAGTGCAGTTCTGGGCACAGCTGTGAGTCAACCCAAAGAATGTGACAAGAACGCAACTTGGTGAAAAGAGATGGAGAAGTTTAAAAAAAAGCTGAAATAAAAAAAATATTGTAATAATATCAAAAGTGGTGGACAAAAGGGCAAGGAAGATCAAGAAGGCAAAGGTGAACTGCATAGCAATAGCAATAGCACTTGGACTTATATACCGCTTCACAGTGCTTTACAGCCCTCTCTAAGTGGTTTACAGAGCCAGCATATTGCCCCCAACAATTTGGGTCCTTGTTTTACAGACCTCAGAACGATGGAAAGCTGAGTCAGTTGCATGGTTTCTGGTTGAATCAAGCAAGCAATCAAATAAAAAGGAGACTCTGGTAACCAAACAATGAGTGGTGAGGCTGAGTTCTTTTTCACATGCCTTTTGTTAGTTGGCATGTACATATCTGGAGATAAGCTCCACTAAGAGAAGCATGACTTATTTTGAGTGAAAATGCATGGAACTCAGCCTTTTCTTTCCATATACCATATTTTTCTTAGTGTCTTTGGTAGTACTAATGGAGCCATCAATCTGAAGCAAGAGAAATAGTTTACCAGGAGAAATATTACAAACTTCATTATTCACTGCTATTTTGTTGCCATTTTTCTTACTCACATCCCCCAACACATACTATTAGATTTTTCTTTCTAAAATTAAATAAATTGTTGTGACTTTGTCTCCGATTTACTGAAGAACACAATTAATAAACACATTTTTATAGTTGTGATATTATGTGCTGTTAATTCATCAAAGGACTAATTTCTCTGTGCAATTATTTTATTGTTATTTTCACAATACTGGACTTATTAAACTAGAGGCTAGAGATATTCAACTATTCTGAAAAAAAAAACAGCGAAATTGTTGTCTATAGTGTTCTAGTTCATTCATAAAAGTCAATGACATTAGTGACTTTTCTTTTGAACCTAGGACACAAGTACTGACTTGGCTTGAAGATTTCTGGATGGCTTAACACAAATGCTATAGTTAGACAGCTGTATTGATGAATCACTATTCTTTGCTCATGGAAAGAATAAAAGAAGAATTATAATGCTTTAGATTTTTGGTTCTATTTCCAGAAATTTTGCAATAATAATTAAAGAACTCATCTAGTGCATGAAACTCTGAGGTACAGATTACGCAGTTGGTTTGAGATTAATATTACCTTTTGTACAAATTATGTTTGTCTCTACTTTAAGAAGGAGAGACCAGGCAGATTTATGCATTTCCTAAAGTTTCCATTGGTTACCAGCCACACCATTCAGCCCCATATTTATTTATTTTATTTATTTATTTAATTGATTTTTGTATACCGCCCTATTCCCGAAGGACTCAGGGCGGTTTACAGGGCGAGTTAAAACAATACAAATAAGTACACTTTAAAATAGAATTAAATAAGACTAGCCTACAATTAAACATATTAAAATTAAAATAATTAAAATTAAAATAAATTAAAATTAAAATTAAAATTAAAATTAAAATTAAAATTAAAATTAAAATTAAAATTAAAATTAAAATTAAAATTAAAATTAAAATTAGTCCAGGCCAGCAAGATCAAACAACCAAGTTTTAAGGTCCCGGAGAAACGAGTGAAGGTCTGGGGCAGTCCGAAGTTCTACCGGTAGTTCATTCCATAGGGCAGGCGCGCCCACAGAGAATGCCCTCCCCCTTGGAGCCATCTGTCGGCATTCCCTAACTGGCGGAACCCTAAGGAGGCCCTCCCTGTGGGAGTGCACAGGACGCTGGGAGGCTGATGCTGGCAGCAGGTGCTCCCTAAGATAATCCAGACCCATGCCATTTAGGGCTTTATAGGTCATCACCAGCACCTTGAATCTCACCCGGAGGAGAATTGGAAGCCAATGCCCTATACTGCTGCATGCCACTCATCTTCACTGTTTTTCTCCCACTGCTAAAGGGCTGGTGCAGCCTTTCTGAGGTTGCTCCTGGCTGCAAATCTTCTTACTGAGTCCACTTTGTGCCATTTGCCAAGTGTGCTCTGTTCTTGCAATTATTTGGAATCCACCTTCCAAAGCACTGTAATACTGGGCTCCATTCTCACAATCCTTGGAGCAATTGAGGCTGGATGGAATGATGCTGACACGATTGGCTGTGGTGTGTGGAGAATTGGGTGGAAATTCTCAGTGGCAGGAATTGTGCTAGGGCTGAAGTCAAGGCCTAGGAATGGTTGCAGCTGGCTGAGACTCTTAAAGGCCCAAGACCTTGACTTCAGCCCTACCCCAGCTGCTGCTGAATGGTGCTGTGCAGGTTGCTCAGTAGATATGGGGGGGGGGAATAAGCAGTGCCCTGCAACCATAAGTGTGGTTGGGCTGCTAAGTACCCAAATTTTTATCATGTGACTGCAAGGCGTTTCAACTGCCATGTGGTAGGATCCCTAGCTAGACTGGAAGGAAATATTAAAAGGGAACTGAGTTTGGAGTCTTTGCCCTGCAGAAAGTGCCAGAGGCCTGACCTCCCCCAGAATCCTTGACCCCTTCCTTATCTTATCATTGGCAAGGAATTCAGTCATTCTGATGGGATTCTTGTAACATAGGTGTCTAGCAATAAAACCTCTGTTTGAGACTCTTTGTAAGTGTTTCTGTTGCTTTTGCCTAACTGGCCACAGCTTCAGACGTGGGTTCTAAATACATTTGTTCATTGCCATTGTAATTTTGAACACACACTGAATCAGTGGTCGTACGTTGAGGACTATCTGTGTAAAGAAATAATTTAAATGTCTTGCTCTGGTTTTTAGGGCTTGAAAAATAGGATTCTAGGGAGAGATAGAAGCAAAATATATTGTGTAATATACTATGTGAGCTGTTATGTACTGGGCTCTTGTGATGCACCACATGGGTTGCTGGAGCAGCTAACGTCTCTCCAGCAACCCAGACTACCACTCTCTTGTGCTGCAATTGGCTATCCCCAGGCGGCAATGGTTGAGTCAAACCTATTGGCTGCCGCCTAGGGGCTAGACTATATATTGCGGCTGGTGGCAGCTTTTGCCTCAGTACAGTTCCAGCATGAAATTATGAGTTATCCTGTACTCAGCTTCGCGTCTTCATTCCTGCACCAAAGAACCCGCTATTTAACATGAGCCATGCTTAAATAGTTGTATCTGCATTACTAGTACTGGAATATTGGCAATTACCCAATCAGAACAGCAGAAAATGTTAGAATATCTTAATGCTACTCTGACAAGATATGTAAGGAATGAACTATGATATGAATCCTTAGTGCATAGAGTTTATTTGCTTGCCTAGAGCCCAAAGGAAACACAGGGCTACTAAGTCCTTTGCAGCACTCCCTGACATCATGCTGGCCACATGACCTTGGAAATGTCTTCAGACAGCACTGGCTCAATGGCCTTGAAATGGAGATGAGTGCTGCCCCCTATAGTCGGCAATGACTAAAATCCTCTGGGACTCTTCTACCTTTTACTGAGTCCTTTGCAGAGCTGTCTTCTCATACCCATAAAAAGAGCAGTACCTGGCTTGGGTTGTTTCTCTTGAGGTTCTTTTTTAAAAAAGTACATTTCTTTGGCTATAATAAGATAAAGTAAATGTCATATGGTGCTTTGCGGTTTCATAATTGTTAGTACTACATCATCTACATAAAATGTCATCTTGTATGTCTCTCAATTATCTGTTCATCTTTTTGGATGTTGTTGGTCAAAACTTACAGATGATGCTTATTATAATTTTTCTTTTAATTAAATGTTTCAAATAATAATGATATGAATAAATTCAGGAAGTTTCTATGAATGAATTGCATATAAATCTTTGCTCCAGATATTAATTATGTGTAAATATAAGAAGTGTGGCTTCATTGAGAAAATTTGAACCTACATTTTATGCTGACATATACCAAGCCTTTACACTGCCCACTGAAAATTTTGCTGCCTCATTTTTCTCATACAGGAAGAAAAACTTTTAATTTTGATTTCTTGCTTGCTTGCTTCTCCCTTGTGTTTAGGAAATTGATTATCTCATTTTGAAAATAATTGACAGTGATTATTCTTAATCTAACATCCAGCACAGTCCAATTTCAGCCTTCTTTAATACTACCTCTAGCTTTCTTTGTCACAGTTGCTTTCTAGAAAAGTAATCCAACATCCCATTCAAGAGATCAACTGGTGTAAAGAAAAGTCAATCAATATCATTTATTGTTCAAAAGTTGAGCAGCTGTTCCTTGACCTTATGGTTGGGAAAGAAGAAAACAATTTATCTTGATAAAGCTTATATGCTTGCTAACACTGAGGGTGTGATGGCTTGAAAAAGGAATAAATATTATTGCTTTTCTCTTTTTTCTGCATTTCTTTCATCTGTGAGATTTATTCCCATTCAACTCCATCCATGGATCCCACTGAACCTTCGGATATTCTAAGGGTGTCCATCCTGTCCTTGTAATGCAATAGCAACTGTCATGTTTGTTATTTATGTGATTTATGTTGGTACCTATGGCTATGCAGTTAAGGTCTGGTGTTCTATGACCAGATTCCGTATCTATACTGACTGAAAGATATTTTTTAAAAGAAACCAACAAAAACATTCTATGTTATTTGAAGGTTTTCAAATGGAGATGGCAATGGTTAGAGAAAGTGGTTCTTTCTATATGCAAAGCATGTGCTTATCTCAGGTATGGTCTGCTTCTTTCTGTCCTTGTATTTTAGATATTTATTTCATTTCATCTATCATAAGACAAGGTTAAGATAAGACTTAATGACTGGCACAAGATCATCCAGTGAAATTCTTACTAGAGGAAGGGGGTCTAAGCCCAACAAGCATTTCTCATCTTGCCATTGTCCTGATATATGGAGATTATACCTCCCCAAATTCCCAGATGGCTTGGATGAAACTTTCTGAAGAGATTCTGGAAATAAAAGTCTTTACACATTGGAGGGCATCAAGTTATAGAAGTCTGTTCTAATCAGTATTCTCACTGTGACTCTACGATCCATTTTGGTATCCCAACTAAATTAAAAATTAGCCTCCATTATTACCAAGAGAATATACTAGGTCAATATTTCAGGAAGGAAAAAGTGTGCTCTGTGAAATTGCCTTATATTCACTGCTTCATCACATATAACTGGTTATCCTATCAATTGTGTGCACGCATATCTGAAGATCATTGAGAGAACTCTGTCCTGGTAGGTAGTACTGGTCATTATCTGGATGGTTTCTTCTGATTTCAGGGTTGCTTGAGGATTGACAGACAGTTGCCAAAGATATTTTTGGGACGACACCCATCCTATGGAAAGCTGATAATCTTAACTTTAGGATGTTAGATATTTTACCAGAAAACATCTGTGAAACTTTTCTATTCTTGTCATGAGTATTGCTGTCAGGTGTTATTTTTGTAAACAAGTTTTTGGATTGCTTTCACATTCTTGGAATTTATATGTATGTATATTTAAATTCCCAAACCATCAAATTACCTACGTTATTTAATTTTTAATTTTAAAAATGAGAGATTCAGAAGAAGGTGCTGTAACTTGAATTGTTTGTATTTGATCATCTTAGCACTTCTAAACAATTACAGCAGCTTTTGCTATCCTGTTGCTCTCAAGATGTATTGATTAGGAATTCTTAAAATTCACACAGATTTAGAAGACAAGATAATCTGGAAATCTCCTCTTTGATTAGGAGTTTATATGATATATGCAGAAGTGTATATAGTATCAAGTCTTGGGCTTGCTACTAAACCTAAGAACATGAATAATATTTGTGGCTTGAAGTAATTCTCTTCCTGTCCTCGGGTTTATTAATCTTTATTTCTAAATCTTAACTCTATTGCACTACTTTAAACAAAAGAGATTTTTTTTTCATTTTGTTCAGAATTGACATAACTATTATCTTTATTTAAATGAGAATATGATTTAAAAATTACACGGTCACTTTGGCCAGTTTGATTTTAATAGGGTCTGAGCCATAGAATGATGTTTCCTTGCTAGCTGCTGAAATAAACCATATTTATTTATTACAACTGTAGCTCTTGTTTGGAGAGGGATTTTCCATTACATTCATTTTTAAGATTCAGGAAGGAAAGAAACAAATAATTATGTCTTGGGACTTACTCATCCTCTACCCTTTGCAATAAATGGAAAATGGCATATGCATAACAGATTACAAGGAACAGAACAGGGAATGGAATGAGCTTAGGTCTAATAAAGAAGAAAATTGTATTAACCGGAGGGACTAATTTGACTGAAAGGTAAAAGGCAAATATACACGCAGGTCTAATTCATTAAAATGGTCTTGTTTTCTATAAGCCAAAGCATATCTAACCCAGCTAGAAATGTAATAAGGAAACAAAAGTCAAGGTGGTGATGATTGCCTATTGCACAGAGTTATTCTTACATTTAATTTTCTAAGGACCCTCTGTTTCTGCCCAAAGATCAACTTGAAGAGGGGGAAAATGCAGTTGCACATTGTACAATTGTTTTTTTTATCTGCCTGTTTATATGCGTATTTCAAATTAAGGGTGTAGTGTCATGGAAACAGCTTCTTTCTTTGTAGAATTACTGCAGCACTAGGAGAAGCAAACAGACTGCATGAAGAGAGTATAGGATGGAGCAAGCACATATCTATCTGCACTATACTGCTTTCCAGTACTCTGAAAAAAGACTAATCGTGAAGGATTCCAAAATCTTGCTTACTCTGCAGGATATTCTGACTCTTAACTATTTATAATCTATAAAAATCAAGACCTCTAGTAGTTTGTTATTATAGAACATTTCTATAATTTAATTATAAGGTAATTTATCTATTGGTGAGTAACTTGGCAAATGATTGTGTAACACACAGACACACACATACACAGACACACACACACACACATAATAGAAGAGTTTCAATTCATATATGAAACATTTATTTAACTTCTGAAACATTGGCAGGTGTAGAAATATTATTTTAATGATATTTTATTTTTATTTTTTTCAAAAAAAGACCTTTTAGAGCATATTCCTGGAAAAAAGAAATTTTCATAGCTCTGTCTGATAGCATTGTAAGATCATATACAGTAAGCCTATGGAATGATTGCTCTTCAGTTTCATGTACTACTTCCCATGTCTAGGACATCTCAAAATAGCGACACTTCAGATTAACATAATTGTTAATATCAGTGGATATAGTTTAGTTTCTACTGTTATTTCCCATGACCACTGTGAATATGTAGAACTGAAACAAGACCTACCACTACAGACTATTCTCGAAAGAGATTGTTGATTGGCATGCAAGGGTGATAGAAGAAAGACAGGTATATGAAAAAAGGTGGCTTCACTTTTTCTTTCTTTATTTCAATTACAAATAGGAATAATAATAATAATAATAATAATAATAATAATAATAATAATAATAATAATAATAATAATAATAATAATAATAATTTATTTATTTATTATTGGGACTTATATGCCGAAGGACTCAGGGCGGCTAACAACAATAAAATACAATCATACAAAAGTTAAAAAGAAATTAAATTAATGGCCCCAGTAGAATAAATTAAAATTAAAATTAAGTTAAAAATTAAAAACATAATTAAAATCCCTGTCAGTCCAGGTCAGCCTGATGGAAAAGGAGTGTTTTGAGGCCGTGGCGAAAGGACCAGAGATCCGGGGCCATCCGAACCTCAAGGGGGAGTTGGTTTCATAGGGCTGGCGCTCCCACAGAGAAGGCCCTCCCCCTGGGGGTCGCCAGCCGACATTGTCTAGCCGACGGCACCCTGAGGAGGCCCTCTCTGTGTGAGCGCACTGGGCGATGGGAAGTCGTTCCCGGCTAATAATAATAATAATAATAAGTTGGAAGAGACCTTGGAGGTCATCTAGTCCAACCCGCTGCTCAGGCAGGAAACCCTATACCATTTCAGGCAAATGGCTGTCCAGTCTCTTCTTAAAAACTTCCAGTGTTGGAGCATTCACCACTTCTGGAGGCAGGTTGTTCCACTGATTAATTGTTCTAACTGTTAGGAAGTTTCTCCTTAGTTCTAGGTTGCTTCTCTCCTTGACTAGTTTCCATCCGTTGCTTCTTGTCCTGCTTTCAGGTGCTTTGGAGAATAGCTTGGCTTCCTCTTCTTTGTGGCAGCCCCTGAGATATTGGAACACTGCTATTTATTTATTTATTTATTTATTTATTTATTTATTTATTTATTTATTTATTTATTTATTTTGTATACCGCCCTTCGCCCGAAGGACTCAGGGCGGTGAATAGGGCAATAAGTACCAAAAATACCAAAATACAAAAATTAAAAATAGATTAAACCATAGTGCCCAAATACAATAAATAAATTACTTAAAAACAATAATTAAAACCCCAAACCCATCAGACCAGGCCGGCTTGTTCAAACAAATAGGTTTTTAGATCACGTCGGAAGGAGCAAAGGTCGGGAGCCATCCGGAGCTCAAGCAGTAAACGGTTCCAAAGATCAGGTGCACCCACAGAGAACGCCCTCCCCCTGGGGGCCATCAGTTGGCATTCTCTGACCGGTAGCACCTTGAGGAGGCCCTCTCTGTGGGAGTGCACTGGGCGGAGGGAAGTTGATGCCGGCCGCAGGTGCTCCCTAAGGTACTCCGGACCCATGCCATGTAGGGCTTTATAGGTCATTACCAGCACCTTGAATCTCACCTGGAAGGCAACTGGAAGCCAATGTAGCTCACGGAGCAGAGGTGTAACATGGGAGTATCGGGAGACCCCCAACACAACTCGCGCGGCTGCATTCTGCACCAGTTGGAGCCTCCGAGTGGTCCTCAAGGGCAGCCCCATGTAGAGAGCGTTGCAGTAGTCTAACTGAGAGGTCACGAGCGCATGAGTGACTGTACGCAAGGCATCCCGGTCTAGATAGGGCCGCAACTGGCGCACCAGGCGAACCTGGGCAAAGGCCCCCCTAGTCACAGTTACTATATGATCTTCTAAAGAAAGCTGTGAATCTAGGAGGACTCCCAAGTTGTGAGCCCTATCTACAGGGGGTAATAACTCACCCCCCATAGTAAGAGATGGAATGATCTGAGTTTTCCAAGATTCTGGCACGCACAGCCACTCAGTCTTGTCAGGGTTGAGCCGAAGCCTGTTCCTCCCCATCCAGACCCGGACCGCCTCCAGGCAACGGGACATCACGTCGAGGGCATCACTGGGGTGGTGTGGGGTCAAAATGAAAAGCTGGGTATCATCAGCATACTGATGATACCCAACTCCAAAACCATGAATGATCTCACCCAGAGGCTTCATATAGATGTTGAACAGGAGAGGCGAGAGGACCGACCCCTGAGGAACTCCGCAAACGAGAGGCTTCGAGGTCGACCTCTGTCCCCCTGCCAACACCGACTGCGAGTGTCCCAGGAGGTAGGAGGAGAACCACTGAAGGACCGTGCCTCCCACTCCCAATCCCCTGAGACGCCGCAGCAGGATACCATGGTCGATGGTATCAAAAGCCGCTGAGAGGTCTAATAGGACTAGGACAGAGAAACAACCCCTGTCCCGAGCACTCCAGAGATCATTCACCAGAGCGACCAATGCCGTCTCCGTGCTGTGCCCAGGCCTGAAACCCAATTGGTACGGGTCCAGATAGTCAGCTTCCTCCAGGACCAAAGGGAGCTGATGCGCCACCACGCTCTCAACAACCTTCGCAAGAAAGCGAAGGTTGGAGACCGGACAAAAGTTGTTTAATACAGCTGGGTCCAAGGCAGGCTTCTTGAGGAGAGGTCTCACCATCGCCTCCTTCAAGGCAGCGGGGAAACTACCCTCACTCAAGGAAGCAGCTATCACCGCCTGGAGCCAGCCTTGTGTCCCCTCCCAAGCCGCATAAACCAGCCAGGAAGGGCACAGGTCCAATAAACACGTGGTGGAGCTCAGCTTCCCCATGATCCTGTCCACTTCCTCCGGAGTCACAGGATCGAACTCCTCCCAGATAACATCGACAAGACCGCCCATGTCCTGATCGTCAGACTCTGCCCATGTCACCCTCACCCTTCTCTTCATTAAACTACACATACCCAATTCCAGCAACCGTTCCCTATATGATTTAGCCTCCAGTCCCCCAATCATCTTTGTTGCTCTTCTCTGTACCCTTTCTAGAGTCTCAACATCTTTTTTACATCGTGGTGACCAAAACTGGATGCATATCACTTTTTGTAAATAGGGTTGGGATTCCAAATACTCCAAATAACTTGGATTCTAAATATGGCATTCCATCTAAATGTTTACATTCCTGAATGTATGGCCAATTGATGGGATGTGATAATGGGCAGTATGTTGGCTTGCAAGGTAATCTCTAGATCACATTTCCTAGCTTGCCTAGAGTAATATGAGTGATAAAACAGTTTTACTGTTTTGACAGTAAAACTGTGCCAGAACCTGCTGTTAGGAAAGAATGTTCCATATGGCATTGTTATGACTAAGGCTGAGAACCTAGTCTGCTCTTTAAACAATATGTGAAAGCTTTAGTTACCAAACCGTGATGAGTGATGGAGGTCACTATTCATGGACCCGTTGATTGATCACCATGGTGTATAGGAGATTGTGACTTGGAATGTGAGAAGAATATAGTTGAAAAGCGGTTAAAAAGCATGAATTATCACATTAAATAAATGATATCATAAATATTAAGCACCTGAAGGCAGGACAAGAAGCAACGGAGGGAAACTAACCAAAGAGAGAAGCAACCTAGAACTAAGGAGAAACTTCCTGACAGTTAGAACAATTAACCAGTGGAACAACCTGCCTCCAGAAGCCGTGAATGCTCCAATATTGGAAGTTTTTAAGAAGAAACTGGACAGCCATTTGTCTGAAATGGTATATGGTTTCCTGCCTGAGCAGGAGGTTGGACTAGATGATCTCCAAGGTCTCTTCCAACTTTATTATTACTATTATTATTATTATTATTATTATTATTATTATTATTATTATTATTATTATTATTCTGTACTTGTGAAACTAAGGGAAATGAAATGAACTAATAGATCTGAAGATTATGAACAACATAATTTGTTGTTATGAAATAGAGGTGAATCCATACATGGAATAAAAAAGCTAACAACTTAATCAAAAAGGATTAATTTGAGACATCTAAAGTGTTTTAGGTAAATATAAAAATAAAAAAACCTTAGGTTTATGTGTTTTTTGTGGCATTGGTGCCTTTGAATCAGGCTTGACTCCTAGTGACTGCATAAAGTCCATGCAATTTTCTTGATAAAATTTTCATTAGTGGTTTGCAACTGCCTTCTTCCTCGGAGTGGGAGAGAGTGACTGGCTTAGTCACCCAACTAGCTTTGTGACTAAAGCAGGACTAAAACTCAGTTTTCTGGTTTCTAGACTGAAGCCTTTATCTCTACACCAAACTGGCAGTTGAATGTATTTATGGATAGAAGACATAACAATATCTGCAGTCATATTACATGTGATGTTGACAGTGTGAATGTGCATGTATTTTTGTATGCAGATAATATTTGACAATCTGAATTATTTGCAATGAATGTTATCTAGATGATATGATGAAACAGGAGTATGAACCTGAAGATTCTGTTGGAAAAATTCTATCTAAAAATCCCATGTAAAATCAAATTAATTGTGATTCATTGAGATTGCCAGCTATATATAAAGCTCAATAAATTGGAGCAAATAATTAGTTTGTATATATTAGGAGAATAGATGGAGAAATTGCAAGACATGTATACTGGTAGAAAAGTAGTAGATAGTATATGCTCTGTTGAATGAAGAGAATATTTGTTGAAAAAAAGTGAAACTGGCTGTGTATAAAGGGTGCTTCTTGTTTTTTATGTGGCAGTAAGAGTAAGAATGAAGAGTTGGGAATGTGAGAAGAAACATAAAAGTTTGTTGAATGTAGTGATAATGTGTTACTTATATGCATCAGGTGAAACAAGAACAAATCGGTTTGAGAATGAATGTGTATTACAGTGGTATCCACAGATTCATTTTGCTTTTATTAGAATGGCAAAAGCAGCATTGTGATATCATGTTTCAGGATTACCACTTTGTAAATGTGTGAGGAATGTAGAATGGGGCAGGACTTGCATTATGATGCCACCTGGTTGCTTGAGTCATTGACCCAACCCTAATAGATGATAGTGACATATTGAATACTAAAAAGAATGAGCTAATTTACATTAGGTTGTTTTGGTCAAAACAGAGTATGAGGGTAAAATCACAAAATAGGTATAAATGAAAAATTAGAAGAAGTTAAAAAAAAAGAAACATCAGAAAAGTCATGATGAGATGGGGAAGACCAAGAGAGTCAACTTGATATGGAACTAATGAGATCTTTAGTAAGAGGGTGATTAAGAACAAAACATAATATAGTAAATGAAATAAATTAAACTCTGGTAAAAGAATTGTAGCATGGTTTGCAAGGTCAAAAAATATGGAGAGGTTTCATGAATTAGATTGGTGTAAATTATATTTGGTTAGGTTTGTTTTTCTTTTTTTGTCTCTGATTGAGTTTAATTTCCTTATTACCTTTTAATCTTCTATTTGTTGCTTATTATTGCTTATCCTGAAAGACAATAATGTGATGAAGGTGAGGTATGGACAGACTGTATTGTCTAAGATTACTGTGTGAAACCCATTCACATGTCACCACCCTATTGAAAAACATGCTGCAGCACCCTTTCAATCTGTCTCCCTAAATTGTAGTTAACTACAAACAAAGGTGCATATCCAATATAATTAGCATAACATTAACATTATCTCAATTTTATAATAAAGCAACCAGGTTTGATTGTAAGAGGGAACATTTTTACTGCATGTATCATCTCTTGTTTGCTTTCCATATGTTATGTTTGCCTTTAATCATTTTCCAACACCCAAGTTGATTTTTCTCTCTTAACCTACTTTTCACATTGGCAAAAACTTGAGATGGCTAATTAAAAAAACCTAAAAGCAAAAAAGGATATAGAAAGCAACAAACATAAGATTAACACTAATATTAATACTAAAATTGATTAACAATTAAAACCCTTCCGAATGAGATGCATTTTTGCAAATTTCCTGAATGCGGAGAGTGAGACAATACAATTTGTGCTTAGAGTGTAAGCCACCCTGAGTCTTCGGAGAAGGGCGGGATATAAATGGGATTAAAATAAAAAAATAAAATAAAATAAAATTCCCAGGAGGTTGTAGTCTATACTCTGCAGATACTCTTCAGAATGCCAAAAAACCAGCCTCTGACAGTGGAGGCATTTTGACAAAGGCTCTCTCCTGGAGATCTTCAGAGCCAAACAGGTTTGTAATGGGAGAGTTAGCAGTCTCTAGGCCATGAGACTCAAGCAAATTATTCCCATTAAATAACTGTAAACCAGTACAAACATTTCAGTGGAAGTATCATGATTCCTACACACTGCAACTAACTGGTTCATTATACCAATAGCAAATGTCTATGCAATTTTAAGGATAACCACATGTTGTAATTGTCAAAATCAGATGTTGCCAAGGCATGAGTAACTGTCATAAATCCAACCAGCTCAGGAAAGGTCACATCTGGTGTATTAGGCATAATTGTGCAACAGTGCTCTTTGTTACAGCAGGTATTGTGAATCTAGTGACATCTGAGGACCAAGGAGTACAATTACATTGTGAACCTGCTGTTTAAGGGGAAAAAAGTTCATGAAAAATAAGTTGAATCTGATTTTAACAGCATCTTACCAGGATTGAATTGCAGCCTTTTCCTTTTCATCCAGCCGAGTATGTCTCCCTCAGACCTCAGAGGTAAAGAATAATAGAGCTTCAGTAGAACTAACCAAGCCCCAAACTCCAGATGACCTCTCCCAATTGTTTCATTTAGAAGTTGAGCAACCTGAAGAATTAGGGTTTCAACATTAATCTGAAAAAAAGATGTCTGCTTTAGAAAGATATTGCCTCATATAATTGCCTGGTACAGTTAACCAGTTTTGAATACTTTTTAAAGCATGCACAACCCTAAACTGTAAGAAGTTAATCAGGCTGACTTTCTGGTGATGGCCAAAGAAGAAATATCAAAAGCAATGTCCTATCCTAATACTACTCTGTACTCTAATAAACGAAATCCCTCCTCATTTGCCAGCCAGTTCTCTATGATATGACCTATCAGCATTTCAATTCAGGATTAATTCTAGATAACTGATGTTTTACCAGTAACTCATCTGGCAACAAACAGCAGAATTTTTAAGTTGGTAAGACCAGAATAGAAGAGAGGCCACCCATTGCCCTGATATTCTTATCTGTCAGGATCCTATTTCGTATCCTATGTCCCCATGTCAGTGATATTTCAGTAGTATTGGGATTGCCCATTTCCAGTTGCCTCCTATTTTCCTGGCACAAGCTTTTAACCATAGGCCAGAATGATAGATCCAGGTCTGATCTTGTAAGAAAGCTGTTTTCATAGGAATTAAATGGACAAGCTGGCAGCCAAATAGTACACAAACCTTTCCCTCATTCTCACTGTCTGCATGGGCCAAGAGATGATTTTCTCAGCCTCTGCTCACATTCACTAAAAATCATACACCCACAGACTATATTCTGGTAACTATGTAAATGTGTTCAACCTTAAACAATGCATATTTTAAGAATGGTGAATGTTTGAACCTAAGAAATACATTGCAAAAATCTTGGAATATAACACATCCAAAGGAGGATTGTAATTTGGTTTCCAAATTTAGTCTGCTGATCAATCAATTGGCATTATTTTTTCATTTGCTTCATTGATTACAGAAAGAACTTTGATTGTGTTGATCATATCAAACTAGTAGAACACGCTCAGAAAAATCTGAGTGCCAAAAGAATCTCATTCTCTTCAATGAGAAACATATGTACAGGAAGCCATAGTACAGATGCAATATGTTGAAACAGACTGGCCCCAGGTTGGCAAAGGAGCACAACAAGGTTGTATAGTATACTTCCTCTTTGTTTATTTAATTTACAAGATTAAATATAAGGGAAGCTGGATTGTAAGAAAATGAGCATGATTTTAAAATTGGGAGAAGAAACATCTATAACCCATGCTATGCTGATGACACTACCTGATACCCAAAATGCAAAGGGACTTTAGTAATGCAAAGCTTTAGTAATAAAAATCAAGGGCCATAGTGAAAAATGGAATTACAATTAAACATAAAGAAGATTAAACTAAGAACAACATGGAGCAACTGGCCTTAGAACTGACAAAGAAGTGGTGGATAGTTTCTGTCTTTTAGGATCAAACATCAATAGTAAAGAAATACATTGCAGTTTAGCAGTTGGTAGAGAAGCCATGCCTTGAAAAAAGATATTCAAAAGCTCTGTTGTGTCTAAACATACAAAAATCAGAACTGTGTAAGTTATGATACTCTCTGTGGCATTTCTCCAATTCTCTGTGCCACATTTTTCTTTCAAAGTGACCATTTCTTTTTAATGTAATTCACATACATAATACTACTAATACTACTACTAATACTAATTCCAAGCAGCAAAACCTCTATTTTCACATCTCCATAGATATTTCAGTTGTAGTTGGTGCATATGCTTCAACAACACTTCCATGTTTCTGTATGTTTCTTTCATGTCTGCAGCATAGCCAACAGGCATTGAAGCGTGTACATTGCCATTGTATAAAAACATAATATTTCTATAAAACGGTACATGATAGATTAAGTTACAGGTTATTTTCATGATTAGCAGTCAAAAATTTGTAAGATAGTTCTAGAGATGTCCAGGAAGCAAAATCTTTGTTGTCCAATGTAGCAGGAAAATTACCATTTTTCTGAAAGCATTAATTCTTTGCTGCTGTCAAAGTATCCACCTATATTGCTGCCATCCAGATCTGGCAGAGCTATTGTTTTAAGGGGAAGACTGCAAGAATGAATGTAAATAATATGTTTTAGAGTTCTGTAGGGTTAATTTCTTCTCTTTTTTTATGGAAGTCCAGTTGCTTTTATATGCAATACTTTTTATCTCCCTAATTTAGCAGATTATATCATTAATGTGGCTGTTTTAATGGATAAGGTTTTCTTTTCTCACAGATGAATAGATATTGGGAAAATAGATCGGTTTATTTGCAACTGCTGGATTTTGAGAAACATAAGAAGAACCCTGCTCCAATTACAACCATCAGTCTGCCTAGTACAGTGTTGAGCACACTGACCCCAGGATTTTGGACCGGATTTTTCAAATCTTGTTTGGAAATGCCAAAGATTTTTTTTATCTTCTTCTACAGTATATATAAAATAAATAAAATATGGACTCTATCTGACACATGAAGATTTCTTTGATAAATTCCCAAAAAACTATATTCAAATTTTGATATATGGCTTTAAGAGGTAGCTAAAGGCATTGAAAACAATAATTTGTTATGGGTGGTTTAATGCATACCAGGAAATCACTATTTCAGGGGTTTTCTCAACACAGGAAGTATGATTTCATTTCATTTCATTTATTGGATTTTTATACCGCCCTTCTCCCGAAGGACTCAGGGCGGTGAACAGGGCATATAACAACGATACAAAAGTTAAAAAAGATTAAATAAATTGCCCAATTAAAGCAGTCAAATATAAAAACCCATAAAAACCCAGACATTCCCCCATCAGGCCAGGCCAGCTTGTTCAAATAAATGGATCTTTAACCCGCGCCGGAAGGAGCGGAGATCTGGTGCCATCCGGAGCTCCACCGGCAGTTGGTTCCATAAAGCCAGGGCGCCCACAGAGAAGGCCCTCCCCCTGGGGGCCGCCAGCCGACATTCTCTGACCGGAGGCACCCTGAGGAGTCCCTCTCTGTGGGAGCGCACAGGGTGCAAGTTCCATTCCATTAAGCATTCCAGGTGTTTACAGGAACAAAGAGGATTATGCAGACCTGTCACCGGGATTCTTGAAAAACATGAATACCTTAAAGAGGAATGCTAGAGATGGGGGACGGTATACAGATGGGTTCCATTCACTCTAATGTCTTTGCATACTTCTTCCACTTCTGACTGACAAGATGTAAAAGTTGAGAAAAAAATTCTTGAGCCATATGTATATCCTTTCATGCATATGACCTGGAATTTCTACAAGAAATTACTATACCTGGCTATGTTGTATGCAAGAATGTTTTAATACCTACATATCTAAAGAAGCTTTTCTATGCTCAGTTCTCTATTTTCTTGTATAATTTTAATTTGGACGGTTCTATTCATTTTTGTATGCAGTGTTTGGGAAGAAAACTACCTGACTTGCCTTTATTGATCTCCCCTAGTATCTCCCTCCCCTGCCCCCTCCCCCCCCTCCCCAGGTTAAGAAATGCTTCAAACATTTGGAAGTATTTTTTTCTGAAATTGAGTCACTGTGATGGAAAGCTTTCATTTTCCTCCTGTGAAAGCACAATAAATAGGATAGTTGTGACTTTCTTGCCCAGAAAAGAGAAAAATGGCTTTATTACAATTCCAAGTTCAAGAACTAGAGAGATAAGAATTAAAGCTAGAAGAACTGTATTCTTCAATATGTCTGGTCCAGAATGGAGCCTCAGACATTGCCTCAACTGGAGCAAAATAGGGGTTTTTTTTATGAATGTGTCTAAAAGGTTAAAGAAGTTGCTGCCTATCTCATTTCTCATTTTGACATGTAGATAGAAAGGCAAGATGCATGACTCAATGAAAGAAAAAGGGTTGCAGTTGTAGATGTAGTTGAAACAGTGACTTGTTGAAAATCCCAATATACACTTACAAGGTAGCTTGAACTTTTGAAATGTGTGTGTTGTACTCAAGCAAATTTGTTCTTAAATCAAAAAGATACATTTGAATGGAAACAGGAATACAGCAAAAGCCCAAGAAGGAGCTGAGAGCAATAACTAAAATGATACCAGCTATTGTTTTATAAAAATCACACATTCTACTTCCTCTAAAATAAACTGCTGGAGATTTATTTTTCAAAAAAGTGGGGGAGATTTCCTTCCCTAAGTCTTAACTCTGGCCCATTGTGCCCTATGGTTATAGGAGAAAAGGTTTTGTTTTGTTCTATTAATGGTATGTATGCTCTTATTTAAAATGCTTCCTGTTGTCAGACTAATCTAATTATCATTCAGAATGTCAGCATTTAAAGCATACTCCATAAAAAAAGGGACGTGGTGGCTCAGTGGGTTAGGACGCTGAGCTTGTCGATCAGATGGTCGGCAGTTTGGCAGGTCGAATCCCGAGTGCTGCATAGCAGAGTGAGCGCCTATTACTCGTCCCAGCTTCTGCCAACCTAGCAGTTCGAAAGCATGTAAAGATGCAAGTAGAAAAATAGGGACCACTACGGTGGGAAGGTAACAGCATTCTGTGTGCCTTTGGCATCTAGTCATGCCGGCCACATGACCACGGAGACGTCCTCGGACAAGGGCTGGATCTTCGGCTTTGAAACAGAGATGAGCACCGGCCCCTAGAGTTGAAAACGACTAGCACGCATGTGCAGTGGAACCTTTACCTTTACTTTACCATAAAAAAAGCTGAAAATTCAAAAATAGTAGAGATGAGCTTTTTTACAGTCTTCCACTGAATCTAGGAAAGCAGAATGAAGTTATACTTGCTAGGCTCATGCCCAGAATTGTATGCCAGAAACCATTTGAAATTACACCTCGAGTGTGAAAACCATTAGTCTCTTTGTACAAACATTCCTAATCATTAAGAGGATGAAGAAGAAGCAGATGGGTATGTGAAGCTGGGATGGGAGAGCACGTATAACTATTGGCAGATTTCTTTGATCAGTGACATATCTCCCTCCCAGGAAAATTTTTTGTTTTTCTTTATTCTCACAGTTTAAGGAATTACTTTGGTGCAATTTTCTGGGTACAAGTAAAGTATATTCATATGATATTGATTTGAAAAAAAAGATGCTGTCTTGCTTTTTGCTTTCATTATTTGATATTTTCCCAAGATTCAAAAGCAAAAATGGATAGTTACATTGGTAAATGTTTGCCAAATGTGTGACCTGTTGACCACCTAGGATGTTGCTCTACTCCTCTAAAAGTATTGCAGCAGCATGTATCATAAATAAAATTATTCCCAGGTATTAGACTAATTGCAAGTGCTTTTGTCCTTTATTTCACTCTGAAAAGAGCACACAAATCTTGATATTCAAGGACAGCTTATCAATTTGTGAGTCTGTCTGAGACATTTGTGTTCATGCAGAGATGAATGCATGTTACCTATTTATAGCTACATTTTTACCCGTACATTATGCTTCACACTGTAGTCTCTTTAATCATTCAGAGTTGCAGAGGAATAGTGGATAGAAATAATGGGTACCATAGCAGTGGTCTTAAAAGTATGTAGTATAGGTCTAACTATTCAATAACTATTGAAATAAGACACTGCTTTGTCTACCAAATTTATACAATAGAAGAAAACTTCAGAACTCCAGGTATTAATTGCCAACCCAGAGAGATATATTTGTCCTGGAGCTAGCAGGCTGATTCCTAACAGAACATGGGAGCAATTTAAATCTGTTTTGGGGGTCACCAATTATATAGTAAAATAAATATATTGCCTTAAATTCCTCTGATGGTTAGGGGTTTAGATTCAGAATATCTAAATCTGCCTCCCTTCCTTCTTGCTGAACAGATGATATTAATCAGAGAAATGATAACAGGGATACTTTTAGATGTTTATATGCTAATTTTCATGTCTAAGCAGAGTGGGATTTCAACTGGGCTTTCCAGAATGTCATCTGCTTGCTTCTCTGCAGTGCAATAATAATCATCTAGAAAAAAAATGGAGAAAATATTCTTAGGCATCCTTGCCCCATGCACATAGGTCAGTGATGGTGAATCTTTTAGAAACCAAGTGCCCAAAATTGCCACACCCCCACCCCACCCCTACCCACAAGGCCACCGACTGCCTCGACGGTCCACTGCACATTGCCCAGGTGGTCCTGCAGCGCCATGGTGGCCACACCCTCTACTCACACCCCGCAACATCACCTGCGCACAACAGGGCACAAGGGCGGAGTCTTGTCCCTGCTGCCCGACTGCCATGTCCTTGGCTGAGCTGCTCCATGTGGGACACGCCCTGGGGCAACTCTCCTATGGAGAGTTGGTGAGGAGGAGGCTGTGGGGGGAAGCAGGACTGGGGCGATGGCATGCATGCCTACAGAGATGGCTCTGAGTGCCGACTCTGGCACGCGTGCCATAGGTTCGCCACCACTGACATAGGTATACACAAGCATATAATTCGTACTGAAAATAGGAATACTTGTTCCTATTTATTTATTTGAAAAAATACACACATTTGCATCCATTTACACAATGATGAATGATCTTCTCTGTCTTCTATATAAAATATTGATATTCTTTTCAGTAGTATGTCCCCTATTGGAATCTTAAATAAAGAAATATTAGCAAGGTGTAAATTTTCTGTTGCATAAATACAAGCAAGGTTGTATTTATTATGGCAGTGGTCCAGGTTTGGGAGATATTATGGCTTGTTCCTACCCTTCTTACTGACTGCAGTTCATTTGAGCTGGAGTTTTACATTATTTGGAACTCTGATTATTATATATTAATATAACTTTGTTGTATCAATAACTGCATTTCAATAGAGTGAGAAACAGAATATTTTAATTGGCTGATCCTTCTGAGGTACATGAGGTCTACTAGTGCAAGTGAACTTAAATAATATTTATTGCATTTAATATCTGAAAATGGCTGGAGACATGACTATTTGAAGAACTGTCTTTTCCAATATAAACCTGTTTCTTGAAGATACGTTGTTGCCTTTGCTCTTACCTTTAGAAGTACTTTGTCTGAAACACCAAAGTAATACACAACACTTTTCTTAGTTTGGTTAACTACATTATAGGTAGTCCTTGACTTACAACAGTTCATTTAGTGTCCATTCGAAGTTACAATGGGCCTGAAAAAAGTGATTTATGACAGTTTTTCACACTTACAACCATTGCAGCATCCTCATAGTCACCTGATCGAAATGTAGATGTTTGGCAATTGATTCATATTTGTGACGGTTGCAGTGTCCCGGGGCCATGTGATCACCCTTTGTGACTTTCTAACAAGCAAAGTCAATGGGGAAGCCAAATTCATTTAACAACTGTGTTAGTAACTTAACAACTGCAGTGATTCACAACTGTGGCAAGAAAAATAATAAAATGGGGCAAAACTCACTTAACAAATGTCTCACTTAGCAACAGAAATTTTGGGCTCAATTGTACTTATAAGTCAAGGACTACCTATAGTAATTAATAATGAATGTGGGGAGATGCACAAAATCATTTGCAAAATTCTAGCACACAAACAGGAAACAAAACAGGGCAGATTTAGTATGGACTGATATCAGTAAGCAAATATCCTTTTCTGGAAAAGGACTGACTGACCTATATGGAAAGGAAAGCCTAGCATAGAAGTTGCACAAATTCACATATTTAAATAAGTTGTATATATTCAAGAAACTACATGAAAATGAAGCTGCTGTTGTGATTCAGGGTCAGCCTGTGGGTTCGGCAGTTGGGTCGGATGATTCAGAGGAGGAGGAGGAGGGGGGTGTTGGACAGCTTGCTGAGAATAATATTGAGGCTCCACAGAGCCCTCAGCCAGGCCCCTCCCATCTGGTCACGACGCAGACCCAGCTGTGTGAGCCTGACAGCATGGATGAAGATGACCCACAGCTGGCCCTGTTCAAGGATGCCCGACGCAGGAGGCAGTCAATCAGGAGTAAACAGAGGAAGGCAATGGGGCACCTCGGAAGGAGGCAGAGAGAAGCCATGCCCTGAACTGTTTAAAAGGGGAATGTGTGGGAGGGCTGGTTTGCTGAAGGCAACCGTTTGAATAGCTCCTGTTTCATGGTTCGTGTTTGCTCTCTTTGCTCTGTTTGCTGTTTTATGTTGATAAATTTGGCAGGCTTAGTTCCAGCCTCTTGCCTTCTTGTAAAGGGGTTGTCCCTGCCTTTTCTGCAGGGCCGGTAGCAGGCTGGTACAGAACAGCTGCAAAGAAAAGAAGAAATGCTGGAAATCCATGCTGGAAACAGGAAATCAGCTTCAGGGCACAAGGGTAAATGAGATAAGCATTCTGTAGTACTGTTGCTTTGCAGGGATCTCAAATTGGTAAATACCATTGAGATCAGTGGATAACTAGATCTGACATTAGAAATTGTTGGGTATGTACAGTTGAAGAAAGGAAAATAGGGAGGAAAATCAGAGCCAGGTCTCGAAGTAGGTGAAAACATGATACATTGCCTCAGCAAGAACTGCATCATTTGAAAGGGGAAGAAGTTCCAACTTTAGTCAGCAGCAGGACAGTAAGAAAATCCTCCTTTAATATCCATACTTAGAAGTAGGAACTTTGAGTGAATTAAAAATACATGAGGATTTGAAGGAGGACTTGGAGACACAATAAATTGAGGTTGTCAAAATGACACCATTTCTGCAATGATGTCATGTCACAAATCCTGCCCTTTCAAAGTTGTCTCAATGCCTATTCAAATATGTAAGTGACATCATGACAAAAGTTTCTTCTCTTGACCTCTCCTTTCCCCCCAGAGTAGAAATCTGTCCCTGATGATATTGGAATTGCATGAGCTGTATCAGTGTCAAGGCAATCTTAATTCTTTCATCCAAGACTGCCCCCCTCCCCCGCCCCAGTTAAACATTATTTGCAATAAGTGTACAATGACCGACAAAGTTAGTAAAGATGCTAGTTGTTATGGAGAGTATTTCTTAACTTTAATCAGTAACTGCTACTGGTATATCAACATGTATGTCATGAACTTGCAAGTCAAACATATCAAGAAGAAATCGGCATATATATTATAGAAAAATATGAACCCACACAAAATTCAGCTTCCCTCTCATCTGAGATTTTAAGAAGAAAAATTAGATGTCTTAAGCTTTTAAATCCCTCAAAACCAAAACTGTCTATAGAAAGGGCAAATGATGCAAGGTCTATCCCTTTTGTACGTGCATCATGATGTCACAGGTATGCACAAAACAGGTAGAGTTTATGGCATGTCATCACAACTTTTTTGTCATCATTTGATGAAAGTAGTGGATCTTGCAGATACCACTGCTAAAAACACAAGGAAATAAAAAAAGGTAGGGCAATGAGTTGTAGAAAAGCGCCCAAACAAAGAAAGGATTGCCCACCTCTCTCTTAAAATGTACTCTCTGTACTTAGTATTACAACAGAAATATATCTAATTCAACTTAAACTCCTCTGGAACTCTATGCACATGTTCTTGGGTACCTCTGCCATGTTATGGGAGCAGCTAAAACTTTTTGTTTTTGAAATATGTTTTGTAGCAAAAACAGAAGATGCAACAAGCAATAAAATCTGGCCTTGGAATCCAACCTCTCTTGGCCTATAAAATTAGATGCAAAATTCTCCAAGGTCCCTTTCAGCCCTATGATTCTAACACTGAAATGGGAATTACTTCTACCTGAACTTCATAATCTGTAGAATTTGTCAATTTAGTACCCATACACAAAACTCTTTAGTTTAGGAGAAGGAAGAGGGAGGGAGGGAGGGAGGGAGAAGAATATGTAATAGTTTTGATGGCAAGTTTCTCCTTTTGTTTCATTTAGATGTATTTATTTATATTCTTTTTTTTTTAAAAAAAAACCCCAGTCTTTGAGATTTCTAGACCATCAGAAGATATTGGCTCTCAGTTTTCTCACACTTTCTTCATTTTTAAAAAAATCTTTTACAGAGATTGCAGTGCATCTTAGAATGCAGGCTTGCTATTGTATTTGTCATGTTAAGGCTAGAATTCTGCAAAATATTCTGCACGTAGCTATACTTTAAATCAAATGATGAGGTAAATGGCTGTCTGTCTAGTATACAGAGTGACTCACCAGCTGCCCATGAAATACCTATGAAACTGGTCTGAGAACAGCAAAAAATTAACAACACAGCTATGGCTAAATATCCAATATTTACACTGATGGTGTGAGTAGCGTCAATTTATTTATTTATTTATTTTATTGTATTTATATACTGCCCTTTCCTGAAGGACTCAGGGCGGTTTACAGGGTGATTAAAAACAAAAAATACAAAAGTTAAAAACCATTAAAAAATTATATCAATCCCTGACAAATAAAACCCCCAATTAAAATTAAAATTAAGATTCTCAGCCTGGGCCAGAGAGCTCAAAGAGCCAAGTCTTCAGGTCCCGGTGGAATGAACGCAGGTCAGGGGCAGTCCTGAGCTCCACGGGCAGCTGGTTCCAGAGGGCAGGCGCACCCACAGAGAAGGCCCTCCCCCTGGGTGTTACCCACCGGCAATCTTTTACCGGCGGCACCCTGAGAAGACCCTCCCTGTGGGAGCGCACTGGACGAAGGGAGCTCAATGCCGGCAGCAGGTGTTCCCTCAGATATCCCGGACCCTCGCCATTTAGGGCTTCATAGGTCATCACCTTGAATCTCACCCAGAGGGCAACCGGAAGGGCAATGCAGCTCGCGGAGTAGAGGTGTTACATGGGAGTATCGGGAAACCCCCATCACAACTCGCGCAGCCGCATTCTGCACCAGCTGAAGCCTCCGAGTGGTCCTCAAGGGCAGCCCCATGTAGAGAGCATTGCAGTAGTCTAAACGGGAGGTCACGAGTGCATGAGTGACTGTGCATAGGGCATCTCGGTCCAGGTAGGGTCACAACTGGCACACCAGGTGAACCTGGGCAAAAGCCCTCCTGGTCACGGCTCCTATATGGTCTTCAAAATTGAGCTGTGAATCCAGGAGGACGCCCAAGTTGCGAGCCCCATCAACAGGGGGTAACACCTCACCCCCCATCATTAAAGGTGCAATAGAGAAAAGGTCACTGGAAAGTATAAAAAAAGACAACTAATGGCATTGTCAAGCTATGAACCCGCTGCCTTTAAGGACTGCTGCATGCCTTTAGCTTGCCTACAGAGCGGGGAGGGAGGGGGGATGTGGAGAGAGAGTAGACTTCACAGGTGGCTTATCATTGTGAGAAAGTGGAGAAGTGAAAGTTCTGTTTTGGCGAATTGAGATTGCTTCACATAAAAAACATTTATGATTCTATTGGACAATGTGACCAGTCCAGATAGAGGAGAGAGGAGGACAGTTATTCTTTTAATTAACCGCTTTCCACCTTTTCGTTAGAGCCAGCTTATGCTTTCTAACTTGCCGCTATGATTCAATCCATTAAAGATAACATTAAAGGACACGTTGACTCCAGTGTGTTTCTTGGTGGGGAATTCAGGCAGAGGTTGACAGGCGTGATGTAAATTCCTAGTTATCTCTTTGAATACAGCACATAAAATTTTTGTATCCATCACAATAATATACTTTTTTTTAAAAAAATTCTATATTAGATTTGTTAGCAACTTAATCCTTTTTTTAAAAAAAATCTTGATCTTCAGTTAATAGGACAATATATTTATTTTACTTTCCCCCTCTGGGGCTTATATGCAACTCCTATCCAACAGGATTGCATGGTCTCTATATAAATCTTTCTGTTCAATCTGACTGTGCCCCATCAATATCAATTACTGCCGGTGTGGTTTTGAAATACATTATTTTTTATTATTATTACATTTTTTTCTTTCCTTGAGTATATAGTTTTCCTTCTGGGATTTTGTTTTTAAAATCAGTCTAGAGATTTACAGTTTTACAATTTTTCCAGTTAACTGAGATAGTATGGTCTTCAACTCAGCTCCCCAATGAACTTCTAGTTTTGAACTGGCTACTTTCTCTGTGCTAAGCAAAGATCTTAACTTTTGTGTGCTTCCACTTGTACTTGTAAAGGGAGGTACGGAAAGAAGTAGAATGTGTAATAACACTGGCTCAGTTGAAGAGTTAGGTAAAATAGCCTGTAAAATAGCTAATTAACTGCTGAGGTTAGTCTGGAACAAACTAAAGTCCTCTGGTTCAAGCAGATGTGAACATTCAAGGCAACATGATAAGGAAAAGCGTACTGCAAAAGTGGAGCAATTCTGATATTGAAAGCAAATGTGGGCTTAATACAGGGCATGTCATCTATTTCTGACATCCAGAAACAGCTGCCTGCACAATATAATGGGACAATCAGGAAGTGCGGATGAGCCATTGATCTTGGTCCAATTCAGTATCCACAACCAGTCTGAAAATGTAATATGGTGGGAATGCTATGTTGAACAGTTCAATAATATAGGTAGAAAAATTTTAGGCCCAGAATGATAGAAATATCAAAATCAAAGTTTATAACATTTTCTTATTTTCAGCAGGCTTTATAGCATTATCTATTGTAACCCTTAGGGTGTTAATATTATTAACTTTACATTGTAGATAAAAGAGCTGAAAAATTATGACAAGCAGTAGCCATCAAACCCAGGAATCCCTCTCTTGGAGCCCTACCGATTTTCATTACTCAAAAAATGGTAACATCTTCCATTTGATTCAGATTTGAATTCATGTTTTATGTCTTGTATATTTCTGATAAAATAATAGGATCATATGGAATACATATTTAAAACATATAATTGTAAGTGAATACTGAAGTAATTATTTTCTTATGATTTTTCTAATGGATTTTTCTATGTTTTGCTATTTTGGGGGCAATATTGCCATTTGTTTATCCTTAAAAAACATGATATCAGAAGATAGAAACACTCCTCTTAATTGGGTCTAGGCCAAGAACATTAGGGAACAAATGAATGACAAAATTTAAAACTAATATGCTGTATTAAAACACATCACTTTTCTTTAAAAATGAGTTTGATTACTTATTTTATTGATTTATTTATTTAAGAAAATTTATATGACCATCCAACTCACAGTGACTCTAGGAATGCTTACAAAGATAAAAATCTCATATAAAAACAATAAAATGCGATAATTCCCACCTCCCTGGTGACAACTATCAGTCAAATAAGCCACTTGATGGGCTCCATCCTACTCTGGGTTCCCCAGGCCTGTTGGCAAAATCAGGTCTTCAGGCCATTGCAAAAGAGTGTCAAAGTGGAGGCCCATCTTAATTCTGCAGGGATGATAATCCATGGGAGGGAGCAAAGATGGTGAAAGCCCTTTTTCTTGGTTTCACTAGATCAGGGGTAGGGAACCTTGGCTCCTTTATGACGCATGGACTTCAACTCCCAGAATTAATGAGCTGGCTGGCTCAGGAATTCTGGGAGCTGAAATCCACGAGTCGTAAAAGAGCCAAGGTTGCCTACTCCTGCACTAGATCAGTGATGGCAAACCAAGTGCCCAAACTGCAACCCAAAACCCACTTATTTATCGCAAAGTGCCTGGGCCACATTAGCATTGTGGTGCCCTCGGGGGGGCAAGGCCCACTGGGTGGGCATGGCCCACTGGGTGGGCGTGGCTGCAGTGGTCACAGCAGACTGGGTGGGCATGGATGGGGTGGGCATGGCCACTTCAATGTTGCTCATCGGGGGGATGCCTGTGGGGGCCGGGCAGGGTTGGAGGAGATCCAGGGGGTCTCTGGTGAGCAGGGCAGTAGGTAGGAGGCTTGTCCTTCAGGGTGAGGCAGGGGGCAGTGTGGGAGTGCCATTCCTGTGGAGCAAGGCAAGGCAAGGCAAGGCAGGGGCTGGGGTGGCTGCTGCCTGACACCATTGGCCCCCGCACACAGAGGCCAGTAAGCACATGGGGGCCAACGGTGTCTGTAAGCAGACATAACCTGTTGGCCCCTCGACTGGCACGCACTGAGGCTCCGCAACCCACTGCCAATACCAGGCCAGCAGCAGGTGGAGTAGGGGAGAGGGAAGGCACATGATACAGACCGCCGGATGTGCTTTCTCCATCCCATCTTTTTTGGCTTGCGGTTGGAGAGCAGGTTGCTGCTGGACATCTCAGCCCCTTTACAGATCTTGCTCTTGCCCCGTGCATGGAGCATGTTCCCCTCACATACCTGATGTACCTTGGCCCTGCCTTGGGCTCCCACTGCCAGCAGCTTGTGTGGGTCCATTAGGCTTCCACCACCACCCAGAATGCTTGGGGGGCCCCCAGCACAAAGGAGGCAACACGGCTGGGTAGCAAACTTAAGTAGAGGTGGTAGAGCATACCCACGCCCAGCAAGCCAAAGCCCACCCCGAGCAGGGAAAGCTGGATCCCCATTGGCAACATGGCCCCCTAGTCCCAGCTAGGATTGCGTGCCTCCCCCCCATCTCTGCTGGACCTGAGTGGCCCTGATGCTGACGGGGATCTGGCTTTCTCCACTCAGGATGGCCCTTTGCCTGCTGGCCCTGGGCGTGCTCTACCACCTCTACGTGGGTCTTCCTAGCTGATTACTTTGCCTCCTTCGTGATGGGTGGGCCTGCAGCTCTGGGTGACAGCCTAATGGACTTGCATGAGCAGCTGGCAGCCACAGTAGGTACCAAGGTGCATGAGGGGAATGCATTCCACCCGTGGGCCAAGGGCAAGACCTTGAGGGGGCTGAGGAGATGAACAGTGGTGACCAGCTGTCCAACCAAAAAGAGATGGGACAGACTAGGCATGTCCGGCGGTCCACATCAAATGCTTCCCTGACTCTGTGTGCTGCCAGTGCCACCACAGTGCTGCTGCTGCAGGGCTGGCCTGGTATTCACAGTGGGCTACTTAGCCCCTGCTGCCGAATGCTGTCGGCCCCTGTGTGCTCACCGTCTCCCGTGTGTGCACCTTGGGTTAGGTGGGGTCAGGGCCAGGGCAGTGGGGGCCAGGCCCTTGACATCTCTATGGCATCCCTGGGGGCCAACGCTGCTTGCTTGCTAACTTCCTGCCCCGTCACTTCCAAACACCATGTGCTCACTACTCTGGTATGCGTGCCCGCAGAGAGGGCTCTGAGTGCCGCCTCTGACACACGTGCCATCTGTTTGCCACCACTGCACTAGATATACCTCCTGTAAGGACCTGCCTCAAGAAAGCAGAACTCTTTAAACAGGCATTGTCTGAAAAGGAACTTTTTATTGAGAGTTAGTGATGGCAGGAAAGCAAAGCAAAGTCTGAGATTTGGCATGTAAAGGATCACATCTTCTCCCCCCAGTGTCCAACCATCTGGTTGAAATCTAGCCAATCCACAGGTGCCACCATGTTATCAGAAGCCGGAGATTTAGTGAGCTTCTCAAGGTCTCTCCTGGTTTTGTTTCTCAATGGTGCCAGGCTCCGTTGTCTGGAGATAAGGCAGATGTTTTCAGATCACATTCCTCTCACCGAGGGGGAGGGCATCTCACCCAGAGTAGAAGAAAGCAGATAATAATCTCCCTGCAAGCATCCTCCTCCAATAGTATGGCAAGCAAGAGAGGGAAAAAAGGAAGGATTAAAGGCAAACAGAATTGAGGGGCTCTGACATTCGGCCCCCATAATAGAAAGACAAATCCACCTGAAAAACAAAGCAGGAAGGGGAAAATCAGGTTTATCTGGATAGCATGCAAGAAAGCATTTGAGCAATCTAGGGACCCTAACATGCTTCTCATAAACCCACTCATTCTGTGAAGCAGGCAGGTCTTTCCAGGCCACTAGATATTTTGTGGACCCATGATGTTTGTGAGAATCTAAAATATCCTTTCAAAATGTTGCTCACCCTCAGTCATAATAGGTTCGGGAGCCAGAGTGGTAACAGGTTGTAATTTGGAGATGACCTCAGGTTTCAATAAGCTACAATGGAAAACTGGGTGGATTTATCTCAAACTCTTAGGGATTTCCAGCTCCACTGTAACAGGATGGATAATGTGATTAATAGGAAATGGACCAATAAATTTTGGCCCCAGCTTCTTTGATTGTAAAAATCTAGTGGAAAGATAAATTTTATCTCCAACATGGAAAGGTTTAGGTTCCATTCTTTTCTTGTCAGCCTGTGGTTTATAAGCTTCCCTAGCCTCATCCAGGGCTTTTCTAACTACTGACCAGATGTTTTGCAATTGATGAACTCACTCTTTTAGGGAAGGAATGGCAGGTTCATTGGAAGGCAATTCAGGCATAGGCAGGAAACTTTGGTCATTTGCTACTTGGAAAGGAGTGAATCAGTGCTGTAGTGCACTGCATTGTTGTAAGCCACTTCAGGAAACAGCAGCAAATCAGTCCAATTGTCCTGCTGATAATTAATAAAACAATTGAGGTATTGTTCCAGAACTAAATTCATTTGCTCTAACCCCCCCATTGGTTTGAGGATGATGACTAGCAGAGTGAGCGCCTGTTACTCGTCCCAGCTTCTGCCAACCTAGCAATTCGAAAGCACATAAAAATGCAAGTAGAAAAATAGGGACCGCTATGGTGGGAAGGTAACAGCGTTCCGTGCACCTTTGGCGTCTAGTCATGCCAGCCACATGACCATGGAGACGTCCTCAGACAAATGCTGGCTCTTCGGCTTTGAAACGGAGATGAGCACCGGCCCCTAGAGTCGGAAACGACTAGCACACATGTGCGGGGGAAACTTTACCTTTACCTTATCAGATATTATACATTTTGGAGCACCATGAAGGTGATAGATATGTTGCACAAACAGCTTAGCCAAAGTCTTTGTGATCAGGATCTTCTGACATGGGATAAAATGAGCTTGTTTAGAAAATAAGTCAGTGACGACCCAAACGACAGTGTTTCCTGCACTTTTGGGCAGCTTGACAATAAAATCCATAGAGATCTCTCTCCAGGGTGCTGAAGGGCTTGCTACAGGCTTCAGGAAGCCAAGCATTTTTCTCTGCCTGTGTTTAGCAGTGGCACAAATAAGGCAGCTAGCCACATAACTTTCAATGTCCTTCTTCAAGGAAGGTCACCAAAATTGCTCTTGAGCAGGTGAAGAGTCTTTACAAACCCAAAGTGTCCTGCCATTTTTGAATTATGATAGGCCTGCATGATTCTCAGTCTCTGATTCGCAGGCAGATACAGCATTCCTCCAACCCAAGCTAAACCATCTTGCACAGAACAGAGATTTTTATGGCTGCTGAACTACACATCTTTCTCCAGCACCTTCCTGAACTCCTTGACCACAACATTGTCTAAAGGTGGCGGTTTCCTTACCTGTGCTCTTGTAG
Organism: Vipera ursinii; assembly: GCF_947247035.1. Classification (NCBI taxonomy): domain Eukaryota; kingdom Metazoa; phylum Chordata; class Lepidosauria; order Squamata; family Viperidae; genus Vipera; species Vipera ursinii. The sequence goes on from NC_139514.1 coordinate 65,009,058, forward strand.
TGGCTGGGGCAGCCATTTGCTGTGGGGAAAGTAGAGGTTTAACCACTTCTGCCTTTACATATTGTGGCATTCATGACAGCATGTCTGCTAGGAAATTCTTCCACCCAGGCCAATAGTGAATGGAGAAATTAAAAGGATGAAAGTGCTTGGTCCAGTGCCCTTGCTTAGGAGACAACCTCCTAAGGGTTTTCAGAGCTTCCAGGTTCTTACGATCAGTCCAAACCTGGAAGGGGATTTTACTTCCTTCTAAGAAATGCCTTCAGGTTAAGAGGGCCCATCTTACTGCGTATGCTTCCTTTTCCCAAGCAGCCCAATGTTGTTCAGTCTCTGACAGTTTTTTGGATGTGTAAGCACAGGGCTGTAACTGGCCCTGCTGGTTTTTCTGCAGTAGCATTGCCCCCACTACATCGCTAATGTCTGCCTGAATCACAAATGGCTTTTCCAGGTCCAAGTGTTTCAATACTGGTTCTGTAGAAAAAAGTATCTTAAGTTTCTCAAATGTGGCTTGGCATTCAGCTGTCCATTTCAGTGGCTGGCCAGGCTTCAGTTTACTCCCTCCCTTAGTTTTCAATAAGTTCGTGATAGGGAGTGCGATCTGAGTGAACACAGGGATAAATTGCCTGTAAAAGTTGGCAAATCCCCAAAAGCTTTGCAGCTGCTTTCTGGTACAGGGAGGGGGGGGGTCTATTCCATAACATCCTGCACCTTCTCTGGGTCCATCTCCACCCCTTCATGAGAAAACCAGTAGCCGAGTACATGGAGGAGTTTTGAGATTTGGCTTGTCACCTGAGCAGGCTTGAAGACATCTTGATAAGCTGTTTCCAGGATGGGCTGAATGATGACCTATACAATGTCTGTGTGGCTTGCGGGGCACATGCTTGCCTCTATGAATGGTGTCTTCTGGTGAAAGAGGTGAAAATTGACCAGACTCAGAACCTGTACCATCTCATGAAGCTGGGGAGACGAAGCTAGCCCAACAGAAAGGAAGAGTCTGGCAAAGCCTCCGCAACCCAACAGCGTTCTACCACCTGTTTCAAGTGTGGCAAAGAATGGCATCATGCCATGGAGTGCCATAGAAAGACCCCAGTTAGGAAGTCGTATTGCACCTCTGGGGGGAAACCAAGCAGAAAATCCAGCCAGTGCTCGAAAGATACAGCCCTGAAGTCCTAGGAGGTTGTGGAGCTTCCCCAAGCCCCAAAGATGGGGGGGGGTAGAGCTCTGACCCCACTGAACGCCAAGTCAGGAATGTCAGAGAGCAATTACAATGACGATGCATTGATAAGTGGGCTGATTGACCCCATAAACATGCCCATAGAACTGACAATCCCAGGCACGGGCAGGAAATGGTCTTAACCATTCTGCTGGACTTGCGTTGCACACAGTGCTTGATAAATCCTAACCTAGTTGGAAAATTGGGGCCTCCCCTAAGAAAAATCAAGGACCCTATCACTTTCTGCCAGCTTGATGGGTCCATAGCAGGGGGCATCCCAGCCAATTTTGTAACTGATCCCCTGGAATTGACCATGGGAAGCTACTCAGAGACTTTAGCATTCATCATGGCTCCTGGCATGGAACTTGATAAAAGATGTGGAACCCCCTAATCAACTGGAGAGAGGGGTGGCTAAGGTTCTTAAGGAAGAGAGTGTCTCCCTCGGGTTTGCATGGAAATAAGATAGTGGGTCTGAAGCAGGAACTAGCTTCCTTGCTGAGCGAGCAAGAGCTTCAGAACATTCCAAAAGAGTAACGAGACCTAGCCGAGGTTTTCAGTAAGAAGAGGTTGGTTGAGCTTTCCCCTTACCAACCTACAGACTGTGCTATTGAGATCATCCCGGAACTAAGTTGCCAAAGCTTGAAGCTATATTCGATGATCCCTAGGGAATCAGATGATTTCTGCAGGTTCATCAACAAGAACTTAGTCTGGGAGTTCATCCAGTCCCCGAGTGGCAGTCCCTGTTCTATTCAGGGAAAAGAAAAGTCTTGTCACCTCTGCATGGATTATAGATGTTTGAATGCAGTATCAGTGGAAAATGTGTACGCCTTGCCCCTCATGAAGGACATGTTGGCCCACCTGGTGAAAAGGAGAATTTTTTCTAAGTTAGACCTGCGAGAACCCTATTACCACATCAGGATTAAGGAGGGAGATGAATGGAAGACTGCTTTCAATTGCCATTTAGGTTGCTTCCAGTTCAGGGTGCCCCCTTTTGGGTTACAGGGAGCCCCTGCAATGTTCATGCAACTGATCAATGAGGTCCTCCATGAGTACCTATGTAAAGGTGTTCTGATGTATTTGAATGATATCCTGATTTACACTGAAACCAAGGTAGAACATGTGAAATTAGTCAGGGCAGTTTTGAAAATGCTCCGCACTGCTAAACTGTATGCCAAACTCTCATAAAGATAGAATTGACTATCTGGACTACCACATTTCTCATAGGGAGGTAGAGAGAGGGGACCCACAGCATTTCTTGTCTTCCCGCTCTGGTAGGTTGGGTAGATGTGATTGGGAGAAGATGGTCCTTCAAATAACCTGGTCCCAAGCCATGTCAGGGTTTAATGGTGACAACCAGTACCTTGAATTGGACCTGGAAGCAAATCAGTTCCTGCAGGAAATATGTCATAAGTGTACACATAGACCTACCAAATCCATGCAAGCCGCTGTATTTTGAACCAATTGAAATTTTGGATACTTTTCAAGAGCAGCCCCAGATAGAATGCACTGCAATATTCAAGACAGGAGGTGAATAGAGCATTAGTTACTGTGTGTAGGGATTGTTGGTCCAGGAAAAGGTATAATTGGTGCATAAGCTGCAGTTGTGCAATGACCCTCCTGACCACAACTGCCACCTGCTCCTTGAACAGAAGTTGTGAGTCCAGGTGAACCCCCAGATTATGCACTGGGTCTGTCTGGGACAGTACAATCCCATCCAGGACCAAAGATGGCAACCCTATTTATTCACTTATGGCCCTTTAATATAAACAGTGCAATTGCTTAACTATATAACTATGTTTTTTTTAAAAGAGAGTGTTTAGCACAACCAAAAGAATTGCCTTGGTGGCTGGAAAGATAGCTGGACAGCAGTACATTCACTGATGAAATGGGATGTGCAGAGAGGGAAAAAGAGCTGTAGTTAACACCATGCAAGCACATCAATGCTGACCGAATAATGATCCTTTTCAAATGTCCTCTGAATGTGCTACACTAGGAACAATAATCTTATATGCACTTCTGTAAGGATTTATGTCCCTCCTTATTTCTTTGGTATACATTAATGATGGACTTCTTTTTTCTTCTTTTGAATTACAGAGTTAATAACTCTTTGCTCCATAGTTTTTTTAAGAGTTCAGAACTATACACATATTACTATAAACCATTACTCTTGGATCTATAACTATCAATTCTTGAATAAATAGAGTAGCACTTACCACTGGTTGCAATCCAAAATGTTCACCAACTGCATCCACTGAGGAAGGCCTAAGAGGCAATGGACAAACATCTTTGGATAGGATGTTGCAAGGCTAAGCATACACCTCTACAGAAAATCCATTTCATAGCTTCTAACAGTGGGAACTATAGAGCGTTTAGCCTTTTCCTGGGCAAGCCACATTTCTTTAAACCCTGTCCTATTAATAAAATAATCCAGATGACGGAAATGTTTTCACTGTAATGTTTTCACTGTTTTCAATGTTTTCACTGATGGCTTTAGCACAGGTGGTGGAAGTAGTATGTCTTAAAGAACTGTGGGGTGGAGAGGAGAGCGCAATGACCAGCAGAGAAGAGAAAGAGGTGAGCCGGAGAGATAGTGGAGTGCAGAGGAGAGCCAGCCAAGGAGAGGAAAGGGGAGCCTACTGAGGACCATCCAGGTAGCCCTGTTTGCTGGAGGAAGCACAACACTGGCACAATGGACTAGCACGTGGCTGCTGAGCTGTCAGTGGGGGTGGTGGAACTTTGCAGCACAGCAGACCAGTAGACTGGTGACTGCGAATGGCAGCAGACCAGTAGACCAGTGGCTGTAAATGGCAGCAGACCAGTAGAGCGGTGACTATGAACGGCAATGGCACAGCGGACCAATAGACCAGTGACTACGAATGGCAGCAGACCAGTAGACCGGTGACTGCAAATGGCAGCAGACCAGTAGATCGGTGACTATGAACGGCAATGGCACAGCAGACCAATAGACCAGTGACTACGAATGGCAGCAGACCAGTAGACCGGTGACTGCAAATGGCAGCAGACCAGTAGATCGGTGACTATGAACGGCAATGGCACAGCAGACCAATAGACCAGTGACTACGAATGGCAGCAGACCAGTAGACCGGTGACTGCAAATGGCAGCAGACCAGTAGAATGGTGGCTGCAAATGGCAATGGCCTAGCAGATTCATGGGAAAAGAAACTGATACTATTGTGATCTGGAAAACATGTTCCATGCATACGCTTATGCCCATAGAAGAACCAAACCATAAATGTACTAAATGTAAACTAATTGGGCTACTAGAGGATAAAGTAAAAGGTCTAGAGAAAACTCTAACCACTTTGAAACTCAACCCACAAGATGGGAAACCCCAAACCTTGCAAGAAGAACACGCCCAAATTGAACACAATAATGATCAAAAAACTTCTAAAAGAATTAACCCCTTAGAAGAAGAAAAGAGATGGAAACATGTCACTCATAGAAAAAAACACAAACCTAGAACAAAGCCCCTGTCCAACCCAGCCCAGTTTGATGCAGCCCCACTGGTGCTGAGCAATCATTTTCATAGACTGTCCCTGGAAGAAAACAAGCAGGCACTTAGAAAAGAAGCATCATCAAATATTCCTAAAATAGTAACAAAATCAAGTGGTCCTGTGATAAGATAGAAAAGCACCCGAAAACTCCTTAGGAAGAAGTGTTGGTAATAGGAGATTCAATTCTCAAGGGAACAGAATCAGCCATCTGTAGACCAGACAGTCAGTCCAGAGAGGCATGTTGCCTCCCTGGAGCAAGAATCAAAGATGTGGCCGAGAACCTAATCAAAATAATAAAACCCACAGATTATTACTCTTTTCTACTACTACACGTAGGGACAAACGACACGAAAATGGACCTGACAACAATATTGAGTGATTACGAACAACTAGGCAAGAAGGTCAAGGAGTTAGGTTCACAAGTAATTTTTTCATCTGTACTGCTAATGAAAGATCAACATCCGGTAAGAGAACAAAGGATTCTAGAAGTGAACCATTGGCTAAAGGATTGGTGTCATCAAAAGAACTTTGGATTCCTGCACCATAGTCTGCAGTACCTCCATGATGGACCTTTGGCAAGGGACAGGTTGAACCTCACAAAATCTGGGAAGAATATTTTCGGAAAATGCCTGGCTCAACTTATCAGTAGGGCTTTCAACTAAAACTGAGGGTGGAGGGTGATCAAACTTTAGGATCTCTAGGACCTAATTACAAGCAAAAACCCCTAGAAAACAAATCAAATAATGAGGCAAGGAGGGATGGGAAGGAAGACAAACTGAAACACCAAATAGGAGACATGGGAAACATACCCAGAATCAGACATAAAGACATTTCAAATATCTATATATAAATGGAAAAAGTTTGGGGAACAAACAGGGTGAACTAGATTTATTTATTTATTTATTTATTTATTTATTTATTTATTTATTTATTTATTTATTTATTGGGACTTATATGCCGCCCTATCTCCCGAAGGACTCAGGGCGGCTTACAACAATAAAAACAACAATACAAAAATTAAAAAAGAATTAAATAACAGCCCCAAAATAAATTAACTACAGTTAAAAATTAAAACATATTTAAAACCCCATCATCAATCCAGGTCAGCCTGATGGAAGAGAAAAGTTTTGAGGTCGCGGCGAAAGGACCGGAGGCGAAAGGACCGGAGGTCCGGGGCCATCCGAAGCTCAAGGGGAAGTTGGTTCCAAAGGGCTGGTGCTCCCACAGAGAAGGCCCTCCCCCTGGGGGTCGCCAGCCAACATTGTCTGGCCGACAGCACCCGAGGAGGCCCTCTCTGTGTGAGCGCACTGGGCGATGGGAAGTCATCCCTGGTAGCAGACGGTCATGCAAGTATCCCGGGCCTAAGCCATGTAGGGTTTTAAAGGTAAGTACCAGCACTTATTAATTATTAATGCATGAAGGTAGATACAGTATAATTGGAATTACTGAAACTTGGTGGGATGAAACACATGAGTGATACTGATAGAAGGATACAAACTGTTAAAAAAAACCATACCCAACTGGCATAAAAGAGGAGGTGGAGTTGCACTATATGTAAAAGACCACTATATTGCTACACAAATGAACGAGACCAAAGATGAAAACCTCCTATAATGCATATGGGTCAATATAAAAGAAAAAAAGAATGACATTGCCATAGGAGTATACTACAGGCCACCCAACCAAGCAGGAAAAATAGATGTAATTTTTGCTAACCAATTAACAAATATATGTAGGAAACACACTACAATAGTAATGGGAGACTTCGGTTACCCTGATATCAACGGTAAGACTAATTCAGCATCAAGTGAGAAATTGAATAGATTCTTTACTAGCTGACAACTTTGTTGCCCAAAAGATAGAGGAGGCAACTAGAGGAACACCCATACTCGACTTAATTCTCACAAACAGAGAAGAAGTGATAGAGAGAGTTGAAACTGCAGGACAAGTGTGACCATGTCATACTGGAATTCAATATAATGCAAATACAAGTAATAGAACATAATGATATCAGAGTCCTAGATTTTAAAAGAGCTGATTTTAATGAACTCTGAGAGAACTTGGGAAAGATTACTTGGATGAAAGTCCTAAAGGGGAAAACAACTCAGGAAGCTTGGGAAACTCTGAAAAATATGATAATAAAAGCCCAATCCAGCACAATACCACTGAAAAAGAAAAACAAGACATCTAACAAGAAACCAGCATGGCTGCACAAAGATCTCTCTGATAAACTCAGAGACAAAAAGGACAAGTACAAAATATGGAAAGAGGGACACATAACTAAGGCAGAATATCAGCAGATAGCCAGAATCTGCAAAGAAGTCAGGAAAGCAAAGGCTCAGAATGAAGAAAGACTTCCAACAAAAGTCAAAGATAATAAAGTTTTTTTCAACATATAAACAACAAGAAAAAAATCAAGGAAACGGTTGGTCCACTAAAGAGAGAAGACAGCAAGTAAGTAACAGGCAACAGAGGGAAAGCAGAGCTGCTTAACTCATTCTTTGCATCGGTCTTCACACAAAAATAAATTATAGCTGAACCCACCAAAAACATAAGTGAAAAAGACAGACTAAAAACAAAAGCTAAAAATAAACAAACAAAAAATGGTAAGAAAACACTTGTCTGATCTTAATGAACATAAATCACTGGGACCTGACAGACTACACTCCAGAGTTCTGAAGGAGCTGGCAGATGTCATCTCAGAATCACTGCACCATATCTTTAAAAACTCCTGGAGCAGTGGGGAACTACCAGAGGATTGGAAAAGAGCTGATGTGGTTCCCATCTACAAAAAAGGGAAAAAAACAGATACAGGAAACTACAGACCAATTAGCCTAACATCAATACCTGGGAAGATACTGGAAAATATAATAATAATAAAAAACAGATCTGCAAACATCTAGACACAAACAAAATTATAATTAGAAGCCAGCACGGGTTTGTTAAAAACAGATCATGCCAAACCAATCTTATTTCATTCTCTAACCAGGTGACTAATTTGGTGGAACAGCAGAATGCTGTGGAATGTTATACTTGGAATTCAGCAAGGGATTTTACAAATTAGACCAAAACCTACTTCTTGGAAAGCTTAAAAAAATATGGGATAGACAGCATCACCATCAGACAGACTTTTAACTGGCTGACAAACCACATTCAAAGAGTAGTTCTTAATGATACTATGTCTACATGGAGGGAAGTAACCAGTGTGGGACCACAAGGTTCTGTCCTATGCCCAGTACTCTTCAACATCTTCATAAACAACCTAAATGAGGGAATAGAAGGGAATTTATCAAATTTGCAGATGACACTAAGCCAACATCCTAGATAATAGGCTGGAGATCCAGAGGGATGTTGACAGACTTGAACACTGGACCCTATCTGACAAAATGAAATTCAATGTAGATAAAAGTAAAGTCTTACACTTAGGCAAGAAAAGCCAAAAGTACACATATAGATTGGGTGAAACCAGCAGCAACTGTGAGAGGGATCTTGGAGTCATAGTGGACAATCAATTAAACATGAGCCAACAGTGCAACCAAAAAAGCCAATGCAATCCTAACTTGCATTGACAGAGGGATTCAATCAAGATCACGCGAGGTACTAATACCACTCTATAAAGCTTTAGTAAGACCACACCTAGAATACTGCAACCAATTTTGGTCTCCACGCTATAAAAAGATGTTGAGACTCTAGACAAAGTGCAGAGAAGAGGAACAAAGATGATTAGGGGACTGGAGGCTAAAACATATGAAGAATGATTACAGGAACTGGGCATGACTAGTCTAGTGAAGAGGAGGACCAGGGGAAACATGATAGCAGTGTTCCAATATTTGAGGGGCTGTCACAGAGAGGAGGAGATCATCCTGTTTTCCAAAGCACCTGAAGGCCAGTCAAAGAATAATGGATGTAAACTGATCAAGGAGAGATTCAACCTGGAAATAAGGAGAAATTTCCTGACAGTGAGCATAATCAACCAATGGAACAGATTACCTTCAGAGGTTGTTGGTGTTTCATCACTGGAGCCTTTCAAGAAGGGACTGGACTGCCATCTATTAGAAATGGTATAGGGACTCCTGCTTGGGCAGGGGGTTGGACTAGATGATCTACAAGGTCCCTTCCAACTCTGTTATTCTATTCTATTCTATTCTATTCTATTCTATTCTATTCTATTCTATTCTATTCTATTCTATTCTATTCTATTCTATTCTATTCTATTCTATTCTATTCTATTCTATTCTATTCTATTCTATTCTATTCTATTCTATTCTATTCTATTCTTAACTTCTGTCAGTAAATTTCTTAAGCTGCGAATAGGAAACCCTTCCTAGCCAAGGAGGCTCAAGACTGCCTAAATGCATTGCAAGGCCATTGCAAGCCAAGGCAAGTTACCTGATATTCACAAGTTATCTGATATTCTTCCGGGGAATAACAGTAGGATTTATATGATGTGGAGAGAAATAATAGTAATAATTCCTTTCTATACTGGCTTAAGGTTGAGTTCTCCTCCATATGCATCATAAACCTTTGATCGGCTTGCCTTCTACTCTTTTCAGCATGGTGTTCACAAGGCTATGCTCAACAGATGATTCTTCCTGCATTGTACTGTTGTCAATTTTCTCTGTCATGGTCCTGCCTTGGATAGCATCCAGACATGTCATCTCTGTAGGCTCCTTCAGCATGCCTTTATTTTGGAAATGCCTCCAGCATGGTCACTCCCCACCCCAGTAAATTGGTTTTGGGTAGGCTGACACTGACACCTGGCTGCTTGCCACCATGCCCAGATTTGGTACTTTGACTGCAGCAGCAGGGAAGCCAAGTCTTCTGTGGGTAGCTCAGACAGGTCCATAGGATCTGACTGGCCCTTTTCCTTTCATTTATTTTCCTCCTACAGCTTTTAGCAGAGGGGGGATCAACTTTTCTGTGTAAATAGCTATTGAACCTAAATCAAAGTAGTTTTTACTCTGCTCTTGGGAAAAAATATGCTGTGCATTTTAAAGAGCTAACAGAAATACTTTTATTTGATTGTGGCTTAGCACTTTTCATCTAAAGATTAAGAAGCTCTTTTTAAACTGTAATTATAATTTTTATTTACAATTTCCTGTGAAGCTGGCTTTTTCCACGATTTTTGCAGAGGGTGACACATTTGCTGTTCTGTCTCAGTCAACAAAATGCACTGGGGCCAGCCCTAATGTCCGTTCTTTGAGTTTTTCTTCCAAAGATTTACATGCTTCATAGAAGGAATGTAATTTTTCGGTATCAGGGGAGCTTGAGCATATGAATCAAGTTGGAAATGTATCAATAAACTGCCTACAGTGATGAGCCAAATGCTGTTTTCTTTAAATTATGGTTACACAGCAGGCTAGTTTCTCTTGAAGAAGAGTGTTCTTCAGCAATGCTTTTTGAACAGTTTTGAGCATTTTTAAGCTTGTATTTTATTTATACTGCTTTTAATTTTTATTGTGCTACTTTCATTTTCTTTTGCATTTTTACTATGATTACAATCTTGATTATTCTGCTTGGATATAAAGATATGGAAACATCAAAGACATAGCTAGATTTGATAAATTAACTGTCTTTTCTCCTCAGCACCGAATGAAGACTTTTATATGTTTTCCTTCTTTTAAATGAAGGAAGAACCTGAATGCTTATGGTCAAATTCATAAAATTATCATGAAGTTTTGGTTGTGGCATGTTTTGTTGCAATGTCTCATATATCAAATGAGCAGAAAAGTCTTATAATTAATTTATAATACATTCTCTAGATGCATAAAACAACAAGCCAATTTGGAATATTAAATGCCACTTGGGAAGACCGATGCACTTGTGCATATTTTATAAAGAAAAAGAAGATAAATTCATCAGATGAATTATTCAAAATAATTTATTTGTTCAGCTCTGTGGAATTGATTAAAAAGGTAAAGGTAAAGGTTCCCCCGCACATGCGTGCTAGTCGTTTCCGACTCTAGGGGCCGGTGCTCATCTCCGTTTCATAGCCGAAGAGCCAGCGTTTGTCCGAGGACGTCTCCGTGGTCATGTGGCTGGCATGACTAGACGCCAAAGGCGCACGGAACGCTGTTACCTTCCCACCGTAGTGGTCCCTATTTTTCTACTTGCATTTTTACGTGCTTTCGAACTGCTAGGTGGGCAGAAGCTGGGACGAGTAACAGGCGCTCACTCTGTTACGCGGCACTCGGGATTCGACCCGCCAAACTGCCGACCTTCTGATCGACAAGCTCAGCATCCTAACCCACTGAGCCACCGCGTCCCTGTGGAATTGATTACATAGGTACAAATTTGCTAGAATGAAAGATGTAGAAAATAGAAGCTACTTTTCATTATAATAAGAAAAAATCTTCTCATTTGTAGGGTTTTATTTCTTCTCAGAAATGCATTATGTTATCCTGGACTCAAATTACCAATCCAGGAAGAATTATTTAAATTAATATATGTTGGTCTAATTAGAATTAAACATGCACTTTTCTGAATTATGTAAAATGTAAACTTTCAGGGAATAAATCTTAAACTAGAAATAAACAGAAATTGTGTCTCTAAAAGTTGTAGCCATAATCCAATTATTAGAGACAGATATTGCATACGTTTGCATAATTAAGATTGGTTGGCATACATCATAGGAGCTGAAATCCATTTTAAGGGCATTGATATATTTTGAGTACAAATAATCCTAATTTAAAAACAATATTGGGAATATAATTCTGCAAAGATCATAACATGAATGTGAAGGTTTTTTTGAGAACTTTCTTGTGATATTGATTTGTTTTGCTGGAAATTATTTAAGGATTTGAAGTTTATAATCTCTAATCCTTCTAGAGAGATGTTTGTGAAAGAAACTATTGAAGTTAATATTATTGGAAATTGTCTTGAACAAAATTTATGAACAATTTACTTTGCTGATAATGGCTCTTTTAACATCACTCAAGAGTGCAGTGAGCAATGCTGATTCAGTATAAAGCAGCTTCATTTGTTTATATTTATTCTTATGTATTTCCTTCCATGGGGAATCTCAAGAATCATAAATATGATAATACATTAAAAAACAAGAACTACTTACATGTTATCTTTTAAGCTGCTTTGGAGGAAGGCTTTGCTGATGTTTTGAAGAACCACACTGTACTTGAAAGAAAATAAACAATGGGTCCTTGTGGAACACCCAATACACGCCTCCTCAGCCTGTCAAATGCTATATACCGGTTCCAATACTGGATGCTGTAGCCCCCTAAATACCAATTTATAGGAAACACAAATGAGAACAGTGTTATTCTGCTGCTTTCCTGCTTGTGTTTTTCCTTTAGACATCAGGTTTCCATTACAGAAAAGAAATGCTGTATTAGATAAGCCTTTAGTCCACCCCACAGTATAACACATAGTTGCTGGTTATTAAAACACAAGGGAAAACTTTACAATTATAGACCTCACAAAAATTGCAGTTTAGCTCTACAATTTGGTGGAAATCCAGAACACTATGGAAAATAAGTCACAATGAGGGAATCTTGCTATGTTAAGGCCAATGGGAAGCATTTTATTGGTAATGAAACCAACTGCAATAGGGATCTTTATATTCTATATCTCTCTGATTTTGACATTTTCCTTGAATAGTAAAGAAAATATTACACTCTAAAGGTTTTAGTCCTCTGAACTCTATGACTCAATATCAGAAATCTAAGTTTAAATCCACAGACTTCAGAAATGTCTAATTTATCTGTTCTGGAAGGTTTCAGCTTCCACAATTCTGTAATAAAGCCTGAATGGAAAGAAAGATTTATCTGCTTCAGATGGGTGATAAAGCTCCAAAAAGAAGAAAAAACTGTACAAGTAAGCTCTTTTCTCTGTGCTGCAGGGTACAAAACAAATAACATTTATAAACCCTTTACTCTTGCAGAAGAGAGCCAAAATAATAAGTATGAGACAGCTTTAACTAATCTGGATGCTCATTTTCTTCCAAAAAGGAATGTGTACAAGAAGGCCAGAGAATATAACTTCATTAAAGGCTTTTAAAGGTAAAGGTAAAGGTTCCCCCGCACATGCGTGCTAGTCGTTTCCAACTCTAGGGGCCGGTGCTCATCTCCATTTCAAAGCCGAAGAGCCAGCGCTTGTCCGAGGACATCTCCGTGGTCATGTGGCCAGCATGACTAGATGCCAAAGGCGCACGGAACGCTGTTACCTTCCCACCGTAGTGGTCCCTATTTTTCTACTTGCATTTTTATGTGCTTTCGAACTGCTAGGTTGACAGAAGCTGGGACGAGTAACAGGCGCTCGCTCTGCTACGCGGCACTCGGGATTCAACCCGCCAAACTGCCGACCTTCTGATCGACAAGCTCAGCGTCCTAACCCACTGAGCCACCGTGTCCCTTATAAAGGCTTTTAGGAGCTTGCAAAAGATTGTGATTTTGAGAAGGAAAAGCAACAGCATTTTAAAAAGAGACTTATGTTGCTGGAGATTGTAGATGAAGTTCTGTTTAAAAGGATGCCACTCTTAGAAAACTGAATTTTCTCAAAGCCACTGAAACAGTATAAAAGCCAGGGCAAACAAAACACAGGCCAGAAAGCAGAAGAAACTTGAATTCATCTTGGAGGAAGTAAACCTTTCCCCACAAAGTTTTAATAGTGGAAAAAGAATCAGCTATTTTGGTAAATACAATTTCTACATCTCAGAAAGCTGAACAAAAGATACCTCGGACAATGTAACCCAGTCATTTCAAAATCACACAGCCAAAAAAGGCACCCACATCAGTCCGCCAGTACAATATGTAGGAAGATCATCAACATTAGAGCAATTACTCCAGTGCAAGAAATGTTTTAAAAGAAACTATGTTGCTACTGCATGTTGTACATAAATTGTACAATTACTTATTAACATGCAGATGAAAAATCAGTTTTTTGGCAACTTCTGGGTGGAAACATGGTGGACTAGCCCATCTCCGTGTACTGGGATCAATGAAGAGGCAAAGACTAGCAGCCATACGGTGTACCTGAATTAATGGCACTTCTCCAGACAAGGAGAAAGCTGTGAGATTGGCTGCTTAAGCTCCAAAGGACAGCTCCTTGTGAGGATCCAGGAGCTGCAGGAGAAAACAGAATACTCATAGTCTCTATGGAAGCCTGTTTAAAGCACACTGGATTCACCCAATCCACTAAAACACTTTTTGATGAAGAAAACTTAAAATATAAACAGGCTCTTCAAAGCAGCTGAGCACTTAAAGCTAACTGGGTGAGTGTACCTTCAATCCATGGCCCCTTAAAACCTGGATGTGTTCACAGGCCTGGGTGGCACATGGGAATGGAAATTTGCAGTGGCACCATTGTTCATAATGTAATGCTCTCAGCTTTTGTATGATAATAGTATTTTTATAGTTTTTGTAGTTTTTTATTTTTTAAAAAAATGGTTTTTATGGGTTTTTTTATACAATGCCTGAGTCACATCATGTGAGATGGGTAGCCATATAAATATGATAAATAAATAAATTAAACATTAAACTAGATAGTAAGGGAACAATTATAAAGACTTTGAACAAATAAAAGCAAAAAGCTTGTTGGGAGTTTGGAATGCAAAATTTAAAAATGGACTAGGTATTGTCTTATTTGAAGTAATATTGTATTAATTGAATAATTAATACATTTTTCTTTGGGAAAGAGGATTGTTTAAACTTGCTAAAGATGATGATTGACTGATGGTTAGACAAAGAGATAAGTGGAGAAAGAAGAGAAGAGAAAGTTGTGAAAGATCATATGACTACAGAAGTAGTCTACAAAGCGACTAACGGACATAGGGGAAAAAGGCTCCTTACTGGATTACAAAATAGAAAAAAGAAAAATGGCTTCTACTAGAAAGGCAGCAAAAGTTATAGAAGAGAGGAGAGGATGATGTATAGAGACACAACAAATAGAAATGGGATTTCACTAAAGTGTTTATGGACAATGTTTGAAGAATTAGGGAAGAATGTTACAATGTCAGTACCTGCATCAGTGTTTGCATCAGTCAAACCTAGTTACCTTGAAACAAAATGGAGGAAAGATTTACAAATATGGAAGAAAGATGAATAAAACCCCCAGAAAGAATCTGTAATACAGATGGGTGGAGAGGTTACACAAATGAAAGAAAAAGTAAAACTTTTGGAAAATAAGACAGAAATAATAAATTAAGAAATGGAAAAGGATGTAGACAATGTGAGATTATGGGAAAGAATTTTGTTTAAGACTGAGAAAAGTTCCAGAGGAAGCTGGTGATATTAGAGAGAGATTATTAGGGAATCCCTAATAAAAGTTTGAAATAAGATAAGAAGTTATGGAGGAAGAAGTTGACAAAGTACACAGGATGAATACATGATATGCAAAATGAAGAAAAGTACCAGACATATACATGAATGTTTTGTCAGGAAAAAGACAAGACACCAGGTTGTACAGCTACATTTTAATGCTAAATTAGGATTAAATAACACAGAAATCATTATTCTCAAAGAAATATCTATTAGAATACTGTGCAAGAGAAAAGGATATTGGTTTTTGACAAACAAACTTAAACAGAAAAGGATTTCATTTCATAGGGACAAATGGGGAAAAGTAATTCTAACTTCCAATCAACAGATTGGATCCCAACTTAATTCAGCCCAAAATGCAATTTTTTTTAAATTAGTTTCAAAGAAGAGATGGAGAAAGTACAACTGGATCAATAAGAAGAAGCCATATAATGAATAAAGTAAGAAGAGGAAGAGATGAATGATCATTATGGCAGATGTGTAGCTATTCAAATCAATTGGAATTAAACTAAAATTATGATATTGTGATGCCATGTTTTTAAGGTATTTATTGAAAACCAGAATTGTCCAATGAAAATTGTCCTTTTTTTAAAAAAAAACCTGGAATGGAGTGCCCTCAAAAAGATAGAACCTCTGTGAAAGGAATTAAATCAATAAAAGGTAAATCACCAAAAATATTTTTGGAAATGATAGGCAACTTTCAGCTTATAGATATAGAATAAACATTAAAAATCTATAAAAATGGTGATTCCAAAATGTATACATAATTTTCTGAAAGGCACAAATATTTTTCAATAATAAGAAATATGTTGAATTTCTAAGAAACTTATGACAGCTACTAATAAAATGAAGAAATTACCCAACCTTTTTCAGTTCATAACCTAGTAAGTTTAATAAATAAGAGGAAAGGTAGAACTTATAGATGGAGGCTGAATGAAACTTTGCTACAGAAAGTAGTAAATAATTGAGCACTGTAAAAAAAAAGCTGAAAGAACTATGGTGATTAATTTAAATAAAGGCATGGATATAAGTATAGTATGAGATGCGAATATAGGTATTCCTTGACTTACAACCACAATTGAGCCCAAAATTTCCATTGTTAAGCGAGGCAGTTAAATGAGTTTTGCCCCATTGTGTGACCTTTTTTGTCACAGTTGTTATGTAAATCACTGCAGTTGTTAAGCGAATCATGTCATCATTAAGCAAATCTGGCTTCTCCCATTGACTTTGTTTGTCAGAAGCCAGCTGAGAAGATTACAAATGATGATCACAACCTTGGGACAATGCAACTCTCATAAATGCAAGTTAGCTGCCAAGCACCCAAATTTTGATCACGTGACTATGGGGATGCTGCAGTGGTCCTAAGTGGTCATGGGTCAATTGTTTCAGTGCTGCTGTAACTTCTAATGGTCACTAAATGAATGGTTGTAAGTTGAAGACTACCTATAAAACCTTTATAAGATGACAATTTAGATAACAAAACAGGACGGTGAAAAGACAAAGAGAAGATGCAAAAAAAAAAAAAATGGAGATAAAAAATGAAACAGGAGGAATTAAAGAAGTCACCAGGAAGGGAAAATATTTCATATTATATTAAACTGCTACAATACTAGTTTTCTATGTTAACAATTAAAAATGGAAATAAAAATTAATTTTGCAAAGCAGGAGAATTTTGAGTTAGCTAATAAGTCAGGCAAATAGCATATAAACTGAGAAAACAAAGAAAATGATACTAAAACTACAAAATGGGAATGCTATGGTAACAGATAATGCAAACAGGCAAAGAATATTTCATCAGTATTATACAAGGCTTTATAAAAGAGAAGAAATTACCCTGACAAAAGCAGGTGAATATTTAAAGAAACAAAATTTGCCAAAAATAATGGATAAACAAAAGCAGAAAATGAACAAACCTATAACAATAAGGGAAGTCCATGAGTCTATAAAAAGACTAAAGTAGGGATAGTTCTTAGCCCAGATGGATTGTCATTCTTTTATTATAAATATTTTAAAAATGAATTGCTACAATGTCTTCAAAAAATAATGAATACCATTCTGTATAGTGGAAGGATACCAGAAAGCTGGACAGGTGCAAATATAGCATTGATTCTTTAAGGCCAACATCCAACTTTATCAAAACAAAATATTGACCAATATCCTATTGAACAATGATTATAAAAGCCAAATGTGCTTTTTCAACTGGACTTTCTTTTGCTTTAAGATGTTTCACTTCTCATCCAAGAAGCTTCTTCAGTTCTGACTCAATGGTGGAGAATGGAAGGATTTATATTCCTTGTAGTTATCTGGTTGTTAGCACTCTCTCTGAGAGTCATTGAGGCCACCTTGAGGTTTATCTGTTTATAGTGCAAATGGGTGTGGAAACTTCTTGGAACTGCTGAAAGGACTATGTTTTAACCAGGAGATAGGTGGTGTCTTATCGCTCGTCCGCTGTTGAAAGAGGACTGTTCTATCTTAATGTAGACTGCCTCTTTTAGGTCATCAACTTCAAGGAAAACAAAGAAAGTCCAATTGCTTTTTGAAAAAGTACCTTTGGGACAACCATAACCTGGATGACTGAGAATCTCCATAGACAATGATTATAAGACATTAATTATGATTTTAGCTGCAAGGATGAAACATGCCTTGTAAGATTTTATACATAAAGTTCAATGTGGCTTTCTGTCTAAAAGACAGTTGAGAAAACATTAAAAATATTCTTAATATATTAAAATATTTCAAACATCATAAGGAAAAACAAGCTGCACTGATAGTTCCTGATATGGAGAAAGCATTTCATAATTTGAACTGGACAAATTTCCTGTTTAGAATATTGGAAAATATGGAATTTGGAGAAAAATTATTAAATAGGTGAAATCAATATACACTTTAAAAGTAGCAAAATTATAGGTAAAGGTAAAGGTAAAGGTTCCCCCGCACATGTGTGCTAGTCGTTTCCGACTCTAGGGGCCGGTGCTCATCTCCGTTTCAAAGCCGAAGAGCCAGCGCTTGTCCAAGGACGTCTCCGTGGTCATGTGGCCAGCATGACTGGACGCCAAAGGTCCCTATTTTTCTACTTGCATTTTTTACGTGCTTTCGAACTGCTAGGTTGGCAGAAGCTGGGACGAGTAACAGGCGCTCACTCTGTTACGCGGCACTCAGGATTCGACCCGCCAAACTGCCGACCTTCTGATCGACAAGCTCAGCGTCCTAACCCACTGAGCCACCGCGTCCCTTATATTATAGGGGTATATAGCAAAATTATAGTTAAGGGTAAATTGTTAGAACCCTGTAAAATACAGAAAGGGACATGACAAGGATGCCCTCTTTCGCCATTGTTGATCGTTCTGGCTCTTGAACTTTTGCATAGATATATGAGGCAAGTTGAGAAAATAGCTGGGGTGAATGTAAAAAAAACAATTTTGTAAATTAAAGGCATTTACAAATGATTTGGTTTTAATTTTGGAAAGTCTTATGGAAGGAACAAATATATTAATGGAAAATGAATCTAACAGAAAGTAGATAGACTCCTTTCTATAGTATGCATATACCTGTTTTAATTTTGGCCTTTTGCTTTCAGGTATAGAGAAGTCTTTCCTGTGTAATGGCTGATTTCTTTGAGCTCTGATGGCATTCATCATCAGTCACATAAGCCTGACATCTCTGATCTCTTCCCACCCCTGTAACAGCCATGAGAACATAGACTAACAGAATAACAGAGTTGACAGGGACCTTGGAGGCCTTCTTGTCCAAGGGTCCCCAATCCTCAGACTGTGGCCCACTACCGGGTAGTTCTCCATTTGGAACTGGGCTGTGGAAGTGATGGGGAAGCGCATGCATGCATCCTCACCTGCGGGAGCAGCAAAAAAGTGCATACACTTCATTTGTGTAAGTGGCAGGTGTGCTTGCCCATCACTCATGTAAATGGAGCTGCGCGCACATGGGCACTTGCCTGCTACTCACACAGAACCATTCCCCCTCCCCACACTGGTCCAGAAAGCCAGAAAGGTTCTAGTCCAAGCCTCTTCTCAAGCAGGAAATCCTATACCATTTCAGACAAATGGTTGTCCAATCTCTTCGTAACAACCTCCAGTGTTGGAGCACCCACAATTTCTGGAGGCAAGTCCTTCCACCAATTAACTGTTCTAATTGTCAGGAAATTTCTCCTTATTTCCAGGTTGAATCTCTCCTTGATCAGTTTACATCCATTGCTTCTTGGCTACTTTCAGGTGCTTTGGAGAATAGGTTGACCCTCTCTTCTTTGTGACAGCCCCTCAAATATTGGAACACTGCTATCATGTTTTCCCTGGTCCTCCTCTTCACTAGACTAGTCATGCCCAGTTCCTGTAATCGTTCTTCATATGTTTTAGCCTCCAGTCCCCTAATCATCTTTGTTGCTCTTCTCTGCTCTTTGTCTAGAGTCTCAACATCTTTTTTATAGTGTGGAGACCAAAATAGGTTGGTTCTCTCCTTGATTAGTTTCCATTCATTGCTTCTTGGCTACCTTCAGGTGCTTTGGAGAATAGGTTGATCCTGTCTTCTTTGTGGCAACCCCTGAGATATTGGAACATTGCTATCATGTCACCTTAGTTCTTCTTTTCATTAAACTAGACATACCCAATTCCAGTAACTGTTCTTCATTTGTTTTGGCCTCCAGCCCCCTAATCATCTTTGTTGATCTTTTCTTTCTCTTTCTAGAGTTTCATCATCTTTTTTATATCATGGCGACAAAAACTGGATGCAATATTCCAAGTGTGGCCTTAATCAAGGCATCATAAAGTGGTATTAACACTTCACATGATTTTGATTTTATCCCTCTGTTAATGCAACCTAGGACTGTGTTGGCTTTTTTGGAAGCTGCAGCATACTGCTGGCTCATATTTAAGTGATCATTCACTAGGACTCCAAGGTCCCTCTCATAGTTACTACATTGGCTGACTGAAGATACTACTATTGTTGCATTATTCTGCCAAAGAGCAGGATCTTAGAAAATGAATAATGAGTGATTTAATACTTCAGAACTGCACCTGGTGGAATATTCTGATTGTATTTATATCTACTAAATCCCACTTGAAATCCAAAATAATTACTTTTTAGAGTATAATTAATGATACTGTCTTTTTCTGCCTTACATTATGCTGTTGCTTCTTTCAAAATTCTTCTCTACCAGATTTGAAAATTAAGATTGTCCCAAGATATGTAATTTGTGCTTTAGTTTGTCAGAAACATAGTGGAGGTTAACACATGCTAGTAAGTCTTAAGATTTGTTATAAAATGCATGACACACTTTATAAAATGAAGTCATTGGTATCCTGCTGTGGCTTCAGCAAATGTATTTGAAAGAAACATTTTTGTACCTTAGGATGACCACTGACTATGGCACAGTCTGTTCTGCTACTCAATTTGCTGCGCAGTTCTCAAATACCCTTTTTTCCAGAGACCATTTTAATAAAGTAGAGCATGTTTATCATTTTATTTTTGACAGTGCAGAAATCATAGGTAGGAGGTTAAGAGCTGAGAAATGCATTAACCTCATGCAGATCTCATCCTACCAATCAAGAAAGGATGGGAGAGACAACTGTGTTCCAGTAAGGTTCCTAGGCAAATCATAACATTCTCCCTTAAACTATTTTGTACCTGCAGAGTATTTTTATAAGCTCACAAGGAAATAATTTTCTTGAAATAAACAAGTTGCCCTATGTTTTTTGTTTGATTCAAGAACCTAGATCCTATATTGGTATAAAAAATAGACTTAACATTTAACCATTGGATTGAAAGAAAATGAAAAGACTGAAGGAAAAATTCATTCCACAACCCATATGGTCAAATAATACAACCTTTGCTCCAAGCCTCTTTGCTCAGATACATTTTTCAATTCTGTGTCTGAACTCTGTGGCAATCCTTTCTCAGAGTTGTTAAATGTTGTTGTTTATTAGCAAAAAAATAATAATAACCTCCCAAATCTTGTAAACAAATGCCAGGAAACAGTGGCCTTGTGAGTCAAACTGAGTGGTTTTTTATTATTTTATCCCACTTTTATTATTTTTATAAATAACTCAAGGCAGCAAACATGTCTAATATTCCTCCTATTTTCTCCACACAATATATATGCTGTGAGATGAACTGGGCTGCGAGAGAATGATTGTCCCAAAGTCACTCAGCCAGCTTTCATGCCAAAAGTAAGACTTGAACTCATAATCTCCTAGTTTCTAGCCTGTACTTTAACCACTAGACCAAGTGGATTCCAAAACTTTATAGTTTAAACTGCTGGATTTGAGAACCCCGTTTTCAATTTATACTTTTCTTCTGACTTTATAACAAAATTGTTTAGGGTTGCTGAACAGAAGGATTATTGGTTTAGACTAATATATTTCTCTTCTTCCTAATCTTATAATTCAAATCATGGTGTGTTATAAAGCAGATAATTGGACTGGATCTAGATTAACTAGTAGCTATTTTCTGAAGTACTTCTGTGTAGGGCCAGGCCAGTTAACAACCATTCTATTTACTTTAGGAACAACTGGAGCTGATTGAGCAGAATGTTGGTTGGTTGGTGGAAAAATTAAGCCTCTGTTTCCTACCTGGCTGTTCTGCAGTGTCTTGGTCTCTCCTCTTAATACTTTCTCCAAAGTTTAAATCAAAATAAGCATGTGCACACATAACACATACACTCCCAACCAACGACTAAAAATCTTGGGAGAATAATCCAACTCTACATGGAAAAAATAATTAATAATAAAAATTTCAGTCTGGAGTCAGACAAGTACCTGTATTTAAATGAGAATTTAGAGGAAGTAAGGCTCTACCCTTAAATGAAGGTATATCTGTTTGGAATCCAAGCTTATTTGTAACATAAAAATCGTCCTTGTGCAAGAGGTCTAGGCTCATTTAGCCATCCATGGCCCACCAGAGGCATCCAAAATGCTACAAATAGGGGATCAAGGTAGTCGTCTTCCATTGTTTTTCCTGTGTACCTAGTGTGCAGAAGCAGACTGCCTCCATGCCAGGAATGAGTGCCTAGTCTTCAAGGCTAATAACCATGATTAGATTTGTCCTCTAGGAATTTGTCTTCTGAAGCCATCTCAACTAGCAACCATCTTCTGGAATTATGTACCATGATTACATACTGAATGAAAAAAAATCCTATCAATTTTAAATTTATTAGTCAATTTCATTGGGGGGAAGGGCTTCTATTAGTATTAACACTGTTCAGAAGTTGCAACTCTTGCAGCTCTACAGTTTTACTCTAAAACTGAAACTTCTTTTATGTGTAAATGCAGCAAAGTAATCATCCATGTTTTAAAAGTAATGTCAACCTTGAAACTGAGTAGTTGTTAAAAAGGCTTAACAGTAGAAGTATATCAATATATGTATATATAAATATATTTTAAATGTGTGCTTTATTTTTTAAACCTGTATAAATAAATACAAAATGACAAAGAGGTTTATGTTTACTAAACATTGCATTTGATTGTATGACATTACACAGTGTCTGTCACAATAGGTTGACTGAAAATTGTGTCCTTTCTGCTGTTGGTGCATAATTACAGAAGTTTGTCGGATACAATTAGTCCTGAAGCTGCATCCAGCCACCCTTTTCAGTGAAACCCCTGAGTACTTACAATGCAAAAGAGTGTTAGGGGAGCCATTAAACCACAGTGGCTGAATTCTTGAAATTTTGCAAGAAAAAAAAGAGATAATTTCTCTGTCGATATATAAAACAAATGGCAGACTTGCAAACATCCTGGTTTCTTAGAATAGTATTTCCTCCCCCAGTGGCTGAAAACCCCCACAAAATGGTCTAAAGAAATTAATAATAATAATAATAATAATAATAATAATAATAATAATAATAATAATAATAATAATAATAATATGGACTCATTTCATTTTTATTACATTACTTAATCACCTGAGATTCCTTTGCTCTCCTCATGTTCACTGAAAGCTTGACAATGTTAATAAGCCATTGACTTTGTGATGCACATGTATTACACATTATTTTTTCATTGCTTAAATATTCATCCATGGTTCTGCCTAACATAATAAAGTCTTAGCCAGTTTTATGGTGGATTTGAGTTCAGCAATTGGTTAGCATGGGAATGGTTAGATTTCATTTTGGACTTTGTAGAACAAAGGTAACTGCCAATAACAACCATCTTCACTACTGTACTCCAAAACTGGCTATTGTACTCCATGTTAGGGAAATCCATATCTGAAGATGAATGGCATATGGTCATCCACTAGGACTATGCTTTTCACAGAGCATGAGGAGATTGATGATCAGCCCCTTAATGGAGCCTTTGGATCTCCAAAAACCTCAACATTCTTACCCATGGAAGGTCAACTGCCAAAGTTTGAATAGTGTACTTTTGTTCATAGTTATAATTAAAAAAACATTTTAGAAATAGTTTGCTTTACAGAAAAGATTCCTTGCATGCCAGGAGATAATTTGTTGAATTTCATTTGAGAAGAAAAATCCACCACCTTTCAGTTCTCTTTCTGAACCACATGAAGCAATGACTAAGCAGAGTAAGCAGTTGAAAACCACAGTAAATAAAGCAAACCTATATGTGGCTGAATATTTAAAATAGTGAATAGCCAATCTGTCTGTGTATGTTGTAATTGGGTGTGAATATAATATTGATGATTTAAGTTTTGTAAGTCAAAGAGTTCTTCAACTCTATTAAAGTGAGGACCATTATTCTATTTCTCCTCTTCTTTCCACATATTTTTCTATTACAATTGACTATATGGAAGTTGAGAAGTTGAAGGGGAGCCTCATGAAAAGGATACGATATTAAAAACCAGCTCTTTCTCCATTCCAGTATATTTACATTGTATACCACAATCAATTAATATACAGTACTCTTGGGATGAAAGGAAAGAAGCAGCAGCATTGCTAGATAAGGAATTAAGCATTGCTATAATGCTTGCACACTCCAAGTCTTTAAAATATTAGTAAAAAATAGATTCTTCGTGGTTCTATTCAGAATTGCTCTCTAATATAGCTAGTTCATGAGGGGACTACAGAGAGGCATCTCACATAAAATGTCTTAAGTGCACAGCTCAAGGGAAAAAGACCTGAAATGAAAACTACTGCAACTTCCTACAGACTATTTGAATGTACACTAAATTTTATCATTTAGGAATCACTCATGTAGCTTGTAAAAGTGCCTGAAGTCATTCTAAAGCAAACCTGCCCAATCTGATGAACTCCAGATGTTGTTGGTAACAGAATTCTCATCCCGTATGGCATTGGCATGCAAAACAATGCCCCAGGCTGGAGAAAACAGTTCAACAGTCCAAGGCAGGATTTAATTAATGAAAAGTTCTTAAATACTTAAAAAGTAGGCACTCCAAGCAAACAAGAGTCATGGACTGTTTGTATGATGATTAGAGTATGTCTGAGACATATGTGGGCATTTATAAATGCTAATACAGATTAGGTATCTTCCTGGCTAAGTGACTATCATTTTCGGTATCAACGAATTCCAGTGTATTTGAAGTGAAAATAGAGGGAAATACAGAATATGTATGTATGTTAATATTGACATCCATTACAACTAAGGAACAAAGGCATCTAGGGGGATGGGGGCTTATTGGATTTTGGGGGTTTTATTTCTGTAAGCAGCTCAGAATTGTTGGGCAACCATATAAATTTTATAAATAAATAAATAGTGAGCAAGCAGAATTCCAGTTTGGTTGATTTTTGCCAATCTAGTTCTTAGATGTTGGAAAATTGATAAATACAAAGCACATTAGGGTGGTACAAAAAAGTTGACAAGATTTGTAACCATAAAGACAGTAATTTTGGCAAAATATGGAGCAGCCAAAATTTAAAAATAAAAAGCAGCTTTCTTTTGTTCTGGAGAAGGCGACACACTTGACCTAATGGCTCAATAAATGTTACATTCAACCTTCTTTGTCATGTTTGCACTATATTGCTGTTATTCTTCTAATTCTTCTCCCCCCAATAGATATAATTGGTTCCTACAAAAATATTTTCCCTTTGCATGTTGAAATAAAACATGCAGAAATGTCACCCATTAAGAGTACAATACTCATCTTATTTAGATCTTGACTGCAAATATCTCGATGACCACAATACAGCAGCAAAGAGCATTCTGCATCTTTTTAATGAGTTCATAGGGTTCTGCAACTCAGATACTAATTTGTTAATATCCAGACACAGGAAATGAAGAGTAGCTGCTGCTTGCTGCCACCCGCTTGCTAACAAAGCAAATGCCCCAAACTAACAGAAGGCAAGCAGTGAATTCCTAATATTAGCTGCTAAGAGCAGCAGCAGCAGCAGCAGCAGGGAGCTGTGAAGAAATGGTGCAAGCAATGAGCAACTTCTTATGTTCTATTTCCTAATGGACATTACTGCTTGCTCACTTGGACAGGTAAATTAGTTGCAAACTGATTTTCTCTGGGCAGCAATTGCTGCTGCTATCATCCATAGGATCTACTGCTGCTAATATAAGCAATTATCACCCAGTTTAAATGAGGTGGAGAAGTAGACAGTCTTAATTGCATGGAAAGTGAAACTGGAAGCTGGGAAGCAGAAGGCATCTCCCCCCTTACATCCCTAGCACCATAAAGTGAAGCTAAAGGCATGGAACAAATAGCCAGAGTCAAATATGGGGTGGATTACTGATCTTCTAAGACAAATAACTGTTTCTTGATGGTTGACTTTGTTCTCAGAGTACAATATCATATAATGTATTATATCAGCATAAACCTATCAGTCAAGTTTAGGTAGATCACTTAGATCAGACTGGACAATGTGCAACCTACCAGAAGTTTTGAACTCTACTTCCAACCTCTCAAGGGACATCTGGAGGACCATGTTTTGTCCTCTCCGTAAATTAAAAATGTATTTTAGAGGTGATAAAGACAACTCCTAGGAGCAAGCATAGTTATCATTCTTTAATGCCCATCCTTAAAGAAAGTACATGGTGTTTATGCTTTCAGTTTATCTGGCAGGTGCGTTGATATTGTATACAAACTTTTCCCAGTTTAGAGCCCTTTTGTGTTGGATTACTACATCCAACTGCCCCATCAAGAGAGCTTGAGAAAATCGAAATTTTAGTTCTTCATATCTGAAAATACATCCTTTTTTCATAATTTTGCTCCTCCTCCTTGCTTGCTTTAAGGGTTATCTGTTATTTTATTTTATTGTTCTTATAGCTTATTGACTTCACTGGTTCAAATTAACAACTGCATGAAATGTTATTTATATAGCTTTTGTAGTTCAGCCAATAATGTAATTTACAACTTGAACCTTTAGTTTCAGCTGTATCTATCTAAATCTTCTCATCATATATTTTCCTTGTTTTGGGGCTCTTTTCCCTTATCTTTTGTTATAATGCCAATGGCTTAAAAATTGTTTTAAGTCCCTAAAACTATGGAATTGAGTAGAACACGGGGGAGACAGATGGTAACACAGACACTTGATTAACACAAAAACAAAAGAATTAGCCTTTATTTAATAACTAAAATGGTTTTCAAATAGATTTCACTTACTTGTATAAGGTACCTATATCACCAGTTCTAATCTACCCTGGCATCAAAAGTACTCTTAGTCCCTGAAGCAGAGGATCCACAATCGAGCTCAGAAAAGTCAAGATGGCAGCCAATCAAAAGAAAGAATATATTCACAGGCTATGACAGTGGTCTTCCACCAGACCTATCCTTCCATCTACATATCCCAACAAGTTCCTGCCTCCTGCTGGAATAAAAACATCCTTTGTGTTGCCATGTTTGATTGGCAGTTCTCCCCCTGCCCCCAGATTATCACCTTTTCCAACTGTATCCATCATGCAATATTGCCAGTGATTCAGCTCATGAAGATTTGCTTCATGCAAGAAACAATTAACTGCAAGTTCTTCAACCTGTGATTGAAATGGTTAAAACATACAGTTTCTTCCATACTATTCCTATCCACAGCTTGAAAGTTCTTGGGGGCTCCTAATTATCTGGGCTGGAGCTCTGTGAGACTCAGAGACCATATATTGATTTGAACTATGTTTTGACTAGGATTTATTGAATAAGCCACATATATTGTGGGGTTTGCACAATACAATAAGCTTTACATTTGATTTAATAAATTATAACAGTTGGAAACTGGTAAGATTCTAAGTGAAAAATCAAGTAAACTGCGTTACAATTAGTGTAACGTCTGAGCCCTGTTTCAGTCTGCACCCTCAAGACTTATGAGCTGAGTTCCACCACGTGTTTATTGGACCCGTGCCCTCCTGGCTGGTCTATGCGGCTCGGGAGGGGACACGAGGCTGGCTCCAGGCAGTGATAACTGCTTCTTTGAGTGAGGGTATTTTTCCCACCGCCTTGAAGGAGGCGGTGGTGAGACCTCTCCTCAAGAAGCCTGCCCTGGACCCAGCTGTTTTAAACAACTATCATCCGGTCTCCAACCTTCGCTTTCTTGCAAAGATTGTTGAGAGTGTGGTGGCGCATCAGCTCCCTTTGTTCCTGGAAGAAGCTGGTTATCTGGACTCATACCAATCGGGCTTCAGGCCCGGGTACAGCACAGAGACGGCATTGGTCGCGCTGGTAAATGATCTCTGGCGGGCTTGGGACAGGGGTTGTTCCTCTGTCCTAGTCCTGTTAGACCTCTCAGCGGCTTTTGATGCCATCGACCATGGCATCTTACTGCAGCGTCTCAGGGGGTTGATAGTGGGAGGCACTGTCTTGCAGTGGTTCTCCTCCTACCTCCTGGGACGTTCGCAATCGGTGTTGGCAGGAGGGCAGAGGTCGGACTCGAGGCCTCTCATTTGTGGAGTCCCTCAGGGGTCGGTCCTCTCGCCTCTCCTGTTCAACATCTATATCAGGGGTGTCAAACTCAATTTCATTGAGGGCCGCATCAGCATTGTGGTTGCCCTCAGGGGGCCGGGTGGGTATGGTTTGAGACAAGGCAGAGGGGGCCGTTCCCTCACTGTTTCCAGGATGGCTTTGCGGGCCGCATGAAACCACTTCGTGGGCTGGATCCGGCCCCCGGGCCTTGTGTTTGACATGTCTGATCTATATGAAGCCACTGGGTGAGATCATTCGTGGTTTTGGGGTTGGGTATCATCAGTATACTGATGATACCCAGCTCTTCATCTCCACCCCAAACCACCCCAGTGATGCCCTCGATGTGATGTCCCGTTGCCTGGAGGCGGTTAGGGTCTGGATGGGGAGGAACAGGCTTTGGCTCAATCCCGACAAGACTGAGTGGTTGTGCGTGTCGGCATCTTGGGAAATTCAGATTATTCCACCTCTAACTATGGGGGGTGAGCTATTTCCCCCCGTAGATAGGGCTCGCAACTTGGGTGTCCTCCTAGATTCACAGCTCTCGTTGGAAGATCATATAGGAGCTGTGACTAGGGGGGCCTTTGCCCAGGTTCGCCTGGTGCGCCAGCTGCAGTCCTATCTGGACCGGGATGCCTTGCGTACAGTCACTCACATGCTCATGACCTCTCGTTTAGACTACTGCAATGCTCTCTACATGGGGCTGCCCTTGAGGACCACACAGAGGCTTCAGCTGGTGCAGAATGCAGCCGCGCGAGTGGTGTTGGGGGTCTCCCGATACTCCCATGTAACACCTCTACTCCGTGAGCTGCATTGGCTTCCGGTTGCCCTACGGGTGAGATTCAAGGTGCTGGTGATGACCTATAAAGCCCTAAATGGCATGGGTCCTGTTTATTTACGGGAGCACCTGCTGCCGGCATCAACTTCCCTTCGTCCAGTGTGCTCCCAGAGAGGGCCTCCTCAGGGTGCCATCGATGAGTGTCGACTGACGACCCCCAGGGGGAGGGCGTTCTCTGTGGGCGCGCCAGACCTTTGGAACCGTTTACCGGTTGAGCTCCGGATGGCTCCTGACCTTCGCTCCTTCCGTCGTGATCTAAAAACTTATTTATTTGAATCAGCTGGCCTGGTCTGAGGGGTTTGGGAATTTTAATATTAATTTTAATTAATTTTATTGTAATTGGGCTTAATGTTTAATTCTATCTTAACTTTTGTACACTGTATTTTTTATTGTATTTATTGCCCTGTACACCGCCCTGAGTCCTTCGGGAGAAGGGCGGTATAGAAATTAAATTATGATGATGATGATGATGATGATGTCTGGAATGAGTATAATAGTAGGGGAGATTATTGAAAAATATAAGATCTTTGCCTCTATTCTTTTGTTCCTAAATAACTAAACCGATGGGAGGAGGAGTGAGTCCAGTAACTGTGAGGATGATGTACCATGCAGATTTGGAAATGATTCTCTTGCTCTCGAGTTTGGACCTGACTCCAGAGAAATGGGACACTTTGCCGCAGCTACCTTGCCATGGCCACCGTGCCACTGCAAACTCACCACAGCCAACTTACCACAGGACAACTCGCCATGGCCAACTCACTGCAGGATAACTCACCACAGGACAATTCAATAATTCAATTTAATTATTTAAAATAATTTAACAAATATTTAAATTTTTGTCATTATTCACATTTCATTTTGCTCCTCCTTCTGCATGATTTAATGATTCTATTGCTCAATTTTTTGATATTCTTTAAAATTTTGTCCTGTGGTGAGTTCTTTTATAGTGAGTTAGCTATGGCAAATTGTCCTGTGGCGAGTTGGCCATAGAAATCTGGCTTTGGAGAGTTGTCCTAAACCCAACTCCAGACAGCAAAACTTCAGCATTTCTACTTTACAGCAATAGATCGTTAGACTCTTGGTTTCATCCTACTCTGCTACTGGGAACAGGCATACATCTTCTCTTTCTAGTTAGAAGGATTAGGGCACTTTGTGAAGCATGCTTGGTTCTTTCTTCCATCTCCATCTTTCTAGGTTTGTTGCATGAAGCTGCTCCCTTACTTTGATCAATGATAGGACTGGTTCTGACCTATCCTTTTTATTTAGAAAGATATTTGATTTTTTTTAAAAAAGTGCTTAGGAAATCAGTCATTGATATCTATGTCGGAGGCCAAAAAGGTACCCTGACATCACATAATATTTGTGTTTTTATTTCTTTGATTGTGCGGAAAAATCACGAGTGTTAAATATTGGATAAAAAGTCAGCCTAGCCAGATTGTAAGCTGCATCAGATTGATGCTACCGAAACCTAAGTAATGCAGCTATACCCTAACATTCTCATATGGTATTTTTGACAGTCACTTTTCCATATCACAGCAACTATCTGCATGACATTCAAACACTCATTAATAGAGCATTTCCATAGTAACAGATGCTCATGGTAAAGACCTATATGGGCTACAGAAAGCTGTTTTTTTTATAAAATGAAAATGAATATATTATGACTTTTAAGATACAGCCTACAAAATAGCTCTTGGCTTTCTCTTTTGTTGTAGGGAGATGTGTTTTCACAGCAAATGGTAACATTCCCAAATGTTCCAGATAAAGTAATATAGTTTTGCTAATGTTTTCTGAGGGTACCATTACTTGATTGACTGGGGCAGGGAGTCACCCTTAGCAAGGGAATAAATATAGACCGTGCAGAAGTATAATCAACCCAGTGGCACTAGAAATAGTCCTGCCTTGTGGAGCTTTCCAGGATACAAATAGAATTTGGCACATATCACTGTAACATTAGCCGCTTTGCAATATATTTAAGCTTTTACAGGTCTTGTTTCATTTAGTAAGATTGTTGGGATTTGGAAGAAAGACATCTATTTGTTTTTGCCAGAGATCTTTTCTTCTAGTTTCACAGCTTTGTGTTTTTCTGATTTCTACTGCTTAGAATAAAATGCTGGGCATGTATTTATAGTGAATTTGTTCCAGGTACTTCAGTTGTTTTTCATTGGTTTCATTCTAAGGAATATCCAAGACAGACTTGTATGAATTAACTTACTGAATAGAGAAAAGTAGGTTTATTTTTCCTTTCCAGAGTAAAAAAAAATGCTCTGATCAGTGAGTTATTTGGCTAAATGAATTATACTTCAGTAAACATAAAAGTACTGTAAATGCCTTTAGGACTTCGACTTCAGTGGGTGTAATGAAAAATGTAATAAATTTCCACATACATATAGTCCCTGACTTACGAACACAACTGAGGCCAAAATTTTCATTGCTAAGCAAGGCAGTTGTTATTTGAGTTATGCCTCATTTTATGACCTTTATTGCTATGGTTGTTAAACAAATCACTGCAATTTTTAAGTGAATTATATGTTCCTTAAGAGAATCTAGCTTTCCCCATTGTCTTTGCTTGTCAGAAACTGGCTGGGAAGGTTACAAGTGATCACATGACCCTAGGACAGGCCAACAGTCATGAGTACATGCCAATTGGCAAGTGCTCAAATTCTGATCACGTTACCATGGGGATGCTGCAACGCTTATGTGAAAACTAGTCGTAAATCATTTTTTTCAATTCTGTTGTAACTTGGAATGGTCACTAAATGGATAGTTGTAAGTCATATAACCTCCATAATCTAAACTCTGTGGACACACTACCGCAGTGCTGTAAGAATCTCATTCAATGCACATCTCTAAATATGAGAGCCAAATTTAAAGTACTTTTATCATCCAGTTTAGAAATAATATATAAGAACATATCTGAAAAATATAACTGAACATTTTTTTAGAAAAATAATTTATATAAGTTTACAAATTTGTGGGCATACAGTAAGATTTCACCAGAGCCTGATATGTGGTAAGATTAAAAAAAAATCACATTATACATGAAGCTGTTGTGCATTAATTTAAATTTGTTCTAAAATAAGACAGTCATAGATATCATTGGATCTGAATTTATCAGTTGGGAGCAAAGAATTAAATTCCCTCAACTAGTTTATTCTCTCAAAAGCACATTTAGTTTTGGTAATGCGGCCGCGCGAGTTGTAATGGGGGTTTCCCGATACTCCCATGTAACACCTCTACTCCGCGAGCTGCATTGGCTTCCGGTTGCCCTCCGGGTGAAATTCAAGGTGCTGGTTATCACCTATAAAGCCCTACATGGCCTGGGTCTGGGATATTTGAGGGAACACCTGCTGCCGGCATCAAACGCCCTTCGCCCAGTGCGCTCCCACAGGGAGGGTCTTCTCAGGGTTCCGCCGGTGAGAGATTGCCGGCGGGTGACACCCAGGGATAGGGCCTTCTCAGTGGGAGCGCCTGCCCTCTGGAACCAGCTGCCGGTGGAGCTGAGGACTGCCCCCGACCTCCGATCATTCCGCCGGGGCCTGAAGACCTGGCTCTTTCAGCTCTCGGGCCCAGACTGAGGAGGAATTTTTAATTTGGGGTTCTTTTTAACTGACTACAGGGTTAATTTAATACTTTTTAATTTGTTCTTAATTTTTGTATTTTGGATTTTTAATTCCCTGTAAACCGCCCTGAGTCCTCAGGGAATAGGGCGGTATATAAATATAACTAAATAAAAATAAACTAAATAATTGTGAATTTCAAGAAATTTCTCA
This sequence comes from Vipera ursinii, assembly GCF_947247035.1. NCBI lineage: Eukaryota > Metazoa > Chordata > Lepidosauria > Squamata > Viperidae > Vipera > Vipera ursinii. The sequence goes on from NC_139514.1 coordinate 65,041,472, forward strand.
AAACAATTTATATGGCAGTAACTACTGCATATTTTATAGATATTTAATGCATGTAGCAGCTTGCCAATCGATGTTGGGAGAGGAAAAATGCTGTGATGGTGTTCATATTGGGAAGAAATAAGGTTTGGCAGGAATAAAGTTGTCCTCTTTTGAAGAAAATTATTTGATAATGAAACAAAACATTTTAACTTTTACTATAGCAGATATTTTTCACAGGTTAACAACAATTGAAAGAAGCTCTTTTATTATAAGAATGGAATAAAAAAATGTTAGGATATCTATCTGAAAATGAGCAAAACAAATTAATAGTGCAGTATTTTTTTCTGGCAAATGATTCAATGTGCTTATCCTTACTGTTTGTCCAATTACTAGATGCTGGAAAAGCCCGTGATATAGAAAAGTTCAAATATGTTTGAATTACAAGCTTGTCAGGGTCTTGATATACCTTTTATACATTATTTGAATGGACTACATATAGTAGTCACACAGAAGTTCGCTCCAGTTTTTGTCTTCTACTCCCCCCATCTCATTCATGGCAGAGGCACCTTTGAAGGTGCTTCCAGGTTGAAAGGATTAGCCAGTGACATCACAGTTGCCTGGGGGATACCCTTGGGGGCTCCTTTCACATCCCCGTCAACGAGCTGAAGTGAATGATGGGAACTGATCCTGCCATGCAGCAGCAGTGAAAGTACTATTGGAAAATAATCTCTAGGGGCTAACCAGTTTAGTTCCTCATCTGCTACATTAACATGCCAATCTTATTATCTGCAATGGTATGGAGGATTTAGCATAACAGGACTGTGCCAATATAAAGATAAAAATATTGTAATTTGATTATTACCGCTGCACAATTCTAATTCAACTTTGCCAGTGTCTTCAGGGCAAACAATAAGAGAAAGGAGAACTCTGGAAGGCCAAAGGTACAAGATCTGACCGACCAGTCTCACTGAGGTCATCCCTACTTAAGAAAGAACTTTGAGAAATGGAAATAATTTGCTCTGTTCCATCTGCTCAGTACAGGTTTTACCTACATGAGTCTAATAGTATGCCCAGCACTAAAGTGACAAGTAGCTAATATCAACTGAAATTTTCTAGAATTTATGAGTTGTCAGTATTATAAGCAAATTTGGTATTTTTCCATATCACAGGGCAATATTTTTGTTTAGCATATATCAGGGATATAACAAGTAGATACACCAAAGATGATGGGAACACATTTTATGGATCCTTCTGGCCTAATTCACTGCAAAATTGTAAATTGTTTGATTCTGTCTTCTCTGGCACCACATCTGATACCTTTCAAGAGGGAAGGGATAATTGTTTACTAGGTTTTATGATATTAGAACAGTTCCTTTAAACATTACCTCATGAAAGAGTGCAGCATTAAGAATTCAAAACCACTTTTTTGAAGAGTTCAACTGATTTCCTTGATTTATAGTTTATAGTAGAGACTCCAGAGGCAGAAATTCTAGTTGGACATTGTGACTTATGTTACATATTATGTATAGCAGCACATTGAGCCTCTTTTTGTATACTAATAGTGTACAGCCTGTAACAACGTCTGGTAGCTTAAGACATTATACAACATTCACATTTGTGAGACAAAATTTAGGCATCTGAGGCTTGTTTCATGGATTTGATAGGATTTGCTAAATATATTCCTTTCCCAACCTGCCATTAGATCTCCTAACATATAAGAGAATGCTATCAAATCTAGCATAGGAAAGCAGGGATAATAATAATAATAATAATAATAATAATAATAATAATAATAATAATAATAATAACAACAACAACAACAACAACAACAACAACAACTGAAAAACTGATAACAGATAATTGAATGTGTTTATATGTATTAGTAATTTTGTTTTTTTCTTTAAAAACGCTAGAAAATTATGTTATATTAAAATATATAGGGGATTAATTCCACTTTAAAATATTTATTAATTCAGAAAAGAAGGCAACTGCGAAATGACCGTAAATTAACAGTGATAGCTCTATTTAGCCTTGCGTAAATTTGAATTTCTTGGCCATCGTTGGTTTGCTTTTGTTTAACAGCTTGCATATATGGTTCTATTCAGAAAAAGAAAAAGAAGAAAGAAAAAAAGAAGCAAGAGAAATAAAAGTTAGATGTAATGGCTAAGATCCACAATAGCTGACTCATGGAACTGAGTTATTGCTGTACTGAAAGTTTTATATAGCCTCTGTGTCCAAATGTACACTTACTGCTTCTTCAGCCTTGACAGTTGACCTTTCAATGTGTGGGCACACTGCCCCAGGGGCAGCAGCATTGGCAGGGCAGACACGGCAGTATGCTATTTAGTAACCCATCCCTACTGTCTTTATCTCAGATAGCAACCCAAGCTGACACTCATTGTATTGGGTGAATGTAAATGTCACTGTACTTTTTATGTGAAGGCCAATCCACAAACTTTCACATTTCCCCCTTCACATGCTGCTCTGGATGCTCCTGGTTTTAATTTGAAAACAGCCATCCAAATCCCATTGTTATAATCAATATGATTTTCTTGTCTTGGCAATATTTAGGGGTGGTGGTTCTTCTTTTTTTTTTTTTAAAAAAAAGGGCAAAACAAACCAATTAGTCAGACTGTTGTAATTTGGTCAACCACCCGGGTACTATCCATATCTACCATTTCAACACATTCTATTTCCTCCCGATTCTCAGGAGTTTTCTTCTCTTTCCTTTTTTTCTTTGATGGTGGCACAAAAGTTAGTATCACAGGTAAAATGGCAAAGCAATGAAAGAATGTGACTAACGCTATCAAAAACAAGCACCTGAACAGTGTACGGGTCAGATTTGAAGGCACAGCTGCGAGAGGAATCAGACCAACAATGTAGCAGAGGTAGCTCTGTAAAATCGCTACCCCGTGCACTTCCAGGGCATTCTTTACCCATTTAGTTCTTGTGAAATCTTTGCCCAGGACAAATGTTGACAAGAGAGGTGCACAGTTGTCAACTGTATAATTAATTCCATAAATTAAGCACAACACAGAAATACAGTCCAGCTCAACTTTCCACAGGGTCATAAAACCTATAACTCCAAATTCGACTGAGGCAACGGTGAGTGTGAGCCATACATTGATGAGAGAATCTGCCACCAGGAATGCAGAGAAGAAGAGCAGGAATAAAGCACTAATACAGGAGTTCTGCAAGGGGGCCCCCACATAGGAGGCGTAACGATCCATGTAGACAAAGGATGGGTTGAAAACAATAAATTTCACCTTAGATTTGAGAGAGAGCTTTCGTAAGGTTTCCAGGAGGTGATAGAGTTCTTCTCGTTTGGTATTCATGGTCTTAGCTACCAAGAACATTCGAGAGGCCACCACTTCAACTTCGTTATTGTACTTTTTGGAAAAAATGATATCCTCTGAAAAATGGGCAAACTGGGGAGCTTTCAGAAAGGAGTTCCTCAGCATATCGGTAAAATTCTTCTTAGATAATCCAGTTGATACATTGAGCTTTCTCAGATAATTCAAATAGCTCTCAAACCAAGATATCCTTACAAACCCCTTGGTATACTCTAGCATGTCATCTTGAACGGTCACATTCCAATATTCTATTGATTCATAAATATAAAACCCAATGACAGGACTATAATTGCTGAAGTACTTCTGCTGAGCAGTAGTGTACTCCATGGTTCGTGTTGCACTTGCTACAATGTTACTGAGGTCTGACTCTTCGCTGACCTGCAAGTAGCCCATTAAGGCAAAGGAAATATAAATAAGGTAAAAGAGAACTACAAAAGGCTTGACATAAGTGTTTGTTATCCAGTCAGAGTAATAACGTTTGAGGAAACACACCAAAAGGTGGCTTTCATAACTGTTTGTTTCCTCTGACTCTGCTGTATCCTCGCTAAATTTGGCTGTCAGAAGAAACCTATACCAAGCAGGCTTCTCTTGCAATACCTCTGGTTTTGGTACCTTTCGGCAGAAGATACTATGCTGGTAGTTGTTTTCTATGTAGCCAGTAAACACGAGGCTGGAACCATAAAAGGAGAGTACATAGAGGTAGTTGAAGAAAATTGCAATACAAGAATTGCAGCAGAAGATCCGGGTTGCTTCAATGTTGGTGAAAGGGCTGGCACCAATCCCAAAAGTCACCAGATACATGGCAGTGGTGAGAGAAAAGGAGAGCATGGAGTCTGCGAACACAGCTGCAGTTCTCTCTTTTACATGTTGGTCTTCTCTAGTTTTCCTCCAGGAAGACAACATTTCAAAAGTTCCATATAATCCGTGCCCTAGAATGAAGAAAAGAGCAATTGTAATGCTGTTATACAATGAGAAAGTCAGGTGGCTCCTACAAATGAGGATATAGCTAATTGTGCATTGCACGACCTGGGTAATTTAGGAAGAAATTGTCCTGGTGTAGGCAGATGTTCATATACGTTGACAAGTTATTTTAAAAGATGGAATTACAGTAATTGCTGCTGGTAAGTAATCTGTGCCAGAAAAGTTGTAGCCAAGAAGAATTATGCGAACAAGTTCAGTTATCCAGTTAAAGCTAAACTATGCATTTTTCATGCCATGGTTTTACTTTGTGAAAAGTAACCAAAGTTAAAGAAACTTCAGTAATATTTTATCAATACTGCAGTTAAACAAAAAACTTAAACATGAAGTCTATGTTATGTGGGATGCAATTAAGATTAATTTGAACCATGGCACAAGTATTTTTTTCTTATTTTTTTCTTTGATAAAACATGCTCAGAAAAAGCCTTTGTGGATACTGTGAAAATGTACAGATGGGTCTTTTCACACAATGGAAATGCTTATTTTTAAAGCAAGAGCATCCTTTTTAACGTTTGAAAATGGATTTGGCGTCATATGATTTAGGTAACTATGATATCCTGATATTTATTTTCAAAATAGATTAAGGTGCTTGATTCAGTCACAACACTGTGAAACAAAAAGGCTAGAATTGTTTCTAAAAGTCACAAAAGTAGGTTAGATTGATTATGCATTGAATTCATAATTCTGTGCAAAATTCTATATGCGTGGAATCAAGAGGTTGCCTAGCCCAGACAATAATCTAGATGATAGACATGAATGAACTGAAATATTATTATAGTTTTGTCATGAATAAAGCTATGGTACAAATATACTGTATATTGACCACTATATTTAAACTTTTAAGGTATAGAAAATTTTAGGTATCTGTTTCACTAGACTAGTTACATGTATATCAGTTTTGATTCTATAAGTAACTAATCAGTACTAAATCCAATTTGTTTTTGTGGCTGAATTCAGTGGGATTAATGGTGTCATGGTTGATTCTCCACTCAGTCCGGCTCACAATCAGACAACAGAAACAGGGAGGCAGGAGGGAAAGGATTGGAATGCAAGGCTTGAGAAAGAACCGAGGAATTCAAGTAAGCCAATGCAGCCCAAGGTCAAATGCTGGGAAAACTCTGAGGTGTTCCAAATGCTCCCAAAACAAAATGAATACAATTGATTGGTGGACAGTGAACCATGGGGAGACCCAGGGGAAAAAGGGGATTTTACCTAGGGTGGTTTTCACAAGAAAACTTTTAGAACTGGCTTTGCTACTTCTGTGCCTATGTGGAATTATCAGTAAAGTTATACTCTTATTAAAATAATGTCCCGGGAGTTTCTTTTGCTGCATTTATCAAGGGGACGGTTGACAGGTGGTGATGGGGATCCAGTCTAAATAACTGATTTAGCATCATAGCAAAAATTAGAGTTTTATTTCCCTATAAAATTTTGGCTCTTAAGGATACCCCATATACAGTTATTTTAACAATGGAAGATATACACCTATGTACCATATGTGCAGCTCTGGCTTTGAAATGGAGCTAAGCGCCAACCCCTATAGTCGGGTATGAGCCTGGTCATTTCCTACACATGCCCTTTTTATGAAGCACTACTTCTGCAGAATATTATGTCATCTTTGTAAATCAGTTTTCAGTTTTCCAGAGTCCTCCAAAACTACCACTATTCTATTTACCTAGCTACTGTAATTATACTACGCTTTGAATAGGATAGAGGATCGGGATAAGCCCTCGCTTGTTCTCAGACATCAAATGATTTTTCCCTCAGAAACAGCTGGACAGACTTTAATCACTTGACTATTGCTGAGAAATCCGAGTGTTAATGCCAACAAATTTCAAATCTGGGACAAGCAAGGTCAATGGGGAAGCCAATTCACTTAACAACCATGTTACTAACTTATCAACATCAACTTAACAAGTGATTCATTTAACAACTATGGCAAGAAATGTCATAAAATAGGACAAAATTCACTTAAAAACTTTCTTACTTAGCAATGGAAATTTTGGGCTCAGTTGTGGTTGTAAGTTGAGGACTACCTGTACTTGTAGCTTACCTTCACTGATACAGGTCCGTGCATCAGGGGAACTCTGTTGATTATAGTGTAACCTACAGAATGTCACACAAGGTCCTTCCGAGGTAGGTAAAATGAGGACCCAGATTGTTGGGGGTAATAAGCTGACTTTGTAATAATGCCGCTTGGGGCCCCCCGAAAGCCCTAATAAGCAGGCATATACATAGAATGAAGGCTACTGCTAAGCACATTGGTTTGTGCTTAAATTGTAAGCCGCCCTGAGTCTTCGGAAAAGGGCGGGATATAAATGGGATTAAAATAAAATAAAAAAAATAAAAAATACTCAGCATCTCTTCACCCACTATTTTCTGATTGAGTCTTGGACTGTGTTTGTTTAGTTTGAGGGAATATTTATAGAAGATTATGTTGAATGTTTTTCATTCATATAATTTTATGTAATTGCACTGCTTTCTGTTTTGGTATTTGCATTTAGCACTGAACTTTGCAGTATTTGTTTCTTGATATAGCCAGTACAGAAGTTTGAGTCAAAATGTTACAAATTGGATCAAATGCTTATATATTCATTGCAAAATAAATCCTACCTGGAACAGACAGAACACTCTACTTCAAAGGTTTAATCAATATACTTTGTTTTCATGCAGTGCAATCCTATAAGTGTTTATTTAAATTACTGTTATATTATACCACCAAAACCAATCTTTGAAAGCTAAACTTATTCAGAAAATCAGAACATTTCTTTTGGGTTGTTGCCCATTTAAACACACATTTCTGCATTTGCTTTGCTAAAAGCTTCAGAATGTTATCTCTGCAATCATGACGGGCTAAAATTTTCCTCTAAAAATGATCGAGAGAGATTGTTGCAGGGATTCTAATCAATACTTCCTGCAAGTCATTTCTCTTGTCCTAACATTGTTATACTTACTATTTTTGCCAGGTTTTTAGAGCTGAACTGATTAATCACAGCCTCCTAATTAATGGCACTCTGGTACAGATAGCCTGTTTTAGATGCTTGGGTACTTAAAGCCATTCCTGTGGTAAACAAGAATCAGTACAGAGGTTCTGCTTCGATGACATTTATTGCAGATAACAGGACATTACTACAGTATTCATGCATTCTTGGAATGGGCTACTGAAAATAAGATTGAACACTGTTGCCATTAATGTTGGGGTTTGTGTGCTACTGTAATGAATTCAAGATCAATGCCTGAAGAAAATGGGCTTTCTCAGATAGGTCTGTTTTCATAGAATTAATCTGGAATGATGGCAAAAGGTTACAAATATCTTTCTGGGTTCATGCTGAATGCCCATTCTTCCTGGGATGCCATCTAGGGCACACATTGATAAATTAGTTGGCTTCTGACTGATACGTTCAGTTTATTTCTAGAGGGCTTGATTGAGCTAATGAGATGCAAGTACTGAGTCTGCCAATATTATAAGCCTTTAGGTAAAAATATTTCTAAACAGAATACCAATTCCATATTAAAAGGTAGGATAATTTAATTTTATCTTCCCACATGTGCCACTTTAAAAATAAATTAAAAAGCCATTTATGTAAAGAACACCCCAAATGTCAATTTAATTCCCAAATATTGTATCTAAAAACTTTTATAATGGTTTACCTGTAGCAAGTATTTTAATGGCACTGAAAAAAGTGACTTATGACCATTTTTCACATTCATAATTGCTGCAGCATCACCATGGTCACATGGTGATGGACCCTTGGCAACTGGTTCATATTTATGACAGTTGCAGCATCCAAGGACATGTGACTACCTTTTGTAATCTTCTGACAAGCAAAGTCAACGGGGAAGCTAAATTTATTTAACAACCGTGTTACCAACTTAACCACTACAGTAGTTCACTTAACAACTATGGCAAGAAAGGTCATAAAGTGGGCAAAACTCACTTAACAACTTGTTTAGCAACAGAAATTTGCAGTTGTGGTTGTAAATCAAGGACTATACACCCTTTCCTTTCTAAACCATTTTCTCACAAAATTTGCTTTTTTAATTATTAGGCCAGGCTGTTTTAGATTTCTGGAAGCTACAATCAAACATCTGTGGAGAAAAGCATCCTGGAAAGCTTGCTTTAAGCCATACCGTTTCACATTTAAATTTTATTTCATAACCTATCATCAAACTGTGGTAAGATCTTTAAGGGGGGAAAGCAAATTTGGTTGCTTATGCTTACATTTTTAATTTTTAACTTCCTTCTAGTTATTGCATACGTTTCTGTAAATTAAACAAACAAACAACATGCCAAAATTCAAACCTTCACATGAAGTTATTCACAAATCATATTTATCCATAAGGCAAATAGGACTAAAAATTTTTTAAAATGTCAAAGGATTGTGTAGTTTTTCACAGGAGATCCATTATATTAAATGTCTCTTCTGCAGCAATAAACTATAATATGTCCTATCATATTAATCCACGTGCAATTGGGTTGGTAGAAGCAGAATTCCCTTGCCGTGTTTACTATGAAAGCCTTTTGGCTATAAAGGGAGGTCTGGGTGTTGGATATGGGTGGACAGCAGAGGAAGAAAGAATCTCCAAATAATTCATTGGGGACACCTTGCTCAAGTTTAAATTCCTGATATTAAATATTGATAACTCTTTGTAGATTTAAGTTTAATCATTAATACATGGGTTTGCAGTATTATTAGAACTTAAGCAGCTGAATTGCCTGCAGCTTTGATGACAAATAGATACCCTTTTTGTTCCTAGGATATATACATTTTAAAAAATGCTTTGAAGGGAAATGGCAATGATTTGGTGATAGCACAGAGAAGCAGAAGCATCCCTCCACACACATATTTTTGGCTTTATTTGATTTTTTTACAAAGGAAAATAGGTGCATTGGAGGCTGAAAAAAAGTGTTCATTAATTATCTGAAATGTAAATCCTTGTAAAAAATCTGCCCACATCCTTGGGCCTTTTCAATTCTTTCAATTTCAATTGGACAGGGATGTTAGGACCCACCCCAAACCACGTCTTAGGAAGACAAAACTCTTGGAGCCAAATTTTAGTCCAAAAGAAATCTTTACTATGACATGCTTGTTTGTAGGAATACAAGACAGGACTTAATATTGTTCCACAAACTAAACCATTATAAAGAGTTCCCAGTTCAACCCCCCCCCTTTAACCCCATTTGGTCAGTCCCCCATCATTTACCTCGTATCATCCCTCTCGTGGGATAAAGGAACTTAGGACCTTTTATGTTTATTGCTCTCTTCCGTAACACAAGCCAGATGTTCCTACCCTAACCCCCCCTTTTGTTTCCCCAGTTCAAAAGGCTTCTCTTTTTCCTTTGAAATGCCTAATACAGGCTCAATACACATCCGTTCCCTCCTCCTTGGGAGATGGCAGGATCCATGGAATAATGTTTTAAACATACATTTATGAATATGATATAAATGGATTCTGACAAGGGAACTAAAATAATTTATTTATTAAAGAACTTCCATTTCTCTTATCACTCATGCAAGAATATATTTACACATACACGTACATGCATGGGAGACAGCCAATTTTAAAACAGAAGGAAATGGATCTTGAAAAAAAGATGGCAAACCATCTCCCTTTCAGGAGGTTATTTTATAGTTACAGCAATTTCACCTCCTCAAAGGTCATCTGGAAGAGCAAAGAAACAGGAAGAAGGCAAAGGTCCTTCCAGCATCCTTCCTTATAATCACCCGCTAAGTGCAGAATAAGATCTCTAACTGTATTTCTGAGCATTTTGGATGCAATGGGACATCATTTGCAATCCTATCATACAAAACTAGAATAGATGTGTACAGAATATTTGGCATCTATTTGTGGTCAGATGTCTGCTGTTCATCTTTGTTCTCCAAATTGTTTTACGGTTGCTTCCGCTGGGTAGGTCATGACTGTCAATTTGATAACTAGCACAGTGCCCCCATTAAAACTAATTGGGAACAGTTAAACTCCCCAGGCATAAAAACTATCAAAAAAGTACAGCCACTGACTGACATCCTATTGTTAATTGTGTTTTAAATAGTTATGGTCTATTCTCAACAGGGAAAATAATTAAGCTCACTTTCACTGCCTCCATAAAGACAAAATGACCTTTTTAAAAAAAGAAAAGGAGGCAAAAATAAAAATAAAACAGATTGCTTGCCAGTGTAGAAACCTACACATTTTATAGTTCCTCTAAATACTGTAGACAAAGTTGTCTTAAACTTTGGTATCATACTCAAAGATGCAATTTTTTTATTCAGCCAACTGTTCTAAAATCAAATCCTAGCAATTTTATGAAATGACAGCCCAGCAATAAGAACTAATTCTAAAGTATTTAGGATTCTTTTATTAATTTGACAGAACGTAGGGGCAGTACAGTAGCATTCAGTGCCCACCAATTGTTGTTGTTGTTGTTTTATACTGGGTTTTACCAGTATAAACTATTGGATTTTCATTTTACTCATTTTTCTTTATAAAAAAGAACCTTCCTTTTACTATGTCTCTGTCTTTGACAATCAGGTTATATCACCTCTCTTGGGGAATAATACAGCGATATGTTGAACTGGCCCATAATCCTGAGAAACATATGTCACAGCTTTTCATTTCCTCACCTGCAAGAAATCATGTTGGAATCAAGCTTAGAAGAGATTTTTCACATTGAACATGAAAAAAATTAAACTTGTTTTTCTCAGCACCTCAAAAAGAGACTGATCGATCTTTGCTTCTGTAGTAGCTAATGGGAGAGAATGGATTTGGGATCAGAGAAATGGAATTAATGCTACCTTTGATTCCCTGGACTAAAGCAGAGTTCTATGATTCCTTCTTTAGCTAAGACTGTGGGATACAGTTGGGCTCAGACCCAATATTATATGCTTTTGTGTGTGCTACATTATTCATGTCTAGCTGGTGTACCTCATATAGCATTTTTTCAAATATCACTGGAAACTACTGATTCAGTATGTTGTAAATATTTCCTTCATAAAACCCTTCTGCAGTGCCTCAGTTCTTATAAGAATATATAAAATGACCTGTCTGAAAAAGATAGCACTAGAGAAGTAGAAATATGATATTAATGGGATGGGATGGACATTTTGTGATGAGCATGTACTAATCAAAAAAATACGAGAAGAGGAATCAGCAGCTTTGGATAAAAATCTTGGAAATCTGACACATTTGGTTTCCTTGTGGGTCTTGTCTTCAATGACATCTTTCTTTCTCAGCCATCAATAATTTAGGCCTAACCAATACAAAAGAGAACAAATAGCATTACTGAGACATTTAGGGATTTTTTTAAAGGAATGTCTTTCATACAGGTATGGGGAGGGGGGAGGAAAAGTATCTAAAGATTTGAAATCTTTTTGAATAAGAACATGATTTAGCCCTAAGGCTGCAGTAAAACATAGCCGAAGGGTTTCAGAGACCAGTCCAATTTTACATTTTTAATAAACATGCAGTCTACTATAGGATGCCCAGCTCCATATAGCTGACTACATCAAACACAGCTATTTTCCTGAACTTATTCATGAATGTGGAGGCTGTGTTGTAAAGCAATTAATTTATAGTGGACATTCTTAAATATTGTCTTCTAAAAGCTTTTATATGCAAACAATATTTGTTTATAAGAGTTGGAACTGGAGTTAAAAAAGCTAAAAAACGTTCACAAAGCCAGATAATTGTTTCAGAAGTAATCCTAAAGGTACCAAACTCTCAGCGTAGGTTTGTTTTCAATGGTGAGATGTACATATTTCTAGAGTGACAGTTCTTCCCAGACAAATGTAAATTCTGCAGAACATTATTTTTCCATGAATCAAAATCAAAATATATTTGCCTACAATTGTGTTAGAAACTAATTGACAATTGCAACCCCAAAGAGTTTGATATTGTTTAAATTGTCTGTTTTGAATATGTAGATGACTCTAATAAGATTCAATAATTGAGGATGAATTTCCTCTTGCTGAACTGTATCCTCATTTATAGATAGATTAATATTCAATTGCAACGTATCTGTATCTATCAGAAAGCGTGACCTGGACTAAAATATGGTAGAATTGGTTCTCTATCAGGGTTGCAAATGTGTTAATACGATAGAAGACATGCTTTGTAATGCATAGGAGCATGAAAACTGCATGATAATGGAAATAGGTGGAGATGCTTTAATGAGTCACAAACTATGGTAGTATTTGCACTCCCATACATTGTTAAATGTTAAATTTAATTGATTACTTTTTTTGTACACTATTTTTTTTTCTTTTTTGTTGTTTGGGTTGAATGTATGCTTTTGTTTTGTTTCATTTTGCTTGTTTTATTGTTTTGTATTTTATTCTCTATTATAAAACAATAAATATATAAAAAAGAACATGCACCACATCTGTTACCACTTTTATTCTGCTCAAACTTACTTGTTTTAAGATGTTAGTAACTTGAGCAATGTAATTGTTCAATTTTTCCTACTTTCATCACTGTCTCCCAACTGAGAATTTCAGGAAGCTCATGTGAGGTTCATGTTTACATATTTTCTTTATAAACATATCACTTATTCAACTTAGGTAGTTTACATATGCATAGAAACTGCCATCCTATTTATTGTGACTTTTTTTGTATTGATGATTTATCTCCATAAAATCTCTAGGGAGTGGAATGGTAGACTACGGTATGCCTTTTGACCTTATTAACTTCCGCTCAATTTTGCTTTCACAGATATAACTTATTCTGTTAAGAACTGTCCTAGTTTGGCTATATAACAGGGGATAATTTTATGATTAGGAGTATATTTTTCTGTTCACATTGTGTAATTATTCCTGTTATCTGAAAATGTTGCTAACGTCTGCTTTATTGTCTTTGCCCATCAAAACTTTTTTTAAAAGTAAACTACAACATCTAAATTTCATCTTTTGTCCTGGAAAGAAATATTATTTTATTGATTCTGGATAGCTGCAAATATAGCCCTTGCTCATCTAGAAATATGATTACATAGCATTGGCCCCAATAAAGCTTTGGGGAAACAATAGTGTTTTTCGGTTCATTATGAGAATTATCAGTTTTGCATTTAGTACTCATACATCTGCTAAATATTTTGCATGTTTATTATGTGATAGCTAATGCCACTGACGAGTGTTTGTCAAGGAGTTTTATTAAAAGCTTCTTGAAAGTTATTCCCAAGGCCATCCACACATTCCCTTTAAATCATAGAATCCTGAAAAAACTGAGGATCCTTTTAATATATTATTTTGATAAACACTGGAGAACTTTCAAAGTATCAGATGAACACCACACAGTATTCCCCCCGCCATATTTTGGAATGAAAGAATCCTGGGAACTATAGTCATTTTTATATCCTGATAGGAAATACTTTAGACCAGTTCCTAAGTAACTGAATTGTAAGCACTTCGAAACAGTGTCATAGTTACCAGAAAAAGACAGCACAGATCTGTCAAGAACAAGTCTTGCCAGTTTAAATTTGCTTCTTTGTTTTATTTGGTTCTTAATAGATTGTGGCAATACTATAAATGTAATATATTTTGATTTAACCAAATCATTTAATAACATACTTCATATTCTGATCAACAAATATGTGGTTGATGAATAAAAATCAAGTGGATACATAGTTGGCTTGAAAATGGTATTCTCCAAATGCTCATCAATCACTTACAAAATTACAATGAAGTATCAAGTGGGATGCCATTGGATATTGTATTATTTCTATGAGCACTGTATCTCAGGTATTTTTTCAGGCTTCCATACAACATTGAAAAAAAGCTATTACTGCTTTTAAAAGTTGTATTAAAATTAGATTGATTTAATGATTTGATTCATTGTGGCATCAACATTTTTAAGCTGATGCTTCAAAATATTTTGAAAAATGTACAACTCCTAGTAAATATGATATATAAATATAACAATAAATTATACTGCAGTGATGGAAGCAATTCAGGTGCTTCAAATATATTCAAATTCAAATATATTTTGTAGCTGTCCTACATTTCACTTCTAACCTAATCACAAACCAGTGTTCAACATATTTTACTACTATTTCTGGCTTCTGATAATGTTCTTGAATAAACTGCTGTACACAAAGGTCACTCTGGCATGAAGTCTGTGCTAGCTCAAGTGCTGGAAGGTCCAGATGTCTATAGGTAGGCAAACAGTCATGGAACTTCATTAGAGCTGTTTGTGTAGCTAACTTGCCAATGTAATACAAGGGTGTTCTGCAGCAGCAGCTCATTTTAGGATCTTTGTCTTTTGTTGTATGCTATATTTTTGAATATTTTTAGATAGCTACTTTGTTCCCTGAGGTTTGGGAAGAAGGAAGATTAGAAATGTAAATACATTTTAGTTAGCTAACATACTTATCCTGCATGATTCCCGATAGTCTTACTTGTATTGAATTAATTTACAACAGAAATAAGATTTTAATTGACTGAGGGCTTAGCCAGACTCTTCTCCAAATGCAACTTGTACCAAAGATCTTTAATTTATTTATTTTCCTGAAGTTTCTCTGCAAGTCTTTCCTAGAGTTATAGCTGTGGGCATTTGTGGGAAGGACAAAGCAGACAATGTCAACTTGCAAATGTGACATAATTATGTCAGGAAATAAGTACGGAATGGTAGCATTAGCTTGATGATATCACTACATATGAAACATCATTTTGGTATTAATTGCAGTTTGTTGTGGACACTTGCTAGTATATCTAATCCTTGGAGTATAACTTCCTAGTATCTGAGAATTATTATCTAGTTCTGAAAGATGTGTCTAATTCTAATTCTTTTCATAACATTGTAAAATTTGATTCTGATATTACTGTTTCTTTAAACTTTCAATAAATCAGAGGCAGAACTAGTTAAGGGAATTACCTAAGTAAGTTACCATAAGTAAGATTCCTGGCATTTTTAGATCACACTGTGGTAAACCTGAAAAAATAATGTTTTCGTACAATCAAGTCAATTATTTCTATTCGTACAGAAATACTTGGTCTTAGCTAAATGGCTTAGAAGCAGACTATTCAGAATTAAGTGTGAGATGAAGTATGGCTGAATTATAATAGTGCAAACATTTACTTCAATCCTCGTTTATTTCCCATTGCCATTACAATAGTTCAGCTTTTTAAAAAAATACTATTTGTTGGCATCTTCAATTATTCCAAAATTTTCAAACTTTTAGTTAATCAGTAAAACATGGAAAAATGGCAAAAATATGCAGATCATATCTGTTCAGAAGACTGAAGTATATAATGCCTCACAAGGAAATTATCCATTGTTGGATAGAGCAAACCAGAGCAGTAAGATAAAGTAAATCAGAACGGAGGATGAAAGACAGTATTTGGATTTCATCACTGTAAATTGGAAGTAATGATTTACAAGCTTCCTTTCAACCTTTACATTTTATGATCTTTTCCTTGTGACTTATAGTACTGTGAATATTGGGGGCATGTCTGAGAATAGATAACTAAAGTAAAATAAAATACCATGCTTGAAAGGAAAGAAAATCAAAAAGGAGATGAATCGTTAATTTATTTTTGAAACCATTACAATGGGATTTTTAATATTTGTAAAACTTCACTGGTTTAATTAAAATGTGTGGACAAGAAAAAGCACGGAGCTCTGTTTTACCTGCATGTCTTGAAATTTTATTTTTACATGTTGAAGTAAACTTGGATTCTACTGTCAGAAAGTATGTCTTAATATCGGGAGGAAGGCTACTGCAAAGGAAAACCATGAGAGTTAAAAGACTTGAGGAAAGTGTGAAGGCACAGAGGCTATAATATTGTGAAGAAGAGCAATAAGAAAGACTGTAGTCTTGCATTTTGATTTAGATGGCACAGCTAATAGGAATAGTATTTATATCCTTAATATATGCATAATATTTATTTCTGCACTTCAAAAATGATTTGGAGGGCTGTAGATGTAGCATCTTGCAATGAAGAAAATAGCCCAGCAATGTTTTAAATCTCACCAAGAATGCCCTCTGTGCCCCTAGCTGAAAGGTAAGCAGGCTTAATCTCCCTAAGGGTGACCGGTGATATCAACAAGCAAACAGATAGGAGAAAAATATTGATTGTGTACGAAGAAATGTCAAGAAAGTATCAGAAAGAAGGAACAGAGTTCAGGATGGGAAAAAAAAGAGGATTGTTATAACTTGCAGACAAATACGGTAGATTACTGCTCAGAAAATGGGGTAAGGGAAAGCGAGAATGATATCAGCCTTACCAAAGATTGGGGGACATGATAAGGAAGGCTAAGAACCAGAGAATTATATGAGAAAATATGATAAGGCATAGAAAACGTGAACATGAAGTACAGAAGAAAAGAAAACCCAGAATCCTGGTTGAAGATAATGAGAGTTTGGGGCAGGGTTGGGAGGGAGCGAGAAGGCTAGAAAGATTCCAGCAGAAACTAAGAACAAAGATCAATGAAACCGAAAGAAAAACTGGGAGAAGACGCTCACAAAAAAGGAGGACCAGGAGGACCCTAAGACAATAACAGAAACATGTATGAGATAAAAATGGCAGAAAAACAAACAGAAAAAGAAATGAAATGCACAATACCATATTTATATAGGAGGATGAGGTTCTCTCCCTCAGTAAAATGTTGGGCTTGTGATAAGACTCTTCAGAAAAAAGAAAGAGGCCAAAGGGGATAGTGATGAAGCATGAAAAGCATGAACGCTTAGTTTAGCTTAAAGGTAACCAATGCTTGAAGTTTATTTGCCCAATGAATTTTAACCCTTCTGGTAAGAAGAATTTTCTTTCTTCACCAGTTAAATCTTCTCTTTACCTCACTTCCATTTAAGTTTGTTTCCTTGAGGAAGAAGAAATTTTGCCTCCCATCCAAGAAGCTCCCTCCGTTGTGACTGTATGGTGGGAGGATTCTTCTTCTTCCTCAAGGGAAAACAATCCAGTTCCCTTTTGTAAAAGCACTTTTGAGACAAATATGACCTGGATGATTGAAAATCTCCATAGACATTTCCCTTTTTTGTTTCCCTATTCATTTATCCATTCTTTTTACCCAAACTTAATGTTGGTTTTTTCCCCCCTTTGTTTTTGCAGGTTCTGTTGCAAGAATGAAGGGAAATATTTATAAGTACTGTTCTATTTCTGCGTGTGGATGATTTTTTTCAGTTCCTTCCATTCCATTTGCAATTGGAATACAGTGAATTGGCTCAGATTTCATTACCGTATTTTTATGTGTATAAGACGCTATTTTTTCCTTTAAACACCCTGTTCAAAAATCAGGTGTGTCTTATACAAGTGCAGTGTCTTATACATGAAAAAATAATGGTAACCTCTGCAGCTCAGGGCATGCCTGTGTGAGTTCTTTACATGCCGCTGCCATGCCACCTGGTGCAGGAGGATACCGCTGGACCGAGATGCTGCCAGGTGCCAGAGGATCATGCTGCCCCAAGGATGCTGCAGGTCCCACTGAAGCTGCCTTCTATGACCCGTTTGTCACTGGCACAGCTCGGACTAAAGCTGCAAGAGGCCCCAGGAAGCCGCCTCAGTAGTGATTGATGGCCGAGGGGTGGGTGGGACTAAGTGCACAGAGCGCCATCTGATTGGAGGAAGTTGCCTCCCTTGTATGATGGTACTGATAAGTACCAGTAATTGGGGGGTGGTGGTCTTATATAAGGGTGCGTCTTATAAATGGAAAAATACGGTATGTTGGTTGATCAGTCCAGTCCTGTTGAGTCCAAGTGGCCAAAGCCAGCAAGATTTGAGACAATAAAAAAACCCCTTCCTACTCTGGTTGTTTGGATTCCTCTTCATTGACAAGGTCAGAGATTAATACTGAGACATAATGAACAATCATCATGTCAAACAAATTCATTGATAAAACTTCACTGTAGTAAAGTACGTACATTGTATGAGAACAAGAATAATTTCTTGTGAAAATAAAATAAGTGGAATTTCAAACTTTTTTTTTGAAAGTTTGGGATTGTTTTCCTTAAGGAGTCTAACTAACTGTAGGTGTTCATGCATGAATGCTGATGAAATGAGTTCTTTGTTTACAAGCAATGAAGCATAATTTTCTCATAAATTTTCTAATGTGGATGACAAACAAAGATGACAGACATGGGATTCTAACAAGTCACAATAAGCAGTCTCTTTCCTCTTAGTACATCAAGTATTCAGCTACTACATATCCCCTGCTCTCTTGCTACTGTCTCTTGAGTTTCATTTTTTTTACAACTGATTTTGTGTCAATGCAAATAAAGCACTGTGGTATTATAATCAAATGCAAAGTATAATATTTTAAAGTGAAGGACAATATAGGCAGTTCCTCTCAGTAGATGGCAGCATTTTGCTGACCTTGTGTGGTCTTGCAAGCTAAGCATGGCCTGGACTGGTTAATATTTAGACTGGACACTTCCTGGAAATATTATCGTAAAAGATGGCAATGGCAAATTACTTATACTGTATTTTGTGGAAAAGAGAACAGAGTCCACCAGGAGTTGAACTGAATCCAGAAGAGGTTTTACTTTATGAGATCCCTCCAGCAGTATGGCACGTACCACAGAACTGGCCTAAGAGTCATGCTAGACTCTAATGTTCATTTCAGAAGTAATGAAATTGCCTGAAAGCCCAATTATTGTTAGCTTTTTTCATAATTATTTCCCTCCTTTGCTGAATTGTTCATGCATTGATTCAATTTGTGGAAGGTGTCACTGCAGTCAAAGGCACTATTTTAGTGGAACATGTTGAGAAAAATAACAGGCTTACTTTACAAGCAGTGAATAAAAGCCTCTTTGTCAAGGAGAAAATCTTACCTAAGGAAAATGTGACATATGTTCAGGACAATTGGGGATTAATAGGCCATGGGAAAAGGACTGGAAAGCTGTAAGAGTAGAAAGACACATGAGCGATGAGGAGAAACATAGGAATTTACGACAGCTGAAGGTATTTGAATAAAGATGTGGGAAGTCAAGAGAGGACGAGATATTTCATATTGGTTTAAGAGAGAAAGCCAATATTTTGTCACTAGTAAGTCAAGCTGAACTAATTTTTATAAAAGATTCTTTGTATTTGTTATGTGCTAGTTTACAATCTAGCTTCTATCATTTTTTTTATTAAGCTATGCAAACTATTGGGAGGATTTGAATAAACTGGACAATTTTATTCTGACCTATTGAGCACTGAACAGCTTAGTTGAAACTAATTCCTGGAGGGAACAACAATGTGCTTGATTCTATTGGTGAATAAATGGAAAGCTTAAAACTAAAGCCTTGACAAAGTTAACACTAGTCCATTAAAAAGTAAACATTGAAGTACATTCATTGTCAGTCAATTAAATATTTGAAAAGATGTTCTTAGGAGACATATTTTGATCCATTAACCCCCATGATGTGCAAAAGATGAGTGGGGCCCAGGCTCACTGTTTCAAAGGGTAGGAGAGTTTAAGGAGTGAAATCCTTAAGTATCCTTATGACATCTATTTTGTGCTTTAATATTTTTATGTTCCAAAAGTGCAAACAAGAAATCAACTGTTCTCTGCCTTCCTCAAAGGAACTTAGGCAAAAGCTGGTATTTCAGGCTACCTTTATTTTAGAGGGGTGGGTGGTGCAGTGGCCCAGTGGTTAAGATGCTCGGCTTGTCAGTTGGAAAGCCAGCAGCCCAGCTTCAAGACCATGTGATGAGGCGAGCTCTGGTCCTCACCCCAGCTCTTGCCAACTTAGCAGTTCAAAAGCATGCAAATGCGAGTAAATAAATAGATACCACTTCGGTGGGAAGCTAACAGAGCTCCATGACATCATGCTGGCCACATGCCTGCAGAAATATCTTTGAACAGCGCTGGCTCAATGGTCTCGAAATGGAGATGAGCACTGCCCCCTATGGTCGACAACAACTAGGGGAGTAAAATCCGCAGGAACTCCTTTTTTTACCTTTATTTTAGTGGAGTCTGAAAAAGTGATACTGGTGACCCATCTGTTGTTCACTTTGGGCACCCTTCCTTTACTCCCACAACCAACTGATCGCTCAATTAATCACTTAACTGCCATAACCAAAATTCTGTTCTGTTTACCCTGCAATTAAAACATCTGTACTTAATAAAGTCCAAAAATTAATAAAATGTAATTTATATCTGTAGATATTTTCCTTATCCAGATTGGGAAAAATAATATGATTTATATAGCTGATTTAGTTTTGATCAAAGCATGGTCACGTTATATTCAGACAAACGTATGGAAGTCATGTAAGCATCAGACTTCTAACAACAAAACCTTGTAGTATGTTTCCTTTAGACCATGTGATATTTCTCTTATAGTTTGGATATAATATGGAATTGGTATAAAACAATGTTTACCTCCAGGGTTGCTTTCCTTATTTTAAGCAAAGCACATCTAAGGTCCACAGATACTTACTGTAAAGGATGAATCTAGAACTGCTTTTCAGTTAAAAGCAAGAAGTAAGTATGGCTAGCATATATTAATTTGAATGTATTTTTAAAAAGTCATAAAACCCACCTGAGAGATGTATAACACAGTACAAGATGTGACAAAGAAATATGTGCTACCTTATTCTAAAACATAAAGATTCACTGCAAATTAAATCTCAGTTCTGAAGCCTCTATAAAATCAGTGCACTGAATCTGCTGCAAATGAATAATGCTCTTGACAAAAGATGCATCAGATTCTTGGAGGTTTTTGTTTCTAATATTTATGAGAAGCAGCAAAATTAAGGTATGGGATTTACAAAATATAGCCTGAGTAACCTTAAAATGTTATTTAATCCTAGAACTCTCTGCTTGTTTTAACCCCTTGTATCAAAAGAAATTTCTTATCTCTTGTGACTTTGTGTCTAATCTATATATATTTGTCAGCATATATAGCATATTTAACATGATGATTCTAATTTCTCCAGATCAGAGGTCCTCAACCTTTTGGGCACCAGGGAGAGAGAGGTTTTTCCATGGACCGGAGGTGTGGTTTTGTGTGCTGTCTGCATCCCACGGATGGTGATTGGTTGTTAGTGTGGCCTGGTTGCTGGCATGCTGTGGCCCAGTACCGGTCTATGGGGTTGGGGACGCCTGCTCCAGATGACATCTTCAATTACTCATTTATAGAAGTCTAGAGAAATTTTTCTAATGCTGGAAATATTTCAGTCATTATGAAATGCACTCTTCTGCTGTGTCAAGTATCTTTTGAGAGGCATATAGCAGGCATTATCAGAGAAAACATTTGGCTTAGACAATTCATCAACCTTTTCTATTGCATATGCTTGCATTTGCCACAAGTAGTTAGATAGACAGACCTCTGAATCATGTCCAACTGAATTCTAATACATTTAGTAGTTTCAATCTAAAATTATGGTATTCTGTAGTAAACTTAGAGGGACGCGGTGGCTCAGTGGGTTAGGACGCTGAGCTTGTCGATAAGAAGATCGGCAGTTTGGTGGGTCGAATCCCAAATGCCGCGTAGCAGAGTGAGCGCCTGTTACTCGTCCCAGCTTCTGCCAATCTAGCAGTTCGAAAGCATGTAAAAATGCAAGTAGAAAAATAGGACCACTACGGTGGGAAGGTAACAGCGTTCTGTGCACCTTTGGTGTCTAGTCATGCTGGCCACATGACCACGGAGATGTCCTCGGACAAGCGCTGGCTCTTCGGCTTTGAAACAGAGATGAGCACCGGCCCCTAGAGTCGGAAACCACTAGCATGCATGTGCGAGGGAACCTTTACCTTTTAATAAACTAGGGAAAATGGACTTTTCCCTCCCCTCCCCTAAGATTATAGAAAACAGTCCTAGAATCTGCTTTCAGAGTTAAATTAGGTTGCAAATATGAAGCTTTCACATTTTCTTTTTTGGAAGTAAACAACTGCAAATTGGCAGAATATTTTTCTGCATGTTATTCATAACAAATTCATGGTTGCAACAAAAATATCAAACTATGATTATTTATTATTGTTCCCTAAAAAAGCTCTGTTTAAAATAAAAGCCAATAGCAATTTTGCTAAAGTATGGTGATTACTGCACTACTTTTATAGAAACAAAAGTCTTCCAGTAAGAAAATCTGTGCAAAATTTTGCATGTGAGCCAACCACAATTTTTGTAGTGAAATATGGTTTTCTCCATCATATCTTTCTCAGATATTGCTTACATTGTTCATAGTTGTGGGGAAAAATTATACTATGGATCAGCTTAGTTTCTTTTCCTTATAACTTACTAAATAAAGACGAAGTTTTATGGTGACTATATAGAATCATACAATTGGAAGTCAACTTTCCTCCTCAGCAGAAACAGTATTTTACAAATGATAATGGAGTGTACACTGAATTCAGATCAACTATCTATCCTGAGACAAAATGTGGCAATTTGGAATGTATTTCAATTTTCTTGGCAAAAGACGAGGGGCTGAATACAATTGCCATTGTTAATTCTGGGTTTCTACAAAACCCCAATCACAATCTGTGGCCAGAGTGACATTTAAACAATACAAGTTGCCATGGAGGAGCAGTCCTAAAATGGAACAAAGGACAAAATCCAGTTTCCTGTTATTTATATAAATCAGAAGTGGGCAATTTTTTCACAACAGTGGTTTAGAATATTTAAGAATAGGAGGTATAAAGCACAAAAAATGTTAAAGCAGTTGTTTCTTTTAAAAGACTTCATTGAATAACAGGGCTAGAAACCCAAGACTACACTGGCAGTGATGAGAGTGTTCTAACGCTGCAAGATGAAGAGGAAGAAAATCTCATATCTACACCATCATCAGAGTAGGTGGTGTCTACTATTGAGGAAATGATAGAAAAGAAGAATCTTTTTGAAAGTGGAATGGTTCCCACAAGGGAGTTAGCCATAGTACCTGTCAACGCTGCTAACATCGAATGTTATTGCTTGACAAGAGATGAAGAAGTAGCCATTTCATATGTTAAACTTGTGTATTGCTTTAAGAGATTGGGAGCGGGGAAGAGGAGGATTGTTCCTCAAGGCCATCTGAAATAAAAGAAGATAAGAGCTTGGCGGGTTTTCTAATGGAAGGGAAACTGATTCTTTAAATTAATAGGAGAATATGATTAATGACAAAATTAGAAAGGTGAATTGTGTTTTAATATATTGTGCAAGGGGGCGGAGATTTCAGATTCCAGCTTCCTTCGAGGAAGCATTTGCCGGTGTATTAGGCTAATAAAGGACTTTTAAGGTAAACAATGCCTCAGAGTCACTTGAAAAGCCCATACGTCAGAAACCTGACATCAAGCTGGAATCCACACTACTTTTTAAACTGATTAGGGAGTCCCGACCTCCCATCGCTGTCTCCAAGTTTGGGAGGCAGTCTGGCAAAGAATTGGGGAAGATCCCATAATGGAGGGAGAAAAATTGCCTGAAGCCAGCTCCCTGGCACCATCAGCCACTCCAGTGGGGGAAGGGCCAGTGAAGAAGTCAGCAGGGAAAGAATTTCAGCAATCCTCCCAGCTGGGAGCTAGACCCAAACAACCAGGAGAATTGGTCTGGTTGTCAGAGTGGATTAAGCCCAGTGGAGACTCCAGCCACCTCAGACCAGCCAGGCCAGCTGAGATTGAATACTTGGGTGAGTGGAAAATCCTGTCTGCAGATCAGACTGCCTGCCAGACCCAGGAGGCCCCTGCCAAGCCCTCCAGAACCATAGAGACAGAGGACCCCAGCCTGGGGCCTCTCCTGCAATGGGAGGTTGGGAAGCCCCCACAAGTGAAAGGCCAACAACCTCTGAGCTTGCTCCAGCTAATAGAAGCCTTGCAACAGCTGGGGGTGGTGCAGAAGCCTGGAGATCAGGAGCTGGTGGGAGGACAACAGCAAGGGTGGCAGCAACAGGACCCAAACGTGCAACCACTGAGTGTACAGCAGGACCAGTGGGGCCAGCAGCAGGGTGGGCCCTGGCAGCCATTAAATCAGCAACCAGAGTGGGGCCAGCAGCAACTGGAGACACAACAACAGTGGGGGCCCTGGCAGCCGGTGAATCATCAACCAGGAGTGGGCCAGTAGCAACTGGGGGCACAACAGCAGTGTGGGCCCCAGCAACCGTTGATCCAACAACCAAGGGGGGGGAACAGCAGCAATAGGGGCCCCAGCAGCCATTGAACCAACAACTAGGGTGGGGCCAGCAGCAATGGGGGGCCCCAGCAAGCAATGATGAGCCCACCCCTCAGAGCAACCTTCGATGGGGACCCAGAGAAACTGATTTTTTTCCTCAACCAAGCACACTCTCACTTGAATCGCTGGGGTCACATTTACCCAGACCCGGGTGCGATGGTCGATGTGACTGCATCCAACCTAGAGGGAGAAGCATCTGAATGGTTGAACAATTTATATAACGAGCAGGCCCCTGAATGGGAGGACCCCCACTTTTTCCTCCTGGAGCTGAGGGAAAGATTTGAGGACCCATCCATTGCCCTCAAAGCAGAAGAACAAATCCATAAGATAAAGCAAGCTGGCTGGCCTGCCCTAGAGTACGTGCGGGAGTTCCGAAAGATGGCAGGTCGGATAGAGAGATGGCCTGAGCAATCAATAATTCATCTTTTTAGAGAAGGGTTAGACAACCACCTTTCTCAGGCATGTATCTACCAAGCTGTACCCGACCAGCTGCATGAATGGTACCAGGCAGCGGTGAAATTAGATGTCCAGCTCGCCTGCTATAAAAAGCCTCCCCCACCTGAAGCTGCACCAAAACCAGGATCCAGATGGCTACCACCCCCCTGGAAACCCCCAATGACTGCTACTGCCGAAAGACCTAGACCACCTACAGGTCCACCAATCAAGTGCTTTCGATATGGACAGCAGGGACATCGAGCAGCAAATTGCCCAGTTCCTTACTCGCAACAGCAGAGTAGACCAGATCCAACAACGAGGAAGAAACCCGCACACCAAGTATCAAGAGAAAAATCCAACTGGGCCACCCAGGAGCCCGTTACCTAAGTTATGTCCCCCACCCAGGAGGACACTGGCCCACCGACCAGACCCACCTCCACTCTACCTGATTTTGACAGCGACGAGGAAGGGGAGAATGACCCATTGGTGAGTCGACGCATCCTACCTTTTTTTTGCCTGCTAAACTCATAATCCCTAAGTCAAGGATACAAGTAGACCTGAAAGTGCTACTCGATACCGGCTGCTCCCAATGCATCATTAGCCTGTCATGTGCCTTGAGACTGGGCATAAGGGCCAAGCCGCTCTCCAAACCTGTGAGGTTTGAGCAAGCCGATGGCTTCTTAATGGGAGGGACTTTAGTCACACAATTAACAGAGCCCTTACACCTGGAAATAGGTGAGCACTGGGAGTTTATTCGCTTCCTGGTAGCTCCAAAGATGTCTGAAACTGTGATTCTAGGACTAGCCTGGCTAGACAAAGGGAAGCCATTGATCTGGTGGGAAAAGGGAATGAGAACTGTGAGACTACCCATAGGGCCCAATCCCCCCATTGATTCAACAGATGTTACAGGAGAATTTAGCCCACCCAATGAGCGAGTGCCCATGGCTGCCTTACAGCCACATGGCGAGCCGCTCATCCCCAGCGAGTACCAGGACCTAGCGGAGGTGTTTAGTGAAAAAGAATGTGACACCTTGCCTCCTCACCGTCCCAATGATTGTTCCATTGAACTGTTACCAGGGGCCAAACTCCCCCGACCAAGAATGTACACTATATCCCCCCTTGAAATGGAAGAGATGCAGCATTATGTGGATACAAACCTACCGAGGGGATTCATTGAATGGGCCAAGTCTACTGCGGGAGCCCCTGTGTTGTTCAAAGAGAAAAAAGATAGGTCTCTACGTCTCTGTGTAGACTATAAAGGCCTAAATGCTGTGAGTGTGGAAAATAAATACCCTCTTCCCCTCCTGAAAGACTTGCTAACCCACCTGGTGAAGGGGAGCGTCTTCACCAAGTTAGACCTGAGAGAAGCATATTACCGGGTAAGAATAAAGGAGGGGGATGAGTGGAAGGCAGCCTTCAACTGCCCCTTGGGGAGCTACCAAGTCAAGCCATTTAGACTGCAGGGGGCCCCAGCCGTATTTATGCAGTTGATTAATGAGGTCCTACATGAACACCTAAACAAAGGGGTCCTAGTATACCTTGATGACATCCTGATATACAGCACATAAAACTGGTCAGAGAAGTGTTAAAGAAACTATTGAATGCCAAACTTTATGTCAAATTGTTGAAATGTGAATTTCACCAAACCCGATTAGATTATCTTGGCTATAGAATTTCCAATGAGGGTATTGAAATGGACCCAGCCAAAGTAAAAACCATAATTGAATGGCAGCCCCCAAAGACCCGCAAACAGCTCCAGAGCTTTCTAGGGTTTGCCAACTTCTACCGTCAATTTATTCCCTTTTTTGCCAAGATTGCTCTACCTCTTACAGAACTACTCAAAACGGGCAAGGGAGGGGGAAAACTGCAACCTGGCCAACCGCTAGCATGGACTATGAGTTGTCAGAAAGCTTTTGAGAATTTAAAAACACTATTTGCGGCTGAATCGGTCCTAAAGCACCCCTGCTGAGGGGAGCCCTTTGTAATTCAGGCAGATGCCAGCGATGTGGCAGTCGGAGTGGTGTTACTGCAAAAGAATAAAAGTGGGGTCCTGCAACCTTGTGCTTACACCTCTAAGAAATTTACTGAAAGCGAGAGGAGATGGACAGTCTGGGAGAAGGAGGCCTTCACTATTAGGTGGGGGCTATTAAGCTGGCGGCACTACTTAGAAGGGAGCAAGGTGCCTTTTGAAGTATGGACAGATCACAAAAATTTAGAGGCACTAAAAACTCCCTGCAAATTGTCCCCAAAACAAGTACGATGGGCACAGTACTTCAACCATTTTAACTTTACTCTAAAGTACATACCAGGAAGAAAAAACTTCCTAGCTGATGCGCTCTCCCGATTGCCACAGTACAAAAGTGAACGTGGAGAAGTTCACGAGGCAATTATCTTCAGACCACAAACTGTGGCCCAATTCACACCTCACAGGACCCCTAATCCTGATAACCCCGGGGTAAAGAAAATAAAGAGAGAACTCCTCACTGATCAATGGTTTAAAGACAATCAGACATCCCTAACATGCAGGGATGGTCTGGCGTACAAGGGGGGAAATTTGTACTTGCCTGAAGCTCTTTGTCTTAATGCCCTCAAACACAGCCATGATGTCAAACAGGCTGGACATTTTGGATATCTAAAAACTCTACATCTCACTTGCCAGCAATTTTGGTGGCTGGGATTAAAATGAGACATAGAAAACTATGTCAAGAGCTGTACTGTATGTGCCACCATGAAAAGAATCCCAGGAAAGACCCCTGGGTTACTGCAACCGGTGGCCGAACCTTCTCAACCATGGGAAGAAATAGCTATGGACTTTATAGTAGACCTACCCGACAGTAGAGGAAATACTGTCATTTGGACTATGATAGACCTATTTTCAAAACAGGCTCACTTTATCACCTTCAAAGGACTTCCATCAGCTCAACACCTGACTAAGTTGTTCCTAAAACATATCTATCAACTACATGGCACCCCTAAGTGAATAATTTCGGACAGAGGGGTGCAGTTCACAGCAAAACTTTGGAGAAACTTTCTTAAATTAATTGGATCATCTCAAGGCCTATCAACTGCTTTTCACCCGGCTACTAATGGAGCTGCAGAATACGCCAACAAAATGGTGGAACAATACCTTAGATGCTACATCTCTTACCAACAAACCAACTGGACCGACTTTGCAGAGCTGGCTTACAATAATTCAGTACATAGCAGCACAAGCTACACTCCTTTCCGTGTAGCCACAGGGAAAGAATTCAACACCATACCGGAATACCCTCACTTACCCTCCACTTCCCAGACTCTTGATCATTGGGTGAAGGGTTGGGAAGAAGTTTGGAAAAATGCAAATGTGGCCTGAAAAAAGACTTTTGAGACCTACAAAAAGCAAGCTGACAAAAAGAGAGCTCCCCAAAGAACATTCCAAGTTGGGGAAAAGATCTATTTGTCGACCAAATACTTATGTCTTAAACTACCCAATAAGAAATTGGGACTGAAATTCTTGGGACCTTTCCCCATTATGAAAATCATCAACCCGGTCACAGTAAAATTGAAACTACCCAGAGTTTTGGGAAAAATTCACCCGGTGTTCCATTGTAGCTTGCTGAAACCTTTTTGAACCTCCACTTTAAGACCTCCCCCTAAAAAAGCACCTGGACCCCTCATAGTAGCAGGCCAGACCCATTATGAAGTGAAACATATTCTTAACTCTAGAATCTTTAAGGGAAAATTGCAGTACCTAGTACAACGGAAGGGATACCCATTGTCTGAAGCCATTTGGGTGAAATCTACTGATGTGAAAGCTGACAGACTTATCGAAAGGTTTTACGAGAAACACCCCAACAAACCAAAAGCCAATTCTTAACTTGTGTTTTGTTTACATTACAGGATCAGTCCTTTTTGTAATGGGGGCTGGATGTCAACGCTGCTAACATCAAATGTTATTGCTTGACAAGAGATGAAGAAGTAGCCGTTTCATATGTTAAACTTCTGTATTGCTTTAAGAGATTGGGAGGGGGAAGAGGAGGATTTCAAGGCCATCTGAAATAAAAGAAGATAAGAGCTTGGCGGGTTTTCTAACGGAAGGGAAACTGATTCTTTAAATTAATAGGAGAATATTGACAAAATTAGAAAGGTGGAGAATTGTGTTTTAATATATTGTGCAAGGGGGCAGAGATTTCAGATTCCTTCGAGCAAGCATTTGCTGGTGTATTAGGCTAATAAAGGACTTTTAAGGTAAACAATGCCTCAGAGTCACTTGAAAAGTCCATATGTCGGAAACTTGACAGTACCAGCAGAGGAGTACCAGCACCCAAGTTATAATGCTATTGTCTTCAGTGTCAGTATGTCAGATCATGTTAAATCCAGACTCATTCTTGGATCAGCTGCCAAGAGACTAGGCAACAGAAGTAAGATTTTAAATCATTTCAAAGTAGTGATATATCAGGGGAGAAGGCAGATTAGTATAATACTAGCAATTTGCTGGGCCTGAAAAAACAGGTGCTGCTACTAACAATAGAGGCAACAAGTCCAGAAGAGATAACATTATGGGAGAGGAGAGACAATAGCCCTTTCTTCTCATCTTTTTCTTCTCCCACTCTTGAATAAACTGAACACTAGATAGGGAAATTATAAGTTCACTTGGTGGCAATTTCTATTCACATTGCCACCAGGATAGGCAAAATGTTGGTGTTGGATAACCAGCTGAGACAGTCTTTCCAATTCTTGATTTGGTAGGTGGTTTTAAAGTATATGCAGCTGCTACTGGCCAGGTGATAGATGGTCAAACAAACAAGGAGAAATACTTGTTTAGCTGCAGAAGGGAAATACAAGTTCTAATACTTGCAACAGCATATACTCCACACTTGAGTGTCTCCTTGCAGTCTACAGAGTGCCCACCTGCTTCATAACTGATAAATTTCTCTATGCAATGCTAGCTTCCAACCTCTATCACAAATAATCTGCCAAATTGTCACAATAAACCTATATCCAAATCCACAACTAATGTAACTATAAGTTCTGAAGTAGAATTAGCACAAGTCCATTACTTATATTTCTTCATTTATTACATACAGTATGTCACAGACACTACCATCATTTCAATTTTTTATTACATTATGTTCCAAACAGGTCTGAAATAAATCCACAGCTAATCCACAACTAATCTAGAATATTATTGAGTCTTCAGAACAATATAGCAACAACAACCTGACCACCTTTCAGTTTCCAGTGATCAGAATTACTGGAAGAGAATATACATAGCTTGGGGTTCAACTGTGGCAGCTTGGGGTTCAACTGTGGCATATTTGATGCTTTCTGAGTTTGGATATTTATTTGTAGACATTTCATTACCCAATTAGTAACACCATGGTGTGATGATGATGTCACCAAGTTGGTTCATGAATATCTCAGTAAACAACCAAGCTTAGATAGCACCAAGGGCTCCAAAGAACATGTCTAGTTCCAATGTTTGCTTCTACCATAATACAGCCCCAATCCACCAATTCCTTTTTTCTCAGAGAGTTCTGTGGGTGGGCATATCTTTGGTATTGAGAGATAACCTTTGCGATACTCTGTTCTACAGTTGAGGGTTTGTGAGATTGTATTTTCTGAGGAATATATAACAGCTGACCTAGTTGAATGGTTGATTTATTTTATGGAAAAGGCAGACAATTACTCCTTTATACTTTTAATAAATGTTTCAGCAATAAACTTTACAGCATTTAGGAAGCCCTTTTGAATATACTTTCCTTCAGAAAATCTATTGCAAGTGTTTTGGCAACATAGGAAAAACTCTCAACCCAAAGTACTTTACAGTCTTCCTTAAAACAATATAATTGGAGGTACTTAGAAAAAAATGTTTAAAGAAATAAACCACGACTCCCCACATCTGTCACGAAAGTGGGATGCTTCATCCCAATCAGCTTGCTTATAAAAAATAAAACTATAGCATTTGTGTTCTTTTCATACTATACTTTCAACGAATGGAACTCTGCTTTTTCAAACTTAATTCAGATTTGAGTTTTAAAGTGAACTGGAGAACTTTTAGAATGGCATGGATTAGACAAACCTTCTGCTTGAACTTAGCTAGACTGGATGGCCTTTGTATATCCACCCTCCCCCCTTAAACTTCTTGTATTTTGAAGGGACTAATATTGAATATGCCATAGCAAAGTAATCAAAGATACTGATAAACAGCAATTTCTGAATATTTATTGACTGCAAAATAAGCATAAATAAGGTATCCCAAATCTGAATGATTGTTAATGATTAAACAAAATGAGAGGGCTAGCGCACTTGCTAGAGCACTTCACAATATCCTCTTTTGTCTTTGTTACTTTGCCATAATAGAGTATATCAAATAAATATTGCAGACAAATCCACAGTAATAACAGAATGAGATATAGTTACCTAACATGATGAAAGGAATTCCCAGGAAGGTAGAATTATATTTCCCACCAGTCAGATTAATGATTCCAGCTGCAGTGAGAGTGGCCAGAGTCACAGTTAACAAGCCAAGGAGGCCAAGCCAAGGTTTGCTGCGGACACAGTCTTGCATGGAACAACAGAGCATTGCCAAGATCACCACAAGGACTAGGCTTGTGGTTAGGTAATGTTCCGATACCCTACTTGTCTTCTGGAAGTCTTTTTGAAGGGATGATGAAGTGAAAGGATACATTGTGACATTCTGGTTGGATTTCTGGAACAGTTCTATTGTGTCACAGAAGTTGGATTCCCATTTTTCTGCTACAATGTCATTTAAGGAGTTGATTGCCTGCAAGTAATAGGTAAGCTGAATGGCTTCGGCTGACTTTACCCGATCTTTGCTGTGCACAGTGACTCCACCAAGCTGGTGCCCATTGTATACTTCCCTGCCATCCTTTAAGTGTGTGATTGGATATGTGATAGCAAAATTAGTTTGATTAGACAAGCGAGCAGCCTTCAGTTCCTTCAGGACATGTACAATGTCATCCACTATGCAGGACTTGTCATTATTTAGGATGCAGATATGAGCAAATGTGTAATTGAAACCAGGTCTTTGTACTTGGATCCTGGTCACAGCAGAATGCAACTACAAGGAAGAGAAAAAAAAAATCACACGTCTTATTTATCATCTGATAACCTTGCATTATAGCAGCAGAACAGCAGCGGCAACTAGAACATGTTTTTTCTTATCTACCCAAGCAAGCAGGATTTAATAACCAAAGCAGTAATAATAAGTAACCTTTGAAAATAAAAAATGCGTTAAAGTATTGTTATCATTCCCCAACACTATTTCACACAACTTAATTAACTTCTTCTGGCAAAAGAAACACTATGGGTATCAGTTGTTGCTCTGTCTTTTCATACAACCAAATAGATTCTTCCCACCTTTAAGAAAGCAAACAGGTTTCAGTGCAGAAGTTCTCTCTCTATTAGGAGAAAGAAAGAACTTTGTTGCAATCAGATCAAAACTGTTTTCTTATCTAAAAGAAAATGAAACAAAGCAGTAATGTTCCCATACCATTTAACTACAATTGTCTTTTGAGTTTAAATAGATTCCTGGTTAATGCATGATCACATCCATGTATTTTTCTTGGTAACAATATACTCATTTGTCCAAGATGTTTTGTGACTCTCCAGTCTAGTCTACAGCCCTGATACTCTCCCATCCAAGGACTAACTAGGTCCAGTGGTTGCATTACTATGGTAGATTAACCAATATGCAACCCAAAGAGGCATTAAGTTCTTTGAAGGTGGATCATCGCGTTTAAGACACAGTTAGTCCTTGACTGATGACTGCAATTGGGAAGTAATTTCAGTTGCAAGTTGAGGAACCTATGTGATTGGACCTGATTTTATGACTATTATGTTGTTAAGTGAATCATATTATTGTAATTCTTAATCACACAGTTGTTAAGCAAATCATGCAGTCATAATTTTGAATGCCTTCTCTCAAATAGGCATTTATTGCTGGAAACCAGCAAAAAAGTAGAAAATAGCAGTCATGTGACTGTGGAGCACTGCAACCATTTGAAAAAATGTGAAGTGGTTGCCAAGTGTTTGAAATGGGGTCACGTGACTGTGGGAGAGGGCAGAATGACATAATGGCCGGAACTGCTTTATGGTCCCTAAAAAGCATCCTTTTCAAGGTCGTCATAATTCCAAATGGTTCTTATATGACCTATAAAAGATTTCACAGAGCTGTTGGGTTTCTAAGGCAGACATGAACTACTAAGTTAAAGCTTCCTAGAGTCTTGAGCAGCATGATTGGCTAGCGACTACTTTTTATTAGAAATGGTCGCTCTTACTCCAAATCTCTACTGATTTCCCTTTAATGAATTTGGACAGACATATATAGAGCAACCCAGGGTTTTGCAGTTTCTGATGGTCTCCCAACTCAGTACTAACCAGATAAGACTGGTTATATGACTATGTGATTTCAAATGTGAATACAAAGAACTAGAAGCATTTTGAAAATGGATCGTTGCATCTGGTATATACAGTGTTTTTCTAAAAAAAGGTGCCAGAACTCTCATCTTGGCGGGTGCAGGAGGCGGGGTGGGGGAGGGCGGCACTGCTGCAGTCATGGGTGTGAGAGGTGTTGGTGGCGGGCTGCCCCCTGGGGCCGGAGCTGGCATGGCTGGTGCTGTGGGAGCAGCGGGGCCCGCTCTATATGGCAGGGCTGTGCGGTGCAGGCGGCAGAGGCAGTGCGGGCCAGGCGATGCAGAAAAAAGCCCTGCTTTTATGTTTTATTCTTATGATTTTAAAAATATTGTAAGTTGCCCCAAACCTCGCCATGTGGATTTGCTATAAATATTATATAATCGGTAAATAAAGGTAGAACATATGTTAAATATACATCAAATGATAATATGCTTCCCTACAAAGTCAATTCTTGCTCAATGACAGACCAAGGAGTTAACTAGGAAAGGCAAGAGGAAAATCTAGAAGAGGTCTGTGCAACTTGTAGAAGGGAAAGGCCCACACTGATAAATTAAAAATCTTTGTGGTCTGCAAAGGAATGCTGGTGGGCTAATTAATGATTTGGTGACTAGAGGAGCATCTACAGTGTTGGAGCTCATGGTCATGGTAAGCCATGGAGGCACTAGGCAACATGACTTTCAGGGCAGTGGTGGTGATTTTATTACTTTTTTTAAAAAAAAGTCTGTGTTCTCTCCAAGGGTGCTTGGTAGGCTCCATGTACAGGCCTGGTCTAGAATTTATTTTGGAGCATTCAACTATTTAGAGCAGGCATGTCAAATTCATTTTGTTTGAGGCAACTTCTTATAAAAGAATTTCCATTAATTTGTTTTAATAAAATAATTTAAATCAATTTTTCACTTGATTTCAAATTAAATGAATTATATTGGTTGACAATGAATTTTTTTTAGTACAATTGCCAAATGCAATAAACTGGTTTTAGGTATATGTGTGCACCAATTATTTCAACACCAATACATTTTAACAACATATTCTATTTGTAAATGAATGCAAATGCAAATTATACAATTTTTTGTGCAAAAATAAAACAAAATAACAGATTTAAGAGCTGTTATCATTAGTTATCCTTAGATAAAAAATAATTCCATCATCCAAAACTTTGTTATACTGTTGCAGAGATGTTAACATAGGAAATAGATTATTTTGTTATCTAATTTTACCTTCCAAAAGACAGAAGCAGATGAAAAATGTGAGGTTCTTTCCTGTTGGCTTTTTTGAATTAGCTGTTTTACATTCTAAAAGTTTAGTTCCTAAAGAAGTAACCCTGTAAATAATTTTAATGTCCTCCTCCTCTAGTGCAGGCTCTTTTATGACTCAAGGACTTCAACTCCCAGAATTCCTGAGCCAGCATGGCTCAGCTTGGAAACATCTCCCTTTCCCCTCAGTATGGCTGGCTCAGGATTTCTGGGAGTTGAAGTCCACGAGTCATAAAAAAGGGCCAAGATTGTCTAGCCCTGCAATAGGCTTTCAGAGGGAGTTTTTTTTTTTTGCAAAAAAAAAAAAAAGGTGCCGGAACACCGTTTTGAGCGTTCTATGAGAAAAAAAGCCCTGGGTAAATATATATATTTAACATGTTTTATAGACTTTTTTTATTTTTGGATTATGCAAATAATAAACAGAGGATATTGTTGAAATAGATACTCCAGACTTAATTACTGCAGCAGCAATGATTTCTATTTTGTTTTTCATTATAACCGTGGAAAGCTAATGTGCAAAAATCAGAAATGGTAAATATTATTTTCAAATTTCTGCTTATGTTGAAGCTCATTCAGTTAGCATAACGAGCTTTGCAAATAAACGAATATTTATATCTCAACTGATCTTACAACATTAAATATATTTAATTACTCTTGCTTAAAGATGATGATTACATGAAACCTATACGAATAAAGCATGCTTCCTTTCTCGTTAATGGTAACTACTGTACTGCTTATACGTGTTTCTTTTGAACACTAGCAGTGTTTTCGGATTCAAATTCTATATACAGTTCTCCAAGTAAGTCCTATCAAAATCATGGAACGTTGTGTTAGATCTTGGATCAAAGGTTTTGTTTAGTTTGGCCATAAATCATATACAAAGCATAATATTTTATAGTAATTCATTTGTTGTTGGAAGTTTATTTTTGTATATTTGAAAAGTTACAGAGTATCTCAGATACGATATCTCCCTTTCATCAATAAAGCTTCCCAAAGACTATGCTAAGTAGAGCAGCTTTTGTAATCTAAATTATAAATAAATAAAAAATTAACTCTCAGTAGTTAACCATTACAATCAACCATAAAATATCCACCATATATGCACTTGTGACCTCTCGCCTTGACTACTGTAACGCTCTCTACATGGGGCTGCCCTTGAGAGCCACTTGGAAGCTTCAACTGGTGCAGAGTGCAGCTGCACGAACACTTTTGGGGGCCTCCTGATACTCCCATATCACACCTCTCCTCCGTGAGCTGCACTGGCTTCCGGTTGCCTTCCGAGTGAAATTCAAGGTGCTAATGATGACATACAAAGCCCTACATGGCATGGGTCCGGATTACCTACGGGAGCACCTTCTGCCAACGTCAACACCCCTCCATCCTGTGCACTCCCACAGAGAGGGCGCGACTTAAAAACTTACTTGTTTCAGCAGTCCGGCCTGGCCTGATAGCTCTTGGGGTTTCATTTGTTTTTACTATTGTTTAATTGTATACCTACCTTGCTCTGTACACCGCCCCGAGTCCCTCGGGAGAAGGGCGGTATATAAAAACAAACAAACAAACAAATAAATAAATAAATATATAATCAAAATGTTAAGAATATCATAATATTGTTAAGAATATCCAATAAAAAAACAAGAGGAAGTTTAATCTATTCACAGCAATAGCATGAAAAATTAGAAAGATGCACTGCAAAATCCGCAAAAAATACTATTTGCCTGCAAGTTAGAACTGATGGGGAAATAGAGAAAGTCATAGAAAATGAAGACGTTAAAAGTGCTCTGGAATTTTAGAATTCAAATAGACAGGTACCTGCCACATAACACCCCAAACTTAACAATTGGCGATAAGAAAAACAAAAAAGTCTGGAAAGTGGACATGGCAGTACAGAATAGAACAGAAAGGACTGGAAAAGATAACAAAACACAAGAGTTGCAAATAGAAATCAAATGACTGCTGCAAAAGAAAGCAAGGTTAGTACCAACAGTAATAGGTGTCTTGGGCACAATCTCAAAACAACTGGGGCACCACTTGAACATCATCAGTATTGACAAATTCACTATCAGTCAATTGCAAAAGGCAGCTTTACTTGGAACAGTTTATGATATCTGCAACATCATCAAACATTCACATCTACCTATTCCAGGTCCCTGGGAAGGACTTGATAAGTGGACAAAAATGCCAGATCCATTCTGAACATTTGGCTGTGTGATGAACCATAATTAAAAGAAATCGAACGACTGTGGCAAAAGCAAGCAAAGGTAGTACCAATAGTAATAGCCGCCTTGGTCACAATCTCAAAACAACTGGGGCACCACTTGAACACCACTGGCATCGACAAAATCACTGCAAGTCAGTTGCAACAGGCAGATTTACTTGTAACAGCTCACATCCTGCAACAATATCTTTAACAGCATCAAACACCAACATATGCTGATCTGAAGTCCTTGGGAAGGACGATAGGTGGATAAAAATGCTAAATCCAGTTTAAACATCTGGCTAACTATGCAACCAACCACAATAATTATTCTAATCACCACTATTTGTTATTGCACTGGTTCCTCTGTCAACAATACTGAACAAGTCAGCCTATGGGTATTAAACACCAAAAATATCTCCTATACCATCTGATCAGTCCTTCAGGATCTTTGTTCTTCCTTTGACTAAATCAGATGGTCTGGAAGGAAGCAAATTTGGACATTTTCACTTCTGCTGTACCTTTTTCACTATCAGTAGCCTTACTGAAGCCTTTCACTCCCTACCCCTGGCTTGGGTGACTTTTCTTTCTGTGTATACTCCCAGAAGAATCATGTCACAACTGAGGAACAAAGAAAGGAAACCAAACATCTGAGCAGAGAAACAGGATCATGTCCAAATTTGTCTTTTCCTTTCCATCCTTTTCTCCTTTGAGCAGCTAGATTTGAGCTGGACACATTCTCAAACGATCCCATTGAAAAATAGATATGTCAAAACTCTACCCATGCCAATAAATTACAGTATTTCTCTGTATATTATTTGCAGTTGTATGAAAGACTGTTTCATGAGAAATATGTAGAATCCTTATTGCTAGCAGTGGCCAAAGACCTTGCTATCACTACAAATGTCCAAAAATTATTTGAAACTCACATAGCTATTTTTGTATCCCCTTAATTTCTTGGCATTGTGCACATCTGTAATACTTACTTAATTTTCATTATTTTGGTTTCAGTAATTAATTTTTCAAGGAATTCATTGTAATACTTTCATCTATTTTTTGAGATAAAACATGAAAATATTATAAATGTGAATTAGTATATTAAATGTTAATTCATTTGGGCACAGTACATTAAAATAATTCCCTAGGAAATTTTTAGACTTAATAACAGTAAAAGATGCTTCATTAGAACAATTTTAAGGTAGGCCTAATCAAGTGAGAATTCTTAAATATGAATGTAAGATTTGAAAAAGGATGCAGAAAAGTAGATTAACTTGAAAAAGCATGTTAATTTGATTGATACATTTTATTAAATTGAATAATCATGATGAATCAAAAGTTATTTTTTTAAAAAAATCTGGAGAGAATAGATTAAATAGTGGGTAATCTAATCTGCATGAGAAATTTGTAACTGTAATAGTACAGGGGAAAAAAGCAGCCTGCCCTGCTTAGTCATTGTTCATAATTTAAGAGCTTGCACAGTATAAATAACTTCAGAGCCAAGAACCCTGCATTTTCACTAAATGCACTGCAGCAGTGAAGACTCTCGTATTACTAGTTATCAGGATGTCCAGAACTTTTCCACCTTGTTCCCAGATTAAACCAAGATTGTTTTTCCTACTTAAAATCATGAACAACTTTTTGTTAATTATTTAGGAGACAAAACAACAGAAGGTATGTTTACATTGAAAATACTGTCTTGGGATGAGGTAATTGCTACAACTAGTAGGGTAATCCTTTTCTATTTTTAACAAACAATTTTTCTCTTGTTGAAGAGTAAACATGGCATTGTCCAGTAGTGGGCAACTGAAAACCTAGAGATTACATGCATTTACAGTTGCAGGCCTATCATTCACACACTATTATTGATTCAAAGGAACATCTAGGTAAGGTAGAAAAAAATGAATAAATAAGATACAGAGATGTAATGCTTGCAGTTCTATTTTAATCACCTAAGCCAGGGGTAGGCAACCATGAGTCCATGAGTCAGAAAAGAGCCGAGGTTGCCTACCCCTGACCTAAGCAAAGAGAGGCTTTAATTTTAAACTCAGACTGCTATACAAGTGGAAAGTAGCATCAAATTAATAAGGCAATGGAAAAAAAGAAAAAAAGAACCAATTGTTCTCAAACTTCTCTGCATCTTAACTCCCCAGGTGACTGCATTGCTAATCATTATGTTATTATTTTGTTGTTTTGATAGTTATCTTGTCATAACTAATATTACTAATTAGTAATATTTGAAAAATAGCTTATTTTATAGTATGTTGTGGTTTGTAAAATATAGATAAAAATATAGCCAGATAAATTATTATTTCAGCAGACAGCCCAAGAATTCCATTATATTATTTTCTCTTAATATTAAATATGATTTCATCTAGACAAATGCCTCAATTCAGTCACAAAAACTTACATTAGTATTTAAAGAATTAATAAAATAGGTCCCATTCCAATTTCATAATTTTAAGACTAAGTTTGGGGGGATGTATGGAAACAGAATGAATGATTTTAACTCCAGTCATTTAAAGGAAACTATTTTTTTTACAGTTCAATAAATTGTAGTAGCGTATATCCTATACGGAAGCCACATCTATTTTTTTGAACAAAGTATAGCTATTAACGTAAGCCTACAATTCTATATTTGTATAATATAAAAAATAATGAAAAAAATAAAAGATCTCTTAGTTCTTGACTAATGACCAGTTTGGGACGCGGTGGCTCAGTGGGTTAGGACGCTGAGCTTGTCGATCAGAAGGTCGGCAGTTTGGCGGGTCGAATCCCGAGTGCCGCGTAATAGAGTGAGCGCCTGTTACTCGTCCCAGCTTCTGCCAACCTAGCAGTTCGAAAGCATGTAAAAATGCAAGTAGAAAAATAGGGACCACTACGGTGGGAAGGTAACAGCGTTCCGTGCGCCTTTGGCATCTAGTCATGCCGGCCACATGACCACGGAGACGTCCTCGGACAAGCGCTGGCTCTTCGGCTTTGAAACGGAGATGAGCACCGGCCCCTAGAGTCGGAAACGACTAGCACGCATGTGTGGGGGAACCTTTACCTTTAATGACCAGTTTAATGACTGTTCAAAGTTACAATGATCTTAAAAAGGGTTAAAGCAGTTCTGGCTGTTGAAGAGCAGGATACCACTCACCAGGATCTGGGTGCTTGGCATCCTGTTTGCATTTACTGCTAGTTGCCAAGCACCCCACAATCACGTGATCATTTGCAATGTTCTCTGCAGCTTCCCCAGAAAGTCAGTAAGGAAACTGACGGGGAAGTTACAAGTTGCTGCCTGCCACAGGATCGAGATTCCCCTCCCGCAGGCAGCTCTTTTTTTGAACAAAAGTACTACTTGCTGGGGGGGGGGTGGTAGGAGGAACTCCTCTAAAGGGCTGGAAAAATGAAGAACAAATCCCAAAGACATGAGCTCTGTTTCCACAGTTCTTCACAGAAATTCTCCTCCACACATGGAGGGGAGACAAACTCCTCTAGTGGAGAAACTGAGCTCAGATTCAAAGATCCCAGGTTTGTTCCTGCGGCACTTTGGAGGATGTCCACCCATGGAGAGCAGCTGAACTCAGCAGGCAGCTCTTTCATGACCCAGGTTAATGACTGCAACTGGGAGGATTGGGATTGCGGTCACTGAGCAAAGCAGTCACATGACAACCACTTTGTTCAACAACTGAGTTCTTGGTCCCAATATGAGAACCTACCTCTAGTCAGATCTGAGTTTAACGGTGTATTATGGGATGCCATTTACACTTGCACCTATACCTCTAAATAAAATGTGTGTGTTTCTTGTGGCAGACGTTTCTTAGAGCTTTTCCATCCACTAAGTGCACCCATTGTAATTCTTTCACTGTATTTTAAAGAAACTTTTCTAAAAAGCAAACACTCCTTAAAAATGAAGGAAAAACAAGATTCCATTAGTAAGCTTTACACCTACAACTCTCACAGCATCCGTATGGCATGTGATCAAAATTTGGGCACTTAACAACTAACATGTATGATACATGTAGACACTGGGTAATTAGAACAAGATGCAAAAATATAGTGCTTCTCATACTGCAGAGGATTGCAATCAATCACAAGTTGAAGTAGATTCAAGATTTTGGTTTGGTTTTCAGGTAGTCCTCAACTTATAACCATTTATTTGATGAGCATTCATAGTTATGATGGTGTTGAAAAAAGTGACTTACAATCAGTTCTTACACTTACAACTATCACAGCATTCCCACGGTCATGTGATCAAAATTTGGGCACTAAACAACTAGCATGTATTTATGATACCTGTAGCATCCTGGGATCATCTAATTGTCATTTATGATCTTCCCAGGGGTTTCTGACAAGCAAAATCAATGGGGGAAACCAGATCTGTTTAATGACTGCAGCAATAAAGGTTGCAAAATCAGACACAATTCACTTAATGATTGTATCACTTAGCAAGAGAAGTTCCAGTACCAATTATGATTGGAAGTTCAGCACTACCAGTGCAAGTAACAAATAGTCAATGCATTTGTGTGTCTGATTCACTTTGCAAATGCTAATGAAAGAAACTATCTAGATTCCAGTTGTGTAGGCAGAAATTTAATGTTAGATAATATCATCCTGGGTCAGATACCGAATATTTGAACTTGTATTAAAATAAAGTTTTATTTTTTTTGAAAAAAAAAATCTTTCATTTACAACATTCTTGACTTAAGTGAGTAGTAACAATTGCAGGTGCACTCTAGCATAATTGATTGACACAGATTAATATATTATATATGTAAGCAAAAACAAAATGTCATTTTTTACAAGCTCCACTGTGTTGACAAGTTCATTTTAACAGTCATCGAAAAGAATATTTCAACACAGAGATCCCATGGCTATAAAGGACTCCTGCAATTCTCAAGGCCAACACTGCCAAGTCCAATCCATTTGCACTAATAATCACAGTGTGGGACTTCTTCCCTTAACATCATTCCCTTCGTACTCTCTTTTTAGGCTGCCGTTAAGACTGTTGATCCAAAGGCTGAGCCCAGCCTTTTA
Source organism: Vipera ursinii (assembly GCF_947247035.1). Taxonomy (NCBI): domain Eukaryota; kingdom Metazoa; phylum Chordata; class Lepidosauria; order Squamata; family Viperidae; genus Vipera; species Vipera ursinii. Next base: position 65,083,169 of record NC_139514.1, read on the forward strand.
AGATTTCTAAGGCTTCCTTTTTATTGGCTTCTGGCAGATTTATCTGCCTGCAGTTGTAACAACCATAACAAGTTCCACCTGGTCCACTTTTTTATTTTTTCATGGTATTTCTGAAACTGGATAAGCTGGGAGCATTACAAAATGTTATAAAGAGAGGAATTATGTCTACTGGGTGTTACTGAGTGTGGTAAGCCGGGTAGAAAAGAAAGCAAGAGTGGGTAATGTCAAAGCATGCCAAGTACAGGTAGTCCTTGACTTGAGCCCAAAATTTATATTGCTGAGTTAGACATTTGTTAAATGAGTTTTGCCCCATTTTATGACCTTTCTTGCCACAGTTGTTAAGTGAATCATTGCAGTTGTTAACTTAGCAACATGGTTCTTAAATGAATTTGGCTTCCCCACTGACTTTGCTTGTCAGAGTTGCAAAAGGTGATTACATGATCCTGGGACAGTGCAACCGTCATAAATATGAGTCAGATGCTAAGTATTCGAATTTTGATAATATGACCATAGGGATGCTGCAATGGTTGTAAATGTGAAAAAAGGTCATAAATTACTTTTTTCAGTGCCATTGTAACTTTGAACAGTCACTAAGTGAGCTAAATGAAACTAAATAATAAAATTTGTTTGTTCTTTAAAAAATGCTGCCAACTTGCTGAAGCATGCCTCCATTACTATCAAAATCAAATATGCCTATTCTCTCCTTCACATACACACCATATCTATGTAAGCTTGTATAGATGAGATTATTTGCTATAAGGAAGTTAGTGCATTTATAAGTCCAATTACTGAAGTATAATATACTTCCTTATTTCATTCTTTTTCTTCTACGAGCAGAAGAAATTAAGTCTGATACCTGAATATGGTCTGCCAAGATGCTGTACAAGTTTGCTCCCAATAGATATTTCTTCTTAATCCTCTTTATCCCTGATCTAAAAAAGAGTGGAGGTGGGTTGGCTGAAATGCCACCAAGTATCGGTAATGAGGGAGGGAGTGGGGAGGACTTGCAAGAGAAATATACCTCCCATGAAATCACTGAGTTGTGTTAATAGTAACTTGATAGAAATCTATAAAAGCTTTATTTTCTTTCACAAGGGAGCTCTTATGTCAATGCTTCAGTTTTCTCATTTTCCCATTGCCACAGGTATTTCCCACCCCATCCTTCAGTTCATGCTTTTCCAGTCTTTTCAAACATCTGTTTTTCAAAGAGGTCCTGGAAAACAGTAGTTCTACCCGCACATATCAGTGGCCCTGCCAGGCTTATCTGACTGGGTTTTGCATTGTTTAAATGAATGATAGCACCTTGTGCCATGAACATTATGGATAATTTGAAGGCTAGACAGATTAAAATACCTGATCTGTAACCCCAGGACAGAATTCCTGAAAAATATAAGCCTTGGCAATAAGTGCTGACGCCCCTATATGGAAAAGAACATAAGTAAGTATTCAATCTTCTCCGTTCACAAACTTTTATTTCTCAGACTTCCTGATGTGGATGAAGTTATTTCTATGAGGCTCCTCCTTTCATTCTTATCTAAATGCTGGTTTTTCACTTCACTGTTAAAAAGAAGTAAACTGTACTGTATATGGTACAATCATTCTCATTTGGATTACTGCAACGTGCGGTTTGTGGGTTGTAACTGAAAAGCACTTGGAAGCCACAGCTGGTCTACAATGGCTAAAGTAGTTATAACTGTAGCTTAAGACAATCATGATTTTCACTTCAAGAGCTGCGTTGGTTGCCTGTTGGCTACTGGGTGCAATGCAAGGTGCTGGTTGCCATCTCTAAAGCTAATTAAAGTTCAGTATCTACAGACTACCTTCGCTATGGACTATCAAGTATCTATGGCCGATCTTCTCTGAGTGACATCTTCTTGCCCAAAAGGGTTAACAGGCACACTGTCTATGTGCCACTTGATTATAGACTACCATCTTCAGGGGCCATGCAGGCATGCCCTTTGAAGTACTACTTTCCCTTCAACTGGAATAGCATTCCTCTGACATGTGACCAGCCCCCATTTGGCCCTAAGAAAATTGTTGAAAGCCTGGTGCTTTCAGTAGGTTGGGGAGGGAGGCTGCATTGTGATGACTATTTTTCTGAATGATTTACTGTCTTGGCTCCAGTTTTCTATAATTATAGCATATGGTGCTGCTTTTAATCTGATTTATCTTTTAATCTCAATTACATACTGGGGAGTTGTGTATTGTTCAAACTCGGTTGTTTATTTGCCCCACAAATAAATAAAATTTTAAAGATATTTGTTACGTGTTATCATCTTTGAACCAAATGCAGAGGACTTTTCCCTTTTAAATGGTCAGCCTGGATATAGCCAGCAATGCCTTTCCAGAATGATCAGTTAATTAAGAAATGTTCCATTGCAAATTGTGAGGTAAACAGATGGGCCAGTGGGAGATAAACAGGGCCTGGACCAATTCAACTGTATTCTCTGTAGCAATGGAAAACATTATACAGGTGAAACTCGAAAAATTAGAATATCGTGCAAAAGTTCATTTATTTCAGTAATGCAACTTAAAAGGGGAAACTAATATATGAGATAGACTCATTACATGCAAAGCAAGATAGTTCAAGCCGTGATTTGTCATAATTGTGATGATTATGGCTTACAGCTTATGAAAACCCCAAATCCACAATCTCAGAAAATTAGAAAATTGTGTAAAGGTGCAATATTCTAGGCTCAAAGTGTCCCACTCTAATCAGTTAATTAAGCCATAACACCTGCAAAGGGTTCCTGAGCCTTTAAATGGTCTCTCACTCTGGTTCAGTAGGAATCACAATCATGGGGAAGACTGCTGACCTGACAGTTGTGCAGAAAACCATCACTGACACCCTCCATAAGGAGGGAAAGCCTCAAAAGGTAATTGCAAACGAAGTTGGATGTTCCCAAAGTCCTGTATCAAAGCACATTAATAGAAAGTTATGTGGAAGGGAAAAGTGTGGAAGAAAAAGGGGCACAAGCAGCAGGGATGACCGCAGCCTGGAGAGGATTGTCAGGAAAAGGCCATTCAAAAGTGTTGGGGATTTTCACAAGGAGTGGACTGAGGCTGAGGTCAGTGCATCAAGAGCCACCATACACAGACGGATCCTGGACATGGGCTTCAAATGTCGTATTCCTCTTGTCAAGCCGCTCCTGAACAACAAACAACGTCAGAAGCGTCTTACCTGGGCTAAAGAAAAACAGAGCTGGTCTGTTGCTCAGTGGTCCAAAGTCCTCTTTTCTGACGAGAGCAACTTTTGCATCTCATTTGGAAACCAAGGACTCAGAGTCTGCAGGAAGAATGGAGAGGCACACACTGCAAGATGCTTGAAGTCCAGTGTGAAGTTTCGACAGTCTGTGTTGATTTGGGGAGCCATGTCATCTGCTGGTGTTTGTCCAATGTGCTTCATTAAGTCCAGGGTCAACGCAGCTGTCTACCAGGAGATTTTGGAGCACTTCACGCTTCCTTCTGCAGATGAGCTTTATGGGGATGCTGACTTCATTTTCCAGCAGGACCTGGCACCTGCCCACACTGCCAAAAGCACCAAAACCTGGTTCAATGACCGTGGGATTACTGTGCTTGATTGGCCAGCAAACTCGCCTGACCTGAACCCCATAGAGAATCTATGGGGCTTTGCCAAGAGAAAAATGAGAGACATGAGACCGAACAATGCAGAAGAGCTGAAGGCCGCTATTGAAGCATCCTGGTCTTCCATAACACCTCAGCAGTGCCACAGGCTGATAGCTTCCATGCCACGCCGCATTGAGGCAGTAATTGCTACAAAAGGGGCCCAAACCAAGTACTGAGTACATATGCATGCTCATACTTTTCAGAGGTCCGATATTGTTCTATGTACACTCCTTGTTTTATTGATTGCATGTAATATTCTAATTTTCTGAGATTGTGGATTTGGGGTTTTCATGAGCTGTAAGCCATAATTATCACAATTATGACAAATCACGGCTTGAACTATCTTGCTTTACATGTAATGAGTCTATCTCATATATTAGTTTCCCCCTTTAAGTTGCATTACTGATATAAATGAACATTTGCACGATATTCTAATTTTTCGAGTTTCACCTGTAATAATATTTTAGCCTTTTGGTGTTAGTAAGAAAATGATACTAAGGGATTTCTTAAATACAAAAGCAAATTAAGCACAATAGCGAATACAAAATAATTGTGTTTAAAATAAAATTACTAAGGATGTGGTAAAGTAATACTAATGTAACTAATGGATACGGTATAATAATTGAGATTTATCTGGTTTTAAAGTGTGCTGTTTATCCTTCTAATCCTTCATTAGCTATTTCATTTTCCTAGTGTATGGGCTTCTGACTTTGTCAGTCCATTCCCTTATCCCATGGCTGCTGAGAAATCAATAGACCTAGACCTGAAATGATGATGGTAGGCCCGATACTGGAATGATGGTCCTTAGAAAGTACCTGGGCAGGTTAAGATTTGGATGATACTCCCAATACTGAATGTCAGTCTTGGGAATGGAACAATGACCCCTGAGAAATGAACGACAAGAGTAGGACTATAATAATAGGCCCTGGCTAGCAAAAGACTCTTACTTCACTGCACATTATATTGTTTCCATTCTCCATTACATAAATTTCCCTTTAAATTATGTTTATATAATAACTGTCTATATTGGGGAAATTACAGAATATGGAAAGGATATACCAGGGCAGAATGCTTCTTGATACACTGTAAAGAATCTAAGGCTGTAAAGCAGATTGATTTATAGTGTTCTATACATTTCTAATTTATAATATTGAAAAGGGTTAAATCCTATTTAGGAAGGTTGGAAAGAAAGAGGGAGACATATTGTAGACCTCTTTCAGGAACAGAGCCAATGAAAAAGAACATGTCAGTGATAAAGCCAAGCCATCAGTTACAATCAATTTATTTATTATTTTTTTATTTTAATCCCATTTATATCCCGCCCTTCTCTGAAGACTCAGGGCGGCTTACAATTTAAGCACAAACCAATGTGCTTAGCAATAGCCTTCATTCTATGTATATGCCTGCTTATTAGGGCTTTCGCCCCCCCAAGCGGCATTATTACAAAGTCAGCTTATCGCCCCCAACATTCTGGGTCCTCATTTTACCTACCTCGGAAGGATGGAAGGCTGGGAAAACGAAGTCTTAGCAGGGAGAAGATAGGTGAAAAAGAAAGCTGCTTGCAGATTGTCTGTGAGGAGTTTTAGGATAGAATGAAAAGCATTCATGAACCTGAACAAGTTGTGATCTAAATACTTTTTGTGAGCAGTTTCCTTTTGCTCACAAATTCTTCCCATTTCTCACAAAATATTTTTTTTACCCGAATGCCCTCAAATGCAAAATCATGTCCATTCTTATTATGAAATTCTTCTGCATGAAAAGGCATTGTACCTGTTTATTTAGTATACTAGGGGCCTAAATAAAGATCATCATCAATTTGTAATAATATATCATGCAAAAAATGAGAGAAGGATCTGAACAACACAAAAGGTGAATTAATGTGTCCCAGGATAATGTTGCAGGATCCAATCTGGGTCGGTCGCTGGTGACTGACTCAGATTGAATCCTGCCCCCCCCCCCGCAAAAAGGATAAATTATAGTACAGAACGTGCTTAAGGATATTACATAGAAATACTTCCTAGGTCTATAACTATATTGTACGAGATTTCTTGAGACCCCCTGAAACCATAGTACAGGGGTCTTCAAACTCAGCCCTTTTATGACTCATGGACTTCAACTCCCAGAATTCCTCAGCCAGTTTGAAGACCCTTGCCATAGTAGAATGAGCAGTACAGAAAGAACAAACAATAGCATGGAGAAGGTAGCAAAGACTGTTGTCAATGACCCTGTTATCCATTATGGATGACAGTCTCACTGGTGGTAAATTGCTTGGGCTGGCACAGGCATCACTCTGCTTAGTGTTGAGGAAGAATCTGAGAGCTATACCTACAAATAATCAACATTGCTAACAGAAGAGTTTCATTTGGTATTCTTAATGCAAAGGCTGGCAAGTTGAAGAAGAGAACCTCCAGTATAGTCCCAGGTACTAAAGAAAATATGCATATTTATTGTGCATAATAGGGCTGTGTAGCACTTCAAATTAAAAGAAGGACCCTGTCTGCAACTTCTTAAAACACTGTGTCACTTCTTATGATTAAGTATCTGCCCTCTGCACCAGAATCCTGAGATCCAGAATTATGAGTACACATAAGCAGGATAGAAGTTTAGAGCTGATTCTTGTATTATACATGAGATAACAACCTTACCTTGTTTGCATCGATAATGCAAAGATGATTTAAACATTTACTAGAGAGAGTAAGTACCACTTGGATCGATCAAACACCAGTATATTTGAACTGTGAATTAGAAGCCTATAAAGAACATATCTGGCCAGAAATTTGAAATGAGAAATGGTGTGACAGTTCATACTATTAATTAGTTAATGTTGGCAACACTGGGAATGGATCTGTGCCTGAAAGGATGCTGAATTGAAAGACAACCTGGTTGGAAAAAAACTGATGAGCCAGAATCATCAACAGCAGCAAGCAAAGATGTCCCTGAAGGGTGATCGAGATTGAAGTAACAGCCCTGCACAGAAGGCTTCAGGATGAGGACTTGCCTTGCTTTGGAGGTTAAAGCCACAGAACAGAAAAGGCTGAATACAGAGGACAAGAGCTATCTGGACCAGTTCTTCTGGGTTGGGCAAGGGAACAGTATGCATGATCTGCAGGTAGTTATACCTGTTTAAAATAGGAAAGACAGTGCCTTGGGGATAAATACTTCCCCTATTTATGCTGATTCTGTTCATCCAGAAAGTTTCTTTTCAATAGTAATGTCAAGCTGTATCTTTGTTCTCAAAGCAGATTATTATGGTTCGACTGGATTAAATCCAGGATTTATTTTGGAATCCAAGGCTGTCAGACGTTTAAAAAATCCTAAGCATTGTTTGGGAGCTTAATTAAAACTGTGCCATGGAATTTCAGAGTACTAAAGTGTATGTTTTAATAAAAGGCAAAACAGAAATGCTTTATAGGTGGCAAAGCGCATGTGAATCTGCCAGAGTTATGGGAAGCTGTAAATTAGCTCATGATGCCATCTACTTTACAAGCATTAAAGCATCAGCTTATCAAATGTATTGTTCATCTTACTATTACCATGTGTTCATCTGACTGGCTATAAAGAAACAAGAGTGAAAAAGCAAAAAAAAGTTTCTATTTATGTTTTCTCTCTGAAAACACCAAGACAGTGACTGAGTTAGGTCTAAAGGTTCGATGAGAAGAAAAGAAGAAACAAGGTCCATTGAAGTGTTTCCAAATATCTGGAAACTTAACAGAGGACAGGAAACACATATCTTGTAGTCCTAGACTAATTGCACAGTTAAAGCTATATCCTAATTCCCAAATTTAAAGTATAGAATTAAGAAGTCTGGGATTAAGACCCAGTTATGATTAAAGCTGCTATTAATGATGAATATAGAACTATTCTATGGTAATTTCACTAATAGTGTAGAATGGGAAATATTTTCTGTATTTCAAAAACAGCTTGTCAGTCCTCATTCTTTTAGTTTATCTGTACTTGAGATTTAAGTATGTTCATTTTTGCTTTTGCTTTGAGGTCCTTTGTGTAAAACATTTTGCAGGGAAATATGGTACATTGTTACTCTAAATTATGCTGTGTCATTAGACATGTGGCAATAAATAGATCACTATATAAAATTAGGGGTGATGGATTTATTTAGCTCCAGCAGTGTGAGTAATCTGACAAGAATAGAAAAACATTGCCGATATGACAGCCTGACACTTGTGACAGTCCTGTGGAACTATAAATTTTGCCTCTAGTTGTTTACAGACTGACTTTGAGGCCAAGGACAAAGAGCAACCTGTGCTTAGAAGAACTAAAGAGGATGCTCTATGTGGGCAGGGTTAAAAACTCTCATGATGGAACACATTTTTCTTCATGAAGCTGGAGCCCCCTGGAGCCATGTCATTATATGAGAATTGTTACCGAAAGACTTTAGGTTCTCTCATTAAACAGAAAAATTATCTCCTCAGGGCTTTGAGGGGGAAAATGTTGCAAATGTCAATGGCACAAGTCCCAGAAGCAAAATTTAAGAGGTTGTTTCAAAACAAATCTATTTTTCCGACTCTGCCCTGGTGGTTTGCAAACACCTGGATGCAAAAAGTGACTGATAAGATGACGAGAATATATTATAGATTGATTGCTTCAATTTTACAGGGAGTGTGTTACAGTTCAACAAATCCACTGATTATTGTAATAGTGACTTTGCACAAATCTGATTCTGTATGGATATCTAGTACCTGCAATATATTAAAAAATCTACTCCAATGCTACAATCAAAGAATCCATTGCAAAATTACAGACAATCTGGAAATGAAGTACAATTCTATTCAGCTATGTACTTATGTGTGGAGTAGAAAAAAGTCTTAGTAAAAAAAAAGATGAAAAGGACTTGTTTCGCCGTGCTACTTCCTGAAGCTTTTTCCTGCTATGATAAGCATAACAGAAGGGTTAATGACTGGTAGTCCATAATCTGAACATTTTCAGCTCTAGTGGAGTGAATGTATATTTGGAAAGTGGAAAAACTGAAATAAAGGTGCATTTTCTTTCTTTCTTTAATCTGTAGAGTTTACCTCTACATCCATGTATCTTGGACCCTTACAGGTTTTTTTTTAAAATCTGCTCCTTCTAAACTACAAACTAGAAGGATATACACAGCTGTATTGTTCTGAATATGTAGATATTACAGTCCTATTTTTGGATGGCCACGTTTGCTCCTGTTAGGTGCATCACCATCTAATAGTTACTTTAAATGTTTAAAAGTCTGGATAAGCATAAACTATGTTGTGAATAGGGACACGGTGGCTCAGTGGGTTAGGACGCTGAGCTTGTCGATCTGAAGGTCGGCAGTTTGGCGGGTCGAATCCCGAGTGCCGTGTAGTAGAGTGAGCGCCTGTTACTCGTCCCAGCTTCTGCCAACCTAGTAGTTCGAAAGCACGTAAAAATGCAAGTAGAAAAATAGGGACCACTACGGTGGGAAGGTATCAGCGTTCCGTGCGCCTTTGGCGTCTAGTCATGCCGGCCACATGACCACGGAGACGTCCTCGGACAAGCGCTGGCTCTTCGGCTTTGAAACGGAGATGAGCACCGGCCCCTAGAGTCGGAAACGACTAGCATGCATGTGCGGGGCAACCTTATGTTGTGAATATTTGAAAATTCATAGCTATTGGTAAGCAATGACTATGGTATTACCTAAATGTGATAGCCTAGACTTGTGATGATTCGCAAAATTCATTTAGGTTTGTCAAAACTTTCATGCTGACACTTGCCAAATGTGGCACAATCTACAGTATAGTATATATTAAATGTTCCAATACATTAAATATATTGTATATGTATAAATATGCATATGCATGGCTTGATGGTTTTTTGTAGTTCTTTTAGAGCACAGTGTAAAAATGATTTTAGGCATTTATAATCCTAAATTTCAGAGTGCTTTGTTATATTGGTTAGTACTTTCCAAATATGATTAGTTACAAAATCAAACATCCATTATCTTCATCAAACATGGCCATTAATCACATTGCCTGGAGCTTTACATTATGTCATATTATTGGCCACTAAGCACAGTATAGTTAACACTGACTGAGTTTCAATCCCTTTTGCAAAGATACTGAAAATTGGACCTTAGATCTTCTGCATTCAACAATTTTCAATGGGGAAAACAAATAAAATAAGCACTGCTTCAAAAGACAAGATGAAAAGGCAAAAAAGTCCCTTATGTTGGCATGATACTGTCCTATTTGCTGATATCCTAATAGCTATTACAGCTATTAAATATATAAGAAAAAGTGCATTCCAGGTCACAAAACCTGTTTTAAACCTTAGTAGGATGAGGAACTTGTCACTGAGATGTTGATAAAACTACAATTGCCAAAGTCCTTAATGATTGGAGCTGCTGACAGTAGTTGAGTAACATCTGCTAGTCACCAATTTCCATTCTTAACTGATTTTATTTATTTATTTATGTATCATATTTACATGGCCTCCTAACTCATAAAAATGTAATACCAGGTTATCTGATGGTTGTCACTTCCTGTAGACATTTAAGATCCAAATTTATACAAATTTTTATTCAATTCTTAAGATCCACAGAAATTATTCTATGGGTGTTTCTATTAATTCAGTAAAGGTGAATGGCTACTAAACAGAAATTTTAGTTTTTAGAATCCAATTGTGGAGTGCGCACAACACAGTTTAGAAGGTTTTTCATAACTGATTAAGGTTTTAACATTTCCTTTACATGATTTAAATGTCTAAGATGAAGTTAGTATTTTAATGTTATCTATTGTACCATTTTATTCTCTTCCATGTATTATATTGACTGTTTTAAAAGGTTCCTGTGAACAATCATAAAATTATTTTTGTTAATCAGTTGTATAAATGATGTATAAATGATCTGGCTTCAGGAACAGCAGGACTGAGATTTTAATATTAATGCTAATAATAATGAAAAGAAAGAGGACGCATAATTCCCAAGAAATCTTTTAGACATTTTTCTCAAGGCAAAGGTTCGTTGGCTACATAATATCTCAAGAAATCTGTTTTATATTGTGAAGTCTCCATGGGTGAAGTGCAATTCATTCATGTCAATTAAGTGTGAAAAAAGATTTGCATCACATATTTATACGCCAGCAAAGGCTGTTACCCAGACCCACTTGAGTGCATGAAAAATGGGTGTTCAAATTCAGGTGGTTAATAATTCTGTGTATATATATATATATATATATATATATATATATATATATATATATATATATATATATATATATATATATATATATATATATATATATATATACATATATGAAACTGAAACATATATATGTTGCCAAAAACACAGGAAGTACAGTATTGCCAAGCTGTTTTCCTTAAAATTTCTGGCCTATAGCAAGTAGATTGGGATCTAATTCTAGTAAATATGTGATAAATATGAATATGAAAAAATTGTTCAGAAATTCTTGGATTAAAGATGAATTCTAGGTATAAAAAGGTTACTCTGAGGAAGATGATTGATTAATGGAATCAACCATCTTAGATGAACATCTTGTAATGACAAAAACAAGTTAATTGATTTTTTTTTACTGCCAGAGGTACTTGTGGAATTATCTGTTCATGTGCCAAAATAACTTCTCTGCCATCTTGATTTGAGTGGAATTCAGCTCTCCTCTCCTGGGCAGCAAAGTATCTTGGACCATTCATAAATGCCAGAACAGCATCCTGCAGCAGATCTCAGGGTGGTATTCTGAGGATTATAGGTTGAGAATTTAGACTGAACATCACCATCCATCTCTGGTCAACAGGAGAATATGCCAGTCATTTTATGAGGTACCACATTTTTTTTATACACAGGCTAGAGTAGATCAAGTGAAACACCTCTGATTCCCAAAGATCTTGCAGCAGGATGGGGCTTGCTTACTGATAGGAGAAAACATTCAAGAAGCTCCTTTTTCACTTTGTTTTATCTCAGGTGTCTCCATTTATTTCCTACATTACCTTGACCTGAGTGACAAATAGGGATTTCCCAATATTCCTCAGAGTAATTTTCCCTTTCTCCAACATGCTTATCATTGCTATAACTTATAAATTTAATTTTAATTTGCCCACTGCGACTAAACATTTATTCCAGCATCCAGAAATTTGGACTGTACTTTTATGATGAAAAGACCATGGGAATATAATATTCTCTGCCTATTCACATTTGCTGCAGTTCTCCAATACCTTTTGAATTAAAGTGGAGATCCTATACTCTTCCTTGTAATAAAAAGATGCTTTGTATTTAGCACGTTCATTGTGCATTATCTGGGATACACTAAGAAACAGGTCTTAATGCCCTAACTTTTTTTTTTTTAAAAAAATCCCATTTATATCTTGCCCTTCTCCGAAGACTCAGGGCGGCTTACAATCTAAGAAGCACAAATCAATGTGCTTAGCAATAGCCTTCATTCTATGTATATGCGTGCTTATTAGGGCTTTCACACACACCCCAGCAGCATTTTTACAAAGTCAGCTTAGCTTAGCTTATTGCCCCCAACAATCTGGGTCCTCATTTTACCTACCTCGGAAGGATGGAAGGCTGAGTCAACCTTGAGACTGGTGGGACTCAAACCTGCACTAATTGCAGGCAGCTGGTGTTACTTAATGAGGCATTAGCCCACTGCTCCACCAAGGCTTTTGTATTCTGAACTGCTGGTTTCATAATAAAGTTGGAGATGAGGAAGATAACTCAAAGTGCAAAAGTGTTGTTTTGAGACAGGAAGTGTATGTCTTCATTCATGGGGGAAAAAATCTACTTTCTTTTCAGCACAGTCCAATAATTGTCTCTTGTCTAGACTGAGCATCAGTTTATTCACTCTGGTCTAGCAATATTTTCCCCCCAAAAAGACCCAGTTGTTATATACGTGTTTACTCACTTGAATCAAATTATTTATAACAACATATTAAATTAGTTTGGTTTTGTGTCATGTATGAATATTGTATTGTCTAATGGACTGTCTAAAAATACTAAGGTTGCGATACCCTTCTTAATAGCAGCTAAAATGAATCATGGTAGTAATACACAAGTGTGTAAATAAGCAAAGGAAAACAAAACACTGCTTTGAAAAGTGAATTTACTGTTGTGGGTTGTAAAGAATCCACCCTATATTTGATACTAAACTGCTCAGTCTTACCGTAAATATTGGGTTCTTGTTTTAATTTTGGTTTTAACCTTTGATAGAAGATCCAAAATCAGCACAATCAATTGAACAGATTTAATACACCTCCCATAGACAATATGTTTGCTTTCATCTTTTGATAAAGATTTCTAATCCAACAAAGGGATCCTAATGGCAGGTGACTCTTGTTAATGCTGGAAGGCTAATAATGGAAATTGATATTCAACATATCTGCAGACCACCTGGTAGAACAAACTTCATCTAGGTTTTTTTAAGGGTGAAAATATTTATTTGCTTTTAGATCCATAGGAAAGCAAAATAAACATTATAAACCTGATAGACAGACAGACAGGTGGTACACAAGGTAATTACTTTCAAAGTACTGTTGTCAAATTATATCTCTTATTGTTTGGGGTGATTATACTTCCTTTTATGCTTTGTTGTTATGCTAATACCCTAAAATGCATTTCAAACAAGAAACAAACAAAACTGCCCCCTCACCCTTACTGAGCATACAATAGTTGCATCTAACAAAAACAACAAAAAGTTTCCTTCTAACTTGTTTGGTTCCATTAGGAAGCTACTGCTCATAAATTCTATTGAGATTCCATTTTTTAAAATAAATGTATTATTGTACACCCTAATTAATAAGTAAGGAATAGATTCTGCTTAACACAATGAGACCTCTGAGTAAGTATGCATACAATGGTAGCAGACTTATGTAAACAATTGTGAATGAAACTTATATGACTGGCATTGATTTTACAACCATTTTTCCCATGGTTGTTAAGTGAATCATACAGTCATTAAGTAATTGTTTTCTGCAATCGACTTTGCTTGTCAGAAGTTTGTAAATCGCAATCACATGACTGCAAGATGACGCAACCACTGTGTGAATTGGTTGCCAAATGCCTGAATTATGATCACATGACTGTGAGGGGAGTTCAATGGTCATAAGTTCGAGGAAAGGTCGTAAGTCACTTTTTCTGAAACTTCAAAAAATGGTTAAATAGTCATAAGTCAAGGACTATCTGTAATAAGAAATATGGCCATTCATTAACAAACTCAATTGTTTTAACTATGGTATTAGAACAATGCTCTGTCAGGAGAAATGGTAACTTGATAGATTTGCCCAAAAATCAGTGTCTTTTTTTTAGCATTTTGCCTGACAAAAAATGGAATCAGCTGCCAAGAAGTTGCCCCAAAACATCTGCAAGTGGAGGTGTAAAATGTATCTCAATATTATATTGCTGTATGAACATTTAAAAATTAATTACATTAACTTATACCCAAAACCAAAATAAATGCAAAAGAATTTCTTTACTCTTGCATCTTCAAACAATTGGCAATTGATACTTGGAAATACTTAAAATGAAGTCAAAAATTAACAACCACAGTTCCAGAACTGCCTTTTATTTGACACTGGAGGATAAGCAGCAGGTGTAACATTTAGTATCTGAGATCTACCTTTATCTGGGAGAGCTTTCAATGGCTGATATAGTCTAGCTTGTGTTTTCATGCATTTTCACTTCTCTGCCAAGTCTGATTCATTACTTCAAAAATAGTTCTTTCTTATGTCCCAAGACTAACATCCATTGACAGGAAACAGACCTGAAGCAAAACTATAGGACCAATAGCACAATTTGTCAATCGGATGAAAACACAATGGCTTGACATCTAAAAAGTCGGGAGATGAAGTTTTCCTTCTGAAATTTAAAATACTGGGGAGAGTGGGGGAGGGAGCGAAACATTAGTAACTTCAGGTTTTGGTAAACTAAATTTACCACCTTTTTTCCACCTTTTACAATTGAGATATTCCAGATACATTCAAATATTTTGGTTACACTACCATTGGTGCCAATGTCAATTCTTTTGACATGAAAATTGATAAAAAGGGGAAAACGGCTGTTGACTATTGGAATATAAACTAAATACAAATATATTAAATATAGAGTGGACAGCTATATTTAAACTTAATATTATAGTCAATAAATTTCTATTTGGACCATCTTTTCTGAAGGAATCTTTTTTCACTGATGTGCTAAAAAAATAATGTGAATCGCTACAAGTGTAGCACAACCCTATGCGTGTTATTTGGAAATAAATTCTACTTTGTTCTACATGGCTTACTCTCCAGTTAATAGCATTAGTTATTATAATTTTAGTTCATATCTTTCTTTGCTATGTTCTTTTACTGCACAATTCAGTATCATACTGTTACAACTTATCAAGAACAGTATTTTTTTCTGTCTCTGCTTGCTTAAGTCCAATCTACAGCATCTTTCAAAGACTTAGGCCATACATTTGGCAGAACATGGCACTAATCCAGTAAAGGAGCAATTAAACCAATCTTTTGGACAATTAAGACTACAGAACAAGAGATAACATTTAATGTACCTGATGGCTTCAATGTATAAGAGGTGATGGTATTGAAATAATAATGGTGCATAGTTGACTGTTATTTTAGTAACAACAGCTATTTTAGATTAAGTTGAATATTATACTAGGCTCAACTAATCAATTCTCTTTTCAATAATTAATGTTATTACAATTTTGTTTTTAATTATATTTTGTTTATTTGAAAAAAGATAGTTATTGCTACAATTGTAGTTATGGTTTCTAGAGATAGCACACCCCCCCCCCAAATCAATCATTACTACATCTGTTTGCAGTATCTTTCAGAGTAAATATAAGCACTGATATTTCTGAGGGTTTTCCTAGTTGACAATTTATTTCCATGTGACATTGGCTATAACTGCTACATCAGTGTGTTTCTGTGTGTGTGAAAGAAAGAGATCAGTAAAAGCTGATATCATGGATTCCATTGCAAGTTCTTTTAGTGGAACTGGCAGGACTCTATGAATATGTATTTTCTCATTGCAAGAGATACTAAAGGTCCAAATGTTTGTGATTACTTTGCAGTATGTCACCAAAGTTTATCAAAATGTTATTTAATGCTAAAAAGTAAATATGGAGGCTCAAAGCCATCTCTCTCTCTCTCTCTTTGTATGTGTATGTATGTATGTATGTGTATGTGTATGTATGTGTATATATGTATATTACACACACAAACACACTCAAAAGAATTCCTTTTCATCAACTTCATTCATCTTGATTCCATCCACACATTTTTTCATGTTTTTATCTCAAACCTGTACTGAAAAGTATGACACAGTTGTAAAATAGACAACAAACTAAATATTGACAAAAATATTGCAATAGAGAGGACCTTTTATACAGTTCAGGAACAACTGACTAAAATTTGCTGCATTACATTACACACTAAATATCTACACAAAGAAACTATAAAAACAATCAATTTCTTCTGATTTCAAATCTTGTATTATTTGTGTATGTGAAAGTAGCATGCAGCAATTTTTAAAATGACTAGAATGTTGATAAAAGAAATATTTTTGGAAATAAAACGGCCCCTGCATTTAATTTTCAATTAACTTGCATAGCCACTGTAATCAAAGGATGGTCTTGAGTAAGGTAAGAGTTACCTACAAGTGTTATCCATCAATGTTGAAGTTTAGGTTGAACTCCAAATTAGCAAAAGTGGTTGTCACTAACTCAATTTGTTAGGGACGAGAGGGAGAGGGAGGGGGGGAGGGAGGGAGAGAGAGAGAAGTGCCATTCTTTCATTCACAACCGCCCCCCCCCTTATCACCTCTGAAAAGGAGAGGGAATCTGTGCAGGTATTCTCCTCTGCAAACCATAGTTAGCCCAACTGTTGCAGAACTATGAACTGCAGACCAGAGCAGAGGTTACACGAACAGGCATAGATATGACTGCTACTCCACTAGCGAGATACCTCTACACATTTTTAAGAATCCATGCAGGAAGGCAAGAAAGGATTTCAGCAACGGGGTGGAGAGAAGGGGGTGACTCATCAGGAATGGCTAATCCCTTACCTTTAAGATCAAATCGGTGTGATGTTGGTCCAGCATGTTCGCCTTGACAAAGGATGTGATGATGACTCTGCCGTATCTCCCTGGGGTCTGCAGGGCGGAATAGAGCCGGTGCTTGGACCGGTTCACCGGGAAGAGGCTATTGACCAGGTTCCTCTCGATCTTGGCCAGGCTGTGTTTGGGGGCCAGCAGGTGCTCCACGCTCTCCTCGATCTGGTACTTGCTGAAACTGGCCCCCAGCAAGATGGAGATGAGCACGGGCGCAGAGGCGAAGAAGACCGGGTGGCTGGCGACGAAGTGGCCGAGTCTAGCGAAAGACGTTCTCAGCCCCCTGTGCAAGACCTGCCGCAACATTCTAGTGCAGAAGCAGCTCAGGAGGGCGAGGTGCGCACGACGGAATCTGAAGCTCTCCCAGAGCCCAGGCAAAACCATCGGGGAGCCCAGGCAGGCGGGAGCAGCTTCCCCTGCGGGCTGAAATTGACCGAGTAGGCAACCCGCCCTCCCCCCTCCCCCCTTTCTGCGCGGTGGGTGCTAAAGCTCTTTGCCTACCTCCAGGCTGCCGAAGGGAGTTTCCCGGCGCCTCATTGTCTGACTTTAAACAACAACAAGAGATTCCGAAAGGGAGACGGCGGGAGCCAAAAAAAAAAAAAAAAAAATAGCGCGCAGGGGGCGGGGGAGGGGGGGGGAAAAGAAAAGAGGATTGGCCAGCGAGGAAGCCAAGATCTTAGTGATGGCAACCCCTATTTCTTTTCTCCGCTTTTTATGGTGGCAGCTCTTTCTGCCAAAGCAAGTGGGTGGGTGAGAATTGTTTACCCAGGAAAGATATGGGGGAATACAGAAGTGTGTGTGTGTGTGTGTGTGTGTGTGTAGGCGCGCGCGGGGGGGGGGGAGTGTCGATAGACACACTTGCTGACTAACTCAGTTAAGCAGCCCGCACAGAACGGAGCGTTCAGGGGTAGAGATGGGGAGGGGATAAAAATGCCAATGTTATTTTAAAAATGCCACCCATAGAATTAAGCTTTGGGAGCCCGGGTCTTTCGGAGGCTGGCGATTTCGGTGGCCGTCGCTGGCTTGCAAGCTCCCCAGGAGACGAGGGGGCTACGGCTGACTACAGACCCGCAGAACTGAATGAATGGTTTTCCTCCCCCGCCCGCGCCTCTAATTGAGGCCAGGAAAGAGACTCGCTTCTTCCTCAGTCAAAACCCCGAAAGTGGTAAGAGGTTCGCCTTTTTAAAGCCCCCGTCGCCGCTAAGGCTGCCGCCGGAGTTCAGGGGCAGTTTCTTTGCCGGCTTTCTCATGACAGTTGTTGACCTGTCGATGCCCAGGTGGCTCAGAACAGGCGACCAGGCGAAGGAAAGCCTTCTCGCCCCATTTTCCCAGCCTCTAGATGTGATCTAGAGGGTCGCACCGAATTAATATTAAATAAGACAAGACAACCCCACCCCCCCCACCCCCTTCCACAATGTGAGCAACTTAGCTGGAAGTCCCGGTTGTTGACTGCCAATTACCGATGGCCAATGCCCAAATCCCTAAATCGGAGCTTCTTGTTCGCTCGGCGTTGCAGTTTCAAGGAACCTATCCCGCAACTGGGATGGCTGTAATTGTTATTACTTTAAAAAAAACACGACCAGATCTTTCTTCAGGTGAGATCCATGTCAGCGCCGCCAGCACGTCCCATCCAAGCGAACTAGCTGCTGCCCATCAGCGTCGGAAGATCACCCAGGAAAAGAGGAGAGCGAACACTCAACCGATTCCTAAGGCATGGCAAAGTTTTCGAGTCTCACCTTTGCAGGAGTCCCCGAAGAAGCCCGTTTGAGAGAGATGGACTTATCCGTACGCAGGCGAACGTGGCTCCCATTGTTTCCCGACCGGAGCAGCGCAGAGATACAGTTTTGTGTATTTCATTGGTTTCAAGCGATTGCTCTTCCTTTGTCAACGCATAGTCAGGATCCGGCGGTTCAAATGCCGGGGATCAGAAACGTCTCGGCAATTCCACGATTTCCCCTTCCTGACTTCCCTCCCACTTGCTTCTCTCGCTCGCTCCGTCTGTGTGTCTGCTGCTTCCCACCCCCACCCCCCCTCCTCTTTTCGCACTGATTCTGTCTGCCTGGCTCTCTCGGTGCGACGCGGCTTCAGCGGTCTTGCTGGTGGGAGAGCAAAAACTGCTCAATCTCTTGCCTAAATGGGCATGTGCGAATACTTTGCACATGCCCATTAACAAGGTGACGCCGCACAGAAGCCGGTGCCCTTAACCGTTTGCCCGGAGCTTGCCTTAAAATCCCCCCCCTTTTCCTCCAACCAAAAAGGTGCTACCAGGCGGACGGAGAATGGCAGTTAGTCTTTGTGTAGATGGGCGCTTTTGCGCGTGCAGGGGTCCAAAAGCAATGCAGTAGAAACGGGGGCTTAAGAATTATCAAACAAGTACTACTACTACTACTACTACTACTACTACTACTACTACCACCACCACCACCACCAACACCAAACAATATCCCATGTCCTTGGGAAAGGACCAATAGGTGGATAAAAATGCTAAATCTAAACATCTGGCTGATTCTGCAATGAACCATAATAATAAAAACTAGTTGAAAAGAAAAATTGTGACATCCCATGTTCTGGAGAAGAACTCAGTGTGCGTGAAGGCAAACACTAGCTAAAGAACTGGTAGCTGTGATTTCACATTTTTGTCTGTATTATTTTTATTTTTACTTTTATTTGTGTTTTTATTTATTTTGAATGCCGCAAAAATTACTGGGAACACCAAATTGACAAACTTCTTGAAAATGAGCAAGTCAAGATCCTGTGGGACTTTCGGATCCAAACAGACACCACACCTGACATCACTGTTGTGGAAAAGAAAAAAATCTGGTTCAAGCTTCCGGTTTGTGGTTTGTCACGCAGCTGCTATGGACAGCTGGGAGACTTGCTCTCCCCCCCCTCCAGTTTCGCATTGCTGGGGGTCCTGAAAGTTGCCCCGAAGAGGCGACCAGCAAGGAGGGGCGCTTGCTGGATTGCGGGAGAGCTGCAACTCTCCCGTTAGACCTGGTGATCCCTCCAAACCAGCAGATGAAAGGACCGGCCATTATGGCTCGTCCTTAGGCTGTGAACAGCCAAAGTCACATTTTCCACCATGCAACTTTTAAAGCAGCGTGGAAGAGACTGGGTGAGATCTACCTCTTTTACACCCTAATTACTTTCTGTACCTCCTTAAGCTGCTAAGCATTTTCCCCCCTGTGGTGAAGGAAGGGGGACTTTTGCCCTCCCTCCAGAAAGAGCTGCAACTAAATACCCAGGAGCATTTTAAACGTTGAAAAAGTAACTGAATCCCAATTGGAACTTTATTTCTCAAAGCATATGGATTGAAAGATTTTTTATTTCCTATTTTTCATTGTCTACTTCTGTTGGAAATCTGGATTCTTTCTTATTAAAAGAAAAAAGAAAAACTGAAAAGATTAAGACAACTTTGGAACTCAGGGAAACTTTAACAGGGGCCTGGCTGACTGCCCAGAGAAATAGATAAGATACATAAACTTGGGAACTTTGAAACAATAGCTGTGAAAGGCTTTGTGTTCCCTACCTAGAAAAAAAATTCTGTCTTTTGGATTTTCTAAGTGTAAAGCCTTTAGCGTAAAATACCAATATGGAAGAAGACCAGGAACAAAATTTATTTATGGATGAAGATCAACAAACTCTTGCTATGTTGGAAACACTAATCCAAATTCTTACCACAACCAATGAAATACTAAGAGGCTATGTGAAGGAACAAGAAGACAGCCCAGATATGAAAGACCAAACTTTGACCACAACTAGAGAATCATCTATACAAAATACAATAGAAAAAATGAAAGATTCAGGTACGATGACAGAAGAATCTACTATTAAACAAATATTGATATTTGAAAATCCAGATAAGACATTGACAACTTGGAAAAAGGAAAAGGTTTCTTATACAACTCAGAAGGAACTAAAGGATCTAGAAAAAGAACAGTTGAATGAGAAGACAAACAATTCAGAACAACTATGTTGATATGGAAGAACAAAGAGACAACCCACTGGACCTACAAGTCTTCTAAAAAAATGGCGATCGGATGGTTTTGCCAATAACAATTAATATACATGATATTACAAGGAGATTGGTTCGATGACCCAAAAACAAGGACATGGAAGATGATTTGGCAAAGGAAGAAAGCCAGAATAAGACTCAAGAAGAATGGAGTTTCAACCATCTTACTGAAATCTGAAACATAATGTACTTAAATAGATAAGATGTGTATGTTGAACACAAGACATTGTTATGAACTGAGATAAAGAAAAAAATTTGGTCATTAAAATTTAGCAGTATAAATATTAATAGCTAATTTGAATATTGATTTGTGCATAATGGTCATGTAAAGGTGAATAATGTAGACAAGCTAAAAACCTATGGTTGAAAGTAATAAATAGGTCTATATGGAGTATTAAAAATGAAAATTATCAGTTTAAGCAAGAGATAGCAGATACAAAGAGGAAGAGAGGAAGTATTGAAATAAAAAGAAATTTTGATTACTACTTAAAAGCAACTAAAAATTAGCAAAAAGGAAGGATATATTGTATCCTTAATTTGTTGACATAGAGGGCGAGAAAAGTAAATGGGATGTGTATTTTGAATATTAGATTTTGTGAGGAATGGTGATAGATGAATTGGGAGTATACTAAAAATCTTGGTAATGATAAATATCAAACATTAAATCTAAATGTTAGTGGAAATTAAAATTGAAAAATCTATTAGGTCATTGATTGTCTAAAAGATTGTATGTTAAAACAACTCGAATATGTGTAAACTAAAGACTATGGATATATGTAAGAAAGTTATTTTCTATGTGATTGAAAATATGTGAATGTAATATTAGAAAATCAATAAAATTTGTAAAAAAATAATCTGGTTCATTGATTTTGCAATAGCAGGGGATGCATGATTTGAAGAGAAACAGCTAGAAAAAAATAACAAAATATTGTGATTTGCAAATTGAAGTTGAGCGATTGTGGAGGAAGAAATAAGGTGGTTGTATCAATACTAATAGGAGTCCTTGCAACAATACCCAAAGGGCTGCATGGATACATGGAAATTTTGAACTTATTGGTCCTAAATATCCTGATTTTGCAAAAAGCCACCCTACTTAGAACTGCCTGTATACTCAGATGCTATCTTAATAGCTCTTAGGTCCTTGGTGAGGATTTGAACTGTTAAATTTTTACCAGTCTCAGACTGTGAATTGAATTGAAGATTAAATCAACAACAACAACCCTAAGGAGCTTTATCTTGTCGTGGTGGTGGGGCTTGTGTGCTCTGACTAAACTTGCTCCCAACCCATTTAACTATGGTGAAAACAAGTCAAGTGAATTCTATGCCAGATTGAGTGTTGCCTGGATGAACAAGACTCACGGTAAATACTGGGTGTTCAGTGAAAAATATGCTACAGAGCTCAGCTCCCTCTGCTAGGCAACCAGGGCATGGAGTTGACAGGAGACTGTAAGACGAATGAAAAAAGCAAAAAAACTGAACAAAGGAAGATAATTACTCAATTATGGAAGCTTATATTGATCTGAACTAACAAAACGTGGATTTCAAAAATGCATGTTCAAGATTTGAAGAATCACCTGGATATAGAAATCAAAGACCAAAGACTTATGGGCCAGAGGCATGTTATTTTGAAGCACAAGCTATTCACTAATGCAGAATAGCAAGAGATTCCAAGGAGAGCAGCGCAAGATCAAGGCTTGTGACTGATAATAGAGATAATTTAGAAGTGGAGCAACATGTAGTGGAAAAAAGGAAGGAAATCAGAGAAGCAGATGAGGAGCAAAAACTGGATTAGATGTTGAAGAACCAACAACTGTGCCAAATTAAGTAGAAAATTAAGACTCAGATGGAAAAAATGGAAAGAATTTGATTGCCTAAACTGAATCAAGCTAGTACCACAAGGGTATGACAAAGTTCCATCTTAGGCCCAGTACTCTTCAATATCTTCATAAATGATTTAGATGAGGAAATTGAAGGGGAACTCATTAAATATGCAGATGACACCAAACTGTCAGGAGTAGCCAACACCCCAGAAGACAAACTCAGGACCCAAAAAGATCTTGACAAACTTGAACAATGGGCCCTATGCAACAAAATGAGTTTCAGTGTGGAGAAAAGCAAAGTGTTACATCTAGGCAGGAAAAACCAAAGGTACAAATACAGATTGGGTGAGACCTGGCTTAAAAACTGTGAGAGGGACCTTGGAGTCCTAGTGGACGATCACTTGACTATGAGCCAGAAGTGTGCAGCAGCAACCAAAAAAGCTAATACAATCCTGGGTTGTATAAACAGAGGCATAGAATCAAGATCATGCAAAGTATTAGTACCGCTTTATAAAACCCTAGTAAGACCATACCTGAAATACTGCAGCCAATTTTGGTCACCATATCACAAAAAAGATGTTGAGTGTTTGGAAAAAATTCAGAGAAGAGCAACTAAGATGATAAAAGGCCTGGAGACTAAAACATACAACGGGACTTGGGTTTGACTAGTCTAAAGAAAAGAAGACATAGGGGAGACATGATAGCAGTGTTCCAGTACCTGAGGGGCTGCCACAAGGCAGAGGGGGCCAGGTTGTTCACCAAAGCACTAGAGGGAAGGATGAGAAACAATGGTTGGAAACTGATCAAAGAGAAAAGCAACCTGGAATTAAGGAGAAACTTCCTGACAGTGAGGACAATCAACCAGTGGAACACCTTGCCTCCAGAAATTGTGGGTGCTCCATCACTGGAGATTTTAAAGAAAAGACTAGATGTTCAGCTGTCTGAGACAGTATAGGTTCTCCTGTTTAAGCAGGGGGCTGGACTAGAAGACCTCCAATCTCCCTTTCAGCTCTATTCTATTCTAGTAAGAGAAGCTTGTCTAAAGTATTGAAGAATGTGAATGAAGCTGTCCAGACTATTCCAACAGAAACATTAATTCAAACAAACCAGCTAATGTATGCAGCAGCTTATGTTACTACTAAAGAATTGGGCTTGAAAATTGAAAAGAATAAAGCAATTAAGAAGGGAAAACCGAAGTAGAAAATCCAACTGGAGTTAAAAATAAAGAAAATTCAATTGCATTTAAGTAAGTTGAAGAATTTGAGACAAGGAAATCTGAAGAATAAAAAAAAATCAGAATTAGCCTGACAACAAGATATGATCTGGAAAACAAGGAAATTGCAGCTGTGGTTGAAGAGCTGAAACAAAGAATTATAGCTATTGCAGAAAAAATAAGCGATATGATAAACAAATAATGCAGTTTCAGCAAAATTCACAATTTTGAAAGAACCAGCACCATTTCTTGAAAGTGGACGTGGTGCTACCACAAGGGAAAAACCTAAGGAAAAAAAATACTCTGAAATTTTGGAAGAACTTGTGGGAAAACAACAAGAAGCACAATGGGAATGCTTAGACATTTTTGGAATTAGCAGCAACACCCAGAAATTCCTGAAAACTTCCATGAAGTTATGGCAAACTAAGCTGATGGCGTATGGCACAGGTCTGCAACCTGCGGCTCCGGAGCCGCATGCGGCTCTTTCAGCCGTCTCCTGCGGCTCCCAGTCCTCTGCCATGTGCAGTCCAAAAAAAAAGTGGGACTAAAAACCTTCAATCAATTCAAATATGCACAGTAGGTGAATATCTCACCTTGGCTCCACTCTTCAGTCAAACCCTGTTCTGCACATGCACGCATGTACGCACATGCGCACACATTTTTTGCGGCTCCCCGTTTTTCCTTTTGTGAGGGAACCGGTTCCGAGTGGCTTTTTCACTGTTTCAGGTTGCTGACCCCTGGCCTATGGAGAAGAACATGATAAAGTTGAAATCAAATGAGGTATCTTCCAAGGTGACTCACTGTCACCTCTGTTGTTTATACTTTTGATGGCACCATGAACAAGCATTTCGAACAAAACAAACTCTGGCTATGAATTGGCTAAGAAAGGGTTGAAAATTTCCCATTTGCTCTATATGGATGATTTAAAGCTGTTTGGAAAAACAAAAGCTGAATTGAGCTCACTACTGAAAAGCACTGAGGAGTTTAGCAGAGACACTGAAATCCAATTTATCATTGACAAATGTGCAACAATTGCTGTTAAGGTAGGAAAAATTGTTGAAGATGATGGATTCAGACTTGATAAGGAAGAGCTGTAAAAGCAGTAACACCAGAAGAGGGGTACAAGTACTTAGGAGCTTCTGACCTGTTGCACGATCAAGTCAAGGAAGCTACTTCAACTAAATAAAGCAATTCCAGAAAATCTTGAGATCAAAGCTGAGTGGACGAAATATCATAAAGGTAATTAACACCTGGACAGTGCCTGTAATATGATACTCGGCTGGAATAATTGATTGGACTCAGCTAGAACTTGATAGCTTGGATTGAAAGACAAGAAAACTAATGACAATGCACCATGCTCTGCATCCAAAAATTGATCGATTGTATTTGCCAAGATTTCAGAGTGGCAGAGGACTCTTACAGGTGAAATAAACTGTGGAAGAGGAGGGACACAGCTTAAATGAATACATTAAAAAAGCAAAATAGCCTCTACTGAATCAGGTGAGCAAGAGAAACCTCTTGAAATCAATAAGTTTGAAAGCAGAATATAGAATGGAAACAATTAAGCATTGGGTTTTTAACTGGAAAAAGAATACCTGAAGAGCATTGACTGGTTTTTAACTGGAAAAAGAATACCTGAAGAGCATTGAAGGAAAGGTAGATTCAGAGGTAACATGGAGCTGTCTGAAAAAAAGAAACTGAAGGCTTCATTTTGGCTGCCCAAGAACAAGACTTGCAGACCAATTCCATGAAAGCAAAAATTCAACATATCAGCAACAACAGCAAATGTTGCTTATGCAACAAGAAAGATGAAACAGTGGATCTTCTTATCAGTGACTCCAGCAAAATCTCACAGATTGATTATCTGCAATGTCATGATCGAGTTGCCAAAATTATATTTGGAAGCTTTGCCAGAAATTAGGGTTCGAATGCAATTTGGGAACACCAAATTGACAAACTTCTTGAAAATGAGCAAGTCAAGATCCTGTGGGACTTTTGAATCCAAACACACATCACGCCTGACATCACTATTGTGGAAAAGAAAAAATCTGGTTCATTGATATTGCAATATCAGGGGATACATGATTTAAAGAGAAACAGACTGAAAAAACAACAGCAAAAGACTGTGATCTGCAAATTGAAGTTGAGTGATTGTGGAGGAAGAAATCAATGATTGTACCAATACTAATAGGAGCCCTAGCAACAATACCCAAAGGGCTGTTGTGGATACATGGAAATTTTGAACTTATTAGTCCTGAATATCCTAATTTTGCAAAAAAACCCACCCTACTTGGAACTGCCTATATACTCAGTTGCTACCTTAATAGTTCTTAGGTCCTTGGTGAGGATTTGAACTGTTAAATTTTTACCAGTCCCAGACTGTGAATTGAATTGAAGATTAAATCAACAATAATACTAACAATATAAACATCTCTAAGAGAAACAGGTGAGTGGGGATTAATATAGGAAAGGAATAGTGGAGAGCAGGCTGAGAAACTATTATCCTCCAGGAAATGAGGCAGTGGTGGGATTCAAATATGGATGCCCGTTCTCTGTGTGGATGCCACTTCTGGAAGTCCATTCTGGGCCTGGGCAACAAAAAAGTAGCTTCTGGTTCTGCTGAATTGGTGCGAACTGGCTGAATCCCATCACTGAAATGAGGTAAGGAAAGCTTTTATTGAAAAACCTGCCAGACAGGGTGGGCTTTTACAGGTACCCTCCAAGTGAGTATTTCCCAAACTTGGCAAATTGAAGATATATGGAACAACAATATGTGGAACAACAATATGCTGGCTTGGGAATTCTGGGAGCTGTAATCCACTCATCTTCAAGCTGTCATGAGAAACGCTGCTTGAGACTGAAGGCAGTACAGCCTCCAGATAAATTGGACAACATCTCCAATCAGTGCAACAATCCTGATCAAAGATTTTTTGGGCAGAGTATCTTTTATCTGGATAGAGGAGCCTAGATCAATCCTTCTCACAACAGAATTATGTGTATGTTAACAGCCAATGGTTGATTTGTAACTCTTTGATACAAAGAGGAAAGCTGGTGTAGTATCTTGCAGACAATTCCACATTGAGGGAATTCCTGAAATATATCTTAGTGAGATGTTACTTCCAAGTCAGTCCAAGTAAGAGAAAGGGTGAGTAGCCCAACCATCTCAAGCAAGAGAGGAGTAAGCAAACTAGTAGACAAGTTAGAATAGAAATTCTATCTCTCTAAGAACAGAAAGTTCAGCAGCAGCTTGTTTGAAATGAAGAGTGTGCCAGCTGCCACTTTGATCTCTCTAGTGGCCCTAGAGGGGTTTTCCCCCAAATCCTATCCTAGTAGCAAGAATAAGCAGGTGCACAACCATTTTATGCAATGAGCAGTTTCCCTGGACAGTAGCTGCAAATCCAATTCTCTCATCTGTCCTTCCAAAAAGAGAAACTGGAAAGGAAGAAGCATTATTCATCATGCTGAGATAAAGCAATCACGGTTTGCATTTCTTTGCTCTATGTCAGGGGTAGGGAACCTTGGCTCTTTTATGACTTATGGACTTCAACTCCCAGAATTCCTGAGTCAGCACGGCTGGTTCAGGAATTCTGGATACTGAAGTCCACAAGTCATAAAAGAGCCAAGGTTCCCTACCCCTGCTCTAGGTAATCTTCCTTGATTCAGTTCTACCTGAATGAGCAGATAGAGTAGAACTTGCCAGAGAGGGAGATATTGGTCAGGCAAAAGTAGCATCAACCACTCCTACTAACAAATACTTGCTCAGCTCTGTCCATCATAGCACAGAGATCAAGGGAAGGAAAAAAAGATATGAAAATATAAAAGTGGGCAATGTTCTTATTTCACCTTTACTACCCTTGAGCAGGGGTATTCAACCTTGGCCCTTTTATGACTTGTGGATTTCAACTCCCAGAATTCCTCAGCCAGGCATGCTGGCTGAGGAATTCTGGGAGTTGAAGTCCATAAGTCATAAAAGGGCCAAGGTTGAAGACCCCTACCCTTGCAGTAACATGGCAGAGATAACAAATTCACTGAAGACATGTGACAGGGGACTATCAAGCGCATCACTACATGCCTCAGCAATTGGTTTTTTTTTAATGCAATGTCCCAATGACATTGTCTTTGTCTCAGTCCCAACCCATAGCAGTTTAAAATTATTTTTTCCTGTTCTCATGTTTGTGGATATGATCTGGCAAGTTTTATTCCTAATCTCCTTGCTGTTGCCATCAGGAGTCAGATTTGTCCAGCTCGTATGGGCCAGTTTAGGCTGCTGTTAGCATGCACTCTTTTCTCCAGTCTCTGGGAAATACACAGCAATGTCTGCAGGAGATGGACAGTTATGATGTGAGCCCTACACCTTTTGAATGTGTGTCTCAGCTTACAATGTGATACTCCATCTTGTTGATATTGATCCTTCCTGTGGATGCCATTATAAGAGTCTGACATGGTCATTTTTACTTGGGCTACAGAATCATTTGCCCATATAATGAGCATTGTCTTAGTAAGATTATAGGTTGGTTGCTTCTAAACAGGTTTATGAGATAATGGGTATACCACAAATGAGGAAGTGAACAAGAAGAGGTGTTAGATGTTTCTCATTCTCCCCATATTCTGGATGAGAACTAAAGCAAATTAGAACCAGGGTGAAGTTGCTGTTTCTTTTTGCTTGCTTGCTCTTCTCGATGGTATCACCAAATGGCTACATTAAAGTACCTCCCCCCAATTCTTTAGGCAGCAAAAAGAATGTCAAACATAAAAATTACTATCTGCTTTACCAAACCATACTGTGCTATGGTAACAGGTCCAGCAACTGGTGCTATCCTGTTATTTGGGACAAGTTAATGAAAGTGATCATTGGATTCTCTCTGAACATCATCCGTTGAAGGGAAATCAGCCACTAATAACTCCTTCTTACATGGAGTGGAGTGGGACTTAATAAGTGTAGGTAGATGCTTGTAATAGGTAAGATGCTTGTACTCAATTGTTGTGATTTTCAAGTCAAGCAGTTTCTCACAGATCAAATGTTCTTCTGAACTAGCACTAAACCATGTCTAAAAATAGCTTGGTTGACAAACTGCAAGCATAAAGGAAGAACATGGGGTTAGGTAGGGACCATAGCAATGAGATCCATTTTCAGCTTGGGCTGCAAGGAAGTACATAGTTCACAGTGAGTTGGATTCTGTCTTTGTGGCTCATAGCCTCTGGTCAAAGACATCAAGCATGTGTGTGTATGTGTGGCAAAATAATCAATTGTATGGATGTCTCTGCAGTGGTTCCTTTACCATTCATTTGTTTGAAATGCTTTTCTTGGGCTATTTGAAGGCTGAGTGGAAGGTATTAGGAATATGTGATGGTAATTTGTTGGTATATAAGTAGTCCTTTCTTATATAACAGAATCCGATAATTTTATGATCTCTTCTAGCAACCCTTCTCTTAGTACTTGCACTCAGCATCTAGTTCTACTGTATTAAATAGGTTTTTTTTGGCTATCTGGATTCAGTTAGTAACCTTGGATTCTAGCAAAGAGACTGACAGACAACATCATGCAAGCTGAAATCAATTCATTATTGATATGAAATGTAAGAGGTGATATCAAAGAACACAATATAATTTTTACACTTTCATTCTCTTATCATTTTTCATTGTATTACTGAGAAATTTTATTATTTGATTTCAAAGATTCAAAATCCTATAAGGATACTGACATTTGATAGCTATGAAAAATATCACCCATCAGGACTGCTCCATCTGGGCTGATAATTTCACACAACCACTAGAAGGCACCAAACCTCTCTCTTTGCTGCCATTTTGTGGGTAATCTGGAATTTTATGGCCCAGATTGAATAGCTGTAGCCTTCACTTATTCTCATGATGATTAGAATGTCTCCTTGATTTTCTTACGAGGAATAATCATTAGCCACCTTATTTGACTTAGGCCTGGAGGGAGAGGGGGTCTTGAGGGGCATGGTTTTTTCAAATTCTCTGGAGCCAGTTTGGGCAGCCCTTATGTCACCCTCACCTAAATATGTAGAACAGGTATGATTGATATGGCATACCACTGGTATTGATCACTTTAAATGTCCACATTTTTTGAGGGAAGATAAGTAAGAAAGAGAAATTAGTAGCAAAATAAAGAGTGAAATAATTCTGTAGTTGCTCTGTTGTAGGGCTCCGTAGTAGGTTAATGAGAGTCAGTTTGGGAAAGTATCCAGCTAGAAACCAGGAGACTGTGAGTCCTAGTTGCATTTTAGGCATGAAACCAGCTAGGTGACCTTGGGCCAGTCACTCTTTCTCAGCCCAACCTATCTCATAGGGTTTTTGTGGGGGAAATAGGACAGGGCTTTTCAACCAGTGGTACGGGTACCACCTGTGGTACATTTGCACCTGGCAGGTGGTACGCAACCATCCTAGAAAAGTGGTAGCAGGGGAGAGGAATGAGCTGAACCGGTGGCAGCACCGCACAAGCCAGAGTCAGAGATGGCTGGAGCTGCAGGGCTGTCAGGGCTCAGCAGAAGTGCCAGGATCAGCACCAGGTTCCAGTGATCCTGGCGCTTCTGAGCCCAGAAGAAGCACCAATCAGCTGGAATGTTGCAGTGTCTCCAGGGTCTTGTGATTTACATTCAGATGCTTGGCAACTGATTCATATTTATGATGGTCACAGTGTCCCAGGGTCATGTGAAGTGATTAAAACCTGCTGCAAGCACCCAGCAGAGGGGGAAAATAAAAACCAAATACCCCCTACCCCATCCCCACTGCCAATCCTCAACAGAAATGTTCACAACAATGAAAACCTCAGACAGGAGGAAGAGCACCGCTGGGCGGGCAGGCAGGTGTCTTGCTTGGCTGTGGCTTGCGAGGCACTTTTTTCAGTGCCATTGTAACTTCAAACAGTCACTTAGCAAACTGTTGTAAGTTGAGGACTACCTGTACTTCATCACTGTTTTCTTTTTTTTGTCATTAAGTTTTTGACACCTTGCTAGGTGACTGGTGGTGATCGGATGTTGCCATATCCTAAAAGTGGTACAATGGGTGAAAAGGTTGAAAAGCCTTGAAATAGGAGGAGGAAGGAGTAGTCAGTATGCTCACTCTTTTGAGTTATTTGTAAAGATAATAAAAGCAGGATATACGTACATACATACTTCGAGAAAAGATAAATGACAATTGAATTTGTGGATACGGTTTTCCTATTTGGAGAAAAAAAATCCCCTCTGTTTTATTTTCCTAGATTAGGACTTCAGATTAAAGAGATCTGTAATTCAGATCTTACTGTGTAGTTTTCAGGGTAAGCACAGTTACAAAGAATGCATTTTCATGCGTTCTGGGAATTTGATTCAAAAGATGATACATTAAAGACATACACTATTTCTTACCCTACTTGTTTGAGAAAATTTGTAGATTTTGACAGTGTGTGGTTGAAAAGTTAAAGATTCCCAAAGGGACAGATTCCTTTCTCTGCTCCATATTAGGCATATTCAGTAATTTGTTCTTGTAACTGTTGCGGCTGCTAAAATATAAGAAATAAATTAATCAACAGTTTATCTTGATGATCTACTAAAAGATTTTCAAGACAGTTATCATATTTTTAGCAATTTTATTAATGTTTCACTAAATCCCATAATTACCTTAAAATAACCACAGGTGACTATTTTGGTCTTGAACCCCCCCCACTATTTATTAGTTATGCATTATGTTGTTGATATCTAGCTGAAAGTAAATCCAAATGAGCTTAAATACTGTATTGTGAACAATAACTGATTTCATTAAATTCATAATAAAATGACTGTTAAACAAATTAAAATTAAAATAATTTTTTAATTGAGATAATATGCAATTCTCTATAGAAAAGTATTACAAAATGCTTCATTTCAGATTTAAATTGAATCTGTATATGTTTCTGGATTGCTTAGATCACAGAGATGCAAAATATGATTCTATGTGTCTAACAAAATGCACCTTGTTATCAAATATACTGAATCATTAAATAAACTGCACAGTGACTGTTCAATTACTTGAACATGCATTTGTGAATCAGAAAAAGCAAAAGAATAAGATATGCAGTGCATTCTATAAAAAACATCCTTATCATTTTGGAATGGATATTTCATTTCCAATACTACTAGCTTAACACAAAAGTACTATGATAGCCCCTTCATGGATTACTGCCTTGTTGTGGCAAAGGGGCTTGCGTAATTCAATGAAGCTATGAGCTATGCCATGCAGGGCCCCCTAAGACAGACAGGTCATAGCAGAGAGTTCTGACAAAACGTGATCCACTGGAAAAGGAAATGGCAACCCACTCCAGTATCTTTGCCATGAAAACCCCATGGACAGTACCAAAAGGAAAAAAGATATGACGCTGGAAGATGAGCCCCTCAGGTCAGAAGGTGTCCAATATTCTACTGGGAAAGAGCAGAGGGCTAGTACTAGTAGCGCCAGAAAGAATGAAGCGACTGGTCCAAAGCCGAAAGGACGCTCAGCTATGGATGTATCTGGTGGTGAAAGGAAAGTCCGATGCTGTAAAGATTTTTCTCCATAGGAACCTGGAATGTAAGATCCATGAATCAAGGAAAGCTGGACGTGGTCAAACAAGAGATGACAAGACTGAACATCGACATCTTAGGAATCAGTGAACTAAAATGGACAGGGTGAATTTAATTCAGATGCCCATCAGGCCTGTGTGTGACGCATCTGGCCTGTAGCCTGCCAGTTTGACACTCCTGATTTAGGGTATAAAAATAACAATCTACATTTTGACTTCTGGTTTTGACTCGCAGTGATGCAGACACAGGAAGATGGGGCTCCGTCATTCATGTTTGGTTTCGCCCTGTTGGGGGACCCTGGAAAGGGTTGAAAGTCACCTCATAGAGGCAGCAAGCAAGAAGGGAACGCTCGTTGATTGAGAGAGGGGGCTGTAGCCCTCCTGTTTGTTCAGAACTGTATTGTGGTATTATTTTCTTGTAGAAGAAACATATGGAACACTTTGGATTATAAATCTTGATCGTTAAACAACCTTCAGTGTTTTTTTTTCTCCCTGGACAGAAAGGATATATTTCTTACTGGACAGAAAAAAATGAATTTTACTTATATCTCCCTAGGGAAGACTCAGGAGCAGACAGTTGGTTGGATAAATCTATAAAGACTACTTATAAAAATATATTAAAAAAATAAAATGGATGTTCCATATTCAGCATTAAATAGTAAAACATCATCTTTAACATCTGTTCCCAGTAGCCTTAACTTGCCATATCACCAAGAAAATACTGATGAAACACGAAAGAAATTCTGTCCATGATGAAATTTATACAAAAAATAATTACTTTAGCTTGTGAGCAGGTTAATAATAACACAGATAAAAGAACAATTTTCTAACCTAAATCTACAAACTCAGAAAATAACTACAAAGTGGGAACCAGCAATCCAGAAAATAGAAGGAAAACTAGAGAATGCTGACACAAACATTGACAATCTAAAGGAAGAAACTAATGACCAGACTCAGATAAATGAAAATTCAGAACACACAACAATAATACTGGAAACAGAAAAGTCATTTTATAAACCAAGGTTTCAGAACATACTGGATGACAAGAAAGGAGAGCTGATGGAATGGAAGATAAAGTTGTTAACAGAACTGTGGGGAACTGGAGAAGGAGGGAGGTGGTTTAATGAATACCAACGGGCTATCTCTTCCAAAAACACTTTAACCAATTTGTTTCTCTTCTTCCAAATAAAATATACAAAAATAGAGGAAGAATTATTTATTGATCCAAATGCACTGACTTGGAAATTTAGTTGGCAAAGAAAGAAAGCTAGAGTAAGATTGAAGGAAACATAAGCTTTGCCCTATTAGAGGGGATGCCATATTATTAATTAGAGGTATGAATATGGTTAAGAATAGATTGTTAGAAATAGAAGTATTATTATAACTAAATAGCTAGGAATTGTAATCAGAATATTATATCTTGGTATGAAAAGGGAAATAAGAATATGTTAAAAATTTTGAATAAGGGGTGCTTATACGTACCACAGAATTACTAATGGACTCAGTCACCATGTTGTCTATTGAGCACTTATATGTGAAAATAGAAAATTAATAAAACATTTATTAAAAAATCTACATTTTGAAGTGAATTGAAAGAAACAGTTAATGCATTTCAAAACAAGGAAGTTATGTGATCCTCCAAATGGTGATGCAAATCATCCAGAATCCTGTGGTGTCAGTGGCTTTTTTGCTGATAGAATGGAAAGGACAGCTCTTGAAATTGTTAGTGGCGAAATGGCTACCTTCTTGTTTGTGGAATTTAACTAGTAGCATACTTTCCAAAAGGTATATATGCCATTTATCAAAGAAATAAAACATTTTAATCCACAGGTGTCAAACTTGCCATGTCACGTGACGTGTCACAATGTATCGTGACTCTTTTTGCAATGCCAGCAATGGGGTGGACACGGCTTTGGTATGATGAAACTGGTCCACGGGCTGGCAGTTTGACACCCCTGTTTTAATCTATCCAATCAAGCAAAATATTTATTTTCTTCGTCTATGGAGATTCTCAGTCATCCAGAAATGAAGTAACTTCTTGGATAAGAAGTGAAACATCTTCAAGGAAATACAAAGACAGTCCAGTTGCCTCTTGAAAAAGCATCTTTGGGACATTTTTAAAAAGGTCTTGTAATTATTCCCCCCCCCAAAAAAAAAGTCATATATTACATTTATTAGAGAAATAAAACCTTAGGATCTATCCTATCAAGCAAAATATGTTTCTTCATGTTTTGAAATTATTTTTAAATGAGAAGGTTTGCATGCTTGTTAAATTATAAAACACCCCCCCAACACACACACCAATATACAATTTTAGAGATATTTAATTACCATATTAGTTTTGGAGCAATGAATTTCATATGATTTCCCACTCCTCCCCAACATTAAAAATAAAAGAGAGCCAGCCAAAGGGATTAAAAATAAGATGTTTGGTAGCTTGGGCACTATACAGTAGGACACAGATCTGAATAATATAAATTACCAGTTTTTCTGGTGTCGCCAGGCTTCTGTCTGAGTTAGTCATGTGCTTGCAATGCAACATGGAGACTGGTCCTCAAGATCCTAATTGGACTGGCTGTGAGAACATCGCAAAGGCAGATCTGATAATTACACTGGGGGTACATTTCCACAAACGTTGGTGGCTTCAGATATCTACCTTTCCCTTATTCTTATCAAGTACCATGTGACCTCCTACTAGATTTTCCATCTGATATGCTAGAATATATGATATACCTATATTTACCTATGTCAATTATTGTTGCACAATAAGTAGATCATAAATACATTGGAGTCGGGATTGTCTTCTAATGCAACTGTTGAGTTGGAAAAAAATCTTTGTGCTTTATAACATTAAGCTTCTTGATTCACTTTCTTATTGCAAACTCAGATCTCATGCTTTAATCCATAATCTATAGTGCATAATTTTCTTTTCCAGTTTGCTGACTAAATTACCAGCTGTCTCAGAACCTGTTGGGTTTTTTCAGCATGCTTTTCACCTTGTTTGTAGGCTAATTATCTTTTCTGTCTGCCACACCATTTTTCCCTGGGTCCTGTAATCTGGTGCTTGCTTATGTTTTGTTTCTTTAGTTATAGTTTAAATATTCTCCTCTGTTTTGTTACTTTAGAAGGTCACTGCCTTGGTCCATAATCTGCTGCTCACTGCTGCCATAGTTAGTTTCTTCTTTTATCTTGTGCTTCATGAGGAAGTTTTTAGTATAGTTGCTGTTTATTGAGTATCATCTCTTTTTGGTGCGTTAGCGGTGGCTTTTACTGTGTCATTTCTTCCAGTACACTGCAATACTCAGCCTTCCAGATTTAGCAGTCTTTCTTTGGGAGTCCTTTGTTGCAGCACAAACTTACCAAGCTCTGTCTTTTTCCCTCTGGTGCCTCAGTCAGGAGAGCTATCATCTCTCTTTTTGTCTATTTTCTGTGTTCTCGCTCTTCCTTTGACATTTGTCAATCAGCTTGCCTCTTACGCAGTCTAGTGTAAGTTCACATTCTGGTCTCATCTCTAGAGCATTTATCAAAGAGGTATATATTTCCCTAAGGAAGCCAACAACAAAGCATTATGCAATTATCTTTCATTTCCTCCCCCATTCTTTTGCACACCTGTCTCCAGCATCAAATTCAACTGTACCTGCATATCCTGGGACTTTTGTAACCCCATCCGTAATGTTTCTGAAGCAGATAAATTT
This sequence comes from Vipera ursinii, assembly GCF_947247035.1. Lineage (NCBI taxonomy): Eukaryota > Metazoa > Chordata > Lepidosauria > Squamata > Viperidae > Vipera > Vipera ursinii. The sequence goes on from NC_139514.1 coordinate 65,119,147, forward strand.
TCCTGGTTAAAGTTTAAATCTCTCTAAACATTTCCATATTTCTCTAGCTGTATTTTCCCTTCTTATATTAATTAACTACTCACCCCCAACAGACAAGCAATTTATAGTTCTTGCCCATCTTCTTTCTTGTTGAAACTTTCAATCTGTAACTAAGGAGAAATTTCCTGACAATAAGAACAATTAATCAGTGGAACAGCTTACCTCCCAGAGTTGTGGGTACTCTATTGTTGGAGGTCTTCAAAAAAAGTTTGGACAGCCATTTGTCTGAGATGCAATAAGGTCTCCTGCCTTGGGCAGGGTATTGGACTAGAAGACCTCCAAGATCTCTTCTAGCCCTATGATTCTATGAAAGGTTCTATCATGTTACACTACATTTGCCAGTCTGGGAATGGTAGATAACAAACCTTTTGATCTTCTGGATATACATAAATGCGGATTTATCCACTTTAATCTCAAAACAATCTTGATCTACTCCTCTTGCCATTCCATCATGTTGTGATTGAATACTGTATGTTCTAGAGGGGAGAGAAAAAATTTTCAGTCATGTATACATATATACTTCACTAAGAAGGGTGTTACAAATGACTAGACTTGTACAGAATAGTTATCCACTCCAGTAGACAAATGTCCTGAAAAATGCATCCCATATTTCATCCCTATTGCTGGAGATTGGCATGGGATGTGGTTTCTGCAATGAGTTTTAAAAATATGAAGAAAGTTTCTTTGCAGGTGATGATGGAGATTCTCAGTCATACAGGTCATGGTTGTTCCAAAAGAACTTTTTCAAAAGGCAACTGGACTTACTTTGTTTTTTCCTTGAAGACATCTCACTTCTCACCCAAGAAGCTTCTTCATTTCTGACTGAATGGTGAGGAATGGAAGGATTTATACTCCTTGCAGTCATCTGGTCATTAGTACTCTTTCTGGGAGTTGTTGAGGCCACTTGGGGGGGGGGACAGGGCTACATATGAGACTCTGAAGATAAATCCTATCAGTAGTTATAAGAAAAAGGTAATCAATTTCCTGCAACAACTACTGAAGGATAATGCAATTCACAAGCCACAGTACTACTGTCTTTACCCTGAGGAAGCTACTCCATGGATATATGGATTCTACAAAACCCACAAAGAGGGAACTCCACTCAGACTAATTGTCAGCAGCATCCTCTCCATCACCTACAACATTGCAAAACATCTATCAACCTTATTAGCTCCTCTGGTCAGCAACACCACCCATTATATCATCAACTCATAGGATGTTATCAGCAAGTTTTGGAAAATAAAATTGGATCCAGATGAGGCTATGGTTTCTTAGGATGTGAATTCACTCTTCACCTGCATTCCAACAACTGAAGCTATCACGTTAGTGAAGAGACAACTGCTACAAGACAGCACATTAGGCAATAGAACCAACCTCAGTCCAGATCACATATGTGCCATGCTGGACCTCTGCCTGATCACTACCTATTTTAAATACAATGAAGGTTTCTACAGACAAAAACAAGACTGTGCCATGGGTTCACCTGTGTCCCCCATTGTGGCCAATCTCTACATGGAAGAGATAGAAACCAAAGCCCTAAACTCCTTTACAGGAATTCCACCCACTCACTAGTATAGATATGTGGATGATACTTGGGTCAACATTAAAACACACGAAGAGGAAGCCTTCACCAACACATCAACTCTGTGGACCGATACATGAAGTTCACATAGAAGGATGTTGAAGAAAATAGTCTGGCTTTCCTGGACTGTGCAGTACACCTTAAGGAAGACAGAAGCTTTAACACTGAAATTTACAGAACCCCCCCCCCCCAAAGATCAGTATTTACATTTTGATTCTCACCACTCAGTGGAGCACAAAATGGGACTGATCAGAACCCTACACCACTGGGCTGAAGATTTGCCTACCAGTAAAGAAGGAAAAGAAAAGAACTAAAATACATCAAGGAAGCTCTCAGAACCTATGGCTATCCCAACTGGGCTTCATCAGATCCAGAAAAGGACCCAACAAGAGCTTCTCCATAACAGACAAAAAAGAGAACAACAAATGAAGCAATGTTGTCATTCCATACATTGCAGGAATATCTGAAAAGCTTGGGAGGATTTTCAACCAATACAATATATACACACACCTTAAATCCAAGAATATACACTAAGGCAGAAACTTGTCCACCCCAATGATAAGATACCCAAACACAAACTGAGCAATGTGATATATGAAGTACAATGCAGTAAAACACGTGCAGATCTATACATTGATGCAACAAAACAATCACTTCACAAATGCATGGCACAACACAGGAGAACAAACCCATCAGGACAAGATTCAGCAATCCATTTGAAAGACAAAGGACAAGATTCAGCAAAAACATTTGAAAGACAAAGGTTACTGTCTTGAAGGCAGCAAAGTCCACATTTTGGACAGGAAAGACCACTGGTTTGAAAGAGGGGTCAAATACATTGAGGGATATGACACCTCTTATCTTATCAGCACAGTCCTTTCAGCAGTTCCAATGGTTCCACATCCATTTGAACTCTGATTCAGGTGACTCTGAGGGCACAGATACTGTAAATCCCCAAGTGGCCTCAATGACTCTCAGAGAAAGTGCTAACAATCAGATGACTGAAAAGAATATAAATTCTTCCATTCCACACCATTCAGTCAGAACTGAAAAAAGTTTTTTGGATGAGAAGCAAAACATCTTAAAGGAAAAAAAAAACAAAGACAGTCCAGTTTCCTTTTGAAAAAGCACCTTTCTTTTCAGGTGAACCTCTACATGACAAAAGGTGCCCTTGAACAATGAAGATGCAAATCACATAGCACTGAATCATCCTCCCTAAATGGTACTGTAGTATATGCCAGACCAATGTTTACATGTGCCTGAATTTGTTGAAGTGATTGCTTGAATGTATTATTAATCTGAATTATGTTTCACTTCATTTTATCATTTCTCTGAGAAATGGATAGCATCCCACTGAACTGATAACGAAGTATCATATGTTTTATGTATTCTCTTTACTGAATAAGGTACTAATAAAGTGTGAGAACCTGTGAAATCTATGTAACTGTATTCAAACCATGACTAGACATATAAGAAGTAGCAGTCATTCACAAATTGGGTGCAGGACAATTAAAAGCATATTTTTTTCATCATATAATCTCCTGAGTTCAATACGGCTTTCTATCAAATAAAGATTTATACTTTGTGGACTTCTGGTTTTTGTGCTGTAGTGCATGGCCGCGGGATTGCAGTACTCCACACCCCATGTCTGATTTTGCCCTGCCAGTGGACCCTAAATGGGTCTGACGTTGTCCCAGAGAGGTGACAAAGAAAGAGGGGTGCCCCAATGATCATGGAATGACAGCGGTCATTCCATTCAATCCAGGGGAAGCCGTCTAACCTGACAGGAGAAAGGCTAGCTGCACACAGCGTCTATCCCAAGCTACTTGCAGCGAAAGTCCAAGAGCACGAACCAGAACAACAGTGAACAGTGTGCTTGGAATTGGTGAGAGTATCAATCTTCTCTCCTCTACTCTGTAACTAAGTCCTTGGGAAAGGTCCCCAAAGTAAGAAAACCTCCGAAAGTGAAGGCAGGGGACTATACCCCCACTCTCTTATAGATGGAAGTGGGGAAATAACTTTTAAGGGTGAAAGAAATATATTGAAATCAAAGTTAAAATACTACAGTCTGGATAAATCTAGAAATTAAAAAAACTGCTAAGATTATACTTTAAAGGGTTTTGATGAAACTACAACAACAACAACAACAACAATAATAATAGTAATATTTTTGTCTGAAAAAGCTGGAAAACAAACAACTACTGACACATAGTGGAGAACTAGAACATAGAACATTAACAACACTGACTCAGAAATTGGCAAGACTCCCAGAAACAAAGAATAATCTGTTCCCTTGAACTTTAATAAACCTCAGAAGACAGCTCGTGGGAACAAAGAAAGAATACATACTGGGCCAGCCATAAGATTAAAAAGTGTGTGAAGGAAAAGAAATACTCTGAGTGTTGTCTAAACTCAAGAATTGTTTACAGAAAAAGAAAAACTTTGACTCTGGGGTAATCTTTTTTGGGGGGAACTTACAGGAAGGACTCAAGGTGGCTAAATATACTGAATTGAAATTTTGTTGTTGTTAGTTGCGAAGTCATGTCCGACCCATTGCGACCCTATGGACAACATTCCTCCAGGCCTTCCTGTCCTCTACCATCTTCTGGAGTCCATTTAAGCTCACGCCTACTGCTTCAGTGACTCCATCCAGCCACCTCATTCTCTGTCGTCCCCTTCTTTTATTGCCCTCAATCTTTCCCAGCATTAGGCTCTTCTCCAGTGAGTCCTTCCTTCTCATTAGGTGGCCAAAGTATTTGAGTTTCAACTTCAGGATCTGGCCTTCTAAAGAGCAGTCAGGGTGGATCTCCTCTAGGACTGAATGGTTTGATCGCCTTGCAGTCCAAGGGACTCGCAGGAGTCTTCTCCAGCACCATAGTTCAAAGGCCTCAATTCTTTGGTGCTCAGCCTTTCTTATGGTCCAAGTTTCACTGCCATACATTGCAACTGGGAAGACCATAGCCTTGACTATACGCACTTTTGTTGACAGGTTGATGTCTCTGCTTTTTAGTGTGCTGTCTAGATTTGCCAATGCTTTCCTCCCGAGGAGCAAGCGTCTTTTAATTTCTTGGCTACAGTCCCCATCTGCAGTGATGTTGGAGCCCAGGAAAATAAAATCTGTCACTACCTCCATTTCTTCCCCATCTATTTGCCAGGAATTGAGAGGGCTGGATGCCATGATCTTGGTTTTCTTAATGTTTAGTTTCAACCCAAGTTTTGCACTCTCCTTCTTCACTTGCAACAAGAGGCTATTTAGTTCCTCTTCACTTTCTGCCATTGGTTGACAATTGACCCCTGAATAAAAGAACTGTTATAAAATACTGATTTTACTGATGCCTTGACAATTGAAATACAGTGGATTATAAAAACTATATATAAAGATAAGAACTATACAAAATTGGGCTGTTTGGATTCTGGGTTTGGCTGGTTTTATAAGGCTAATTATAGAGACTATGGCACTTATGAAGGACTATTTGAAAGGGGGAGACAACATGGATATTGCATACTTATCCAAAAAATGACAGAAAACCACATTTAATACTTACTCCTGAAGGACCTAGCCTGGAATATCAAAGACCTCCAGAAGCAACATTTCAAGATAAGACAAATACTTTCCATGAGGAAATGTATGTAATGCTATGACAGATACAAATGACAATAGATTCAAACCATGAGGAGATCAAAAACAACTTTGACAACATAAATGAGCACATCTCTAATCTAAACCCACAATCAAAAATCACTCTGAAAATGATGGTAAAGAATGAACAAACAAATCAGATAACATAACATAAACTAGAAGAAAATGATTTAACCAGTGAAGCTACAAATGAAGAGAATTATAATTTAACACAAACAGGAAAAAACCTACAAGACTTTGACATAACAATAAAAATGGAAAAGATATTTTATTCATCAGAATGTCAAAATAAACCTGAGGATAAGAAAGAAGATTTAACAAAATGGACTGTAGAACTCCCAGGAAAACCATTAGAGTTTGGGAGATACATCCTGTCTTCTCCACTCCCCACAATACTTACAAAAATGCAAGAACTTCCCGGCAATTGGAATATATCAACTTGGAAAACTACTTGGCAAAAGAAGAAGGCCAAAGACAGATTCAAGAGATTTGACTCACCCTACCAGATGGAGTATTACATGAGCAAACACCTGTTTGAATACAGTTAAAAGAACAGATAGCTTTGGAAATAAAGGGGTCTTACAATAAAAGGGATAAGAGATATAAGTAATATAGTATTTTTCAAAATATATAAAATGTAAAAATATTGGGATGATGTATGTGAATGAAAAGTTTGAAATTTAAAGGTAAATTAAATTGAAGAGAATTAGGACTAATTAGGACTGAAATACTGAGGGGAAATTAAGCTTAAATAAGAACTTTGACAGGATATATAGTGATTTAACAAATTAACTTTTACAAATATAAGTGAAATATAAACTGACCAGAGAAGATGTTATAGGTAGATGTCATAAGATAGATAAGCAGTATAGTATTTTTATAATGCATGAAATATGAAAACATTAGGATAGTGTATCTAAATGGAAAATCTGGATATTTAGATAATTAATATTGAGAAAATTATGACTGATAAGAATTGTTTGAATATTAAGGGGAAATTAAGCTTAAATAAGAGTTATGAAAATAGGATATAGGGTGAACTAATAAGATGATTTTTATAAAAACAACACAAGTTGATAAGAAAAAAATGTCATGCATGGATATTATTTGTACAAACATTAAAAAATGTTTATTTAACCATTTATGCACTGAAAATATTAAGAATTATATTTATTTAAGATTGAAGAAGGAGAATACTATTGGGAGAAGGGAAGATCAAAGAAATATACTATTAATATACTAATTATGGAATTACAAAAATTAATTATTATTGACTGTTAATTAACTACTATTTTTTCCCAAAATATATCAACCAAGGCAACATGCTGTACACTAGGCACTAAGGATTGTTATTGTAAAAAATCATTTTTCTTTTTTTAAAAAAGATGTATACTTTGTTACTTTTAATAATTGAGGTCTGAGCTTTTATGTCTACAGATAGAATTTTAGTTATGAAAGTTATTATGAAGTGTGATGAGAGAAGGGGGAAAACACAGGACAAAAATAGACATGAAATAAAATAGAATGCCTTTAGAAAATGAGAGAAAAGACATTGGGGAAAAATAGAAAAGATAATTTTATATCTTTCCCACACTTGTTCTTGTGGACAAGTTGGCCTCATCTGTCATTTCTTCCTAGGAGTTCTTCAATGTTAGGAACCACTGTTGTCAACAAATGATAGAATGATGATTATCAAATAGGTTAATATAGGTTTGTTTCAGCAGATGGAAATGCAACTTACTGTATTTAAAATCCAACACTCATTGCAACCTTTGATTAAAAAAAAAGTCTGCCTATATGGACATCAAAACTTTCTCCTTTTGCACTGAAAAAAGAGTAAACCTTTCAGTAAATGATTTCTTACACCTATTCAACAGCGGTTTAAATAGGCTCTGATGTTCAACTCTAGATATTTATGCATCAATGTACATAATTATTTCAAATTAATTTCCATTATCTACTCTGTGCTGATGTACCTTTATAAGTTTCATATCATGAATAGATTCGTATTTGGGGAAAAAAGTCATAAAAGTCAAGCATATTGTTTTTTTCTGTCTGAGATGATCATGAATTTAGGATGTTGTTTTGGTTAAATGTGCTTTAAATAAAAAGACTGTTTAAATGAAGTGCTGATTATGCTGTTGTTAATTATCATGGTAGGCATGGTTATGAATTTCTAAGGTAATTGCCTTTGTTGTCAGGAATAGAAATAGTTATTGGCTTGAATTATAATTCAAGTCAATTTTAAACCAGAAATATGCTGAGATTACACAGGATTTGCCTTATAATGGTTATCTCTCCAGCTCAATATTGTCTGTTTTGGCAGAGGACAGCTCTGAGATATCAGAGGCTGTTCTTATCACTAGTTCTGTAAGCCATGGAGATGATGATAATGACTGAATCTAGATTTCACTATTTGGAGCAGCATTGCACATTTTTATATGCAAATAGTTGCTGCTTCATTCAGTTAGTTTTGAGCAGAATTCTGCAATGTCAACCTATACATTATGAAAATAGTGCTCCGAGAAAAGGATGGTGTTTGTGGCACATTGTGGCACATTGTCTTATGTGAAAGTAAATATGCAGGGCTAGTTCCATTTTTACTATATGCACATTTCTATAGGCACAAGGAAGTTCACTTGGTTTACTTTGATGAACATCTGTGTGCAGATATTTTTGAACAGAGTGAGATTTCATAGAAGCTTGTGCAGCTGGAATTTGCATTCTAACTTATGTCTTCCCTATTACATATGGAAAGACTTATTTGTAAGAGAGCAAAATGTAGCTCATCCCAAGCTTTAATGAACCAGTATTGTAAAGTAACAATTGGGCAAGTGAAAAAAAATAAGAAAAATAGATTGTAATCTTCAGATGCCGAGTTATCTTTTAATTAAGAAGTATTGGAATAGGTGATAAATATCATAATTTTATTTGGTGCACATTGGGCATTTCCAGATACATTATTTCATTAAGAAAACTATACATGCATACATATATGTCAAATTTGTCTCCATCAACTAGCTGTTCTGGAGATGCCAGTTCAACTTATCATTTAGGGACTGTTTGAAGTTACAATGACATTGAAAAAAGTGACTTACAACCAATCTTTGCACTTATAACCATCACAGTATCCCCATGGTCATGTGATCAGAATTTATTTATTATTTATTACATTTATATACCGCCCTTTCCCGAAGGACTCAGGGCGGTTTACAGGGTGATTAAAAAACAAAGGTACAAAAGTTAAAAACAGATTAAAAAAATTATATTCGTCCCTGCATTCAGAATTCAGATATTTGACAACTGGTATGCATTTATGATAGTTGCAGTGTCCTGGGTTCATGTGATCACCTTTTGTGACCTTCTGACAAACAAAGTAGTGTTTTGTTTTGTCGTAAAATGGGGCAAAATTCACTTATCAACTGTCTCACTTAGCAATATAAATTTTGAGCTCAATTGTGGCTGTAAGTCAAGAACTACCTGTATATTTGAATGATATATTTTTTAAAAAAGGGAAATGTCATCCACTTTAAACTGATGTCCTTAATAGAAGTTGCAGTATATTTTGCTGAATTATGTCACATGCAATTTGGGAGCTAAATTTGTGAGTTGTGAACACCAATGTAGAAGTCTATGGTATGCAATGTAGGATCCATATTATGATATTTGGAGGGCAATTCAACATCCAGACCAGTCAGTGGACCACAGTTAGCTTCCTGGTGACATTACTGGAAAGAAGAAGACAGTTTTAACGATGGTAGTGGTAGTTGTTCCTTGCAAAGGCATTCTTGTATCACCTTTAATTTTGCATTTTTAAACCCAAACTTTTGCAGTTGAAAATTTGTTATTTTGTGCCAACAGAATTTTAGAATGCTTCACAATTGTAAATGGTTGCTAATAAACATGATTTACCTGTATACTGTATGTCACCAGTTTCCTTGTAGAAATAACTAATATTCTCCTTTCCTACACATCAGATAATACAATTACTATTTTACCATCTGGAATTGCACCTAAAGCTATTCCCAGAAGGAAATCAGTAATTTTTTGTGCCTGAATCCCACAACTGCTGTTAAATAAATGTCAGTGTTTTAGAAGAGACATATTCTTGAATTGAAGTTTGAGCTCCAATTTTTAACATGGTGCTTCAGTACTTTTCCTATCTTCAATTTACTTTTTAATAGATCATTTAAAAAGTTACTAGAACACACACTGAAATACATTTCCCTTCCCCAAACAATATATGTTGCCTTTCTTTTGCTAAGCTAACCTGCTCACATGATATATGATTACCTTCCACTTTTTAACTTGGCATATAAACAAAGTCATGCACTCCAGTTAAGCAATTCTTTTCTAGGTATTATGACACTGGGATAATGCTGTATTCTAACTGATAAGTCTGTGAATAAACTACACGTTGGGAAGTAGGTTGAAGGAAGAGTAAGTTGTTAATTTGAAATCCGTTGTGTGTTTCGAACATATTGCTCTGGTTCTTCCTCCCCAGAGTTTAATGTAGCATTCATGAAGATATTGTTTATAGTCACAATAAACCAATGAAAAAACACAGGTAGGCTGTGACTATAATCCGAGTGGAGCCAATGTCTGTAAGTAAGAATATATGATATAATTGCCATTGCTCAACTACATGATAATATTGTTAGCGACCTTGATGTTTGCTTTATTTGTTTGAATCAGATGAAAAAATGTTAGGTAATAAATCTTTAAATAAAAAAAACTATAAAAAATGAAGTTTTAGCTTTACCTCTGTCCCATGTGCTTTTATGATATGTGCATGAATTTAGACTTTTTATCTATACATGTTCTGCTAGAAAATCCTCTAATTGTACTGACAGAGAGCATTTGAGAAAGAACATAATGGCTATTATTTTAATCTTTCTGTTAAGCTGAGCCATGTGCAAGTTTTTACTGTAGATGAGGTTCCACACCAATGCTTTTAAAAGGTATGTGAGATGCTGATAGCAGACTTAAAGCTATAAAGCTAACACCCATGGATGATAAATGTGGTGAATTCACACCTTTTAGTCTTATTCAGCATGCAATTAACACATAAAAATGGAATGAGGGCTCTCATACCTCTTGTAAAGTAGATCATGCTTCAATAAGTAGGTTATCCCTCACTGTTCCTATGCTCATTTCTGGTCAGTGAGGTGAGTGACTAATACAAATACCATAGATGGCAATAGTTGTTTTAAAAGAAAAAAATATCTACGTAAAATGTAATAAATATTTTTTACTTTTTTTTAAAAAAAAAGCAACTATAAGATTCTATAGCTTTTCTATATCTCTATTTGCTTCTTGAAGGGAGAAGTGTAGTCCAAATAATAAGTAGTTATTGGACCACCAGGAGATCTGTCCACTCTATTGATAGTTGAAAACATTATGGTATTTAGTTTCCACTTTGAAACAAAACAGTTATGAAAAACATAGCATTCAAGGGCCTGATAATATAATTAAATATTCTTCTAGGAATGCTCAAAACAAAGATTCCACTACTATAGACATTTCTAAGTTCCATAGTTAACATAACATAAATTAACATAAGTCTTCACAAAACACAGAATATTATCACATACGTTTCCCACATTCGAACAGCAAGATTGGATATTACGTCTAAACCTTTGTGATTTTTCATAGAAAAATGTATGCTAGAATAAATGTGCATGATATTTTTATGTATCCATTAGATTTTGAATGCATTTGTACACCTTTTTTCTATATATTTTCAGTCCTGCTTGCTGACAGTCATTTTTCTGAAAGAAATTCAAATCTGTGAATGAGGACACACTTTCTGAACTGACAGCCATGTGACTGGAATTGGGGAAAATACAGCATTCATAAATCCTTGCTTGTTCTACTCTTGATTACTTTCACTTTGAACCTAACATTCAAAACACGTTGCAAGCTAATATGTGTATATCTATTATCTTTTCTGTTCAAAATAAGCTTGTAGAATCATGTTAGAAACTGTCAAGTTTAGAAATAGAATCAAATTATATTTCTATTTATCTTCTGTGTTTGAACTACAATTGCATCACATTTTATTTTCCTTAATACTGTAATAGTATTGGTCACAGAATTTAGATTACCTGTAATTTAGGAGGAAGTGCTGACCCTATTGCGATTCTGAATGACAGAACAATTGAAGATGGCCTTTCCCAAAGAAAATACTAACTACTGTCTGGCTAGTAAACATTTGGAAGAACAAAGGCCAAAAGAAACCATAAAGAAGCAAAACAAATGGCATTCTGCAAACAGAAAAGCAGTGGGATCTAAATATGATTCCTTATTGAGAATGCATATGCAGCAAAAGGAGTAAATTACTGTTGCCTACATGATTATATTTGTTATGTACTAGGCTTTTGGAATATCACCACGTGCGTTGCTGGAGAACTAACAGTTCTCCAGCAACCCACACAGGACGTCTACAGTCCTGCAATTGGTCAACTTTGGGTGGCAAACAGGGGTTCAATCCAATTGGTTGCTACCAGGTCTGGCTATATATTGAGGCAGGGTGACTCCAAATCCTCAGTACAGTTTCTGCTTAAATAAAGAATGAATTTCTCTGTACTCAACTGCGTGTCTTCATTCCTGCTCATCAGAGCCCATGACATAATAATACTTATACTTACTTTATGTATGTATAAGTACTACACAGCATCTGATGTGTTCCTCATTGCTTACTCTACTAAGTACTAGTCTGTGCTGTGTTTCTTGACTGCTGTTTCTATAACTGCTGATTGTGTGTGAATGTGTGTGCACGTATGCACACACACCTTTGAATCACTGTTGACTTTTGAAAGAAGCAATGCGACCTTGCAAAAGACAAAAACACAACATTTGAACTATGGAACAGGTCAAAACAAATGGAAAACAAAGTATAGGGTTAGAGTCCAAGGTATATATGCCTATTTAATTAAAGAGAAAAATAGCAAATGAAATTTCAGAAGTGAGGAAGCTATTGTTATAGGATGTTATCAAGCCCTGTAAGGCGGGCATCTCAGAAAAAAAGTACACCTGGAAAGATCGTTAGTGCTAGGAGAGTAAGGTAGTAGATCTTGGAAGCCTATCAAAGTAATTCAGTTGAAAAATTTGGTAGAGTGTAAGTAAGATGAAGTATTCTAAGCCTTTTTCTCACACTTCACCCTTACTCTGGACTTAAAAATCTGTTCTGTAATGGTTTTGTTACCTCTTCTTGTCTTGCATCTACTGTGTCCTATTGTCTGTAGTAGGATGCAAAATATATGCAGTACTATTTTTGATACAATCACAAAGTCTGTAAAGAAATGAAATGTTAGAACATTTTATATGAAACATTTTATTAGAACATTTAAGTTTTATTAAGACTCTGAAACCATGTTTCATTTTGTTTTGTAAGATTTTGTTGGCCTTCTAATTCTGCCCTGTTCACAGCCTTGAAGTAGCTTACACAAGAAAATGAGGTAAGGTATTTATTTATTTATTTATTTATTTATTTATTACATTTATATACCGCCCTTTCCCTGAGGACTCAGGGCAGTTTACAGGGAATTAAAAACCAACAATACAAAAGTTAAAACCAGTTTTAAAAAGATTAAACTTAACCCTGTGCAAATAAAACCCCAGTTAAAATAAATTAATCCTCAGCCTGGGCCAGAGAGCTCGAAGAGCCAGGTCTTCAGGCCCCGGCGGAATGAACGGAGGTCGGGGGCAGTCCTCAGCTCCACTGGCAGCTGGTTCCACAGGGCAGGCGCCCCCACTGAGAAGGCCCTATCCCTGGGTGTTACCCGCCGGCAATCTCTTACTGGTGGGACCCTGAGCAGACCCTCCCTGTGGGAGCGCACTGGACGAAGGGCACTTGATGCTGGCAGCAGGTGTTCCCTCAAATACCCCGGACCCAAGCCATGTAGGGCTTTATAGGTAATGACCAAGGATATTCATTCATTCCAAGGATAGCCTTTCTTTACTTAAATGTATTGTAGGAAAAGCTGGAGGCCTCGGTAAGGAAGTTCCTTATATGGAAGGATGCTGAAATGGGAAAATGGGCGACTGAGTAAGGGTGGTGGTGGTGGTATTCTATGGAAATTGGATTTTAAGAAAAACATTTTTCATGTAAAAACCCTATATTTTTAACAAATAAAAAAATGTGAAGGGATCACATTATTTAAAGGTTTGCAGATATCTTTAATATTTGGCAAATAACTTTTTTTAACAGAAACTCCCCCCCCCACGTATTTTCAAATCACCCTTGAAGCAACTCTCTCACAGAGGAGGAGAACATAAGGCTACAAGGCAACATATAGAAGGAACGTCAGACATTGATAACTGCCTAGAAGCACTGAAGTGATTGAATCTTCCACAAGAATAAAACATGGGTTATTAAGGGAGATGCAGAAGGAATCATTCAATGCGTACTTTTTTTTAGCGTTACTTGGGGGAAATTCGCCAAAATTTGGCAGAGTTGAATGACACATTTGGACCAGTAATGAAATATATGTCAATTAAACCAATCATTGGCATTGGCGCTTCAAGAAGAGTTCTTCTTTAGTGTTTGGTCCAGACAGACGAATGACTCAGTGAGGGTTAACAGCAATAAGGCTTTATTAATACACATATGTCAACTGCCAACTGTCAAAATAACTCCGGCTTATATACTCGAGCTGTTTGAACTGTATCCAATCCCAAGCCCGGGTTTTCCCGCCTTAACAACATTAGCCAATAATTGCACCCGAATCTCCCGCTTCAAAGGAACCTTCTTTGCAACAAAGCTACTGACATAACACCCCTTCCCCCCCAGTTGAAGTTATTTGTTGACGTAATCTCTCAAGTATTTGGGTGGCCTATGGACCCTAGATGGGTATCTATTGGGTTGGCTACTTATGTCATTATTAACTGACTGTCTGATTGACTGGCTGATATTTATGGGTCTGGAATTTTGAGTTACAGGCTCTGAAGCTTCACTACTAACAGATTGTGATTGCTGTTGTGTCTGTTGTTGTTGCTCAGGTACTGCTGGCCTGTTCATAGGGGACAGCTCCCAATCAATTTGACAATGTTGTGGGTTTGCTGCAGCCGCACTGGTTTGAGTTTCCACTTCTCCACTAACTGGCAAATTGTTTTGATTAAGCCAAGATGCAGTATCGCCCCCGTGTACGTTTTGACCCCCATCGACTGGCATACTTCCGGCAGCCCTCTTCCTTGATCAATATGTCTTTTACTTACTCTATTCCCTTCCCCGTCAATGGTGTAAGACAACGGCCCCAGTATGTCAGTGACTACCCCAGGAACCCATTTGTCCCCCTGTCCGTAGTTTCTGGCCCAAACTAAGACTCCAATGTTGAAGGACCTGTTTGGGATGTCAGGTTCAGCACTTGAGGGTAGTTTGTCAGGATGTAACCTGTCTAGTTTAGTGGTTAGCCGTTTGCCCCACCTCATTTCCGCAGGGCTTTTTCCGGTAGCCGTGCAAGGGGTTGTGTGTTGAGTCAACAAAAAGTCTGCCAGTCTTCGGTGCCAGTCGCCACGGATGATTCACTTCAAGGTGTCTTTGGTGGTTCTCACGTTGCGTTCAGCCAAGCCATTGGTGGACGGGTGGAAAGGTGCTGATGTTGCGTGTCTAATCGAGTTGGCCCTGAGGAAACCCTGAAATTCAGCAGAGGTGAATTGGGGCCCATTATCAGGTACAATCACATCAGGTAACCCATGAGTGGCAAAGAGGCCCCTTAAAACCTGTATTGTTCTACCAGATGACATTGAATTAACAGGCACTACCTCCAGCCACCGAGAGAAGCTGTCCACCACAACTAGGAAGGTTAGGCCTTGAAATGGCCCTGCAAAATCAATGTGAATCCTAGACCAAGGATTCCTGGCCAATTCCCACTTATGTGTGTGTGCGTGTGCCAGCTTTGGTCTAGAACGCTGACACAGATAACACCCAGAAACGCATTCTTCAATATCTTTATCAAGCCCTGGCCACCACAGATGACTTCTGGCTAATGCCTTCATTCGAACCATCCCGGGGTGACCTTCATGTAATTCAGTTAGAATTGTATTTCTGTGAAGTTCAGCACGGTTACCCCACAATATACACCCCAAATGGGATGATAGTTCATTCTTCCTCCTAAAATATGGGATGTACTTGGAATCAGGGTTAGTACTTGGCCAACCCCCTAGTACCCAGGTCATAATCCTTTTGAGAATATGATCTTTTTTAGTAGCCTCAGCTATTTCTCTAGCTGTTAAGGGGCATTCAGGAATTTCCTGTAATGACATAATTTGTCCTACTGGGGCAGGGTCCTCCTCGGTGTTGGTTAAAGGCAGTCTGCTAAGGGCATCCGCATGGCCCATTTCCTTACCAGGTCTATGTTGCAGTGAAAATAAATATGCTGAGAGGAAAATTGACCACCTCAGCATTCTGGGAGACATTATTTGGGGTGTCTGCTTATCAGTGGTAAACAGTCCCAATAATGGTTTGTGGTCAGTGAGTATGGTAAAGTTCCTACCATAAAGGTAATCATGGAACTTTTTTACTCCTGCCACAATAGCTAATGCTTCTCTATCAATTTGTGCATAATTCCGTTCAGCTTTAGTAAGCGTCCTGGAATAGTATGCAATTGGCTTTTGAATGCCCTGACTATCCATGTGGCTGATAACAGCCCCCACACCATAAGGTGAAGCATCACAAGCTAAATAGATCGGTTGGTTCTCAATAAAATGAATAACTGTGGATTGGCTTGATAGAATATCTTTTAAGGTTTGAAAACTGACTCTATGTTTTTCTTGCCACTGCCATGGGGTTTTTCTATCTAATAGTCTGTGTAATGGTTCCGCGATGGCAGCTTTATGTGGCAAGAATGTATGATAGAAATTGACTAATCCTAAAAAGGCTTGTAATTCAGCCTTGTTTTTTGGTTCTGGTACCAATTTAATTGCCTTAATTTTATCAGCTGTAGGGTGAATTCCATTTTTATCTATTCTAAATCCTAAGAATTCTGTGGATTTAACTCCTATACAGCATTTTTCCCTTTTTAATTTAAGTCCAGCCCCCCTAAATCTTCCCAATACCTGTTCCAGACGCTCAGCTAAAATTCCTTCATTTCTTCCAGCTATTAGAACATCATCAAAGTAAGGGCATACACCAGGTATGCCCTTTAAGGTCCTCTCCATCACCTCCTGGAAGATGCCTGGAGCTGCTGCAATACCGAATTGCAGTCTGTGGACTTGGAACGCCCCCTTGTGGGTAACAATAGTTTGAGCTTCAGCAGCTTCCCTGGAAACAGTAAGTTGCAAATACGCCTGCGCCAAGTCTAACTTGGCAAATATGGCGCCGTCCTGTATCGTGGCGAGGACCTGCTTCACCGTCGGGACCGGGTAAGCATGCTTTTTCATTCCGAGGTTCAGGGTGGCTTTGTAATCAGCGCAAATCCTCACATCCCCATTAGGTTTAAGGGTTGTGACGATTGGCGTCTCCCACAAGCCACCCTCGACTGGTTCTAGAACGCCTTGGCCTACAAGCTTATCGAGCTCGGCCTCGATTTTTTGCTTAAGGGAGAAAGGCACCCGTCGGGCCTTAAGCCTGATGGGTTTAACTGCTGGGTCTAAATTAAAATTAATTGGGGGCCCTTTATATTTACCCAAAGACCCATCAAATACGTCTGAATTCATCGCAGACAGATTTGAGGGTGTTATTATTATTAACGGTGTTTATTCCCCCGACCCAAATTCCCAGGGCAGGGAACCAGTTAAGGCCTATTAAACTAGTTCTATGGCCTTCTGTGACTATTAAGTCTAAGAATCCATTAAACCCCTTATATTTAACTTTAAGGGTAACTTTTCCCTTAATTTTTATTGGGGTTTTTTGGAAATCTGCCAATTGAATTTTGGTTGAACTAAGTGGAACTTTGCGACCACTTTTAAGTTCAATCTGTTTAAGGGTCTCGCTAGAAATTATGGACACTGAGGCCCCAGAATCAATTTCCATTTTGCAAGGAATTCCTTGCAACTGGAGTAAGATTTTTAATTTTGGTCCCAAAATATGGTTTATTTTTCCCTTCCCTATGTGATTGACTCGCGCCGCCTCCCCGCGGTTGGGGTATTGTGCCCAAGGTCTAGGGGTCTCCTTGCCACTATAGTAAGGGGTTACCTTACCTTCAGCCCAGACGTCGATTTCGTGTAGACGATTGTCGCGTGCACGACCCCTGCAAATGGCTTGTATGTGGCCGGTCTTTCCGCACAATCTGCATCTAGCAGAGCGGAATCTGCATGTTGCTCGGGGATGGTTGCCCCCGCAGCTTCCACATCTGTTGTCGCTGTCGCGCGGTCTTGCTGGAATATCTCTCGGTTGTCGCTGTGGTGTTGTTGGTTGTCGTTGTGGTGTTGTTGTTTGGAATCGGCGACTCGGTTCTGGTCCTTCGCTGTGGGATGGTTTTGCCGCCATTTTCCCAAACCTTCTGGTGACTTCGGCTATGTCGGCTTCCCATTGTTGGTCCACCTCCCCACTGTCCACAAGGCTTTCTTGGTTTATTTCGGAAGAAGCAGCCATGCTATTGCGGGGGGGGGTCGCGATACCCAGTGGATTCATACGTCAAAAGTTCATCGAGGACTTCTTGCAAGTCGCCGGTGGGCTTAGCGATAATTCTATTTTGTAACTGCTCGTCTCGCAAGCCCAGCACCACTCTATCACGGATCCTTATTTCTAAATTGTCATATTTACATCGTAACGCTGCTTCTCTAACTGCAGCAACGAATTTGGTTATTGACTCGCCCGGTCTCTGATTTCGTTTTTCGAAAATGCGCCGCCAAAAGAGTTCTGATCTTTTCGGCGTAAAATGTACCTTTAATTTGGCCAGTAAATCAGCATACGAAATGCTTGATACCAGCAATGGTTGACAAAGTCCCACGGCAACCCGGTACACAGGTGTGCCGCAAATAGTTAGTAAGGCAGCCGCCTTTTTTCGGTCGTCGGTTATGCCGTTCACGAGCAAAAACCCTTCGACCTGTCCCACATATTCTTCCCAGTCCTCTGGGTAGTTTGGGTCGAATTCTTTTAAAGAACCAATTTGCGCCATTGCGGTTGACTGTGAATTTTTTTAAATTTACCGCCTTACGCGCAGCTGTTTGTCGCCGATCCTTCACTAGTCCGCCGTCTATCCCACCTTCGTCGCCAGTTGTTTGGTCCAGACAGACGAATGACTCAGTGAGGGTTAACAGCAATAAGGCTTTATTAATACACATATGTCAACTGCCAACTGTCAAAATAACTCCGGCTTATATACTCGAGCTGTTTGAACTGTATCCAATCCCAAGCCCGGGTTTTCCCGCCTTAACAACATTAGCCAATAATTGCACCCGAATGTCCCGCTTCAAAGGAACCTTCTTTGCAACAAAGCTACTGACATAACATTTAGCACATAATTATAAATAAAAAAACCCTTTTCTTATAAGGGGGACTTTGGGAGAAACATATACATGCAACAGCAACCAGAATTCAAAGAACCTTGAAAAATTTGTCTTCAGATGAGCACCAAAGCTTAGAATGAAAGGCTGAGTAAAATGTTGTTTAATGAGTCATGCCAGGCAAACAAATCATTGTTTATTTACCAGATATATGATAAATAACAGGCTTATATTTTAAAGTCTATTGATGATATAATTATATATTGTGAAGAATAAAATAAAAGTCGAGAAGTCACAGATCTTCTCAATAGAGATGTAAAATTCCTAGAAAAGTCTTCCGTTACCCTGGAATCTAGATCAAAAGAGAAAAAAAATGTTTCTTTCATAACCAGGAGCAGAAAATAATGGATCTCACAGACAGCTTTGAATCACAGATGCCAATGAAGTAGAGACACTAAGGAGATTAATATATTCAAGAACAAGAAACTAGTGAGCGTCTATCAGAGAAATGTCAGTACAGGGCAGCCAAAAGCTCCTATATAGTATGCAGGGCTTTTTTTCTAAAACAAAAAAGGTTCTGGAACTCTTATCTTGTTAATCTTTTATTTATATAATTTTATTTATATATTTATTTATATAATTAAACTGAACACTCCAGAAAGTAGAGGTCAACCAGTAATTTATTGTGATCTAATGTGCTGGGCAGCAGCTCTTTGGGGTTGAGTAACAGGCTGTGTGAGGAACGGAAGGGTGGGACGATGGAAAGGGATCAACCCGCACTGCTGAGAAAGGCAAGACCTAGTTTGTTTTTCACTGTCTTCTTGACCTTGGAAAGTAGAAATTGGGACCCACATTCTGCAGCTCGCTTGCTGCCGGCTGCTCCAGCCGAGGGACCTATAGGGGCTCTCTAGTTGGGCCCTCCCCGATGGGTGGGAAGATGATCGTGGGCTTCTACACCCCAGAGGTGCCCGCCAGCTGCTGGGTGGCAGCCTGTTCCCGCCAGCCCCAGCCCCGCCACCACCGCCCTGGACAGCCTGGCCGGAGAAGGTGAAGCGGCCCATGAATGCCTTCATGGTTTGGTTGTGCGCGCAGCGGTGGTGGATCGTGCAACAGCAGCCCCTACTGCACAACGCAGAGCTCTCCAAGTGGCTGGGCACCGCCTGGCAGCACCTCAACACCACCCAGAAGCAGCCCTTCCTCGATGATGCCAAGTGGCTCCAGGTGCGCCATATGCTCAATTATCTGGACTACAAGTAGCAGCTGGGAAGGAAGACCTGGCCTGGCCAGGAGCCTGGCAGACACTCCCCTGCTTGCCTGCCAGGGCCGTTGGTGCCCCTTGGATGGACGCCCGCCTGCGCCAGCTAGGCCAACACACTCCACAGGACTTCCGGCCAGCTGGGGCTGGCCCTGGGCAGCGGCTGAATGATGGGGACTGTGGTGGCACCCTGCAGCAGCCTGGTCTACAGCACACCAAGCCCTTGCCTTCACCACCGTGCCAAGGAAGCTGGACACTGGCCTTCAGCACCTGCTGGGGGACTTCCCAGACATGTTGGCTATTTATGGGCTGCAGGGCTGCGAGGTGTCTGACACAGCCACCCCGAGCTGCCTCCCTGAGCCCCCTCCCCAGCCCCTGGGGTTCAGCTCCCCTGCTAGCAACGATGCCAGCTACAGCTCTGTGTCTGGGTTTCATCACACAAGACACAGCTGGGAAAGACCAACGTGGACGTAGTTCAGAGATGCATGCTAACCACCCCCCAGGTCCAGCTCCGGGTAGGCCACCAGCCTGGCTGACAGGTGAGCACAAGGAAGGAGTGCACATGGACTCCACAGAACTCACCTCCCACTCCTTGCCCTCTCTTACTTACCTAGTTGAGATGGTGTAGTTGGGCAGCAGGGAGAGGTGCAAAGTTCCTGACAAGTAGCCTTCGCTGCAGACAACTTGCCTGTGCAAAGTTTGCTGGCTGGGTCTTTTGGCGGGCCCAGCAGCAATTCCTATTGGCTTTCAAAAGCCAATAGGAATTGCTGCACAGCTTGTTGAAAAGCTCCCCCCCCAAAAAAGATGCCAGAACGCTGTTCTGAGCATTCTATGAGAAAAAAAGCCCTGACAGTATGTATCCATGGTCATTAGACCAGACAACAAATAGGGATATTAAGTAGAATGGTGAACACACCAAGAAGTAGCTATATTGTGATCAAGAGACAAAGAAGATACTTAAAGGAAACTGAAGATCTAAAATTAAAGTTAACCAAAAACATTAATCCTCAACTTGTCAGTTATATAAATGCAAACTGCTCTGAAGATATAGAAAATCCATCCTTAAAATCTTTTTTTTCTATAAGACAGGAGTTGCAAAGGCTAGTTGGAGTAGCAAAACGGCCTAACCATGGTCTTAGCTGGCTTCAATCCTTCCTGAATAAATGTCTCCAAAATATACCCTTTATCAGTAGTCAGGGCTTTTTTTCTCATAGAACGCTTAGAACGGAGTTCCGGTACCTTTTTTGGATGGAACCTTGTAGGGTAGGCAAGGAGGGTTGTATGACATGGGTGAGTTCCGGCACCTTTTTCTTTTACAAAAAAAGCACTGTCAGTAGTAAAGTACACAAACTGTATTCCCAGGATCCTGGGTTCACTTCATAAAATCTCCATGTTGTGAAAGATTAGAAAGAGAGAGTTGGAAGGGATCTTGAAGGTCATCTGGTCCAAGCAGGAGTCCCTATACCATTTCTGACTGATGGCAGTCCAGTCTCTTTTGAAAGCCTCCAGTGATGAAGCTTCCAGAACAACTGAAGGCAACACAACACAGCAACTGTTCCCTCTTCCCTTAGGCCAGGTCAGGAGCAGTGGCTGCCCTGCACCCATGTGCCACCCGCAGAGCCAAGCTGAAGAGCCATGAAGAGGGATGGAGGGGCAGAGGTCCCATCCTCTGGGGCCCCAGGCAGCAGCACCCCCTTCCTGGCCTCCATTCCAGTGCAGATACTTTGAAATTATGGTTCTATCTTTAATTTATGAAACTCTTTTTTCAATAAGTGTAGCCGTTGCCTTTCTTTCCTGTCCTTGTGTCTTTTTATATTTTCATATTGGATTTTTTTTTCTACCTTTGGGCAGATTTCTTCACTTTGTAATCCTGCAAAAATGTTATGCATTATTTGTTAGACTAAACAACAGTAACAAAAGAACATTATTCTGTCTAGTATTGCTTACTACCTGACATTTTGAATTGTCAGTGATAATCAGTATCAAAGAATCTGAATTGATATAAGCCAATGGTAGATTTCTCTGTTCTTTGATTTAGGAGATAATTTATTGACTTATTTTCTGTAGAGTGAATTTCCTTTTCTTGATTTCAGGAAATCGATAATAATAAGCTTTAAAATTTCTTATTTTGATAATTATCCCTAATCCTATTAATAAGCAGGGCAAACTTTGACTTTATGCAAAGCAAAATGTAAATTAATTAAGAATGCCTTATGACAAATCATGTCAAACAAGCAACTTAGAGGGAGGGTCACAATAAAAATAAACCTATTAGATTTATGCAGACAAGTGGGAACACAGTCAAGATTACTCTGAACTTTGTTTGTTATTTTGCTTCTGCAAGTCCAAAGTGTACAGGTGCAGTACTGCAAAATTTGACCATTTCCTGGATTCATAGATTAAACTTTAATTACTAAAAATAAGTTGCATATTAATTTTTGCCCAAACCATCCAGATGAGAATATTTATTTTGTTTATGAGGGGGCACTCATAGAAGTTGATTTATCATCAAATATCTTGTGGTATGCAAAGTTGGAGAACGGCTGTCTTAGAACCTCTCTTCTTATAAGTTGTTTACTTTATATGTGTTCAGCATTTTGGGTTGGGGCAAATAACTGCTGACTATGAGTCAATCTGATGACTCATGATTTATTCTCAAAGAGCATTTTAACTGAAACAATATTACACCAAGTAATAAGTTTGCCTTATTTTTATATTTATTTTAAATATCCTATTATATGGGAAGTTAACAGTTGTTCTTAAAAGACCAGAATATTTTGAACATTCATATTATATTTTAAGAGTTTTTCCCTATAAAGTTATAAAAGAGTATTGAATTAACTGGTTTGTTTGAAAGTCAATCCATTGTGGAAGATGTTTATTAAACAGGCATGAGTATGAGGGCTGAAGGAAAATGCTTTATAGGAGGACATACGTTTGTATGAAAACAACTATGCATTTAGATAGACTAATTTATCTAAAATAGATGCATCAGGATTACAAGAAAAATTCAGTTCTGTATTGGCTGTAACTGATACGTAATTTAGAAAAAATACATAGTAGCTACTGAGATGGCTGATCATCAAGAATAGAACAATGGTACTCCTGCCAATTTTTACTTTTTCTTCAGTATTTACCCCAACGTCAAATAATATGCACCCAAGGGACTTGTGAAAATTACCGTATTTTCTGGCGTATAAGACGACTTTTTAACCCATGAAAATCTTCTCAAAAGTCAGGGGTCGTCTTCTACGCCGGGTGCTGAAACTTTAGGGACAGGCTGGCTGGAAAACCTGGAGCGGATCTCCCATTTGGTCTGCGCAGGGAAAGCGGGACCAATTGAAGAAGAAGCTGCAGTCTGTGATTTTTTACAGGCTGGGGTCTGGGCGTCTTTCCTTCTAAAGTTGAAGAGCAGCTGCAGTCTATTCCAACTTGAAAGGCAGGTGGGGAATGCAGCAGCCAGAGCAGCTGCTTAGCTCTAAGGACACATTTGACTCAGGAACTGGGTGGGCTGGCTGGAAAACCTGGAGCGGATCTCCCATTTGGTCTGCACAGGGAAAGCTTTAGAGTGAATTAGGAAAAGTTTAATCCACTTGCACTGTTTTATGTTTACATGTTTGATGACAAACAGCCTTATGTTTATAAGTGACAGTTTTCCTACTAAGTACCTGCATGTCATAAGCATTTGAATTAAAATTACCATATTAAAATCAAATCTGATGTTTTTTAATTTTTATTTGGTGTGCATTGGAAGAGGGGTAGTCTTAAAAAGCGAGTATAGCCCAAACCCTATAATTTAACAGGAAATGTAGGGGGTCGTCTTATACGCCGGAAAATACGGTAAACTAAATTGTGTTTTGGTTTCCTCAAATATCAACCCTCATTCTCATTGCTCATAAAATATTATAGATTGTGATACTCAGCTGCTTTAGTTATGCTTGCAGGGATACTAATTTTAAACCGGGGTGCCAAACTTGCAAGGTTACTTGATGTGTCGCGATGTATCGCAACTTTTTTGCTATTGCCGGCAATGGGGTGGGAGTGGTTTTGCTATGATGCATCTGGCCTGCGGGCCGGCAGTTTGACACCCCTGTTTTAAACCATCACTGGAATACATCAGCAATGTTCATAGAAGACCATTCAGTGTGGCTTTGGGCAAATAACTATCCTTAGCTTGTTTCCCTAATAGGGTTGTAGTGAGTGTACAGTGTAAGGACTTTCTTATTGTGGGGAAAATGAGCTTAAGGATTTTATTCAATTGGACAGTTCTGCTGAAAGGATGGCAAAAATATCTGTGATCACCACAAGAAGCCAATAGTTAAGAAACCATCTGATTTGAGTTCATAGGCCTAGTAATTAATTTTATAAATTTTGATTCCAGAATGGAACATAAATGCAAACCCCATGAGGATCTGAATTCTACCCATCCTAGTTAGTAAATAGACCTGTTTCAATCTTCCTGTATGAAGATGATGAAATCATTCTTTTTTACATTATGATGATACAGAAAAATAAGCCTCAGGGCACTTCTCCCTACCGTACAGAAAACTTCATCAGAATAAATGGTCTTGTTCTCTAGAGATGCTATGACAGATAATCATTCCTTGCAAATCAATGGTATGAGCATAGAGCATTTAAATACCTTGAGGTTTCTTTTTCAGCATCAGTATCTTGGGATAAACAGCCAAGAGAAG
This sequence comes from Vipera ursinii, assembly GCF_947247035.1. NCBI lineage: Eukaryota > Metazoa > Chordata > Lepidosauria > Squamata > Viperidae > Vipera > Vipera ursinii. Next base: position 65,143,746 of record NC_139514.1, read on the forward strand.
TTTCCATGAAAATCCAAAGTGCCATTTTATGCACCATAACACGAAATGACAACAACCACATCCTTGCAGCAATTATAACCTGCAACAGTATAAATCATCTAACCTATGCCGTTGCTCTCAGACCTATCTTAAAACCATTCAGTTTAAATTTCTGAAGAGTTTATTTGCTTGATGTGAATCCAAACTGCTAAACTTGGAAATTAGTCTATTTTTTACACAGGCTCTTAACATGCCTTTGTTGTTTAAACAACCATCTCTAATTACCATCTCTGGCTTTGTTTACCTCTGTGAGACAACTTTACACCTAAGTGGTCTAAAGAAATACTGTAATTGAAGATCTAAACCCCTATGACTTTTCTTCACAATAACAGTGTATACTAGGTTTTGATATAGCCTAGTCTGAATCTTTAATATAGATTTCCAGAAAGATCTCTGCTCTAACACAGATGTATAAGATCCTCTAAGTTACTGATCTTTCTGACAGATTGTTTGTTTGATTGATTCTTTCATTCAATTTTAAGTCCAACTGACAGGTTGATTACTCTGGACAGCTTATAGATCAAAAGAAAAACAACATATAAATAAAAAGAGGTCCTGGGCAATCAATGATTTAATAATGTAAAGTGAATAGCTATGAGGAGTTGATTTAAAATATATATTCAGAAAATATTCTTAAATCTGTTTTTATTTTGTGGTCAAAATAAGACAAATTAAATCTCCCAGGATTCTTAGCCAGCTCGCTTTGACCTGGTGCACTTGAATTAATATAGAGCAGGAAGCCTGGTGCATTGAAATTGATTCAGAAACTCAAGAGTCCTCAGAGCATATACTAGCTCACCAGAATACTATGTTTGTGTTCCAGTTTCTTTCTCTTATATAGAATCTGAGATATATGGTGGCTTTTGTAGTTTGGTTGCTGAGTTGTGAATGAAAAGCTCTTTGGTGTCTTTTAATTTGTCTGTATATTTTAAGAACATGGCAACCAAATTGGAGGTAACTGCCGGTTTCAACATTCAGTCAGAAGTTGCTCATTTCCTGTGCCTGAACGTTTTCACCCTGAGAAAAATTGTAAACTCTCAAGTCATGTTTTATTCAGAAGAAAAGTATTCTCTTACCTTGAATTTCTGCTACATCTTGTAAGTTGCTGTAGAAAGTTATCTTTATTCTCTTTAGACCTCTTGCTTTCTTCCTTCTGTAAAATTTCAACACTGCTCTTTGCTTCCACAGTTCTTGAATTAAAAAAAAGAAAAAGAACTTCAATTAAAAGACTTGAAGTATTTTACAGTTTTCTATGTATCACATAACACAAAATAAATTAATCCAAATGATCTTTGCTTTATATTGATTTTACATATAAATAAGTGTCTGTGTTTGTATATAGCTTGTGATATTATGCATGTGTGTGTGGATGTAAACCTGTCCCTTGTTAACAGTTGTTTTATGGCTACAGCCCAATGAAACAAAAAAAAAAGAAAAGAAAAGAAAAAAAGAAAGCAGTTTTCAAAGCTACAATGAAAAAGAAAACAGTCTGCTTTTGAAAATTCCTACAGGCTGATCACCTTTATAAATCTGTGATGAGAAGCTTGATTTAATTCTATTTAGAGCTATTTCCTGGTGGGCTCTACTTGCTGGCACATCAAAAGTGTCAGATCCAATAGTGGTGAAAACTAGAACCAAAAAAACCCCCATCTTCTGTAAAGTAATTAGTATTTGTAAAGTGGGCCAAGTTCCACAAGAAATTAGGCTGAGGTTTACATGGACCTCCAATTCTATGTCCCCTAGCCCTGTTTCAAAGGGTCACGTGGCTATTATATATACAATTTTTATTAAAAAACACAATTTGTAAGTTCTTGGACATCAAAGAATTAATACCTTATATTTAAGAATACATTGGCTGTACATATCTGAAATTATTATCTACTTTTATGAAGATAATAAAAATGCTATCAAAGAACAATGATTTTCTTTATCAATGGATCTCCACTATGGCTTATAAAATGGGGTTTTGAAATAGAAAGGAATGGCAAAATTAATTTTGTTCTCAAACATTATCTGCTAATCTAGCTCCAATGTCCAACATCAGAGAGTTTATGACAAGGAGCAACAGCAGCAGCAAAAAAAGACGTTTAATCCAAAGGATCATTCCAGATGAATTGTATTTAGATAACAAATTTCAAGGTAGAGCAACATATTAACCACAACAGAAGGAAATATTTGTTACAATTTTGATTCAGTTGGTGGATTAAAATATGTTCATCTGAAAGAATTTCAGATCAGCAACACAAATATGGAAAGTATGAATGAATGAAAAGAAAAAGCTTTGTCTATATGAGTTGTAAGCTAGATATATTTTCTAAGAAGTCACTTATATTTTGCAAACTTGATAGATGTAATGGGAAGAAGAATAGCCTGAGGAATGGGAGGGAGCCACAAACAATACAACAGTCAGGTAAAAGAATTTTGAATCTGGAGTAGAAATAAAATTTGAGAAAGTGTCTCAGACATGACTTTCATTAGTCATGTCTAGTGACCAGTAAAAGTGTATTAGTTTCAGCATCCTTGGTTTCCAGGTTTGGTCTATCTTGGAGAGCTAACAATAGTTTAATAGCTCAAATACAAAATTGTGTACTCCCGTTTTTTTTGCTTATCTGGCTGTCATTTTAATCAGGAAGAAAAAAAGCGTGATTACATGGAATTAGAAAATGGATTAGAGTGATTCTGTTATATACAGCAGAATCCATTTAGACAATCTGCATAACCCATCAAGGAATGATTGAAGACAAATAACAAGACAGTTGTCATTGTTTTGATAGTCCATCTCTAAAGTTAAGTGTTAGGTTATGCTCCCATTGAGACCTTTTAAAATAGATATTTTTATTTGAAGTTATAACTGCAATTCATATTCCTTTTTGGACAGCAGACAAAAGGGTTGGAGTGGAGCAGAGACTGATGTTGGAGAACAGATTTCTACATGCCATATGGTTTAGTCTTTTCTGCTAATTGAAAATGCTGTATCCTTATCAGCAGTGAAGAAAGAAACATCCACCCTGGCCAAGTTCTATAAATATAAGAAGCGTAGTTTATAATCTTTACTTCAGTTTCAGAATGACTTTTTATATCCCATTTTAATGATTCTGAAATTTGTCTGGACATCTTGGGAAAGCCATGCTTTCAACATTGTTATTCCAGCTATTAACAGGGTTATAATTTCTTAATGAAAACTATGAAAATGGCAGGATATCTTTCTTTTATTTCTTTTTGGTTTATTATTACAGTTAGCAAGTTAATTGAATCTACCTGCAGGAAACCATTTGCTATTTTATGTATATCTAGAATGCCTCCAACTGAAAATATCACTCTGAGCTACAGTCAATGACCAGGTATACAGTAGATATGATTTATGGACTTATTTTTATATAAACTGGTACTGATTTTAAAAAAAAGAACAATTACTTAGTAACATTTTTAAAACATGCGTTTTACTATTTTTATAATCAAATGGAATGGAATAGAATACTTTATTGGCCAAGTGTGATTGGACATACAAAGAATTTGTCTCCGGTGCTTAAGCTCTCATTGTACATGTAAACAACAAAGTAATATAATCATAAGATACCAATAGGAGAAGGTAATAAAAAAGATGTGAAGGATAATAGGAATACAGTCATACTACATGGGTATCCTTAGATATAAGCAGTGCTTTTTTTGTAAAAGAAAAAGGTGCCGGAACTCACACATGCCATACAACCCGCCTTGCCTACCCTACAAGGTTCCATCCAAAAAAGGTGCCGGAACTCTGTTCTGAGCGTTCTATGAGAAAAAAAGCCCTGGATATAAGACAGTACTGTGGGAATTAGGTGTTTAGCAGAGTGATGGCATGAGAGAAAAAACTTTCTTGTGTCTAGTTGTTTTGGCATGCAATGCTCTATAGCTGCATCCTGAGGGAAGGGGTTGAAACAGTTTATGTCCAGGATGTGAGGGAGTAATGCTTCACAAGACATTATATCAAAGATTTATGTAGCTTTCTTTTTTAGTTTTCAGAAGATTTGGAAAAAAATACAACACAGATTTTTTAAAAAAATATATTTTTGGACAAAATGTTGAAATGTATGTACTGAGACTAGACAAATATAAAACAATTTTCTCTCTTGACTAAGTGGAGGGTCTTCACAAAGCCAAAATGGCCTGCTGGCTTCACGCTGTGACACCTTTGCAAAATCAGGGTCCTCAGGTTGAGTGGCACATATAATTTGGGACCCTCCCAAGCCAGACCCTCTTTCATTGTCATGTTTCCTTTATAATTCCTAAACCAGTCATCCTCCTCCAGAGCTTCCCTCAGCTTTTGAGTGATCTCATTATCAGCTGGCTGAGGGAGAGCTGGTAGAATTGGCCTCATGGAGTCTTACACCACTAGCTACCCTGAAGGAATGATTGAGTTAACTATTTACTCCCTTGAGCTCTTGTATTGTGGTAGGCATGACAGTGCATCTGCCAAGTATTTTTTCCCCCTGGCAGGTACCGAAGGGTAAAGTTAAACCGAGTGAAGTACTGAGCCTACTAGACTTGCTTGGGGGACAATTTTCAGGGCCTTCAGGGCCTCCAAATTCTTATGGTCCATCCACACTTTGAAAGGGATTTTGCTAACCTCCAGGAATTGTCTCCATGTAAGCAACGCCCAATGGACCGCATAAGACTCCTTCTCCCACACTGCCATTGCCTTTCAGTATCATTTAACTTCCAAGAGGTGTAGGCAAATGGCTAGAGTTTCCCTTCTTGGTTGTTTTGAAGCAGGAAAGCCCCTACTGCTAGCATCTGCTTGGATTATGAAGTGCACTGTTGGGTCTGGGTGCTTAAGAGTTGGCTCAGCTGCAAAAAGCCCCTTGAGTTTTTCAAAAGCTGGTTGACAGTCCATAGTCCAGCTGAGTGGCTGGCTCGCTTTGGGCTTCAGCCCTTCCCCTCCCATTTTTAATGGCTCTGTAATAGGAGGGGATGAATTGTCAGTAGAAGTTGGCAGATCCCAGAAAGCTCTGTAGTTGCCTCCGGGTTCAGGGGGGTTTCCCACTCTAATATGGCTGTCACTTTCCCAGAGTCCATCTCCACCCCCTTGCTTAATATGCAATACCCTAAATAATCCAAGCTACTTTTGTGGAAATTGCACTTGGATAGTTTGACATAGAGCTTAGCCCTCAGTAGCTTCTATAGCACTTCCCTCACTAGTTCCATGTGCTCCTCCATTGTCTCAGAGTAGATGAGAATATTATTCAGGAAGACCAGCACCCCTTTGTACAGATGATCATGCAGCCCCTCATTTATTAACTGCATGAACACTTCTGATGCTCCCTGTACTCCAAAAGGCATCACCATGAACTGATAGCAACCCAAGGGACAGTTAAAAGCAGTCTTCCATTCGTCCACCTCCTGATCCTCACATGATAGTATGCCTCTCTTAAATCCAACTTGGTGAACTTGGTGGTCATCTCGAACCAGCAGAAAGCCAGGCAGCACCCCCACAACCTGTGGGGCAGTGTGGGCTGCAGATTCCCCCACTGCAGGAATCATGGGGGGGGGTGTCACCTGACAGCTACCAGCAAGGTCCCAGCTGCTCCCCTGCTGGCTGAATTGGGGAAGGGGATGAAGCCACTACTTAAGCCATCCTCAATACTGCCCCTCAGCCTGGAGACCTCATGTGTTCTGCTCTTCACACCTCCAGACCTGGTGTCACCCCCCCCAACCTGGGGTTCTCACCCATTCTACTCCTCGCACATCCAATTCTCCAAACCTCTCCTGCAAATGCTCCACCGAAGGACTGAGGGAGGTGTTTAGAGGCTTCCACTCTGTTGATTCCTCCCAGTGCACAGCTCTTTTGGTCTTCCACTCACTTTCCTGGGTTATTGCAACCCCCAATGGGCTCTAGGAGAATTCCATCTCACTGCCCACCCATTGGGTCTTTTTCCCAGCATAGAGGGGTCCTGCCAGGGCTCCCTCTTTGCAGACATGTGGCTGCCCTGTCTTTTCCGCTCTGACCTTGGACTGCATCACCACCAATTGCACCCCATAGTCCAGCTGGGTTGCTACTGATGCTTCTCAAGGAGGGGGCAGCCCCAGCTTGGCCACAGTCTCAGTCTTCTTCTCTCCTTCTGACATCGTTACACTACAGTCCTCTTAGAATCCTCTGAGTAGGCTGCACTAGGAATTCAACATTGAGGAATCTTTACAGCTTTGAAATGCCATAAAAGATAAACGTTATTGAATGCACATCTTGGTACTGAAGAAGCAAAATCAACTCTAGTTTTCCTGCAGAAGAAGCGGACGGCTTCTTGACACTCCCATTTCTTTTCCAGGCTCTACCTCCCCTGTGTTTCTATGGCAAATTGAGTAGCGACAGAGGTTAGCAAGCATCTTAGCAATTTAACCTTGACATACCGAATACACTTTTGAAGGGTTTGTAAAGTTGAGCCCCCTTCCTTATTTCTGTCATTATATTTATCTTCAGGAATAGGCCTAGAAAGAGAGTTTGGCAGATAGCCTTAAAGTGCAATTACATGCTAGACCAGGACTGGGAATTTTGGAGTTGAAGTCCACATGTCTTAAAATTGCCAAATCTGAAAAACACCATTACAGACAAAGGGGTTCCTTTATGCCTTGTGCCTGCTCTTGTTACTGAATATATTTTTTAGCACACATTGCATTTAAGGCATCTTTCTCTTAAAATTCCTAAGTGGCCATTTTCAGCTTTGTTAAAGAACATTTTTATTTGCTTTTTAAAGATATGTAGTTACTTAAGATCAAGTCATCTACCCCTTCTAGCATGGTTAATAGGGCAAATAGGAGCTCCAAATTCACAGTGACACTTCACAAAACAGCCAAAATCATGACTTAGTAAGACACTGCAGTATTTCTAAAAGATGAAAGTAGCACGCAGAACAACGATCTGGGTGCTTGGGGGAAGCAACGAAACAACTACTTATCACAAACATAGTGTTGCTGGACTGATTTTTAAAAGACAGACTACATAAACAATTAAAATTGCATTTTGCTCTCAACACTGCCGAGTTACTAAAAATATTGCTATTGATCTAGCATAAAAATTTGGTGAAGGTTCACATAATTTACAGTAAGCAAAAAGCTAGGTAATGAAATCTATATGTCAGGCAAAACTGAAGATCGAAATTCTTGGTAAAAATAATAAAAGACTTTAAAGGAACTTGTGGGATTATTGTGCAGCAGCAGTTTAAGAGGACACCAAGGACCAAGTTCTAAAGTATCTCACCAATATCTTAGATACATGAAACTTTCTTTTACATTTGGCAAAATGGTTTTACATAGGACCATAGGTGGTCAAGTCCAGTTTTCAGATATTTGTGTCATTAAGAAAGAGGTTTTTTTTGTTTGTGTATGTCTCTCTGTAACTATTAATTTGTTCATACAGCTCTGCAGTAGAATTCTGAACTTATTTCCTTCAAAAATATTTATTAGTCTGATAAAAGTCTGCATGGATTTCTTTAGCATATGAACCACAAACCCAGAATAGAATGCTTTGCACCAATATAAACCTGAATAAGATTACATTTTATAATTCATTGCAATAGAAAGGAAATATGAACATTCAAGGTTATATTTTTGTACATTTAAAAGCATTTTATTTCACTAAATCCAAGATACAAATAATTGTCTTGTATATGGCATAATTACTGCAGATGTCTTTGAGTAGAATATATGGGCTATCTGAAATGTTTTTAAAACATCTTTATGATTGGTGCTTATGCTGCACATGCTGTAGTAATTTAGATTACATGGCTAATCAACCATTCAAAATGCCCTTGGTCTAATGCATTCAACATACAATCCCTTTCCAATTACTACTTGCAATCGGAATAAATCTGAATACTTTCTTTGTAACTAAGCTTGTCTCCTTTTCCAAGTTCTCATGTAACATAGTGAACAGGACAAGATTGTTCCAAATATCTTGCAGACTAAATTAAATACAGAGAACCAGTTTAATGAAGCGGTTAAGACATCAGGCTAAGAATAGAATAGAATAGAATAGAATAGAATAGAATAGAATAGAATAGAATAGAATAGAATAGAATAGAATAGAATAGAATAGAATAGAATAGAATATGTTATTGGCCAAGTGTGATTGGAAACTCAAGGAATTTGTCTCCAGTGTATAACTCTCACTGTACATACAAACAACAAAGTAATATAATCATAAAGATACCAATAAGAGAAGGTGGTAGAAAAGATGAGAAGGATAATAGTAATATAACCATACTACATGGATAAATATCCTTAGACATAAGACAATGCACAAAGCCTGCTGGGTGACTTGGGATTAATCATTCCTTTTCAATCCTAGGAAGGAAGCATTGGCAAAATAAAACTTCTGAAAAACCTTGCCAAAAACCCTGCAGGGATTAGTCAATGTAGTCACCAGCATTCAACACTGACTCGAAGGCACCTTTCCCCAATTGAATGCAAAATGATGCTTCCCCTTTCTATCATTTCATCTGCAAAGGTTGGGCACACTAGCAATCTTTTTTTTTAATCCTAGCCGTCAGAGGTGGTAGACTAGCTGGCTATTTAAAGAGTACATGCTAGGGTGCTTTGTCCTTCAAGAAACAGCCAAGGGATGAGTGGTCTCTTGAAGTTACATCCTGACTTTTTTCAGTAGTTCAAATGGCTTATGTAACAAACTCTCTCTTAATTTTATCCCTACAACAATAACTCTGAGACATTATGTCCCAGAAATTTCTTACCCAGTGAGCTACCCTGGCTGGCTTAGGAAGCCTTAGGACAACTGCTAAGCTTGTAAAGCCGCCCTGAGTCTTCGGAGAAGGGCAGGATATAAATGTAATAAAAAAATAAAATAAAATAAATAAAACCTGAATTTGAATCTTGCTAGGTTAGTTACTTTATCACCATATCTTACTGCACTATTATCACATGTCCCCCTCCATATTACACTAGATCAACTGTGAGACAATGTTGTAGAATAGCTGGACTTGAGTAAGGATTCTTCTACATGAAGATCCATTAGCTTCAGATAACTTGTAAATTAGGATCATGCCAAAATGAATCAGAAACAGACTGATTTTTTTAAAAAATGAAAATATATTTAACATCTAAGCTTTGGAGAATTTCAATCAAATGGAGACAAGTAGTCGCCCCTTTTTTCAATTGATAATTAGACTGGGAATCTCAATTGTAATTCTAAAAACTGTTGGTCAATAAAATATTAATGTTTAAAATTACCGTATGTTGAATACAGGTGCATCACCTTACAGCCATAACTGAGCCCAAAATCTCCATTGCTAAGCAAGACAGTTGTTAAGTGAGGTTTGTCCTGTTTTTGCCACAGCTGTTAAGTGAATCATTGCAGTTGTTAAGTTAGTAATGCAGTTGTTAAATGAATCTGACTTCACCATTCACTTATTATTATTTACTTCACGACTGTCAACTTTTAGTTTTGGATTTTGTGTAGTTCTCAAATTTCAATCTGCATAGTTTTTAATATTTTAATATATTTTAATTATTTCTCTTTTATAATCTGCAATCTGCCCAAAGTTATCTTATAGGTGAGATGGGTGACATAAAAATTTAATAAATAAATAGTAAAATATGGAAATATATTTTGCAAATATCTGTCAATTCCTTAAAAATTAATATATACTGCTCAAAAAAATAAAGGGAACACAAGATAAGACATCCTACTATTAAATACAGTACATTGTGTTGTTTAAGTGTTCCCTTTATTTTTTTGAGCAGTATAGTTTAGTAATGTCATTGCCTTTTTAGTGGTCAGCAGACCCTTGTGCTAGTAGCATTAAGCTCTTTCAAATTCAAGATACCAGCTACACACTATTTATCCCTCATAATGATTACAGTACCATATCTGTTCCTTTCCATTTATAGAAATCAACTGCCCAGATTTGGTTTGCAAAGTGCGATGGGCGGCATATAAATTTAATAAGTAAATAAATTCTGCTTGTGGCAGCAAATGTGTAGGTTTAATAACATGCAAGAGGTTTCAACCTTATATAATATTACAATATGCAAATAGAGGAACAGAGTAATAAGTAACATTTTTCTCAGACTTCAAAAGAGGAATGGAAGGTAATGGCACTTGGATGGATTTAAAGGACAAATAGGATGCACATTTCATCCTTTAAATTTCCCCACCTCTCTCTCCCATGAACTTTGATCTAGCCTACTTTTGGAATGTAGCCCTTGACATACATGAGAATCTGCCCTTTAAAAGAGCATTAAAATAGTAGATATCTATGGAGATTCTCAGTCATCCAGGTCATGGTTGTTCCAAAGGTGCTTTTTCAAGAGGCAATTGGATTTCCTTGTTTTTCTTTGAAGACGTTTTGCTTCTCATCCAAGAAGCTTTTTGAAAAAGCACCTTTGGGATAAAACAGTATATCTCTCCTCATACATTCAATAGATGATTAGAGGATCCTTTTACTGTATCTATTTTTATTTCTGTGGTGGGTGGGAGACTGATTTACAATGTTCCATAATGCCTACCTAAATTTGTTGAATTTTTTTGAATGATGCTGTCTTTGGGGATTGTTTCAATTTTTGCTGTTTTTATATGTTAAATTTCTGAAGTTTTGGAGTTGGGCGACTTAGACATTTGAAAAATAAATGAATACATAAACCTGATGTGGTACTCCAAACAATTAAGTTGCACATCTCCAGTTTGGCTATTGCTTCTCTTAGCAGGTCATCTATTAGAAGCTTTCAAGCAAGACAGTCTCTTAGCCAACCATTTTGTGACAATCTTACTTTTGACACAAATAATTCAGTATTCTCTCAAAGGTCCTGATTTGCTAAGATGATTTGTCTTTCAACTCCTTACATATCCATATAGACACTGAGAAACAGAAGAGCCAACTACACAGACACATGCAGGAATGACATGTTAGGCAGTGCCACTGCTGTGAGGAGCTTACATATGACACTATGACCTCTGACCTGATGACTTTTCATCATGCAGCAAAAGACAGACAAGGAAGAAGCTCAGGATGCCTTTGGGTAAGGACAATGTGTTCTATATTTAGGGCTTGAGTGTTCAATCTTGCTGTTGTCCTCTGACTCAGACAATGAACCCTCCAGCAGAATCTCAATCTTCTCAGCATTGCAAAACTCTTAAACATTGAAATCCAATGAGGGTTTTACATGAGGGTCATTGAGATTTGAAAGGAATCACCATGTTATAGATTGGCTGCCTACATGTTTCCAGTTGGCTTTACAATACTGCTGGAATAGCATTATTTGATGTTCTAATTTTAGGAAGAGGATGGTGTCTGTACATGAGACTCATTTGGAGATATTCAAGAGCCTGTTTTTCCATTTCACTTTATCAGAATGATGGTGGGGTTATCTTGAATTTGACTAGTATATTTAATTTGCTTTGTTTTCCTGCACAGATTTAATCAATCTCCTTTAATTTACTTTTCTCACTTAAATCTAACAGCATCACTGTTCTGTGGGAGGCAGCACAGAATGGGGCTTTTGACCAAAATATTTAATTTGTCCCCAGAATACACAGAGCTATATTTCACCAGCTTGTAAGGGAAGAATTATGAAATTCATTCTGATCTGGTGATTTTTCACATAATGCTAAAATTGAGGTTTGGAGAATATTTGCAGAGGTGCATGGATGTCTACTGGTTTTTTTTTGGTGTCAAATGCAATTTTCACTGCATCAGCCAGATTTAGAGATGAGAAGTAAATTTATTTTTTACTTTTATTCGGGAGAAATCTTTCTTTAAAGGGTTTCTTACCGATTCAAATATAGACTTCTGAATGAAGGAATTTTACCTTCCTGATTGCTGCAGAAAATTAAATGAAATTGCGTCTTAGACTGAAAATGATCATCATATCCTCAGCTGATCCAAATGGAAAATTAAAAATATTAAATTCAAAAGATGTTTAGCCCTAGATCAAACTAATAAATGTCCCATGCCTTCTTATTTTTGCTGCTTCTTATTTTTGTTGACTTTGCTTGTCAGAAGGTTGCAAAAGGTGATCACCTGATCCCAGGATACTGCAAGTTGTAAGCTAAGCTTACTGCTAAGCTTGTAAGCCGCCCTGAGTCTTCGGAGAAGGGCGGGATATAAATGGAATAATAAAAAAAGTATAATAAATATGAACCAGTTGTCAAGCATCCGAATGTAAATCATGTGACCATGTGGATGCTGCAAAGGTGGTAAATGTGAAAAATGATCATGTCACTTTTTTCAATGCCGTTGTAACTTCGAATGGTCAATAAACTGTTGTAAATTGAGGACTTGCTGCCTACTTAACAAATTTAGGTAGGCATTATGGAACATTGTAATAATATTATTTTTTCATTTTGATTCTGAAGATCTACAGGAAATTTCTCTGCACCCCAGAAGAAGTCTACAGTGAAATTCTGAAATCCCACTACTATTTTATTATCCAAAAGAGAAGGAAAATAATGTTTTCCCTCTCTAACAGGAATGTATAAATTTAATTTTTTAAATCCCTTTTGTTATTAAACAAAACCCCTGAAGCTGCTTTAAAAAGAATTGGAGAAATAAATAAGGACAATGCATTATTAAGCATTGTGTTATAGATTAGGGTAAAGCTACATATATTACTAGAAGGGACGCGGTGGCTCAGTGGGTTAGGACACTGAGCTTGTTGAGCAGAAGGTCGACAGTTTGGTGGATCAAATCCCGAGTGCCGCGTAACAGAGTGAGCGCCTGTTACTCGTCCCAGCTTCTGCCCACCTAGCAGTTCGAAAGCACGTAAAAATGCAAGTAGAAAAATAGGGACCACTACGGTGGGAAGGTAACAGCGTTCCGTGCGCCTTTGGCGTCTAGTCATGCCGGCCACATGACCACGGAGACGTCCTTGGACAAGCGCTGGCTCTTCGGCTTTGAAACGGAGATGAGCACCGGCCCCTAGAGTCGGAAACGACTAGCACGCATGTGCGGGGGAACCTTTACCTTTACCTTACATATATTACTAGCCATGTGAGCTCCACTAGTTAGAAGCACCAGTTGATAATAAATGTGCATACAGCCTGTTCTGCCTCATATATGCAAATCCTGATTTAAGAAGGAAGAGGAACAGAAGGATCAGAATTAAGAGCTTGCCTGTATTAATTTATTACGGGCATTGCTGTTTAATTACTTTTTAATTTTTGTATCTTGTTTTTTATTATGTATTGCCCTGTTCACCGCCCTGAGTCCTTCGGGAGAAGGGCGGTATATAAATTAAATTAATAAAATAAATAATTAATAAATAACCTTATCTTAAAAAGCTAGATCTATATCTGACAGTGATAAAATTGCACTCTTCAGCCTTAGGAACCCATCGGCACAGAAGCAACAATATGCTTCCCTCCTGTCTTTGACAGTGTATAAAGTACAGTACTGCATTCACAGCCTACCTCACTGCTTTGGCAACAAGGCCACTCAGTGCTGCTGCCCACACAGACAGCTTAACAAAGAATAGTTTCAGGACAACAATAGGTGGGCTCCTGGCTGTTTTTTCTCTCCCTTCCCTACAAATTACTCCCTGAAATGTGAGAGAAGGACAGCTGGGCTGGCAAATCCTGGTTTATGAGTCAGGGCTGCTAATTGCAAAATGCTTTTTTAAAAGTTATATCCAGAGCTTAATATTCTTGTGGTAGGAATTTTTAAAAAGAACACTGTGACTTTAAACCCCCCATTTTTTCTCTCTCTCCCCCCCTTTCAGAAGGCTGTCAGGGCTGATGTCAGATTCTCCCTTTGTTCAATGTGGAGCAAATTCATTCCCATTCCAGTCTTAACTACCCTGGTCAGTTTTACATTCTATTCCTCCCTTGTTTTCCTCCTTTGTAAACAAAAGGGTGGGAGAGGGGATAGAATAAAGAATGAAATTAGTCAGGGAATAAGGAAACCAGTGGGAAATGTGGAATAGAGATTGGGTACCAGGAGATGTTAAATTAACTGTTTGATCTGCACTATGAACATTAATACTACTCCATTCAGTATTATATAAGGTTAATGTTCCCATCCCTGAATCCTTTTCCAAAATGAGTCCAATGTTCAGAGACGGTGTTTTTAATAACTATAGGATAAATAACAATTAAAACTCAGAGCATAATAGAATCTGGAGGGGATAGAGATCCTACAGCAGATCCCACAGATCATTGACTTCTATAGAATATTCTTCTATATGCTATCGATTATTTGGATGAGAATCCTTTTTGGTTTTACCATTGGATTAATGTCAGAAAACCTTAGATAGCTTCAACCTGTCTTAATAGCAGGTGTCTATAAGAATAGAGATTCTTACGAAGAGACAAAAGAGAATTTTGACAAAATGAAGGAAGAAATCCACGACTTGAAATCCCAACTAGAAAACTTTCAGCAGAAGATTACAAAGAATGAGCAAAGGATTCAGACAATAGAAGACAAGTCAGTAGAAACTGACCAAAAGTTGGAAGAAATAAAAGACAAAAACCAAAGACTGATGCAGGCAAATAAAGAATTATAAGACTCAGTAGAGGTTTTGGAAATGGAAAAGGCATCCTATTTTTTTAAGATTTCAGAACATAATGGAAAACAAGGAAGAAGACCTTGCTGATTTGACGATAGAACTGTTGGCTGGAGCGTTGGAAGTTGGGAAACAGGAAATGGAGGGACAGATAGATCAAACATTCAGAGTTAGTTCAAGCTATGCAAGAAGAAATAAAGTCCCTAGAGAGGTACATGTTAAATTTGTTAAAAGATCAATAGGAGATGAGATATTGAGAAGAGTGAGAGATGATCCATTGCAATACAAGGAAAAAGAAATTGTAGTATTGAAGCAGATACCTAGGAGGATAAGGGACGCATGAAGAGAATATCAATTTCTAACCAAAGAATTAATCAAGAAAGGAGTAAATTTTAGATGGCTGATGCCGTAGGGGATACTAATCAACTGGGATACAAAAAGATACAGAGTGGGCTCTGTCTTTAAAGCAATGGAATTTCATGACAGATATAGAGCTTTCCTCGAAGAAGGAAATTGAGAATTCCAACCAGAATGGGAACCGAGAAAACAGGAAGAGATAGCAATAGAATGGGTGGCTAAGCAAAGGGAAGAAGAAGAAACAGAAAATATAAATCAAGAAGGAGCAAAAGGGAAAGAACAGAGACCGATAAGAACAACTAGGAGAATAAAACCTAAATATAATTGAAGATGGAGAAGGACAATGGAATTCTTTCAATGAATATAAATGGATTGAACTCCCCCTTAAAAAGGATTTTTTTTTACATAACTACAAGACCTAAAAATGAATATAGTCTGTCTTCAAGAAACACATATTAAAAGACAACATTATAAATTCTTGGAATACCCGAAAAATGGGAAACTTTATTTTTCATTAGCACAACAAAAAAAGAGGAGTAGCTCTATATATTAAAGAAACAATAAATCCCAAACAAATCTACTCAGACGAAGAAGGAAGAATACTAATGGTAGAAATAATGATAAACCAAAAAGAGACATTGATGTTAGCAATTTATGCACCGAATAATAAACAAGAAGAATTTTTCCAAAAACTACATAAGAAAATAGTGGAAACGGAATACGAAAATATCTGCTTAATAGGAGATTTTAATGCAATTGTAGATGAAAAGCTAGATTATAGAAGTAGTAAAATAGGGAAAAATCTGTTTGATCTTCCACTTGGTGCAGAGTTTGTCTCCCAGTTGATGTCAGGGTAGTTAAAGTCCCCCATTACTATTGTGATGTGCTTCCTACATACCTTAGTTAGCTGACTAGCAAAAAGTTCATCTATTACCTCTGTTTGGTTGGGTGGCTTATATTATACACCTATGACAATATCACTTTTTCTCCCTTTTATATTGACCCAAATGCATTCAAGTTTACAATTTTCATCATTGTTGTGCTCTATTTCTGTAGAGATGTAGTTATTTCTTATACAGAGAGCACCTCCTCTTTTATTTGGTCTCTTTCTTTTGAATAATTAAAATCCCTCTAGCTGTGTGTTCCATTTGTGGGTTTCATCCCACCATGTTTCCGTAATGGAGACAATATCATATCTGCCCTCATTAACCTGAATTTCTAGTTCACCCTGTTTGCTGTTCATACTCTGCATTGGTGCATAGACATTTCAGTCCTTTATGACTGACCCTGTGTTTGCTTTCTACATAACCTGTGTGGTGCCTGAGTTCCCCTATTGTCTTACCACCTATTTGGTTAGTGCACTTTGTGTGGCACCTGCTATTAAAAGCTTGATTTTGCTTGACAGCAAGGTTGATATTCTTGTCCAAACATACATCTATGTTACATGCGCTGATAGCCTTATAGTTTTTAGATTACCAGGGACAGGGATGTACATCTAAGTAAGTACTTTCTGTTCTCTGCAGGATGTTGCTTCAAACACTAAAAACTCTCAGTGTTAAAATGATGGCAGGGATCTTGTTCCAAATGACAGAAGCCCAGGAGTTCTGATGAAAGCATGGAACTTAGCTTTTTATTCAATCTCCATCCTGCTACCCTCCCCATATGCTATGTGAAAACAGATGCTTTTATAAGATACCATATCATTAACTATTTGGTGCTTAAAAATAAAATAAGATTAGCCAAATTCTTTAATGGAAAGTAAAAATGTTTGCATTCTGGAAATTTAGCCTTGACATATCTGATGGATGCAAAGTTAGGGAAACATAACTGTTTTAAATATGCCAATACATTGCTGGTACTGTATAACCTGGGACAGAGGAATTGGGTCTTAACTTAGCAATGCTCAAACCACCTTTTTATAGATTCTATGAATAATTAAAAGCAAGGGCTTGTTGGATGTCTACTTTGAGCAGATCAAATAAAAAGAAGTATCATCTATAGATACCTTGATTAAATAATTCAATATGACTGATTGTGAAAATTAATATTTGACCTTGAAGAATGGAGTTTATCACCCTTAATAGATTTTTTAATCAAAAAGATGGCACAGAAAAGATATTTTGCTACAGTTATATATTCATGCAGTCAATTTAATAAAATCTACACTTTTAAAATAATGCATGAAATAGCATTTCCTACAAATATAAATCAACATTAAAGGAATAATATGGATCTTCTTAGGAAGAAAGTAATCAGTAGTTACACCCTTTTTGCTAAAGCAGTACTATCTTTTCTATTGCAAATCAGAGCTATTTTCCCTTATAAAATAGAGTGAAAGCATAGTAATGTATATAGAAAATTGAATGGAAATGTTACAGAGATAAAATGATTTTACATCGTGCTTTAGAATATCAGCTCATGTTGGTAGAATATCTGTCATGTTGATAGAGAAGATTTTTTTAAAAAGCATATGCTTTGAGACGCATCACGGTGTGAATAAAAAGTGAGCTATAATGTCGAATATAGACAGTTTTGCCTCAAATGTCAATTTATAAAGATTCTGAAAATGATGATGAGATGCTGATATTGATATTACTGATATATTGATGTTATTGATTATTGATATAATTGATTTATTATGGTTCTTTGCACAGTCAGCCAGATGTTCAGACTGGATTTTGCATTGTTGTCCATCTATTGAGTCCTTCCCAAGGACCTGGGATAGGCAGATGTAGATGTTTGATGGTGTTATATATATTGTTGCTGAATGTAAGAAGTTCCAAATAAAACTGCCTTTTGCAATCATCTGATGGTGAATTTGTCAAAGCCGATGGTGTTCAAGTAATGCTTCAGTTGTTTGGAATTACACCCAAACAATGTACCTATTATTCTATACTTTGCTTTCTTTTGCCACAGTCATTCTATTTCTATTTGCAGGTCTTTGTATTTTGTTATGTTCTCCAGTTCTTTCTTTTGTATTCTGCTATCTCCAGGTATTGCCATGTCCATTATCCAGACTTTTTTGTTTTATTGACAATTAAGTCTGGGTATTATGTAGTAAGTGTCTGTTAGTTTGAATTCTAAAGTCCCAGAGCACTTTAGCTTCTTCATTTTCTATTACTTTCTCCATTTTATAGTCTCACCACATTCCTCTGTTGCTATTAACCTCTCCCAATCTATCAACATTGACCAGCAACTGTGTGTACCATTGTGCCATCTATCTTTGCACAAAACTTCTGATGTTTCTACTGACTCCTGTCATTTCTAGGCACTTGATTATCCAATGATGTGGCAGGGAGTCAAATGCCTTTTTGTAGTCAATCCATGCCACATTCAGGTTGGTCTTCCTTTTCTTGCAGTTTTCCAGAATCATCTTGTCAATTAGGAGTTGATCTCTTCTTCCTCTGCTCTTTAGGTAGTTCCCTTTCTGCTCTGGTGGAAAGAGCTAGTTTTCAACTAGATGCTATTGGACCACATCAGCTACCATACCAGTTAGTAACTTGAAAGTTGTTGGTAAGCAGATAATTGTTCTGTGGTTATCTGTGCTGTCGCTTTTGCTGGATCTTTCATTATCAGGTAGGTTTCACCAGACGTTAGCCACTCTTCATTTTCACCTCCTTGCAGTATGTTGTTCAACTGTTTGGTGACAAGTGGGTGTAGACCAGTCATCTGTTTGAACAAAAAATCGTGTAGTTCATTTTCACCTGGTGCTGACCAATTCTTGATCTTTCTTGCCCTTTTCTCCACAATTTCTGCTGTATTACAGGTTCTTTCATTTCAGACTTATTTTTATTCTTATCCACCTCCTTTAATCAAACTGTGTTCTTGTATTTCTTTTGGTTATCCCATAGCTTTGCCCAGAACTGTACAGTTTCTTCCTTGTCAGCTGTTGCCTGATTCACTGTAGTCTCTTCACTGATGGATTGCTAGAAACTTTTCTGATTGGATTGAAACTGGAGATTCTGCTTATAATTTGCAATTCGAGCCATTTGGCTTTTTCCCCTGTTTGTTGATTTTGTATCCCAGGTTCTTGGTTATAACTGCAGCTGTTTTGTACATTAATTATTCTGTTTCTTGCAATGACATGGTGTTTATATTTGATACAATATTGTTATTTTAATGCTTGTGCTAGCTGTTTCTTTGGAACAAATTTCAATTTATTTTAATTATTGAGACTCATAATTATTGACTCGTTATTATTAATGAGATACTGAATAGGAGTTAAAGTTTCCTCTTAAGACAGTGACAGAGACAGCTCTGAAATTTGTGACTAAATTGGAGTGATTCCTGGTACCATTACATCCTATGCAAATTGCACAGTGTCAAAATGCAGCCAAATTTTTATAGGATAGTAGGTAGAAAATTCCATAGATGTGTTCCCTTAGAAGTAAAAATATAGTACTAACAAATCAAATAATTAAGAATTTGCATGTATTTCTTAATATCTAAAATCTGTTGCCTTGCTGCCTTATTCTAATGATAGAAATGTTCAAGTAAAACCTCAGCCATGTTCTGGGGCTCTTTTCCATACAGGGTAGAATTGCTGAGCCTAACTAAAGTATATTGTGCCAGGTACTGTGTTAATGGAAATAAATTTGCTTCATTCCTAAATCATTTTGTTTTCTGTTTCAACAAGAAAATTGCTAGAAGAATATTCTTAAATTCTTATTTATGATAGATTTAGAAAATTCTCTCAAGAAAATTAATGAACTATTTGTAAATACCAAGAATGGACCTAACACCACCTTTGGTGGACTTGTAAAAAAGCTAAAAGTGATTGGATTGAAATACATAGATTAACTCAACATTTTTTGAAGATAAATATAAAATTCAGACCAGAAACATTTTTGTTAGGGCTGATGGACAAAAGGCTGGAAAATTACATGGTGTTTTGTTCTTAATATAAGAGAACAGTGGCAAGACTTCTACATGCCCAAATATAGGAGGGATTTGATGATCCGTACAATGAAGAAATGCTGACAGAATTGGCTGTGATGATGAAACTAATGGCTCTAATTAGATAAAAGACAGTGGCTACATTTAATACAGTTGGAAGCCCCTTTTTGATTTTTGGGCAAAGTAGAAAAAAATGAAATCGTTACATATGGATTTGACTATCAGTAATTTCTATAGATTATAAAAAATGGAGGGTACATTGTAATTGTAGAACAAGAGATGAACTCAAGTTTTACTTATATATGTTCTTTTTTAAAATGTATTTTCGTTTCTTTCTATATTTTCTATCTTTTTGCACTTCTAGCTGCTATTTCCATATCCTGACTTCTTTTTTATTTTCTTTCTTCACTATTAGCTTTTTGTTCGTTTTTTATTTTTTAATTAAAAACAATAAAATTATAGGAAAAAGAATGAAAGTTCATGAACTATCTGGAGAATGATATATACTGTATATATATTTCTCTTCGGGGGTTCTTTGATCTAGAAAAATTGTCAGAATGTCAAGTGAAAAAGTGAAATCAGTTCAATTCAAATTTGTAGTGCAAATAATATTTACTTTCAAGTTACAGGAATATAATAAATAGTGTAAAGACATGCAATTTTTTAATTCTAAGAGCATAACAGATAATCCAATCTGCCCTTGATTTTTGTATTGTTTAATATTCATTATGTAATTGATATTAGAGGGGAGCCAATTCTACAGTAAATCTACACAGATACCCTTTTTGTTTAGGCATTTTAACCTTCACTGATAAACAAAACCAATTATTCTAAACCCTGAGCAATTATAGAAGCTCTGATAAATGGGCTACATGACACATGCAATTTGTTCTATAGACAATCAATTTACTTCAATATCTAGGAGAAGATTTCCATATTACAAGATTATATTACTTATAAATGTGGATTCTTTCCCCTTTCCCTGGTTCGTAAAAAGAGGTTCAAAACAGTTCCCCTATATTTGGGTAATGAAATGTCTGCAAGAAAACAACCAAGCTCAGAGAGCATCAAGTTTCCCCATATAACAAGATATTGTTTTTCTTTAATATTGCTGATATCTTTTCCACAAATGTCTTTCAGTAACATCTAAGTAATCTTAGACCACTATTTTATTCAAGCTTGATCTGACAGATATTGGTTTTCACCCTGATGCTCTTTATTAAGCACACATCCCACTCAGTCAACATAATTTAGCTCCAAGAAATATATTACACGCGTGAAGAATATTAAATCCCTGGCTTCTTTTCTGGTCCTTCCTTGAGCATTAGCTCTTTCTCTCTGCTTTAGCTGTAGGGCTTTAAAAGTGGTACTTCACTAATCCCCTCTTTAGCAAATTCTGTTATTCCTTGGTGCAAAGAATGTATGCTGTTTTGATTAGCTTATAATGGTTGCATCTGATGAAATAAGTTCTTATGCACATAAGTTCAGGCTACAATGAATTAACTGCTTTTTTAAAGGTGCATAGGTCTTTGCCTTAATTACTATAACATACAGAACAATGTTTATATCTAAAGTTTCCCACCTTGGGATTCAATTAAGATTTACAGGACAGCAGCCTGAGGATCATATGATTTTGTTGCACTATATAAACATTCCATCTCAGGGCAAATAAAATCACCTTTTAGTGTGGTGATAAAATGGTGTAATGGCTTTTCCTACTCAAAATATTACTGAAAATCAACAATCATGTTTTTTAAAACCCATCTTAAAGCCAAATGCTTTTATTTATAAGGTTGAGGGATAGGAGATGGCCAAATAGCTCTTTCTGAATGCTCAACTGTGAAATGAGTTAGTCTCATAAGCATAAGTGAAAAGTAGAAAGCCATATTGTGTCAACAGAGTGTCAACAGAGAAGTTTGAGGATGAGCTTAGTCTTTTCCCACAGTTTTCTGTGAATCAATGATCCACTACTGGCCATGTTGTGATATGTTTTGTTTAAATTGTACACTGACTGTTTAACATTTTCAACTAACATGCAGCTATGGCAACATGGAGCTGCCTAGAAACACAGCATTGTGTGACCTGGGAAAATATTTAGCTGTTTTATTAATATTGTCATCATCTATGGAAGCTACTTATCAAACCCTGGAAATGATCTCATCCTATTAAACTTCCAGGGAAGTGGGGAAAGATTATCCTTTCCCATCACTATGATTCTACTTGCATATACAAATAGTTAAGTGTGCAGTTTGCACTGATAAATAAGGCAACATTATAAATTGCTATTTCTAATGGATATATAATGTATGACATCTAGGCAATACCAGGTTAGGAAGGGCTGATTTAAAAGCATTTTGGATTTTTTTAAAGTCAAGGTTCACATTTCTCAACCTCGATTCTCCCTCCTGCCCAACATAGTACATTATTCCTTGTAGTAGATAATCAGCTTTCTGCTTTTAATCTTTTCTGTCAGGATACTGAATTTAGTAGCTGGAACAGTAACAAGTACCACAGACCAGAACACACAGTTGTAGTTGATTAGCTAGAGAGTGCTGACTCATACATGAGGCAAGCTATGCTATGATTGGTTGCCATAAGTATAAAGGGAGAGTTTCTCTTTGTCCCCAACTTTTTCTTCTCTGTGTTGTGTATACTGTTTAATTTATCTCATGATATCCCAATGTTGATAAATATCTTGTGTTCTTTCTTTCTGGATGATGACAAAGACTGTTGTAAGTAAATAAAGAAACTACAAGTTTGTGTTTCTCTGACTTCATCTGGACAGATGCTACACAATTCCTTGACATTTTCTTCTAACATAATTGTGAATTACACAGCATGCCCAATGGTCAAGAAACCATGAGGGTTTGGGTCAAACTATCTGGAAGGCTCTTGATTTGGCAGATAGATCTGGTTACATTTAGAAAGCAAACTGTGTATGGTATGGCAGACAATACTTGCAGGATTACTTCCTCTGCTGCCTGATAAAGATATCTTGGGAAAATTTGCTAGTGGTCTCCCACCTCCAATAATTGAGAATGAGTTTTGCAGCCATGATTTGACTATCCTTTGGAACAGCTTTCCCCCAGGAAATTAATCTGCCCCTACACTATCAGCTTTTTGTAATCTATTAAAAAGTGAGCTTTTAAAGGAAGGCTTTGATGTATGAGTTGACATGATTATTGATAGTATTTATAATGTCACTTTGTTTTATTTGCATGTACCATGGATGTATTACTATTCTGTACTGATGGATGTAAGCTGCTGAAAATTTCTTCTGTTGTAGAAAAAGTCTGAATGCAAAGTTGGTGGTACTAATTTTGGCCAACTCTTTTATGGTACCTGCCCTTTAGAACAATATAACTTGATCCATCTTTAAGCACTATTTAAGAGGTTGGCTTTTCCCTTGCACCTTGATTTAGATGGGTGGGTTTCAGATACTACAGAGGAGACTATTGCAGGTATCTGTATTCCAGTACATGGTGTGATATGAAAGGATGAAGTCTGTGAATGCACACCCCCATTTTGTTGAATATGGGAATTCAGTGGTCCTGTCCCTTTGGTACTTTCTCATCTATTGACCACAAGAAAGCAGTGCAATGCTTCCTTGGGATTTACTGAGTGTCGTCTCTTGGCGCTACCTGTTCTTTGTTTAAGGGACTGGTACTATGCAGTTACTTCCACTTTCTCCTGCCTTTTTTCCAGTCACACACAGGTGTGTGCATATATATACATACAAAAAAAATATGTTCTCTGATTCTCCTCCTGGTAGGATGTAGCTAGCTAGATTCTGATCTTTGCTTATCTTAATGCATTTCCATACATAAATACTCTTTCTATTATATTATAAAGCCTGCTTAATTAGTCATTATTCACTTTAGATTTTCACTCTAAGGAATATTCACATGCACATACAGAATGCTGTCACCCTTCAGTTGATTCTTTCCTCGTCACACTACCGGTAGTTCTTGAACTCCTGAATAGGGCAATTGTTATGCCACATTTTGACTGAGATCACTTTCTAAAAGTGAAATCTAATACATTGAGGAAGACCTTCTGGTTTCAGGGTGAAAATAAATTACTATACTTGCTAGGAGCAGAAGTTGTAGACAACTCTGAGATAATGACAGAGGGCTGGCTTTGTTGCCAGGAAGGATGATAACAAGAAAACATTATTTGGGTCCCAGACATTTTTCAAGGCATAGGACAACTAGTCATCATAAATATATAGTCAAGTGTAAAAGACCAGAGCTGGAAGCAAACGTTTGAGGCCATTGTGCAAAACATTTCAAATATAAAGTTGAATAACCATGGAATAACTCATGGTGTAACACAGGAAATGTGTGGTGCATATATTGACATGCACAAAACTACAGTTGGCATTTCTGCCTGTTCTCCTCTTGGACAGGACATGGGATAGAGTAAAATATAATAATGGAATATGTGATAAACCAAAAGAAATGATATCAAATAAAGAAATGGGGATAACTAACTCTACTATTTCTACTCTGCCATTATCAATAACTGTAGACCAGAAATGTTTATAAAAATTAGCATACAAAGTTGGGAATATTGAGTAAAGAAAATGTTTGGGCTAGGTTGCATTTTAATAAGTTACAACAGAAAAATCTGAACAGAAAAAAGCTAAAATGGTTAAAAATAGATGCATTTTGGAAAAATCAATGTATCAGTATCCCTACATATTCAGAGAGTTTAAAAAAGGCAGTTTACTGGGAATTTAGATAGAACAGGATTCTCCAAAGTTGACAATTTAAGACTTGTGGTCTTCAATTCTCAGAATTCCTCAGCCAGCATAATGACTAAGGAATTCTGGGAGTTGAAGTCCACAAGTCTTAAAGTTGCCAAGTATGGAGACCTCTGGGTTAGACCATGGGAACAGATGAAGTACTGGTACCAAACAGTTTTCTCGTGATCTATAAATACCTGTCCTCCACCACATCAAGTGCTTCAAATTGAAGAAAATGATTTGTTCCTAGATTAGGCCCCATATTGGAATCATGCTGTGCCATGCTTGCCAAAAATGGGTTATATTCTAGACAATGCAATGACTTTTATGTCTGGACCTTTTTTTTTAAAAAAATGTGCAGTTTGATTCACTGTTTAGTTTACAAAGGAAAGTTAATAATAGAAAGGTTGCTCAAATTTGCTGAATTTGGTCCCTTGGTTTCAATAAGGGAGAATCAGTTAGAGAAGTCCATTTTTCTCAGAACTTAAAGATGGTATTTTTATTTAAGTCTATGTTTGTGTGCATGTATACACACACAATGTTCAAAAAGACAGTGAATGACTTATTTTTGTATGGCTTTCCAAGACATTTCTCCCCCTTATCCTAGCTTTAAATGTCAGTTAATTTGTCATGTTTATGGCAGATGGGAGAAATGGTGTCAAGTACAGCTGTCACCCTCTGTGTTTGGCCTTGGCAGTTTTTCTGCAAAGAATAAATATTCCAGTTTGTTTACCATCCAGCCTTTAGTTGGCTGAAAGTGCTTGTAACTCTGCTGCAATTAAGAGGGCATCTGAGATTTTGTGAATTCCTTAATCTGTTAGTTTGAGTTTAGCATAATTACATTGGGTGAAGCTTCTTTCTGTTCTTTTAATTACCTAAATTTAGTTTATATAAAAGAGAGATCTGGGTGGGTTCATTCCAGATTTGCCACTTAAGAAGTTTAGACTAAGAAGTTTAGACTAACCTTACTTTCAAAAATTGGTTCAGTAGGCACTTTTGTGCATTTAACAAATGGGTAAAAATCTATAATTACTTTTATTTTGCACACTCTACTGAAATGAATGACCAGTGAAAAAGGATTTATTTCTACTTTCATGGGATTTCCACATTCACTCGCAAGGCAATGACTGAATTAGTGTTCATATCTGTTTTATCATTTTTGAATTTTTATAAAGCCTGGCACATATTTTTTGATAATTTGTAGGAGCTATTTTGAAAACATAGATTATGTGTACATCTGCTGACCCTGTTTCTCCATTATCCCCTGTTTTATAGTATATAAGCTTGTTTAGATAGGCTTTTAGATTAGACATAGCTTGTATAAATCTCTGCTGGTGTAGAGGTCTTAAAATACTGTCAACAAGGCATTGAAGTGAGGAATATCTTTCATTCATTCTCATGGTGTATTTGACCTTAGGACACTGAGCTTGTCGATCAGAAGGTCGGCAGTTTGGTGGATCAAATCCCCGCATAGCAGAGTGAGCGCCTGTTACTCGTCCCAGCTTCTGCCCACCTAGCAGTTCGAAAGCACGTAAAAATGCAAGTAGAAAAATAGGGACCACTACGGTGGGAAGGTAACAGCGTTCTGTGCGCCTTTGGTGTCTAGTCATGCCGGCCACATGACCACGGAGACGTCCTCGGACAAGCGCTGGCTCTTCGGCTTTGAAACGGAGATGAGCACCGGCCCCTAGAGTCGGAAACAACTAGCACGCATGTGTGGGGGAACTTTTACCTTTTACTTTAAGGCTAAACTAAGTTGAGATATTATGAAAAGGGAAACACTGTTTGTTTGCTAAAATTGCTCATTATCTTAATTTCATTTGCTTGAAAATAACTTTTGTTCATCTCTCTTTCTCTTTCTCTCTCTCTCTCTCTTCTCCCTCTCCTCTCTTCTCCTCTCCTCTCCCTCTCTCAGGCAATCTTGCACACAATTTTATCAATATATTAACCTATATTATTCTCGTCAATTTTGTCATTATTATCTCAGTATTTGTATCTACTTGAAAAAGTTAATATTGATAAAATTTAAAAAAATAGTTTACTGTTCCTAGAAACAGCATAATTGTACTTATAATTACAAGTTTTAGTTTGATTTGATCATGCTCTATCTCAAATAATAGGAAATACGCTAGCTAAAAAAGTAGCGGAACCAGTTATATTGGAGCCTTTAAACAGTTTTGTGGTTGATGCAAAAGAGAAGCCATGCAAGAAATTATGTGTAACTTTGAAATTGGCTATTTTTGAGATTAACATACATCTGCCTCTTCTATGAACTATTGATCTGATACGAATGCCTTGTTCATGCTGATGCCAGTAACATTTTTCCTAAGCTCTTTCTCATTATCTCCCATATTAATGATGTTGCATTTAGTCACTTTACCAGGTGTGTCAAACTGCTGGCCCGTGGGCCGGTTTCATCATATGGAAGCTGCGTCCACCCCATTTCTGGCAATGGCAAAAAGTCTCTGATATGTCACGTAACGTCGCAAGTTTGACATGTCTGCTTTACCCAAAACAAGTATTTAAGTACTTAATTTGACACATGGAAGTTGATAGGAAATGCATCCTATCATTCAGAAGGACAACATCTTATAAACAGCTAATTTCTGAAATGTACATTTACTACAGAGCCATGGAATAAGTCACTTTGTGTATGGATTCATATAACCTGAATTCCTCATCTCTTTTAGTACAATTTACTTCCATGAGACTACACTAAGTTCAGCCTCATTTAATTCTATATAAAACTGACAAGAGACACTTAGCAAAGTAGGAGATCAAGAAATTATGTCTTTATGCTGCCCATAGAATTTTGGAGAAGATGAATGTAGGTATATGCCAATTCATGCAAGTTTATCTGCCACCATAAACAAATTTTAATATTTTGGATAATCAGTTGTCAATAAGGAAGAATTCTGCTTTGCAGTATTTGTGGGCAAATTTAGATGTTAATGTTTAGTCTCCTTCACAGGTCTTTTCTGTTAGCCACTCAGAGTTCAGAGCGCAATATTATTTGGATCTTAAGACATCTGAATGATGGAGCAGTACATTTAGAAAGGAAATCTGGACAATTAATTTGACAAATTTTTTATCCCAGCTTTTATATGAAGTATTACCTGTCCAGTCATGAGTAATATCCATAGATGACAAATCAGTTCAAGACAGGCTGCTTGTGTTTAACATTTTGGTTTGTAATTTTGAAGACTTTGACATGACTGATTATGCTAAGGCTTGGGGCAATTTACTAAATTAATGAATAATTCCTAATACATGAGAATGATTAATTGAGATGCTTCTTTGGATAGTATTCAGTGTAATGAAGCTTGAGCAATGACAGGTGCAGAGATATGGACCAGATTCTGTACACTTTATTCAGTTGAGCACTTATTAAAGGCAATCAATCATCATGCAGTGGGTAGTGCTGAATTAGCCCATGCATGAAATAATGCAGAAAATGTTTGAGGCATAAACCTAAACTCACTGTCCTAGTTAACACTTTTTTAAGTTAATAAAAAGCATATTCTGCTCTCAGGTGGATTAATAACTACAATTTAGGCAAATTCTTGGGATTATTACTTTCTCTTCTGAGGTTCAGCTTTTGAGGGTCATTTCATACATTACTTTTTCGATCACATAATCTGTTAGAAGAGTCACCAAATGCCAAAATCTATTTCAGTCTATGGTAATATTTTTGTTATTATTCTGTAATTATTATTGTTCTTGACAGAGATGTTACACTATTTTATCCTATGGAATATCTAGTGAATATATCTGGAAATTCTGGAGTCACACAGTGGTAGAATTTGCATTACAGAACTACAGTTCAGTTTGTTTCAAGTAGGGGTGCAGTAGCTGAGCAGTTATGGAACCAACTGCCGGTGGAGCTCCGGATGACATCTGATCTCCGAACCTTCCGTTGCGGCCTGAAGACCCACTTATTTGAATTAGCTGGTCTGGCCTGATGGGGGATTATGGGTTTTTAAATTGGTGTTTTTAGTATTGTATTATTGTTTTTTAACTGGGCATTGGTTTAATTTTCTTTTAACTTTTGTATCGTTATTTATATATGCCCTGTGAACCGCCCTGAGTCCCTAGGGAGAAGGGCGGTATACAAATCGAATAAAACAAACAAACAAACAAACAAACAAGATGCTGGGCTTCTTGACTGGAAGGTTGGGAGTTTGAGACTTAAGTACTGCGTGACAGTGAGCTTCCTTTACTTGCTCCAGTTCTTGCCAACTTAGCAGTTCAAAAGCATGTAAATGCAAGTAGATAAACCACATTTAGTGGGAAGGTAACAGCACTCCATGTGCCTTCGGCATATGGTCACGCTAGCTACATGACCATTTTTGGACAACACTCTGACTGTGAATTGGATGTGTACACCACCTCCTAGAGACAGACATGACTGGCAGGGGAAACCTTTACCTTTTTATCTTGTTTCAAGTGCATTTTTAATATCTCTGTTAGATGAGTTACAGATGAAAAGCAATAAAGTATTATTTGTGTCAAACTCCTATTAACTTAATGGACAAGCATCTAACTGGTAATTCCATTTAAACAGGATTGGATCCAGGTTAGTAGCTGGAAAGGAGATCACCAGAAACTACCAAACCTATAGCAAGATTAGGACATTACAAAAAGTATGCAAGGAAGTAATGACAAAATAGTTCTGTAATCATGTCATAAATTTTACATAGATTGAGGGAAAAAGAATTCAATTAAATCATCTAATAGTATAATAATAATAATAATAATAATAATAATAATAATAATAATAATAATAATAATAATAATTCTGCAGAATTAGCTTGAGAGATTAGATGCTTGGCAGAGCTCCTTGTTAGTAGCTCCTGGACATTTGCCTCTCTTTCATAATAGCATGGTTTAATAATGGTCAACTGGGTTAACTAAAGATTCAATATATTCCAAATGCAGACTGACATCTACAGAAAACCTGATTTTTCACTAACTGGACCCAGAACAGATCAGATGGCTAAAATGCTTTGGATCTTTCACAGGATTCACATCCTTCAGTGAAGATCTTATCACAGAATGACTGAAAAAGAAATCAATGCATGCTGTGAGTGTAATCTTTGGAGAAATGCACAGGAACATCAATCTGTAAATTGCAAGTGCATTGCTTCATTTTAAAATATGTTCTTTATGCCCTGACCTCTTCAGTTACTTATCAGTTCAAATTATTTTATAATAACCTGCCTTCAACATCAAGCCAAGCTTTGACTAAATTTGGTGTCCTTTTAAAAGAAAGATAATTAAATAAGGAGCTGTCCTTTCCAATTTCAATGATTGAAAAGAAAGGCTACCTGCTTGCTGAATATACTGGACAAGTTGATTATGGTAAATGACTAACTTTTATTTATATGTTGATAAAGCTTTACAGAGCATACATTTATTATCACAATTATATGGGAGGAGTCAAGATGGTGGACAGGCAGCAAAGGCTGTAAAGAGCTCCTCCAAAAGTAAAAGTTTTATTTTATTTTACTTTATTTTTAACTTTTTAACCTCTTTTAATATTGTATTTTTAACCTACCCCCTTTTAACCTTTTAAACCCATTTTTAACCCATTTTAACCTTTTAAAACCTAGTTTTAAACTTATTTTTAAGCCTGTTTTAACAAACTTGAATAGGGAAAAGAAGAAAGAGACAGCACTCTGCAGCAGAGAGTTTATCCAAGCCTTTGAAGCAGCAGAAAATGGAAGATTATATTGCAAACAGACTGTCTGTTCCAGTAAGTAACTCATTCTCAGGCACCTTATCAGATAAATTTAATTTATGTGACTCATCGGAATGGGACTTACAAACTGAACTGGAGAGCAAACAGCGTGTAGAGCTGTCCTCCTCCCTCTCGGAAAGTGGCTCCCCTCCTTGGAGCCCAGCAGCAGCCTTCTTTGCACAGGAGGGAGATGTAACAAATTTAAAGGGAGAAAATGTGACAGACTTCCTCTCCACACAATGTTTGCTTAGAGCTCAAACTGTAAATGCAATATATGATCTTTTGTCAATTGTCATAAATAAGGTCAACTGCCTGAAAGAATCTTTTGCAAAGTTTGTTAGAAGCCACCCAAATACTGTAGAAGGATTTGGGAGGATAACCATGGATAGAAATGGGATGGCTAACTCAGAAAATGAAACTAGAGAAGGACCTTGTTTTCCTCCCAAAAATTTGAACACCCATAGAGAAAACAATCAGGTAAAGGCCTAAGAGATGACCAATATAACTACAGTCTGCAAACTAACCAGGTTACTTTGCAAATTTATGACAAGAGAGTAAATAGAGGGCATTGGAGTAATAGAGAAGCTATTAGGCTGTCCCTCAGCCAGCTGCTCCGCTGTGAATTCACTCTGATAGATCTACTACATGCAGAGTGGCTACCAGCAAGAACGCAATGTATGAGAATTCTCCTATCGTTCAAGCAGCCCACAATTCCCTCCATGCTCTTCAGAATGAAGCCCTTTCTGAGCACCTTCTCAATATTTCCAATAAGGGTCTTTTGCTCAGAAAAAGTGTGCCCACTCCTGAAACACCATCACCAAGAGGGAACTGTCACTTTAAATCCAGGCTGCAACAGCCCTCACACTACTAAGCCTGAGGCTGCTGCAACCGAACTGATCCTGAGAAAGCAAAGAAGCAATATACAAACTGTGTTACCCACAGCTGCAGGAACTGCTGAGGATGTGCCAGAAGAAATGTTGATTGACCTATTCAGTGCATTGCCAGAACCTGAGCAAGTTAACATCATTCAAAGATTGGATGACCTAAAAGAGGCACTGACAACAACTCAATCTACAGCAAAGCCTCTATTTAATTTGGCTCCACTAACCACACAAACTTGTGACAATATATTTAATCAACAATCTGCCTTTGTTGTTGTTAGCTGCGAAGTCGTGTCCGACCCATCGCGACCCTATGGACAACATTCCTCCAGGCCTTCCTGTCCTCTACCATCTTCTGGAGTCCATTTAAGCTCACGCCTACTGCTTCAGTGACTCCATCCAGCCACCTCATTCTCTGTCGTCCCCTTCTTCTCTTGCCCTCGATCTTTCCCAGCATTAGGCTCTTCTCCAGTGAGTCCTTCCTTCTCATTAGGTGGCCAAAGTACTTGAGTTTTAGCTTCAGGATCTGGCCTTCTAAAGAGCAGTCAGGATTGATCTCCTCTAGGACTGACCGGTTTGATCGCCTTGCGGTCCAAGGGACTCGCAGGAGTCTTCTCCAGCACCACAGTTCAAAGGCCTCAATTCTTTGGCGCTCAGCCTTTCTTATGGTCCAACTTTCACTGCCATACGTTGCAACTGGGAAGACCATAGCCTTGACTATACGCACTTTTGTTGACAGGGTGATGTCTCTGCTTTTTAGTGTGCTGTCTAGATTTGCCATGGCTTTCCTCCCCAGGAGCAAGCGTCTTTTAATTTCTTGGCTACAGTCCCCATCTGCAGTGATCTTGGAGCCCAGGAAAATAAAATCTGTCACTACCTCCATTTCTTCCCCATCTATTTGCCAGGAATTGAGAGGGCCAGATGCCATGATCTTGGTTTTCTTAATGTTAAGTTTCTACCCAAGTTTTGCACTCTCCTTCTTCACCTGTAACAAGAATCTCTTTAGTTCTTAATCTGCCTTTACCTCAACAGTAAAAAAGGTACTGTCACACAGGCTGACAGTGGGGTAACTGCACTGACTGACCCAGCCTCTGAGAAACAACTGAGAGACAAAGAGCTTCATCACACAGTGCCCCCTAAGCTGACAAACACTAATGATATAATCCAGCTTCCATCCTCATTTGATTTAGAAGTTCCCACAACATTGTTCCACAAGATGAATCCTCAGCTATGCCCCTCCAAAAATGGACATAAATCTACATTTATAGACTTAAGCCAGAGTACCTGCCCATTGGAAAAAAATCATTCTTGGAGCAAGAGCAGAGGCACACTGGCAACTGAGATATAGAGGAGCAACAACAACTTCTGCAACCCACGAGGAGAAATATCAAACCTCACAACAAGTGTGTTTATATGGGAAGCATAGATGATATCGACCCAGCTCCAATGTCAAGTTGACATCTGGCATTTTTACCATCTAGCCAATCAACCAAGCCAGACCACCTTGCTTCTGAGAACCCCATACAGTTGATGACCTGGAACGTAGCTGGTTGGAAAGGGATGGTTGATAGTGGACTAATGAGCTTTCTCTCTAGATTTGACATAATAGCCTTTCAAGAAACCTGGCTAACCGAAGTGGACAAACCAGTACAACTGCCAGGCTTTCAGGGATGGGCCTCCCCAGCCCAAAGAACAAAGGGAGACCCTCTGGTGGGCTATGCATTCTTATAAAGCAAGAGTTGCAATGGCAGGGAGAGAAATTATATAACAAAGATAAGTATCCGCACTTTCTAGTTGTCAAATTTGAATATGACCAGTTTGAGTTAATATTGGTAAATGTGTATATTCCTCCAAGCACATCCCAGCACTATAATTCCGAATATTGGATGGGCTTGGAAGTTATCCTAGAAGATATATCTATACTGTACCCTCAGTCCATAGTGGTATTATTAGGAGATCTGAACGCTAGACTGGGTCCGTCTCTGTATGAGCTTGCCCAGAAGAACGGAATCCCAGGGGAGTTCTTTGATAACCATCCTCAGTGGCTCTTGAGAGACTGTAAAAGTAATGCCACTGGCCTGCTCCTAGTCTCCTTAATTTTTAAGGGTAATATCCAAATTTTGGGAGGTAAGGACAAGAATTACACATACCCTGAAAATAACTTGAAAATAACATTTAACGTAGCACAGTACTTAAACAAAATGTTCCGGTTGAGATCTGCATATGTGGAACTGATTGGGGTAGAATGCAAGGGCGACTCTGAAATATAATGTTATCATATTTTATCTATATCTTAAATTATTATACATTATTACAATTTCATTTTAGATTGTATTTTATTACTATTTCATCTTAAATTGTATTTTATTTTAATTCCATTTTACATTGTATTTTATCAAATTCCATTTTAAATTGCCTTTATCAAATTTTAGTAACAATTTGTTGCTGGAACTATGCACTTTGATATGGCCCAAGGGCTAATCAATAAAGGCATTATAATTATATATAGCTTGAAGATGATATTTGGCAAAATCAAATGGATTATATACAATGGTGAGATTCAACCAATTTGCACCAGTTCAGTAGAACCGGTAGATAATTTTTTGTTGCCCAGGCCCAGAATGGACTTCTGGAAGTGGCATCCACACAGAGAACCGGTTGTTCACATATTTGAATGCCACCACTGCTTATATATGAAATGTTATATTGACCTACTCAACTTTTTGAAACTTCTGAAGCTCAATTGCTTTAGGAAATTAAGGGAGGACTAAAAAGAGGATGAAACTTTCTCCTATAGTATGTAGGACTCTACGTAAAGCCACTTTCTAACACAATCTTGGCTATATCAAATAATTACTTTGTCCTTTCAGTGTTTCAGTTTCTGTAAGTTGGAGTATTGTATACACTTATCTTGTTTGATCACTTATTATTACTAGAGATGTAATAATACTTTGCTCCAGATCTTGCCAGGTATTGTGAATATGTAACTTAGAAGAATAAAGGGTACTCAGGAAAATGTGAATTCTAAATATGGATTTGTGAATAAATGCACTTTCTGCTAAAGGCAATTATCTTTAGATATAATCCAAGTTTCTGCCAGACAGAACACAGACAGGAGTTCTACTTTTCAGTTATGGAACTTTAATTCTGTGGCTATTCTCCATATGAAAATGTGTCTGTTCTGAAATGCATTCCATGTCAAACCTTAGAATCTTCCATAGGTTAATTCAAATCTGTTTAATGGATTTTAAATTAAGGTTAAGGGAGCAGAAGCTCATGTACAGAAATCTTGTTCACAGAAGAGTACCAATTTGTCATCTACTAAATTCCAGGCAAGCTATTGGTACCACAGTTTGCAATTTGGGAAACAACTGCATTTCCTTCCATTATGCAGTTTGGGAAAGTGTTTTGAATGTTCCCTATATAGGTAAGCTCTTGACTTATGATTGGTTGCTTAACAGCTGTTCAAAGTTATGACAGACTTTAAAAACCTGTCCTTGAAACTGCTGCACCCCTCCACACTCACATGTTGCATTTTGGTGGTTGGCAACTGGGTCACATTTATGACTTGTTGAAACATCCTGTGGTCATGTGACCTGAATTTGGTACTTTTTTCTGTTTCTGGAAAAAAAAATCCATTGGATATGCTAGATTTGCTGACCACACTTAATGACCATGTGATTTGCTTGAGTGAGTGACTCATTTTATGACTGTAATAAATATGGTAGTAAAATCAAGCTTGGTCATGTGGTTCCTCAATGACAGCAACACTTTACTACTGCAATTCAAGACTACACTGTGGTTGTAAGTTGAGGACTACATGTTATAAATAACAGCTATTAGCTGGAATGTTAATATAGCTTCCAGCTTCGGAGTATAAAGCTCATTTTATTATAATACCTGTCCTGTGGTATAAACAAATGTGGTACTTTGAATATGGTGGTAAAATGCTATCAGATAGTTCCCCACATTCTAAATAATAACAACTAAAATATACAAACTGAAGCTCTAATTTCAACTTAGGCTGTGCAGAGATTTGCTTATGGTTGCTACATAATAAAATAAGTATGAATTTTTTTAAAAAGTCTAATTGGGTAATAATATTTTTAATTTGATTGTTATTTGTGACCATCATTTAAATACACACATATGTAAGGTTTTACACTTAGCCTCACAATTGCCCCAGCATTACCCAGAAATTTAAAAGAGCCAAAAGAAACTCCTGAGCCGAGGTTTCAGCAAGCAAACAACTTTTATTTTGATCAAAATAGAGTTGGGTGGCCACATCTCTCTTCGTGGCTGGTAGAGAGATGAAGGCAACAACCAGGAAAGATGTCTTCCACCTTTTATACCTTTCCAGAACAAAGAGATCTGGTTTTGGTACTAGGAACCAAAAGGTACAGAAAAATAATTCCTAGATGATGATTCATACACAGCCACCCAGGCTCTACCATAACTCCTTTCCCCCTCCCCTTACCATGCTCTTTTCATGTAAGCAATCCCCTGTACCTAAAGCATGAAACATTTGCTTTTATATAACTAATTTCCCAATATAAAGCACCTACAAAGCTGCTTGCACATAAACAAAGATGATTACAAAGTATCACTATTAATATCAATAGCATAATAAAATCCCTTCATTCCTCCTTTTTTAATATAAAAGCCGAATAGGTTTAGGGACTCTTGAAGAGGGGTAAAGAAGGTAAAGGTTTCAAAATCATCACTTTAGCTGGTTTATCATTATAGATAGGAGTGGCAGCAAAAGTTGGTCCGGATTGAGTGGATCTAACAATTCTCTAAATAAATGGGATGAGGCATGATAAACTCAACAACCCTCCTAAGGCTTAAACCACAATGAACAATATCTTTTTCCAATTATCAAACAGTCCCAAAAACCGTCCTCCAACATCCAGTGCTCTTGTCCATGTCTGGACAGGGACATGAGTCAACTTTTGCATTTTGTCAGTGACTTCTTTGACATATTTGTTATGTGTAATGTCGGACTGGGGTCTAATAATACAATTTAGGGCCACAATGATGAAATACAACATTTGGTTGGACAGTCCTTTTCTTTCCAAGTCAAATGAAAATAAGAAGTGATGTTCTGTCAAGCTTCACATTTAAAAATGAAAAAATTCTTTTGGGCCAGATCAATAAAAAAGTGTCTTTAATACTGAGGGAATCTCAGTTGTGGTTTCCAGTTCAGGACGATCAACTTGGACCCATATTTGTATCTGGTTCAATTGATAGCAAGTTCAAATGATGCTGAGAAATCCATTGGTCTGGTTATCTTGAAGCACAATGGGTTGCAGGAATCCTCTGATTATGCCAGGTTGGGTAGGATGTGCCAATATATTTGGCATTTAATGAGTAGGCCTGTCTCCACACTTAGTCCATTTAGCTTGATTACAGTCAATAGCTTTACATGCATCAAAAAAAAATAATCTGGCACTTGTCCATAAGTCTCGTGTTATTCTTCCCCAAAAGGTAATGTCTGTATGTTCCTCCATATGTCCAGATTTAAAGTTGTTGGTAAAGCTGCACTGTATTGACAGGAGCATAACAAGTGACTCTGTTGCTCCTTTGCAAGTGGAATGTGTAGTCTTGTTATAAACACAACTCCCTTTTCTTCCATAAAATATTGGGCCCATGGTCCTTCCTTCTACCAAAGAAGGTACGAGGGAAACAACAGTAGCAGCAGAAAAATATTGCAATACATAGTCCAGGTTCCAGGAACACGATTTCCAGGGTAGTCCAATCCATTGATGTTTTTCTCGTACTTAGATGGAAACAGTTTAACAGGTGAGGCAGGTTGAAATTTCATTTTCAGGCCATCCAGCTGTGGAGCTTGTCACTGGAGAGGGACTGATGGGACTTTCCATGGACTCATGCCTTGATTCCTTAAATCAGGAGGACTTGGCATGGTTGAGACCACTCAGGACTGGTATTTCTAGGTGACAGTTCTTTTCACCTGAACCCACTCTCCAGGAACAACAATAGGCAGAGACAGGTGGTAGGGCAGCCTGTACTGAGATAGGAGACAAAACCTGTGCCAAATTAAATATTGAGTAACTTTTGTTCTCTTCCTCACTGACATTCTTGAACCTTCATGTAACAAAAGCCTCTCATACATCATTTGAAAGGGACAAAGACAGCTTTCCAATTGAGGCCTATATTCAAATGGCCTCACCGCCAAATTTTGCAAAGCTTTTTATTTACTTGTATTTATCACAGATTTGTTTAACTAAAATATAAATACAACCAAACTTTTATTTTTTTAATAGTTGCATCACAGTTTCTATTGTAGGAATGAGAGAAACAGTGAACGAAGAATGGAATGACAAATACCATACAGATATTTCCACTTTTTCAACACAATTTGAAATTCACATTCTTCATGGCAAAAATCCCAGAAGTTTCTGATAAAGGAAACCAGTCTTTCATTTATTACACATCCTACGAGGTGTTGAGTGTTCATTGCTTAGTACCATCAGCATTTATCCCTTGCTACCCCTTGCTACCCCTTGTTAGTGGCTGCTTCTGTGTTCTAGCTATTGCTTTCTTTTTTCTTTTCTTTCTGTCTTTTCAATATCCATTTCCCATCATGCAACATCCACCTCTTGCTTTCTTCTACTTCCCATGTTTCTCTCTTTCCATATTTCTATAGTACATTCTTGTTCCTTCAACATTCCAAGGCTTGTGTGAAGGCATACAATTCACACGTTTGAGCTGACCCCATTAGTAGCATTCTCCCTGCTTCCAACAATTTTAATGCATGCAATTCACAAGTCTGTGCAAACCAACTTAAAAACAACTTTCCTGTTTCTTCCTTCTATTATCCATTCCTTCCCTTCTCTTCTGCCACTCCTGCCTAACTTCTGTTTTTTCTACTTCCACTATCAACTTTACATGACCCAACTGTGTCCCTTTACTATTAATGAATCCTCTACATTTCTCTTCTCCAAAATATTTAAGACTCCATAAGCACACTTGGAGTCAGTGTATATGTTCTCCTTTCTCCCTTATTAACAACTTCAGAGCTTGCTGTAAGGCATAAAGTCATCTATGAACAAGTGTTTAACTCCTTTCGATTTTCTGATTTTTTAAAAAAAATACCCACACTGAACACCAAGACTCCACAAATGTCAACTTTAGACAAAAATGCTGCTGGCTGCCTCTTTTTCTAACAATTTAGCATACAAATCGTTAGTCAAAACAACATAGCCATTCACAATCCTAAAAATCTTCTCAACTCCTGTCCTGTTCCAAACAAGGACAGAACCACAATTCCCCCAATTCTCCCAGATATCACCCTCCACACAGATACAAAAACATAAAAAATAACAAAAAAAACCTCCACAAAAGATACACAATGAGACATTCTGAGCCACTGAAATAGTTTTATATCAAACTCAAGTATTGCTTTTAATATAAAGTTAGTCAAATTCCAATTTAATCAGATTCCAATCAGATGGAAGTAAATTTCCATTAAGTAGGTTAAAACTTACAAATCTAAGCAAAACAATTCAGAGTAATTTCTTTTGGGTGATGAATATATAGGTCTAACTAAAACTAAAAGTTTTCCAAAAAAGATTGTCGAACAATTAATCTCTCCTCTTTCGAGTAAAAAATTTGCAAGCAGAAACTGCAAGAGTGGGCATTAAATTTAACATCCACACCCCTTCCTCAGACCAGAATTCTAAGAAGAGAAAAAAAAACCACTTAAATCTGGAATGTATAAGTTACCTGTGTTCCCAAGTGCCTCCCCTTTTTTTCCCACGCTTTAGAAATCTTTTAGAATATCTCAACAATTAGCAAAGGTCCTAAACATTGGTAATCAGTGTGTGTGTGTGTGTGTGTGTGTGTGTGTGTGTGTGTGTATGTGGGGGGGAAGGGACTTACAAAAAAGTGAAGATGGCAGCCACAGTTATAGCCAATATCCCTCCCCCCCATTCACTGTGCAATTTTCTGTTGCTGTCTAGTAAGAAGAAAACCAGGCAAATGCTACGTTAAATCTTAGATTATAAACGTAATCAACTTAAAAGGTCAAATCAGCTATGAGTAGCTCCAATCACTTGTATTAGCCACAAAAAGAATAGATAAACTGGTTTCCTGTCCCTGATTTAAATTACAACACGAATATGACTACAGAATAAGATAGCCCTTTTAAAATAACAGTATTTTCCACTTTGTTATGAAAAGGGTATGATGTATTAAAAATTAAAACCAGGAAATGGGTCCTGTAGCTTCTGATTATGCTAGATTTTAAAGGTAAAGTTACCTACAGGGAGAAATATTATTCCTGTCAGGCTTAGATGATGATAAGGAACTTGCATGCAACTTCCACATTACTTCTTCCATCCTGTTCTTTTTCCTTAGCTTGTAGAGTCTTTAGACTTTTTCTCCAAGATGGTATAGCCCTACTTTCACCACTCTGAAAGTATCATCAAACATGTTCTGGACCTAACATATTTTTCTTCATATTCATAGCATTTTATTTTTAATATTCGGGCTGTTATGAAGAAATCTAGACATAAACATTTGGGAAGACTGGAAGCAGGGGAATATTGACTGTTTGCATCATATTAAAACTGAAACAAATACATCAAACTGTATTGTCAAATAGGAAGCAAAAACGGCAGAGAATAACTAAAGACAATTCTGTTCTGACAGGAGTCATAAGGAAGAGATAAGCTG
Organism: Vipera ursinii; assembly: GCF_947247035.1. Classification (NCBI taxonomy): domain Eukaryota; kingdom Metazoa; phylum Chordata; class Lepidosauria; order Squamata; family Viperidae; genus Vipera; species Vipera ursinii. The sequence goes on from NC_139514.1 coordinate 65,183,587, forward strand.
CTGTCAAGGTCATATTTATCAACTTCTTGGAATGAGTTGCAGAGAAACTAGCTGCAAGTCTAGTTTAGCTCTAGTGGGTGGCTTTCAAAAATGAATTTAAATACTTTGAAAACAAAAGCATAGAAAGTCTGCATTTAACCCTCTTTCCCTTTTGAGCTTGAGGCCAAGGCCAAATGACCATCTCACTCCCTTTCTGATTAACCTCATTCTTCCTAGCAGTGGTATATAGATCACTGTGACTCCAGCCAGCCACACATCTATTATTCTCACAATTTGCATCACTGAAAATAATAATCCTCAACTGGAGATCTTGGCAACTGGAAATCTTGGCAACTGCTTTCCAATGTTTCATTATTTCATGCTGTCTGACTAGTTTATTTTATTCTTCCAACAAATAGTAAATAAAAGAGAATAAAGAAAGCATAGTATGCAGCTTTTTAAGTACCTGAAGAGCTGTCACACAGAAGTCCCTAACTTGTTCTCTATTCTGGAATATAGAGCACTGAATAAATACAGGAAGACCAATTCTAATTGAATATTAGGAATTTTTTTCCAACTCTGAGAGCAACTAGATAGTGGAATTATCTATCCATAATTCAGTGATTTTATATACCATTAACCATGTATCCTGAATTTCCTGGGAAACTTGGAAATAGGAGACCCTGCTTGTAATGTTCCTCTTTTTCAGGTAGTTTTAGATAATATGACTTGAAATTAGTGGTTTCTCACAACAATTATTATTTTTCAGCATTTTTCAGTATCAATGTGAAAATTCTGGAAATTTGTATTGGTGTCATGCCTGCATTAATATTTCAATAACATATATGGGTAACGAGGTGATTTACTAGAACTTCAGTTAGACTGGAGACAGTTAAGCCAGCCTCGTCCTATTTCAAATTGCATTAGGATCAGCTCTTGGTATTCTCAAACTTCTCCTTTATCCACTTGACCTTGTCACTCTTGTTTTCTCTGTTTGACCTGGTAATAAAGTAGAAAAGGAAAAATGGTCAAACTCTTAAGCAGTCTGGTAGAAACTTATATAGGCTTGGGTGAAGGCCACTTATATCGACTTATAAGCAGTTAACTGAATCAAATTAATAGGGTTTTGTGTAAATAAACTTTGCAGGAAAGAGTAAATAGTGCTCCAGGCTGTGAGTTAACATTTTTTTTAATCCTGTACTTTCTGAAGGCTTTGCAATTTCCTTTTAACTGTCCATTGTAGTCTACAGTCCAGGTAGTCTCCTATATTTCTCTTATGCACCAGGATCAAATCTGGGTCATACCCGGTGGAAATCACCAGAATATCACCAGATTAGTTTCATCAGCTCTTATAAAGGAAAAAGAAAAGAAATGAAAACTATTTTTGTACTTTTTGACACCCCCCCCTACATAGATATTTCCATGCATTCATCAGAATATTAGATCAATTTGAGGCTGTCTTTACCTGTCTAGGCCCTGATAGTTTTTAATAGTTCAACAAAAAAAGCGAGAAAGTATTATGTAAAAGTGGTACCCTTTTAGTCTTTATCTTCTCTAAGAATGCAAGATAAGATTAAATGTTATTTATTATTTGACAAATTCCATCTATCCATTCTAGTCTTTTCTTAAAACCAAAGTTTGAGCCCCTGTTTGCTTGGTTGCCCTCTCCTATACTCAGTGCTTTTTTTCTAAAAAAAAAAAAGGTGCCGGAACTCAGAGGTGCTGTCACTGGGAGCGATGCCTGTGTCTGGCTACGGCGTCGCCGCTCGTCCTTTGCACCCCCACCCCTGCGGCTCGGAGCCACATGCTGCAGGGATTCCCCTCCCCACAGCTGCTGTGGGGATTCCCCTCCCCATAGTTGCCCCCCGTGCTGAGCCCCCACCCGGAACTGCTCCGAACCCCGACCCGGAGCTGTGTTCCTCGTGGCAGTGGTCTCCGGCGCCAAACAGCCTCTTTCCAACCACATCCAGAAAAATTTGTAACAAACATTGGAATTCTCAAGGCCATGTTTGGTATTTCCCAGCAATCTGTTACTGCAAGGAAAAAGCAATCCCAGAGAAGCATTTGCATGTATGCAGGTATCCTTAGGGTGCCATAGTTATGGATGAGAAATATTGGTTGCAAAGTTGGCATTTCTGGATGTAATACAGATATTTTAGACTTCTTTTTGTTTCTTTGCATGTTTGATATTTTTAAAAAGGCATATGCTACTGACTACGCTTATGCACATATGTAACATCTTTTGAAAGATTGTGACTAAACAAAATTTTAATGTACAGATAATACCACCAGAAATTATTTTAGCCTTTTTAATAAATGTTGTTATTGATGTTAAGCTCACCATGGAAAACATCATATATAGTTATGTATATACTAGGTTAATTATTTAAAGACTGAAGTGCAACATAACTAGATTCTAAATAATCTATTTTTCAAAACACACAACAGTCCAAACAGTAAAAGTAAAGTCCAAATTAAGAATATTTCATTCTTAAGAATTGTTTAATTTAAAGTGGTTTAGTTGTAATAGATGGTTATAGATTCAAAATAGTTTTCATGAATGTACAAAAGATACTATTTTTTTCTAGCATCAGCTAAATTAGAGACATTACATTGAGAAAAAGGTTTCTCATTTCTTTCCTGTTACCTTTATTGATTTCATTGCAGAGATGTTAACATAGGAAATAGATTATTTTGTTATCTAATTTTACCTTCCAAAAGACAGAAGCAGATGAAAAATGTGAGGTTCTTTCTTGTTGACTTTTTTGAATTAGCTGTTTTAGATTCTAAAAGTTTAGTTCTTAAAGAAGTAACCTTGTAAATAATTTTAATGTCCTCCTCTAGTGCAGGGTAGGCAACCTTGGCTCTTTTATGACTCAAGGACTTCAACTCCCAGAATTCCTGAGCCAGCATGGCTCAGCTTGGAAACCTCTCTCTTTCCCCTCAGTGTGGCTGGCTCAGGATTTCTGGAAGTCCACAAGTCACAAAAAAGAGCCAAGGTTGCCTACTCCTAAAGCCAATAGAGGGAGCTTTTTTTTTGCAAAACAAAAAGGTGCCCGAATGCCGTTCTGAGCGTTCTATGAGAAAAAAAGCCCTGCCTATACTTCTTTCAGCTCCACTGTAGTCTTTCTAAAGGCAGTTATCAGAAAGGACACATATTACAGATGCATATGTGTCATGGATTTGTATAAGAAAACAACAAAGTTAGATGTTTTATTTTCAGCACCATTCCTAAACATCCTTAGCATGAAATCTGCCATTTTCATATATGCCTCATAGTGAGATGACATCTTTATTGAGATATTGTCAACCTTTAGCTTGAGTATCCAAATAAAGCCCACCATGATCTACAATATTTTTCCAAATTAATTATAGACTAAATTTATCAACATGTGTGCATAATTGAGAGAGAAATATCTCATACCTTAGTACACAGAACATAGAACACTAGGGTTGGAAGGGACTTGGAGGTCTTCTAGTCTAACCACCTGCTCAAGCAGGAAACCCTATACCAGGGGTGTCACTCGCAACATCACATGATGTGTTGCAACATACTGTATTGCTAATTTTTTTGCCATTGGCAGCAATGGGGTGGGCGCAGTTTCACTGTGATCCATTCAGCCCATGGGCTGGCAGTTTGACACCCCTGCCCTATACCATTCCAGACAAATCTGTCCAATCTCTTCTTGAAATCCTTCAGTGATGGAGCACCCACAGCTTATGGAGGTAAGGTATTTATTAATTAATTGTTCTGGTCAGGAAATTCTAGGTTGGATTTCTCTTTAATGATCTTGTACCCATTACTTCTTATTCTGCCCTCAGGTGCCTCAGGTCAGCCCTTTCCTCTCTGTGACAGCCGCTCAAATACTGGAAGACTATATCACTCTTAGTCCTTTTCTTTGTTAGACTAGACCACAGGTCTGCAACCCGCGGCTCCGGAGCCACATGCGGCTCTTTCAGCCGTCTCCTGCGGCCCCCAGTCCTCTGCCATGTGTAGTCCAAAAAAACAAACAAACAGTGGGACTAAAAAAGTTCAACCAATCAATTCAAATATGCAGGGTAGGTGCATATCTCGCCTTGGCTCCACTCTTCAGTCAACCCCTGTTCTGCGCATGCGCGCATGTACGCACATGCGCACACATTTTTTGTGGCTCCCAGTTTTTCCTTTTATGAGGGAACCGGTTCCGAGTGGCTCTTTCACTGTTTCAGGTTGCTGACCCCTGGACTAGACATACCTAATGATGTGTAGTGAGTTCGTTGCACACGAATGAAGACGAGGCGAGTGAGTTCAGCAATGGTCATGTTTGTTTGCTTGCAGGATCTGAACTGAGGAGCTGAGCTGCAGCCTGCAGCAATTTATAGCCTGGCCCGTAGGTGGCAGCCAATAGGTTTAAAGCAACCCATTGCTGCCTAGGGGCAGCCAATAGCCCCGGAGACGGGGTGTCTGAGTTGCTGGGAGCCATTAGCTAGCTCCAGCTTACCACGTGGTGTTACACTTAAGCTCAATACATAACACCTAATTCCCTCAATCATTCATTGTATGTTTTAGACTCTAGATGTCTTATCAACTTTGTTGCTCTTTTCTGCATTCTTTCTAGGGTCGCAACATCATTTTAGTATTGTGATAATCAGAACTGGACACAGAAGTATGGTCTCACCAGTGCACTATAAAGTAGTAGTACTCCATGTGATCTTGAATCTATCCCTCTGTTGATGCAACCTAGGATCTCATAGGCTTTTCTGGAAGCTGCAGCACATCTATGGCTCACACTTAAGTGCTGGTCTAATAGGACACCTAGATCCCTCTAACAGTTGCTACTATTGAACCACATACCACCTATTCTATACCTATATAGGACCTTATTTTTATTACCACTGAATTGCATTTGCTAGGGCCGAGGGTTCAAGTCTATCAAGATTGTTTTGAGTCTTGAGTCTATCTGGCGTTAACTATTCCCCTCAGCTTGGTGTCATCTGCAAATTTGATGAGTTCCTATTGCCTCATCTAGATCATTTATGAAGATGTTGAAGAACACCAAGCCCAAGACAGAAACCTTGAGATAGCCCACTGCATGCTTCCCTCTGTGTACATGTAGTTCCATTGAGGACTGTATGCTGAGTGTGGTTGATCAGCCACCTGTCAATCCATTTGGATGTGGTACTGTCTATCCCACATTGTTCTACCTTACCAAGAAGTAGGCTGTGGTCTACTTTGTCAAATGTCTTACTGAAGTCCAAGTGTACTATCTCCATAGCATTTCCTTTATCTACTAATTTAGTCACTTTGTCAAAAAAAGCAATAAGGTTTGTCTTTTTCAGAATTTTCTCAAGTCAATCTGTAGTTTTCTGGACCCACTTTTTCCCCACTTTTGTAGATTGGAACCATATCAGCTCTTTTCCAGTCCTCTGGTGTTTCCCTGGTATTCCAGGAACGTTGAAATATTTTGTTCAGTGGTTCCAGGATCACATTTGCCAGATCCTTTTGAACCCTGGGATGTAATCTATCTTGTCCTGGTGATTTGAACTCATCTAGAGTGGAAGACCAAGATCATGGCATCTGGCCCTCTCAATTCCTGGCAAATAGATGGGGAAGAAATGGAGGTAGTGACAGATTTTATTTTCCTGAGCTCCAAGATCACTGCAGATTTTTTTTATTTTAATTCCATTTATATCCCGCCCTTCTCCGAAGACTCAGGGCGGCTTACAAGCTTAGCAGTAGCCTTCATTCTATGTATATGCCTGCTTATTAGGGCTTTCACACACACCCCAAGCAGCATTATTACAAAGTCAGCTTAATTGCCCCCAACAATCTGGGTCCTCATTTTACCTACCTCGGAAGGATGGAAGGCTGAGTCAACCTTGAGCCTGGTGGGATGCGAACCTGCACTAATTGCAGGCAGCTGGTGTTACTTAAGGAGGCATTAGCCTACTGCTCCACCAAGGCTCTTAGATGGGGACTGTAGCCAAGAAATTAAAAGACGCTTGCTCTTTGGGAGGAAAGCCATGGCAAATCTAGACAGCACACTAAAAAGCTGAGACATCACCCTGTCAACAAAAGTGCGTATAGTCAAGGCTATGGTCTTCCCAGTTGCAATGTATGGCAGTGAAAGCTGGACCATAAGAAAGGCTGAGTGCCAAAGAATTGAATCCTTTGAACTATTGTGCTGGAGAAGACTCCTGCAAGTCCCTTGGACTGCAAGGCGATCAAACTGATCAGTCCTAGAGGAGATCAACCCTGAGTGCTCTTTAGAAGGCCAGATCCTGAAGCTAAAACTCAAATACTTTGGCCACCTAATGAGAAGGAAGGACTCACTGGAGAAGAGCCTAATCCTGGGAAAGATTGAGGGCAATAGAAGAAGGGGACGACAGAGAATGAGGTGGCTGGATGGAGTCACTGAAGCAGTAGGCATGAGCTTAAATGGACTCCAGAAGATGGTAGAGGACAGGAAGGCCTGGAGGAACATTGTCCATAGGGTCGCGATGGGTCGGACACGACTTCGCAACTAACAACAACAACAACAAAGAGTGGAAGATTCCTACTCCATGATGTTGAAAGTAATTAGAAAGCTGAACTAATGTCATTTTAGAAAGGAAGTTAGGACACTTCACTGTTCCACAAAAATAAAAGAGTGATGTAGGACAGATAAAGAAGGAATATGAATAAATGTTAGGTTTCTAGCAACAGAAATAAGATGTGTCAGTTAGAAAGTAAGAAATGAGCCTTTTCCTTATTAGGAAAGTTAAAGCTGATTTTAGTTCAGATATGTGCAAACTGGTTGTTTATATATGATTACAAAATAATTTACATCACTTGCCAAGGATCAGCTGCATTCAATGTTTTTCTCTTGTGTGCTAATAAACTTTTGAACTTTGGCATCTGGTGTTTTGTCTTGAGCAGATAACAAATTTTAGGAAAGGAATTCTTCCAAAGATACTTAGGAGGAAGTATTAAAAAATGCCCAAGATTATAGTTGCAGTGACATGATAAAAGACCCATCCATTTGTAAGTGCACATAGTACTGATGCCTGTACAAAAGGCTTTGATCAGGCTGTCATGATTGCCATTTTTTTACCATTAATACAGTAAAAAAACCTATAATAAAATAAGCATGATCAAGAAATCATGATTGCTATCTTGTTCTGTTTACCCCCTTCAGCAACCACTGGATGTCACTGATCTCAGCAAAACTGTGAATGAAATAATGCTCACTCTGAAAATGCAGATCTAGATCTTAGAAGAATGCAGCTTCATAAGAAGCTGCTAAAAATACAACTCTAATAATGTTAATTTGAACAGTCAAAAAGCTGTAGTGACCACAATATTGATAAAATGTTTCCTAATATGCCTTATAGGCTAGGTATAGGGCAGAAATTTGTTTTATTTACATTTGAAAGTAATCTTAATGAGATGTTCATTCTTAGATTTGTATATAACTTGAAACTAGTATCCAAATTTTGCAGCATGAATTGCCAGTAACTTACAGTAAATATATGTAACAAATCTTTTGTATTTTTTGTATTTTATACATCTGCCCTGTTCACCGCCCTGAGTCCTTCGGGAGAAGGGCGGTATAGAAATAAAATTATTATTATTATTATTATTATTATTAATAATAATAATAATAATAATAATAATAATATGCATCTGTTCATAACATTTCAAGTTAACAAATAAGTGTAGGAATTTAATGTGAACTTTCTTTTTTTTAAAAAAAATACCTTTGATATGTGAATGGGATGAATCACGTTTACAGGTGGAAAGATGAAATTAATAGATTTGTTCATTCCAATACTACCCTACACATTTTTCTCAACCCTTCCAACTTGAAGCTGCTTGTATCGAAGTAGTGCTCAGAGAGAGAATAACAAAGAGGTGATGTAGACATCCCAATACCGATTGTCATATTCATATGTCCTTTATATCTGTAGCTTCAATGATGCTTTTTGATTTTTTGTTAATTTCAAGGAATGTGATACTGAAATTCTGTAGACCCTTAAGCTTTTGAATACACTTTTTTTTTGTTTAGAGAGAACTAATTACAGTTAAAAAAACACATGAAGTTTCCATGCTTTTCCATGCTAGGAGAACCTTGCCAAGCTGAATTCCTTCAGACTCTATTTCCACAGAACACTCATGATAGTTCTTTTTCTACTCATACAGGTTCTAAATTTTCAATTAGAGATTACAACTAACTCCAGAAATAAATAGCATTTAAATTAGAATTTTAATTAAGGCTGCAGTTACAAACATATTTACTTGGATATAAAACCAGAATCAGTGTAATTTATTACTTAGACAAGTATGTTTTATATTGCATTCATGTGAAGTAGAGATCTGTTTCTCATTGGAAAAATTCTGGCAGTTGGAAAGTATTGATTTTTGCTTATCCTTCTCACTTTTGCATTGCTTTTCTTCCTTTTTTTCTAGTATTTTTTCAGATGTATTGGAAGAAAAGAAATTGCAGAGGGGGAACAAACAACCTTAGCTTAGATAGCAATCTTTTTCTGGGATGCTCTAGAAAAAAAGCTGTACACGTGTTTTATTTAATTATTTATTTGTAATTGCTTTTATAATGCTTTTTTCTGGTGACTCTAGGTGGCTTACAAAACAACCATGAATTATTCATAAAAATAATGAGTAATTAAAGCCATCAAATGCTATTAATAAAAATGGCAGTACAAACTGTTGCTATTGATAACTTGACCTAACTGTCAGAATATCTGCCTGAAGAGGACTGTCTTCATCATGTTATAGGACCAGGGCACATCTGGCCTCAAAAGAAGCTGTTTCAGAATGATGAAGCTGCTATCTGGGGGAAGAAAGTCCTTAGACTTAGAAGGGAATTATGAAATTGGACTGAAATTACCAGTCCCAATTTGATCTTGTCTTGTTTGGTCCTGCCAACTCTCAAATATGCCCTCTTGATCAAACTAATTATAGATGCAGTAGATGCAGTAGATTTCTGAAGGCAGAAATCTGATGCTTGCCTTCCAATTTGTTACTGGCAGAAAGACAAAAGTAGCAGGTTTAAATGAATGTACATTTGCAGAATTGAGATCTTTGTAGCTTTTGCTATAACTACTCTTGTAGTCAAGATAATCTGACAGTGGCCAGGCATTCTGAAACAAAGGGAATGCTCATTTTTACTTTAATTTAATCAGAAAATATGCATATAGAGGGAGAGTTACCATGTGATTGATTAAACTGAGTTGCTTTACTATAAATAAAATGATTATAGACTCTGTCCTTTCATGCTTTCTGAACAGCATTTTCTGTGACTCACTGGCTGGGACTAAGGGAGTGAAGAGTAACTTAATTTGAAAGGATTCTGAATAAACTCCAGAAGAATAGAAGAAGTTGCCTTGGCCAATTAAATCATCAAGGTATCTAGCTTAATGTTACTGATAATGACTGTAGCATCTCTACAGGCTCTTTCCCAGTCTTACCTGGAAATAAATACCAAGAAATAAGCCTGAGTCTTCAGCCTGTGAAGCCTACATTCTGTCAGTGAACCATTCACTTTGAGCAAGGCCACTGAGAACTGAAGTCTGAAATAAAATATAATTAATATGATAACTCTCCATTATGCTTAATAATTTCCACTCTCACATTAAAAGCAAGAGTTTGGTGATAACTACTTAGGCTTTGGAATTCAAACTCAACTTTTTATGTATTGCCACTGGGAACCTACTTTTTTGGTTGCATATTTCTCATCCTTGTAATGATGATAAAAAAGGAATAAAATGAGAGCTAGGTGTTACAGATACATATTAGAGATGGAAAGCAGACGTGTATAGTGCCTGTATCATTTGTTTTCCTGTGGGTGCCTCATATGGCATCTAACTCTGGTTTGGAAGAGAAGAGTCTCTCATATACTAGTCTATCAATTAAAAAATTAAAATGCAAAAATGGATATAATTTCAACAATGCTGCCTCCTGACTTTCTAAATAATGGCAAGTGGAGTAGAAAATTAATGTCTTCCTCATGGGAGATAAACAAAACAAAACGTTATTTTATCCTTTGAAAAACCCCCCTTCCCCCTCCCTCCTCCCCTCCCTACCTCCCCCCTATCTCCCCCCCCTCCCCCTCTCCCTCCTCCCTCCCCTGCCCCCCCCTCTACTTCCCCTCCTCCCCCTCCCCCCCGACTTCCCAGAGCAAAATACAAGGTATATATCTAAAAAGCAATCATAAACAATCATATACTAACAATTATAAACTCTAAAATCCATCACTCTCTAGCTTATATAGAGTAAACCAATCCTTAACAATACTAAATATGTATAAAGAACTAAAATAAAAGAAAACTAGCATCATTCCCATCTATGTTCTTCCACAATTCACTATTACCTAGACATATTCTCACTTACACATCACAAGCACCTATCCCTATTAACCTCTCTAGCCAAAATAGGCTATAATAGATAGTTCTTACACAAATTAACCCGCATTAACCCACAAAACTTTCTTCCTCTTCCTCTGTAGTTAATTGTCCATTAATTCCAAATTGAAAATTCTGTTACCATACATAGCATCCCAAAACTCTTAAAAACACTACTACCACTTGACTATAAGTATATTGTGGAAGTTCCATAGATTTCTACTAGTCTTATTTTTTAATCTTTTTTGAGCGTTTTAAGGCAGCACGCGTCACCCTCTGTTCTCTAGGATCATCCAAAAGAGTTGCAGCTTGATCTCCTCCTGTACCCTTCTCGTCTATCTGTCCATCTTCATCCTCTTGATGTTCTCCTTCTCCAGATCCCTCTGCAGCTTCCAGAAGTGTTGATGGGGTTGCTTTTAAAACATTGTTGTAAAAATCATGCGCTTGCTTCACAGTACCCAAACAGTACCTTTTGCCATCATACATGAAGCTCAACCCAGCTGGGATCTCCCATCTGAACCTTATATCTCTTTGCTTGAGCTCTTGCACAAGAAATATAAAGTCCTTCCTTCTCTTTAAAATCTTTGGAGGAATTTCTTTTAGAACCAAAACTTCTTGACCAGCAATCACAACTTTAGTATCATAGGCAGCTTGTATAACTTCATCTCTAATTTCCCTTTTTACAAAATAAACCACCACATCTCTAGGCAACTTTCTCTGCTTAGCAATCCACGAATTCACACGAAACACTTTGTCCATGCCTTGTTTTATTTCAGATGCTGGATGGTTCAATACCCCCTCAAAAGCCTCAGAAACCAGCTGCTTTAAATCTTCCTTAATATTCTCTTTTAGGCCTCTAATTCTAACAGCAAACTGCATCTGGTAAAATTGAGCCAAACTCTGTTCGCTATCCATTTTGTCTTTTAAATCTTCAATTTCCAATACTTTTGCTTCTAATATAGCATTCTTTTGAGTCAAGTCTTCCACTTGATCATCCAGCACCTCCACACATTTAGCTACTTTATGCACTGAGGACAAAATGTCTACCTTCATCTCTCTAAGTTTCTGCTCCATCCTTTCTTCCATTCTCTGCTCCAATTTCTCCAATTTCTCCTCCATCTGTGCAAATTTAACACCCATTGACTCCAAAATTAACTGGGTATGTTTTTCAAGATCCTTCGATGTCAATACATCAGGAGAATGCAACGCCTGCAGTAATGATTGTTGTTGCACCGGAGAATTTCCAGCACTCCGAAAAGTTCTAGGGGGAGGTTTAGCCGCCATCTTTTACTTACAATTGTGACGCACTTTCACTTTAAGTTTTAAGCAAAGTCCATCAAGCTTGAGAGTAAAATAAAATAATCCTCTTCATCTCTTCATCTTTCCCTCTTGTACTGCTCTGCCTGCTCTTTTCCTTTCATAGTCTCTCCTTCAAGCAGGGATGGTCGCAGACGCCTGGCTCTGCTCCATAAAGTCCGGAGCAGAGACGCTAGCCAGCTGGGAGCAGCCCAGGCTACGGGGGAGTTCAATCCTTCAGCCGCCCAAGCTCTAAGCTCAGGCGGCCCCGGAGAACTCGACCCCTACCTGGGGGCTCACCCCCTCCTCTTCTCCCGAGGAGGGGGCTTCAGATTCGCCCGAACAGCTGATCGGCGCTGTTTCGGGCGAAAAATCACACAGCTGAGCCGCGGGCAGCCCGGGAAGGCTGTCTCCGGCGCCACGGAGCCACCGGAAGAACAACAAAACGTTATTTTAAAGGTGATACAATGTTGAATTCCTTTTAACTTGATTTTTTTTTTAAATTTATTAGTTTTGCATGTACAGTCAATGGAAAAAAAACCCCAAGAAAATAAAAACCAATAAATAATTTAAAAAGGAGACTAACAAACTTTATGAAATTAGCTAAAAATAGAAAAAATACATTTATATTAATGGAACATGGGAATATTCCAATGTTGGAATATTGTATGACATTTTATGTCAATACTATAATATTTAAATTATATTATTATGCAATAGTTAGTAGCTATAAGTGGTGTAGTTCAAATTATAAATTGAAATAAGACCAGTGCCCTTAGTTAGTCTATAATCTAGTCTAGTCTAGTCTAGTCTATATGATTCTTTTTCTATTCATTACTCATATGAAGGCTACAATGGGAATGACATGATTTCTATAATGGGATCAGTCAAGAAAATCTTGACTCCATCAGGTACAATTGAAACAATAATCAAACTTATCTGTTTGAAAGAAAGCCATGCTATTTTGAAAGAAATCTATTCCCAAATAGAGACAGACTTTCAGATTCCACCCGAGGTCTTCTATACTGGCTACATAGCATTCCAAAGGGGGTGAGGGAAAACAACCACTTTTTCTTTCCTTCCTTAACTCAATTATTCTATCTTATGATGCTTTGGTATTTACCTCCACTTTCTGAGGCATATAAATTTAATAAATAAATAATAACACCCAAGTAATTTATCTTTCTTATACTGTGGTGTGTCTATCCACTACTATATAGTGGCACCACTGCAGATCATCATAATCTCCCAGCTTCCTACCAGTCTTTAAGCTATTTTAACTGTTACTGCAAGCAAATGAATAAAACATCTCAGCAATGGGAACCTAACCCTGTGAGCATAGATTTCAGAGCTAAATCTTCTAGATCCTAAATCCAGGGTATAAAACAGCTACTATGACTTTCACAGCTTTGGCGAGCCAGCATATTGTAGAGGTTAGGGTTGCTGGGCTAAATCAGGAAAGACCCAGATTTAGACCATGGAACTCAGTGAATGGTTATTGCCAGTTGCTATCTCTCAGACCAAACTACCAACAGGGCTGTTCTTTGGATAAAATAGAAATGATTCATGCATGCATTTTTTATTTTTTTATTTTTTTATTTTTACTACACTTAATCCTGCAGTTCTCACTGCTACAAATACAGGTAGTCTTCAACTTACAGCAGTTCATTTAATGACTGTTCAAAGTTGCAACTGTATTGATTCACTTAACAAATGTGGCAAGGAGGGTTGTAAAATGGGGAAGAACTCACTTAACAACTGTCTTGCTTAGCAACAGAAATTTTGGGCTCAGTTGTAGTCATAATTTGAGGACTACCTATGATGAGTTAGCAACAAGTCAAAACTTAGAGAAAATAAGAGAGGGTAATGTTATTAATAAACACAGTATTGTGTAGTGGGTTCTGGACCACATGGATGACTCCAGACAACCGGGTTCAGCATATCAGTTCTTTATTGATGTTAGCACAGACTGGAGACAAAGGGCTATTAGCCCCTCTTATATACCTAGCCAGGTATACCTGGGACCAATCCCCTTATCTGGATTTCCCAAGAACTACCCTGCCAATCTGGACAGGGTACCATGCCACTGGTGGTGTCAGTGGCTCATTACTGTGGAAACATCCCCTATATACATAACACACAACCCATATCAATAATAACACATTTCATCTTTCTTGTCATTGTGTTTCTGGATCGCACTCTATTCTGACACTCTTCCTTTAGTACAGGGCTTTTCAACCTTTTCATCCATTGTACCACTTTTAGGATATGGCAACATCTGAGTACCACCAGTCACCTAGCAAGGTGTCAAAAACTTGATGACCCCCCCAAAAAAGGAAAAAAAAGTGAAGTACAGGTAATGTTCGACTTACAACAATTCGCTTAGTGACTGTTTGAAGTTACAATGGCACTGAAAAAAGTGCCCTCAAGCCACAGCCGAGCAAGACATCTGCCTGCTCACCTGGCGGCGCTCTTCCCCCTGTCTGAGGTTTTCATTGTTGTGAGCTTTTCTGTTGAGGATTGGCAGTGGGGGTGGGGTGGGGGGGTGTTTGGTTTTTATTCCCCTGCTGGGTGGTTGCAGCAGGTTTTGGTCACTTCACATGACCCTGGGACACTGTGACCGTCATAAATATGAATCAGTTGCCAAGCATCTGAATGTAAATCACGAGACCCTGGGGATGCTGCAACATTCCAGTTGATCGGCACTTCTTCTGGGCTCAGCAGAAGCACCAGGATCAGCGCTGAGCTCCAGCTGGAGCCTGGCGCTGATCCTGGTGCTTCTACTGAGCCCTGACAGCTCCAAAGAAGCACTGATCCTGGTGCTTCCGCTGAGCCCTGACAGCCCTGCAGCTCCACCCATCTCTCGCTCAGGGTTGTGCGGTGCTGCCATTCCCCTCCCCCACTACCACTTTTCTAGGATGGTTGCATACCACCTGCCAGGTGCCTATGTACCACAGGTGGTTCCTGTACCACTGGTTGAAAAGCACTGTTTTAGTAAGTTAAGCTCTCCTTTAATGAGGATTGTTTACTGGCTTGGATCTTTCCCTTAGTAAAGGTAAAGGTAAAGGTTCCCCCGCACATGCGTGCTAATTTGTTAGTACTGTGCTCCATTTAGCAACAATAGCAAAATAAATATTTTATAGCTATCATTTAAATGTGCCATATACCTTATGGGAAGTTAAGAAAGCAAGGAGACCAATTATGATCAGCTTTCAAAACATGGTTTGGGGGAATAAACATATAAAAGAGCAAGATCAGAGAACTGTCAAGCCTAGTCTAAGTTGCTGCATATTGAAGTAAATCTGGATTTCCAAGCATGTTTGAAATTACAATATTTGACCTTACTGACTGCTAAATATTCAATTAGAATGAGATTATAGTGGACATTCACATAAGGCTTACTAATGTAGTTTCTAGGTGCAAGGAAAATGAAGGTTTTCTTCAAGATAAAGACACCATCACTTTTCTTACCTTCACCTCCCTCTCTGTTTTCTGAGAAGAGTTTTGCCACCCAGACCAGCAAAAAAGATCAGAAGGTAGACAGCAAAACAGATAAATTTGGAGCTATGTGGAATATGATTATAGAAGTCAGATATGTTTGTACATGTGAAGTTCTTTCTGAAAATTCTGTCAAGTCAAGATAATTTTAGTGTTATTTTTCTTGTTAGATGACACCTTCAGCATCCCTTAGCAGTTAGCTCATGTTCTGGAGATGATTTATATATATGTCTTGCCTGATCCTATCACAAAGAGGTTTGTTTCAGTTATAAATTGTTAAAACATTCACATTCACAAACAATCCAATTCCTTAAGTGTTTATTGCTTTCCCAAACTGTGAACTTACAGAAGTACTAGGCAAGGTGGGGGCGATGGGAGTTGTAATCCACTGCATTGGAGGGTGCCAGGATAGGGAGAATTGAGGTAAAAAATTCTTTCTTTACACATCAGCAACTGAAAGTTAGCAACAATATTTATTTTATGGATGTTTTATAGTTCTGGTTTTACTGTCGTGGTGAACCACTCAGAGTTGTTTAAGAAGGGCAGCCATATAAATCTTTTAGATAAATAAAAATCATTGCAGAGTATAAACAAAAATTCTGTTTTGATCCAGGAAACTCTAGGTAAAGCTAGAAAATATATTTATATATATATTTATATTTATTAATTTTTATACCGCCCTTCTCCCGAAGTACTCAGGGTGGTGTACAGGGCAATAAACATTAAAAAACAAAGTACAAAAGTTACAAACAATTAAATGATTTATGCCCGATATATACAATAGTTAAAACCATATTAAAACCCAACCCCAAATCCATCAGACCAGGCCGGCTTGCTCAAATAAATAGGTTTTTAGATCCCGCCGGAAGGAGCGAAGATCGGGGGCAATCCGGAGCTCAACCGGCAAGCAGTTCCACAGGTCTGGCACGCCCACAGAGAACGCCGTCCCCCTGGGGGCCACCAGTCGACATTCTCTGATCGGAGGCACCCTGAGGAGGCCCTCTCTGTGGGAGCGCACTGGACGGAGGGAAGTTGACGCCGGCCGCAGGTGCTGTCGTAGGTAATCCGGACCCATGCCATGTAGGGCTTTGTAGGTCATTACCAGCACCTTGAATCTCACCCGGAGGGCAACCGGCAGCCAATGCAGCTCGCGGAGCAAAGGTGTAACATGGGAGTATCGGGAGACTCCCAACACAACTCGTGCGGCTGCATTCTGCACCAGTTGAAGCCTCCGAGTGGTCTTCAAGGGCAGCCCCATGTAGAGAGCATTACAGTAGTCCAAACGAGAGGTCACGAGTGCATGAGTGACTGTACGCAAGGCATCCCGGTTCAGATAGGGCCACAACTGGCGCACCAGGCGAACCTGGGCAAAGGCCCCCCTAGTCACAGCTCCTATATGATCTTCTAAAGAGAGCTGTGAATCTAGGAGGACCCCCAAGTTGCACGCCCTATCTACGGGGGGCAATAACTCACCCTCCATAGCAAGAGATGGAGTAATCTGAATTTCCCGGGATGCCGGCACGAACAGCCACTCAGTCCTGTCAGGGTTGAGCCGAAGCCTGTTCCTCCCCATCCAGACCCAGACCGGCTCCAGGCAACAGGACATCACGTCGAGGGCATCACTGGGGTAGTTTGGGGTTGAAATAAAAGCTGGGTATCATCAGCATACTGATGATACCCAACTCCAAAACCACGAATGATCTCACCCAGAGGCTTCATATAGATGTTGAACAGGAGAGGCGAGAGGACCGATCCCTGGGGAACTCCACAAATGAGAGGCCTCAAGGTCGACCTCTGCCCCCTGCCAACACCGACTGCGAACGTCCCAGAAGGTAGGAGGAGAACCACTGAAAAACTGTGCCTCCCACTCCCAACCCTCTGAGACGCCGCAGCAGGATACCATGGTCGATTTTATCGAAAGCCGCTGAGAGGTCTAACAGGACTAGGACAGAGGAACAACCCCTGTCCCGAGCCCGCCAGAGATCATTCACCAGTGCGACCAATGCCATCTCCGTGCTGTACCCGGGCCTGAAACCCAATTGGTACGGGTCCAGATAATCAGCTTCCTCCAAGAACAAAGGGAGCTGATGCGCCACCACGCTCTCAACAACTTTCACGAGAAAGCGAAGGTTGGAGACCGGACGAAAGTTGTTTAATACTGCTGGGTCCAAGGCAGGCTTCTTGAGGAGGGATCTCACCACCGCCTCCTTCAAGGCGGCGGGAAAGCTACCCTCACTCAAAGAAGCAATTATCACTGCCTGGAGCCAGCCTCGTGTCCCATCCCGGGCCGCATAAACCAGCCAGGAGGGACACAGGTCTAATAAACACGTGGTGGAGCTCAGCTTCCCCATGATCCTGTCCACGTCTTCAGGAGTCACAGGGTCGAACTCCTCCCAGATAACATCGACAAGACTGCCCGTGTCCTCATCGTCAGACTCTGCCCAGTCAGAGTCCAAACCGGTCCGAATCTGAGCGATTTTGTCCGACAGATATCGGCTAAATTCCTCGGCACGACCCTGCAAGGGCTCCTCCCTCACCTCCTGATTAAGGAGGGAGCGAGTTATATTTATGTCTTGAGCTGGTTGGACCATAATCCAGACTTCACAAGGGTAGCTTCTCAGAACTTGTGCAGCTTTTAGTCTTGGAAAATGAATATATTAACAGTCTAGTCTTCAAAGTAAGTAACTTTGAACAGTCATGCTTCCTTCCTCATAAATATGCTTAGGATTACAGCTTTGTGTTATTCATTATATAAAATTTATGTAACATTAGCAATGGACCATGTATTATCTGTATATTGATTTGACAGTTCTCCCCAGGATGACTAAAAAGTACAAGCAAAGGAAACAAACCAAGCAACTTGCTAAAAGGGTACATTGTTAATATATTTAAAGCTATTGTACTTTCCAACTATTTTGTATTTAATGTGAATTCTAATGTACATAAGTAGTAATAGTGTACAGTATACCTTTTTTAAATGAAAATTATCAGCACTTTTGATCAGTGACGTCATCAAAGTAAACAAACCCACGTGGTGGTGATTACGTCAACAGATCATGGCCCTATGAGGAAGTAACCACCCTATTTTCAGATAAGGCGAGCGGAAGTGACGTGTTGGCCTAAGCCCATCAGGATAAGCAAGAGTAACCCTAGCAGCCCTATTTTCAGATAAGGCATGTTGAACCTAACCCCCATCAATAAATCAAGGCAGTCAAGCCTCTGGGTACATGATTAGCTTAACCCTAGACTAATTCTATGGGCATTCAAATCAAACAGAATAAGCTAAATAAAGTAAATAATTAACAGAGGCCTGTGTTTTGGGGAAACAAGCCCTACTTTGGCCAGCTGTGAAATAAAAAAAATGCTTTTTATTTCTAATCATTCTAGCCTAATGATGCTTTTCATTTTTGTGGAGTTTTAAAAATCAGTGCCTCAAAAGCTGGGAAAAAAGGAGCCCCTAAAAGACAGCCAGGGCTTGCATTTAACCTCTTTTTTTCTGAAAGGTATTTTTCTATTTTTCCCACTTTTCCTCATTGCATGGATAATATAGCACATTTTCCAAGTCCAAAGTCCATTCTGATGACGCTGCAAACAGTTGAACTGCGCTGAGTATTGATTCAAGTTCAGTGTGGCTTTTCGCATACACTTTTAAGTCATCCATGTATAGTAGATGGTTTATCTTGCCATGCTGGCTTGAGATGTGGTATCCCAGTTTTGTGTTTCATAATATTATTGTCAATGGAATTAATGCGATGTTGAACAGTAGTGGTGAAAGTGAGTCCCCTTGGAAGATTCCTCATCTGATGTTGATTTCTTCTTCTTCTTCTTCTTCTTCTTCTTCTTCTTCTTCTTCTTCTTCTTCTTCTTCTTCTTCTTCTTCTTCTTCTTCTTCTTCTTCTTCATTATTATTACTATTACTATTCTTCAAAGTTCTCAGCCCTAATGTTAGGAAACATTATTTCAAGCAGAAATCTGGAAATATTACACTAACATGACCCACCTAAATTTAAATGGTTTAGAAAAATTGTACCGATAGATGCTTTGCTAATAAGTTTATTTTAAGGCAGTTAGCTGTTTTTTCATTTAAAAGGATGATATAATTAAATATATAATATTCTTCTAATGTGTACTTAATTACAATTCAAAATTTCCTAAATTTAGTAAATTCTAATTTCCTTTATATCAGCCTTCTACTGTTCTACTGTTTTCCTAAAACTGATCCAGACAATCAAGAATAATATTATACAGCAGTTTTCTCCATCATGCTGTTCCTAAAACCTTTTGACTTTCAACTCTCCAATTTTTTGCAACATGTCAAACTCTGATGTTTCTAGCCTTTTGTTGTTATTGTTTTTTTCAGATGAATTAGTTATTCCTTCAAAGGATGACTTTCTGGATTAGAGATCTGCTAGAAAGATTTTAAGTAGGCTCTGCTAATCTATGCCACTTGCTTTAAGCAACTACTATATACTTCCTTTTCTTGTTCTTCTTGAGCCCCAGCAACAGTCTTTTTAGTATTTTTTCAGACTGGTGAACTTGATTCTTCTTCAGTTCCAGCAATAATCCTCTGGTTGATTCATTCTGATCCTATGTTTTATATTGTCATTCAGAAACTTATTCTAGAGAAAGCATAATAACTAGTTTTGGCCTCATACACAATGAGAAAGCTATAAATAAAACTGTAAATCTCTCATACTCCAATAGAAATTATTCACAAGATATACATAATAAAAATATGTTAAAAATTTCTTTACAGACTACAGCACATGTCTTTATAGTATGCAGAAATCTATATAGGTATTCTGAAAACCCCACATCAGTACAATCATCTGATTTCCTTAGGAAGAATAGCTTAAAAGTACAAAGGATAGAACTATATATATAGTCTAACACCATCCAAGAAAACATGAGAAAAATAAGTCCTTTGATTCTCAAAACGTATTTATTTGTAAACAGAATATTTTAGAATAGAATAGAATTCTTTATTGGCCAAGTATGATAAGACAAATTCCTTGTGTGTCCAATCACACAACTCAACTATGCATTGTGTGGAGATGCACATCCTGCATGCTGATTGGTTGATCCAACTTTCTTAAAGAAAAGGAACTCTGGGCTCAAGAAATGCTCAAGCTTTTTAATTCTATACTGACTTATTACCAAAGACAAACAGATTCTTTGAAGATAACAGGAATAAAGTTTGAGGTGGATTTAAAAATTATAGCCTACAAGAGAGATCTGGAAATATTGAATTTACAAATGGAATTGGATGATCATTTAAACATTAAAAAGGATATAACAAAAGACTGATGTGGATTGCACTTTTAAATAGAAATGAGAAATCTACTGGAGTTACTCTGTGGAAATTACAAGTAGAGTTGGATAAAGATGACAAGAATGTCAAGAGAAGAGACAATGATAGAAGGAAACAAGACTTAGTTTTTTATTTATGAGACTTAGGCATGGCCTGGAAGATCAAGAAAAAGAAATACAAAAAGATTTATTTAATTATAGTTAAATAATGAGTTGGTGATGCTTAATGGTTATCTTGATTGGATAGTTTTTTTTAAAAAAATAACTGGGCATAAAGGATTAGTTTGCAATATCTATTATTACTTTTGATATGTAAATAAAGGATTACTATTTTGGTGATGTTTAATGGTTTTTCATTTTATTTCCAATTGTTATTTGGGATTAGATTTTGATTAAAGAGAGAGAAGGGGGATATAAATTAAATAGAAACAGTGATTATATATCAACATTGTTAGGTATTTTATTAATTTTTATTGGATCTTTGCTGATTAATAAAAAAGAGAGCTAAAGATTTAGAGATAAGTTAATAGAAAATGGGCTGATGAATGGAATGATGGCTGTCATGTTTAATATATTTGCTGGGGATAAAAGACATTATTTTACTACTACCTTTTGGGGGAGATTTTTTTTCTACACTTTTAATATATTTTTTCCCTTTCACTTTGTATGTATTTTTGTACTAGGTTCCTATATTAGTTTTATCTGTGAAACACTTAATAAAATTATTGGGGAAAATGGAAGCATAGCGAAGTAAGAAGGAATTGAAAACTAGATTTTCTAAAATCAATTAAAGTTATATTTTAACTGAAAGAAGATTGGAGTGGATCATAAAAAATGTTATTCTATTAATCAATGCAACAAACCGTCTATAAATCCAAAATTAATTCATTTAAATTATTGTTTCAGGTTTATAAAATTTTTTCAAGATTTTGAGCACAACAAGGATATCCATCTGTAATAGTAAAAATACAGTAGTGATTTTTATTTTCTTTTTTTAAAAAGTGAAATTAAGTCTTTTAGAAAACCTTATTTACAAGAATTACCCTGTCATCTCAGGAATTTCAATAACAATTTTACAGATCCCTGCTACTGTTCCAATTATCTCAATTTAATGAGTACTACTGTTCTCTCTCAGTGGGTTATTAAACATTAATGATATTTCCCAGTAGGGAATTTTTGAATGATGCAGGGGAGAGAAAATATTCCAAAGCACTATTTTTTAAAAAAAAATATACAACTTATTCTAAATTCTGTAATTTTAGCAATCAAAGTAGCAAGCTAACCTGTCCTAGCTAATTCAACTAAATTTTCCCTTTAAAAGGTTAATTAGTCTATAGTTAACATTTTTGGACATTAACTCCTCCTCCTCCTCCTCCTCCTCCTCCTCCTCCTCCTCCTCCTCCTCCTCCTCCTCCTCCTCCTCATCTGACTGGGCAGTGTCCCAAAGATGCTTTTTCAAAAGGCAACTGGATTTTGTTTATCCTGGAAGATGTTTTGGTTCTTATTCAACAAGCTTTTTAAGAACAGAAGATGCTTCCTGGATGAGATGTGAAACATCTTCAAGAAAAAACAAAAAAAAAGGTCCAGTTGCTTTTTGAAAAAGCATCTTTGGGATAAGTAGGACCTGGATATGATATTGTTGCCATTATGGAAACACGGTGGGATGAAACCACAAATGGAAGATACAGCTAGAGGGATTTAAATTATTTTAAAAGAAAGAGACCAAATAAAAGAGGAGGCGGAGTTTCTATCTCTATAAGAAATAACTACATCTCTACAGAAATAGAGCACAACAATGATGAAGACTGTCTTGAATGCATTTGGGTCAATATAAAAGGGGGAAATTGCCATAGGTGTATACTATAGGCTCAAGGGACGTGGTGGCTCAGTGGGTTAGGACGCTGAGCTTGTCGATCAGAAGGTTGGCAGTTTGACGGGTTGAATCCCGAGTGCCGCGTAACTGAGTGAGCGCCTGTTACTCATCCCAGCTTCTGCCAACCTAGCAGTTCAAAAGCAAGTAGAAAAATAGGGACCACTACAATGGGAAGGTAACAGCGCTCCGTGTGCCTTTGGCGTCTAGTCATGCCAGCCACATGACCACGGAGACGTCCTCGGACAAGTGCTGGCTCTTCGGCTTTGAAACAGAGATGAGCACTGGCACCTAGAGTCAGAAACAACTAGCATGCATGTGCAGGGGAACCTTTACCTTTACCTATACTATAGGCTGCCCAACCAAACAGAGGAAATAGATGAACGTTTTGCTAGTCAGCTAACTAAGGTATGTAGGAAGCACATCACAATAGTAATGGGGAACTTTAATTACCCAGACATCAACTGGGAGATAAACTCTGCACCAAGTGGAAGATCAAACTGATTCCTGATAAATCTAGCAGACAACTTTGTCTCCCAAAAAGTAGAGAAGGGAACTAAGAGATCAGCCATATGGGATTTAATTCTCACTAAGAGAGATGAAATGATAGGAAGTGTTGAAGCCACAGAAACCTTGTGGGGGGGAGTGATCATGTAATATTAGAATTCAACATTATGCAAGCACAAGCAATAGAACAAGCAATAGAATCATAATCATATCTTGGACTTTAAGAGAGCTAATTTCAGTAAACATAGAGAGAGCTTGGGAAGGATTCCATGGAAAAGAATCTTCAAGGGGAAAACAACTCAAGAAGCTTGGGAAATTTTGAAAATTGAGATTATAAAAGCCCAGTCTAGCACAATACCAACAGAGAAAAATAACAGCACTCAAAAGAAACCAGTACGGCTGCATAAAGAGCCAAATGGGCTTGTTGAAGCTGAATATATGTCATTTGCCAATGGCCAAATAATAGGGTAGAAAATAACTTAGTATAAATTGTAAACTCTTATGCTTAGGGAAGGAAAGATATAAAGCAAATTCCTTTTGGGTCAAACTTAAGGAAACATGATTCATTGTGGGCATTTACCATATGTATTCCTCACTTCCAGGATTTGCTCAGGAGCTATGGTTTTATCACCCAAGAACAACCTGAAAAAAAGAGAACATAATTCTATTTCATTGCATATGAGGTACTATTAACTCACTTGGGTCATTGCTAAGGTAAGACACAATTACATTTTAATAGGACCACTAGTATTCTGTAGGAAAGTTCTCCAAAATATCTTTGGCAAAACTGTCTTTGCTATGAATAATGATTTTGTCCACCTCAATCACATACATGAATGACATGAGTGTAATTACTGTTTCCCATTACATTTATTTGTTAGTAATGAGATCAAAATTTATTGTAATGAAGGTTTGGAAATGATAATAGGGAAACTCCAGATATCCAAACTGGTTTTTTCTATTCATTCTCTGTTCCTTCAGAGTTCTGAAAATGATTTATAGTGTAAACCATTCAGGTAGTGCTACTTACGTTCCACTTGTTTGCCAATTTGTCATTTCATAGGATTAACATATCAGCAACCATAGTCCTTCTTTTCCTGCAATCATCACTTTCTTTTTTTAGCCTAGAAAAGTGCTGGGCTCATTATCTAGCTTATCAGGCATAGCCTTGGTAGCATGACAAAGCTATGAATCTCCTTTTGTGTGAATTGATTTCATTCAGAAATGTGATTTTTAGATTACGTTTCAGTTATGCTTCTGTTTTTGAAGTTGAATCTTATGCTGAAATTTGAGATCATGACAAAGAAAAAGAAAGTAGATGCTCAATTGTTTATATCTTTAAACACTACTTCTGAGTTTTAAAATCTATTTTTCAAGGTAGATTACCCATTTTTGTCTGAATTTAAATTTAATATGGGCTGAAGGAACTGGTGGAATGGAAACATTTTGAATATAATGTAAAAATTCAGTAAGTTTGCAATACTTATTCTAATAAACACCCCATCCAAAATTAATCTGTAATGTTAGACACAAATTCACGTTGCCAAAACTTAATAATATAGTATATTCGTAACTTCATCATTCAAATTAGAAACTTGTCTGAAAGTATTAGGATGAAGTAAGTGAAGGTAAAGCATAAGTCACACAAATACATAGATTGATTCATGTTTTATATACAGTATATACTGCTCAAAAAATAAAGGGAAGACTTAAACAAATATATAATATATAATATAAAATGTTTGCTAAGCATTCAGAATACACTTGCTTGGTCCCAGACACGGGACAAATCTTATTTCCTGTTTCAGCCTAGCCCAAGGCCATTTACAGGCAGTAGCCACAGCAGTGGCAGCTAATATTTGTGTAAATTTGTTAGCAAGCCAAAAAAATTACACACACACACACACACACACACACACACACACACACACACACACATCTCCCTTTATTCTTTGTTAGCAAGCAAAAAAAAATTACACAAATATGAGCTGCCACTGCTGTGGCTACTGCCTGTAAGATGGCCTTGGGCTAGGCTGAAACAGGAAATAAGATTTATCCCGTGTTTGGGACTGAGCAAGTGTATTCTGACTGCTTAACAAACATTTAAAACATATATATATATATGTATATGTATATGTATATATATATGTATATGTATATGTATATGTATATGTAGCAGAAGGAAAGTAATAGTTAAAATAATTAAAAATATTTTCAGTTTGAGGATATTCTCACCAAGACAGGCATTTCTGTGAATGACTTTAACTGCCCCAGCTTCTTGATCTTCATGCAAAATTAACTACAACTCATCAAAATTTCATGGCCTGTAAACTAAGCAACTTCAGCTATGTACCATCCAGATAAAATAGTGAAGTGTGACCATGGCATTTAGCAATAACTGCAAGATGAAATCGGCACAGGGTCAGAGTGGAAGCTATAGAGCAGAAGTGAAGGAAAGCAATTATATATAATGTGCAAAAAGAAATTAACATCCTGAAGAATTAGAATAAGGTCTGACAAATAAATTCAAGAAAAAAAGATGTTTAATTCATTATTGTTATATTAATTTATTATAAATTTGTGCCTCATTATTAGTATCTACTTTAATAATTCCTCTTATTTTATTCTAATTACCCGATCTGAGTGATAAAAATAAAGCGGAGATTTTCAAGGCTTAATTTTTCTCTTTCGGTTAAGTATTACCTTGTTGTTTTTGTTATGATGGAATCCTTTAATTTTTTGCAGAGATATCATCATAACAATTAAAATGAGCTAATACTTTAACCTGTAGGGGGAAAAATTGAAAACCACCAATTTCTTTATATCATCTAGGTTGAGTCAAGTTTTTAATCCTGGTGACAGTCATGGCATGATCTGACCCTAGCAATAATGTCTTCCAATATCATTCCAGTAAATTGTCCTATTCATCTATTTTATTCATGGTCTTATATTTATCTCCATCTTACCAAACATAATAACTGTTTACTATTCCATTGTCTGCTAGTATTACAATTCAACATATGTGAATTTCTATTTGTTAAGCACCAACTCAAGGGAATATTCAGCATCTATTTGGTCCAGGAATGATTGACTGGTTCTGGCAATCTGTGCTACTCTTTGTACTAAGACTAAATTACATAATTTGAAAGATTTTCCCCTCTTCCACATTATTTCTTCTCAAAGTTTAACTTTCATTGGCATGTATTACCACTGAAAAAATAATTGCTATAATTCTTTAGATCTGTTTATGCCTTTGAAATGTCTTTATTCTTTATAATTGTCCTGAGTTTGACATTATCTTTCTCCTAAAATTAATCCACTTTTATTCATTTTTGATAAAAAAATATCTTCCACTTCACTTCTTCATCATTAACTGCAAGTTCACTAAATATTCAGGTTGACATCTGTAACTTCTTAATACTTAACATATCTGCACTTTGTTAGCAAAATGTGATATATAACTTTCTCTATTTTTTCCAAGTGATCTAGTATTCTAATATTTTGTCTACATACTACTAAAACCTTTGTGCCTGTAACCTTTACCTGGGTGAAATAGTACCTCATATGAACTTAGCAGACAACTTTGTTTCCCAAAGGAAGAGAAGGGAACTAGAAAGTCAGCTATACTGGACTTAATTCTTGCTAACAGAAATAACTTGATAGATGGGGTTGAAGTTGTGGGAACTTTTGGGGAGAGTGACCATGTCATATCGGAATTCAATTCAATAATGCAGACACAAACAATAGAACAAAGTCAAACTAGTGTCTTACATTTTAAGAGAGCTGATGTCAACAAACTTAGAGAGAGCTTGGGAAGGATTCCATGTATGAAAATCTTCAAAGAGAAAACATCTCAGTAAACTTGGGAAATTCTGAAAAATGAGATTATAAAAGCCCAGTCTAGCACAATAGCACTGGGGAAAAAAAGAGATTCCAGAAGAATCCAGTATCGCTGCATCTCTGACAAATTGTAAAACAAAAAGGACAAATATTAAAAAATGGAAAGAGGGATACATACCTAAGGCAGAATACCAGCATATAGTGTGAATCTGCAAAGGTGAATTCATTAAAACTAAGGCTTGCAACAAACGTCAAATATAATAAAAAAAATGTTTCTTTTTAAACATGTAAAAAACAGGAAAAAAAGTAAAGGAAACAATGGCAAAAAGTGATGGGCAGTAGGGAGAAAGTGGAACAGCTTAATTCAGCCTATTTCTTGATAATATAGCCTATTATTATAATATAGAAAAATGTGGGACAGACAGCATCACCACTATGTGGATTTGTAATTGGCTAATGAATTGCACTCAATGTGAAGTCTTCAATGGAACTATATCTACATGGAGGGAAGCGTTCCACCTTAGGCTTAGTACTCTTCATAAAAGATTTAAATGAGGGGACAGAAGGGAAACTCAACAAATTTGCAGATGACATCAAGCTGGGGGAAATAGCAAACACTTTAAAAGATAGGTTCAAGATCCAGAAGGATCTTGACAGACTTGAATACTGGGCTGTTTTCAACAAAATGTAATTTAATGTTTTATACTTAGTCAAGAAAAACCAAGTGCATAGGTAGAATAAGTGATATCTGTCTCAATATCCATAACTGTGAAAGGGATCTAGGAGTCCTAGTAGACTACCACTTCAATATGAACCAGCTGCCAAAAAAGCCAATGTGGTCCTAGGCTGCATCAACAGAGGGACAGTATCAATTTCATGCGAAGTGTTAATACCACTTTATGCTGCTTTGGTAAGACCACACTTGGAATAATAGAGACAATTTTGCTCACCACAATACAAAAAGATGTTGAGATCCCAGAAAGATCCCAGAGAACCGCAATAAAGATGATTAGGGGCCTGAAGGCTAAAACATGATGAATGGTTGCATGAACTAGGCACATCTATTCTAATGAAAAGAAGGACTAGGGATGACATGATAGCAGTCTTCCACTATTTGAGGGGCTGTCACACAGAGAAATCCAACCTAGAATTAAGGAGAAATTTCTTGACAGTGAGAACAATCAGTAGAACTGTTTGCCTCCAGAAGTTGTGGGTGCTCCATTAGTGAAGGTATTTAAGAAGAGATTTGACAGCTATTTGTCCAGAATAGTATAAGGGCTCATGCTTTGAGCAGGGGGTTGAATTAGACCTCCAAGGTCTCTTCCAACTCTGTTATTCTCTATTCTGTAGTCTAATTTTTCAAATCTCAAATGGATTAATTTACAAAATGTGTTCAAAATCAGAGACCCATGACTGCTGTGGAATTGAAATCTGGCATCTGTCTCTCTATCTCATCTCCATCTCCATCTCTCTATTATCTATCTATCTATCTATCTATCTATCTGTCTGTCTGTCTGTCTGTCTGTCTGTCTGTCTGTCTGTCTGTCTGTCTGTCTGTCTGTCTGTCTATCTATCCAGTGCTTTTTTTGTAAAAGAAAAAGGTGGCGGAACTCACACATTGCATACAACCTGCCTTGCCTACCCTACAAGGTTCCATCCAAAAAAGGTGCCGGAACTCCGTTCTGAGCGTTGTATGAGAAAAAAACCCCCTGTATCTATCTATCTATCTATCTATCTATCTATCTATCTATCTATCTATCTATCTATCTATCTATCTATATCTATCTATCTATCTATCTATCTATCTATCTATCTATCTATCTATCTATCTATCATCATAGAAATGGTGCATTGAATGGCAAAACTTTTTCAACCAAGGTATCTCAAATGAATTAATTTACAGAGGGAGTCCAACATCCAGAACCCATGACTGCCATGGAATTGAAATTTGGCAGATTTTATAAAACATTGTATGATATGAAAATTCTTATAAAGTATTTTATGACATAATACAAAATGTCATAACACATTTCCTGTGATCAACCTTTGATGTCTGACTATGCTATATAGTTCAAGATGGGTTATTTTTAAAGGCAGATATATTTTGGAATATCTCCCTGAATTTTTAAGAATCTTTCAAGACTGGTAGAAGCTCTGCTGTTGTTAAAGGCATTAGGAATCTGGTCATATCTCTGAAACAATGACCCAAGGGGTTGTGGGTTGTCAAGTTTGTTATAAATTTTGACATGATCTGTGGAACCAAAGAATTTGCTATTATCAATAAAGTAAACGTTCTCCTTAACTTCTCCATGAATAATCTTATTTTAAGTTGCCTGATCTTGTGTCTTCTGTTTTTTCTTAAATCTTCTGTTATTTAGAACTCCGAAAAGATTTGAGATCTTATGGACAATATTCCCCCTCCAATGCATCCTATTTTCCTCAGTCCAAAAGGGCATAACATGATTTCATAAGCAGTCTGGTTTGTAAGATCTTCAAAAGCTTTCTTATCATGTAGTTCCTTTCTGATTGTAAATCTAAATCTAAACAATCTAAAAAATTTTTTCCCTTAGTGAGAAATATTTATGTATTTGTTAAACCAAAATATGCACTATTGCTGTTCATCAATGTAACAGATCCTCAAATGTCAGTCCAAGCTCTAAAGCTTGTGGATCACATAATCAGCTTGCCTAAGACAGATGTGTATGAGAGAGATTTGGTATGAGATATTTTGCTTATGAATGTTTCATTTCAACAGACATCAGTCTATCCCCAGGACTGAAGTTCCCTAGCTGTCAAATCAATATCATATCATTGTTGCTGCTTAATATATTGGGCTGGGACAGAGGAAAGATGCAGCAGAAAACCAGCTGAAGGACAAATTTCAAATCAGTGGTATCATATGGTATTTATAATAGTAGTGCATGTTAACCACAACACAATCCACCATCCATCTGAAAACAGTGCAAGAGCTTATCTCTGTGTTTAAAAAAGAAATGGCTATTGATTGCCATATCAAATTAAATGCTTTGAAACAGCAGCATGTCCTTTGGATGTTGAAAGCTGTGAACTGGAACAGTCAAATATTATACCACACCCTCAAGAGATTTAAAAGCAATTGCTGTACAAGAATAGCTCTTATTAGGAGAGCTTTTTTAAAAAATGATATTAATGGTCTGCTCTCCAGGGCTAAAACAATTACCAAAGTGTGATCTAACTAATAGCTTTTTGTTAATTAAAATTCTCAAGAAAGAATTTCATGATATGCCCTTCCTATTTTACTAAGCAAAATGTTACAATAAATGCTTCTGAATGTTTCCTAAAATATAAAGGAAACTATGGATATATGTAGAATACTTGTATGGATGAGTGGATGAGAAACAGTAATTTTAAATTAGACCAACAGCTGAAGTAAATCCAGTGCAGAGTTAGATTAAAAGGCAGTTGTATTGGAAAAAATGATCTTGGAACTGTAACTGATCACAAGTTGAATATGAGATAATAATGTGATATATTTGCACACAAAAAAAATCGAACACAATTTTAGGCTGTGTCTATGGAATCTGAAGGGAGCAGCAGGTGGGAAACTGAAGTAATAAAGGTTGCAGTATTGCAACACAAACTGTGCCTGTTTTGTATGTTGTGGCATTGCACATATATATTAAGGGGTGTGGTTTTATCACAATGTTGCATTTCATCATTCTGGCAAACCTGGATGCCTCTATATACAGTATACAAGATATAGTTTCAGTTATTGTTTCAAAATCAAGGAAATCTACTCTATTCTATGCTGATTACATTCTGAGATGTTACTTTAAATGTCAACATAATATTTTATAAAGGATTCAGACAATCCATAGCATTTTGAGAAAGCAACAAAGATCGATCAGGAGGCTGTCCTATGATGAGATTAAAACACTCTTCAGATATATTGCATATGATGTACTGTGTTTCTTTACTATCATCAAATACAGACACAAGGCAACAATCTAACATTATAGGAAACTAGATTCCTTGTAATATTATGAAGAAACTAACAAAAAGAGCAGTTTGACACTGAAATAAATGATCAGAGAAGTGATAGCTTCTCAGGTAGTCCCCAATTTACGACCACAATTGAGTTCAAAATTTCTGTTGTTAAGGAAGACATTTGTTAAATGAGTTTTGCCCCATTTTACAATCTTTCTTGCCACAGTTGTTAAGTCAATCACTGCAGTTGTTAAGTTAGTAACATGGTTGTTGAGTGAATCTGGTTTCCACATTGACTTTGCTTGTCAGAAGGTCACAAAAGGTGATTACGTGACCTCGGGATGGGATGCAACCATCATAAATACTTGTCAGTTGCCAAGATGCTGCAATGTTTGTAGTGTGAAAAATGGTCATACAGTAAGCCTTTTTTTTCAGTGCAGATGTAACTTTGAACCGTCACTAAATAAATTGTTGTAAGTTGAGGATTACCTGTAGAGAGTAATCTGTTGCAGTTACTTTGATTTATACGTATTCATGGTTTAACAAGGAGCTGTACTCAAGTCACTCAGTCACTATGATTTAGTTCTGTGATTTTATCTGTTTTTTTCAACATACCAGTACATATATAATCATAATGCTACTGACTTTTTGTATAAGCAAACATTTGAATTTAAAAAAATGAATACAGTTTAAATGAAGTAAATAATTATTTTGAATACATGTGCTAAACATACTTAAAGAATAATGAATTATGTGGACAAACTTCAAATGAAATGGTTTTGTTTGGTTCTGATGTATGGCTCGAATCAGATGTGCTATCAGAAAAAGGAATGAAGTTGTTTAAAAAAGGGGGATTAGAGAGAAAAATGAATCTAGTGGAATCTAGTTCATTTTAGCATAGTTTTCTAATTTTGCAAACTCCCATAACTTCTACCACAGTCAGAAACTAATTAATATTTTTATGATGCCCTTGGAACTTGCTCATCTCTCTCTCTTTTAAGGATCTTATCAGCTTTATCCAGCCATAGCTTCTCAGACCTTCTCTTCCTTTTCAATCTATTTAATTTGTGACTTGATAAGTGTTGTGTCTACATGACCAAATACCACCCCAACCTACTTCTTTTGTACTATTATTCACTTTTGTATTTAGCCCATATTTATTTTTCACATATTGATTGTTGAACCACATGTTGAACCACATATCCTTATAAATTAACTATTCTCACTGCATTTAACTTTGTTTAATGTTTTCCTGTAACATACAGTATAACTCTGATTTAGGCATAAAAATGATTAGTAATGTGTTCTTAGAAATAGCCATTTTCTCTTACTTTGACAAATTGTGTACTGTATTATATTTCCAGCGCTTCTACTTCTTGGAATTTTTCACCAACCCACTTCCACTATCATGAACATATTTATCTATAAATAAAATAAATGTATCCATAAATAAGTGGCCAAGTGAACATCAAATATTCTTGCCTTATTCTCTGCTCTGTATTAAACTGTTTTGCCAAGGATTTATTTAGTCCCATGCATGCTTTTTCTGTCATGTACAATTCTCATTGCATTCAATAACTCCATTGTTGCCCAAACCTTACTTAATCAAGCCAACTCACTAAAATGCTCTTATCAGATCCTTGGAAATAATTTGCCAAACATCTTCCCAGGCATACTTAACCATCTAATCCCCCTTGCAGTTTTTGTTGGCTTCTCCTTGGTTTATGAAAAGCATGGTTTCCATTGCCCAGCTAAGATGGAGTCTTTATAGACCTATTGATAATTTATAGAGCCACTCTCTTAACAAGCCGTATCTATATTTTAATATTTTGAGAAATATTTGAGAATATTTACATCATCTATACTGTCACACCCGCCCTGGTCTGATCTCTTGGGGAAGTAAAACTGTTGATTCTATTTGAAGTGAAAAGGCACTTTTACTAAGAGATGCTGACTGCAGGAAAGTCAAGTGGAATCAAAAATTCCTGCACACCAATACAGAATTAAAACCTCTGATTTCCTCGAGCCCTCCCTCCCGTGGTCTGTCTGTGTGTAGTCAATCCAGCTCTGCTGAAATGTTATGAGAAACTCTGAGGTGTTTGGGCTGGTGAAATTCCATACTCAGGGCAAATGGCTTTGAAGATGTCAGTGCCAGTCTGAACCAGATTCCAAGCGGCTCTGTTCTTCCTTAACTGTAAATTCCCTTCTCCCAATTTCCCACCATAAAGGTATACATCAAATTGCCCATTTGTTCCCCCCTCCCTTTCCCATTGATGACAGAATGACAGCAAGGCACCAAGCCAAACCTGGTGGTTCTGACATATACTTTGCTATTTTTCATCCATTTTTTTCTTGGATGCTAACATTTTAGCTTTAATTTCAATTTCACTTCTCAATATATTGATACAAATCTGTAAAATTCTCCTATCAGCATTCCCCTAAATTCAGATTCAAATTGCTTGTTTTATTTTACTTCAATTTAACAATTTTAAAGCCTTTTTCAGTTATACCTTCTATTTGGCTTTTGGCTGTAATAAAGATGAATTTATGCATTCCCCTACTTCAGTGTCAAGAAGGGCTATAGGCCAGAAGCTTTACTGTTTAATATTTATATAAACACCTTACTCACTGCCCTGAATAATTTGCTCACATCCCTGAAGTAGGTACACAAACATATCTGTATGTTTTATGCCATTTTGTTTGTTTTTGGACATTATATGCTCTTGATGCATTTTGCCTAGATATAAAATATGATAAGATTAGAATATTTATCTTTGGAAAACACTCCAAAAGCCATTCTTGAAGACTCAGTGAGACAAATTAGAACATATTAAAAAAAACTTTAAATATCTGGTCATAAACTGTGTCTCTGACAATTCATACTTAGAAGGTATAAAGAATATATACTTAGAATATATAATGGAGGGGTGTTTTATGTATTCCAGCTACCATATTTAATAGTCAAAGCTTAATCAAATCTCCCCTACAATGTTCAGTTAGGTCCTTTTAACTCTGGAGTAATTTCAATTACAATTTTTGAGAAATATGTTTTAGATAACTTGATTCATCCTGAATTTGATTTTCCAATAAGAAGTGGGACAGATTTCAGACAAAGATTCCATTTAGATGGGATAAGTTGGAAGTGGTGATTGTTACTTCAAAGTAGCAGAGATTTAGACTGAACTCTGCAGAAAGAAAGAGACTTTCTGGGAAAATTCAAAGAAGAACTGGAGGAAATGCAAAAGGAAGGGAAAACGACAGATGTGACTAGTCAAATGCCACAGCAGGATGCTAAAAGTGCCATGTTGGACAAGAATTGATTTTTCTAAAACCTTGGCTTAACTATGGATTATAACTGCTTAATGTGGAACTCAAATTGAGCAAATGATCCCCAAAAGAGAAAAAAGTCATTATTTGAAAAAGTTAAAATAGCTTATTTGCTTACAAAAATATGTGTATTATGAAAAAGGATATAAAATATTTCCAGGTGTGGAAAAAAAAGATTTGTTTTGAATATAAATGCTCATCTCTATCAAAACCTTATATTGACAGATGATTATGGCAGAAACGTTAAGGTGGAAAATAACTTACAAGTTGCTAAAACTTAAACTGGGAATTTTTGTCCCAGATGAAGATAAAATAGCAATTTATAATGGATAAACTATTGGACTTTCTGTATGAAAATTGGTGTCTCCTGAGAGATTGGAATGGGTTGGCTTCCCTACAAAAAAATTCCCTTCTCAGATAAACATTAAAAAGACACAAGGCAAACAAACTACCAACACTTTTCTTTTTCTGAAGGAGGTAGATCTTTTTCAAGGATAGATATGATGTGGACCTCTAAGGCTTTGGCTACTAATATTCATAAAATGGGTCCTGCAGGAGAAGGGCGGTATATAAGTTTAATTAATAATTAATTAATAAATAATAATAATAATAATAATAATAATAATAATAATAATAATAATAATAATAATACCAAAGACATTCTGTGATCGCAACCCAATGACTTTAACTATTAAAAGGAAAAATGACCGTTTCAGATGGAGATTAAATGAGATGCTGTTGGAAAAGGAAATAATAATGGAGGATCACAGAAAGAAGTTAAAAGAATCTAGAGAATAATCTTAATAAGGTCACAGAAATAAGAACTGTTTGGGAGGTGAGGAAAGCTTTTATAGGTGGTTATTTCATACAATGTAACAATGAATTTAAAAAGAAAAGGCAAGAGGAAATCCAAGTATTTTGGATGAGAGTAAACACAGGAAGAAAAATTTAAAAAGCTCTAGGGAGAACAACTATTACAAAGGTAAGCTTCTACAGAGGCAATTCCCTAAGCCAACAGAGAGATAGAAATAAAGATGAATTAGGCAAAAGAAATAAATTTTGAATCTGTAAATAAATCTGGGAAATGTTTTGCATGTCTACTGTAAAAAGGAAAAAAAGTAAGTGATATTAAAGTACAATAAGAAAATGCTGTAATAACAGATAATGCACATATGCAAAAAGTGTTTCACCATTATTATTTTACTTCCTATAAAGGTCAAGACATTTCATTGGAAGAATATTTACATAAACAGAATTTACTTAAGGTTCAGAAAAAAATATGAATGGGCCTATAACAAAAAGGGAAATTTGTGAAGCTATTAAAAAGACTAAAACAGGAAAGACAGCTGGTACAGATGGACTGCCTACCTCTTATTACAAATGTTTTGAGGATGAACTTTTACAACCTTTGCAACAAACCATGAATATTATTTTACAGAACAGAAAGGTTTCTGACAGTTGGGAAGAGGCAAATAGAAAATTAATACCTAAAAAGGCCCAGGCCTTGACTTTAAAAAGAAATTATCAAGAAATGTCTTCATTGAATAATGATTATAAGTTATTTAAAATGGTTTTGATTGAAAAATTAAAATAATTTTACAGGACTGTATTCATGAATATCAATGTAGTTTTTTTTACCTAAAAGACAATCACGAGATTATAGTAGAAATGCGTTGGATATTCTAAAGTATTTTGAGCAGCACAGTGAAAAGCAAGCTGCATTAATCTTAGATAGATTTTCTTGTTAAGCATTATGGAAGATACAAATCTTGGAGATAATTTTATTAAATGGGAAAGGTCAATTTATACCTTACAGAAAGCACATGTTGTGGTTCCGACAGATGAATCTCTTCAAAAGAATTTCGAGGCATTGTTTTCCTTAAACAATCTTTTATTTGAGAAACAAAGTATTGGCACTACATAGCTGAAGCCAAAAACTGAATTCCCCTCCCCTGACACAAAGTAGCAAAGCGCAATTCTCTCCTCCAATTAACAGTCATAAATCACATTCCCCAATTAACTTGAAATGCAGGCTTTCTCCCCAGCTCTCCAGCTTGCCAAATCTTTATCAACTCTGGGCGCAATAACTTTGGGTTCCCATGGCTGAGTTATTATTGTTATGACTAGCTGAACTCTCATCCACATTCCCCCTCCCAGCATCAACAAACTCTAAAAGCAATAGAGAAAAGATGGCTACATTTCCATCTTTGTCAAAGCAATAACATCCGATGTTAGCAGCATTGACAGTACAATTGCTATGAACAATTGGAAGTCTTAAAACCTTTCTTAAAAACACAGGCTTAAAAACTGGTGCCGTCAACAGAACTTCAGCTTCCTAGACCATGGTCTGCATTACCTAGATGAAGGGCAAGAGATGGACTGCACCTCACAAGAACTGGAAACAATATATTCGGAAAACGACTGGCTCATCTTATCAAAAGGGCTTTAAACTAAAATTGAGGGGGGAGGGAGGGCAATCTTCACAACCTATAGAACCTAGTTCCAAGCAAAAAACCACTAGATAACCAATCACATAAGGAGGGAGTAAAGAGAAAAAAGAAATTTAAAAACCCACAATGAAATAGAGAGTGATGGAAATCCCAGTTACAAAGTAGGCAATATAAGAAACGTACCCAAGAAACATAAAGGACTGAAATGCCTATACATTAATGCTCAAAGTTTAGGGAACAAACAGGGTGAACTTGAAGTATTAGTACATGATGGCAGATATGATACAGTTCCCATTACTGAAACTTGGTGGGATGAAACTCATGACTGGAATATACTGATGGAAGGATATAAACTATTCAAAAGAAACAGACCTAACAAAAGAGGAGGTGGTGTTGCATTATATAAAAAAGATCACTACATCTCTACAGAAATACACAAAACCAAGGATAAAAACCTCCTAGAATCCATATGGGTCAATATAAAAGGGGGAAAAATGACATTCCTATAGGCGTATACTACAGGCCACCCAACCAAGCAGAAGAAATAGATGAACTTTTTGCTAATCAATTAACAAATATATGTAGGAAACATACTACAGTAGTAATGGGAGTCTTTAAGTACCCTGATATCAACTGGGAGACAAACTCTGCAGCAAGTGGGAGATGGAACAGATTCCTAACAAATTTAGCTGACAACATTGTCATTCAAAAGGTAGAGGAGGGAACTAGAGGAAAAACTATACTGGACCCAATTCTTACTAATAGAGAAGACGTAATAGAGGGAGTTGAAGTTGCCAGCATCTTGGGTGAGACTGAGCACATCATACTGGAATTCAATATGATGCAAACACAAGTAATACAATATAATCCAACTAATGTTTTAAACTTTAAAAGAGCTGTTTTTAACAAACTCAAAGACAGCCTAAGCAAAGTTTCATGGATAAAAATCCTAAAGAGGAAAACAACTCAAGAAGTATAAGAAACACTGAAATATATAATCATAAAAGCCCAGTCCAACACAATACCACTAAAAAAGAAAAACAAGAAATCCAGGAAGAAACCAGCATGGTTGCATAAAGATCTCTCTGATAAACTGAAAGACAAAAAGGATAAGTACAATAAATGGAAAGAAAGACACATAACTAAGGCAGAATATCAGCAGATAGCCCAAATCTGCAAAGAGGAAGTGAGGAAAGCAAAGGCTCAGAATGAACAAAGACTTCCAACAAAAGTCAAAGATAATAAAAAAAGGTCCTTTTAACATAGAAATAACCAAAAAAGATCAACAGTCAGTCCACTAAAGAGAGAAGATGGCAAGGAAGTAACAGGCAGTAGAGAGAGAGCAGAGCTGCTTAACTCATTATTTGTATCAGTGTTCACACAAAAAGAAATTATAGCCCAACCTACAAAGAACATAAATGTAAAAGACAGAGTAGAAATAAAAACTAAAACTAGCAAGAAAATAGTAAGACAGCACTTGTCTGATCTTGATGAATATAAATCATGGGACCTGATAGATTACATCCCAGAGTTCTGAAGGAGCTGGCAGATGTTATCTCAGAACCATTGTATCATATCTTTAAAAAATCTTGGAGTACTGGGGAACTACCAGAGGATAGGAAAAGAGCTGATGTGGTTCCCATCTTCAAGAAAGGAAAAAAAAACGGACTAGGAAACTACAGACCAATCAGCCTAACATCAATACCTGGGAAAATACTGGAAAAAATAAAAAAATAGATCTGTGAACATCTAGAAACAAATAAAGTTCTCACTAGTAGTCAACATGGGTTTCTTAAAAACACATCAAGCCAAACCAATCTTATTTCTTTCTTTCTTTGACAATGTGACTAAATTAGTAGAGCAGCAAAATGCAGTATATTTAGACTTCAGCAAAGTAGACCACAGTCTACTTCTTGGTATGCTAGAAAAATGTGGGATAGACAGCATCACCACCAGATGGATTTGTAACTAGCTGACAAACCATATTCAACAAGTCGTCCTTAATGATGCTACATCTAAATGGAGGGAAGTAAGCAGTGGGGTGCTACAAGGTTCTGTCAATATCTTTCTAAATGTCTTAGATGAGGGAATAGAAAGGGAACTCATCAAATTTGCAGATGACACTAAATTGGCAGGAATAGCCAGCACCTAGAAGACAAGTTCAGGATCCAAAAAGATCTTGACAGACTTGAAAAATGGGCCCTATCCAACAAAATGAAATTTAATGTGGAGAAAAGCAAGGTTTTACATCTGGGCAGGAAGAACCAAAGTACAAGTACAGATTAGGCAAAATCTGGCTCAAAAACAGTAACTGTGAGAGGGATCTTGGAGTCCTAGTGGATAATCACTTAAACCTTAGTTAGCAGTGTGCAGCAGCAGTAAAAAAAAAGCTAATATACAGACTGTGCTATAGAAATCACCCCAGGGGCAAAGCTACCAAAGCCAAAAATGTACTCTAGGACTCCCAGGGAATTAGATGAACTGGGAAAATTCATCAAAAAGAACTTGGAGCGAATATTTCAACACTGGCTCCACAGAGAAAAGTTTTTTAAGTTTCTCAAAAGTGGCTTGACACTCTCCTGTCCATTTTAATGGTTGGCTGGGCTCTGGCTTTAGTGTAAATAAGGATATCATCCAGGTAAACCAAAACCCCTTTGTACAGGTGATCATGTAGAGGCTTGTTGATTAGTTGCATGAAAACTGCAGTCCAAATGGGAGGACGTTAAATTGGAAGCAGCCAAGGAGGCAATTAAAAGCAGTTTTCCACTCATCCCCTTTCTTTATCCATATCCTGTAATAAGCTTTGAAGTAGCCGAAGGACCACTCGGGACGACAGGTTACTTAACTAGGATTTATTTTAGAACAAGGCCAAGAACAGAATAACTTGTCCGGCTTTTATAGCCGGCAGCTGTCAGTGTAGTCCAATCAGGATCGTTTCTTTTGGCGCCGCGTCTAGCTGGACCAATCACCGCCATCGCGTCTTGACAGTTCTTCTTCCCGCATGGTGAACCGGCTTCGGTGTTTTGACAGCCGCGAGCTGTCAAATGGCTGCGCCTGCGCTCTGGCGGGGAACTTTGACAGCTGTCAAAGTTCCCGCGTGTTTCCCTGTCAGTAGTGTTTACCTCGTAGAAATAAACGGAATAAACGGTTCTAACTTGTTAATAACATTTGTACATATACATTACACCCCTTACCCCTCCCCTGGATTGTTTCCTCCCCCTTGTTGTTTGTTGGAGCCGGCCCATTCATAGTCCCTTAAATATGCTGGTGCTCTTCTGTTTCTATTAGAACATCTTGGGGGTGGTGCAATGTCGTGTTCCGGTGGTGGTATGTTTTCTTGCTCCCCTTCCTCCTGATCTGGTGCAGGTATGATGTCTAGGGGGGGTGGGGTTTGGCTGTCCGGTGGGGGAAGGTCTGGGTGGTGTTGTGGTTGTCTTGGCCTGAGCTGATCTATGTGCCGTCGTAAGTTGCCTTCAGTAGGCGTGTGTATTAAATAGGAAATGGGTCCTGTTTGTTGTAATACAGTCCCTTGGACCCATTTGTTTTTGGATGTGTATGATCGTGCCCAGATCATTTGCCCAGGTTTAAATGTACGGGGTGGGGGGGTGATCCGGCTCCGCAATGTAAGTGTCGGGATGCAGTCTGTCGAGCCGCGTTATCAGTCTCCTTCCCCATCTTAGCTCCGCTGGTGTTTTGCCGGTTGCCGTACAGGGAGTTGTATGTTGTGCCATCAGGAACTGGCTGAGTCGTCGCTGCCAGTTCCCCTTTACGAACTTTTTTAATGCTTCTTTAGTCGAGCGCACCATAATTTCAGCCATCCCGTTCGTCGATGGGTGGAACGGTGCAGACGTGACCAGCCTAATACAGTTCTTCATAGCGAACATCTGAAATTCACAAGAGGTGAATTGTGGTCCATTGTCTGAAACCATGGTGTCTGGGAGGCCGTGGGTGGCGAAGATTTTTCTAAGGGCTTGTATGGTGGCTCCTGAAGTGGTTTTCCTAAGGGGGATTACTTCTAGCCATTTTGAGTAGCTGTCAACTATTATTAGGAAACTCTGCCCCTGGATTGGTCCTGCAAAATTAAGGAGACTGATGACCCGGAGTCCACCTCCATGTTGCAGGTGACTCCTTGAATTTTTACCCTGATCTTCACTTTCAGGCTTAGGCTGTGTACCTTATCTATCGTTTCCACTAGGTCCCCTGGTGTTCCTCCCCTGTTGACATGGGCGGTTGGCCTACCTGGGGGGTTGGCCTCCAGATCATGCACGTTGTCGCGGGGCCGGCTTCGGCACACTGGCTTGATG
This sequence comes from Vipera ursinii, assembly GCF_947247035.1. NCBI lineage: Eukaryota > Metazoa > Chordata > Lepidosauria > Squamata > Viperidae > Vipera > Vipera ursinii. The sequence goes on from NC_139514.1 coordinate 65,224,314, forward strand.
TGACCGGTTTTACTGCAATTGTGGCATTTTGCGTTTCGGAACCGGCAGCTTCCCCTGGCATGGTTGCCCCCGCAGCTGGCGCAGGTAGCCCGTTGATCGTGTCGTGGTGGCAGGGGGTTTCTGGCTCTTTGGCGGTTGTCATCGCTCCATCCTGCATTGTAGGGCCTCTCCGTCTGTGAAGTCTACTGACTCGTCGCTGTCACTGAAGGTTGCGTTTTCGTGGTATACGGTTGCTGGACTTTCTGGTGCTGATGTGGTCGGTTTTTTCTTGTGGTTGTATTCATAGGCCATTATTTCTCGGGTAAGTTCGGCTAGGCTCATGTCGGGCTTTGATGTAAGTTTTTTCTGGAGACTTTCATCCCTTAAGCCTATTACCACTTGGTCCCGGATGCGGTCTTCCAGGTCAGGAAAGCTGCAGTTACGAGCGGCATGCCTGACCCCGGCGATGAAGTCGTTTGCGGGCTCGTCCGGTCGCTGCTTCTTCTGGGCAAATTGTACTCGCCAGTACAGCTCTGAGCGAGCTGGCATGTAATGTTTGTTGAGCTGGTTGACCAGGTCCGCGTAGGAGACTTCCGTGATGGGCACCGGGCTGAACAGCCCGAGGGCGTCGTCATATACCAGGGGCCCACTGATGTACAGGAGGGCGGCGGCCTTTACTCTGTCGTCGGTAATTTTACTGACGAGGAGGAAACCCTCGACCTGCCCCAGGTGTGACTGCCATCTCTCCGGATGGCGGGTGTCGAATTCCCTCACACGCCCGAAGTTGGCCATGTCGTCCGGTCCTGGGCTCGCTCCGTTCGGAAGTTAAAACTTCCAGTGACAGCTCTTGGCCAGGAACTCCCTTCCTCGGCCGTGACTTCAGCTCCGGAGCGATCCCACCTTCGTCGCCAGTGAAGTAGCCGAAGGACCACTCGGGACGACAGGTTACTTAACTAGGATTTATTTAGAACAAGGCCAAGAACAGAATAACTTGTCTGGCTTTTATAGCTGGCAGGTGTCAGTGTAGTCCAATCAGGATCGTTTCTTTTGGCGCCGCGTCTAGCTGGACCAATCACCGCCGTCGCGTCTTGACAGTTCTTCTTCCCGCATGGTGAGTCGGCTTCGGTGTTTTGACAGCCGCGAGCTGTCAAATGGCTGCGCCTGCGCTCTGGCGGGGAACTTTGACAGCTGTCAAAGTTCCTGCGTGTTTCCCTGTCAGTAGTGTTTACCTTGTAGAAATAAACGGTATAAACGGTTCTAACTTGTTAATAACGTTTGTACATATACATTACAAGCTTCTCTCAAGTTCAGTTTGGAAAAAATCTTTCCTTTTGATAGGTGCGTTAACAACAATGCTTTGCACTCCAGTACAGGTTTTACTCCATTTCAAGTGGCTAATGATCAAACATTTGTGGCCATGCCTGAACTTTCTGTCAAGGAGCTTGAAATTCCCTCCTTGCAACAATGGATTAAGCAATTACAAAATACCTGGCCAGTAGCCAGGAAAGCTCTGGATGAAGCCAGAGAAGCCTATAAGGCTGAGGCCAATAAACGGAGGATGGAGCAAAAACCATATACAGTTGGAGACCGAGTATACATCTCCACAAAGTATTTGCAGTCTTTACAACCTTCTAAGAAATTAGGCCCTAAATTTGTAGGACCTTTCTCTATTAAATGGATCATCAATCCTGTGATAGTTGAATTGGACTTGCCAAAGAACCTTTAGAAAATCCACCTTGTTTTCTACTGCAGTTTGCTCAAACCGGAGGTCATCTCCCCCATTTGGCCTCTTGCACTTCAGGCCCCCACATCTATCATGGTTGAGGGTGAACAACACTTTGAGATTAAAGACATTTTGGACTCTCAAATACATCATGGGGTGACACAATACTTAATAACTTGGAAGAATCTCCCTTCTGCCCAGAATGAGTGAGTGTACAAGAGACATGTTTGCTTTTGTGTTTTTGTATTCTATTCTATAATCTAATCAAATGTTATAAACCATAAAAAAGGAAAAAAAAGTACTGGTTTTAATTTCTTCGGTGGCAGTTCCTTTGTTGAATCGCTTTCCCTTTGCACTGATGAATGTATGATGAATTTCCCGTATTTATTAATATGCACCAATACCCTCCTCCTCCTTCTCTCTTCCATGTGTGCTGGAAGCGCCGATCAGCATGTAGCTGCACACGCCAATTCTGGGGCCTCTGCCTTGCCCCAGCAGTTCCAGCTGACTCTTTCTCCCCAAGGCCTGTCTGCTGCTCTTGGTGATAGCAGACGCTGCTGGAAGCGCCAATCAGCTGGATCCACGTGTGCCAATCCTGGGCCCTCAGTAGAGCCCCGGCAACACTGCAGCTCCAGCTGACTCTCCCCCAGGCCTGTGTGGTGCTGCCGCCGCTTCAGCTCATCCCCCCAGCTACTCTTGTCTAGGTCGCGTACCATCTGCCAGACGCCGAAGTACCACCAGTGGTATGTGTACCCAAAGATTGAAAAGCCCTGTTCTAGCCCAATCCCTGCTCAAGCAGGATATCCTATACCATTCTGGACAAGTGGTTATCCAGTCTCTTCTTAAATGTTTCCAATGTTAGAGAACCCACAACTTTAGAAGGAAGCCATTCGACTGGTAAACTGTGCTCACTGTTAGGAAATTTCTCCTTAGTTCTGGGTTGCTTCTCTATATGGCGTGACATATTTATTACAATAAATAGGTTAGTAAAAGCTGACAACTGCAATTGAAGAAGAGATGTTCATTTGCCTGCTGTTGTCATAATGATTTTGATCTACAGCATTCTATACCAGAATCTTGGCTTTCTGTAAGATGAACCACTTACTGAGCCAATTAATAGGGAAAAACTCTGGCAAAGTTTCCAGCCAAGTTTCAGCAATGACATTTGCTCCATTCAGTTCTTCTAAATTATATATTAGCATCATTAAATGCAGTTCCAATCTCATTACGTGGGAATAATTAATGAATCATGAATTATTTGAACGTGGATAGAATTATACTCTAATGTATTTGTCAAAAAGCTGGAACAAATAGCAAATAGACAATCCCTTCTGTTCAGATCAATCTTTTTTCATCAGCGTGGACATTACAGAGAGAGAGAGAGAAAGTGAATATAAGGAGAATCTGAACAATGAATGTGTCCCATTCTGTCACTTTAAAGTGGTTAACATTCAACAACAACAACCAAAACATAATAAAAATAAGCTGGCCACGTTTAACATTTGCTATGTTAAAAAGGGATTATGAACAGATCAATGCAATGGGAGTGCTTCTTTGGTACAGAATTTCACTAAAATGACAAAATTTAGGAAAGGAATCCTTTGGAGTGGCGATGCTCATTTTCCTATAAGCCACATGGGAAAAATTGGTTCTGGTGAGGAGCACTTTGTTTTAGTTTCCAAATAAACCATATAGTGCTAAAATAGGATGAAATACCAGTATCCTAACACCTGAAATAACCCTCTTATATGTATCATGTGAATGTGTGCAGAATGGCTAATTCAGGACATCATATTCTGTACTGCTCCAGCAAAATGACTTTTTTGGGGGGAGAAACAGCATAGTATGATATTTTTCAGGGTTTTAAAAATAGCACCTCTTGTTCTGCTAACAAAATGGCAGTTTTTAAGTACCTCTTGCCTATCAGCCCATCATGTGGCTTGTAGCATCTATGTACAAAAAGTAAATACATTCTTACTTCTGCCAGCAATAATTACCCCTCAGAGAGTTTTTATTTTTATGCCCTTCAGATTTCTCAAGTAATCCTAAGGAATAATCTTCTTTATCACGATATCACACTGCCATACATTCCACTTTTCCAGATTGATGTAAATTCAGTGAAAAGGCTTCCAGATTTTTTTTGACAAGCCCAGAGGACTAATTAAATTTGGGTACAAAGAATATCATCTATGTTGTTTAGAATAAGGAAACATTTGAAATCTCTGCCAAGCCATTCAAATGTATGTTAAAAACTAACTTAAATACTTAATACATGTGTTAAAATACTTAACATGTGTAGTAGTTGCCTAGCTCAGACATGTCAAACTCATGATGTCACGTGACATTGCGCAACATATCGGGATGGTTTTGCCATTGCCGGCAATGGGATGGGTGCGGCTTCCGGATGACGTGTACAGCCCGCAGGCCAGCAGTTTGACACCCCTGGCCTAGCTGAACAACTGAACAAAACCTTAAATAGTGATACAATACCCAGCAAGATAGCCTTGAGCCCTGCTTACTAAGCTGTCTCCAAAGAGCCTTTAACTGTGTCCACCTCTGAAATTTGCCTAGAAGAGCTTTCAGGAAATTTCCTTTTTATAGCTTTCAAAGAAAGAGCTGCTATAGTTCTCCAGCTGTTTGAGATTTAGAATAAGATTTACTAGGCCCAGGCTCTGAGCGGCTACAGCTAATTTAGCTGTAGCATCTATTTGACAATCATGTACTGTAAGTCAAAGTGAAATGAATAGTTCACCTTGAGAAAAGATGGTCTCTCAAATATTAAATGTAATCCGCCAAAGATGGCTTCACTTCATCCTTTGTCTACTCAGCATCCTATTTCATCTCCAGTCACTACTACTTCTTAGCAGTCTGAATTATGTGTGGGAATGAAACTGAACACAGCATCTAGAAAAGCATCTCATTATTGAAAAGGCCGAAGAGTGCTGACAACCCTGTCAACCTCTAATACATACCACTCCTCGGAGAAGATATGTAGCTGTCAAGGAGCTTGCCCTAAAGTCATAAGCTAGGCACTAAAACACATGATTTCATCTGTCTGAAGTTTCTTTCTACCTTTATCCCATGGCACTGTGTCACTTAGGGATAATTATGAGCTCACCAACTCTTTTTTCCCCTTGACAATGTGTCACTTAGTGATAAATACAAAGTTATTGGCTGCTAAATGACATTCAAACCTTGCATTCACTCTCTGATGGGGAGTGAATCCATCTAGTGATGTAGGCTGAGTGATGTGGTTTTTATTTGTAGGTTAGGGTCTTATGACATTGTTTTCTTCTGAGAAACATGAAGGTAAGCCCATGAATATAAAGAGGTTTCTTTCTATCTCATTTTCAGCAGCACTAGTCTGAGAAAGAGCTGTGCTGAAAGGCTCCTCAATATCTTAATGGCATCTGATATTTTTTATTCAACCATTCCAGTGCCAATTCTTTGTAAATCTTTAGAGTTTAGGCCTGATAATCTAGACCCCTTGTTAGTTTCACACCTTTTTCTGTCCTCAGAAAATAACACAAATAATCTGTTGGATTGCTATGAGGATTATTTTTTGGAGGTGATTTTTTTTCCAATTTTTGAACTCTGAACTAATTTTGACAGATGATTTTAATGTCAGACCTGATATGGATGATATATCCCTTTTCCACCATTTTATCTTCCATTAAGTGTCCAAGCATTTCAAGTTTACAGTCTGTTTATTGGTGGGGTTATAAATTAGTTAACTTGAGAAGCTGAGGTAAGGTTTGCTTTAATAGGTTGTAAATCAAGAGTCAGAAGTTACAGAGAAAGTGAATTCTTGTGTTAGAGTCACAGTGTATTGCTAAAAAGAACCAACTCAAGCTGTGGTCCCCTGAGTCCAGAGTTTAGGCAAAGATTCAAGTTGCAGAACAAAGAAGCAGATCCAGCACATAGATCTAGAGATAGGCAGAGTTGTTTCCAACAAAGGAAAAAAAGAACTTGGAGGTTGTTATATACTGTTATTATTGGCTCCAGATATTGGTTTTAAAGGAATTGATACCTTCTCCTCTCAAGAGCAATTGACCACATCTGGTCTGCTTATCATGGCTGCTGATGTTCTTGGGTTTGATACCCAATCATGATCAGGCCCTTCATTACCTGAATCATGCCCCTTCTTCTCAGGCTTATTGTTCCTGGGAGCTGCCTCAGCTATCTAGTTGAATGTTGGGTCCTCAAGCTGATAGTCCATGTGGTCTGCCTGCTTAGCTGCAACATCAACTTCAGAGATCATAATACAGTTTAATTGTTATCTAGCTAGTTATCTCAATGTCTTACCACTACAAAAACAAAGGAATCAATAATGGGATCCGGAGGAAATGAGCTTAATTGGCTGGTAAATTCAACCTAATCATTCTAAATGTTCAGTCCTAGGTGATTAAATAGCATAATTCATTTCCTGGATCTCAAGGGCACTAGTTCATCAATTATGGGCTGAACATACATTTCACTAATCAAACAGCTTTTAAAGTTGCCTCTTACTCAAAAAGATGATAATTTATTTCTTTTTTTTCTGAGTAAAATGGTCAGAAAATAAGATCAGAAAAACGAGGACCTGATTGCTTTCTAAAGAAGGGCTCTCATACGATAGTTTGAAAAATGTGCAATATCAAGTACAGTTTTTCAGCACATTTAGCAAACTCCATCTTAACAATTTGGGTAGTTTAAGTGAATGATGCCAACAAAGCTTTACACATATACATTGATCTCCAGTTATTTTGAGATTCCCAGCTCTAAATTTTCTGCATCCCAGTTTTATAAAGAACATGTCAGAATGAAGGTCCAATTACAACTATAAGACATTAAAAAAGTCTTACCGTCTCTTACAAGTATTTGATGCCATGAAAAGGGCTATTTATACTGCAATATCAAATATAAGCACCAACTCACTGCAAGAAACAAACCAACTAATGTACAGCACAGCTGCAGTTATTTAAAAAAAACCCCAAAAGTGCACCACAAAAATGGAAGATTAGACTGGGAAATAAGATCAGCAAGTTGAGATCAGATGGAAGCAAGCTAGAACAGATGAAAGAAAAGCAGCTGAAAAGTAAGAAGACTAAAGAATACTTAATCAAGAAATACCACTTAGAAACAAAGAAGATCAAGGAAGCACTGGAAATAATAAAGCAACACATAAAAGCTATAGCCAAGAAGATCAATAGATATGAAGCTCAAATTGCAAATTATAGGCAGAACCTGCAATTTCATTCCTGTTGTGTACTGGGTTTGTTGCGCAGGAATGAAGACGAGGCAAGTGAGTTCAGCAAAATCATGGTTTATTGCTTGCAGGATCTGAACTGGAGAACAGGGCTGCAGATGCCACAATTTATACCCTGGCCCCTAGGCGGCGGCCAATAGGTTTGAAGCAACCTATTGCTGCCCTAGGGGCAACCAATAGCAGTGCAGGAGATGGGTTGTCTGAGGAGCTGGGAGCCGTTAGCTAGCTTCCCTGCTCAAACAGCCTTCCAGCAATTACCACGTGGTGTTCCCTTAACAAAGCAAGCCCAATACATTACACCCCTCCCCCTAGAACGAATAACATTATAGCAACAACAGAAAGTAATTACAACAATACAAATTACAAGGTTTAACAATGGTGTGAAAACAGGTTTCCACTTAGCAGCTCAATAAGGCACTTACAACATCATAGCTTCATTGTTCAGGACAATCTTGTAGGTCAACAGGCATTACAAAAAGGTACAACATTATAACTTTATTATTTCTGAACATAATCTTGCAGATAAGCAGGAGGTTTGTGAGCCCTTGTGGAATGCCTGGGGGACCCAGGTACTTCCTGGTCTACCAGCTTGCCCACCGGGCTGGGTAGACCAGTGTCTCTTAGTTCGAGCAATTCAGGATGGTTCGGTGCTCTCTGGCTGGCCTTTCCAGGTTGGCCTACCCCAGAATCAGTTTGTTCGGCAGAGTTAGCACAGCAGCTGTGTAACTCAGGTTGGCTTTCTCCATCAGGGGACCCTTGTTGCACTTCCGGGTTCCCCTCCTCTACGGCCAACTCCCCATTGCTTTGGCTGTTTAAGCCTTCAGAGTCTATGTCTGGATTGGCCTGGCTGCCGGTTTGTGGCCCTAGGTGACTTATGACTTATGACAAAGTCCTCGCTTTGTGGCCGTTCTGGGAAATGCTTCCTAAGCCTATCGATGTGGCGCCAGACAACTCACTCACCCTCTAGGCCTACTTCGTAGGACAGAGGGCCTGAGGTTTTAGTGATTTTCCCTGGCACCCACAAATTCCCATGCCCATAGTTCCTGGCCCACACCCTGTCGCCCACTTGCAGCCCCCTCAGGGTTTTGGGGTGAGAGGCTTCTGCTGCCACCCAGTCTAGGTGCAACCTGTCCAGTTTTGTGATTAATTGCCTCCCCCAGCGCAGCTCTGCTGGGCTTTTTCCTGTAGCCATGCATGGCGTGGAATGTCGGGAAAGCAAAAAATCTGCCAGTCTGTGGTGCCAGTCCCCAGTCACTATACGCTTCAGTGACTCTTTTGTGGTGCGAACCATGCATTCGGCTTGATCATTAGTAGATGGGTGAAATGGGGCCGATGTTGCATGACTAATTAGGTTCGCTCTCAGAAACGCCTGAAATTCAGTTAGAATTTTTGTTCAGTTAGATTCTTTTATATTCAATCCAATTCTTATCAGTCATAATTTCTTCATATTAGTCATCTAACTGTCTAAATTTTTCCATTTAGGTACATCATCCCAATATTTTATGTCATGGATTATAAAAATACTATACTTTTATATCTGTCTTATAGTATCTGGATATAACATCCTTTTTAATCAGTTTATATTTTACTTATATATTAATAAAAGTTACATCAACCTACTATTTTAACATTTAATATATTATAAAACATACTATATTACTTAAATCTCATTATCCTTCTTGTTGTAAGGCCCGTTTATGTTCGAAATTTTCTGTTCTATTAGCTATATTCAAACAAATGTTTATTCACGTAATAGTCCATCTGGTAGGGAAAGTCAAATCTCTTGTATCTGTCTCTGATCTTCTTTTGCCAAGTAATTTTCCAAGTTGATGTAATTTAATTACCCAACAGCTTCTGTATTTTTACAAATGTTGTTGGGAATACAAAAGATAAAGTAAGTACGATAAATTCTTTCTGTCCCCCAAACTTCAATGGTTCTCCTAATAATTCCATTTTTCTTGTTGTATCAGAACCTTGTAGATTTTTTCCTGTTTGTCTCAAATTGTAATTCTTTCCTTTGTTATTTCATCAATTTGATCATACTCTTCTAGTTTGTAATCTGCTGTCTGATTTTTTTGTTCCTTTGTTGTTATTTCCTGAGTATTTTTTAACTGTAGATTTAGATTGGAAATATGCTTATTTAAATCCTCAAATTTGTTTCGAATTTTGTCATGGTTTGAGTCTATTGTCATTTGTATTTGTCCTAACATTACATATATTTCCTCCAGGAAAGTATTTATCTTGCCTTGAAATATTGCTTCTGGAGGCCCTTGATTTTTCAGGCTAAGTCCTTCAGGAGAAAATATTGAATGTGGCATCCTGTCATTTTTAAAAACTAATACTAATACTACTACTAATAATAAAGTTGGAAGGGACCTTGGAGGTCATCTAGTCCAACCCCCTGCTCAGGCAGGAAACCCTATACCATTTTGGACAAATGGCTGATATCCATGTCATCTCCCCCCTTCAAATAATCTTTCATCAATGTTTTAATTCCAAAGTCAATTTATCAGCCAGTCAAAATTACAGATTCAGTATATTAAGCCAGTTTAAATCATTGTACAATACATGAAATGTAAAAATAGTGGATTGATGTAACTTTTATTAATATAAGTGAAATAGAAACTGATTTAAAAGGATGTTATACCTAGATATTATAAGATAGATAATAAGTACAGGATTTCTATAATGCATGATAGGGAAAATTTGGATATTTAGATGACTAACATATGGAGAAACTATGACTGCTAAGAATTGGATTGAATATAAGGGAAATTAAGCTTAAACAAAAATTATGAAAATAGAATGCATGGTGAATTAATGAGATGATGGTTATAAGAATAATATAAGTTAACAAAAATGCTATACATAGAGATTATTATTTGTACAAATATAAAAATGTGTTTATATTTAACCATTTATATATTGAAAATATTAAGAATTACATTTTGTTTAAGGTTGAAGAAGGAGAATATAAATGGGAGAAGGGAAGATCAAAGAAATCTATTGTTAATTAATATAATAATTATGGAATTATCAAACTTAATAATTACTGATTGTTAATTGATTATTCTTTTTTTTCTTTTATTAAAACATCAACCAAGACAACACACTGTACACTAGGCACTGGAGATTGTCATAGTTAAACCAATAAAATATTATGCATATAAAAAAAAAGAAATATAATTTGCCTGCAGACAAGAACTGGTGGAGCCATAAAGTAGAGAAAGTCAGAAAATGAAGAAGTTAAATTGCTCTGGGACTTTAGAATTCAAACAGACAGGCACCTGCCACATAACAGTCTGGACTTAACAATTGTCGATAAGAAAGACAAAAAAGTCTGGATGGTGGATGTGGCTATGCTTGGAGACAGCAGAATAGAAGAGAAAGAAATGGAGAAGTTCTTAAGTGTAATCCCAAAACAACTGGAGCACCACTTGAACGCCATTGACATCGACAAATTCACCATCAATCAATTGCAAAAGGCAGCATTACTTGGAACATTTTACATCCTGTGACAATATCTGTAACATCATCAAACATCCAGATCTGCCTATCCCAGGTCCTTGGTAAGAACTCGATAGGTAGACAAAAATGCCAACCCCAATCTGAAGATCTGGCTGGCTGACTGTGTGATAAACAATATAACACCATCAAACATCCACATCTGCCTATCCTAGGTCCTTGGAAAGCACTTGATAGGTAAACAAAAATTCCAAATCCAGTCTGAACATCTGGCTGACTGTGGGACAAACAACAACAATAATAAACAACTATATGCCAAATACTAAAGAACTAAACATTAAATGAGCTTCTTGATTGGATCTTCTAACAAAATATTCTAACTATGGAGGAAAAAAAACAGAATGAGACCTAGATATTGAAGATTTGATCAACATAACATTCTGCATGACTTGATAGAACAATACTTCTTATGGCCAAAGGGATCCCTCTGTGCTGACTTCATTTATTTGAAAGGAGAATTTGATATAATTTGGCGAGAAAGATTGTGGAGAAAATTAATTGGAATTTTGATAATCACTTAACTCTATACAGTCTGATCATTTTATTCACTGAAAAGTTTTACACACAAGTAAAATATAATGCCAATGGAGTCCTTACCAATCTTATTCCTATCACACTGGGTATTAAATAGGGCTACATTCTTGTCCTACCTATTTTTAATTTAACTGTAAATACAGGCTCTATCAAGTAATATATTGCACTTCCCTGATTTATCACTTGGACCTATCTCCCTGATATTATATGTCAATAATGTTGCCATTCTTTCTTAATCTAAAGTACTTTCCAGCAGAATCTTTTACCTTTTTCCATTGAAAAAGCTTACAACTAATCCAAAATGAAGGCATCCTATTCACTAAAAGATGTTCTAGTTGCCAACATAAATAACAAATGAATGGCATTCAAATAAATGAAACAAACTAATTTCCTATTAATTAATCCTTTTTTTGAAAACAATAAATTTATGACATTTCATCTTGCACACTGAGGGCTTCAAAAGCAATAGATATGTTAATTGTCAAGACGTTTTTCCTGGGAGCTGTTGTAAACAATTCAGTTAAAGTTCTTGAGAATTATTCTCCATTTTCTCAATTTATCTTTAATGCTTCACTGAGATTTGAATTAGGATCTCCTAGAGAAAGCTATGTATAAATGCTTTTTGGATCATAAGCAGATCTACAGTTTAAATCCAACAGAAGAGAATATCTGTAGCTCAGGGTTGAACTATAGGTTTATTGGTACTCTCTGAGCTTGGTTGTTTTCTTGCAGACATTTCTTTACCAAATGATGAATACTAGATGGGAGTGGGGGTAGAGAATTCCTGGAAACCTGACACTCAGACAAATCAGCCATCAACAGGCACATAGACACAAATAATATCTACTTACCATTCAAAAGAGACAATCAAAAAGCCCAAAAGGAAAAAAAAATCCAAATCACTTCCTCACCAGCAATCAATACTCAGATGAGCAGAGATTAACACCAATATTAACATTAAACCAACAAGAGGTAAACAATACTCTAATCAAGAAACTACCAACTCAGGGTTTGCCATCACAGCTGCCGTGGATGCTGGAAGATGAGCTCCATCTTCCATGTTCAATTTTGTTCTGCTGGGGGACCCTGGCAAGGGTTGAAAGTCACCCTGTAGGGGTGATGAGCAAGGAGGGGACCCCCACTTGATTGGAGAAGGGCAGCAGCCCTTTGGCTTGATCTGGGGCAGCCCTCCAAACTGGCGAAGGAAAGACTGGCCCTAGCAATGTGGCTCATCACTGAGCTGCAGACAGCCAAAGTCAAACTTACCATTAAGCACTTCTAAAGCAATATGGATAAAACTGGGTGAGATCTGTTCTTCTCTTTAAGATCTTAAGTATTTTCTTTTTCTGTAAAAGCTGCCCAAAGTATCTTTTCCCTGTGTGAGGAGAGAGGAAAGGGAAATTCTATCCCACCCTCTAAGAACAGTGGCGACTGAATACCCAGGGCAGTTAAAACACTAAAAGAACAATTTTAATCTAATGGTTTATATGTTTCTGAAATTTGGGAACCAAAAGTTTTCTTATTTTTACTGGAGACTTTTGTTTTTATCTACAAAAAAGAAATAAAACTGGAAAAAGGATTATAAAAATTTTGGACTTAAAAAACTTTAAACAGCATCGGTGACATCTTGTGGTGAGATTTGGTAACACAACTTCTTACTACCTAAAAGAGACTTGACTTGAAGCCCAGACATCAGATAAAACTCTTTCGACCTTGATAGATACCACCTGTGAGAAATTCAGCTGTAAAGAGAATTTCTGGGCGGCATAACTGGCCTGCTTGAACTATGAATGTAAACCTTTACTGACTTTTCAGAACTATATGCGGGGAATTGCTTTCCTATTTCTTTATCTGAGGAACATTGGTTATTACATGAGATGATGAGATACCTTGGATTATAAAATTTTACTTGACAAACAACTTCTACTATAAAGACCACCTACAATACATAAAATAGAGGTCCCATACCTAGTTATAAAATTATTTTTAATGTCTGATTTTAAAATCCTCAGCACACTATTAAGAGAATATGGATGAAGATCAGGGAAAGATTCTTTCCATGCTGAAAGCAATACATGAAACCATTCTTTCAACTTGTGACAAAATAAGACCTAACATAAAAGAACAAGATGCCAACTTACATATACAAACCCAAATTTTGACAACAACTAAAGAACTAACAATGCAGAAGATAACAGAAGAAGTGGAGCAATCAAATACTAAGACAGAGGACCAACAATTGACCAACAAATCCAGTTAATGGAAAATCCAGAAAAGGGAGTGACAATGCTGAAAATGGAAAAGACTTTCTATATAAATCAAAAGAAATTTGAGGAGAAAGACGAACAGATTAAATGGAAGATAAACATACCAGGATAATTATGGGAAATTGGAATAATAGGGAGATGATCTAATGAACACAAATGGGCTAGCCCATCCAAAAAAATGGCAATTAAATGGTGTCTCTTATTTCAAATAATATATATAATAATAGAGGGAGATCTATTTGATGATTTAAAAGCATTGACATGAAAGGCTAGTTGGCAAAGGAAGAAAGCCAGAATAAGGCTGAAAAAAATGGGGTTTTGATTTATTAGAGGGGATTTCATATTACTAATTAGAGGGTTAAAGGGAGAAGTTGAGATAAAGGGAATTTTGGTCATTAAATTTAAAATATTTGGAAATTAGTTGAAAATAAGGATTCTATTTGTTTAATATTTAAAAATTAGACCCAAAAGAAAAAAATATGAATATATTTGGTTTATTGATTAACCCAGACAATATATATATAATGGTTTTGATTTATTGAAGGGGATACTGTATTATTATTATTTTTATTGAAAGGTTTTAAAATACATTTTAGAATACAAAAAAGGAAAAACAGAAGAAAAAAACCCTCCTCCCTCCCCTCTCCCCAACCCCACCCTACCCTCCTCTCCCCTTCCCCGACTTCCCAGAGCTGAATACAGGGTATAAAAATACAAACAAACATAATCTAAAATATGCTAACAACAATAAAACATTAAAGTCTATCACACTTTAACTCTCCATCGTTAAAATAATAACAAAATAACTACTAGCTAATACATCATATAACTCCACTACTTATTCAAATGCTAAATGAAACTTTTTAGTCCCATATTTGTTCTGGATATAATCAATCCATCTCCTCCATTCCACAATATATCTCTGTTGCGATTGATCTTTCAAATACGCTGAAATCTTCGCCATTTCCGCCAAATTAGAAACTTTTAAAGTCCACTCTTCTATAGTCGGCAGTTCTTCCTTCTTCCAATATTGCGCTACTAAAAGTCTCGCTGCCATAATTAAATTCAACATCAACTTAATATCTATAACAGTAGTATCTGTAATAATACCCAATAGAAACAATTGCGGAGAGAACTTTATCCTTTTCTTAAATATCTTTTGCATATTCCACCAAATTTTAATCCAAAAAGCTTTAACCTTTTTACATGTCCACCATATATGAAAATACGTTGCGTCCTCACAACCACACCTCCAACATTTGGGCTGACAATTCGGATACATACTTGCTAATTTTTTAGGATCTAAATGCCATCTATAAAACATTTTATAAATATTCTCTCTTAAATTTTGGGCCTGTGTAAATTTTACATTTCTAACCCAGATCTTTTCCCAAGTATCCATTGTTATGACTTCTTGAAAATTTTGAGCCCACTTTATCATACAGTCTTTAACGAGTTCCGTTTCTGAATCAATTTCTATCAATGCATTATATATCCTTTTTATATGTGCTTGTCCTTGATCTCTAATTTGCTTTACCAAATTTTCGTCAGTCATCGAACAACCAGTCTTCTGGTCCTCTTTCCATCTAGCCTGTAATTGCCCATACTGGAACCAAGTTTGTACAATCTTTTCTTCTTTTAAAATATTATATGGCTTTAATTGCCATACATTCCTTTATAAACTTAAAATTTCCTTATATGTAGTCTCATCATGTTTAAATCCCACATTTATATTTTCTATTGCATGTTTAGGTATTGCCCAAATGGGTATCTTGTAGCTTAACTTATGTCTATACTTTGTCCAAACTCGCAACAGAGCACACCTTAAAATGTGTGTCTTAAACACACTATCCACCTTCTTTTCATACAATAAATATGCATGCCAACCAAATAACAAATCATGACCCTCAAGATTTAATAATCTCCCTTGTGTTAAATTAAACCAGTCACTTATCGCTGACAAAGCAGCAGCCTCATAATATAATTTCAAATTAGGCATTTTAAGACCACCTCTTTCACGCGTATCTTGCATTATCTTAAATTTAACTCGTGGTTTTTTTCCTGCCCAAACAAATTTATTAATTCCTTTTTGCCATTCCTCCAAATTTAAATCCTTTTTAAGTATAGGTATCATTTGAAATAAAAATAAAAATTTTTGCAAAACATTTATTTTCACTGCCGCTATTCTTCCCAATAAAGACAATTCTAGTTTTTTCCAACTATCTAATTCTTTTTGTATTTTTCCCCATAACATTTCATAATTATTTTTATATAACTTCACATTTGAGGCTGACAGATATATCCCCAAATATTTAATCCTTTTAACTATTTCAAATCCCGTTAATTCTTCTAAAACAGCCTTTTGTGATACTGTCATATTTTTAGACAATATTTTAGTTTTTTGTATATTGATCTTAAATCCAGAAACTTTCCCATATTGCATTATTATCTCCATCAATTCTACAACCGAATAATCTGGCTGGGTTACTGTAACAACCAGATCATCTGCAAACACCCTCAGTCTATAGTCCTGATCTCTTATTTGAACTCCCCTAATTTTTTCCGAATCATGTATTTTAATCAGTAATATCTCCAATGTTAAAACAAATAATAAAGGTGACAACGGTCACCCCTGCCTTATGCCTTTTTCAATATTATATGGTTCAGTCAAGCTATTGTTAACTATTATACGGGCTGTTTGCTTTTGATATATCGCCCTAATTGGTTGTAAAAATTTATCCCCAAATTCCATTTTCTCTAATACTTTCATCAAAAATTGCCAATCCAGTTGATCAAAGGCTTTTTCAGCATCCAAAAAGATCAACGCTGCAGGGATCTGGTTGTTTCTTTCCAAAAATTCCAATAAGTCTACAATATGTCTCACATTATTCATTTGTCTACCACTTATAAATCCAGTTTGATCACCATGAATCACTTGTTGTATTACCCTCATTAATCTATTAGCTAGGATTTTTGCAAATATTTTATAATCGGTATTCAAAAGTGATATTGGCCTGTAATTTTTTGCTTGAGTGGTATCCTGATCTTCCTTCGGAATCAAGGAAATAAAAGCAGTCTTCCAGGATGGGGGCACCCCCTCCTCCCATTTGAATTGTCTTAAACAATTCTCTTAAAGGTTTCACCATTTCACCACTTTTAATTGTTTAATTGCTAAAAAAAATTCTTCATCAGTTATCAATTGATTCATCCCTTCTTTTTGTCCATGCCGGCCACATGACCACGGAGATGTCCTCGGATAAGCGCTGGCTCTTCAGCTTTGAAATGGAGATGAGTACCGGCCCCTAGAGTCAGAAACGACTAGCACACATGTGCGGAGGAACCTTTACCTTTACCTTTAAGAACAGGAATATTAGCTTTTTTCAAATAATCATCTATGTCTTCATCTCTAATCTTATCTCTAACAACTTAGAATAAAAGTCAACAAAAGTCTTTTTAATAAGATTCTGCTGGTACACTACTTTACCCTTATGTTCTATTCTATCTATATTAGAAGCCCTTTGCTTCTTCCTTAACAAATAAGCTAACCATCTACCTGGCTTATTCGCATTACAAAAAGTGTTATGTCTAGCATACCGTAAATTAGTTGCCACTTGATCTGCCATTAACTTATCAAACTGACCCCTTAATAAAGTAATTACCTCTTTGATCTTCCCATCAGATGGATTCAAAATTAAAGCCTTTTCTTTTTCCTTAATTTCATCCTCTAATTCCTTCCTCCTAAATTCCAATTTGCATCTATGTTTATTGTTCAGGTATATTAATACACCTCTCATATATGCTTTACTTGCATCCCAAACCATCTCAATAGAAGTACCTTTATCCATATTAATTTGGAAAAATTCCTTCAGCTATTTTTTACACTCTTCCACATTTTCCTGATATCTAAACAAATTTTCATTTAAACGCCATGACCGTCTATCTCCATTATCTTTTTCTATCTCTAACCATACTCGACTATGATCAGATATAGTTCTTGAACAAATCTTAATCTTCTTAATCCTAGAAAAAAAATCATTGGTAATTAATACAAAATCAATCCTAGAAAAAGTTTGATGCCTATCGGAGAAAAAAGTAAGAAAAGTCTTTTTCTTGCAAATTCCTCTCTCTCCACACATCTCTCAATTCCAGGTCATCCTTCATCTCAAAAAAAGATTTAGGCAGTTTAGCATGACTTGGGATGCTTTTAAAAAGACCCCCTTGTCCATTTGTACATCCAAAACACCATTCTAATCTCCCATAAAAATACAAGATTTATAATCCCACTGGGTAATCTTACTGTGTAATAAACTGTAAAAATCTCCTTGTTGTTGATTAGGAGCGTACAGTCCGACCAAAAGCGTTTTCTTGCCTTCTATTAACAGTTCAATCATAACATATCTTCCTTGACTATCTGCTTCAATTAAAGTCACTGTCAAAGTATTCTTAACATAAATAACCACTCCATTTTTCTTATCAGTCGCAGAAGCAATAAACTGCGTGCCCAACCTCAAGTTTATCAAATACTTTTGATCCGATGCTCTAATATGTGTTTCTTGCAAGCAAATAACATCATTTTTAAATTGCTTTAAGTATTGAAATACTTTCTTTCTCTTGTGTGGTGAGTTTAGACCATTAACATTCCAGGTTAGAAGCTTTGTCGCCCTTTTTTGCGACCTGAAGCTTTTGGAGCGCCTCTTCCAAAATCACCTGCACTCTCTTAGGTCGCGCTCCTCCCACTGCTTCACTGTAAGTAGGTTTTTGAGGTGCCATCATAACTCTTTGGTGTTCTTGCTCTTGTCTCATTCGTCTAGCAGCAGCACGTGTCATTCTTTGGTCTCTAACCTCCTCCGATGGTACTGAAATTTGATCCACTCCTGTAACTTTCTGGAATTCTCCATCTTTCTGCTGCAGAACTCCTTCAGCATCTTGTATGTTCTCACTTTGTGATTGACACTCTCCTTCACCATTCTTCTTTTTAGATTCCAAGAGTGGTATAGGAACTGCTTTTAAAACGTTAGCATAAAAATCACGTGCCTGTAACACTGTAAGAAGACGATGTCTCGTACCTGCATATATCACCACCATACCCACTGGAATCTCTTATCTGAACTGAATATCCCGTCTTCTTAATTCTTCTGCCAGAAAAGCAAACTCCTTCCTTCTCCTTAAAATTCTTGGAGGGATCTCTTTTAAAATTAAAACTTCTTGCTCTGCAATTGCGAATTTACTATTATAAAAAGCTTGAATAACCTCATTTCTAATTGCTCTCTTTGTAAAATAAACCACCACATCTCTGGGTAATTTCCTTTGTCTTGCAATCCAGGAATTAACACGGAATATTTTATCTATATCCAGCATAATGTCTTCTGCTGAACGCCCCAAAATGTCTTCCAGGGCTTCTGAAACCACTTTTTTCAAATTCTCCTTAGAATCCTCCTTCAAACCTCTAATTCTCACAGCGAACTCCATCTCTCGGTACTGCACCAAGGTTAAATCATCATCAATCTTATCCATCACAGTTTCAGCCTCTGTCATTTTAGCATCTAATCTGATATTATTTTGGCTGAGATCTTCCACTCTCTCGTCCAAATGTTCTATACAAAGAGCCATGCCTTGAAATGCCAGTAAAATGTCTGCCCTCATTTCTGTTAGCTTCTCCTCCATAAGTTCAGCTAATTGTTGGGATTGCTTTTTCAAAGCCTCTTGCAAAACATCCTGCAAATCTTTTACTGTGAAAGCTGGTGCAGGTGCAGGTGCAGGGGGAGGGGGCATTAAAGCCTGTAATGAAGATTGCTGCACCGGGGAAGCCCCCATGCTTCTAGGAACTTTAGATGATTTGGCAGCCATTTTCACCCACTCAATTCTGTTGCGCACTTTCACTTTAAAAAAATCTCCACAAAGTCCACTGAGTTAAAGATCATATACTTGCTTTAACATGAGTCTCCTGTACAGCTCTGCCTGCATCCAAGTAATCCAAAGTTCACTCTCACTGGCAGGGATGGTTGCTGCGTCCTGCTCTGCTCCAAAAGCCCTGGAGCAGAGGCGTCCCAAGGTCCAGAGCAAACTCAGGCTTCAGGGGGGCTCAATCCTTCGACCACCAGAGTTTCAACTCTGGCGGTCCGGGAGAGCTCTACCCCTGCCTGGGCGCTCACCCCCTCCTCTTCTCCCGAGGAGGGGGCTTCTGAGCCACCAAAACAGCTGATCGTCACTGTTTTCAGTGGTTCTACGGGGGGGCTGACAGCCTAAATGGCTGCCGGCAACGGAGCCTTGCCACCCAGAAGTCCGATACTGTATTATTAATTAGATGATTTAATATGGTGGGAAATAGATAACTTTTAGAAACCAGAACAAGACTATACTCGAATAGATAAGATGTGTATTTTGAATGTTAGATTCTGTTATGAATTGAGATAAGGGAAACTTTGTTTACCTAAAGCCTGGAAATTATAAATATCAACTGTTAAATTTGAATATTGATGGAAAACAAAAATTGGGAAAAAACCAACAACAGGACATTGATTGCCTATAAAGATTGAATGTAAAAGTAATTAAGATATGTATAAGCTAAAATTTATTGATAAATGTAATAATGATGTTTTTACTTAGTTGATATAATAAGAACTGTATTAGCTTAAATACGAGGTAGTAGATATTAAGGGAAAAAGAAGGGAAATATTTGATGTTGTAACTTGAGATTTGTACTAAAGATTTTTGTATATTATTGAACTACCCAGCCACCACATTGCTTTTTAAATACCTAAATGTAAAATTAGAAAACTAATAAAATATTATTAAAAAGAAAACAGAAACTACCAACTCAGATAAACAAGGCGTCAGTAAACAACAATCTAATCAAGGAACCACCAAGAACACTCCACCAAAAGGGCAAGCCACCAATATATAAATAGAGAATAAACTCCACTCTCTTTTGATGACATTATCTAGTTTATAAAAAAGTTTTCTGCACCTCTTTGCTGCTGTCTAGTTTTTGTCTACACTTTTGTAGCACAGCTCAAAGAGCCCTACTCCCAGTTTCTTATATTGGCCAAATAGAAGTAAAGGTCATAACACTGAGGGCCAATGGGGACACATGATAATTTGAAAGTCTGTTGTAAGCATTCAGTGAAAGTGACAGCCATGGCAAGGGGGAACATGCTTTCACAGAATGGCTGATAAAGATTGGATAATTATATGTATGCAATTTCCAGTTAGGAAATGTAAATTAAACAAACTACAAAGATCATTATTTGATATCATGATTAATCCTTGTCAGCCTTTATCCTCCTTATGTCTTTTTTCCCCTGCTTAAATTGAAACAATGATGATTCTGGGTGCTAGTGCACCTTCCTCTATATTTTTTTATTTAAATACTTTTTAATATGTATAATGAGGTAGGAGATCAGGCAGGTGGCAAATATAAGCCCCCTTTGGGCACATTAGGATCTATGGGCACCACAAACAATAGTGATATGATCTCATATGACACTGATCAATAAATATTTGGTTTGGACTTCCGGCTTGACATCGTGGCACTACAGATGCATGAAGACGGGGCTCCATCTTTCACGTGTGAATTCTCTCCGCTGGGGGTCCCTGGAAAGGGTCAAAAGTTGCCCTGTAGAGGCGATGAGCAATGAGGGGACCCCCGTTGATTGAAGGAGGGCAGCAGCCCTTCCATTTGATCTGGGGAAGCCCTCCAAACCGGCGGGGGAAGGACTGGCCATATTAATATAGCCGATCACAAAACTACTGACAGCCGAAGTCAAAAGCACCACCAAGCAACTTTCAAGCACCAGGGATGAAACTGGGTGAGACCTGATCCTCTCTTTAAGATTCTAAGTTTTATTTACTGAAAAAGCTGCTCAAAGCATATTTCCCCCTGTGAGGAGAGAGGGAAGGGAATTTTTACCCCACCCTCTAAAAAAAGTGGCAACTAACTATCCAGGGGAAACAGAGCAACTATAAGATTAATTTTAATCTAATTGGATATATATTATTTTGAAACTTGGGGATTAAAAGTGTTCTTTTTTCTTATTGGAGACTGTTTTTTTAAAAAATAAGTCTTGAAAAAACGCCATATAAGTTGTGGACTTAAAAAGCTATAAAATGACATTGGTGACATCTTCTGGTGAATTATGGTATTATAATTTGTTATTGCCTAAAAGAAACTTGGCTTGAAGTCCACACTTCAGATAAAATTTGTTTGACCTTGACAGCTACTAACTTGGAAAAACCCAGCTGCAAAGAAAGGATTTCTGGGCAGCTGATCTGTGTGGCAGGGATGATGTACTGTTTTGGAAGCTGGCCTGCCTGAACTATGAACGTAAACTTTTACTGACTCTCAGAACTATGCTTGGGGAACTGCTTTCCTATTTCCATGAATGAGAAGCATTTATTATTACACAAGATGATGGAACACCTTGGATTATAAACTCTTACTTGATAAACAATTTCTATTATAAAGACCACCTGTAAAACTACCTATAAAATGTGGAATAGATGTCCCATACCCAGTTATAAAAAACAAAAATTATTTTTAATGTTTGATTCTAAAGTCTTCAACTTTACATATTATTAAGAAAATATGGATGAAGATCAGGAAAAAATCCTTTCCATCTTGAAATCAGTACTTGAAACTATACTTGCAGCTTGTGATAAAATAAGAAACGACACAAAGGAAGAATGTTCTAATTTAAATATACAAACCTGGATCTTGATTACAAGCAAAGAAGTAACAACACAGAAAACAAAAGGAACATTGGAACAATGAAACACTAAAACAGAGGACCCAACTGACCAACAGACCCAGCCAACTGAAAAATCAGAAAATGGAGTGACAACATTGAAAATGGAAAAGACTTTTCACAAATCAAGAAATCAGAATATATTTGAGGAAAAGAAAGAAGAACAGACTGAATGGAAGATAATCAGGACAATTGTGGGAAATTGGAATAGCAGGGAGGAAGTTTAATGAATACCAATAGGTTTGTTCTTCCAAAAAACATCAACCAATGGTCTTTCTTTTTCCAAATAATAAGTATAAAAATAGAGGGAAAACTATTTGATGATTCAAAGGCACTGAAATGGAAGGTGAGCTGGCAAAGGAAGAAAGCCAGAGTAAGGCTGAAGAAAATAACGGCGTTGACTTATTAGAGGGGATATTATATTACTATGATATTAGTATAGTATAGTATAGTATAGTATAGTATAGTATAGTATAGTATAGTATAGTATAGTATAGTATAGTATTGTATTGTATTGTATTGTATTGTATTGTATTGTATTGTAACATTATACTTAAATAGATAAGAAGTGTAACCAGAATATTAGACTCTGGTATGAAAAGAGAAAAAGGGAAAAGTTGAGATAAGGGAAGCTTTTGGTCACCTAAATATAAAGTACTTGGAAATCATAAATAATATTGCTTTCTTGAATATTGATGGGAAATTAAAATTTGGGGGGAAAAAGCAAAAACAGGATATTGTTTATACAAGGATATTAAGTGCAAACGCAATCAAGATATGTATAGGCTAAAAATTATTGATAAATTTAACAAAAATGTTTTTATTTAGTTGATAACAATAAGAACTGTATTAGCCCAATATGAGATAGCAGATATTAATGGAAAAAGAGAGGAAATATTTGATGCTGTAATATGAGATTTATACTAAAGACTTATATACACTATTGAATTATTGTTCAACCCAGTCATCACATTGCTTTTTAAATATCCAATATTATAAATAAATAATAAATAAATAAATAAATAAATAAATATAAAAGGCTTTACACTTCAACATGAGCAGCAAAAAACAGAACAAGTATAGCTTTATAACACAATATCAACCAAATAGTAGCCTAGTGATGACATTCAAAAAGAGAAAACTAAAATACTTAAATCTATTTTAAATAACTATTAAGACCGACCACAAAATGGTTCAAAGTAGAGTTCCTTAATAAAGTTTCAGCACTTGGCTTCTCCTCTCCTCTCCTCCTCTCCTCTCCTCCTCTCCTCTCCTCCTCTCCCATCCTATGCTACCCTACCCTACCCTACCCTACCCTACCCTACCCTATCCTACCGTACCCTACCGTACCCTACCGTACCCTATCCTATCCTATCCTATCCTATCCTATCCTATCCTATCCTATCCATTTTACTGAATGGAAGATGTAATCTGTTTAGGGACTGTTGTGAATAAGTATTGGTTATGGATTAATTAGAAGTAACTGCTACATTAACACATATAGAAATCTCCTAAACCAAGTTCCTAAAGCAAGCTATGAGCTGTCATCAGATGATTACAGCTCAGCATGATGTTTTTTCTTGGAAATAATGAATATGAGAAGAAATATATTTAAAACCTCTGATTAAATAACAAAATCCCAATCCTAAGTGGTAGTAAGGTGGTGGTAAATGAAAAAAAGTAAACATGAAATGTAATAAAACTCTGAATACATTAGCTGATTGCACAGTAATCTTCATGGACCAGCCGCAGTCTCAGAATGAATTCAGGTGCTTTGCATTGATTTGACTTAAGTTAAGTAGTAGGTTGGAGCTCAATGACAACAATAATGCTTTCATGTGATGATAATGTTTTCACATATTCGGTTATAGTAGTTGGAACAAGCTATTAGAGTGGAAATCTGAGAAACCTGTGACCTCCTTAAGGTTTTCCATTCCAGCATGCACTGATTCTTTGTCTTTTAAAGACTCTTGTAGAGATCTAAATGCTGCTTTTAAAGTTTATTTCACCCCTCCATCACCTGCGTGACATCTTTAGAAAGAAAACATTTTCATACAAATAAATAAGATTCTGAGAATTCCTGCAGATTTAATGGAATGCATTGACATTTTCCAGTGAGAAGTACATAAGTATCACACAGTGTCTTCTTTAGCAACATATCACAGAGAAGTCTATTTTATTTTTAAGAATATACCAAAAATTCTTTTCAGAATCAGACCAAGGCCCAGTTGGTTTAGAAAAATTCCAGTGGTTTATCTGATTTTTACATTATGTTCCACATGGGAATTTCAGAAACTATTTATTTTAGATAATAATAATAATAATAATAATAATAATAATAATAATAATAATAATAATAATAACAACAACAACAACAACAACAACAACAACAATAATAATAATAATAATAATAATAATAATAATAATAATAATAATTAGTTGGAAGGGACCTTGGAGGTCATCTAGTCCAACCCCCTGCTAAGGCAAGAAACCCTATACCATTTCAGACAAATGGCTGTCCAGTCTCTTCTTAAAAACTTCCAGTGTTGGAGCATTCACCACTTCTGGAGGCAGGTTGTTCCACTGGTTAGTTGTTCTAACTGTCAGGAAGTTTCTCCTTAGTTCTAGGTTGCTTCTCTCCTTGACTAGTTTCCATCCATTGCTTCTTGTCCTGCTTTCAGGTGCTTTGGAGAATAGCTTGGCTCCCTCTTCTCACCACCTGACATATTGCATATTGATCTCAGCACCTGACATATTGCATTTATCAAATATGAAATTAATTTGTAAGGACTACTTTGCATGTTAAAGTTTTGTTAAACCAACATTTTTTTTACATACAACTGAGGTCTCTAGAACAGGTTGCAGGTTTAATTAACTGGATTATGTGCTCCCTTAATTCTGCATAATACCATAAATAAGACTAATGGCAAAGATATAAATTTAGATTAAGACAATACAATAATACACTTCCCCAAAGCCTCATTTTTATTTCCATAATCAGTACACTCCACTCTTCATCTCTAAAAGCTTGGCAGAACAAAAATATTTGCACTGTTTTCTTAATATTTCCAGGAACAGAACCATCCTTGTCTCAGGGACAAGTTGTTCCAAAGGATAGAAACCACAAAAGAGATTGCTTGCTTATGGGCCTCCATCTGTTTTACTTCCTGGTAGACAATTTGCTGTAACATACCCTATTTTGTTGCTTCTATCAGTTAGGTAGATTCTGCCTGGAGATGATGGGTTTGAAATTTTTGAAGTCATAACCACATAGGACTACCCACCATGACCCACTGGGGCATCATTTCAGAGGTATTTCCTTACCAGATTTCTCAATAGCTTCAACAATGGCAGAGCTCCTAGTATACTGCCCTCACTGGAAAAGTTCTTAAAAATTCAGGGAGGTATTCAGAGATATTTCTCCCTTAAAAGTAACCCAGGCTGAACTGTTTAGCATGGTCAAGCATCAAAAGTTGACCACAGGAAATGTTTTATTATATTTAGATAGATAGATAGATAGATAGATAGATAGATAGATAGATAGATAGATAGATAGATAGATAGATAGATTTATAGATTTATATAACCAGCACCTTGAAGTTCACCCAGAAACAAAAAAAACAATGTCTAGAAATATTACATCATAGTAATCACTCTGAAATTATCAGATAGGCTGTTGCATTTTGTGTCTGTTATAGCTTCTGAATAGTCTTTGGGGATACAAAAGAACCTGTAACCATGTACAGCAAGTTATAACACCTATTAATGAGAAGACAAGTACACAAGTGATGGTTGCTAAAGCTTTCCATTCCAAGAAAGATGACAGATGGCATACAGTTGAAGCTGGCCAAGAATCTTCTGTCCATAATTTCCATCTGCTCTTAAAATTTATCTAAGTACTCTGCCCATAAAAGGGTCATAAATGAAATCTTTCCATTGGTCCAGGCATGAAAAATCTCTTAATCTTGGCAAAGATGTAACATTGAATGGACTCCTTGACTCCACTGTCAATTTTCTAACTAAAATATAACCCAATTTAATAATCAAAATTCAAAATATTGTGAATGATGCATCCATAAACACTGAAATGATCCTGAAAAAAGTTTAACTCACAAGCATATAAGAAATTTAGAGTTGGAAAAATTGCTGGAATTTTAGTTTAAAATCAAGAGAGGTTGCATCCAAAAGTGCCGTGTATTAAGAATTATAGCAGAATGGATAATTATTTTGAAGCCTTTTAAAAATTGAATAATAAAAAAGAAAGAACTAAAACAGTTCTCTTCTAACATGAACAATGCATTAGACTGAGCTATTGCACTCATCTGCTATTTATCTCATGTCTGAATATCCAAGCAGATACTATAACAGTATTCAGCTTTGTCCATCTAATAGAAGAAAAATAAAAGCAAAATAGCCTGTTCTAGTCTGTCTGCCATTTCAGATGTGCTATGGTTAGCTCTCAAATAGCTTTTTGACAATCAAGTACCAGTAACACAGGATCTTAAAAAAAATATTGTCCATCTCTGGTTTTAATTCCTTTATTTAAAACTGGCAAGGCTGGCAACTAGCAAGCCTGGAGCATCACAGTCCCTGGAGGTGATCACAGTTTTTCTTAAGGTTTGAGACTCACCATTACTTCATTAACACAAATGAGACACCAAATAATGTTAATGAAGTACATTTCTGTATTATGATTAGCCTTCTGTATGAGAATTAAATTGAAGAAAATATTCCAAGTAACCATTTTATTTATGAATATTTTCCAGAAACTGTGTTTTTGGTTCATATTATTAGTAAAATGCAATATAACTGAAAACTTAATGTAATAAAATTTTAATTATACATATACTTGTTATTTTAAAATAGAAACATTTCACACATTATTTTACAAACTCTTATCAATTTTAGATATCCTTCAGTTACTTTGTCTCGATGTGCTCAATACTTATATACAAGCTTGAATAAACTTGCATAGTTTTCTGTGACTGTCTTTAAAAAGTATTGCTTGTGAAAGCCAGTGAACTATTTATTACACATTACCCTTCCTTCACCCACAGCAAGACCTCTTAAAATGTGTCTGAGGACAGATTAAGGATAAATGTATTAAATTAGGCTGCCGTTGTATTATAAATGAAAACAAGCACTCTTTAGACCAGTATTCAGTATGTGGCTCCCTTGATAAATACAGGGACAATACATAAAGGGGAAGAGAAACTAAGCACTGCATATTATTGAACTGTAACAAGATATAATCACTAATGGCAAGCTGTGCTGATTGTCCTAGAGTTATTAAAGGATAAGGTGCTCAAGCTTGTGTCTAGTAATTAGTAATAAATAAAAACTTCTCATACTTTTTATTCATTACTAATTGATTAGATTTACTATTAACACTGCACCAAAATCCAGGATGCATGCCAGGATATTCAGAGTATTCCATCCCTTAATATTGGGGGCGAGTTATTGCCCCCCGTAGATAGGGCTCGCAACCTGGGTGTCCTCCTAGATTCACAGATCTCCTTAGAAGATCACATAGGAGCTGTGACTAGGGGGGCTTTTGCTCGGGTTCGCCTGGTGCGCCAGCTGCGACCCTATCTGGACCTGGATGCCTTGCGTACAGTCACCCATGCACTTGTGACCTCTCGTCTTGACTACTGCAATGCTCTTTACATGGGGCTGCCCTTGAGAACCACTTGGAAGCTTCAGCTGGTACAGAGTGCAGCTGCACGAACACTTTTGGGGGCTTCCCGATACCCCCATATTACACCTCTCCTCCGTGAGCTGCACTGGCTTCCAGTTGCCTTCCGAGTGAAATTCAAGGTGCTAGTGATGACATACAAAGCCCTACATTGCATGGGTCCGGATTACCTACGGGAGCACCTACTGCCAGCGTCAACACCCCTCCATCCTGTGCGCTCCCACAGAGAGGGCCTCCTCAGGGTGCCACCGGTCAGAGAATGCCGGCTGGTGGCCCCCAGGGGGAAAGCATTCTTGGTGGGTGCACCAACCCTTTGGAACTGCTTGCCAGCCGAAATCCGGATGGCCCCCGACCTTCGCACCTTCCGGCGTGACTTAAAAACCTACCTATTCCAGCAAGCCGGCCCGGCCTGATAGATTTGGGGTTTTATTTGTTTTACTATTGCTTTATTGTATACTTACCTTGCTCTGTACACCGCCCTGAGTCCTCCGGGAGAAGGGCGGTATATAAAACAAACAAACAAACAAACAAACAAATAAATAAATAAATAAATAAATAAAAAAAATCTGTCTTCCAATTCTGGTTTTCTCTCTTTTTTTGCCTCTTTGGCAGTATTTATTAACATTTCTGGTTGGTGTTTTTGGGTTGACCTGGAGGTGTTGCTATCTTTTTTCTTTTTTTTTCTTTCTCTGCCATATACATGTTCATCATTTTCATGCCTCTCTGCCTGCATGCAGTATATTTACTCATCCAACCCCCCACCAAGGCATTGGCTTCCTTTAGCATTTAAGTAATATGAGAAGCCAGGGAGACTCCAGGCTTCAGACTGCTGTAAAGATGATTACAGGTAATCCTCGACTTATGACCACAACTGAGCTCAACATTTCTGTTGTTAAATGAGACACTTGTTAAGTGAGTTTTACCCCATTTAAGACTTTTCTTGCCACAGTTGTTATATTAATCTCTGAAATTGTTAAGTTATTAATATGGTTGCTAAGTGAATCTGACTTTCCCATTGACTTTGCTGGTCAGAAGATCACATGACCCCAGGATACTGCAACCATCTTAAATATGAGTCAGTTGCCAAGCATCCGAATTTTGATCAGGTGACCCTAGGGATGCTGGAATAGTCATAAGTGTGAAAAACGGTCATAAGTCGCATTTTTCAATCCCGTTGTAACTTCAGTCTCTAAATGAACTGTTGTAAGTCAAGGACTACCTGTACTCAACAAAGGACAGATATCTGCATGTTTATCAGGGTCACAGTGTCCTGGGGTCCTTTTTGACCTGCAGGTGTATTTTGTTTTGCAAGAATGGCAACTAGCACAGAAAATAAGATAGTTGGAGCATTTCTTCTTTCAATATATACAGTAAAGCTATTTACAACAAGCATTTGTAAGAATGCAATCCAGGTGTTCACCTGCTGTCAGTTTTCATCCTATGTTTTCCTCCCAGACACTATCCCTCTCTAGCTCTCCCGCTGCCTCCCACTTTTACTTCATCTCCCTCCCCTGTTTCTGGGCTTATCAAGGGAATGAAATTAATGGAAAGGGCTGGATCTGTGAATGTAGTGTGTTCAGCATGGCTTGGCCTTTTTCTGGAGTCTGCGTAGCCCAATTACCCCCCCCCCCAGCAACATAATGTTAACTTATGTTCTGATTTATTGTATTTTATTAAAGTGGAATTCCTCCCCGCTAAACTGGTGATACTTTTATATACCCATGGCACAGCTATCTCTCCACAGCACAGGTGGGCCTGAGAGAAATCCTCAGTCCTAAGAACTTACTGTAATTATATACAAAATAAGCGAAAACAACACATAGCAGGTTAAGACCTTTAAATGCCCTGAGCTCATCTTTCAGTCCTTTGGAACCTGACAGGAAAAAATCAGAACAGTGGGAGGTAAGGCATAGAAAAGTGCAAGAATCATTTCCCCACCCCACATAATAGAGGAGGCAAATATGTGCCAGCTGCTCTTCTTTAAAGCAAAACTAACCAGCCAGATGCTGTATGGCTCTCAAGTGTCTGTTTATAAAAATGTCCGCATGCTGAAAGTCATTCATTCTAGAATTGAGAGCCATATTTCAGGTTTAGATGCAGTTTGAATACTTCAGTGTGTCTGAAAAATGGGATAGATCTATTTGTAGTCAGGGGCTCTGATAAGCAGTTTCTGGCTCAGACTAATTCTTACTGCTGCTTTTTTACCTATTTTAATTTTACAAAATATTACGTTAGTCCTGAGAGAAAGAGCTCAAGAAAGACCTTCGCGAATGTGACTTTCAAGTAGGTTTTTGATGGCACTGGGATTTGATAGCATGGAAGCAGAATTGAATACCTATTACTTTATACAGGTAGTCCTCAACCTAGGACCACAATTGAGCCCAAAAGTTATGTTGCTAAGTGAGACAGTAAAGTGAATTTTGGCCCATTTTATGACCTTTCTTGCCACAGCTTTTACGATAGTAACACAGTTATTAAGTGAATCTGGCTTCCCCATTGATTTTGTGGTTAGAAGGTCACAAAAGATGACCCCATCATCCCAGGGCACTGCAATCGTATTAAATATGAACCAGCTGCCAAGCATCCAAATTTTGATCGCATGACCATGGTGCTACTGCAACAGTTGTAAGTGTGAGAAACAATCATAAGTCACTTTTTTCAGTGATGCTGTAACTTTGAATGGTTATTAAATGAATTGTTGTAAGCTGAGGACTACCTATATATATTATCAAAGACTTATGCATGATCACTAGGCTTTGTAGCTTAAGGACTTCATTCCTTTAAGGCACTTTCAGAAACTTATTTACACATTGAACTGAAGAACTTTCTCAGGGATCCATTCAACAATTTTTCCTCACATGTTTGAAGGAGAAATATAATAATACCCTCCCTCAACCAGATGGATATTATTGTGGAGTTAGAGAAATAGAGACAATAACACACGCATATTGTGAGACTGCTTTTTCACATACTTCATAACTTATAAATAATTATGAAATGAGCAGGACAAAAAAGGTTGCATGGATGTGTCCATTATCATCAAAACAATTTATATTTAATTTATGAATTGTTAGAAATGCTCTAAGCTGAACAACAGTAAAAGCTAAAGGTTTTCGCTGTCAGTCATGTCTGACTTTAGGGCACAGTGCTCATCTCAGCTTCTTGGCCAAGGGAGCCAGACAATTTCTGTGGTCATGTGGCCAGCATGGCTATACACCAAAGGC
The DNA here is from genome assembly GCF_947247035.1 of Vipera ursinii. Lineage (NCBI taxonomy): Eukaryota > Metazoa > Chordata > Lepidosauria > Squamata > Viperidae > Vipera > Vipera ursinii. The sequence continues at coordinate 65,255,253 of NC_139514.1, forward strand.
TCATGGATCAGTGTTACCTTTCCATCGAAGTGGTACCTATTAATCTACTTACATTTGCCTGCTTTTGAACTGCTAGTGGGCAGGAACTGGGGCAAATAACAGGAGCTCACCCTGTTGTGTGGCCCTCAGGTCTTGAACCCAGGTTGTCAGCTCTCCAACTGGCAATCTCAGGGTCTTTAACTGCTGAGCCATCGCACCCCAATTGAACAGTAAAAATATGTATTTCTAGATATCCCTATTCATTTGATTGTTTCTAGTTGTTTTATGATATATTAAACTTTTCTAATTTTTTATGGTGACAAATTATGATTAACTAGATGACTATTGCTCTGAAATATTTTCTTTCGGGACTAGAACCAGAAAGCTTAGTTCTACTTTTTAATGTTTTGGTGTTTGTTGTGTCAAACAATCTATGTTGTAAAATTTCTGTCAGTTGTAAATTTTAAAAAAACCTAAAACTAAGTGCAGACCTTTTGTTTTTAAATTGCTATTCAAATGACTTCACTGTGTGGAACTGCAATTTCCTGGGGTTAGTCTTTTGATTGAAGCTTCATTAACAATTCCAAGTAGTTACTTGTACAGTTGAATGTTGTTACTCTCATTTATCACTAGTTTTTTATGCACAAAAACTGTTGATGTTTCATAAATATAGATGTGACCATATTCTCCTGGATTATGGTAAAGTATTACTAGAATTGAATGAACTACTTTTCAATATTTCAGCATCCAAGACAAGAGAAGTGTTGTGAGCAGTTCAGTATAACATACCCAGTCAGCCAGAGTGGCATAGTTTGTCAGATCAGAATGCAATATATTGTAAATACCTCCATTACTTTTCTTCAGTTACAGTTACAAGTCTTCAACTGATTGATGAGTAATTCCTTAAATAGTATTTTATTTTCAAATTCTTGGTTTCATACCTTAGAAAAAACGATGACCATAATACAAATGTCAGCTAATCAGACCTATTAAATCAGTGCTGTTAAACTGCTGGCCCATAGGTCGGTTGCCTCATGCAGAGGCCGTGCCCATCTCAGGTCTGGCAATGCAAAAAAAGTCACGATACGTCACGACATGTCACGTGACGAAGCAAGTTTGACACCCATGCATTAAATCATCATGCATTATGTATAATAAGAATATTTAGTGATTTTTATTTGGATAATGCTATATCTTTTTGTAACTGTTGCATATAATCCTCGACTTATGACAGGAATTGATCCCAAAATTTCTGCTGTTAAGTAAGACATTTATGAAATGAATTTTGCCCCATTTTTACGACCTTTCTTGTCACAGTTGTTAAGTGAATCACTGCAGTTGTTAAGTGAATCCGGTTTTCTCATTGTTTGTTGGAAGGTTGCAAAAGACACTGCAACTATCATCTGAGCCAATTGCCAAGCATATGAAGTTTGATCATATGACCACTGCAATGGTTGTGTGAAAAAACGGTCATAAGTCACTGTTTTCAGTGCTGTTGTAACTTTAAATGTTCACTAAACAAACTGTTGCAAGTCAACGACTATTTGTACAAGAGAATTAAATGCAACTACCAATGTTAATAAGCATTAATTGCAATAAAGATGCAAAAATATGGATATAATAGAATCCCATGTTGGAAACTATGAAAACGTGTCAGTGGACTAATTAGTGTGGCTGAATAGCTCCCAAATCTCTTTGCCATAACTCCCAGACCAGACTTGAAAGATAGCTAGGGTGCAATTATCTATTTTATTCATTATTTGGTATATGTAGTTGAAAATGATAATCAAGATTCTTGGCCCATATTCTCAAATCCATCTTTGCCAGCCCTTCAAGAAGGACAGGTCAGGAAACAGATTTAACATGAAATACTGGAACTCTGCTTTATTAGATAGGCTGTGCTAATATAATTTTGCAAGCATTTTCTCTTCTCTTCCTCTTATACCAAAGACAGTTTGAGTTTCTTTCTTCCCGTCTGGGATCAGCTCATGTTTTGCTTTGCTTTTCCAAAGTTGTCTCTGTAGTTCTCTCCAAACAGATATGGATTAAAGTATCTTTGAGCTTGCCTCTGTCCTAAATTTGGAAGTTCAAATGTTTCATTTTTAATTTCGCAGAACAATGTTTTTTCTTTCAATTTGCATAATTTCACTTTCCCTTCTTCTCTGTGTTAAAAATGTTTATCCTCTTAAAAAAGACTGTTGGGCAATTTCAAATGGAAAATTGAAAAAAAATTCAGGAAAAGCATCATTTTGACATCAAGTATTCCGCACAGCAGCTTCCAGTATGTAAGTCTTCTTAAGATTTTTATTCAGAGCTGAAGTATCTTTTATCGGCTTATTTTAAGTATTTTGTCCTTATATACTACTTAATGAAAGCTGAATCATTGAAGGTTTTATGTACAAAGTCTCTTCTTCAGTTACATTGACCAGCGCAGTTTAATTTCAGTTATTTATCTGCCATCCTGTTTTGTTCTTATCGTTTGAATTTGAACTTTAGAATAGCATTCTTCTGATTTAAAAGGACAACCCAAAATCATGACAATATAATCTTCAAAGCCATAGTGAGGATTCTGGGAGTTGGTGTGCCATATACTACAAAGTATCAAGTTCTCCAATTTCAGATTTATTTCTTTATATTCAAGTTGTTACAGTCTTACATACCTTTGCACAGCAAATGAGTTCTTAAATATGTTATGAGTCATGCACATACATACATACATACATACATACACAGATAATAGATTAAACACCAAATTTGAAACCTTTCAACCTGACCAACCTCATGCTACTTTCTTCTTTAAATATTGTTACGTTCCTCAGTAAATGACTTCTTAGTACTGTAGCTACAGTAACTTCTAAGCTGCTCAGAAATACTGGTAATTCTTACATATTTTCCCTGGACTTCACGAATGCTGAGCAGCTTTTAAGCCTAGGGAGCAATAAATGACTTAAAATAGTTTATCTGACCATTAGCTGGGCTTTTTACCAGATGATGAAAAATTGTGCCTGCAAAATGCGATGATTATCATTTCATAGTCCCAGAAAGTCTATTTTCTGAGAGACAGACTCATTCCTATAGAATCTATAAACAGCTAAATACCTTTTCGTCTTACTGCTTTTCTAAATTACTTTCATGCTTTATCAATCTATGTGAAACTAAGTTCAGTAATATGAATGGGTGTTGCTGTACTATATAGAAATCCTACCCCTGTGCCTTCCAGTGGGAAATTTTCAAATTCTTACAACCAGACCCCTGCAGTATATTATTGGTTTCATTTGTGCCTTATTCCTACTATATAAAAGAGAACGGGGATCTATAGAACCTTATCTGCAACAGCTCCTGCAGAGTATACCTGCAAGAAAGCAGCTGCAATCTGAGTACTCTAGGTCAGGGCTTTTCCAGTTGCCTAGCAAGGGGTCAAAAACTTGATGGCCACCCCCTCCCAAAAAAGGAAAAAAGTGATAAAGTACAGTAATTCTCAATGAAGTTATAAAGGCACTGAATAAAGTGGCTTATGACCATTTTTCACTTATGATTCTTGCAGTATCCCCAGGTCATGTGCCTCCCCCTCCCCCTCCTTCTCATTCCCATCTCCCTCCCTCCCTCCCTTCCCTCCTTCCTTCCTTCCTTCCTTCCTTCCTTCCTTCCTTCCTTCCTTCCTTCCTTCCTTCCTTCCCCTCTCTCTCAACGGCCCAATCTGAGCTCCAGAGGCTTGGAAAAGACCTCTACTGCCAGGATCGGCCATGGGGGCCCCTGCAATCTTACCTAGACTCGCGCTGGTAGCTGCCTCCACCATCCAGCCCTGCTCTGACTCAGAGTGCAGAGAGAGAGAAAGAGAGCACAGGCGCATGTGGAGGGTTGGACGGGAGGAGCCTGGCCCCGCCTCCTTCCGGGGTGATGGTGCATGTGCCCACAGGGATGGTTCTGCATGCCACCTGTGGCACGCGTGCCATAGGTTCGCCATCCCTGCCCTATGGAATAACCTGCTCAGAAGTTATTTTGTTGATGGCACATAACTCCGATTCTCAGCCCACACCACATTCTGCACAAATCAAAGCCAAGCTATGCTATTTTTATTTGGGCAGGAGCATTTGGCATTTCCCAATTCTAATCCAAAATATTCAACTCACTGAATCTCATTCCTCACTTAGGTGGGGGGATGATTGGAATAATAGTACAATGCATATGGAAATTATCCGGTTAGGTAACTATCAGTCCTAAATCAACTCTCACATGGAAAAACAGCAGTTTCAATGTATCTTCAGGTTGAAATATTAAGAGAACAGCAAGAACTCTGAAAGATTCACAATCAAGGATGGGCTTGTTTGATCTGGACATAGTTTATTAGCAATAGTAAGAATGTTTTTCCTAATAAATTACCAGTTTTAGAGTTTTTAGAAGCCTCATTTATATCATAAAGTTTTGATGATATTTACTATATTTTTGTACTGTGAGTTGCCTAGAGTTACTCAGCTGAAATAGGAAGGTATATATATTCTTCTATAAAGAAAAAAGTTAAATTAAGTGTGCATTCCCATATGCTCTTCATTTGTTTTTTTTATAATGTAGTGGGTTTTTAAAAAAGTTGTCTTAATGCCTTGTTTCAAGGAAAAACACATTAAAATATCTGCAGGACACTGAGCTGGAATGCCTACTTAAACACTAGATAAAATATAAGAAATCACTTGCATAATACAAAACTGGGATGTCATTATAGCTAGTACCTGCTATTTTAGTATTTAAACAAGAGTGTTTCAGCCATCCATGTTTTCCTCTACATTTCAGTATAATTTCTATCAAATTCTATTATTTCCAAAATATAATAAGCTATTTTATTTATCTGAATGCAATTTATGCTCCTGTCTTTAGAAAACTATTTTTTAAATACCTGAAAGAAAGTAGAATATTTTCAGAGCCAGTCCTCACCAATGTAACAATGATAGGAAAGAGGGAATACTTCCCAAGAATCGCCAAAACCAGGGTAAAGTACATTTCAGTATTACCACAGCACTTTTGCCAGCTTTTATTTATTTATTTATTTTATTACATTTCTATACCGCCCTTTCCCGAAGGACTCAGGGCGGTTTACAGGGTAATTAAAAAACCAAAATACAAAAGTTAAAACAGATTTAAAAAGAAAAAAATGTATGTGCCCTTGTCAAATAAAACCCCAGTTAAAATCAGATTGATCCTCAGCCTGGGCCAGAGAGCTCGAAGAGCCAGGTCTTCAGGCCCCGGTGGAATGAACGGAGGTCGGGGGCAGTCCTCAGCTCTACTGGCAGCTGGTTCCAAAGGGCAGGCGCCCCCCTGAGAAGGCTCTATCCCTGGGTGTTACCCGCCGGCAATCTCATACCGGTGGGACCCTGAGAAGACCCTCCCTGTGGGAGCGCACTGGATGAAGGGAACTTGATGCTGGCAGCAGGTGTTCCCTCAGATATCCCGGACCCAAGCCATTTAGGGCTTTATAGGTCATCACCAGCACCTTGAATCTCACCCGGAGGGCAACTGGAAGCCAATGCAGCTCACGGAGTAGAGGTGTTACATGGGAGTATCGGGAAACCCCCATCACAACTCGCGCGGCCGCATTCTGCACCAGCTGAAGCCTCCGAGTGGTCTTCAAGGGCAGCCCCATGTAGAGAGCGTTTCAGTAGTCTAAACGGGAGGTCACGAGCGCATGAGTGACTGTGCGTAGGGCATCTCGGTCCAGATAGGGTCACAACTGGCGCACCAGGCGAACCTGGGCAAAAGCCCCCCTGGTCACGGCTCCTATATGGTCTTCAAAACTGAGTCGTGAATCCAGGAGGACGCCCAAGTTGCGAGCCCTATCAATGGGGGGTAACACCTCACCCCCCATCGTTTTCACAGCTTCTCAGTCATAAAAAAATTATAATTTGCAAAAATCCAATTATCTGACCATCACAGCAGAGCCTCACACAAAACAATTATTAAATGCAAATATACTATTCCTATGAACATGTGAATTGAATTGTTCTTTAAAATGTTAAATCATGGTCTCAGATATGTGAAAATGGGGGTGAGATAACTGTTCTTTCAGGAGTCATTAAAAATGATATCCAGAACTATCTTTGGATGATGAGTTTACATGGCAGGCTATCAAATAGGGGAGCTACAATTTCTTAGCTCCTCTAAGAAATTATATTTGAATTAAAAAGAATTGAAATTATTTTATGCTTAAAACAATTAAATTATTCTTCTGATAATTATAATATAAATCATATAGGCTGGCTGACCTTAAACATTTGATATTACTTAAGCCTAAAGATGTATGTTCTGCAACCACTATTCGTGTCTTTTCATTAAAGCAGAATCTGCTGGTAGAATTGCTCAGCTACTGTGTTATCTCAGGTAGAGGTTAGTAGGTGATATTCACCACTTGATGCTTTACAAAGAAACTCCAGCATGAGGTAACATTGGAAACTGTTGTTCAGCCTCTTGAAATCTTGAAGCAACATGATCTTTTCAAATCTAAATAGAATCTGAACTAACCTCACCCTTGCTATCCTCTCTCTTTCAGCCTGTAGATTTTAAGAATAATTTAAAACTATTCAAGTAGCTGATTTTTCATGAAGTTCTGTCCTATTTTGCTGTCTGATGAACCAAACAATTGACAGGTAGCAAGACCCAATGAATCTTAATATGAATACTTCGTGATCATAATCTGGCTTGAGAAAATGATGTACGGTACTCACTATACAAAAATAAATAGATTTTGAGATATATTTTGTTTTGATAGAAATACGTACTGCATGAATTCCAAACCTAGGATAATACAATTATAGATTGTAATGGTTAAAAGGAAACTTGAAGATCTTTTTTTACAATAACTTTAATATTTATCTATGCAGCAATACAAATTTGTATCATAATTCCTTAGGTATTAGCAGAGGTGAATTGGGCCCTTCCCCTCTCAGCAGTTAGCCAATGGCATTGTTGGGCTACTTTTTGACTTTCTCCTTCCACAATGGCCAGGTTTTGTACAAATGGGACATGCAGGATAGAAAACTCCTAATGATGCTGTTGATTTAATTGAGGGGTTTCAGTAAAATTATGAAATGGATCTGAAGGTCTAGTTAAATTTTTCACTGAGGTAATGTATAGTTGCAATTTCAATCAGAATAGAGCTGGAAAGGACATTGGAGGTTTTCTAGTCCAGCCCACTGCTCCAGCAGGAGATCTTATGCCATTTCAGACAAGTGACTGTCCAGTCTCTTCTTAAAAACTCCAGTGTTAAAGCATCTACAACTTCTGATGGCAAACAGTTCCTCTGGTTAATTGTCCTCACTGTTAGGAAGATTCTGCTTAGGTCCAGGTTGCTTCTTTCCTTGATTAGTTTCCCTCCATTGTTTCTTGTCCTGACCTCTGGTGCTTTGGAAAATAAATTGACCCCCTCCTCCTTGTGGCAGCTTCTCAAATACTGGAATACTGCTATCATGTCCCCACTAGTTCTTATTTTCTCTAGACTAGCCATACCCAAATCCTGCAAGTGTTCTTCATATGTTTTTGTCTCCAGGTTTCAACATCTTTTTTGTAATGTGGTGACCAAAACTGGATGCAGTATTCCAGGTGTGGTCTTACTAAGGCTTTATACAGCGGTACTAATACTTCATGTGTTTTTGATTCTATGCTTCTTCTTATACAACCAAGGATTGTATTAGCTTTTTTTGACTGCTGCTGCACACTGCTGGCTCTTATTTAAGTGATCATCCACTAGGACTCCAAGGTCCCTCTCACAGTTACTGAGCCAGGTCTCACCCAATCTGTACTTGTACCTTTTGTTTTTCCTGCCTAGGTGTAAATTTCATGTTGTTAGATAGGGCCCATTGTTCAAGTCCGTCAAGATCTTTTTGGATAGTGAGCTTGTCTTCTGGGGTGTTGGCTATTCCTGCCAGATTAATTCATTCTGCAAATTTGATGAGTTCCCCTTCTATTCCCTCATCTAAGTTATTTATCAAGATATTGAAGAGTACTGGGTCTAAGACAGAACCCTGTGGCACCCTACTGCTTACTTCCCTCCATGTAGATGTAGACAACTCATTGAGTATGGTTTGTCAGCCAGTTACAAATCCATTTGGTGGTGATGCTGTCTATCCCACATTTTTCTAGCTTACAAAGAAGTAGGTTGTGGTCTACTTTGTCCAATGCCTTGCTGAAGTATACTATGTCCACAGCATTTCGCTGGTCTACTCATTTAGTCACTTTGTCAAAGAAAGAAATAAGATTGGTTTGGCATGATCTATTTTTAACAACTCCGTGCTGGCTTTTAGTTATAACTTTATTTTTTTCTAGATGTTCGCAGATCTGTTTTTTATTATCTTTTCCTGTATCTTCTCGGATATTGATGATAGACAGATTGGTCTGTAGTTTCCTGGGTCTGTTTTTCCCCCTTTTTTGAAGATGGGAACCACATCATCTCTTTTCCAATCCTCAGGTAATTCCCTGGTATTCCGGGATTTTTTGAAGATATGATACAATGGTTGTGAGATAACATCTGCCAGCTCCTTCACAACTCTGGGATGTAAAACATCAGGTCCTGTGATTTATATTCATCAAGATCAGATAGGTATTCTCTAATCATTTTCTTGCTTATTTTAATTTTTATTTCTAGTCTGTCTTTTAGAGTTATTTTTTTTGGTAGGGTGGGCTACAGTTTCTTTTTGTGTGAAGATGGATGCAAAGATTTAGTTAAGCAGCTCTGCTCTCTCTCTCTACTGCCTGTTATTTCCTTGCCATATTCTCTCTCAAGTGGACCTACTGTTTCCTTGACTTTTTTCTTGTTACTTATATGTTGAAAAGATTTTTTTTATTATTATTTTTGACTTTTGTTGCAAGTCTTTGTTCATTCTGAGCCTTAGCTTTCCAGACTTGATCTTTGCAGATTTGGGCTATCTGCTGATATTCTTCTGCCTTAGTTATGTGTCTTTCTTTACATTTTTTGTACTTGTCCGTTTTATCTTTCACTTTATCAGAGAGATCTTTGTGCAACCATGCTGGTTTCTTCTTGGATTTCTTGTTTTTCTTTTTCAGTGGTATTGTGCTAGACTGGGTTTTTATGACCATATTTTTCAGTGTTTCCCATGCTTCTTGAGTTGTTTTCCCCTTTAGGATTTTTATCCATGAAATTTTGCTTAGACTCTGAGTTTGTTAAAATCAGTTCTTTTAAAGTTTAAGACTGGCTGTGTTATATTCTATTGCTTGTGTTTACATTATACTGAATTCCAACATCACATGGTCACTCTCGCCCAAAGTTCTGGCAATATCAACTCCCTCTATCACTTCTTCTCTATTAGTAAGAATTAGGTCTAGTATAGCTTTTCCTCTAGTTCCCTCCTCTACCTTTTGGATGACAAAGTTGTCAGCTAAGTTGGTTAGGAATCTGTTTGATCTCCCATATGCTGCAGGGTTTGTCTCCCAGTTGATATCTGGGTAGTTGAAGTCTCCCATTATTACTCTCATTACTCCTATGAAATATCAGGGACTTGGTTAATTGAACCTCTTTTGTTTGCTGAGTTATGAGGACGTTAAGCTCATAAGTTAGCAGAGCCAAATTCTTTATTGTCTGATTTCTTTCTCATAGTATCATAAATCCCAAATTGATTATTAACAATTTGCATTAGGTCCACTGGAAAATGATACTATTTAGCTTGATACCTCAACTAAAACTGCCCTAGTTGAAACATATGGCTATAAATTTGTAAGTGATATAAATCTATATCCATTTTATGATTTATATGCTACAATCTATTCAAACACAAACAAAATCAAAATCCAATTATAACATTAATACTAACATTAATATTAAAATAAATAAACAACAGAAAGCCTGGCCAAAAAGATGTATCTTTACAACTTTATTAAATGCTATAAATACATGTTTGGAAGTTCAATTCACCATTTTTAAATATTATTAATATTTTAAATGGAACAGCCAAATATGTTAATTTAATGTGCAAATGAAGGGAATGACCCTAATAGACCAGGTCCCCAAATACTGGTCTTCATTAGAATTTATGTAGACCAATGTGTTTGGAGGACACCAAGCTAGGGAATTCTACAATTCTACATTTGCCAATTTGAAAATAGATGACCTGCATGTAAAAACCTAAAGTCTCAAGTGATCTTGAAAACAACCAACCTTTTCTTGAATACTTTCAGAGTTAAAATTTATGATAAAATGAAGTGTGGTGGCAAATAGAAGGCAATTTCCTGAGTCTGCCAAACATTTATGGATTCTGTATACATGTGAAAGTATACTGGATTATGAACCATGTATATAAATTGATCTTCTCTGCTCCAGTCCAGAGAGCTATGCAGTCAAGACCCTTTAAAAACATAATAGCAGTAAAATCCCAATTTAATTGCCTGAGAGATGGAGTGGGGAACTAAATTCCATCTCCTGTTTTTCCCCCATCCATAGTAAGCAGAGTTTTAGCTTATTAAGAAAAACTCCTGTTCTCTGATGGCAAGGAGCCAATAACCTTTCTCTTTTTTACTATAGAAATCAATTTGTAAGCTGACATGAACATACAGTGGTTCCTATCACTTAGCAAACTGCTCCAGAATTTTGAAGATTTGTTTTGATGGACCTTATGTTACTTCAATCATCTCTACTTTGGAAGTGGAGAATTTTAAGAATGCAGAGATGTAACCTAGGGGAATGGCAATGTGTCAGTCCCCCAATGTAGATCCAGTAACCTTTCTTTTATCTCATATATAATCTGTCTAGATTCATGTAAATAACAATAATGGATTCATCCTCTATATTTTTAAGTAAAAAAATAATTTAGACAACTTGAAAGATGCTAATATGGCTTCAATCTAATTAATTTATTATTCAAATTTTCAAAAGAACAAATTTATTAGGATGATTTCTTCTAATATTTATTCAAGCAGATAGAATAGAATAGAGCTGGAAGGGAATCTGGAGGTCTTCTAGTCCAGCCCCACCCCAAGCAGGAGAACCTATATCATCTCAGACAACTGACTGTCTAGCCTCTTCTTAAAAATATCCAGTGATGGACTGCCCACAATTTCTGGAGACAAGCTGTTCCACTGGTTAATTGTCCTCACTGTCAGGAAGTTTCTCCTTAATTCCAGGTTGCTTCTCTCTTTGATCAGTTTCCAACCATTTTTTCTCATCCTGCCCTATCGTGCTCTGGTGAATAACATGACCCCCTCTTCCTTGTGGCAGCCCTTCAGATACTGGAATACTGCTATCATGTCTTCCCTATTTCTTCGTTTCTTTAGACTAGCCAAACCCAAGTCCTGCAGCAGTTCTTTGTATGTTTTAGTCTCCAGGCCTTTGATCATCTTAGTTGCTCTTCTCTGAATATTTCCAAACTCTCAACATCTTTTTTGTGATATGGTGACCAAAACTGGTTGCAGTATTCTAGGTGTGGTCTTAGGTTTTATAAAGTGGTACTAATAATTTGCGTGATTTTGATTCTATCCCTCTGTTTATACAACCCAGGATTGCATTAGCTTTTTTTGGTTGCTGCTGCATACTGCTGGCTCATAATCAAGTGATCGTCCACTAGGACTCCAAGGTCCCTCTCACTAGGACTCCAAGGTCCCTCTCCTGTTTTTGTACCAGGTCTCACCCAATCTGTACTTAGATCTTTGATTTTTTCCTGGCTAGAAGTAAAACTTTGCTTTTCTCCACATTGAAACTCATTTGTCAAGATCATTTTTTGGCTCCTGAGTTTGTCTTCTGGAGTGTTGGCTATTCCTGTCAGTTTGGCCTCATCTGCAAATTTGATGAGTTCCCCTTCAATTCTCTCATCTAAGTCATTTATGAAGATATTGAAGAGTCCTGGGCCTAAGACGGAACTTTGTGGTACCCCACTGCTTACTTCTCTCCATGTGGATGTAGTGCTGTTGAGAACTACTTGTTGAATATGGTTTGCCAGTCAGCTACAGATCCATCTGGTGGTGATGTTGTCTATTCCGCCTTTTTCTAGCTTACCAAGAAGTAGGTTGTAGTCTACTTTCTCAAAAGCCTTACTGAAATCTAAGTATACTATGTCCATAGCGTTTTGCTGTTCTACTAGTTTAGTCACTTTATCGAAGAATGAGATAATATTGGTTTGACATGATCTGTTTTTAACAAACCCATGCTGGCTACTAGTTACAACTTGTTTGTTTCTAGTTGTTTGCAGATCTGTTTTTAAATTATCTTTTCTAGCATCTTCTGAGGTATTGGTGTTAAACTGATTGGTCTGTAGTTTCCTGAGGGCGTTTTTTCCCCTTTCTTAAAGATGGGGACCACATCAGCCCTTTTCCAATCCTCAGGTACTTCCCTGGTGCTCCAGGATTTATGAAAGATGTGATGCAATGGTTCTGAGATAACATCTGCCAGCTCCTTCAGAATTCTGGGATGTAATCTGTCGAGTTCCAGTGATTTATACTTGTCAGTGTTGGATAGGTGTTCTCTTACCATTTTCTTGCTTATTTTAATTTTTTTTCTAGTTTGTCTTTTGCAGTGGTTTTTTTTGATATTTTTTTAATCCTATTTATATCCCGCCCTTCTCCGAAGACTCAGGGCGGCTTACAATCTAAGCACAAATCAAATGTGCTTAGCAATAGCCTTCATTCTATGTATATGCCTGCTTATTAGGGCTTTTGCCCCCCCAAGTGGCATTATTATAAAGTCAGCTTATTGCCCCCAACAATCTGGGTCCTCATTTTACCTACCTCAGAAGGATGGAAGGCTGAGTCAACCTTGAGCCTGGTGGGTTGCGAACCTGCAATAATTGCAGGCAGCTGGTGTTACTTAAGGAGGCATCAGCCCACTGCTCCACCAAGGATATGTTGGGCTATAGTTTCTTTTTGTGTGAAGAATGATGCAAAGTATGAGTTAAGCAACTCTGCTTTCTCCCTGTTGCCTGTTATTTCCTTGCCATCTTCTCTCTTTAGTGGGTCTACAGTTTCCTTGACTTTTTTTCTTGTGGTTAATATGTTGGAATATTTTTTTTTATTATCCTTGATTTCTGTTGAAAGTCTTTGTCCATTCTGAGCCTTTGCTTTCCTGACTTCAACTTTCATTCTGAGCCTTTGCTTTCCTGACTTCAACTTTCCATGTTCTGGCTGTCTGCTGATAATCAGCCTTAGCTATGTGTCCCTTTTTCCATTTTTGTATTTGTCCTTTTTGCCTTTCAGTTTGTCTGAGAAATCTTTGTGCAGCCATGCTGGTTTCTTCTTGAATTTCTTGTTTTTCTTTCTCAGTGGTATTGTGCTGGTATGGGCTTTTGTGTTTGCATTTTTCAGGGTTTCCCATGCTTCCTGGGTTGTTTTCGCCTTTAGGATTTTCATCCATGGGATTTTTTCCTAGGTTCTCTCTGAGTACATTAAAGTCTGCTCTTTTGAAGCTTAGGACATTGGTTAGATTGTTTTCTGTTGCTAGTGTTTGCATTATATTAAATTCCAGTATGATGTAGTCACTTTCACCCAAGGTTCTGGCAATTTCAATTCCCTCTATCACTTCTTCTCTGCTTGTAAGGATTAAGTCCAGTATAGCTTTATGTCTAGTTCCCTTCTCCACCTTTTGGGTGACAAAGTTGTTGGCTAGGTTGGTTAGGAATCTGTCTGATCTCCCGCTCACTACAGAGTTTGTCTTCCAGTTGATATCTGGATAGTTGAAGTTTCCCATTACTACTGTGGTATGCTTCCTACATGCATTTGTTAACTGGTTGACAAAGAGTTCATCCATTTTTTCTGATTGTTTGGGTGGCCTGTAATATACAACTATCTTTGATCATGTGCATTTTTGTAGATGTGTAGTGTTCTCTTACATATACTGCAACTCCCTCTCCTCTTTTTGTAAACCTGTATCTCTTGAACAATTTGTATCCATCCATTCCATTCATGTTGCTTATAATTTGCCCTGTTTGTTCCCTAAATTTTGAGCATTTGTATATAAGCATTTAAGACTTTTATGCCTGTTCGTGGGTATGTGATGATGATGATCCTTAAAAAGCAATTGTTCTTTGAACTGAAGGAAAGACTGAAATCTGTTATCATTCACTCACCTCTTGCTCCCAGTGGATGCCTAGAGCTACTATAAAGACTTTGTATAATAGTCCAGGCTTCAGTTACATCTTGTTACTCTTAGGTTCCCATAAGTGATGGGGACAATCTAGAGCTGAGCACATGAGAGCTAAGGATTTATAAAAACATAAGTCCTCAAGAAATTTTGAAAGTCTGCTTTTTTTAACTAGCTCTATCAATAAAAAAGTTCTAAACTATTCTACTTACAAAACTTGGATCATGGCTGAAAGGTTGGGTACTGTTTGGAATATAGAAGATCTATGTTTAATTCTGTATAATTTTATAGTTTCAGGGTAGCAAGGATAGAAATATCTCTGTTCAAGATTTTGGAGAAGTACTGCTAGTCACTATGGGTAATAGTATCTAGGTAAGGAAATTTTAAATGGCATCTTTCTTATTTCTATGAAAGTAGTAAAGTAATATGCCAGCAGATTTTTTTTTGCATTAAATAAGTTCCCATTCTTGTATAAAGTGTGAAGTTCAGCTCTGTAAACTGTGTTGTGATAGTCAAATTACAAAGTTGCCAGGTTATAAATTACTTCCATGCAGCACTTTCATTTTTCCTTCAAATAGCTTTTTTATTCCATTAAAATGACAAATTATAGCCTTCAATGCCATGCCATACTATAGTACTTGCACTAAAATCTTTTAAGTAATAGCTGAAAGTGGTAACAGAAGAGACTGGCTAATACCAGCCATTTGGCATAAGTGAGGATGCCAAAAGAAATCAATTTGCCTTTCTCTTTGCTCTAGGGAGACAATTTTACTACTATTTTTCTCACTTCAAAAAAGAGAATAGAAAGAAACACTCCCCTACCCATTCTCTTGCTCTTTCCTTTTGCCTAATTTCCCCTTTCTGATTCAGTTTTGGAAAAATGCATATTTTCATTTTTGCTTGCAATTTTTTCAAGACCTGATGAGGAGACGGACTGCAGTGTAGACCTGCAACATAAATTCTACATTTCACTGACAGAAGAGAGTCATGATTGTTGATCAATAAAGTTGAACTCTCCTGTTATATTCTATTTCATGTTTTTGTCACTAATGAAGTGGAAGATTTGGTATCAAAGGAAGCAAATGTCTATGTTTATACCTGTGGAGAAGATATATTTTATAATAGTCTTCCCCAAATATTTGCTGATAGATTATTGATTGCAATAGTCTCTGACTATTGTGACATGATGTGCTTTATAGTATTTCGGACTGTTAGTGTCAACACATCTGGATAATTTGATATGATGGAAGCAGTACCTGAAAAGGTAAAAATTTAGAGAAAGGGCTCTTTTCCCAATAGCTAACCATTATGTCTTTCAAACCTAAATTTATTTGATCTAGACTACTTTGACTATTTTCAAATCAACTTGGTACAATGATGTTCTAGATTTTGCTGCAGTCAGTACTTTAGATGAACAATTCTATCAACAACCCACAAAAATGGTTTGTTTTTTTTTAAAAAAATTGGTTCTTAAAATTTGGCATCCTCCTTGATTTGGTGACCCATACAGATGGGCCACCTGATTTGTGTAATTGTATGCTGTATAGATGGACATATTTATGTACAAATCTAGAACTCCCCATCCATCAGTCAGTCATACCTTCTAAGAATTGTGTCTAAAAACATATCTGTTGTACATTTCTTTTTATGGCAAACCAAAGAGATCCCTTTCCCTTTGGAAAGCTTGTAGATGTTGAGCAGAATATTTTGCAGGGCACATTTGGTAGCTGATGGACAATAAAATATATAACATCCTTGCTCAAAAATCCAGCTGCTGTCATTCTCTTTCCTATACTCCATTTCTCATTTAAACATTTCCTCTTCTCCTTTTTCTTGGCTATCATGACCTTCTTAACTTGTGTTCCTTCTTTCTAACTCCTCATTTTTTTTATCCACCATCAGCCATAGTTGTGGCTTGTTGTGACATTTGGGAGGGCTATGAGCTGTGCAGCAGTTCCCCAAACTATCAGATCATGGGATTGCAATCTATCCTAACCCTGAGTTATTACTGGCAAGCGTGTGTGTGTGTGTGTGAGAGAGAGAGGGAGGATATGGCTTCAGGCAAAGAGCTCCTATGGTATTGCAAACAGCAACATAGTGCTTTGGTTTGAAATACCACAGAAAAAAGATACTGGTAAGTATAAATGTTAGATGGAATTTTGGGAAGCTATAGCACCTGGTGGAGCAATTTCACAAGATTGTCTTCTGGTAAATAGATGTTTGTCCCCATACTAATCACCACAGCCATTTAGTGAGTAGACAAGCCTTTACCTGGTTGCTGTTTTGTGAAAATGCCTATTATATTATCTCAAAATTTCAGATGTGCAAAGTTTACATTATTTATCTTTAAGATGCTGGTTCTTCATACGCTGAAAACATATTCAACAGGAACAAAACTTTAAAACAAATCTTTATGCTATGTTTAAGAAATTGGGAAAATATCAAAAGACTACAAGTGTATCCCCTTCATGGATTACTGTCTTGTTGTGGTGAAGGGGCTTGCGTAATTCAATGAAGCTATGAGCTATGTCATGCAGGACCACCCAAGACGGACAGGTCATAGCATAGAGTTCTGACAAAATGTGATCCACTGGAGAAGGAAATGGCAATCCACTCCAGTATCTTTGCCATGAAAATCCTATGGCCAGTACCAAAAGGCAAAATGATATGACTCTGGAAGATGAGCCCCTCAGGTCAGAAGGTGTCCAATATACTACTGGGGAAGAGCAGAGGGCTAGTACTAGTAGATCCAGACAGAATGAAGCAACTGGGCCAAAGCTGAAAGGATGCTCAGCTATGGATGTATCTGGTGGTGAAAGGAAAGTCCGATGCTGTAAAGATTTTTTCTCCATAGGAACCTGGAATGTAAGATCCATAAATCAAGGAAAGCTGGATGTGGTCAAACAAGAGATGACAAGACTGAACATCAACATCTTAGGAATCAGCGAACTAAAATGGACAGGAATGGGTGAATTTAATTCAGATGACCATCAGGTATACTACTGTGGGCAAGAATCCCTTAGAAGAAATGGAGTAGCCTTCAAAGTTAATAAAAGTAGGAAAAGCAATACTGGGATACAATCCCCAAAACGACAGAATGATCTCAGTTCGAATCCAAGGCAAACCATTCAATATCAAAATAGTCCAAGTCTATGCCCCAACCACCAGTGCTGAAGAGGATGAAATTGACTGGTTCTATGAAGCCCTACAGCACCTTGTAGAACTAACACCAAAAAATGATGTTCTTATCATCATGGGGGATTGGAATGCTAAAGTAGGAAGTCAAAAGATAACCGGAATAACAGGCAGGTTTAGCCTTGGAGTACAAAATGAAGCAGGGCACAGGCTGATAGAATTTTGTCAAGAGAATACGATGGTCATAGCAAACACTCTTTTCCAACAACCCAAGAGACGGCTCTACACATGGACGTCACCAAATGGTCAACACAGAAATCAGATTGACTATGTGCTCTGCAGGCAAAGATGGAGAAGCTCTATATAGTCAGTAAAAACAAGGCCAGGAGCTGACTGTGGCTCAGACTATGAGCTTCTCATTGCAAAGTTTAGGCTTAAACTGAAGAAAGTAGGGAAAAGCACTAGGCCACTCAGGTAGGAATTAAATCATATCCTTGTTGAATATACAGTAGAGGTAACAAATAGATTTAAGGAATTAGATCTGATAGACAGAGTGCCTGAAGAACTATGGACAGAGATTCAAAACATTGTACAACAGGTAGCATCCCAAAGAAAAAGAAATGCAAGAAAGCAAAATGGCTGTCTGAGGAAGCTTTGCAAATAGCTGAGGAAAGAAGGGAGGTGAAAGGCAAGGGAGAAAAAGAAAGATACGCCCAATTGAATGCAGAATTCCAGAGAATAGCTAGAAGAGATAAGAATACCTTCTTAAATGAACAGTGCAAAGAAATAGAAGAAAACAATAGAATAGGGAGGACTAGAGATCTCTTCAAGAAAATTGGAGAGATGAAGGGAATGTTTAATGCAAAAATGGGCATGATAAAGGACCAAAATGGCAGGGACCTAACAGAGGCAGAAGAGATTAAGAAGAGGTGGCAAAATTACACAGAAGAACTATTCAAAATCTTAAAAGACGATGCAGTAAAAGTGCTACACTCAATTTGCCAGCAAATTTGGAAAACTCAACAGTGGCCACAGGATTGGAAAAGATCAGTTTACATTCCAATTCCAAAGAAAGTTAGTGCCAAAGAATGTTCAAACTATCACACCATTGCACTCATTTCACATGCTAGTAAAGTTATGCTTAAAATCCTACAAGCTAGAGTCCAGCAGTATGTGGATCGAGAACTACCAGAAGTACAGGCAGGATTTTGAAGAGGCAGAGGAACTAGAGACCAAATTGCCAACATATGTTGGATCATGGAGAAAGCTAGGGAGTTCCAGAAAAAATCTACTTCTGCTTCATTGACTATGCTAAAGCCTTTGATTGTGTGGATCACAACAAACTGTGGCAAGTTCTTAAAGAGATGGGAGTACCAGACCATCTTATTTGTCTCTTGAGAAACCTATATGCAGGTCAAGAAGCAACAGTGAGAACTGGACACGGAACCACTGATTGGTTCAAAATTGGGAAATTGGGAGTATGGCAAGTCTGTATACTGTCGTCCTGCCTATTTAACTTATATGCAGAGCACATTGTGAGAAAGGCAGGGCTAGATGAATCAAAAGTTGGAATTAAAATTGCTGGGAGAAATATCAACAACCTAAGATTTGCAGATGATACCACACTAATGGCAGAGAGTGAAGAAGAGCTAAAGAGCCTCTTGTTGTGGGTGAAGAAGGAGAGTGCAAAAGTTGGGTTGAAACTGACTTCCTGTTCCTGTTTTCCAGCGAGCAGTCTGAAGATTCGGAATGCTGAACTCTTCAGCTGGAATTTCTTTTTGTTGGGGACCCTAAGGGGCCATAATCCACCCTGAAGGGGTGGAATGAAGAAAGGAAATCCCAGGGACTTAGGAGAGATGGCAGTCTCTCTGAATGGTCCAGGAGAAGCCTCCCAGAAACCAACAGAAGAAAGGGCTGACTACGTGTTCAGCCATAGTTGGAAACAACAGAAGTCACAAGCTTTTAAATTAAGTTGATTTAAAACAGCATGCTTGAATCTGGGTAAGAATATTGATTTTCTCTATCCTACTTATTTTCCTGAAGAAGAAAGTCCCCAAAATAAGAGATCTCCGAAGAAGGAAAGGGGGAGGGGGATTCTGCTCCCTCCCTTTTGGTTATCGGAAGCAGCGAAACTTACTCTTTAGAGAGAGAGAGAAATGACTAGAAAGACCTGAAAAATGAGCAAACACTGACACCTGCTGGTGGGTTAAGATTTTTTTTCTATGACACTCAACATTTTTAGAAAATGCAGCTGTGTAAACAAATTGAGAGTAACAAAGCTGAAGCAATGAATACTTCACAAAAGAAAACATATGATAAGCAGCAACAATTTCAAAGGACAATAAGTTTAAACTACAAAGAAATCCAGAATAACATTGAGAGCATGAATCAACTTATTTACAACTTAATTTTACTCCAAGAAATTTCCCAGGAAAATACAGTAGAAGTGACTGAACAAAATTTTGAGGAAAGAGACTTAAAGATAGAACCGTATAAAATGAACACTTCACAAAAGGAAACATATGATATAAAAATTTTTATAAAATAAAAAAATCATGATTTAATCCGATTTCAACACGTCCAAGCAACTTTGAAGAGAAGGAAAAGAATGAGAAAAAATTCTTTACAGGAAAACAAATGAAACAGCAAAACATACTGATTAAGAAAGGCAACGGCCAGAGAAAAAAGACTAAAATGGAAATCCAGAAAATAGATGATGGAACTTATGAGAGAGAATACTTAAAAAAGAAACATTTGTTTGAATATGGCTAAAGAAATGGAAAAACTTTGAAATATATTACTCTTAGAGGGATGAATTTTTTCTTTTTTTCTTAACTAATATAATATGTTTTTTTCTTTCTGTTAAAAAAAGTTGAAATGATTTAAACAAAAGCAAATGTTTTAGTTATTTAAATGTGACAATAAGAAAAGCATAAAAATGTGTTTTGAATGAGAGTTAAAGGATTAGATGATTAGAACTATTGAATGGAATGCTTAAAGTTTAAATAGATTAAATACATTCTTAGCTATGGTCAAAAATAAGAAATTGAGGGAATAAATATATATTAAATTAGGAGGGATACATATTTTAAGTTGTATGTTATTTTTTGTAGCTCAGTGCTCTTGTCTCTTTTTCTTGTTTCCCTTTTCTTTCTTCTTTTTCTTCTTTTTCTTCTTTTTCTTCTTTTTTGTCTCTCTCCTCTTTTCTCTTTCTACTTTTTTACTTATTGAATAAGAAATATAAAAACATGAGAGGGCTTATATGAAAAAAAACAACAGAATTAAATCCAGCAATGTAAATATAGTTAACTGTTGAAAAAATTTTCACTAGTAAGAATATTTAGAATTTGGGGGGAGAAATAAGCTGAAATAAACACGGTAACAGGATTTACGATAAGGCAACTAAAATGACAAATAGGATCATTGAAACTATATACTTAATTGTTGTTAATTAAAATAATGAGAATTGTCTTAATCTAATGTTTTGCAAAGAAAGATACTTTGGGGAAAGGGGAAATCAAATGAAATTAACATATGGAATATAGATCATAGAAATTAATTGTTAAGGATTGTCTTATAAATGTTACCCAGACAACATACTGTTTACAAATTACTGAATGATTTATGTCATGTTAAAAAAATTCTAATAAAATATATATACAAAAAAAAAGTTGGGTTGAAACTTAACATTAAGAAAACCAAGATCATGGCATCCGGCCCTCTCAATTCCTGGTAAATAGATGGGGAAGAAATGGAGGTAGTGACAGATTTTATTTTCCTGGGCTCCAAGATCACTGCAGATAGGGACTGAAGCCAAGAAATTAAAAGACCCTTGCTCCTGGGGAGGAAAGCCATGGCAAATCTAGACAGCACACTAAGAAGCAGAGACATCACCCTGTCAACAAAAGTGCGTATAGTCAATGCTATGGTCTTCCCAGTTGCAATGTATGGCAGTGAAAGTTGGACCATAAGAAAGGCTGAGTGCCAAAGAATTGAGGCCTTTGAACTATGGTGCTGGAGAAGATTCCTGTGAGTCCCTTGGATTGCCAGACGATCAAATTGGTCAGTCCTAGAGGAGATCAACTCTGACTGCTCTTTAGAAGGCCAGATCCTGAAGTTGAAACTCAAATACTTTGGCCACCTAATGAGAAGGAAGGACTCACTGGAGAAGAGCCTAATGCTGGGAAAGATTGAGGGCAATAGAAGAAAAGGATGACAGAGAATGAGGTGACTGGATGGAGTCACTGAAGCAGTAGGCGTGAGCTTCAATGGACTCCAGAAGATGGTAGAGGACAGGAAGGCCTGGAGGAACATTGTCCAGGGGGTCGCGATGGGTTGGACATGACTTTGTTACTAACAACAACAACACAAGTGTATATATTACACTTACAAAATATGTAATTTCACATCCCATTACATGGCATTGTAGAACTTACAAAGATTTGTTAGAGATTAGATTTGGGGAGTAAGCTTCCAGAAAACCTGGAACTCTACACAACCGTTCCTCCTCATTTTTTAAAAGTTCTCTTAATTATTTTATAAAATATTGTATTTGAAAATAGATTGAGTAATTAAAAGCTAATATCTCAGAAATAGTAAGTTTACTTGCAAAAAGAAGTTTCACTTGTTCTTTTCCATCTCACTTCTAAACCCATCCTCTCTTGCTGCATTCTAGCAGACTTGTTCATAATAGTGATGATTACTGTCTTTGCATAACTAGGGCTGAATGGTTCTTAATAATAAAAGTGGGTGAATGAGCAAGTCTTAAATTAACAGGCTAGATTTTAATTTGGTGAGCATCTGAAATCAGGCAACTGGGTCTCTGGCAATTATATTCTCACATAAACCTGGAAAGTAACAATATGAGGGTAATGACTGGTCCAAAGTTGTGCAATATATTTCATGTCTGAGTGAGGATCTGAAACTGAATTTCTAATCTTAGTGAACTCAGTAATCACTTATCCAATATAACAGTGAGAAACATAACTTGGGAAAGGCTCCTTTCCACAAGAAGAGAAAGGGCTTTTTTTCCAAATTAAAGGAAAAAAGTCCTTTCTCGTCTTGTGGAAAGGAAACCAGATCATACATAATAAATATGAATGCACCCCAAGATTATTGGAGATGACATCCAACAGTAAGATCTGTGAGAAAAGCTACTCAGGAGCTCTACACCTGATTTTGACAAGCGTCAATCAGCTTCTGTAAAAATTGAACAAACTTGAAAGCTGCTTTGTTACTGTAAGGGGAAAACCTTTTTCTTGCTGAAAACTATATTCTTTCAGAGCCAGTGTTGACTGAGCTAAGAGACAAAAGTGTGCTCCTTTTATTTTCTTTCTTACCCAGTGGAAAGCTCAGAGAAGAACAGAAGTCATTTGAAAATAGTTGACAGTCACATAGCTAGGGTAATGTTTATCAGTATGTATCTGAGTTGTATATTTACACACCTACAGTATATTTTGCCTACCCCAGATATAAACATTTTTTTATTCATTAAACGAATTTATATAGCTGCCCAACTCATGCACAGTGACTCTGGGCAATTTACAACATTAAAATATCACAAAACCCATAAACCTACATCCGCCCCAGCGGCGGTGACCGCACACTCACACCAGCCATTTGATTGGCTTTGTATCAACCAGGGGTCTCCAAGCCCACTGATACAGCTATATCTTCAGGGCATTCCAGAAAGGTAACGAGATAGAGGAAATCATAAAATAGAATACTCTTTCTTTGTTTTCAAAGATCTATTTCCCTAACAGATGGATCCACCACACATCTTTCTTTCCTCCTCTGGTGGGCCAGGTAGATGTGACTGAGGAGAGGTTGTTCGTCAAATATCCAGGCTCCAAGAGATATAGAGCTTTAATGTGATAACCACCACCTGGAATTACACCTGGAAGCAGATTGGTAACCAATCAGCTCCACAAAAAGAGGTGACACATGTGCAAATCTCAACTTGCAAGTTGCTGTATTTTGAATCAACTGAAGCTTCTGAATACTTTTCTAGGGTAACCCACATAGACCACATTACAGTGGACTAAACAGGAAGAGACTAGGGCATGGGTGACTGTGAGGAAGGTAGGTTGGTTCAGGAATGGGAATAACTGGCACACAACTCACAGTTGCACAAAGGACCTCCTGGCCATGACTGCCACCTGCATCTTAAGCAGGACTCATGAGTCAAGAAGCACCCAGATTTTGCACTGAGACTTTCTGGTGCAGTGTAACCCTATTCATGGCTAACAACGGTAATTCTCCAAGAACCAAGGAGCCCTGAACCCAAAGCCAATCCTGCATATTACTGTAAGGGTTTGGGGGAATTGATGGTACATATTTTAATAAACAAACAACAAATAGCTATATCTGTAGTAGTAAATATATTTCTGCACAAAACTAATTGTAAGATAAGATAAGATGAGATGAGATGAGATGAGATGAGATGAGATGAGATGAGATAAGATGATAAGATAAGATAAGATAAGATAAGATAAGATAAGATAAGATAAGATAAGATAAGATAAGATAAGATAAGATAAGATAAGATAACCTTTATTGTCATTTTTTTTACTGTGGGCACAACGGCACACATCAAAAATGAAATTTAGTTGCCTGCTCTCAAAGTGAAACATACATGACATACACCTAAACATATGTATAGACCCACACCTCTACAAATAAATATTAAATACTGTCCATCTTGAATATATAACAGAAGGAGGAAGCTTGAGAGTTCACAAGGTTAATGTTGTATGGAATGAAACTATGGCTGAATCTGCATGTTCTGCTACGGATACCACGAAGCCTCCTCCCAGAAGGTAACAAGGAAAACAGGTTGTGAAGAGGATGAGTAGTGTCCCAGATAATCTTACAGAACCTGCTCAAGCAACACTTCTGTGCTATGTCCTGGATGGGAGGGAGGGAACTGCCCATGATCTTTCCAGCCATCCTCACCACTTTCTGCACCGCCTTCCTGTCTGAAGCAGCAATGTTTCCAAACCAGACAGTGATGCTGTATGACAGGATGCTCTCAATCATTCCTCTGTAGAAAGTGGTCAGAACAGGGGAAGGAAGATGTGCTTTTCTCATGCTATGCAGAAAATGCAGGCGCTGCTGTGCCCGCTTCACCAGTTACTCACTGTTGAGCGAGCAAGCCAGTCTACTTGTTAGCTGTACACCAGGAATTTGATGCTGGTAACCATCTCCACAGGTGGATCATTAATGCACAGAGAAGTGTGGCTGTGCCTGTCTTTTCTGAAATCGACAATGATTTCTTTGGTTTTACCAGTATTTAGGCTGTTTTCTTTACACCAGTTCACCAACCCCTCAACCTCCTTGTGGTAAGCTTCCACCTTGTCATCATGAATAAGGCCCACTACTGTTGTATCATCTGCGAACTTCACAATATGGGTGGTGGCAAACCTAGCACAACAGTCATGGGTCAACAGGGTGAACAGCAGCGGACTTAGCATGCAGCCCTGAGGAGAACCTGTGCTCAAGAAAATAGTATTAGAGGTATTTGTTCCAACTCGCATATATTGGGGCCTATTGGTAAGAAAATCAAGAATCCAGTTGCACAAAGGAGTGTTTAAGCCTAAAAGGCCCAGTTTGTCTACTAGATGCTGGGGAATGATTGTGTTAAATGCCGAACTGAAGTCAACAAACAACAAATGCACATGAGTATTTAGTTTTAAAGACAGCACACATAAAATGGTGCTAGTTACAGGATCATTTACCAAATTTGATTTGTACCCAAAACTGTCAATACTTCCATCAGACAGATCACCTCTCCTCCTTCCTTTTTTAGTTGTTGGAGAGTTGCCATGGTTTCCTATGGAAGAAATAATTATTTCATAGGGCTAGTCTGACAAATACTGCATACTATTTTGTAGTTACTTGAGAGATTTTTTTAAAAATCCATTTTATAAGAGCAAGATGAAATGGTTTTAAGGAATAACAACCTGCAAGTTATATGAAATAAGGAGTGTGTGTGCTGCACAAATATTGGCTAGGAAAAGAAGACTTCCTTGAGCAGAGCAACTTTTAATATAAATGTTGCAATGAAAAAGATGCAAAGAAGCTTTACGATTTGATTCTATCTTAAGAATCTCATGAGCATGGGTCAAATAAGCAGAAATGCTAATACTTGGAGATGAATACTGTATAAGAAAACCAGAGGCTAGTTTATAATGACCATCACGTATGTGAAAAGAGGGTTCAGATTTCCCTGCCCCCCCCACCCCAAGAGCCTTGCCTCTGTTTCCAAACCAATGTATCTGCAATGTCATATTGACATTACATAGCCAATTTTTGAGTATAATTCAATGAATTTCCTGATTTTTAAAAATATAGACTGGATAAGAGATTATTTTTATTTTATCAGGATGGACAACCGTTTGTTTTTATATTATCCCTTTACTTAATTATAGAGAACACTAAATGGCCCAAGGTGATCCTGAGGCTTCAACAGCTTCAAAAAGAAAAGAAAAAACATTTTAAAAACAGCCTTGGGAAACTATGTGATTTATAATGGCCTACTTAAGGACAACAGCTAATTCTTTTTACTTACTGTAGTATTTTAAAATCTGGATTCTTACTTTATTTGTGTCTTGATAAATTGCTTTTCTTTTGCCTTTATTGAAACAATTCTCTGGGTTTTTGTATATATTTAAACTTGTGTGTATTAACTCCAGTGAAATCAAGCTATAACACCTATGGTCAGTTTTGTCATCATCTTCCTTACTCTATGACCTAAAATATTTAAAAATTAATCTGTTACCTCAATTGACGAATTTACTAAATAGAAGTTTGCAGTTTTCTGTTCTTTCATCATGTTCGTTATCAGCTTCTGTCCTTTGAGAATATTACTTTCTACTTTCAAAGTTAGCCACCAATCTCTTACGTTTATCTTCTTCATCCATTCACTTATAAATCAACTAATTACATAGCTTGATTTCTATTAAGCATATGATGTAACTAAGATAACAGTTTACTAGTTGAACACAGAGAAAGTTGAAATCCAGAGGCTTAATCAGGAAAGAGGCAAATGCAGAACATATTATTGAAAAGTTTCACAAACAGTACTTCAAACAGTTTAGTTCATAGGCAGAGAACTGGAGTACAAGAAATTGCACACAGATCTCAAAGGGTGTTGGCCAGATAACTCTACCCACTTCTCTTACTAGCAGATAAAAATGGATTAACAATAATAAGAACTCAGAAGTCTAATTTCTGTCAGCCAGTTGCACTATATTTCCTTAATAATTCTGGAAAAAGAGCACTTGGAAAATTAAAGAGCAATGTGATTCCAATGTTCATGACATAAATCTTATTACTCTAAGGCACACATGGCTGGAGGACAGTTATAGATCCATGTTGTAACACTTAAAACTACAGTGATAAAAAGATATATCTAGGTATTCTATAGAAAGACTTAGCAATGGTCCCTATAACTGAGTTAAAATGAGTGCCTAAAAGAAAGATATTTTGGTAGATAATGCTGCAACTTAGAAATATTCCACATAGAAAGTTTTATTAAGTTATTTTTAGTGACAGTGAAGACCATTGTATTTGGATATTTAATAATGGACAACAAGTTTAGCATCACCTTTGTATTTCTCTACTGATAGCTCTACTGATAGACACTACTCACAGTACTACATTATACCTCAGAGGGATGCAACTTTTGAGATTGTGAGTACATTTGGAATTTTGAGAGAATATCATGGGTGCTCTTACAAAAGGTGAACACAGGGAAGAAAGCTTAAATATTAATACAATGGTTGCTGTGAAAGGCATGGCTAACGGAAACATTCATTTACCAGAAGGCAATTTAGTGAGGGCTCTATTCACTCCCTCGCTAGAGAACTGGATATTTTCTTAATAACTTTGAGTTACCATTGTCTGGGACCATTTTCCCCCCTGAATTATTTAATGTTTTTCCAGACTATGTCCTAGGCTACAGATCCACTCCAAGAGACTACTTATGGACAACACTTTTTTCTTGGAGTAGAAATGAAAATGATAAAGGAGGATGGGGATTTACGTAGCAGTGTGTCAGCTTACCATCAGTTAATAAAATAATGTAAACAAGTTAAATAAATAATGTAAATAATGTTCACTGGTTGGTGAAGAGATAGGACTTGGGCTGCATTATTGGCCATTGGCATACAATTACCTAACCTGCTGCATTTAATTTTCATTTCATTAAAAATAGATATCTAAGTTAGGCACTTCACAACAAAATCATTTCAAGATTTTGCTTCGAATTTCCTTCCACAATGTTATCAGGCACTAATAAACTGGAATGGAACTTACCATTAAATTGCTTATATAAAATTCTTGAAGCCTTCCAGGTTGGTTCAACAGTCCTTAAAGTGATGAAAGTGATAGGAATTGCAGTCTAACATATCTGCAAAGACAAGAATAGATTGGCATAAGTGCTGGGTAGTATTCTCCAACCTGAATTAGCTTATGCATTAAAACGTCTCTGGATTCCCCTCCAGAGATGACACCAAACTGGCAGGAGTAGCTAACACCCCAGAAGACAAATTCAGGATCCAAAAAGATCTCAACAAACTTGAACAATGGACCCTATCCAACAAAATGTGGAGAAAAGCAAAGTTTTACTTCTAGGCAGGAAAAACCAAAGGTACAAGTGCAGACTGGGCAAGACCTGGCTTAAAAACAGCAACTGTGAGAGGGACCTTGGAGTCCTAGTGGACGATCACTTAACCATGGGCCAGTAGTGTGTAGCAGCAGCCAAAAAAGCTAATACAATCCTGGGTTGTATAAACAGAGGCATAGAATCAAGATCACATGAGGTATTAGTACCACTTTATAGACCACACCTGGAATACTGCAGCCAATTTTGGTCACCATATCACAAAAAAGATTTGAGAGTTTGGAAAAAATTCAGAGAAGAGCAACTAAGATGATCAAAGGCCTGGAGACTAAAACATATGAAGAACGATTACAGGACTTGAGTTTAGCTAGTCTAAAGAAAAGAAGAAATAGGGGAGACATGATAGCAGTATTCCAGCATTTGAGGGGCTGCCATAAAGAAGAGGGGGTCATGTTATTCACCAAATCACCAGAGGGCAGGACAAGAAACAATGGTTGAAAACTAATCAAAGAGAGAAGCAACCTGGAATTAAGGAGAAACTTCCTGACAGTGAGGACAACTAACCAGTGGAATAGCTTACCCCCAGAAATCATGGGCACTCCATCACTGGAGATTTTTTAAAAGAGGCCAGACAATCATTTGTCTGAGATGGTATAGGTTCTTCTGCTTGAGCAGGGGGCTGGACTAGAAGACCTCCAAGGTCCCTTCCATCTTCTCTTCTCTTCTCTTCTCTTCTCTTCTCTTCTCTTCTCTTCTCTTCTCTTCTCTTCTCTTCTCTTCTCTTCTCTTCTCTTCTCTTCTCTCTTTTCTTCCTTCTTAAAATTCAGTGAGTGAAAACAGCAAGGAGAATTTTTGTGCAGGCCCTGCTTAGCTAGCTTATCAAGAGTGACCTGGATGTATCAAATCAGCTCCTTTAAATCACTAAATGATACTGATTCAATATTGCTATGTGTTCTTTCTTCTTTTTTTGTTTTCCAAATATTGGCAAGCTGTTGTTTTACTAAATAACTGTCCATGTAAGTAATGGTTACATTTGTCATTCTGAGAAATTTTGTTTTCACTGTGTATTGTACATATTAGGAAAGTCAGTATAACATATGGTAGCTTTCCTCAACCCAATAACTACCTTTAATTCCAGTGAGCTGTTGTCTTTTGGTTTAGTTGATAGTTGTGATGGGATTTATAGACCAGCTTGAGGGCATTAGGCTGTTGAAGATGTGATTATGAATCTCAGAACTGGTTCTCAGCCTCTATGACCCACCCATCCAGTATTGGCTGTGTTCAAGAAGTCCTTATATTTGGATGAGCCGTGGTGCATTTGAAATCACAATCAAGCTAATATAAAAAATGTCCTCATCTTGTGACTATGTGGACTGATTCCTCAGTTGTAGAATTCTTGCCTTATTTCACCTGCCAAATCCTAGGCTTCACGAGTTTTAAATGGAAAGGTGGTCTGCTATCTTTTAATTTTCTTAAGAACTGCTTGGATTCCCTTCCTTCCTTCCTTCCTTCCTTCCTTCCTTCCTTCCTTCCTTCCTTCCTTCCTTCCTTCCTTCCTCCCTCCCTCCCTCCCTCCCTCCCTCCCTCCCTCCCTCCCTGGCATAGAAGTAAAGTACACATGTATCTATATGAGTAAATAATGTTAGGTCTATTTGATTATAAATATAATAGGGATTTTAATTATTGCAGAAATTCTGTCAGCTTGTTCTTTGTTCTCAGTATTTCATGGTTGACAGATCTGAAGGCAGTAATAGTTATCTTCAAAGTCTGTTTAAGGAATGCAGGAGGAGGTGGGAATAACCTGTAGTAAGTACAAGTACTCTATCTCTTGGAAAATGGAAGTTCTGGATTTTCTATTAAGTGAAAAGTTTAGATGTCTTTGGTCCAATCTCTCTCATATGTACAAGCACATGTACTTGCATTCTCTCTAATGCAGCATTTTTCAACCTTGGCAGCTTTCAGATGGGTGGACTCCAACTCCCAGAAATCCTGGGAGTTAAAGTCCACCCATCTGAAAGCTCCCAAGATTGCTTTAATAGGTACACTGCTCTAATGTATGGTGTGATTAGGAGAACAAGTTATGCTGCCTTGGGCTAACTGGATAGAAGACTAGAATTATAATGTAAAATCAGATAAAATATTCAAACAAATAATAGTAGTTGGTGTGTGTGTGTGTGTATGTGTGTGTGTGTGAGAGAGAGAGAGAGAGAGAGAGAGACAGACAGACAGACAGACAGACAGACAGAGCTACTGTAAAGTATGGAATAATTATGTATTACTGTATATTGTAACTTTCCATTGGGGAATTTTCTAGTTTCTTTTCCCTCCCTCCACTGCAACATCATTTCATGATCACTTACCTGTTTCTTCCTGCAAAGTATTTCGCAAGGATCAGCATTTCCCTTTAAGGCTTCAGCAATCCAGTTGTCTTCTCTGGAGCAGGGAGGGGGTTGCCATAGATAATAATGTGGCACCCCAAAAATGGCTGCCAATGCTTCCTAGAATATCATGCCAAAATATACTTGTCTTGTATTTAAACTGAACCTGCTGCAGCTATAGGAAGACTCTGTCACACCACTACGTTGATTTCACAGACAGATTGGAACCGAAAGAGTCCAGGCACCAATGAGACAGCTTTGAAGCTTGGGAAATACCAGGGTTTCCCTAGCAACAGGTTGAAAGCTTAAGAATTATAGCTAGGAAACCATGGGGTTTCCCTAGTTACAGACTGCTACTGATGAGCATAAGAGCATCACTGGCTTCAGTCTGGCAGCGCAACAGCAGACATAGGTTTTTGCTCCCCGCCCCCCAATTACTGCAATATGGGAACAGAACCGGTAGCAAAATCATGTTTGAAGGGATGTTGAAGGGATCTGGCAGAAGAAATGTCTTTGAATAGATTTTGCTGCAGAATCTGGGTCCCAGGTAACCCAAACTGCAAATCTGTGATGCAAGCGATGAACTGAACAGCTAGGAGCATGGCTGAGGGATTAACCCATCCATGCTCAGCAAAAGGTGGGAAAGGTAAGACAAATTGTCTGCATGCTACGGTACTTGGAGAATAATGACAAAGGGTGTTTCCACGTAGGCAGTGTCCACCCTGGGACAAAATGATGTAAGTTATGGCAGCGAACCTTTAAAGAGGTTTATATACCATGTGTAGCCATAATTGACCAGTTAATGAAAAACATTCAGACTTCCATCCCCCATTCAAATTGTTACTTGACTAAATACTGATATTGCAAATTCTCCTCAAATTTTACTTTAGATAAAATCTACAGGCATAGATCCCTCTGCAAAAGCATAACATTAAATTTAAATTTCTTACAAGGCAATCCTTTGTGTATTTACTGAGAAACACATCTCTTTACTTTGCAGTAGACTTGAAAACGACTGTAAACTTAATCTTTTACATTTGGATTCATGTAAACCGCACAGTATCTTGGAGAATTGTCTTTTTTGTTTTAGCTCAGATGAAATGTTCTGATAATGCACCTGAAAATCATATGCTGTCCTGCATTCATTCCAGAGTTATTTGCAACGTGGACCTCCATAGCAGGGATATACCCTGCAGGTGCTTTGGACTTTGTACTGGTCCATGTACTGATCTCAGTGTGACCAGTACAAGAGGCACTCAGAAAAACTACAGCTGCAGCTGTTTCCTGTAGTCCCATATAATTCCAAGAGAGGGCTTATGAATATCACCGTTTTGTAAAATTAAAAAAACAATGTTCAAAACTAGGGATGTACTGAGAGGGTTTCTCCCCCTTTTTAAAGATGGCATCAGTTCTCCTTATTTAATTTATTAATT
This sequence comes from Vipera ursinii, assembly GCF_947247035.1. NCBI lineage: Eukaryota > Metazoa > Chordata > Lepidosauria > Squamata > Viperidae > Vipera > Vipera ursinii. Next base: position 65,286,861 of record NC_139514.1, read on the forward strand.
AGAAGTATATGCCTGTCCCTTGCTGGAATAGGGATGATCAGGCATCTTAAAGGAACACTTAAAGGTGTTTTGTACAGGTTAGTCTTTTATTGTCTTTTATCATTGCTAGTTAAGCTTCCTAGTAGCACATTGTTAGGATTTCAAGCTATTTTTTTTAATCATACATGAAGTTTTCCAAGAATGATACTTACTTTGTTTGCAGATCATGTCATCTATTATTGAATTATGGTTTCCCTGTGCCCCACAATTTTTTATTGAACCAGTTTGCCAGAAATAATTGAGGGAAATAAAAGACAGTTGGGAATGAACTTTAAATAACAAGGAGTAGTAATTAATTTATCATTTCAAGTCTAAACTAGTGTTAAAATTGTACTAAACTAGCAAGGGCTCTTTGTCAGCGATAGCAAAATGGACTGTTTTTTGTTCGGCTTTATTGGAGAACTGAAATACCTTTTTATAGGTTGAGTGAATGTTTCTTCCATTTGTTCAATTTATTTATTAGACAGATGCTAGACAGATAGGTAGATAGACACATGCAAAGTATGATCAAATCTCAACATGCAAATTCACACAACTTTATTTTCAAATCTTTATTACTAGGAAAATCATTTTGTAACTGTTTTCAGATTTATATATACATGAAATGTTTGTGTTGAATTCCATACACACACAACACAGAGACACATATACATGACATTCCTACAAACCCAAATATCCTTTACTTAAAAGCAGACCCAAATATTCAGACATTTGCTACCTTAAACTATTTATAAACTGATAAAAGGTAGGATAAAAATAAAGAAATAATCTCTCCCCCCCCGAAGGTGGATGGGAAGAGAAAGAAGATAGATATTTTAACCCCATTAATGCCTAATCAGAAATAAACTAAACAGAGTCCCATTGGGCTTACACTTAAATAAGCCAAACAATTAGTACAATTATTTCTCACAGGACCTGTTTCAGAGAACCATTCATCACCAAATCCCTTTTATGAATTTTTGCTTCATTGTTTTTTCCCCCTAGAGTTGATGTATAATTTTATGGGCATAATGGCCTGTTAATCACAGAGGGACCTATGCTGTAGAAATGTACAATAGGACAACATTTCTCAGGAAACTTGTTGTTTGTGTCCAAGGCAAATAGAGATTTAACTAGGTTTTCCTTGCTATTGAAGAACTGCAGGCTGTAATGAGAAGATCAGAGAATCTTCTAAGGGACAGTACTTCCATGTCCATTGTGTCACCCCATGAACTCAGTATGTAACACTCTCTTTCATTGTATAGCTTAATGCCAAACAAATTCTTTTCAGTCTTCTGGCCTACATATTTTGGAGGGAATTATTGATACTGTTTTAAAAAAGCATTTAAAAGTATCTGCTGTTAATCAATATTCCACTATTCATTTGGCACCTGTGTGCTTGGGGGAGGGGGAAGGTCAAGAATTCTGTCAAATTCTGCAGTGTGTCAAATATACCAAAATCTTTTTGAAACCTGAAAACACAAGAAATGAGTAAACTATAATTTAAAAAAAGAGGCTGGGTAAATTTAGGCCAGTCACTATCTCTCAACTCAATCCACATCATAGGGTTCTTATGGGGACAAAAGGAGATTGCTTTAAGATCTATAAAATAAGTGCATCATTTATTTTATAGTTATTATTTATCTTTATTTTACAGCAAAATATTTGTTTTGACACTGATTTCAAAAGAAAAATCAAAGTCAGTTTGGAATGAGGGCTAGGTTTCTTAGACAAGAATACTTAAAACAATTACTGGGAAAAATCAGGACTGTTCTTGTTTTGGTAAAGAAACAATAGATTAGAAGATATAGCTATTCATCACATGCTTCAAATGTACAATGTGAATGTAACTGTCAAGTGCAGGAAAATCAGGACGTCTAGGCAGTTTAAAAGGAATATAAAGGTTTATTGCAAGTCAAACTCTCTACAAGAATCTGAACTACTAACTCTCTACAAGAATCTGAACTACTAACTGTCAAAGCAAATTGATGGTAGATAAGGAATTCAAAGTTAACTAGACTTAGATCTCTTGTGGGCACGAAGGGACTCAAGGGACTCAAGAAAGATAACACGTTTGACCCCCTCCCTCAGACTCAGCCTCATCACCTCCTACAGTAACATTGTAGGACTCTAAGTCTGTTTTCCATAACTAAAAACCTGTTTTTAGCTTTCTATTGCCTCTCTGATAACTTAGAATTCAGGTTACTGGCACATAGTAAAATTGGGAACGGCATGTAATAAGACAGATTACTAATTTTGTATTTCATACATTTTTGCAGTATCTTTATAAGAATGAATAAATTACTACTAACAATACCACCAGGTTTCAAAGTTCTATATAAAATACCTGCTTAATATCAGCTAAAACACTGAGAAATCAGGCATTTATGCAGATCAAAAACAAGAAAATTGCCAAAACAATTTTTAAAGGCTCATTGAATCCAAAGAATAGCATATTAAAAACATCAATCTATATACAACTAAAAACTGTCATGCCTGTAAACATTAACTGGCTGAAATAGTCAACAAGTTTTGAAACCAAGATAACTCAAATGGGATAAATTATAGAATGAATCCAAAATCCAGAACCCGTGATTACTGTGGAATTGAAATTTGGCAAATTTTGTAAAATATTTTGTTTTACAATGATCAGAAAACATTTTGTGATATAATAAAAAGTGACATAAAGCATTTCCTGTGATTAACAGGATGTTTGATGTTTGACAATGCTGTATGGTTCAATATGGGCTACTTTCAAGACAAATACATTTCTGAATATCTATTTGAATTTTTAAGAACTTTTCCAGTGAAGGCAGCATATTAGAAGCTCTGTCATTGTGGAAGACATTGAGAAATCTGGTAGGGAGATATGTCTGAAACAACAGGTCATGGGTTGTCTAATCTTAATTATGAGTATGATAAAATAATAAAATAAAATATTGATTTAAAAAGAGCCTGTTTGGTCTAGTGATTAAGGCACCAGGTTAGAAAAGGGAGAACATGAGTTCCAGTCCCACCTTAGCCATGAAAGCTAGCTGGGTGACCTTAGGCCAGTCACTCTCTCTCAGCCCAACTCACCTCACAGGGTTGTTGTTGTGGGGAAAATAGGAGGAAGAAGATGTATTGGGTAAGTTCTATGCCTTGAGTTATATGCAAAAATCATAAAGGCAGGATACAAATATGAGGGCAATGTGGAAATAAACTTCCATTTGGTTATCACTGACAGATACAGAACCTTTATTATGCACATTAGAAAACAACAACATTACATTACTTTTTGAAATAATCACCATTCAAATTGAGGCACTTGTCATAATGTCTTACATTAGTAGTCACTTGGCACCAAATTTGGGCTATGGGGGAGTGATCAAAAACATCCCAACGAAACTGCTTTGAAAGTTCTTGAGTGCATCTAGCAGTGTGCGGGCAAGCTTTATCATGAATCAACACCACACTGGAAGTCAGCATGCCCTGACACTTGTTATGGATGGCTCGTCTGAGTTTTTGTAAAGTTTCACATTAGACTTCTGAATTGATGGTCGAACCACACTCCATGAACTTCACTAGCAGTACTCCTTTGGCATCTTCACATTTTGCAGAATTTTCTATGGCATCACTTCCAGTGTGGTTTTGGTTCATGATAATACTCGTCCACACACCACTAGACACATCCAAGAACTTTTGAAGCAGTTCTGTTGGGATGTTTTTGATCACCACCACCCCGCCATAGCCCAGATTTGGTGCCAAGTGACTACTACTAAGGAATTTCAAACCTTGTAAGACATTGTGACAAGTGCCTCAATTTGAATGGCGAAAAGTAACGTAATGTTGTAGTTTTCTAATGTGTATAATAAAAGTTCCGTATCTGCGAGTGTCTGTCATTGATAACCAAATGGAGATTTATTTCCGAATTACCCTGGTAAATATTCATATGTTTTTTTAAAAATATTTATTGCCATTCAAATATTGAAGAGAATAAGGACAATAACCTTGATGGAAATAGGCAAGTGGGGGTGGGGTGGGAGTGAACTATTTTTTAAACTGTGAGAAACAACATATTTAGAAACAGTTCAGGCAGGCACCTCCTTGATTCATTGGCATATAAAAAAAGGACAGAAACAGTTACATCGCAAACAGATTTCTAAGATTCAATCTCAATGAATAAGTTTTAGTCTTACTATGGTGTTGATTTCCTAGTCTGGTTATATCATATTCATAAATGTATGTTTAAAACATTATTCCATGGATTCTGCCATCTCCCGAGGAATGAATGTGTATTGAGCCTGTATTAGGCATTTCAAAGGAAAAGAGAAGACTTTTGAACTGGGGGAACAAAAGGGGGGTTAGGGTAGGAGCATCTGGCTTGTGTCACGGAAGAGAGCAATAAACATAAAAGATCCTAAGTTCCTTTTTCCCACGAGAGGGATGATACGAGGTAAATGATGGGGGACTGACCAAATGGGGTTAAGGGGGGGGGGTTGAACTGGGAACTCTTTATAAGGGTTTAGTTTGTAGAACAATATTAAGTCCTGTCTTGTATTCCTACAACCAAGCATGTCATAGTAAATGATTTGTTTTGGACTAAGATTTGGCTCCAAGAGTTTTGTCTTCCTAAGACATGGTTTGGGGTGGGTCCTGACAAATATGTCATATAATTCATATCAAACTGAATAAAATTGATGTAGGAAAGAAAGGCTCAAAACAAAAAAAGAACTAAACCTTCACCATTTTTTTTTTGTTAATTTTGAGTGTTGTGATCTTTCTCCCAGACTTTAGTTTTAAAATAATACTATTGAAGAGGCAGAACTGTGTTGGATGTAGTTTGCACTACGCAAGTATTTATTTATTTATTTATTTATTTATTTATTTGTTTGTTTGTTTGTTTGTTTTTATAAACCGTCCTTCTCCCGAGGGACTCGGGGCGGTGTACAGAGTAGGACAGGCAACAAAGTGAAACAGTATTGAAAAACAATAATCAAAGCAAAACAAACTGGGACCCCAATTAGCGCTGTCAGAGCTATCAGGCCAGGCCGGACTGCTGGAATAGGTAAGTCTTTAAGTCGCGCCGGAAGGTGCGGAGGTCGGGGGCCATCCGGATTTCAGTTGGTAAGCAGTTCCAGAGGGCTGGCGCACCCACTGAGAATGCCCTCCCCCTGGGCGCCACCAGTCGACATTCCTTGAGCGGTGGTACCCTGAGGAGGCCCTCTCTGTGGGAGCGCACAGGGCGGTGGGGTGTTGACATTGGCAGAAGGTGCTCCCGTAGGTAGTCCGGACCCATGCCATGTAGGGCTTTGTATGTCATTGTTAGCACCTTGAAGTTCACACGGAAGGCAACTGGAAGCCAGTGCAGCGCACGGAGGAGAGGTGTGATATGGGAGTATCGGGAGGCTCCCAAGAGTGTCCGTGCCGCTGCACTTTGCACCAGTTGAAGCTTCCGAGTGGATCTCAAGGGCAGCCCCATGTAGAGAGCGTTACAGTAGTCTAGGCGAGAGGTCACAAGGGCATGGGTGACTGTACGTAAGGCATCCAGGTCCAGATAAGGCCGTAGTTGGCGAACTAGTCGAACCCGGGAGAAGGCCCCCTTGGTCACAGCTCCTATGTGATCTTCCAGGGAGAGCTGCGAGTCTAGGAGGACACCCAGGTTGCGGGCCCTATCAACAGGTGGTAGTAACTTGTCCCTGATGTTAAGGGATGGGATGTTCTGAGTATCCTGGCTTGCCGGTACGTACAGCCATTCAGTCTTGTCCGGGTTCAGTTGAAGCCTGTTCCTCCCCATCCATTCCCGGACCGCTTTCAGGCAGCGGGACATCACGTCAAGGGCATCACTGATGTTGTTTGGAGTTGAGATGAAAAGCTGGGTGTCATCAGCATACTGATGGTACCCTACTCCAAAGCTGCGAATGATCTCACCCAGCGGTTTCATGTAGATGTTGAACAGGAGAGGCGAGAGGACCAACCCCTGAGGGACTCCACAAACGAGAGGCCTCGGGGTCGACCTCTGTCCCCCTGCCAGCACCGACTGCGAGTGACCCTGGAGAAAGGAGGAGAACAAACACAGAACCGTGCCTCCCACTCCCAGTCCCCTGAGGCGTTGCAGCAAGATACCATGGTCGATGGTATCGAAAGCCGCCGAGAGGTCTAATAAGACTAGGACAGAGGAATGGCCCCTGTCCCGGGCTCTCCAGAGATCATTCATCAGAGCGACCAATGCCGTCTCCGTGCTGTAGCCCGGCCTGAAGCCCGATTGGTACGGGTCTAGATAAACCGCTTCATCCAGGATCTGAGGAAGTTGGTGCGCCACCACGCTCTCAACAACCTTCGCAAGGAAGCGAAGATTGGAGACTGGATGAAAGTTATTCAATGAGGATGGGTCCAAGGTGGGTTTCTTGAGGAGAGGTCTCACCACCGCCTCCTTCAAGGCGGTGGGGAAGTGACCCTCACTCAGAGAAGCAGAGATGACCGCCAGGAACCAGCCTCGTGTCCCCTCTCGAGCTGCATAAGCCAGCCAGGAAGGGCACGGGTCCAGTAAGCATGTGGAGGAGCTCAACCCCCTCATAATCCTGTCCAGTTCCTTAGGAGTCACAGGATCAAATTCCTCCCAGATGACGTCGACAAGACTGTCCATGTCTTGTTCTTCCAACTCAGCCCAGTTGGAGTCCAGGCCGGTTCGAATCCGAGCAATTTTATCCAGCAGATATTGACCGAATTCCTCGGCTCGACCCTGCAAGGGTTCCTCCCTCACCTCTTGGTTCAGTAGGGAGCGAGTCACCCTGAACAAGGCAGCCGGGTGATTATCTGCGGACGCGATGAGGGTGGAAATGTAGTTGGATTTTGCCACCCTTATCGCAGCGAGATAAGACCTGGTGAGGATTCTTAATCGCAATCGGTCGGATTCGGATCAACTGGATCTCCAACGGCTCTCTAGGCCCCGTCTCCGACGCTTCATCTCCCGGAGCTCCGCGGTGAACCATGGGGCTCGCTGGGATCTGCGCCGGGTCAGAGGCCGCAAGGGTACAACTCGGTCCAAAGCCTCCGTGGCTGCCTTTTCCCAGGCTTCCACTAAGGCATCCGCCGAGCTGTGAGCAGGGAGTGCATGTGCGTCCCAAAGCGCTGCCTGGAACCTATCAGGGTCCATTAGGTGCCTAGGGCGGTACCATCTGGTTGGCACCGCGCACCCACGGCGGGGGGTGGCAAAGGGGAAGTCTAGCCGCAGGAGGTGATGATCGGTCCATGACAGGGGCGTAACAGTCGTGGCACCCCCACCGATATCATCGCGCCACCGTCCAGACAAGAACACCATGGAAGCCATGAACTCCCGAGCCAGTTCGGACGATCCTCCCAGGGACGGTAGGTTAAAGTCGCCCAAGACCATGAGTTTTGGGAATTCAACCACCAACCCTGAGAGGACATCGAGTAGCTCGGGCAGGGCTGCCGCTGCACGATTAGGTGGTAGGTATGCCAGCAGCAGGCCCAACTGCTCCCCCAGGCCGTATCTCAGTAGGAGAGACTCACACCCGACCATCTGAGGGACGGTGGTCTCTCGCGGGCTAAGGGATTCCCTGATGATAACTGCCACTCCCCCGCCCCTCCCATGGGTCCGAGGCTGGTGCAGCACCTGGAAACCTGGCGGGCAGAGGTCAACCAGAGGGACACCACCCTCTGGGCCCAGCCAGGTTTCCGTGATGCAAGCCAGGTCCGCGTGCTCGCTCTCCACTAGGTCACGAACAAGGTGAGCCTTGTTAGCTACGGACCTGGCATTCAGGTAGACCAGCCTTAGCATAGGAGGCTGCACGCCTTCGCTCCCGGGTCCTCCGGGGAAGTACAGAGGGTCGGAGCGTCTCACCGCTTGTACAGAGCGGAGATGACACTCCCGGTGACGATACGGCCCTCTGTTTGTGCACCTTCTGCCGTTCCCCACCATCCTGGGAATAGGATGTTCGTCAGTACGCCACTGGGTATTGTCGGCGACTGGTCCTCGTTTCTCACCATCGCGAATGGTCGTAGGCCTGGCCTGTGTTATGGTAGCCGGAAGGCCTGCCTTTCCCGAGCAGCCATATTCTTTTCCCGCCCCCCTCCCTAACCCGACAAAAAACTTGACAAGAAACTTAACCAGGGGCCTCTTGTTGGTCTTGTGACGAAGGCCCCTGACCCTGCCTGGCCATCTCTCAGAGGCCTAATGGTCGGGCCCGTCATCGAGGTTTGATGTATTGAAGGCAGGACGAACCCAGGAGAGGGGGGAACTCCTGAGGGCGAGTAGATCTATGCTAGAATATTGGAGAAGCATAGGGAGCATTGGGGAGCATTGGGAAGGCGGTCCCCTGGGTGGAGCATTGGAAGGAGGGTCTAGTCGGGTAGGTGGGTATCTGGACCGTCATCCAACCACTGCCACTTGGCTGGGTGAACCCCAGAAGCAGGCCACTCCCCATCCTCTCACGATGGGTTGTGATTCTGCTTCTGGGGGTGGTCCAGGACCCACTCTGGGTGAAGCATACCCCATAGAGCTCTCACCTCTATGGGGCTGCAGGTGTAGGACAGGCCACTCTGCCACCGTGGCTTACACCCAGGCCCATCATGTCCTGTGGGGCGAGGGAGGGCAGGGGGTTCGGAGCTGGTGGAGGCAAGATGCTGATGGCCTCGGTGGTCTAGTCGCCGTCATCTCCACTGGTCAGCTGCATCCTAGCGTCTTTAGGTTGTTGATCGGCACGGAGACACCGTCGGCCCCCAGGGTGCGGGCCGGGGACGCCACGCCGCGTCTAGTGGTGCTGCCGTCGAGGGGTTTTCGGTGAGTTGGTTGACCGGGGCCTGGAGAAGCTTAGCGCCGCTGTCAAAGGCCCCTCGGTGGTGGTCAATCGGGTCCGCATAGCCGGTCTGCAGCATCTCCTTGATCCCATGGAGACGCCGCCGTTGTTCAGGAGCAGGCCAGGAGGTCGAGGGAGATTGCGGGAGATCGCGGACCGGGGCCCGCGAAGCTCTCACCGCCGACGCCGACAAAGATGCCGACGCCTCTACCACCCAGCTGGTCCGCGGCGTCTCCGCCGATCACCTGGAGACGCTGCCGTCGCCCGGGAGCCGATCAGGGGGCTGGGGCAGAGCAGAGCCTCCGGCCCCTCCTGGATGGCTGCGATGGCTGTCGTGGTCCAGGGGCAGGCTTGGAGACGCCCTGCCGCCACTGCCACCATCGCTGCCACCATCGCTTTCGCTGCCGGCTCCCTGAATAGGCGACCAGACTGGGGATGGAGAGTCGTCGCCGCCGCCGCTGTCGCCCTCGCCGCCGGCGCCTCCGCCACACAGCTGATCCGCGGAGACGCCGCTGCCGCCCAGGAGCCGATCAGGGGGCCGGGGCAGAGCAGAGCCTCCGGCCCCTCCTGGGTGGCTGCGATGGCTGTCGTGGTCCAAGGGGCGGGCCTGGAGAAGCCCTGCCGCCACTGCCACCGTGGCTGCGGGCTCCCTGAGTAGGCGACCGGACTGGAGCTGGAGAGTCGTCGCCGTCGCCGCTGTTGTCCTCGCCGCCGGCGCCTCCGCCGCACAGCTGATCCGCGGAGACGCCACCCTTGCTCGGCAGCTTGAACAAGCGGTAGAGGCAGGGCAGAGGCACTGGCCCCCGTTTATAACGGTTGCCAACGGCCCAGGCGGCGAGGCGGAGATGTCCCGGCACCCCTGCAGCTGATTCGGGAGGCAGCGGGCGGCACCATTGCCCAGCTCATCTGCCCGAATTTCTGGCCCCACCCCAGGGGTCCGCTGACATCCCTGGGGGGCTCCTGGGGGGACGCCTTACCGTTGGGGGCTACGGAGCTCTCCCCAGCACGTCCGCCATCTTTGGAGCCGTCAAAAAAAAAAATGCATAATATTGCATAATACCTATCTACAACACTTAAGTTTATGCTCAGTAAACACAGATTTCTCTGCATCTGAAAATATGGAAAAATGAATTAATAAAATGACTGTTTAATGTAAAGATGAATTAAAATCCTACTAAGAAATGTTGATAACACTTAGGAAAGCTCATGCTGCTTTTTGTTTACACTTTTGTCATTTAAATCAGAGAAGAGAAATTGGTGTAAATGAATATTTTTAATGATTATACTATAACAATAAAGTGTCAATTTATCTTATATTACAGTTCTAAACTGGTGGAGCAGTGGGCTAATGCCTCCTTAAGTAACACCAGCTGCCTGCAATTAGTGCAGGTTCGCATCCCACCAGGCTCAAGGTTGACTCAGCCTTCCATCCTTCCGAGGTAGGTAAAATGAGGACCCAGATTGTTGGGGGCAATTAAGCTGACTTTGTAATAATGCCGCTTGGGGGTGTGTGTGTGAAAGCCCTAATAAGCAGGCATATACATAGAATGAAGGCTACTGCTAAGCTTGTAAGCCGCCCTGAGTCTTCGGAGAAGGGCGGGATATAAATGGAATTAAAATAAATAAATAAATAATACTACATGAATAAAGTTTATCAGCCCCTATGAATATGTGAATTAGTATAAATGTAATTCTTTTTTCTCCATACTTTGGTGGCAGAATTCCTGCCTCATAATTGTCCTCTTTTATAATTGTTAATCATAGGTAATCAAATATCATGTCCCTTTTATGCAGTGCTTTTTTTCTAAAAAAAAAAAAGTGCCAGAACTCAGAGGTGCTGTCACTCGGAGCTATGCCGGTGTCTTGCTATGGTGTCACCACCCGTCCTTTGCACCCCTGCCCCTGCAGTTCAGAGCCACAGGCCATGGGGATTTCCTTCCCCACAGCCACCATGGGGATTCCCCTCCCCACAGTTGCCATGCCGCGGCCTGTGCTGAGCCCCCACACGGAGCTGCTCCAAACCCCGACCCAGAGCTGTGTTCCTCGTGGCAGTGGTCTCTGGTGCCAAACAGCTGATGGCCTCCGGCACCAGCACTCGTTCACTTACTTCCCTGTCACTTCCAAATGCAGTAAGTGAGCGAGCGAGCAAGTTTGGAAGCGTTTGGAAGCGATGAGGCAGTAGGTGAGTGTGTGAATGAGCAAATAGCATTTGGAAGCATTGGGGCAGTAAGTGAGTGTGTGAACGAGCAAATGGCGTTTGGAAGTGACAGGGCAGTAAGTGAGCGAGTGAGCAAAAGGCCTTTGAAAGAGATGGAGTGAGTGGGGGAGAGACTGAACGAGGTGTCTTTGAAAGAGACGGATGAGTGAGTGAGAGTGATTGGAGGCTTTTGTGAGCAAAATGTGAGTGAGTGGGGGGTTTTTGCAAGTGAAGGGTGAGAGAAAAAGGGAAAAGTGAGGGAGAGAAGGGAAAAAGAAAAGGCACTGACTGTGCTGCCACCACGTGGCTGTTCTTGGAAAATTATAATATGCTAATTGGGTCTACCAGTACCTTCCCCCTTTGTGATGTATTTCCTATCCTGCTCATGATGCTGTACTAGGATCCACCCCTTCTGGGTTGGACTTCCTCCTTCTCCTTGTTCCCTTGTGTTCCATCCTCCATTGTAACATCTGAACACAAGCCATGCAGACAGTAATCCTGTTACTGTCTTTTGACCTTAAAGTACCGACCAGATTTCACCTGACCACACCTTCTCTGCTGTAACCACCTTCTACATGCAAAATAAAGATATTTCAGATGAACCAGGTGCTTTATGAGTTCACTGTCTGGAAAGGGCCGTTAAATGTGACTAAATTAGCTTAAACAGACCAGCAAGTGTCTTAACAAGGAATTAAAATCACGATACAATGTGCCTGCAACAGAACAGTCGAAAGACATAAATTAATTTTTACTGCCTGCAATCCATTGTGTATGCATGTTATCTGCAAAAGCTTAAGTTAAATAACAGCAATCAATTTTACTGGCTGCATTGCACACTGACTTCTGACTTCCTCTGTTGCAGGAGTAGAAGGAAGCATTAACATTGAACCTCAACTTTTTGCTTTTCTATAACATTATAAACTAGCCATTTCTATAACAATAAATGAATCTAAACAATGAAACCCAAAATACCCCCCCTTTTTTAGTCAAGTTTTTGACACCTACTTAAGCACTGGTGGTACTTGAATATTGTCATGTCCTAAAAGTGGTACAATTTCTGAAACGGTTGAAAAGCCCTGATGTAAATGCAGCCTAAATTGTTTATTGCCATCCTATTTGCAAATAATATCTTACTTACCTAGTTGAGAAGGTGTAGTTGGGCAGCAAGGAGGGGTGCAAAGTTCCTGCCTTCACTGCAAACAACTTGCCTGTGCAATGTTTGCCGGCTGGGTTTTTTGGCACGCTCAGCAGCAATTCCTATTGGCTTTTGAAAGCCAATAGGCCCAGGGTAAGCATCCTTGGCTCTTTTATGACTCGTGGACTTCAACTCCCAGAAGATGTTACATAACATAACATCAGCTGGAAGATGTTAAACTGTCCTTCTGTTTCTTTCCTTCCCAAAAATGTGTTAATGAGTCCTCTCTAAGCTCTGCTGATCAGCTTGTCCTGGGTTGTTTTGCTGCAAAATGGAATGGTTTGCAAGTTGCAGTTGAGACAGCCCATCTCATTTGAAATATTTCCCATATAATTGAAGATTGTAAGTAGTTGTGTGTGCACGCTCAGCAAGTGTGATGTATTTGTGCTGGCATTTCTAGGCCTCTTTCCAACCACATCCAGAAAAATAAACATTGGAATTCTCAAGGCCATGTTTGGTATTTCCCAGCAATCTGTTACTGGAATAAAAAAGCAATCCCTGCTGCGTTACTGATACCAGAGAAGCATTTGCATGTACAGTATGTAGGTATTCTTAGAGTGCCATAGTTATGGATGAGAAATATTGGTTGCAAAGTTGGCATTTCTGGATGTAATACAGATATTTTGGACTTATTTTTGTTTCTTTGCATGTTTGATATTTTTAAAAAGGCATATGCTACTGACTACGCTTATGCACATATGTAACATCTTTTGCTAGGATAGATGACCACTGCTTGTCCAGAATTTGAAAAGTGAAAGATTGTGATTAAACAAAATTTTAATGTACAGATAATATCACCAGAAATAATTTAGCCTTTTTAATAAATGTTGTTATTGATGTTAAGCTCACCATGGAAAACCTAGTATATTGCTATGTATATACTAGGTTAATTATTTAAAGACTGAAGTGGAACATAACTAGATTCTATATAATCTATTTTTGAAAACATAACAGTCCAAACAGTAAAAGTAAAGTCCAAATTAAGAATATTTCATTCTTAAGAATTGTTTAATTTAAAGTGGTTTATTTGTAATAGATGGTCATAGATTTAAAATAGTTTTCAAGAGTATGTACAAAAGATACTATTTTTTTCTAGCATCAGCTAAATTAGACATATTACATTGAGAAAAATGTTTCTCATTTCTTTCCTGTTACCTTTATTGATTTCATTGCAGAGATGTTAACATAGGAAATGGATTGTTTTGTTATCTAATTTTACCTTCCAAAAGACAGAAGCAGATGAAAAATGTGAGGTTCTTTCCTGTTGGCTTTTTTGAATTAGCTGTTTTAGATTCTAAAAGTTTAGTTCCTAAAGAAGTAACCTTGTAAATAATTTTAATGTCCTCCTCTAGTGCAAGGGTAAGCAACCTTGGCTCTCCTTGAACTCAAGGACTTCAACTCCCAGAATTCCTGAGCCGGCATGGCTCAGCTTGGAAATTTCTCTCTTTCCCCTCAGCGTGACTGGCTCAGGATTTCTGGGAGTTGAAGTCCATGAGTCATAAAAGAGCCAAGATTGCTACCCCTGCAATAGGCTTTCGAAAGCCAATAGAGGGAGCTTTTTTGCAAAAAAAAAAAAAAAAAAGGTGCCGGAATGCCGTTCTGAGCGTTCTATGAGAAAAAAAGCCCTGCTTTTATGTAAGGAATCCTTAAGTGCAAATAATTTATGAGCTGACTTCCTATCAGTTGTACAAATCTTTGGCATCAGAAATTTATTTACTGGCATTATGTGTACTTAATGTATTGATTTCAGAAGACAATTGATGACTACCAGGCATGATGTCACAGGCTCATGAGCAGCCCATGTGGGCTCTCTTACATATATATCAGATTGGCGATTGTCCGAAATTTACACACTCAATATAATCTCCACCTATTTGAGAGGTCCTTGGTGCTCCCTGAACTTAGTTGTTTTCTTGCAGACATTTCATTACCCAAACTCGGTAACATCATCCGTGCTCACAGCTTTGAGCACTGAGCACCAAAGATCCCTCATTCCAACTCTGAACTAAAAATATTATCCTTTATCGGTACCACATATTTGAGAAATATAATTTATTCCATTTTTATCCATCCAAAATACACGTGGAAGCATCAACATCATTGTGATATTGAAATGAAAGATATATTGGGAAATACATTACCATTCTAGAAAATATAAAATATGTAGTCATTTTATGTATACTGTTTGATGATAACTTCCAGGCAAGGTCTCATTGGCTTTTCACTCTATATTTTAGCCCCTGCCCTAGGGATTCAGCAACAATTAGCACCAAAATGTAAATAGCATAGTTTTGTTTAACTGCAGTACTACACATTCTTACCTGAGTGTAGATTCCACTGAATACAGTAGGAATTAATTCTGAGTTGCCATGCATAGAATTGCCCTGTTAAGTATGTTTTCATTTAAAGGACCCCCCAAAAAAGTCTAATTAAAAATTACAAGGTAGACCTTAATCTTTGATTTATTGTTTGAATAGTTACATTAATCTGCCATAAATAAATCAGTCTTCACTAAGGCTTAACACTGCAGGCTTGCCTTGTTAGTTTAATAATTTAACAACTGCTAGTGGGAATGAAGAATGTTGTGGCTATATTTCATAGACCTTTCATTTTCATCTTTAATCTTGTAGATCACATATTAGTAGTTGCTGCAGAAGTTATTTCAATTTATTAACATTTTAAATTAGCAATTTACAGGAATTTTCCTTTCCTCCTTAGCAGTTAAGTTGGCAATGCAAGGGAATGCTAAATCATAAAGCACATTATGGTATGTAGCTAATAACTATGTAGATCATGCATTCTATATTAGGGTGCAATCTGACTGAGAATTATCCATTGATTTGTGTGTATATCCAAAATGCTATTGCTTTATTTATGGTGATTGGCCCAATTTAGCGGAGATTCAGTTCCAGAAGCTTCAACTCTTGGTATCTTTTATCCACTTCCGTTAATCACAATGTATGGAGCAAAAAAGAAAAAAGAAAAGAAAAGACCTTCTGTTTGTATTTGTCTCTGCTCAGCTTTCTCATGATTAAATAACTGTAAGGCTGTCTTTCAGTCTGCTTCTTATAGAATATACCCTTCCCTCCCTCCCTCCCTTCCATCCCTCCATCCCTCCACCCATCCATCTATCCCTTTTTTCATAGTTCCCAGAGATGTAGCTTCCTGTGCTAGCATGTTTGAATAACTCTTATGAAGTGCTTTTTTTGTAAAAGAAAAAGGTGCCGGAACTCACATATGTTATGCAACCTGCCTTGCCTACCCTACAAGGTTCCATCCAAGAAAGGTGCTGGAACTCCGTTCTGAGTGTTCTATGAGAAAAAAAGCCCTGCTCTTATGCTTTTTGACAATTAACTGTCTTTAGATATTCTGAATGAAGTCTGTTTTATTCAGACAATACTAAATAAAAACTTCATGAATGAATCAGAGGATTCCAACTAAGATTATTGTTACAGTTCACTATATAATTATCAGAATTAAACTTTTTTTGTATAAAATTTTCCATTTAGGTTTAGTCTATTGAGACCATGCCTAAAGTAACCTCTTCAGTTAAAGTTACCTTGGTTACTTTGGCACATGAGATAACAGACCTCCCATCTGCACAATTTTATTGGACCATTATATCACCAAGAGCTGCTTTCCAATATTCCAGTGTTCATCATTAGCCACCTGCATAATGCCTTTTGTGATAAGCAAGCCTAACCTCCCTTCCAATAGAAGAGAATATACATAGCTCAAGTTTGAACTGGTGTCTTTATTGCTCTCTGAGCTTGATTGTTTGCTTGCAGACATTTCATTACCCAACTAGGTAACATCATCATTGCTAGTGAGTGTAGGGTTTGCTCACTGCTTATATACAGTAGCTTGACCTTCCAGTATTGATGGATGTAATGGTTTTCTCCTCCATAACTTTCCTTTTCACAAAAGGGCCTCAATGTAACATTTGCACAAAAAGTTCATTTGGAAGAGTATGGAAGTGCAGCCACATCTGTTTTATGCTTAGAAACTGTTCAAAAAGCACAATTTTGAAACTTCTTTTTCTTGTCCAGGGCATGTAAAAATGTGCTATCTTGCTCTGCCAATATAGTACAGAGTTTAAGTAGAGTAGAGAATAGTTAAAGCAAGACAATATTCAGTTAGCACTAGATTTGATTTAAAATCAGTATTCTCTTTGGTTGCTAAGAAGTTTTGATTTTATGTTTTCCAAAGAGCCACATATCAGAGTCTTATAGCTCCCATAATAAATGGTGACTCCCTCCTCCTCCTCCTCCTCCTCCTCCTCCTCCTCCTCCTCCTCCTCCTCCTCCTTCCTCCTCGTTTCTGTGGATAATAATAAGACTTTCCCTTGTCCTCCAGGATGTCCTACAGATATCTTGATTTATTCTGCTATATATGAAAGGTGAAGTTATTAAGAGGATTTTCCCTACACCTGGTCTTGCTTTAGAAAAATAAATTAAAGTCTTTTTAGATTTTACATTTCTGCCCACATGCATATATTTCAATTATGCTTCCACTGAAAATCAATACATAGAAAACACAGGAAATGTTCCGAATTTATTTCAAGCTCTGAGGAATGGATTTCATTTAAGCAAAGAGTAGAAAATTCAGAGTATTTCTAGACACAAATGTGTTTCTTTGTTAATATGAACCTTTCTCCTTTTATCTTTCCTCATAATATTAGCAATTGCTGCTTGTAAGTAGTGACAAATGGAGACAAGTGTCAAAAATGCTGGTCACTACATCATATTTTTCCAACAAGGGTCAAAGAAAAAAAGAGAGTTTTCACTGAATTTTAATTCCTATTTACATTACTTCTCATTCTGGTTGTACCTCAGGTTGCTATTTCAATCTTTTTCTCAGGCAATAGCAAATATGGAAAAATCTACAATAACCTATAATAAACTGTTTTACTACATCCTTAGTTTCAGCTTCTCATCAAATGTTTACATTTAAATATAATAAAAGAAGCCTTCTTAAAGATCACATCACAGTTCAATGAAGACAGTTTTAACTAAAAGTTGGAAAAGATGGAATACAATTGTTGTTTGCTGATAATAGAGAGAGATCTCTCTTTTCATCAGATTTCTAGGAAGTGCTACAAAATGTGACTATTATGCTTCAGACCTGAGCAACTCTATATATTTATTGAAATTCTTGTCTACCTGAAAGGCAGAGATAACTTGTAAAAAGAAAAAGCATATTATTCAAGAATAAATTAACTTTGTGTCTTCCTTCTTTTGTCATTATAAAAATGGTAGTACCTTCTTTTTATCAGTCATCATTGTTATCACATCAAATATTTCAGTATTTGCAGGACTATATTTTGAGAGAATTTTATCCTTGTTGCACATACACTAGTTGTAGTTTTATGACAGGAGATAGCAGGAGCTGCAATAAATGGCATAAATTTTCTTTGAAAATTGACATTAAAATGACATTTTAATCTGAGTTTGTCATTTTAAAAGCCTGTAGATATCCTATTCTGAGTACACTTAGAAGTAAAAAATAATAATGAAACATTTAGAACAAATAGCACATGATCCAAGACATTTTTTTTAGGTTTTACAGTTGCTGTGGCATGTAAAAAGAACATCTTAAAGTTCTAAAAAGAACAAAGTAAGTGAAGTTAAAAATATATCCACCTTAAGTATTCTGTTCAGTTCTGGCACCACATTTCAGTTTCTGACAATTCAGAACATGTTCTGAGAAGGGCAAAAAAGATGAGTAGGAAACTAGAAATGAAATCTTATGAAGAAAGAACTAAAGAACTGGAAGTGTTTTTTCTTGAGAAGAGAAGAGTGGGAATGGTGGAATGTGAGTTAGTATTCTTCACTGAAAGAAAGACACAGAGAAGAGTCAAAATCTGTTTTTCATTGTTGTAGAATGGAGGATATCGAATAATAGATTGAAGTTACAGGAAGGGAGATTTTTCTTGGCTGTTGTGGAGAAACAACCCTATTATTATGTGTAATTCAACAATTGGGACAATTTCCCAAAGGTGTGGTAGCCTCGTATCTCTGAAAGAAGAGAATACAGTCTTCTCTCAAAAGTACTTTAATTTGTATTCCCACACTTAAGGATATAAATCAATGGTTTTCAACTTGTGGTTCATGAAGGCTTGAAGAAATGTTATGATTTAAATCTTGAGTTAAGTCTTGGGGGTCCATGGCCACAAAAGGTATTTAAAGGGGGTCCATCATGAAGAAAAAGCTTTTTTGAGGGGCAGGGTTGTGTCAAATAATTGCCAGGTGACTGCCATAAAATGCTGAGCTTACAGTGCATTCAGAAAGTATTCAGACTCCCCTTCACTTTTGTCAATTTTGTTACAGCCTTGAGTCTTTTGGGGTATGACATGACAAGCTTTGCATACCTGGACTGGAGGATTTTCTGCAGATGGCCCCAGCAGAAGGCCCCACAGCCACTGACATGGACAGCCTGGACTGCTCACCTGCAGAGAGGCCCGAGCCAAACACACTGTACACAGGCTGCCCGTGCTGCCCGGCTGTGGGGGGGCCCGCGCCAAGCTTGTTCACAGCTGGCTGCGCAGGCGCCCAGTGAGACAGACCTGCCTGAGCTGCCACTTGCACTCTGGGGAAGGCGTCTGGCTGTATTCTGGCACTGCCGGCTTTAGGCGAAACAGAGCCGAGGCCCAGCAAGCCAGCGCCCTGGGACACATGGACAGGGCTGCTGTGGCCAGACGGGGGTGAGCAAGGATTGGTTGGTTGGGGGGGAGGAGGTTGTACGGTGGGGACGTGTTAGTGTGTTCACCCGGGTTGGGGCTAAGGGAGGCTGGGGGGGGTCAGCCGACATACGGAGGGCGGTTCACAGGGAAGCACAGGTGCAGGAGCACGTGTGGGTGCAGCAAAAGGGGGTGGGGCATTTATAGGCGCATGGCCGGATGCTGGCTTGTGCAGGGAGGGGTGGGGCTGATGTGTGAATCGGCTATAAAACAGGCGCTGGGAGCGTGTGGCTTCCAATGCTGACTTTTTCCTTGCTTTGGTGAGCATGAATAAATGTCTCTGCATTTGTTACTTGTACCATGGCTGACTGAGTGTGCTTTTGTCCAGGACGGGTTTGACATTTCCTAGGTATTGAGGTCAGGCTAATAGGTCTGTAGTTTCCTGGATCCATTTTTTTCCCTTTTGAAGATGGGAACTACATCAGTTCTTTTCCAGTCCTGTGGTAGTTCCCCAGTGCTCCAGGATCTTTGAAAGATAGAGTTCAGTGGTTCTGAGATCACGTCTGCCAGTTCCTTTAAAACCTTGTAGTGTAATCCATCTGGTCCTGAGGATTTCAACTTGTCTATGGTGGACAAGTTACCATTTTCTTGCCTATTTGGTAAGTCACAGGTGGACTTCAATTAAGGTGCAGTAACATGTCAGTAACAATCCAGAAAAATGGGAGGCACCAGAGCTAAATTTCAATTGTTGTTGCAAAGAGTCTGAATACTTATGCCAATGTGCTATTTCAGTGTTTTCTTTTTAATAAATTTACAGATATTTCTAAACTTCTGTTTTCACTTTGTCATTATGGGGTACTGAGTGTAGATTAATGAGAAAAAATGGATTTCAACAACTGTAGAATCAGGTTGCAGCCATAACAAAATTGACAAAAGTGAAGGGGGTCTGAGTATTGTCTTAATGCACAGTAGGCTCAGATTCCATCAGAGCTTCATTGTGATTTGTATGGGGCAGTTCTTAGTGAGCAAAATCATTTGGATTCATGCTGGGTTTGAAGTTGATTCAAGAAATAATCTACCTAGAGTGAGTACTGCACTGTCTAATAATATGAAACTGAGCCACTCTAATATTTTATATCCTTAAAATGGATAAAATCCCTGGATCTTTTCATACTCCTTCCTGGATATTGGATTTTGGATTTCTTCCTGATTTGGGTTTTAGGCATTTCTAAATCCTTGAAAATCTTTAGACTTTGCCTGTTGGTAGAGTCCCCCACCTTTTGTAGGAGTGGTAGTGAAACCCTTGCTGAAGGAACTATCTTTTGATCTTATCAGTTTTAATAAACAATGGTCCATGTCCAGGAATTCACACATGGTCAAACTAGTAGAGAAGATACTGTATTGTGCCTCTAGGTCCAGGAGATCTTACATGGAACATTTGCCTCTAGGTCCAGGAGTTCTTACATTTTAACATTTTTTCCCATTTAGCATTCAGACTACTTTGGTTGCTGAAACAGAGGGAGGCAGAGGTCCACACATCTTCAAGTTTCCAAGGATGAAAAACAACCACTCTGAATAGTTTACAATGTCAGCATATTTCCCCCAACAATCTGGGTCCTCATTTTACTGACCTCATTGAACTGTGGGCAGAGTTAGCCTGAAATACTTAGCTAATTATTTCTTTACTTATATTCCAGCAGAACAGCAAATAGCTTTACATCACATATGGTGCATACAGTATATTCCATATATTCTGGGGCACATGAATACTCTGCCTTATTTTTTGCAGCTGCATTAGAACCTGTATATATAGAGATATTCTTATAATGCTTCTTATAAGCATATATTATGTACACATGAATCCTGCAAAGCTATTTTTATTCATGCATATAAGGACAATAAACATAACAAGTATACCAGTTATGTTTCCCCCTCCCCCATGTTCAATTTATTCATGCAAACACAAAAATATACTAAAGAGTATTTTTAGTGTAACCCCTTTACATTATATACTTCTAAATTAACTCAGTTGAATGCTTTTAATGATACAATTTTGAATGCAGTTTGATTTTGATGAACATCAACATTTGCACATGAATACTTCACAGAAATACTTTTATATATACCGTATATTAATTAATCTAGGCAAATATCATTCAGCAGTGTATCTCATAACTTTGGACATTAATAGATCAACATTCACAAATTTTTAGAGCTGTGCAACATAGAATGTTGAAAAAGCAAGGCTCTATTTCATTCTGACCATGTTAAGATAAAAATTCTCAGGAACAGCAAGACAGTTTAACAGCTAATCAAAATATATAAGCTTAAAAATAATAAACCATTGCTGCTTATTGCAGTGAGTATTAGACAATAATATTCTCTCATGATATATTCTTATGACAGGCAGCAAAGAAAACAAGATTTATGACTCATGTGTTTTTCCTAATAGTAGCAAAATTAGATAAAGAGGCTCAATTTTCAAAATGACAATTTTTTGCTACACAAAAATGTGTGTTTGTGTGCATGCGTGTTTGTGTGTAATATTCTACAAGAATATTACAATCTGACATGCTGTGAATTTTTATACAGATTATTTAAAACTTTCTGACCTAATTATTAACTTGGTTGGGCAATACAGAGCCTATTCTAAAGTTCTGAAATAAGCACTTAAATATTTGGAAAGTTAAAATTTTATCAACTAACAATGGGTAGCATACTATTCTGGAAGACTGCAAAGGAACTCCTTAAAGAAAAATATGTTAGTCCTTAAGTTTTTAAACTTGTATTGATACTTAAAATACCTTATTTATTATTAGACTGGGCTAGTGAATTGCACATGCAACAAGGATGATTGGATTCACTAGGTATATATCTAATAGCCAATATTTCAATAATTAAAATAATAATAATAATAATAATAATAATAATAATAATAATAATAATAATAATTATTATTATTATTATTATTATTATTATTATTATTATTATTATTATTATTATTATTATTTATTAAATTTATATACCGTCCTTCTCCCGGAGGACTCAGGGCGGTGAACAGGGCATATAAATACGGTAGATATATAATGATGACCATTCTTTCTATTGACTATTTTATAAATGAAATAAATGTTAAATGTACTTCAAAACAAAACCAAGATGTACTATAAAGATTCAGGTAGGGAAAATAAGGCAAGAACCTTTTCAATTAGTTCTTCCTATGACCCTCAAAAGAGAGACTCTTCTTCTCTTAAATTTATTCCAGGGAGGGCTAATTGGAATTTTGTTGTTGTTGTTAGTTGCGAAGTCATGTCTGACCCATTGCAACCCCATGGACAATGTTCCTCCAGGCCTTCCTGTCCTCTACCATCTTCTGGAGTCCATTGAAGCTCATGCCTACTGATTCAGTGACTCCATCCAGCCACCTCATTCTCTGCATCCCTTTCTTCTATTGCCCTCAATCTTTCCCAGCACTAGGCTCTTCTCCAGTAGGCCCTTCCTTCCTTCTAAAGAGCAGTCAGGGTTGATCTCTAGGACTGACCGGTTTGAATGCCTTGCAGTCCAAGGGACTTGCAGGAGTCTTCTCCAGCACCATACAGGTGAAACTCGAAAAATTAGAATATCGTGCAAAAGTTCATTTATTTCAGTAATGCAACTTAAAAGGGGAAACTAATATATGAGATAGACTCATTACATGCAAAGAAAGATAGTTCAAGCCGTGATTTGTCATAATTGTGATGATTATGGCTTACAGCTCATGAAAACCCCAAATCCACAATCTCAGAAAATTAGAATATTGTGAAAAGGTGCAATATTCTAGGCTCAAAGTGTCCCACTCTAATCAGCTAATTAAGCCATAACACCTGCAAAGGGTTCCTGAGCCTTCAAATGTTCTCTCAGTCTGGTTCAGAAGGAATCACAATCATGGGGAAGACTGCTGACCTGACAGTTGTGCAGAAAACCATCATTGACACCCTCCATAAGGAGGGAAAGCCTCAAAAGGTAATTGCAAAAGAAGTTGGATGTTTCCAAAGTGCTGTATCAAAGCACATTAATAGAAAGTTATGTGGAAGGGAAAAGTGTGGAAGAAAAAGGTGCACAAGCATCAGGGATGACCGCAGCTTGGAGAGGATTGTCAGGAAAAGCCCATTCAAAAGTGTTGGGGACTTTCACAAGGAGTGGACTGAGGCTGGAGTCAGTGCATCAAGAGCCACCACACATAGACGGATCCTGGACATGGGCTTCAAATGTTGTACTCCTCTCGTCAAGCCACTCCTGAACAACAAACAACATCAGAAGCATCTTACCTGGTCTAAAGAAAAACAGACCTGATCTGTTGCTTAGTGGTCCAAAGTCCTCTTTTCTGATGAGAGCAACTTTTGCATCTCATTTGGAAACCAAGGACCCAGAGTCTGGAGGAAGAATGGAGAGGTATACACTGCAAGATGCTTGAAGTCCAGTGTGAAGTTTCCACAGTCTGTGTTGATTTGGGGAGCCATGTCATCTGCTGGTGTTGGTCCACTGTGCTTCATTAAGTCCAGGGTCAATGCAGCCGTCTACCAGGAGATTTTGGAGCACTTCATGCTTCCTTCCGCAGACGAGCTTTATGGGGATGCTGACTTCATTTTCCAGCAAGACCTGGCACCTGCCCACACTGCCAAAAGCACCAAAACCTGGTTCAACGAACATGGGATTACTGTGCTTGATTGGCCAGCTAACTAGACTGACCTGAACCCCATAGAGAATCTATGGGGCATTGCCAAGAGAAAGATGAGAGACATGAGACCGAACAATGCAGAAGAGCTGAAGGCTGCTATTGAAGCATCCTGGTCTTCCATAACACCTCAGCAGTGCCACAGGCTGATAGCTTCCACTCCACGTTGCATTGAGGCAGTAATTGCTGCAAAAGGGGCCCAAACCAAGTACTGAGTACATATGCATGCTTATATTTTCAGAGGTCTGATATTGTTCTATGTACACTCCTTGTTTTATTGATTACATGTAATATTCTAATTTTCTGAGATTGTGGATTTGGGGTTTTCATGAGCTGTAAGCCATAATCATCACAATTATGACAAATCATGGCTTGAACTATCTTGCTTTGCATGTAATGAGTCTATGTCATATATTAGTTTCCCCTTTTAAGTTGTATTACTGAAATAAATGAACTTTTGCACGATATTCTAATTTTTCGAGTTTCACCTGTATGTATCCATTTACACACACACACACACACACACACACACACACACATTTTCAAATGAAAGTACAGAGAAAAGACAAAGGAGTGGGGTATTTCTTATCTCTATGCACTTGTTACACTACTCAGATTTTTACTGACTTTAGGATTATAAAGAAAATGACTGAAAGTATCACAAGCTAATGCCTAAAAGCTTTATAAAATTACTGAATCCATCTTGTTCTGAAGCATATTTCCATAGGAAAGTCAAAGATTTGATTATTCAAGCATATGATGGAATACCACTTTACATCTTGACTCAATTTAAGTCCCCTCATTTAGATTGCGAATGAGATACAGCTGTAAACTTGATTATAGCAATTATAGTGGCAAGCAGCAATGCCTGATCTCCTAGAATGCTGATTGGGGAATTCTGGGATTCGAGGTCCACATATCTTATTTTCAAAGCTGAGAAATACTGCCTTAGGGAGAAGCAAGCCGGCCTGTCAGTGTGATATGCAATGTATTGATAGCAAAGATCTGTCAGCTGATGCACTTGATAATGAACAGCCCCTAGAAAGAAGATAGAGATGATGGGATGCTTGGAAAAGTGCAAGACATAACAATCTCAAAAGCTGCCAATATTATTATTGCTCATAAGAAGAACACAAAGATTTAATGTGATAAATTTCTTCCATCTTTAGAGTTGAATTATTTCAATTATGAGTTTTAACTTTTCCAGAAAACCAAATGCATCGAGAAGCTCAACATCTGCTAGAAAGAAGGCATAGCAGTCACTGGGAGAGATAGAATCTTTGTTGCACAATTCAGCTAATCTAAACTGGCAATTATTTCAATTCCTATTTTTGTAAATATTTAGCACATCTGAATCTAAATATATGCCATTCATTATAATTAAATGGCAGTTGGCATGTGTTTCAATTCCTAATCAGTGCATATGATTATTGATTCCTTGGCATCCCAACACATGCAAAATTAATGCACGTAGTTCAGTTCCTCAACAATCAAACAGAGAAAATGTCACGGGGCATTATAATTAATCATAAAAAGTGACTGTGAGGATTTATCATGTCAGAGACTAAAATCCATCTTATGCTCCTTTGTTTTTTAATTTAGACAGTTTCAACAGGCCTGTAATTCTTTGTTATCAGAAAAGAACACAATATTTTCAGAAGAATTTGAATTAAACAAACTTTGGTATTAGAAGTACCAAAGTAGGAAGTTGTGAGGTAGGGGAAAGAGAATAATTGTGTTAACGCTATAAAGTTAACGTCTTACATCTGAAATAAAAATTTCACAGTTATTATTTGGTATTCTGAAAAGTATAGTCTACAAAAAAAATCTTTAGAATGAATATACAATATAGCCAACTTTGATTTGGAAGATAATTTCTTTCCTATAAATACTCCAGCTTCATACATTTCAGTCACTCCACCTCATATGCATTCTCAATGCAAGAAAGAAAGAAAGAAAGAAAGAAAGAAAGAAAGAAAGAAAGAAAGAAAGAAAGAAAGAAAGAAAGAATTTACAGACAGCTATTTATTCATTCATAAGGAAGAGCAATGAAGAAATGTGGTAGTTAGAAAGAACAAGAAATGAAAAATTCACCTTATTCTCACCCTGATGAATTGCCAAACACTTGGCAAGCCAAAACATGACTAATAAGCTGTGTTCATAAATTGTACAGGGCTGACATCGACAAACAGAGTTTCTTTAGTATTTATTTCATATCCTCAATGCAATCCATTTCACAGACAAGAGGATCAATATCCTAGTTGGGAATTAGAAGATGCTTTTAGCAGTTAGAAAAAATCAAAGCTATTAAAATCCTTGGATTTAACATTGTGGCAAAGAAACTATTTTGATGAAAGAGATCAATATGGTATGAAAATTAGGATAGAATTTCTCAGATGATGTATCAGTTTTGGCTCTTCAAATTTAACAACTTATTTCGATCATTAAATGTATGTGTGTAGGGGGTGGCCATTGGAAGTAATCAGGAAAAGTAATTGGTACAACCTATGGCTGCCAGGAAGTTGACAAGAACAGTTATCAGAGATTATATAATGTGGATTTTGAAAGAGCAGCACTAATAGTTTATTCATTTTGAGGATGAACTCAAAGTTCTTGTGTTCACCTACAATGCACTAAATAATTTCGTATCCATGCATCTGAAGGATCATCTTTCCCCATACTGCCTCAATTCAGCTTTTAGAACATAGAATAAAGTCTTGTTTCCATGATCCATCAAGGGACACATATGTCCACTGGGCCTTCCTTACTGTGGTAGCATATGTGGAAACTGCTTAAATGTGCTTGGTGTTAATTGATATTTTGGCACTTATGTATAAGATACCAGTTTATTAAGCATTTATAAACAATTGGGAAGAAATGAATCTGATGAGGCATACCTTTGCTATCTGTTCTAGCTTTGATCAAAATTGTTTAATTTTAGTGGTGTAATCTGAATCATTATGGTTGCTATCTCCCCTGTGATATTGTTTTTGAAGTATAGGATAGGTATTATCTTAAATAATATGAAACAAATCACCACTAAACCACAAGCTATAGAGGATAAAATGCTGCACACTGTGGGAAAAACTGCATTACCGGTATATTTTATTGTTGATCACATGGTAGATGTGATTCAATATCACTCACCCCCTGGTATGGCATTACTTTGTGATGGGAAAACGTATTTTATAATTTCAATTTTATCCCTCCTCAAATTCAGAGTTCAAACATCTTTGTTCCCTCTACCAAGCTCTTCAGTGCCATCTGCAAGAATTAAGCATTTTCCCCTACTAAAAATCAGCTATGGTTTTGGTCAAAGCCCAGCTAAGGAAATAGATATGGATATTATGTAGATTTGCTGAATGTTCATGTACCCAATAGAATGGCCTCAACAACTCTCAGAGAGAGTGCTATCAGCCAGATGACTAAAAAAATTACAATCCTTCCATCTCCTCCACCCATCATCCTGTCAGAACCTATATTTCCATTCCCCCACTATCTAGTCTCAACTGTCTGTACCCATCCTTCCATCCCCCAGCATCACAACTGATGAAGCTTCTTGGATGAGAAGCATAAAATTTTCTTCTTCTTCCTGAAGGAAAACACAGTCTAATTGCCTTTTGAAAAAAGCACCTTTGAGGTATCCAATAGAAGACACATAAAGATAAATAGTTACAACTATAACAATATAAGACCCAGATTCTAGTCCATCCCCAGTCACAAATACTGGTTGACATTGCAACAATCACTCTCTCTCAGCCCAAGCTATTTCACAGGTTATTTTTGATGCGAAAAATATGAGGAAATAGTGTATGTTTGCCCTTTTAATAAATAATGTATGTTTGCCACTTTAATAATTATGTTTGCCACTATATCTTGCCTTAAAATGTTTGCTACTTTAAGGCAAGATATATATATCTAACAAATAACTAAATGAATAAATACTTACAAGGGTGCATGGAAACATACCAAGTATAGAAAACAGATTACAGAGAAAGACCCAGTGGTCCGTGGAGTTGCCCTTTGAGTTTCTGTTTGTTTGTTTTTGTTTTCTTTTTTTCTTTCTTTCTGTGGTACTCTTCCGAGTTCTTCAAAAGAAGCAATCGGGTCTGGGAGATCTGTCCCTTGAATGTAGATTTTGTACTTATTTCTGAAATGATTATCTTTTGTTGTCTAACTTGTTTTAATTTCTCTCCTTTGGGTTCCTTTTTACCTTTGTTTTTTGGAATGTCAAGTTTTGCCTCCAGAGTGAACATCCATTTCTATTTATTTATTTTATTTTATTTATTTTATTTTATTATTCTTAGCTATTTTGTTTATTTATTTTACATTTTTGTCAGATTATGGACATGTGCTTATCCCAAGCATGTTTAAACTCATGATTTTAAACATCCACATGTGATTTCCAGGTCTCATTACCTAATATAGTTTATTATCATTTTAAAAATAATAATGGCTATGATTAATCCAATATACAAGAAGATGTGATTGTTATTCCTAATAACTATGTTGACTCAAAGAATACCATGAATAATTTCATTTCCCACCTACGTAACCTAAGTGTGGAGAGTAAGAGAGTAAGTCAGTAGAAAAGAATGAAAGGAGGTATGAAGTATATTAATTATGTGTAGCTGAATGGAATGTAGAGTACAAAGCATATTTGATAAAATTAAAACAGAACTAAAAGCCCACC
Source organism: Vipera ursinii (assembly GCF_947247035.1). Lineage (NCBI taxonomy): Eukaryota > Metazoa > Chordata > Lepidosauria > Squamata > Viperidae > Vipera > Vipera ursinii. The sequence goes on from NC_139514.1 coordinate 65,315,155, forward strand.
TTTAACTGGCTTGGAATAAGATTGAAAGAATAATGTACAGGTCCCCAGGAGACCTAACAGATGCTTAAGAAAGCCATAGCAATATTGAACATGAAGCCTACATACCAAACAGTTATTTGTTTATATAAAACCCCATAGTATGTATTTGATATCTGCTTGAGCTGCGTTTGGATTATTTATGTGTCATGTTTACTAATGTACAATGATGCACACATAATAGCTTTTAATGGAAGAGTGTGGAATCAAATTAAGTTTGCTTTTATGACATTTGATCAGTGTTAGCAAATGTACACATTTATCATGAAATAGTACACAAAACAGCAAATTATGGTCAGCAGTATTTTCTAATCAATATATATCCGCACATCTTCAGTGAACAATGGGAAGAGAAGGCAAACAAATGAAAGCTGCAGCAATCTTTGCAAGAAAATGCTCTGTTCAAAATTCAGAAATATAAATGAGATTAGGGGGAATAAATAATGTATCACTCTACATAAAATAATGAAATAAAAGGCAAAAATCTGTGAAGACATTGCACGAATCACCATAGAAAAGAATAAGGAAAGACCCTCATCTTTAAATATTTTAGTACATTTCATTTAAGATTTTGCCAGGTGATTCTGAGAAAGAGCTTTAGGAACAAGTTAGGGTGATGAATTTTGAAGATGTCATTGACCTACTTGGCATTGCAGAAAAAACCAAAATGTTATGTAAGAAAAATTGCATGATTTGATCTACTCAAATAATTGAAATGGAAATGTTCAATAGGATAGTCAAGGTCATATATTCTGAGACAAAATAGATCTGTTCTTTACTGCATCATCTGTAGACGATTATTAAAAACATTCTAAAGCATTTCTTGGTCACAGGACTGTTAGACCAAACTATTTAGTAATTTGTGGAAAAATTTTACACGGTAAATCTACTTTGCTGTTGGTTTTCTGACATAACAGTCTGATCTTTCCTAATCCCCACAATACTCTAAATATAATTGATATTACTAAAATTGCCTGTCTCCCTTAGACAGAGACTGTGATGATGCAAATGAGTGAAAAGGAAGGTTAGCATAAAATCTCCTAAAGGATAAATTCCTTAGATCCATCTCCCAAGTTGTGGAAGAATGCAGAAAACCATTCTCAAACAAATGTTAGGGAGACAAGGGGGATAATGTGGCAGGCATAAAAGCAGATCAAAACCCCATATGCAGCGCACATATACAAAGGGATGGGTCTCAGAACTGCTGTTATACAAATCAGTTTGGCCTTCCCATTGGTGAATCAAACATAAAAATGCCACATGGATAAACCTATTCTTACCAAGCAGAAATCCAATATATACTATGAAGATTTTTATAAACTAATGTTTTGAAAGCGACATATATTTTGAGAAGAAATCACATTCATGCAGATTGGAAACAGTCTATCTGCCAAGGCAGTGGTTCACAACCTTTTCTTCACCACAGACCCCTTTTAAATACCTTGTGGTAGTCATGGACCAAGGCCATGAACCCCAAAGACTTAACTGAAGATTTAAATCATTACATTTCTTCAATCCTTTGTGGACCCCCTGTGATGATATTGCAGCCACCCAGTTTAAGAACTACTGTGCTAAGGTATTAATATATTGACAAAACATTAACATATTTTAATTTATCTATTTATATCTCAAATTTAGAAAACTGCTCATCTCCCTCATAGAAACTCTTCATATACGTTTTGCTAGCATTAAGTCAACTGTGATTGCAGTCCTATATCAAGCAGCAAGATGTTCTGCATTTTTTATTTTAAAAATCAAATTATTTAGCATTGTACTGGATTTTGCAGTATAAACCACATGATTCTCTTCACATACACTATTGGCTGTTTTTAAGACTGCAGCTGCTCAGCAGCCTTGAATAGACTGGATAGTCTGTTTCAACTTTCTATAATTATTAGTCACTCATTTAAGACAGTCACTTGATGGATGCATGACAAATAACCAAATGGGAAATCTCCAGATGACTTCAACCAGCGTCAAATATCTCCCTGTTCCTCTTTCCTAAGTTATCTGACAAAGCAAGATAAGGAAGATTCCAGGTTCATTCTTAGACAACTCAATATGAGGCTAGCAAATATCTATGACTGAAACCAATAGATAAGTCTACATTCTAGATATCTTATACGGAATATGGTAGTTTCATATATTCAGTCTGACATGGACTCAGTTTCCTATCCAGCTTTGTTGTTGTTGTTGTTAGTTGCGAAGTCGTGTCCGACCCATCGCGACCCTATGGACAACGTTCCTCCAGGCCTTCCTGTCCTCTACCATCTTCTGGAGTCCATTTAAGCTCACGCCTACTGCTTCAGTGACTCCATCCAGCCACCTCATTCTCTGTCGTCCCCTTCTTCTATTGCCCTCAATCTTTCCCAGCATTAGGCTCTTCTCCAGTGAGTCCTTCCTTCTCATTAGGTGGCCAAAGTATTTGAGTTTTAGCTTCAGGATCTGGCCTTCTAAAGAGCAGTCAGGGTTGATCTCCTCTAGGACTGACCGGTTTGATCGCCTTGCAGTCCAAGGAACTCGCAGGAGTCTTCTCCAGCACCACAGTTCAAAGGCTTCAATTCTTTGGCACTCAGCCTTTCTTATGGTCCAGCTTTCACTGCCATACATTGCAACTGGGAAGACCATAGCCTTGACTATACGCACTTTTGTTGACAGGGTGATGTCTCTGCTTTTTAGTGTGCTGTCTAGATTTGCCATTGCTTTCCTCCCAAGGAGCAAGCGTCTTTTAATTTCTTGGCTACAGTCCCCATCTGCAGTGATCTTGGAGCCCAGGAAAATAAAATCTGTCACTACCTCCATTTCTTCCCCATCTATTTGCCAGGAATTGAGAGGGCCGGATGCCATGATCTTGGTTTTCTTAATGTTTAGTTTCAACCCAAGTTTTGCACTCTCCTTCTTCACTCGCAACAAGAGGCTCTTTAGTTCCTCTTCACTTTCTGCCATTAGAGTGGTATCATCTGCATATCTTAGGTTGTTGATGTTTCTTCCGGCAATCTTAATTCCAACTTTTGATTCATCTAGCCCTGCCTTTCTCATGATGTGCTCTGCATATAAGTTAAATAGGCAAGGCGACAGTATACAGCCTTGCTGGACTCCTTTCCCAATTTTGAACCAATCAGTGGTTCCGTGTCCAGTTCTCACTGTTGCTTCTTGGCCCGCATATAGGTTTCTCAAGAGACAAATAAGATGGTCTGGTATGCCCATCTCTTTAAGGACTTGCCACAGTTTGTTATGATCCACACAATCAAAGGCTTTAGCATAGTCAATGAAGCAGAAGTAGATGTTTTTCTGGAACTCCCTAGCTTTCTCCATGATCCAGCGTATGTTGGCAATTTGATCTCTAGTTCCTCTGCCTCTTCGAAATCCTGCCTGTACTTCTGGTATTTCTCGATCCACATACTGCTGGAGTCTAGCTTGTAGAATTTTAAGCATAACTTTACTCGCATGAGAAATGAGTGCAATGGTGTGATAGTTTGAACATTCTTTGGCACTGCCTTTCTTTGGAATTGGAATGTAAACTGATCTTTTCCAATCCTGTGGCCACTGTTGAGTTTTCCAAATTTGCTGGCAAATTGAGTGTAGCACTTTTACTGCACTTTTACTGCAATTTCCTCCAATTAAACATGCCAGTCCAACCTTTATATGTCAATTCCAAGTTCCGTCTGTGTGGGTCTTTGTGTGTATATATAAATATTCCAAAATTAATTTTCTTCTGTGTTTTTTACTCCTTCCTTCTCTTTCTTTTTGTAAAAAATTAAGGACTATGATTTCCTGGTGTCAGATATATGCTAGCTCTTTCAGTTAATAGCCTTTAGAGCCAGATTTTGTTATTTTTATCAGCACCAAAGGATAGCATTTCCAATCCTATACAACAGCTGCCCGAATTTTAGTGGGCAAACAGCTTATCTCCCACAATGAGATGAGTCAGCCTCCTTCCCAAGGACAGCAACGTGCAGACGAAAGGCTAGTGCTGCACTAACAGTTGTATATTAGCCAATGAAATCCCTGTTTTCCACAAGACAGTTTTACATTTGCAACTCTCATGCCAGCGATAGCAACAATGGCCCTGTTCAAAGGCAGTAAATTGTGCTTGCAAAATATATTAGAATTAGAATTTACTTTTTAATTTCATGTTTGTCCTTGCCCTAATGATTTTCAGGTACTCTGGTTATAATTTTCACTGCAGTATTTTAAGTCCTTTCAATGTAATTGCAACTTGGTTGAAAATATGAATTCCAAACAGTAATATCAGAAACAATTTAATCCAGTAGGGGTTTCCTTATGTTACTTATGCTCCTGTATCTCTCATTTAATAAGGTATGAGACTATATTTAAATTTCCTGGTGCCAGAGTTGAAAGTAGTTTTGCTTGCAACTAGTTTGCAACTTGATATGTTCATACTTTGCAAAACACTGTGGAACTTCACAAGAAACTTAAGACTTAATTTCCATATAAATGGAAGATTAAATAGATCACAAGGGAGAAACTAGTCTAGTTTTTCACAAACTGTATTCCAAGCTTGCATTGAGTTGCAATTCCTATTAGCCCCAGCCAGCATGGCTATTCTCCAAACTAGCAAGGAATAAGTAGTCCAATGCTTCAGCCGACTGACAAATAGGGGAAATAGGCTTATATTTACTTCTTCATGGCGACAGGCTTTGAATACCAATCGTAGAAATTTATTTGATATTATGCCAAAATATAGTGAAAAAATGCATATTTTAATAATTTATCCCATTCCAACCATAATTTTAATCTTCTGTCATTTCAGAGACATCTTTTTAAATTTAGTAGCTATGCTTTTGCTACCATTAAAATCATTCAGAAATAAATTCTGCTAGACAACCTATGCCCTGTTGGGTCATTGCTTCAGAGATATTTCCTTACCTAAACAAGGAAACAGCATGACTAAGGGCAAGCAAGCAAGCAAGCAAGAAAAGCAGTGGGAGCAGGATCAACTTTAATTTTCTGCCAGCTTCCCCATTGAGTTTCCCTGTTGGAATCTGTCAGAAAACATCAAAAATCTCCCTTCCCTTCCCTTCCCAACAGGCAGGAAAATGGGTGTTGCTGGGTGGGGGAGGGAGCAAGCAAGGGTTTGCAAGACAGACTGGGAAACCATCATAAAGGTAAAGGTAAAGGTTCCCCCGCACATGCGTGCTAGTCGTTTCTGACTCTAGGGGCCGGTGCTCATCTCCGTTTCATAGCCGAAGAGCCAGCGCTTGTCCGAGGACGTCTCCGTGGTCATGTGGCTGGCATGACTAGACGCCAAAGGCGCACGGAACGCTGTTACCTTCCCACCATAGTGGTCCCTACCATCATAGAATGTTAAAAATGAAGATCACATGACTACAGCAGCAGCCCAGCAGCAACCAATACCAGTGAAGCAGCCACTACTTTTCCAAATTTCATTCTGCAGGAGTCTTGGCTCCCAGTTTTTGGATGCATTCACGTTAGCCCATTTGAGGTACCTGGGTTTAAAAATTGTTGCTCTATGATACACTATTTTGCTCAATTAAAGATCAAGATTACAAGAATTGTAGTAGAATAATTGCTTACTGCCAGTTGGGATAACAGACATATCTCAGATATTCTTCTTTGCTTTCTAAGAAAATTATGCCTGATGGTGGGCTTTTTTTGTCATAGAACGCCCAGAACGGAGTTCCGGCACCTTTTTTGGATGGAACCTTGTAGGGTAGGCAAGGTGGGTTGTATGACATGTGTGAGTTCCAGCACCTTTTTTTTTTTTTTTTTACAAAAAAAGCACTGGTACAAACTGAGCTGATATGACAATATGTCATTAAGATTATCCTGTACCATGACCAAAGAAAGTATAAACATGATATTTTAAACAAAACATATAGATATGGAGAACTTTTGATGTTGATAAGTATTAAAATTAACACTATCACAATACAGTAGTAATAAAAAGAGTATTAATAAATTTAATTCCACATTTAATTGACAAGCTTTGTTGGAAGAAAATTTGCAGGAGACCTAATGAAATAGCCTTCAGTGGGCTAATTGTATGCAAAACAATTGTATGTATCAATTGTATGCTTACATCTTCTTTCATCCATATGTCAATTTAATTCAGATTCAGTTCTTAGTTTTACGTTCATTAATCAATGGCATCACTGTTCTTTCCCCAATATTATGCTGGTAAGCCTTGTTACATTATGTAAATATTTAGTTCATTTTCAATTCTGATCATATTTCCTCTAATTTGGCAATGCAGCATAACATTTTTAGGATCTCATGCTCCTGAAATTCCTTAGAAAATGTTTAGTATCAAAATGCATTAGGGCATTTTAAAATTTAGTTAGTATTCACAATATACATTCATATTTATGTCATCTAAATTAGGCTACTAGAAGAAAAGAAAAAGGGGGGAAACCTAAAACAGTGGTTCTCAACCTGTGGTCTGCAGACTTCTAGGGAGCCGTGATGTCATTATGGGAGATCTGCAAAGGCTTGAATAAATTTTATGATTTGGGGGTCCATGGCCATGGTTTGTGGTGAAGAAAAGGTTGAGAACCACTGCCTTAGCAGATAGACATTTACTTACCTGTGTGAATGTGATTTCTTCCCAAAATATATGTAGTTTATAAAAATCTTCATAGTATATATTTGATTTGTGCTTGGTAAGAATGGATTTGTCCATACAGCATTTTTATGTTTGATTCACCAATGGGACGGCCAAACTGATTTGTATAACAGCAGTATATATGCACTTTACATGGGGTTTTGATCTGCCTTTATGCCTGCCATGATATTCCCCTTGTGTCCCTACCAAAAGGTATTTAAAAGAGTCTGTGTTGAAGAAATGATTGAGAACCATTGCTCAGGCTCTATATCAGAGTGGATAACCTGATATATAGTGGCTTTAAAAAATCTACATGTTCTCAGATTTCTGAATTTAATTCAGATGACCACCAGGTATACTACTGTGGGCAAGAATCCCTCAGAAAAAATGGAGTAAGTAGCCTTCATAGTCAATAAAAGAGTAGGAAAAGCAATACTGGGATATAACCCTCAAAATGACAGGATGATCTCAGTGCAAATCCAAGGCAAACCATTCAATATCACAGTAGTCCAAGCTATGCCCCAACCACCAGTGCTGAAGAGGATGAAATTGACTGGTTCTATGAAGCCCTACAGCACCTTATAGAATTAACACCCAAAAATGATGTCCTTATCATCATGGGGGATTGGAATGCTAAAGTAGGAAGTCAAAAGATAACGGGAATAACAGGCAGGTTTAGCCTTGGAGTACAAAATGAAGCAGGGCACAGGCTGATAGAATTTTGTCAAGAGAATACGATGGTCATAGCAAACACTCTTTTCCAACAACCCAAGAGACGGCTCTACACATGGACATCACCAAATGGTCAACACAGAAATCAGATTGACTATGTGCTCTGCAGCCAAAGATGGAGAAGCTCTATACAGTCAGTAAAAACAAGACCAAGAGGTGACTGTGGCTCAGACCATGAGCTTCTCGTTGCAAAATTTAGGCTCAAATTGAACAAAGTAGGGAAAAGCATTAGGCCACTCATATATGAACTAAATCATATCCCTGATGAATACACAGTAGAGGTGACAAATAGATTTAAGGAATTAGATCTGATAGACAGAGTGCCTGAAGAATTATGGACAGAGGTTTGCAACATTGTACAAGAGGTAGCAACTAAAACCATCCCAAAGAAAAAGAAATGCAAGAAAGCAAAATGGCTGTCTGAGGAAGCTTTGCAAATAGCTGAGTAAAGAAGGGAGGTGAAAGGCAAGGGAGAAAGAGAAAGATACACCCAACTGAATGCAGAATTCCAGAGAATAGCTAGAAGAGATAAGAATGCCTTCTTAATTGAACAGTGCAAAGAAATAGAATAAAACAATAGAATAGGGAGGACTAGAGATCTCTTCAAGAAAATTGGAGAGATGAAGAGAACATTTCATGCAAAGATGGGCATGATAAAGGACTAAAATGGCAAGGACCTAACAGAGGCAGAAGAGATTAAGAAGAGGTGGCAAAACTACACAGAAGAACTATACAAGAATGAGATTAACATCCCAGATAACCATGATTGGGTGGTCACTGACTAAGAATCAGACATCCTAGAATGTGAAGTGAAATGGGCCTTAGAAAAGCTGAGCAATAACAAAGCTAGTGGAGGTGACAGTATTCCAGCTGAGCTATTCAAAATCTTAAAAGACGATGGAGTGAAAGTGCTACACTCAATTTGCTAGCAATTTTGGAAAACTCAACAGTGGCCACAGGATTGGAAAAGGTCAGTTTACATTCCAATTTCAAAGAAAGGCAATGCCAAAGAATGTTCAAACTATCACACCATTGCTCTCATTTCACATGCTAGTAAAGTTCTGCTTAAAATCCTACAAGCTAGAACTACCAGAAGTAGAGGCAGGATTTCGAAGAGGCAGAGGAACTAGAGATCAAATTGCGAACATACGCTGGATCATGGAGATAGCTAGCGAGTTCCAGAAAAACATCTATTTCTGTTTCATTGACTATGCCAAAGCCTTTGATTGTGTGGATCACAACAAACTGTGGTAAGGTCTTAAAGAGATGGGCGTACCAGACCATCTTATGTGTCTCTTGAGAAACCTATATGCGGGCCAAGAAGCAACAGTGAGAACTGGACACGGAACCACTGATTGGTTCAAAATTGGGAAAGGAGTCCGGCAAGGCTGTATACTGTCGCCTTGCCTATTTAACTTATATGCAGAGCACATCATGAGAAAGGCAGGGCTAGATGAATCAAAAGTTGGAATTAAGATTGCCGGAAGAAACATCAACAACCTAAGATATGAAGATGATACCACTCTAATGGCAGAAAGTGAAGAAGAACTAAAGAGCCTCGTGTTGCGGGTGAAGAAGGAGAGTGCAAAACTTGGGTTGAAACTAAACATTAAGAAAACCAAGATCATGGCATCCGGCCCTCTCAATTCGTGGCAAATAGATGGGGAAGAAATAGAGGTAGTGACAGATTTTATTTTACTGGGCTCCAAGATCACTGCAGATGGGGACTGCAGCCAAGAAATTAAAAGACGCGTGCTCCTGGGGAGGAAACCTACGGCAAATCTAGACAGCAAACTAAAAAGCAGAGACATCACCCTGCCAACAAAAGTGCATATAGTCAAGGGCATGGTTTTCCCAGTTGCAATGTATGGCTGTGAAAGTTGGACCATAAGAAAGGCTGAGTGCCAAAGAATTGAGGCCTTTGAACTACAGGTGAAACTTGAAAAATTAGAATATCGTGCAAAAGTTCATTTATTTCAGTAATGCAACTTAAAAGGGGAAACTAATATATGACATACCGTAGACACATTACATGCAAAGCAAGATAGTTCAAGCCATGATTTGTCATAATTGTGATGATTATGGCTTACAGCTCATGAAAACCCCAAATCCACAATCTCAGAAAATTAGAATATTACATGTAATCAATAAAACAAGGAGTGTACATAGAACAATATCGGACCTCTGAAAATATAAGCATGCATATGTACTCAGTACTTGCTTTAGGCCCCTTTTGCAGCAATTACTGCCTCAATGTCGCGTAGCGTGGAAGCTATCAGCCTGTGGCACTGCTGAGGTGTTATGAAAGACCAGGATGCTTCAATAGCAGCCTTCAGCTCTTCTGCATTGTTCGGTCTCATGTCTCTCATCTTTCTCTTGGCAATGCCCCATAGATTCTCTATGGGGTTCAGGTCAGGCAGGTTTGCTGGCCAATCAAGCACGGTAATCCCACGGTCATTGAACCAGGTTTTGGTGCTTTTGGCAGTGTGGGCAGGTGCCAAGTCCTGCTGGAAAATGAAGTCAGCATCCCCATAAAGCTTGTCTGCGGAAGGAAGCGTGAAGTGCTCCAAAATCTCCTGGTAGATGGCTGCGTTGACCCTGGACTTAATGAAGCACAGTGGACCAACACCAGCAGATGACATGGCTCCCCAAATCAACACAGGCTGTGGAAACTTCACACTGGACTTCAAGCATCTTGCAGTGTATACCTCTCCATTCTTCCTCCAGACTCTGGGTCCATGGTTTCCAAATGAGATGCAAAACTTGCTCTCATCAGAAAAGAGGACTTTGGACCACTGAGCAACAGATCAGGTCTGTTTTTCTTTAGACCAGGTAAGATGCTTCTGATGTTGTTTGTCGTTCAGGAGTGGCTTGACAAGAGGAATACGACATTTGAAGCCCATGTTCAGGATCCATCTATGTGTGGTGGCTCTTGATGCACTGACTCCAGCCTCAGTTCACTCCTTGTGAAAGTCCCCAACACTTTTGAAATAAATGAACTTTTGCACGATATTCTAATTTTTTGAGTTTCACCTGTATATATTGTATCTCCAAAGCAAAATACAACATTTATTGAGTAGTCAAAATTTGAAGGAAGATATTTTCTTAAAAGTTGCTTTCTGTGTTATGAAACTGAACTCTAAAACAATTCCTATAGCCAACATAAATTATTTTGAGAGGTCCTTAATGCTCTCTGAGCTTGATTGTTTTCTTGCAGACATTTTATTACAAGTCACTAGAATATAAATATAAGAGCAAACCCCACTCCCTTCTAGCACCGATGATGTTATCTAGTTTGGTAATGAAACTAGACTGCAAGAGAACCACCAAGCTCTGAGAGCACCAAGGACTCCACATTATCTGACTTTCTCTTGTATTTTGCGTGGAAATGGAATATAGCCAATTGCTTCTAGGAATGTAAACCAGCTTACGCTTGGAGAGTGTCTACAGATTCTAGTTTCCTTCTCAGAGTGACAATTCACTCTTATAGTAATAATACAACTGAGAATTTAAAAAGTTATTGAACCTTATCTTTGCCAGTCATTAAAACTGTCAAAAGCCTGGTTAAAAGATATGTTTTAAGCAATTTCATAAAGGCTAAAAGAGAGGGCACCAAATGTATTCCCAGGGGAAATGCATTCTATAAGATAGAAGCCACAATTTAAAAGACCTGTCATCTGAGCTTTGTTTCAAACATTTTACATGTTGGCATGTAAGTAATAAAATAAGTGTTATTAAACATTGGTGAGAATTAGAGGTGAACCTATGTACATATAGGATCAGGAAAAATATACCAGAAATATTTAAAGATACTTTCTGTATCTGGTATCAAAATCAGGAATACAATCATTAAGCAGAATAATTTAATTTTATACAGGAGCACAAGTTGAAGAATTTTATGTCAGGGTTTAGCAATACATGTTCACTTTAATAACATACACAAAGAATTGGCAGCATTGGCATATTTTATGTTCCACAATGGAAGTCACTGGTTATTATTGTGTAGTGGGTCCGACGCAAGAGAGACGCCAGCCGGTGTGTGAGTTCAGCTCTTTATTGGAAGGGGAAGTGAACTGAGGAATGAGGGCTACCTGGCCTCCTTATATACCTGGCCAGGTAAGCTAACAGCCAATGGGGTTGGCCCTAGGTTTCCCACCGAAACTGTCCAGGCCAACGCCCCCTGAGGGCTGTTGCTATGCAGATGCCTGCATACATAACACCCCTCCCCCCTTAGAGAAGACCCACATAACAACAACAACAACATGCAACTACTATAACTATGAGTATATATATAAAAAAACAGTGGTGTCCTTGTGTGAGGATCACTTGCACACATAGTCCGACAGGTAGGCTGGTGTCCTGTGTGGACGGGTGGATCGTCTGGGTGTGCTTGGCCCCTGGGCTTGGACCGTGGGTTCCTGAGGCCTTTGTGCAGGGCTGAAAGGAGCCGGCATCAGGAAGTCCTCCTCCTCTGGTCCCTGCCCTGTGACGTCCTCAGCTGGGTTGACCCCTCCTGGAGTGTGGTCCTCCTGTTGATCGTGTGCGTTGAGTTCAGGGACGTGTGTGACGCGCTCAGGGGCGTGTGTGACGTGCTCAGGGACTCTTCCTCTGAGCTGATCGATGTGTCGCCATATGCGTCTGTCCCCCTCCACCCCTACAATGTACGAAAGGGGTCCTGTTTTCCAGACCACTGTCCCCGGAACCCAAGGATGTCCAGCCCCATAGTTCCTTGCCCAGACCAGGTCCCCCAGGTTGAGGACCCTGTGTGTGGATGATGATGGCAATGGTGATGGTAGTGATGCTGGTGGTGATGGTGATGATGGTGATGATGGTGATGTTGCCCTACCGGTTTCGGCTGCTACCCGGTCTGGGTGTAGGCAGTCCAGCTTGGTGATGAGGCGCCGTCCCCATCGCAGTTCTGCTGGGCTCTTGCCGGTAGCCACGCATGGTGTTGTGTGTTGGGCTAGTAAAAATTTGGCCAGTCTGTGGTGCCAGTCCCCGCTGATGATGCGCCGGAGTGCGTCTTTGGTCGTCCTTACCATCCGTTCGGCCTGCCCATTGGTAGATGGATGGAAAGGCGCAGAGGTGGCGTGCCTAATCCAGTTCGCCTTCAAGAACGCCTGGAAATCCGCAGCAGTAAACTGAGGCCCATTATCAGACACAATTACGTCAGGGAGGCCGTGTGTGGCAAAGAGAGCTCTGAGCACCTGGATTGTCCTCCCCGAGGTCATGTTGGGGACAGGGACTACCTCTAACCACTTGGAGTGACTGTCCACCACTACTAAAAATAGTTGACCCTGGAATGGCCCCGCATAGTCAATGTGAATGTGGGACCATGGCGTGTGTGTGGCCTCCCACCGGTGTACTGGTGCATGTGGCACTTCTGGCCTGGATCTCTGGCACGTATAACAGGCCTTGACCCGATCCTCAACCTCCTTGTCCAACCCGGGCCACCAGAGGTAGCTCCTAGCCAGTGCCTTCATCCTGACCACCCCCGGGTGCCCTTCGTGTAAGGAGTCCAATACCCTGGTGCGTAGTGCGGGTGGAATGATGACCCTGCTACCCCAAAGGAGGCACCCTTTGTGTGTGGAGATTACATCGCGTCTAATGAAATAGGCCTGAAACTCTGGTCCTGGGGATTTGTCCTGCTACCCTGTGCAAACCCATGAGTGCACCCTGCCCATGATGTTGTCTGTGGCTGTGTGGCTGGCAATGTCCTTGGCAAGAACTGGGCACTCGGGTAGTTCCTGCAGGGCTAGGATCTGTGTAGCTGGTGCTGGGTCTGGGTCGTGTGTGTCTAGGGGGAGCCTACTTAGACCGTCTGCGTGGCCCATCTCCTTCCCTGGCTTGTGTACCAGCTTGCAATTGTATGCTGCAAGGAAGATGGACCACCGGAGCATCCTGGGGGACAGAATCTGGGGGGTTTGCCTGTCTGTGGTGAACAGGCCCAGGAGTGGTTTGTGGTCCGTGAAGACAGTGAACTCCTTGCCATATAAGTAATCGTGGAATTTCTTGATTCCTGCCACGATTGCCAGGGCTTCTTTGTCTATTTGGGCGTAGTTTCTTTCTGCTCCAGACAGTGTCCTAGAATAGTATGCTATGGGGACTTGTGCCCCGTTGGGCTCAAGGTGGCTTAGGACAGCGCCCACACCATAAGGGGATGCATCGCAGGCGATACAAATGGGCTTGGACTCGATGAAATGGGTTACTGTGGACTTGTCCGACAGCAATGCCTTCAGGGCCTTGAAGCTCTGATCATGGGTGGCCGTCCAGGCCCATGTTGCCTGTTTGTCTAGCAGCCTGTGGAGCGGTTCAGCGATGGCTGCCTTGTGTGGGAGGAATGTATGGTAGAAATTCAGCAGACCCAGGAATGCCTGAAGCTCTGCTTTGTTCTTGGGTGTGGGTGCTAGTTTGATGGCCCTCACCTTGGATTCTGTGGGGTGGATTCCCCTGGCGTCTACTCTGAACCCCAAAAATTCTGTGGAAGGAACGCCTATGCTGCATTTTTCCTTTTTGAGTTTGAGGCCAGCTGTGCGCAGCCTTGCCAGCACTTCCCTAAGGCTCCCTGCCAGTTCCTCTGCTGATGCTCCTGCGATCAGGATGTCATCAAAATAGGGGCAGACTCCTGGAATGCCCTTGAGTGTCTTTTCCATAACCTCCTGGAAAATGCCGGGAGCAACGCTGACTCCAAACTGCAGCCTGTTCACCCGGAACACCCCCCTATGGGTTACTATGGTTTGGATGTCAGCTGTTTCCCTAGTGACCGTGAGTTGCTGGTACGCCTGTGCAAGATCGAGCCTTGCAAAAATGGCGCCGCCTTGGAGGGAAGCGAGAACGTGGCTGACTGCGGGAACCAGGTAAGCGTGCGGGTTTAGGGCGCGGTTCACCGAGCACTTATAGTCGGCGCAGATCCTTATTTCCCCATTGGATTTGAGGGGGGTCACGATGGGGGTTTCCCACTCCCCTCCATCTACAGGCTCTAAGATTCCCTGGGCCACCAACTTGTCTAGTTCGTGCTCGATTTTGTGTTTGAGCGCAAACGGGACTCGCCGCGGCCGGACCCTAACGGGGGAGACGTTCGAGTTAAGCTTGAACGATATGGGGGCCCAGGTGTACTTGCCTAATGACCCGTCGAAGATGTCGGCGAACTCCCGGCAAACGGCCTCAATGGAGTCCCCCTGGATCCGATGGATCCCGGATACTGAGATTCCCAGGGCCTCAAACCAGTCCAGCCCGACCAGGCTGGCTCTGCGGCCCTCTACCACTACAACATCCAGGTGCCCTTCGCGACCCTTAAACCCCACTGAAATGGTGGCCTCCCCCTTCACCTTGACCGGCGAATTCTGAAAATCGGTCAGGGTTAATTTAGTAGGCCGTAATTTAATCCGTTGCTTGCTCCGGCTAATTATGTGGTTAAGGGTCTCGTCCGAAATAATCGAGACCACTGATCCGCAGTCAAGCTCCATGCTGCAAGGGACACCTTGCAAACGGATTGTTAATCTAATTTTGGGTTTGAGCAGCCGGTGGCTACCCGTATGGTTAATGGCCAGCCGGCTCTCGACATAGCCAATTTTTGTTTTGGTGGGGGCCCCAGTACCTTCGAACGGCAGTTCCTCCGGCTGCAGCTCGTGGATCTCCTCTCGGGGGCGGTGGCTACGGCAGACGGCGGCTATGTGGCCTGTTTTCTTGCAGGCCCGGCACGTGGCGGACTGGAACTTGCAGAGACTGCGCATGTGGTTCCCACCACACCCTGCGCACCTCTGGGGAACGGCAGTGTTGCTGGGAGGCCTGGGCCTGTCTAGGCGTATGGCTCGCTGGTCGGGGGTCGACTTCCTCTGGAGGAGGTCGATGCTCAGGTCGTCCTCCTCTGTGGCCCCTTGCCGGTGGACGCTGGTTGCCTGGTTGCCGGGCTGGGTTGCCTGGCAGGCTTGGATAGCCCCGCAGGCCACTTCGTGGGCTAGGATGGCGTCCTCGGCTTCCTGGAGAGAGACCTCCTCTCTTTCGAACAGGCGCTCCTGCAATCGCCTGTCGCGTAGGCCGCAAATCAGCTGGTCCCGTAGTCGCTCCTCCAAATTTGTGAACCTGCAAGCGACGGCAGCTTCCCGTAGGGTGGCAAGGAAGTCGGCGCCGGTCTCGTCGGGGCGCTGGTCCCTTTTCTCGAATTGTGACCGTGCGGCCACCTTGGAGCGCCGGGGCCTGAAATGTGCATTGAGCCTGGCCACGAGGTCTCGGTACGCGACGGTGTTGATGGCCTCCTGGGGGAACAGGTTTGCGGCGACTTCCAGCAGCGCTGGTCCCCCAAGGCAGAGCAGGGCGGCCGCCTTTGCACCGTCCTCCGATATCTGATTGAACCGCATGTACAGTTCAACGTGAGCCAGGTAACGGGTCCAGGTTTCAGGGCGGCGGGTCTCGAATTCGCGGGGTTGTCCGGCTCTAGCCATGGCGGCAGTTGGTCGTGGATGTGGCGCTTGGCGTTGCCGGTTCGGCTGGCGGTCGTGGGGGGAAGAAGGAAAAATGCCTTTCCCTTCAGCTCGCGGAGCGTTTCCCCAGTGACTTCAGCTCTTGGTCGGCAGCAATCCCACCTTCGTCGCCACTATTGTGTAGTGGGTCCGACGCAAGAGAGACGCCAGCCGGTGTGTGAATTCAGCTCTTTATTGGAAGGGGAAGTGAACTGAGGAATGAGGGCTACCTGGCCTCCTTATATACCTGGCCAGGTAAGCTAACAGCCAATGGGGTTGGCCCTAGGTTTCCCGCCGAAACTGTCCAGGCCAACGCCCCCTGAGGGCTGTTGCTATGCAGATGCCTGCATACATAACAGTTATATTGACCAATATTTATTTACTTATTGTGCATTGAATGAATAGAATAGAGCTAGTCCAGCCCCCTGCTCAAGCAGGAGAACCTACTGTATACCATCTCAGACAAGTGACTGTCTCTTCTTAAAAACCTTCAGTGATGGAGCGCCCATGATTTCTGAAGGCAAGCTGTTCTACTGGTTAATTGTCCTCACTGTTAGGAACTTTCTCCTTAATTCTCTCTTTGATCAGTTTCCAAACATTGTTTCTTGTCCTGCCCTCTGGTGCTTTGGAGAATAATTTGACACCCTTTTCTTTGTTGCAGCCTTTCAAATACTGGAATACTGCTATCATGTCACCCTTATTTGTTCTTTTCTTTAGAGTAGCCAAATCAAAGTCCTGCAAAGTCCTGTTTTAGTCTCCAGGCCTTGGATCATCTTAGTTGCACTTTTCTGAACATTTTCCAAGGTTTCAACATCTTTTTTGTAGTATGCTGACCAAAACTGGTGGCAGTATTCCAGGTATGGTCTCACTAGGGTTTTATAAAGCGGTACTAGTACTTCATGTGAACTTGATTCTATGCCTCTGTTTATACAACCCAGGATTGTATTAGCTTTTTGGCAGCTGCTGTACATTGCTGGCTCATAGTCAAGGGATTGTCAACTAGGACTCCAAGGTCCCTCTCACAGTTACTGTTTTTGAGCCAGGTCTCACCTAATCTGTACTTGTATCTTTGATTTTTCCTGCCTAAATGTAAGACTTTGCTTTTCTCCACATTAAAGTTCATTTTGTTGGATAGGGCCCTTTGTACAAGTTTACCAAGAACCTTTTGGATCCTGAGCTTGTCCTCTGGGGTGTTGGCTATTCCTGCCAGTTTAGTGTCATCTGCAAATTTGATGGGTACCCCTTGTTCCCTCAACTAAGTCATTGATGAAGATATTGAAGACTACTGGGTCTAAGATGGAGCCTTGTGGTACCCCACTACTTACTTCCCTCCATGTGGATGTAGTACCATTGAGGACTACTTGCTGAATATGGTTTGTTAGCCAGCTACAGATCCATCTGCTGGTGATGTTGTCTATTCCACCTTTTTTTAGCTTACCAAGCAGTAGATTGTGGTCTACTTTGTCAAATGCCTTAAAGTATACTATGTCCACAGCATTTTGCTGGTCTACTAATTTGGTCACTTTATCAAAGAAGGAAATAAGATTGGTTTGGCATGATCTGTTTTTAACAAACCCATGCTGGCTACCAGTTATAACTTTGTTTGCTTCTAGTTGTTTGCAGATCTTTTTTTAAAATTATCTTTGCCAGGATTTTCCCAGGTATTGATGCTACTGATGTTACTGATTGGTCTGTAGTTTCCTGGGTCTGTTTTTTTTCCTTTCTTGATGGTGGGAACCATCTCAGCCCTTTTCAAATCCTCAGGTACGTCCCGGGTATTTCAGGATTTTTGAATGATATGGTGCAATGGTTCTGAGATAACATCTGTCAGGTCCTGGTGATTTATGTTTGTCAAGGTCAGATAGGTGTTCTTTTACCATTTTCTTGCTTATTTTATTTTTTGTTTTTAATTTGTCTTTTGTAGTATTTCTAGAATTCTTTTTCCCTCAATGAGTGTTGGCCTTTTGTTGGGAGTACTGATGAAAACACTACTTGTGCTCCTATTTCCTAAACCTATATAACACCTTTATTTGAAATGGTCAGTTGACTAATCTACATTTTATACAATCATTATATTAATGAAATTTCTTCCTATTTGGAGATTGGGAAGAGAATGGCTGATTTGTTTTTGTTTTTCTTATAGCCAGGTAATTAACAAAGAAAAATATTTTCTTCAAGACATTTCTCTCCATCTCTTTTTGTCTCTCCAAGATATTTCCCACTTTACCATTAGAATGCTGTAAATCAAATGCTTCTTGACTGATAGATTACTGCCTAAGTAGAGAGCTGCCATCATTGCAGCAAGATGGGCAGAATATGCTGGCAGCTGCTTAAGACTGCAGGAAACATAAAAAGAAGCATTAAATTGGGGATATACTGCCTTGATAAAGCTGATTCTCAACATGGGGACATGGGTCTCAAATAACTTGGTCTGGTTTTTATAATACTGTGCTTTAGTTAATGTAAAAAGACTTGTGGAAAAATCAATGACAATAAAAGCTGTATTCTCACATTTTTACAGGTATTTTATAGGATCTCTTAAGGAGCTGTTGCATAAAGGAAATATCATGAGTAAATTCACTTCTTATAGACTTTTTCTTTGAGGTGCATTTTTAATGAAACAAAATTTGAACCAGCATGTTAGGCACAGTCACATGGATAAAGAACAAATTGAGGCTAATAAAACAGAACCATATACATCCAATTCATATCAGAAACGCTGTAGTATACAAGATAGAAATTATCAAGACCTTGTAGAGAATGCTCTGAGAAAGCTTTATGTGTCTTTGCTGTAGAAGAGCTGTTGATTTCTCAAAATTGCTCTGACTAATCCTGCCATTGGTTTTGTCCTTCCTCACTCAGCAACATCTATTGCTAAAGGAATATTGCTTTATTTCACAACTGTTGCTCCTATTGTATGAAATGACTAGATAGCCCAAGAAATTAGGGTTTCATTTGTGAAAAGAGTAAAACAGTGTTGTCTGGTTTCATATGTTCACAATAATGATTTTTCCAGAAATGATTTTTCCTCATCTATACATCTTCTTTCTGTACCTGAAGCTGAGTAACAGTAGGAGGTCTTGATTATTCAGATTGTGCTGAGAAATTGTGAGAACCAGAGAGCATATAACCCCGTAGAAATATTCCACAATAAATACGCCATTCAAATAATGCAAGAACTAATTTATTTTCTAAGTAAAATCATTGTGGGAATCATTTCAGATTTAGAACTAAAAAGGCTTTCACATGGCAAAAGTTTATTTCTTCATAAGTTAGTTTATTTATTTTTTTACAAATATCTTTATATTTTCTAAACAAAGATTAAAATACAAATTAACATAAAGGGGAAAGATGGAAAAAAATAACAGGACTGATTAAAAAGTGACAAAAAAATTCATCAGGCAAATAAAAAATAAAACTACTTCTAACCTCTTTCAGTCCAAAGGTACAATAAAACAACCTCTCTTTAGTTTAAATGAATATTCAGCACCTTAAAATATTAATAATCAACATTCATACTATATTCTTGTCCTAATTTTATAATTTAGTTTATTTCTTGTTCAAATTTTTTATCTATGTGATCAATTGATTTAGAAGATGGAGAACAATAGAGGATAATAAAGCGAACAAAGTATGCATGCGACAGGCCTACAGGAATCTGTTTGGCTAATTTCCAGATTACAGTTCTTAATATTTCATTTTCTCTATCCAACCTTAACTATTTTTAATTTTTAGATTTAAAGGATTCATAGCATAGTTATTTATTTATCTGAATTTATTACATGTGCCCAACTACAATGAACTCTTGGCAGCATAGACAAGTGAAAAATCCATACAATGAGGATAAAATATAAAATTATACAGATAGACCAAACTAAAACAATCTTATAAATAAGACAAATCCCACAAAAGAGGGGGTCCAGAAATACAATAATATACAAATACGTGAATGCCAGGCTTGGGACCAAAGCAGGTTTTAAGAGCTTTCTGGAACCGTAGGAGAAAGCACTTTGTCCTTATCTCTGGGTGGATGCTGTTCCAGAGGATGAAGGCCATGACAGAAGAAGCATAGTTTATCAGTCCACAGGAGCACAATCTTTAATAGAGGGGACTTTTGAACATACTCACTTTGCCACAATGTTCTGGTCAGGCAGAAACTATTGGAGACAAGTAGTCCCTCAAATATCCAGGCCCTATATTATACAGAAGTTAATAGTTAATAAATGATATGGAAAATAAAGGCCAAAGTGATACCAGTGGTTGTAGGAGCACTCAGAGCAATGACTCCTAAGCTAGGAAAGTGGCTCCAAAAGCTCCCAGTAATGACATCGGAACACTCTGTCCCAAAGACTGCATTGCTAGGGACAGCTAAGATCCTACGCAGAACCCTCAAACTCTCAGGCCTCTGATAGAGGACTTGAGGTTGAGGAAGACACAGACCACTCATAATGGTGAGAAGGGAATACTACATATGTGTATTTTCAAGGATATTTGCATTTCTAATTAAAAGCAAAATTTTGCTTTTCACTTGGTTAAATCACATTTGTAAAAGGTCAGTGTGTTTACAAGTTAAGAGCTATTCAAACCAAAATAGGCACTGATCAGATGAAACAGTGCTAACACCAGAGTAACTGGGCATAGGGCTACTGTCAAGCCCCATGAACTTAATTATGATCTTTTATATATGGATTGTTTGTTCATTTAGGATGTCTGAGTATTCATTAAACATAGCAGGTCTGCACCAAAATGAATATATTCTGGGAAACATGTTTTAATAACATGATGTGTTGACATAACCAGATAAAATATCAAAATTATTTTCCCCCACAGGGACTGAATGAAAGAATTAGGAAATTGATATAAAAAGCATATCAATATCACTTTGCCAGTTTTGTTTAAGAAACTGCAATATTAATATCTCTCTTAGAGTCATGGTTAGTATCTTACTGTTTTAACTCTCAGTATATTTCAAGCAAAAAATTTAATTATTATTATATGTGTGTGTGTATGTATGTGTGTTTGTGTGTATAATTATTTTAGCCATTGTCTATTCACTGCAGGCTGAAGGCCTGTTCTACATGCTTTCTTTTGCCAATTCAGCCCACAATATTTGCTAATGTTTTTGATCCATTTTGTTTTATATACTGTATATATGATTTAAGTGTGATTTTAAGGCCTTTGCCATAAACCTAGGAAATTTATATGATCAACGTTACAGATTTGAATTGTTTATCACTGAGATTTTTTATTTTTTCCCCTTCATCAAACAAGGAAGGGGCAATGGTAGACTTTTCTTGTTTAGATTCTTAATTTTTCCCATTTATAAAAATGGGTAACATATTTGGTGTTTTGGTTTGCAAAGGTCATAAATGGTTGCAGAGGTTGCTTTTAGTACAGAGTATGTTCATTGTGTTTATGTTTTTAATTGTTTTAATTTAATATTATATTTTATAAGTTGTCCAGAATATGCTGGAGTGGGTGGCTACATTAAATAATAACAACAATAGCAACAACAATAACAGCATCACTTTTATTTCCTGTAAAGTTAGAACATTAGTGATGCAAGCTGTTATGTTAAGTTTTGGTACTTTAAAAAATGCCGCTATTATTTTTTATTGGACTTATTCTCTTTGGAAGTTCAGGATATGCTGTTGCTTAGACTGAAAGTGATTGCTCCAAAGATATACCAGGAAGCTGGTATATGTGGGAAAAATATGGGATGAAACAAAATCAAGATTTTGGTACCATTTTTTCCAACTAACAAATGTTATTAAAAGGCATAAGCTTTTGTGAGCTGCAGCTCATTTCACCAGATGTACAGAGCTATAGCTCACTTCATCAGATGCACAGAATAATGTAGTGTTTCTACTTGTACCAATCACTGCAGATTTATTAGCTTGTTGTTCACAAATCATTTTCAGTGTACACCATTAGCAGACCAAACCATAAAGAACTGCTGTCTAAAAGAAGTACTAATTATGCCAAGAGCAATTTTCCTGCAACTAAAAGATGAGACTCTAAAGAAGACAGCCCTGATATTTAGCTGCTTTATATTCATATTCCTAATTGAGGCTCCCTTAAGTGTTGTTCAATATGTTTCCAACATGTCTCCCTTGAAAACTATTTCAAAATGTCTGTATTGTTATTAATAGTAATAAACCATTTCTGTTATGTACTGGGCTTTTTGAGGGAATACCACATGGGTTGCTGGAGCAGCTAACGGCTCTCCAGCAACCCAGACTACAAGTCTCCTGTGCTGCAATTGGCTATCTCCAGGCGGCAATGGTTGATTCAAACCTATTGGCTGCTGCCTAGGGGCCAGACTATATATTGCGGCTGGTTTTTTCCCCAGTACAGTCATTGCACAAAATAAACGATGAGTTACCCTGTACTCCGTTCCGCGTCTTCATTCCTGCGCCAAAGAACCTGCTATTTAACAATTTCCTTGCCTTTCTTTCCATGAAATATTGAAAACATCTTACAACTATAAAACATAATAGTAAAATCAGATTTAATTCAGTTAAAAAAATTAAAGTTGAATTGATGGGTTTTTGCCATTTTGCTTCCTACTGGATCCTAAAGGCCTTGATGAGTTAATTCCATAAGACAGAAGCTACACAGAAGATGCTCTTATCCACATAGCAGATTGTCAAGTTCAAGCAGCAGAGAGATCATCATAAAGACCCCTCTTCCTAATCTAAGTAACTGAGAAGATTCAAGAAGGGAGAACCTCTTTTTAAATACATTTTTATTAGTTTATCAAAGTATAAAATACAAAGAGAAATGTAAAAAAGTAATAGAAAACTGGGGGAGGGAGGGAAATCCGGATGGCCCCCGACCTCCGCACCTTCCGGCGCGACTTGAAGACTTACCTATTCCAGCAGTCCGGCCTGGCCTGATAGCTCTAATTGGGGTCCCAGTTTGTTTTGTTTATTATTATTGTTTTTCAGTACTGTTTCATTATGTCTGCCTACCTTACTCTGTACACCGCCCCGAGTCCCTCGGGAGAAGGGCGGTTTATAAAAACAAACAAATAAATAAATAAATAAATAAATAAATAAAAAGAGAAAATATGGAGTAAAGAGGGAAAAAGAAAGAAAAAAACACCCATTTCCAATTCTCTTTAGCACAGTAGAAGCTAACAACATTACCACCTCAATGTTTTACTTTTACATAACAGTATATACTAGCCATTTATATAGCAACAAACTTATCTAATCAGCAAAAAAAAAATCAAAGTTTCATGTTTTTTTTCAATTGCAAGCACAAAATCTGGAAGCAATTTCCAAATAGAAACAAAATTAAATATATTCTCTTATTTGGATAAAATAATCAAATTAACCAGATTCAAGAAGGGAGAACCACTAATAGTCAGGCTTTAAGCTATTTATGACTTTAAAGAGCAACACCACTAAATTAACTTATATCCACTGAGCAACTGGGCAACCAATTCAGATCTTGCTCTGGTTCACTCAGGTAAAGTAAGAGCCAAAACACAATACAGCCAAAGTATGATTATCTGTGGCAAAGTCCAACTGAACCAGGGAGGTTGCAACTGATGTACTAACCACAGCTGTACCACTGTGTTCTTGCCAAAACTCTTGCCTGCAAGTCCAGGGTCATCTTAGAATCAAGGGACCTTTCAGAACTGAAAATATGCTTTTCCTGAGGGAGTGCAATCCAATATAGAAAACAGATTTCCTCTCAATGCCCAAGTCCAGTTTTCTCCTTACCAACAGTACATTCCATCTGATATGGATATTCCCCCTTGGCCAGTTCATTATAAGCTTAAGCAACCTTCAAGGGTGCTAATATTCTTCAAGTGAGATGCTAAGCAGCAGAAGAGCTGTGAGTCAACAGCATACTGATGACAACCCATTTCTAATGTTTTCATGGAGTTCCTAAACAGCATAGGGAAAAGTGAAACCCTTCTGAAATATCATAGCTCAATTACCTTGGCATTCAATAACAATTGTTCAATATCTCTGAGGTATATCCGGATAGGAAGAACTAAAACTATGAAAAATGGTGAGCCTCAGAGAGCATATGGCTCAGAATAATGCAATTGGATGGTACCACTGTTGTGGAATTGGTTCGTTGCAGGCAATAAGTGAGACGAAGGTTCCAAACAGTAACATGCTTTATTGCAGTCAAGCAGAACAGAACTGAAACAGTGGCTGCTGTGCAGCTATTTATACGGTTGGCCACTAGGCAGCAGCCAATAGATTTGAAGAAAGCCATTCCCGCCCCAAATCTACCAATGATAGTCCTGGAGACAACCAGTCTGGCTTAGTCAGTAGCCGTTACACTTACACACCAATGAGCAACCATTAATACAACATTTAAACAGACACGTGAATCAGTACAATCAAAAACCCCAATACATTACAACCACTGCAAGACCCAGGAGAACTAATAGGGTTGTGCTGTCCCTTTTAATTTCTGTCATAGGTAATCTATTTATTTAAATGATTATATGGTCATCCCTCTCACAACAGTGTCTGTGGACAGTGGAAAAGGATTTAAACAACAACATCATACAGTGCACAATGCCCAAAGTAAAAAACCCAAATTATTAAAATCACATTGCTAGCAAACCCTGCCCAAATACCTGAAGAAATAGCCAGGGCTTCGGAGTCTTACAAAGGACAAAAATGTTCAGGGCTATCTGGACTTCTGGAGCGATGGTATTGTACAGGGCAGGCACTGCCACAAAGAAAACAGACAAAACCTGACTCCAAGAATATGACACCATTTGATGAAGGGAATTAAAGTGACTTTAAAAACTCCCCTATTGAATCTGGAAGGGACATGATGTAAGATTTGGTTGCTATTTGTGGTATGACAAAATTAATGTTAATGTAGATTTCAAAAACCATGTTATTAGATGTTCCCTAGTGACAATTTGGAATGGGTGTAAAGCAAGACATTCTCCTAAAATACCTTTATAGCTGTCAGGCCAAGAAGTCTTTTTTAGAAGAGAAATGACAATTAAACAAAAATGATTATTGGCAATAGCAATAGCACTTAGACTTACATACCTCTTCACAGTGCTTTACAGCCCTCTTGAGTAGGAACTATTCTCTTCAGAAAAGAGAATTCCACAAATAGAGGCACCACTCAAAATTCATATGCTTGGTTAATAGCAGCTACGTAGTTGGGTAGAAAACACCTAGGGAAATGTTTAAACACACAATCTCTCATAGGCAGTGTGTAGTGATATAGCCTGGAAAAAACTTTCATTGATTCTTTAATAATTCTAAGTTATTTTATTTCAGCTTCATTCCAAAACACTACAGAGTTGAGCTTCTTAGTGGAAAAACCATTTCCCTTCTGCAATTCTAAGGCATCAGTTTTTTGTGAAAAGACAAACAGTTGAGATGTTTGAGGACAGGCATATAAAAAGAGAAAAAAATGTAGAGCAAACTAACAGGAAATAAATATTTGTTATGTCCTTGAACATTTTTTTCTTTCCAGTTGATTTCTTTAATTAAAAGTCTTGAAAAATAAAATGACCTTTGTGTTCTTAACATATCTTCTGAAAGCTATTCTGTTCATATTTCTCTGAAAGCTGTTGCACAAGTATCAAATCACCTGAGCAGCAGTCCCAGAGTTTTAGTATTAAGTGTGAATTAGTCAAATTGATTGTATGTTCTGACGTTATTCTAGATTTCATCAGACCTGGTTAGCCATAGGAACAGCAATAGCACAGACTTATATACAGCTTAATAGTGCTTTTACAGCTCTCTCTAAGTGGTTTACAGAGTCAGTCAACATATTACCCCAACAATCTTGAGTCCTCATTTTACCAAACTCAGAAGGATGGAAGGCTGAGTCAACCTTGAGCCGGTAAGAATCGAACTCCTGGCAGTGAGCAGTGGGGTTAGCCTGCAATACTGAATTCTAACCACTGTGCCACCATAGCTCAATTCTTATTGTACCTATTTTTTCAGTTCCAACATCCAATATGACAGTCAAGAAATATTTAGGATTAGCTGCTGGGGAAAACCCTGGTAGTCTCTCAGATGCATTTAAAAGTATAAGTATGCATTGTATGTAATTTTTCTTGTGTTTTTATTTTCATAATGACTGTGCATAATTTTAGTTATTAGTATGTTTTACTAAACTGAGTTCTGCCCCCACCCTAGTTCTACACTGTGATAAAGAAGCTTTGTCAACTGTGGATGTAACCAAATAACCTTCTCAATTCATCATACTAATTTAACTTAATGAACAAAGCCCTGAAGCTAGGAGAGTTGTTGTCTCCTCAGTATATTATTGGAGTGTAGCTCCTTAAAGTAATTAGTACAGTCTGCAATTATTAGGACTGTTAGATACTATATTTATCAAAAAGATTTACTGCTTTCAAAATTTGCCTTCCTGATAAGTTTGCACTATTCAATGAGAACTGCAGTTTTAAACATAAAGTACCCATGATGTTAATAAATGCAGTATTAAAACACTTTTATGCCATGCTTAATCAAGAAGATCTGAATCATTGGCACATTTCCTTATTTTATGGACTTGTGAAGTGTTTGATTAGAAACAGTACAAGAGTAATTACAGCTAGCAGAGGGATCAACAAGCACATTTCCCTTTCCAAAGACAAATACTGCTCTTTAAGCAGTACTGCTAGTTGATCCTCCAGTATCAATACAAGAGTTAAGAAAGACATGTGGAGAATTTTAGATGAGAAAACTTGGGGCATCACTTGAAAGTGTCCTTGCTATAAACCTTTTAATGGCCAGGTCTTATGAGTTATTAAAGTTGTTGTGTGGTTTCTCTGGTAGAACAAAGACTAAAGAGCAATCTTGCATTGAAAATAAACAGCTGCTTTCGGATTTGCCTAGACTAGAGGATCCTGACTGATAATTTTCTCTTCCCCAAATAAAAGAGTAGAGTTCTGCTTCCTGGACATTAGAGATGACTTTCTTCCCCAAATGTCGTCAGCTACTTTGCTTGTCCTAACTTTCCCGCAACTATTCTTTTGAAAAGCGTTCCCAGTCAATGATAAAGGCAAACCTGCATCTATACTTTCAAATTACATTGTCAATACAGAGGAATGGTTACTGGTTGGTGCTCAATGACTTGTCTTGGCAAGACACAGAGATAAGTTCATGGGTATTGACATTTTTTTCTAACTACAGTGTAACATATAATTGTAAATGTGGATCCATAAGGCTCTTTCTCTTAGCCAAGTTAAAATGGCATCCTAAAGTCTTGAAAAAGCAGAAAAGTAACCTGGCATGCTCTGCAGTTATGCTCTGTTGATGAAGCTAGGAAGCAGGGCTCTCATTGCAGTTTCAGTGCAGAAGAAGGTTAGAAAAACTATTGGTGGTTTGCCCTGACATCTTTGCCCTTCTCACCCAAGGCTTCCAGAAAAGGTAAAAACCTCTATCACTGCAGCATCTGTGTCTAAACTGACAAAATAGCAGTCACAACCTCTTGACTGAATTTCTAGGTACATGTGCGTGACATCAACACCTATTACAAAAGATCAGGACTTGGATCTTGATGCTTGTGACCACACTGACTTGCCTGTTTTGAATTTCCTGAGGGCACTTATGTTCAATTATTTTTTCTCTTAAGCTTTGGTGAGGCTGTGATGGGGAAGAGAGAAAATAAATTTTGGAAAACAGGGAGAATACTGGTAGATCTTGCCTAGCTTTAGCACTATTTAGGAATAGTGCTAGAATAGCATAGGAACTACAGGATTCTGGATTATCTTTAGAATAACAGAGTTTGAAGAGACTTTGTAGGTCATCCAGTCCAACTCCCTGCTCAAGCAGGAGACCCTATACCAGGGGTAGGCAACCTTGGCTCTTTTATGACTCATGGACTTCAACTCCCATGCTGGCTCAGGAATTCTGGGAATTGAAGTCCATGAGTCATAAAAGAGCCAAGGTTGCCTACCCCTGCCCTATACCATTTCTGGCAAGTGGCTGTCCGGTTTCTTCTTGAAAGCCTCCAGTGATGAAGCACTCACAACTTCTGAATGCAAGCTGTTCCATTGTTGATTGATCTCACTGTCAGAAAATTTTTCTTTATTTCTAGGTTAAATGTCTCCTTGATTAGTTTCCATCCATTGTTCCTTGTCTGACCTTCAGGTGCTTTGGAAAACAATTCCAATATGACATGGTCACTCTCACCCAAGGTTCCTGTAATTTCAACTCCTTCTATCACTCACTTCTACTCTGTTAGTAAGAATTAAGTCCTGTATGGCTGTCCCTCTAGTTCCCTCCTCTACCTTTTGGACAATGAAGTTCAGCTAGGTTGGTTAGGAAACGGTTCAATCTCTCACTTGATGCAGAATTAGTCTTCCAGTTGATGTCAGGGTAATTAAAGTACCCATTACTATTGTACTGTGTTTCCCACATATATTTGTTAGTTGATTATCAAAAGGTACATCTATTTTTTCATGCATTTCTGTAGCAAAAGTCTTTTACATATAATGCAACTCCACCTCTTTTATGGGGTCTGTTTCTTTTGAACAGTTTGTATCCTTTTATCAGTACATTCCAGTTGTGAGTTTCATCACACCAAGTTTCGGCAGTTACAACTATATCGTATCTGCCCTCATGTACTAATAATTCATGTTCACCCTGTTTGTTCCCCAAACTGAGCATTTGTATATAGGCATTTGAGAACTTTATGTCTGACTCTAGGTATGCTTCCTATATCTCCTATTTGGTGTTTGAGTTTGTCTTCCTTCCCAACTCTCCTTATCTCATTATTTGATTTGTGTTCTTGGGGATTTTGCTTGGAATTAGGTCCTGGAGATCTTAGAGACTGATCACCTTCCCCCCTCAATTTTAGTGTAAAGCCCTCCTGATAAGTTGAGCCAGTCTTTTTCTGAAAACATTCTTCCTGGTTTTTGTGAGGTGCAGCCCATCCCTTGCCAAAAGCCGATCATGGAGGCAGTGCAGACCATGGTCCAGGAATCCAAAGTTCTCTTGCAGACACCAACCCTTTACCCAGTAGTTTATTTCTAGAATCCTTTGTTCTCTTACTGGATGTTGACCTTTTGTTAGTAGTACAGATGAAAAAAACTACTTATGCACCTAATTCCCTTGAGAATTGAATCTCCTATCACCAATGCCTTTTTTTCATAGGAAGGCTTGGGGTATTTGTCTACCTGTCACAGAAGCATTTGTTGATACTACTTTTTAGGGACATTTGATGACACTTCTTTTCTAGATGTCTGCATGTCTTCTTCCAGGGGGAGTCTATGAAATCGATCGCTCAGCTCCAGTGGGGCTGCAACAGAGTGGCTTGAGTTGAGTCCTCAAACAGTGATGCTATTTAGTGATCACCCATTTAGTGATCAGTTTTATTTATTTATTTTATTTTTTATTTTATTTTAATTCCATTTATACCCCGCCCTTCTCCGAAGATTCAGGGCGGTTTACAAGCTTAGCAGTAGCCTTCATTCTATGTATATGCCTGCTTATTAGGGCTTTTGGGGCCCCCCAAGTGGCATTATTACAAAGTTAGCTTATTGCCCCCAACAATCTGGGTCCTCATTTTACCTACCTCGAAGGATGGAAGGCTGAGTCAACCTTGAGCCTGGTGGGATGCGAACCTGCACTAATTGCAGGCAGCTGGTGTTACTTAAGGAGGCATTAGCCCACTGCTCCACCAAGTTAATGGTATGATCCTTGCATCTGACCACACTTTCAACATAATTAATGAAGCATCATAGAATATCTAAATGGTATAGGCTTGTATCAAGAGAAAACACCAATTTAAAACTAGAGCATCTGAAGGCTGTCTCTGCAGTTGTTTGGGGATGAGAATTAATGAGGCTATGTCCTTTAAAAATGGTTAGGGAGCCATCTTTACACCACAGGTAGGAGGACATGAGAATGAGTGCATAGTAATGCAAAATGCCTCTGGGTGTAGCTGTGTGTGGACAGACCTGAATTCCATGAAATATATTTCCACCTGTGGTTAGAATCCCAATTCAGACAAAATCCAAGGAAACTTTCAAATAAAATTCATGGTTAGCAACAAAATATATTGTATTCAGGCAAATAAAGTGGAGCTTAATCTAGATTATTGGTGTGGCCAGTAAAAAGGCAAATATATTCCAAAATATTCCACTGGCAAATACCCTGTGCTTCTTCCAATACCATTTGGTCAGTATGAATTAGTGGTCTTATTCCAAAATCTAATGCAGGACATTTTAAGAATACTCTTTTTATTTTAAAGTAGCTGAACTTTTGAATACTAATCTTAACATTACATGAGTATACATAAATACATATATGAATTATGGCAATTATAAAATGTCCTCTATTTTAATAGACTGCATGCCCTGTGTGTCCTTTGCTGGTTTCATCCAAATAGTCGACCACAGACTAAAAAAATATTTATATTTTCCAGAAAATGATAGAGAAAACCCTGAAAAGAATACATGAATACATTTTACATTTATAATAAGCATTTTATTTACTTATTTATGTTATTTACTGCACTTGTATGACACCAGTTCCTGGAAACTCTGGGTAGCTAAAAATTAAGATTAGTATAAAATAAAAAGCAATCCTTTCACCTCCACCTCCATTAAAAATAAAATGGACATCAAAATAATAAACTGCAAATATGCAAAATCACACACTGGGCAGATTCCAACTTTCATTTACAACATGTCTTATTCCTGTGCTGGATGGAACAAGTAAATCTTAATGGTATTCTAAAGAAAAATTCATAATTATTATTCATAAATAATAAGGGATTGCCAAACTTTTCTTTCCAGGGATACTTACAAGTGAAATAAAAAATAGCATTACTTTTAGTATATTAGACTTAAAGTACCTATTCTATGCATACTTATTCAGTAGTCCAGTTTACAGATTCCAGTAGGCTGTCTTCTCAGCTATGAGAGAGAGTTATTCTCCTATCACTTCTCCATGTTCCTATGTTCCAATCTTTATTTTCTAGTCACCATAGGCTATTTCTTTTTTTCCATAATGTGGAACAGATTGCATTTTGGTATATTTAGAGGAGGTACACATTAACTTTGTGATTATGGATTCCTTACATGTGGAAAGCAATTTTATGTTTCTGAAATGAGATTATTCACTTGCCCCTGTAGAGAGGATGATCAGAATACCATATCTGCAGAAAAACAATGGTTTCCAAATTAGGAAAGGTCAGTATGTTATGAAATGATAAATAAAATAAGCCATTCAAAGTAATTCCACCATAACGCCATAAGTCCAACTAGAAGCCCTTGTTCATTTTACCTGTGTTCAGTGATTCTTTCAAGACTGAATGAAATTGATATTTCAAAATGTGGGATCCATTTTTTAGCTCAGACAAGAAAAAGAATCAAATCACTACTGATTTCACAGAGACTTCTCTAACCACAAATAAGTCTGGGTCCAATCACAAGTTAAAAGAAACAATAATTATTAGAAAAAAATCTGTAAAGGGGAACTTCTCCACTTACAAGTTTTCTCTTCCTTCTCAAGATGAGGTTTCTTTTGTCTACTCAAGGAGGAAACAAAATTAATTCAGCCTCCAAACACTTATTTTTGATGAGCTTGCAAAACCAGGTGAAGCATACATGGACATGTTCAGCATCATTCTATGGGCAGAACTCTAAAACAAAGGCAGTAAGCTATATTTATAACAGAACAAAAAAAGGCCACAGATGTGTAGGAATATGATTGGTTACAAAGAAAACTCCAAAAACAAAGGTAATGGGTCTGATGCACAAAACTTTCCACTGGCTCTAACAGCCAAGCCACTTCAACTTGCATCTTGCTCTGTCTAATACAGTGAAAAAACAACTTCCTCTTTAAGCCTACTTGCTAGCTAAATATTTACTACTACAGTTTATACTCTTGACTATGCTTGGGAGTTCCATGCTAAAACACTTATTAACATTGTATAAATTCTTTCACATAACCCTTTTGTTATAATCTTTCCCATTTCTAACAATGTGCTATAGCACCACTCACTCTTTTAGTCTTTAATGTCCTTATTTGGAAGCTGAATAACTCACAGCAAACTTAGGAAACTTTAGGAGATTTTGTTGTCCCTCTTGGGAGGCTGACCTGAAAACTGCAACCATTTACTGAGTTTCATAGACCACTGAGAATTGTTGCTTACCAACTGTTTTACTTAAAATGTTCTGCTATATAAAGCCAAGTAGTTCATCTCCTACTCACTTATAAGATCTCATGTTAATGTCTGAGTCAATTGTATATCTGCTGAGCAATTCAAGAGCCAAGCACTGTGAGCTCCAAAAACGGCTAAAACAAGGGAAGAATTTAAATTTTAACAGTCAACATGATCAGATCCCATATATGTGATATATGTCCTCTTCTGGCAGATTAAAAATTAGGCCTAAGTTCCAAGTGGCATGAAATTCCAACCTGACTTTGCAAGGAATTATCTGGGGTAATTTTAACTTAAAGACAAAATATCTAATTTACCTTCTCCCCATTTTCTGTGGGTACTTCATTACCAATAAATAGTTTAAGAGTTCAGTATTTATTTATTTATTTATTTATTTATTTATTTATTTATTATTATTATTATTTTATTAATTTAATTTATATACCGCCCTTCTCTCAAGAGACTCAGGGCGGTGAACAGGGCAATACATAAAAGTTAAATACAAAAATTAAAATTAAGATTATTAAAACATGATTAAACAATGCCCATAAATAATACAAATTTAAAATTGAAGTTATTAATAAAAATCCCAACCCGTCCCATCAGGCCAGGCCCGCTTGTTTAAAGAGATGGGTTTTAAGGTCGCGCCGGAAGGAGCGGAGATCGGGCGCCATCCGAACTCAACCGGAAGATGGTTCCATAAATCCGGTGCACCCACAGAGAACGCTCTCCCCCTGGGGGCCACCAGTCGGCACTCTTTGACCGGCGGCACCCTGAGGAGGCCCTCTCTGTGGGAGCGTACTGGGCGGAGGGAAGTTGACGCCGGCTGCAGGTGCTCCCCAAGGTATTCTGGACCCATGCCATGAAGGGCTTTGTAGGTCATTACCAACACCTTGAACCTCACCTGGAAGACAACTGGTAACCAATGCAGCTTGCGGAGCAAAGGTGTGACACGGGAGTATCGGGAAACTCCCAATACAACTCTCGCGGCTGCATTCTGTACCAGTTGGAGCCTCCGAGTGGTCTTCAAGGGTAGCCCCATGTAGAGAGCGTTGCAGTAATCAAGACGAGAGGTCACGAGCGCATGAGTGACCGTGCGCAAGGCATACTGGTCTAGATAGGGCCGCAACTGGCGCACCAGGCGAACCTGGGCGAACGCCCCCCTAGTCACAGCTACAATATGATCTTCTAAAGAGAGTTGTGAATCTAGGAGGACTCCCAAGTTGCGAGCCCTATCTACAGGAGATAATGACTCACCCCCCATAATGAGGGGTGGGATATCCTGAATGTCCCGAGATGCCGGTATGCACAGCCACTCCGTCTTGTCAGGGTTGAGACGAAGCCTGTTCCTCCCCATCCAGACCCGGACCGCCTCCAGGCACCGGGACATCACGTCGAGGGCATCACTGGGGTGGTTTGGGGTCGAAATGAATAGTTGGGTATCATCAGCATACTGATGATACCCAACTCCAAAACCACGAATGATCTCACCCAGCGGTTTCATGTAGATGTTAAACAGAAGGGGCGAGAGGACCGACCCCTGAGGGACTCCACAAGCGAGAGGCCTCGCGGTCGACCTCTGCCCCCCTGCCAACACCGACTGCGAGCGTCCCAGGAGATAGGAGGAGAACCACTGAAAAACCGTGCCTCCCACTCCCAATCCCCTGAGACGCCGCAGCAAGATACCATGGTCGATGGTATCGAAAGCCGCTGAGAGGTCTAATAGGACTAGAACAGAGGAGTATCCTCTGTCCCGAGCCCTCCAGAGATCATTCACCAGCGCGACCAATGCCGTCTCCGTGCTGTACCCGGGTCTGAAGCCCGATTGGTACGGGTCTAGATAATCCGCTTCATCCAGGACCAGAGGGAGCTGATGCGCCACCACACTCTCAACAACCTTCGCAAGAAAGCGAAGGTTGGAGACCGGACGAAAGTTATTCAAAACAGCCGGGTCCAAGGCAGGCTTCTTGAGGAGAGGTCTCACCACCGCCTCTTTCAAGGCGGCGGGAAAACTACCCTCACTCAAAGAAGCAGATATAACCGCCTGGAACCAGCCTCGTGTCCCCTCCCGGGCTGCATAAACCAGCCAGGAAGGGCACGGGTCCAATAAACATGTGGTGGAGCTCAGCCTCCCCATGATCCTGTCCACTTCCTCCGGAGTCACAGGATCGAACTCCTCCCAGGTGACATTGACAAGATCGCTCGTGTCCTGATCGTCCGATACGGCCCAGTCGGAGTCCAAACCGGTCCGAATCCGAGCGATTTTGTCCGACAGATGTTGACTAAATTCCTCGGCACGCCCCTGCAAGGGTTCCCCACTAACCTCCTGGTTAAGGAGGGAGCGGGTCACCCTAAACAGGGCGGCCGGGTGATTATCTGCGGACGCGATGAGGGCAGCATAGTAGTTAGATCTCGCTACCCTCATCGCTGCGAGATAAGACCTAATATGGGTTCTTAGTCGCAATCGGTCGGATTCAGATCGGCTGGACCTATAAACGCTCTCTAGGCCCCGTCTCCGACGCTTCATCTCCTGGAGCTCCGCGGAGAACCATGGAGCCCATTGGGATCTGCGCCGGGTCAGGGGCCGCAAGGGTATTTATTTATTTATTTATTTATTTATTTATTTATTTTATTTGTATACCGCCCTTCTCCCGATGCTGGCAGTGCCATGCTCCAAAAAGGAAAACAATATTTTGGGGAATTCTGCTGCTTACTTTTTAAAAAGCCTGTGCAGGCAAACGAGGGAGAGGAATTAAAAAAGGAAGACCTGGGTTCCGGGATCAACAGATCCATTCTTAATATCAGCCTTTTGGGTGACTGATAATATCACAAAGAGGGATACTGTATGTTTATGTGTGTTTCCACTTTCAATATGATCATAACACATCTTTTTTGCATGCTTCTCTACATAATGGCATATTTTATTGCAATAAATAAAACATGTTTTCTAATTAATTAACATTTCCTTTCTCAGTTAAATCTTTTCACTTACTCTTCTTCAATTAATTTATCAAATTTTCCAGTCCTATCCTTTTATGTCCTTTTTCCTTCCACCCTTTTAGTTATCATATATACCATGTGTTTATTCCACTTAAAATAATAATTTTCAATATGTTAATTTTACTTATTTCTACTCCATGGTTAATTTATAAAATAATTCATTAATTCAGCATCAGCATTATTAGACTATACTCCATATGTGTGAGTGAGTGTGTGTGAGAGAGAGAGGGGGGGGAGAGAATATGGAAGTATTTTTCTGATATTTTATTTTCTAAGCAGTATCTCCCCAGTCTTACTTTGCCCCTGTTGGTAGGAATACACTAATACATTCAAAAGTACTATGGAATAAATTATTAAATTAACTGGGGCTTAACAAAATTGTGCAGGCAAAGGTTTTGAGAACAACATGGAAATGCTGTAATAATCTCCACTTATTTCTATAAAAATGAATAATGAACTAAATTTCCTGAAAATCTTGCGCTATTCTGATGAAAACAAAAGCAGATAACATCATCATACAAAGGTATATTTCCAATTTCAGAGATTGAGAGGGTTATTTTTTTAGATTTTTGATCCAAACTAAAATAACCGCCCTGAGTCCTACGGGAGAAGGGCGGTATATAAATCTAATAAATAATAATAAATAAATAATAAAAATTAGGACAGCTATGCAACAATGCATATCATCTGAATCAGATCAGAAGGGATAGTTTTGTATATTATATAAATTATAATTTATTATATAGAATGTATTATATATAATTATAATTGGATTGCAAGTAGGGACATGATATATACATTTAAATAATAATAATTAGTAGTAGTTGTTTAATAATGACTACTATTAGTTGCTTTTAGAGAGGCTCTGACCCATGTAGTCCATTCAGATATCATGCTATTAGGTTCACCTCTGTTCATTAAACTTTAGATATCAACAGTCAGATACTTTAAGAAAGACATGCAGATTAGATCTCCTTCTCCTCCATGTGATAAATTTGCTTTAAAGATATCCACTGAATTTTAAATGTTAATGTCATTTTAATAACATATATGTATACGTCTATTTTTCATTTTCAGGTAGTATTTTCAGCAGGTGCATCATGCTGCCATCTCCTGCTGCATTACTAATAGCAGCAGCTACCATTCCAGAAAGATTAAGATGGTGCAGGAGTCATTTGCAGTGGGCAATGGCAGACTGTCTTTCTGTGGTCTGCAGGAGATATTACGGTCAACATGGCAGTTGATATTGGATCTGAACAACTGAAACTTCTCTTTGGATGAAGGAGAGATCTTGAGATAACCTGTGTGTACCTCTGGACAGCTGGTTTTGATCACTAGACAACAGAAACAGGCCATTTGGGGGTGGACTGGGAGTCATAAGTTTCCATTGTGCTCTAAGTTGTTACTGTAGCCTTCTTTGGTGAGACTCAAAGTTTGATTAAACCTCATCTTTTTAATCCCTTTAGAGCAGACATTTATTTTATTTATTTTATTTTAATTCCATTTATATCCCGCCCTTCTCCGAAGACTCAGGGCGGCTTACAAGCTTAGCAGTAGCCTTCATTCTATGTATATGCCTGCTTATTAGGGCTTTCACACACACACCCAAGCGGCATTATTACAAAGTCAGCTTAATTGCCCCCAACAATCTGGGTCAAACTCAAGGCCTGAAGTGGAATTTAATGTGGGCTTAAAAGTTAATTAGAAAGAAATGAATCTACTGGATTTACAAATAGAATTGAATTATGAGTTAAAAAATTAAAAAAGGCAAACAATAAATCAAAATAGTGATATGGGTTATTTACTTATTGTGGACTATAAGGGATTCACTGGGATTACTTGGAGGACAAGAACTACAGTATGAGAGAAGAGATAAAGAGACTGTGTAGAAAAGCAAATGTTGGAACTTTATTTGTGGGACTTAAGATCATTAGCAGAAAAAAATGGGTTAATTTGATCATAGTTAAAATAATGGTTTGTTATTTCTGGTGATGTCTAACGGTTTTTGTGACTGGGATTGAATGGTAACAGTTATTTTTGGTAATGCCTAATGGAGTGTAATGATTAATTTATAAAGTTTTCAATAATGCTTGTTAATTGGGATTGAACTTTGGTTACTTGAAGACAAAAGTTCTGTTTAAATGGAATTGCAGATATAAATATTTAAGTTGTTACTTCTGTAACCTTTATTTTACTTTTATTGATTAATAAAGAGAACAAGATTTAGAGATGGGCTTATAGAAAAGGGGATGAGGTATGGAAT
The DNA here is from genome assembly GCF_947247035.1 of Vipera ursinii. NCBI lineage: Eukaryota > Metazoa > Chordata > Lepidosauria > Squamata > Viperidae > Vipera > Vipera ursinii. The sequence goes on from NC_139514.1 coordinate 65,352,359, forward strand.
GAAGAAATATTTAGTTATATCTTAGAGTTAGCAATAAGATGTTAATATTGATTATTGTGTTGGAGATGAAGTGGGAAGTTTCTTCTAATTTTTTATCTAGTTTGGTTTTTTATCTTCTTTTTAAGGATATATAGTTTTAAAAAATGTATTAGGTTTTTGTATTCTTACTTGTTTAATATAATCATTAATAGAATTATTGGAAAAAAACACCAAATAATAAGGTGATGCCCATGCAATCATATTATTGAAGAGCATCCTTAAAATTAAGGGGGAACTTTCTCAAATCAGAGGAGACCTAAAACCAAGTGATGAAATGTTTCTACATTGTAGCAGATTGCTATGTTAAAAGTTCTCTTGCTTAGATCAGTACTCCATTTCCTGTCACCTTTCCCACAGATACAGATCTTGCCCTACAGCATGCAATGGAAGGCAATTCTAGGCAGGTTTGAGCAGAACATGCCAAGCACCCACTTAAATTAAGACTGCATCCTGAAGGTGCATTCTTGATATTCTTAAAATATTATTTATTCCTTCTATCCAATTGTTATGCTATTGAAAAAACCAGCAAACATGAATCCTTGCATATAGACAACAATATATTGGATCTTGGGCACTAGGTAGCACATATGACCTTGCATCAGTTCTCAAAAGTGCACCAGCATGTGTATCTAGGTATGTATCTCTATAGTATGCATACCAAAACACACACATAGGCATCCTTCCTCCCTGATAAAATTTCAGTGTTTGATATCTACTATTTCCTTAGTTTCCTTGTTCTCTCTCTTGCTCTTGTTCTTCTTCAACTTCCCAGGTAGCAGTATCAAGGTCAGACAAGCTATTGAACAAGCTGCCATTTGCCCACCATCTTCATTTCTCAAGAGGATTTCAAGAAAGTTTGTGAGAAATCTAAATGTTGGACACTACTGCAACTTTACTTTGTCCATAAGTAGCATCTTTTCTAAAATAGGGACTGCAATATAGTATTCTTTGTGTTCCTCTTTAAATGGGTACAACATGTATTCAGGTTGCATCACTTTTGAATACTGCAAAAAGCATACACTATGTTTAATGTGCAACATAAGATTTTTTTCTTATATCCTCTTTTGAGTCTCTTTACTATTGGAAATTGCAATATGGTACCTACTTTTCTGAATTTTATCAATTGTATATGTATTTGTCCTAACAAATATGATGTTATGAATTTTGCATCCCAGTGTTTTCAAAAAGATACATTTTTTATGGAAGAATATGTTGTGTACTGGGTTCGTTGCGCAGGAATGAAGACGAGGGGAGTGAGTTCAGCAAAGATCATGGTTTATTGCTTGCAGGATCTGAACTAGAGAACAGGGCTGCAGATGCAGCAATTTATACCCTGGCCCCTAGGCAGCGGCCAATAGGTTTGAAGCAACCCATTGCCGCCTAGGGGCAACCAATAGCAGCACTGGAGATTGGTTGTCTGAGGAGCTGGAAGCCGTTAGCTTGCACATAAGTCTGTCCAAATCTTGAAGTTGCTATTCCATTTGAGTTACTTGGAGTTTCACTTTGAAAATAAGATGTATTCATAGCCTATAATGAGCAACTGTCAAAAAACCTGCTATTTCGTTATATTTAGGTAAAATGACAGGAAAATAATAGGGATAATAAGCCTTCAATAAGAAATTATATAAATAAATTCCCTACTCACTCTTTGGGTGATCTGTGTCTTCATCAAATTTGGGTCCTGTACCAGAGACTGGGAGTTTGAGGGTTCTGCACAGGATATTAGCTGTTAGCACTGCACACTTCTGGCCAGAAAGCTCTGATGTCGTTCCTGGGATCTGTTGGAGCCACTCTCCCAACTTTGGAGTTGGAGCCCTGAGTGCTTCTACCACAACTGGAATTATGTTGGCCTTTACTTTCCCCATCTTCTCTAGTTGTACCTTCAGGCCCTGGTATTTTTCTTCCGTTTCTCATACACCTTCCTGATATTGCTGTCACTTGTCACTGCTACATCTATCAACACTGCTGTCTTCTGGTCCTTTTCTACTACCACAATGTCTAGGTGATTGGCCAGTATCTACCTGCCTGTCTATCTGGATCCAGAAGCCCCACAGGATCTTAGCTTTCTTATTCTCCACAATCTTCTGTGGGATCTCCCCTCTAGACATAGGAGGGTTTAGCCCATATTCTGTACAAATGATCTTGTGCACAATGCCAGCTACTCAGTTGTGCTGTTCAGTTTATGCTCTTCCTGTTGGCATTTTGCATCCTGCCACTATGCATTGGACTGTCTCTAAAGTGTCTCTGCATAGTCTGCACCTTGAGTCCTGCCTAGTGTAGTAGATTCCTGCTTCTATGGCTTAGTGCTTGTTTTGACGCTGCTATGATCAGTTTCAATGCTGTCTTTTTGTTCCTCCCTTTCCAGGCACTGGTAGGATTTTCCAATGTCTGCCACCTCATCTATCTGTTAATGGAACATCCCAAGATCTTTTTTACCATAGCAGTTCCTCTGTTTGATCTTCTTCCTTCAGGCATTCTCTCAGCTGTGCATCTTTAGCTGCCATATTACAGATGTACTCCTGGATGCTCTGGGTTTCATCCATGACAGTGGTTTTGACATTCACCAGACACTAACTACCCTCTTTCCAGCTGGTACACAATCTCTGGTGTGGACCTTGGCTGGAAACCTCTGTACATTGTGAGTAGCTTCCAGATCTTCACATTGGCAGCTTCCATGTCCTTCTTTGACCAGCTCACTACACCAGCAAAATATCTGATGACTGGCAGACATACATGTTGATGCATAGATCTTCTTCTTCCCATTGAGCTTGCTCTTTAGAACCTGTCTGATCCTTCAATGGTACTTGGACGTTGCTGTCTTCTTTGCCTCCACATCATGGTTCCCATGTGACTGTGGGATACCGAGATACAGGTAACTATTCTGTATGTCTGCTGTGTGACTTGCTGGTAATTCCACCCCATCAGTCTTGACTACTTTCCCTCTCTTGACTGGCTACACTTCTCTAGTCTGAATGACATCCCAAGGGCCTCAGTGCAGATCCATGTCAGGTGGATTAGCAAGTAATGCCACTTTTATTCTTTGCATACAACTTGATTTCATCCATGTAGAGGAGACGGCTGACAGTAGTTTCCCTCTTTAACCAGTATTCATGATTATCTGACCATTGAGTTCAAATCTTTGCAGAACAGCAGTGGAAATAGTACACCATCTTGTCATATGCTACATTTGATGGCCAGTTGTGTGAGCTATTTTGAGTTGACTTCCAATGTTGTCTTCCACAGTCCCATTGAGTTCTTAAGGAAGGTTTGTAGTGTCCTATTGACTTTGTATAGCACCAGACATTCACAAATCCATGTGTGTGGCAATAAATCATAGGTTTTCCTGTTGTCAATCCACAGTGTGCTCTGATTGATCTGTCTAGATCTTGATCTTGGGTGACTACTCTATCTATGAACAACTGGTGTTTTCTCTGGTGTTGTTCCCAATGCCCTTCAGAGCTGTACTTGTGTACTGGCCCATATGTTGTTATAGTTTGGTGGCTATATTGTTTGAAAGGACTTTCCATGTTGTGGGGAGGCAGGTTATTAGCTGGTGATTGGATGATATTGTTCCTTTGTGAGGGTCTTTCATGATCCACATTGTCTTTCCTCGGGTTAGCCAGTCTGGATGGGAGCCTGCTGGTAGCAGCTGGTCCATCTGTGCTGCTAGGCATTCATGCACTGCTGTTAGTTTCTTTAATCAATAGGTGTAGATCATGTCTGGGCCACTATGTTGAAGCATAGGGTAACTAGCTGTTTTTTAAATATGAAAGCAGGTCTTCTGTCCATCCATAGTTCCCTCATACACTTCATTAGGTCTACTGTTGTAGTAGCACTCCATCAGTTCCACCTACTGCTGTCTCATCTGTGTATGGTTTGTGCAAGCACTCTCTCCTCTCCCTCTCCCTAATTTTATATTTATCTAAAAGGATTGCAGGAAGAATATGTATTTGAGCCTTTGCCTATCATATAAATATATATGATAGGCAAAGGCTCAAATACGTATTCTTCCTGCAATCCTTTTAGATATAGTAGGGATAAAGAAAGGACCACACAGCAACCTCTAAATTGCACAGCAGAGTGTATTAAAACATCCTGCCATGCTAAATCACAAACTCTCCTGCTGCAACTAAAAATAAATATTTCAAACAATGGTTTAAAGAAAAGTAGGCTTTGACTTTTTCACTTTCCTGGGATGCCAGATTTTGTACAATCCTGTAGACAGTTTGTTGAACCACTCTTGTGGGTGGGCATGATTTCCTTTCTTCTGAACATAGGACTTTGTGCAATACCAAGAGGTTCACAACACTGGTTGCAAATTTGGTCCATCCTGTAAAGGAGCCTAAGCAATGAAGGGGGAGGGGGCAGGGCAGAAAGCAGCTGTCAGATGCGTGCCTTGATGACAATACTCTGATAGTTCCAGAGGCAGCAAATGTGGAATGGATAACTGAATTCTAACACTAGAGAAAAGCCTATGGCATTTTTAACCTTGCTACAGACACCCATCCCCTTTTAACACCAGTAAACATTTGAACCAATTTTAACTTCATAGCTACCTATTGTCCAAAACAATATTTATGTTTTGATCAAAGACTATACTAGATTGGTCAGCTTCAAGCCATATTTAGAGTACTTGACAGTTGAGTTTCCAACTGTGAGAGAAGTATAACTTATGAGGGTAACACTCAGAGTGTAACATTCCATTAGCACAAAGAAAACAAAATAAAACCTGTGGCTGGTTATATTAAAAAAGGAAGGAAGTGTGTGAAACTCAAAGTAATGTTAGTCTTGCTACCCCATAGAGCTTGAATAAGCAGACTGTTTAATGAGATGCTAAAATTAATTGACCCAGCTATTCATATTGTTAGAGAGCTCATCACATTATTTAGTTGCACTTTAGTCATCTTCTTCTTATGAGGAAGTGAAGCTGCAATTTTACATTGTAACAACCACAGAAGCAGCAGAAAAGCTTTCAGATACATGAGGCGCTTCAGATCCTTCTGGTTCTATTTGCTGGATCAAAGTGAATCTGTATTTCAGCTCATGGAATCTCCTTGCATGGTCCCAAATATTATTATTTGTTTCTCTTGAAATGGAATCATCAGCACCTGCTACCTATTCCATTTAGCTTCCCACTCTGTTGTTCTGACTCAGAGGATATTGTTAATCTATCACAATTTTTCTGCAGTCTATTAAGTAGAATTGCTTTGTTCACTTTCCTCCTCTCATTCCAGCAAAAATAAGTTTTGTGCATAGCAAGAGTCTGAGTCCTGGAGATAATTCTTCTCATGCTGCACTTTAGATATAAGTCTGCATGGGTTATTTATGTGCAAAATGAAAAGTGGTGCTGTTTTAAATTGAAACAAACATGAGGGTGGTCTGAACATATGTTGATCTACCAATCCCAAGATGGATTTAGCAGGGAGATGTATTACAATTGCCTACCCAAAGGAGTCCCCAATCTCCTCAGGCATTGGTACCAGTTGGCTACCAACGTGGAATTAGATTTACTAGATTACTGACATCATATCAGTCAAGACACCTGACTTTGTCGTGCAGCTGAGAGATGCCTGGCTGGCTGAGGAAGCAAGGAAAATGTTCCAGAGACCAGAAGGGAGAGGCCTCCCTTTTGGTAGGGGAGCATGCTTCTGTTGTGGAAAAGAGGGACAATGAGCTGCAATTTGACCTGCACCACACCCAATGTCAACATATTGAGCTCCAAGCAAGACTAAGGCAAAGAAGCCAGTGCCAAAGTCCAAAGAACAAACAAAAGTTGCTCAACAGTCATAGAGGTCTCTTCCCCATCCAGCAAGGAGGAAACAACTCTGACCCCTGAGAAGCCTGGACTTGTTTTCTGTGAGAGTGACAGTGAAGGGGAGGATGAGCCAATGGTCCTATTTCCCTGATGAGAGGGTAGAACTTTAGTACCCTCTTTGGGAGGAAGGCAGACATTCACTGCACTACTGGACTAGGAATGCACAAGGTGTGTGATCAGCTCGCAAACATTAGTAAAAGTGGGACTAAGACTCAGAAAGTTGAGACAACCCATGAGGTTTGAAAAGCTAGATAGGTCCCTCATGGGGGGAGAACCTGCAACCTGTCTTACTGAGCCAGTGACTATAAAGCTTGGGAACCATACTGAAATCATTTGTTTCATTATAGCCCTGGGATGACTGAAAATATGATTTTAGGATTAGCTTGGATGATGAAATGGAATCCCTCAGTGGATTGGAATAGCTACATGTGGCGAATGAGGAAAAGAGTAATCAATCCACAAAAGCCTCAGGAGACTCCAAATACTTGCCATAAGCCATTGGCTCAAAAATTGAAAGTGTTGGCAGCAAATACCCTAAAAGCAGACAGGCAGTTAGTGAACAGCATCTTGGCAGAATACAGAGACTTAATTGAAGTATTCAGTGAAAAGGAATTGGATGTATTCCTACCTCACTGACCAATGAACTGTGCTATAGAGATAGTCCCAGGGGCTACATTTTCTAAACCCAAGATATATGTTATGACACCTAAAGAAATGGAAGAACTTAAAGGGTTTTTAGATAAAAACCTGGCTTGGGGGTTCATTCAACCTGTAAAATCAAAAATGACTGCCCCTATATTATTCAGAGGGGAAAAAAGGGGGGGTCTTAGAATGTGTGTGGATTATAAAATTCCCAATGCTATATTAGTGGACTTCTGCCAACCTAGCAGTTCGAAAGCACGTAAAAATGCAAGTAGAAAAATAGGGACCACTACGGTGGGAAGGTAACAGCGTTCCGTGCGCCTTTGGCGTCTAGTCATGCTGGCCACATGACCACGGAGACGTCCTCGGACAAGCGCTGGCTCTTTGGCTTTGAAACGGAGATGAGCACCGGCCCCTAGAGTCGGAAACGACTAGCACGCATGTGCGGGGGAACCTTTACCTTTACCTTATATTAGTGGAAAATATGTATCCCCTCCCCCTTTTGAAAATCATGTTAGGGTACCTGTCTAAGGGGAAAAATTTTAAAAAAAATTGGACCTGAGAGAAGCCTATTGTAGAGTATGTATTAAAGAAGTGGAAAACTTCCTTTAATTGCCATTTAGGGTGTTATCAATTCACAGTGATGCTGTATGAGCTACAAGGGGCACCTGCAGTACTCATGCAGTTGATAAACGAGGTGCTACATGAATATTTGTATAAGGGGGTGTTAGTGTATTTAGATGATATTTAATTTACACTGAAATGTTGGACAAACATGTAAAGCTAATATGAGCAGTGTTAAAAAAGTTATTAGAAAACCAGCTGTATGCCAAACTGTCAAAATATGATTTTCACAAAACCAGATTAGATTACTTAGGATATTGTGTTTCTGCAGGAGGCATAGAAATAGATCTTGGGAAAGTAAAGACAATATTGGAATGGGAAGTTCCCTGGACAAGAAAGCAATTGCAGTTTTTGGGGATTTGCAAACTTTTGTAGACAGTTTATTCCTACATTTGTGCTGATTGCTTTACCCATAACAAATTTATTAAAAGTGGGAAAAGGGATTAAGCCCAAACCAAATCAGCCATTAGATTGGCCCCTCAAATGTCAAAGAGCATTTGAAATCCTTAAAAACCTTTTTGCTGCAGAACCGCTATTAAAACACCCAGACCCAGAAAAACCATTTGTAATTCAAGTGGATGCAAATGATGTGGCAATGGGGGCAGTGTTGCTATAATAAAATGAGAAAGGAGAGCTACAACCACATGCTTATACTTCTTGAAAGTTATCAGACACTGAGAAGAGGTGGGCTGTGTGGGAAAAGGAGGCCTTTGCTCTCTGCTGGGCTCTCCTAACATGACAATAGTTTTTAGAGGATAGTAAAATCCCATTTGAAATGTGGATAGATCATAAGAACTTAGAAGCATTAAAAACCCCAAGAAAATTGTCCCCTAAACAGGTAAAGTGGGCTCAATATTTCAATCTATTTAATTTCAATCTCCATTATATACTGGGGAGGATTTTTTGGCCGATGCTCATCATGTATGCCTCAACTCAAAAGTACCAGGAAAGAAGTAGTAAATTCCATAATCCCTTCCAGCTGGCTTGCAGCACCAGCTCAAGGGGTTCCACACAAGAGAAATCCCCCCAGGTTAGCATTAGATTCACTGAGGCAAAAGTTTGAGGAGGTTTTGGAACAAGATACTTGGTTCCAGAATCATAAAGATGCTCTAATGATAAAACATGATATTGCATGGAAAGGGACCAAAGTGTACATCCCAGATAGTCAAAGGATGATAGTGTTAGAAAGAGCACATGATGCATGCAAACCCTTCATCTTGTGAAAAGACAAACTTGGTTGGCCAAAAATGAAAAGAGACACAAAAGATTTTATTGCTAGTTGTTTAGTTTGCGCTTCCGTGAAGCAATTGCCTAGGAAAACTCTGGGGTTATTACAACTAGTGGCTAACCCTAGCAGAACATGGGAAGAAATAGCCATGGATTTCATTGTGGAATTGCCTTAAAGTGGTGGAAATACTGTAACATGGACCATAGGTGACTTATTCTCAAAACAAGCACATTTTGTAGCCTGTCCAAAGCTCCCTCAGCTAAGAGTTTGGCTAAAATGATTATACAGCATATTTACAGGCTGCATGGAATTCCTAGAAGAATCATCTCAGATAGGGGATTGCAGTTCATCACAAACTTTTGGAGAGTGTTCTTTCAATAAATAGGATCATCCCAAAGACTCAGTTATGGATTTCATCCATGTGCCAATGGAGTGGTGGGACATATCTGGACCCCTACCAATCGGGTTTCAGGCCCAGGTACAGCACGGAGACGGCATTGGTCGCTCTGGTGAATGATCTCTGGAGGGCTCGGGATAGGGGATATTCCTCTGTCCTAGTCCTATTAGACCTCTCGGCGGCTTTCGATACCATCGACCATGGTATCTTGCTGCGGCGTCTCAGGGGATTGGGAGTGGGAGGCACAGTTCTTCAGTGGTTCTCCTCCTATCTCCTGGGACGCACGCAGTCGGTGTTGGCAGGGGGACAGAGATCGGCCCCTAGGTCTCTCGTTTGTGGAGTTCCTCAGGGGTCGGTTCTCTCGCCTCTCCTGTTCAACATCTATATGAAACCGCTGGGTGAGATCATTCGTGGTTTTGGAGTTGGGTATCATCAGTATGCCGATGATACCCAACTTTTCTTTTCGACCCCAAACCACCCCAGTGATGCCCTCGCTGTGATGTCCCGTTGCCTGGAGGCGGTTCGGGTCTGCATGGGGAGGAACAGACTTCAACTCAACCCTGACAAGACTGAGTGGCTGTACATTCCGGCATCCCGGGACATTCAAAATGTTCCATCTCTTTCTATGGGGGGTGAGCTCTTACCCCCCGTGGATAGGGCTCGCAACTTGGGAGTCCTCCTAGATTCACGGCTTACCCTGGAAGATCATATAGTGGCCGTGACTAGGGGGGCTTTTGCCCAGGTTCGCCTGGTGCGCCAGTTGCGGCCCTATCTGAACCGGGATGCCCTGTGTACGGTCACTCATGCGCTCGTGACCTCTCGCCTTGACTACTGTAATGCTCTCTACATGGGGCTTCCCTTGAAGACCACTCGGAGGCTCCAACTGGTACAGAATGCGGCCGCGAGAGTTGTCTTGGGAGTTTCCCGGTACTCCCATGTTACACCTTTGCTCCGCGAGCTGCATTGGTTACCAGTTGTCTTTCGGGTGAGGTTCAAGGTTTTGGTAACGATCTTTAAGTCCTTACATGGCATGGGTCCGGGATACCTCAGGGACCACCTGCTGCCGGCGTCAACTCCCCTCCGCCCTGTGCGTTCCCACAGAGAGGGCCTCCTCAGGGTGCCACCAGTCAGGGAATGCCGACTGGTGGCCCCCAGGGGGAGGGCCTTCTCTGTGGGCGCTCCGGCATTATGGAACCAACTGCCGGTGGAGCTCCGGATGGCACCAGACCTCCGAACTTTCCGTCGTGACCTGAAGACCCACTATTTGAAGTAGCTGGTCTGGCCTGACGGGGATGGGTTTTAATAGTTGTTTTAGATTTGTTCACTGTTTTTAACTGGGCATGGGTTTAATCTTTTTTTTAATTTTTGTATTGTCTTTTTTGTATATGCCCTGTGAACCGCCCTGAGTCCCCACCAAGGAGAAGGGCGGTATATAAATTAAATAAAACTATAAACTATAAAACTATACAAATGCAATGATAGAACAATATATAAGATGTGATGTAAATTATCAACAAAATAATTGGGCTGAATTATTACTGTTTGCTGAAGTAACATACAATAATGCAGTTCATAGCAGCACCGGATTTACACCTTTCAAAGTGGATCGAATATGTATTTATGCTTGAAATCCCTCAAGACACCATTTCTTCAGCAACATTAACAGAGTGGATGGATAAAATAAACAGCACATGGCCTGGACTACTCAAAGCATTGGAAAAAAACAGAAAAATAAAAAAGGCAGGTGGATGAGAAAAGAGCTACTCAAAAGGAATTTAAAGTGGGCGATAACATATCTTTGTCCACGAGATACTTGAACCTTAAAATACCTTGTAAAAAACTAGGTCCTAAATATATAGGTACTTTTACTGTCATAAAAATAATCAACCCAGTTACTGTAAAATTGCAATTGCCTAGGGGTTTTAACTGGGTTTGTTCAAGAATGAGACCAATTTAGAAACCATCTCCCCTACCAATTCTGGTTAAGGTGAAAAGGCGTTATAAGATTGGTGAAATTTTGGATGCTAGATATCGTAGAGGAAAGCTGCAATATCGGGTAAGATGGAAATGATACCCCCTTGTGGAGACACAATGGATAGTTGTGGATAATGTTAGAGCCATTAAGCTAATAAAGAAATTCCATTCTAGATCCCTGAACAGTCACAGTGAGGAGGGTGAGTAGGTATTAAGAATTTTAAGCAATGTCTCTCTATATACATATGTTGGTTTTATGTCTTTCCAGATCCATTCTTTTGGGAGGTCAGCATGTCAGGGATGAAACTTTGGCAGCTACATGCCTCTGCATTTCATCTTGCCTTTAGATTAAGGGGGGGAATGTTATTTTCAAGTGGGTTAAATGGAGAAATGAAACCTTTTGATTCAGCTGGAGACCGTGAGAGACTGAAGCCTGTCAAGGACACCATAACTTGTGTGGATTTGAAGCAGACGATTCCCATAACTAAGTGAACTTGTTGATATGTATTATGTAAGATGTTGTCTGGAAGAATTATTGTTTAAGTCTATGAATAAATAGTAAGCTTTTTGGAAATGAAATGAACCTGGAGTTTTATTTGGATTCTCGAGCTGGATGTTGACAGTGGAATGCCATTCTTTAGGAGGAAGAATGGGAATGCCAGTTAGTAAAAACTCTTTTCTAATACAACTGATACTCCTTTCTTTTCAGACACACAGATGTGCAGAAAATGTAAAGTATACCAGGGGTTTATGTAAACATATTCTTAAAAAGACAGCTATTTGATTTTGTGCTTAGAAGAAGAAAACTAATTGCTTGTTTAAAAGCAATCCCAAATCTGAAGAGAGAGGATTTCTGTCAATCCATATCCTGTTTAAATCAACAAATCCCAGTGCTTCACCTTTTAACAACAAAGCATTTACTTCCAGAATCAGACAACAGTGCACTTAAATTGTTTTTCAATTAACCTCTGCCCTGAAAAATAGAATGATGCTGTGTATGGAATCAGTAGATTTGCTATCAACCTTACTCTCATCTGATAATTGCAAAAATTTTGTTAGTACATTTTGTAAATGGTCCCAGCTGAGCACAATGTAGTTATTTCAGATTTTTTCCTTAAAGTGCACTGCTTTATCAGCCAAGTTAATTGGTTGGAAAACATCAAATCAGTTACAGAAACATGACTTAGAAGCTTAGAATAGAATACACAAGTACCACATTTATATATCATTATCTTTCTCTTCATGTTCTTTCCTCTCCTCTTTCTGATCTCTTGCATCTCGACAGTTGCTTGGGGTTGCCCTTGAAACTACTTGGAAGCATTGACTACCCTGAATGCAGCAGCTTGAGCATTGATGGGCTTGCTCAGTATGTTCATGTGACATCTTTTATGTGCAAGCTGCAGTGATTATCAATGTACTTTAAGATGCTGGTTGTTAGTGTTTTATTGGTCTTTTTATTCCAACTAAGGTAAGGTTGATACAGAATGCTGGCTCTCACCAATATAGCCCTACATGGCTTAAGAGCCTTTTGTTTGAGAGATTGCCTGTCTCTCATGGTTCCTGTCTAGCCAATATAATCTTTTACAGTGGGTGTGCTCTGAATCCCCTTGATTAAACGGTGTCATGTACTGGGACCCAGGAAGCATGTCTTCTCTGTAGTGGCACTTGCCTTCTAGAATGAAGTTCCCTGAGGTCCAGACAATTCTCAGCCCACTGGCATTCTAGAAGGCCTTAAAAACTTCATTATTCTCCCAGAACATTGGGTAGTTTCAGATTTGTGAGTCCCCTAGATTGCCACCTTATAATAAGCTTGTAACTTGTTTTGTAAATATTTTTGAATTAATTCCATTCTTATTTACTTGTTGCTTTTGCATGTGTGTGTGCTTATAAACATTGAAAAAATAGTTCCATTTAGAAAATTCCACCTGCCCAAAAAAAGATTATCCTGCTTTGTATCTCCAGCTTGTTATTTTGTTATTCTGTTTGCTTATATTGAGGATGTGCTTGTTATCAAAATATAAAATTAGCCATTATTGAGTCTGACCGAACACAGTTAAGATCCTTTTCTAGATCCTATCTTGTGGCAATGAGGGTGGCAAAGCGCGCCTACTTCACCACCCTCATTGCGTCCGCAGATAATCGCCCGGCCGCCCTATTTAGAGTGGTCCGCTCCCTTTTTTTTTTTTTTTTTTTTTTTTATTGAAAAGTTTTATAAAATACAATTTTCCCTTAACAACCCCCCTTCCCCCTCCCTCCTCCCCTCCCTACCTCCCCTCTACCTCCCCCCCTCCCCCTCTCCCTCCTCCCTCCCCTACCTCCCCCCCTCTAATTCCCCTCCTCCCCCCCTCCCCCCCCGACTTCCCAGAGCAAAATACAAGGTATACATCTAAAAGGCAATCATAAACAATCATATACTAACAATTATAAACTCTAAAATCCATCACTCTCTAGCTTATATAGGGTAAACCAATCCTTAATAATACTAAATATATATAAAAAACTAAAATAAAAGAAAACTAACATTATTCCCATCTATGTTCTTCCGCAATTCACTATTACCTAGAACTCTCATTTACACATCACAAACACCTATCCCTGTTAACCTCTCTACCCAAAATAGGCTATAACAGATAGCTCTTACCCACATTAACCCACATTAAGCCAAAAAACTTTCTTCCTCTTCCTCTATAGTAAGTTATCCATTAATTCCAAATTAGAAAAAAAAATCTGTTACCACACATAGTATCCCAAAACCTTTAAAAACACAACTAGCACTTAACTATAAATGTATTGTGGAAGTTCCATAGATTTCTACTGGTCTTATTTTTTAGTCTTTTTTGAACGTTTTAAGGCAGCACGCGTCACCCTCTGTTCTCTAAGATCATCCAAAAGAGTTGCAGCTTGATCTCCTCCTGTACCCTTCTCGTCCATCTGTCCATCTTCATCCTCTTGACATTCTCCTTCTCCAGATCCCTCTGCAGCTTCCAAAAGTGTTGATGGGGTTACTTTCAAAACATTGTTGTAAAAATCATGCGCTTGCTTCACATTACTCAAACAGTACCTTTTGCCATCATACATGAAGCTCAACCCATCTGGAATCTCCCATCTGAACCTTATATCTCTTTGCTTAAGCTCTTGCACCAGGAATATAAAATCCTTCCTTCTCTTTAAAATCTTTGGAGGAATTTCTTTTAGAACCAAAACTTGTTGACCAGCAATCATAACTTTGGTATCATAGGCAGCTTGTATAACTTCATCTCTAATTTCCCTTTTTACAAAATAAACCACCACATCTCTAGGCAACTTTCTCTGTTTAGCAATCCACGAATTGACACGAAACACTTTGTCCATACCTTGTTTTAATTCAGATGCTGGATGGTTCAATACCCCCTCAAAAGCCTCAGAGACCAGCTGCTTTAAATCTTCCTTAATATTCTCTTTTAGGCCTCTAATTCTCACAGCAAACTGCATCTGGTAAAATTGGGCCAAACTCTGTTCACTGTCCATTTTGTCTTTTAAATCTTCCAATTCCAATACTTTTGCTTCTAATAAAACATTCTTTTGAATTAAGTCTTGCACTTGATCATCCAGCATCTCCACACATTTAGCTACTTTATGCACTGAAGTCAAAATGTCTGCCTTCATCTCTCTAAGTTTCTGCTCCATCCTTTCTTCCATCCTCTGCTCCAATTTCTCCAATTTCTCCTCCATCTGTAGAAATTTAACACCTATTGACTCCAAAATTAACTGGGTATGTTTTTCCAGATCCTTCGATGTCAGTACATCAGGAGAATGCAACGCCTGCAGTAATGATTGTTGTTGCACCGGAGAATTTCCAGCACTCCGAAAAGCTCTAGGGGGAGGTTTAGCCGCCATCTTTTACTTACAATTGTGACGCACTTTCACTTTAAGTTTTAAGCAAAGTCCATCAAGCTTGAGAGTAAAACAAAATAATCCTCTTCATCTCTTTATCTTTCCTTCTTGCACTGCTCTGCCTGCTTTTTTCCTTTCATAGTCTCTCCTTCAAGCAGGGATGGTCGCAGACGCCTGGCTCTGCTCCATAAAATCCGGAGCAGAGACGCTGGTCAGCTGGGAGCAGCCCAGGCTACGGGGGAGTTCAAACCTTCAGCCGCCCAAGCTCCAAGCTCAGGCGGCCCCGGCGAACTCTACCCCTACCTGGGGGCTCACCCCCTCCTCTTCTCCCGAGGAGGGGGCTTCGATTTCGCCCGAACAGCTGATCGGCGCTGTTTCGGGCGAAAGAACAACAGCTGAGCCGCGGGCAGCCCGGGAGGGCTGTCTCCGTCGCCGCGGAGCCACCGGAAGTCGGTCCGCTCCCTTTTAAGTCAAGAGACGGGAGAGGACCCCCTACATAGACGGGCTGAGGAATTTAGTAAATATCTGGTGGACAAAATTGCTCAGATTCGGGCTGGTCTGGACTCTGACTGGGCAGTATCTAACGAAAGGAAAACGATGAAGTTGGCCGAGTACATTTGGGAAGAGTTCGATCCTGTGACTCCGGATGAAGTGGACAAGATCATGGGGAAACTAAGTGCCGCCACATGTTTGTTGGACCCGTGTCCCTCCTGGCTAGTCTATGCATCTCGGGAGGTTACACGAGGCTGGCTCCTAGCAGTTATCAATGCCTCACTGAGTGAAGGGTACTTCCCTGCTGCCTTGAAAGAGGCGGTGGTAAGGCCCCTCCTCAAGAAACCGGCACTGGACCCAGCTGTTTTAAACAACTTCCATCCTGTCTCCAACCTTCGCTTCCTTGCGAAGGTCGTTGAGAGCGTGGTGGCACGACAGCTCCCTTTGAACCTGGAGGAAGCTGAATATCTAGATCCATACCAATCGGGTTTCAGACCAGGGCACAGCACGGAGACGGCATTGGTCGCGCTGGTGAATGATCTCTGGCGGGCCCGAGATAGAGGTTATTCCTCTGTCCTGGTCCTATTAGATCTATCAGCGGCTTTTGATACCATCGACCATGGTATCTTACTGCGTCGTCTTGAGGGGCTGGGAGTGGGAGGCACCGTTCTGCGTTGGTTCTCCTCCTACCTCTCGGACCGTTCGCAGACGGTGTTGGCAGGAGGGCAGAGGTCAAGCCCTAGGCCTCTTAATTGTGGAGTGCCTCAGGGTTCGGTGCTCTCGCCCCTCCTGTTCAACATCTATATGAAGCCGCTGGGAGAGATCATCCGTAGCTTCGGGGTGAAATATCATCAATATGCTGATGATACCCAGCTATTCATCTCCACCCCGAACCAACCCAGTGATGCCCTTGATGTGATGTCCCGTTGTCTGGAAGCAGTACAGATTTGGATGGGAGAAAACAGGCTTCGACTCAACCCGGCCAAGACTGAGTGGCTGTACATACCGTCATCTCATTTAGTCCAAGAGGTTCCATCTCTGACTATAGGAGGAGAGATGTTACCTCCCATTGATAGAGCACGCAATCTGGGCGTCCTCCTAGATTCACGACTCAGTTTTGAAGATCACATTGGAGCCATGGCTAGGGGGGCATTTGCACAGATTTGTCTTATATACCAATTGCGCCCCTTTTTGGACCGAGATGCCCTACGTACAGTCATCCACGCACTTGTTACCTCCCGTATTGATTACTGTAATGCTCTCTACATGGGGCTGCCCTTGAAGACCACCCGGAGGCTTCAGCTGGTGCAGAATGCAGCTGCACGGGTTGTGATGGGAGCACCCCGATACTCCCATATTATACCCCTCCTGCGTGAGCTGCATTGGCTACCAGTTGCCCTCTGGGTGAGATTTAAGCTGCTGGTACTTACCTTTAAAGCCCTACATGGCTTAGGTCCGGGATACTTGCAGGACCATCTGCTGCCGGGAACAAATTCCCATCGTCCAGTACGCTCACACAGAGAAGGCCTCCTCAGGGTACCGTCAGCTAGGCAATGTCGGCTGGCGACCCCCAGGGGGAGGGCCTTCTCTGTGGGAGCGCCGACCCTATGGAATCAGCTCTCCCTGAGCTTCGGATAGCCCAAAACCTCCAATCCTTTCGCCGCGGCCTCAAAACACACCTGTTCCACCAGGCTGACCTAGACTGACAGGTATTTTAATTAATTTATATTTAGTATTTTTAATTCATTTTTTAAATTCTCTAATTTTTTATTGCACTGATGTTCTCAATTTCATTTTATCTTGATTTATGTACTTATTATATGTTTTGTTGTTAGCCGCCCTGAGTCCTTCGGGAGATAGGGCGGGATATAAATCCCATCAATAAATAAATAAATAAATATACCAGTCTGATCAATATGGGAACAAATCACTTTGCTATTTCACTTGTATGACTAATGCCTAGTTTACCTATGTTTTGGATGTATTGCTTCAGAATAAAAATGAAGGAGAGATAATTTCTTTAAACTGGAAATTATATGTTGTAAAGGTGGTTCCAGTTCAGTTGCTAATGTGACCAATTAATTTTTTTATGAATAAGAAAGTGAAGGGAGATAGATAATAATCTCAGAAGTGGTTTTGTAGCCTATTGTTATCACATTCTTCCTTTTCACTAAGATTAATACAGGTATAAGAAATTGCTTTCTCAGTTTAGGAGAAGGTCTCCTTTGGCTATTTTCTGGGAATTGATTTTCATAATATGAAGAAACTTTGGAGGAGGAATTATAGATATAGTGCTCCAAACCTTTTTCAATCCATTTGGATTGAAAATCCAAACTCAAAACTAAATGCAATAAAGTATCAATACTATCAAGAACTAAACATTTTACATTGCTTCCTTCATTCGTATGATCATTTTTCTTTCTGCAATTAAATACCATTTTCCTAAATCAGTACTTTCCTCTTTTCTGTATCAGTGTTTAGATAGAACATACTGACTTGTTTTTAATACATTGTCAATTTTGTTGTCATTGTAGGCGTGAGAAGGGATTGTATATCTAAGCCATAGATTGGTTTTTTATCCTCTTTTCCAGACATATCATCTCTTTATTAGCTTCCCTCTTAACCTTGATTTTTCTAAACTGCCGAATTTATTTTAACCTCTAGCCTAAATACTTCTGCATGACTCAGATCTATATGCTAAATCATTTATGTTCCTTTCAGCTGCCACATCATATGTCTTCATAGTTTTTATATGTGGAAAAATAAATCAAGTGCAAAAATAAATTTGCCTGATTACAGATTATTATATCAGCTATTTACCAATGGATTTTTAAAAAAATTATCAGCAGGTCCTTTCTATGCACAGTTTGACTTATTCCAAGTTTAGTAATAACAATAACTGTTAACTTTCCTGTTTATCTGTTTCTAGCTACATTTAGAATTTTATTTTAACTGAAGCCTTAGTGTTATTAGTGTTCAGAGCAGCAAGACTGTTTCACATGTGCTGGCTGTATTCAGCTAATCTTTTAAATTTTTTATCTTATATGTTTTAGTTATTTTATTTTTATGTCCATGTCTTATGTTAGATAAAATTGGTAAATGACCATACTAAAGGTCTTTGACTTCAATTTTGGGGGCAGGAAGAAGAAGCTCAGTGTCAAATTTGTGTCAGAGCATGCACAGTCTTATTGCACTGAGGTGCACCTTTCCTTATGGTATATTGACCCTTTACAAACAGTACTTCATACCCCATTTTATCCAAGTTTGAAATACTAAGTAAATTATGTTCTAACTGGCACTTATAATACATTATCCATTTCTCCAATACCAGGTACATAAATTTTACCTTCCCCTTTAACAGCAGACTGTTGTCCATTAGCCAAGCTAACAAATGCTTGCTGAGCTGGCCTCAAATTAGAAAACATTTGTGGGTCATTTGCAATAATGCTGACTGGCCCCACTGTCCAACAACCAAGTGGTTTTTTTCCCTGTTAATGTCGCTGCCAAGGAAAATATCGGTTGTATAGCTCTATGATCTTGTCTTGCTGCTACTCTGTTTCTCCTCTCAGGGCAGCATCTCTGGAGATGCTTTGTAGAACCACACTTGAAGCAGCATTTTACCATGCAAACATTCTCAACTACTTTGCCAGCATCCTGGGACATAGCAGTTCTAGGCTTGGTCGGTGCATTGTCATCACCTCCTCTCTGCTGCTTTTCCAGACATTTCCGTTCCTCCTCCAGCAACCGGCCATTCCAATAACTCATGGTTAAGTTCTTCTCCTGCATAGACTCTAAACTGGTCACTAGGATGTCCCAAGAATTGTCCAATGAACTGAGCACCACATACACCTTATGTGATTCAGTGAAAGTCATCCCTCTTTCCTCTAATTCTAGGAATGTCTTTCTCATGGACTGCAAATGTGTAGACATGCTCTCTCCCAGCTTCAGCTGTGCTTTACAGGCTTTCTTGTCAATATTACTTTGCTGCTTGCAGTCTCCCTCATGTACACACTGCGCAAAGCTTCCCAGCACTCTTTAGCAGATTGGAGACCTCTCACATGTATCAGCTGGCTATCCTCTAAATCTAGGATTATACTGGCCAATGCTTTCTCATTCTTTCTCTGGTCTCCATCATACAGGGCTGCAGGTGGATCAGCAACTATCACCCACAACTCCTCCCTTTGCAGGTATATCTCCATTTTCAAACTCCAGGAGAGGTAGTTTGTCTCATTCAGCTGAGACACTGCAAAACCTCCTTCCAATATGCTGATGTTGCCTGCTTCTTTAAACCACCACAAACCACCACAAATCACAAGCCTTAAATCCTCTGGCTCTGAGTCAAACTTTCACTGGGTTTCTCCTCACTCTGGGCCCATAACCTGTCAGAGCTGAGGTAACCCAGGAGAAAATACAGTAAACAGTGGTTTGTATTAAATGGTGATATATATATATATATAATGTATAGATTTCCTCTTATTCTTCTCCTTTAGGAACAAGTAGGAGAAAAAGTACAAAATCAAAATTCACAATTCTGACTTTCTAGGCAGCATTTTCATTTTACCTGTTCAGATTCTGTATATTTGCCCAATGACTTAAAATTGTGAAGGTTAAAAAGGAGTGCAGATAAAAGCATTTTCTCCTCGCAAGTAGACATCTGCTCCAAGAATGATAATGTGCTCATGGAATCCCTAGTACCTGCATCTGAGAGCTAAAATAAATATACAAAGATAGGAATTTGCTTTCCGCTTGAGTTAGAACCCTGTTAACACAAGAAAGAAATATCATCTTGGTTCTGACTGTTTTTATCAGTCCCTGAAAAGCTGAAAGAGGCTATTCACTGTAAGTACATCAAGCAGCTGGCATGTTCAAGCACTTACTTGTCATTAGCTGTAGACCCATTTTTCTAAGACACAGATCTTTGTCTGGAAAGGAGCAGGAGAATGCATTTGTTGCTACTTGTTAAAATGATTTTGGCAATTGAACAGCGAGATTGTCAAGTCACCTCTCAGTGTTTTTATTGCCTAGGCAAATGAATAAATACATCCCCTTTTTGAAACCTGGACCTTTCAGTCCTGATATATAAATCACTGTACTTCTAAGCACATTAGGAAATCCATCCTATGGTCTTCCAGTGGTAATTCAGAGATGATGTAGCTTAACTTTCTATAGGTTAAAGAGTCAAAACCAGCATACATGAAACTTATATAGGAATGTATGTTGATGTGTGAACCTTATTAGACCGGAGAGAGTTGGAGTAAATAGAATTTTTTTGTCTTTAATTGCTTGCTTGCTTTCAGCAATGGCAAAATTCTTCTTGGTGCTTGCCATTGATGTGTAATAAATATACATCACTATGCACTAGAACAAAATGCCAGAATATGCTGATGACTACCATTATATAATCCTTACACCATATACATACATGTGTGTATATATGTATATGTATATGCATTTTTAATCATTTTAAATACTCGAATTCCAGGTGTAAACATTTAGAAAGCCAGTAAAGCTACTGAACTCCAGGATACAAAAGAGCCTTTTAATCACTGAGCTTTCGTCAACCTCCTGTTGACATCATCAGAGTAAGGGCTAAAGGTGGGAACAACTTACATATATACCTGTGTGACAGTTTAACTGTCAGGTCATAGAACGTGTAATCAGCCCGCCTACCCCCCGCTCTCATGCATTCAGCCGCACTAATTCTGGCTCAGCGGTACAAGCCGGCTTCCATTTAGATCTTGCCATCTTCCCTCCCCCCAGCTGTCCATCCTGTTGCGCGCGGCTGCTCAGCAGCATCGCTGGACCACCAGTCATGCTGTCTTGTTCGATCATGGCATTGGTCTGCCGCTTAGGCACGTCAGCTGTCAATGTCCTCATAGAACGTGCAATCGGCTTGCCTGCCCCCCGCTCTCCTATGTTCCGCCACACCAACTCAGGCTCTGCTGTATAAGCTAGACCTCATTGTGATCTTGATACTCTCTCCTTCAACAGTTGCCGGATGTGTTTATGCTGTTGCGTGCAGTCGTTTGGCGCCGTGGATGGATCATTGTTCTTGCCATCATGGTTATTTGTGGCATTGGTCTGCTGC
Source organism: Vipera ursinii (assembly GCF_947247035.1). Taxonomy (NCBI): domain Eukaryota; kingdom Metazoa; phylum Chordata; class Lepidosauria; order Squamata; family Viperidae; genus Vipera; species Vipera ursinii. The sequence goes on from NC_139514.1 coordinate 65,373,531, forward strand.
ATAAGCACGTCAGCTGTTGATCTCCTCATCATGCTTCTCATCCTGGTCATTTTAGTCTGCTGTCCTTCCTTCGGCTCAACAGTGGGCTCCACTTGTATTTTCATCACTCCACCTGTCATGCCATCATGTTGTTGAATGGGTGAGTCAGCTCTTTCATATTTTTATTCATCCAGCATGAAAATGATAAAAGATTAACTTGTTCAGCTAACTTGCGTCATTGTTCATGCCTCCTCAATGTTTGGTATGTGTCAGTTGATTGAATGGCAACTGGACAACCAAGCCTCTTTTAGTAAATGGCCACCTTTGGGTTTTTCCCCTGCTCCTGGATTTTTGCTACCAGACTATTTAACTTTCTTTAAAGTTTACTTGATGCAGAATGCAGATCCTTTCCATTCTGCATCAAGTAAACTTTAAAGAAAGTTAAACTGTCTGGCAGTTAAAATCCACAAGCAGGGAAAAAACCCCAGTTTTTTTTAAATGCCAGGCTAGTGTGTATTCAGGTGCCTCCAACCCACTTGCTTGCTGCAAAGCCAGATTGAAGCAAGCAAGGGATTGGAGGCATGTGAATGCATGCTAGTCTGGCCATTTCAGAGCTGGTCTAAAACTGAAGGGAATCATTCCCACCCCACTTGATCACTGCAGGGCTTCATTTCCAAAGACCCTCTGCACAGGCTCCGGACAAAACGCCAGGACTGAAAAAGCAGCAATGGGAGTGAAGGGCTGTTCAAAGGAGGTGGAAGAAGGAGAAAGTGGGTGAATTCATTACTGAACAGGCGAGGCGTGATGCGTGTTGGAGCATGGTAGGCTTGGCTGCGTGGGCCCTTCGGCATTGTAAGTGGTTGCGGGGTGCATGGGGCAGCTCCCCCCACCTGCCTCATGGCAGCAGCCCCCCTGCCTCCCCCCTGCAGAGAACCAGTTAAATTATTTGAATCCCTCCACTGTATGTATGTATGCAATCTTTTTTACACTAACAACAAGCTGACATTTCATTTTTTACTTTCAACTGAGACACTTTTTTTATTTCATCTGGGATTTTGTTTTCCTTTTTAAATTTTGTTGATCTGCCATTTTTAATACATCTGTGGATTACAAACTATATCAAGAAGGCAACATCAACATTAGCCACAGAAGGGACCAAAAGGAGAACTCAGAACTCCCAGAACTCCTGACAGTGTAAACAATTAATGGCTTGACTTCAGAGGTGTAGGTGCCCTATCACTGCAGGTTCTTGAGAGGAGACTGGACAGCCATTTGTCCAAAATAGTGTAGGTCCCTTCACTTGGTTACTCTATTATTCTAGAAGACTAACAACTAAGAATAGAAATTTCAGTTTAAATTTTCTTTTTCAAAAATCTTCTAAGGTTTAGGAATTATGAAAATAAACTTCAAGAATTTTTAAAATGTTGGGGGGGGGGGAAATCCTTTAACAAGTTGGCCTGGTGTTCCAACTGACAGATGGCACAGCTGAGAGGTGACCCAGATGTTTGATGCCCAGTGTCCCAACTGAGAAACAGCCCAGCAGTCCAGTTGAGAAACAGAGAGGAAGCCCAGTGACCCAGTCTGGCAGCTGAGCAGAGGATGTGAGATGCAAACGGAGGCCACTGAGCTGAGGAGCGGAGTGCTCATAGCAGTGACTGAGAGCAGCACGGTGGACCAGCAGCAGCTGAGAGCAGCTCAGCTGTGGCTAAGCGTCCAGATCAGCACATCATACCGGAAAACTCCAACAGTAGCCAAGCAACCAAAGGGCAAGAAGACAGGAAAGAAAAGGATAAGTATCTGACACTTGTGGACAGAGAGGAAAGGGAAAAACTTTCAAGTCAGGGTATAGAGGATTAAGAGCTAAGCATCTCCTAGAAAAAAGCCTGAGATTTCCAACATAAAGAAATGCATAGCACTTCATAAAGGGCCAAGAGTTTGTAAATTCTTAATTTTTTAAAATTTCTGAAGTTTTTAAAAAAATCTTTTTTGCTAAATTTTTAAATTCTTTTTTCAATTTTTTTTTAATCTTTTTCAACTTTTAAATTTCTTTTAAATTTTAAATTCCATTTTCAATTTTTAAAGCTTTTTCCATTTTAAAATTCTGTTTTCAATCGTTTTTATAAAATTATTTTTTCCCATTGTTTTCAATTTTTTAATTTCTTTTTTTAACTAAATATTTTTTAAAATAGTTTACTTTTTTAATTCTTTAGAAAATGTTAAAGTATTAATGATCTTTAAAAAATCATGGAAAAAGAGAGGCACAATAGGGAAAATAGTGATGAATTTTTCAAGACGAGAAGAAAGGGTCAAGAACTTTTGTAAACTATTGTAAACTGACATTTGGCAACATGGAAAATGATTTTTAAAGAATTTTTTAGTTTTTTAACAAACAAAAAAATCATGGACATAGAGACTGACATTACAATGACTTGCAAAATATGTCATATGTTTGACTTAATGCCCACAGAAGAACTAAACTATGTATGTATCAAATGTAAATCATATGAATTATTAGAAGAAAAAGTAAAAGGTCTAGAAGCAACTCTAGCCACTCTGAAACTCAATGAACAAAGTGAGAATCTCCAACCTAAACAAGAAGACTACACCAAAATTAAACACAATAGGGAGCAAACACCTTCTAAAATAATGATCCCAGCCAAATTGAACGCAATAGGGAACAAGCAGCTTCTGGAAAAAAATGATCCTATATATCAGGGGTATCAAACTGCCGGGCCACGGGCTGGATGCATCATCTAGAAGCCATGCCCACCCTATTGACGGCAATGGAAAAATAGTCCCGATATGTCTCAAAAGTCACGTAACGTTGCGAGTTTGACATGTCTGCTATATATGAAACCAAAGAGGAAGACCAATGGAAACATGTCACTTTTAGAAGAAAACAGCAACCAACAGCAAAGCCCCTACTATTTACCCTAGCCCACTCCAGTGATTGCTTTCATAGCCTGACCCCTGGAACAAAATAAACAGACACCTATAAAAGAGCAGTCATCAATAGTTTCTAAAAAGGAGACACAACCCAGCATTCCTGTGACAGAAAGAATAGTATCCCAGACTTCCCTAGGGAAAAAAGGGCAAATATTGGTGATAGGAGATTCAATTCTTTGGGGAACAGAAACTATAGTCTGCAGACAGAGCAGTCAATCTAGGAAGGTATGTTATCTCCCTGCAGCAAAAACCAAAGATATAGCTGAGAAACTTACTAAAATAATCAACCCCCAGGATTACTAACCCTTTCTTCTCCTACACGTGGGGACCAATGACACAACAGTGAATCTAAAAACAGTAACAAGAGATTACGATCAGCTAGGGAAGGAGCTCAAGTGGTGTTTTCAGCTATACTTCCAACAAAAGGCCAATATCCAACGAGGAAGCAAAAGATTTTAGAAATGAATCACTGGCTTAAAAAGTGGTGTCATCAAGAGAACTTTGGTTTCCTAGACCATGGTCTCCATTACCTACATGAAGGTCTACTGGCAAGGGATGAAGTGAACCTTCACAAGAACTGGAAAGAATTTATTCAAAAAATGACTGGCTCATTTTATCAGAAGGGCTTTAAATTAAAATCAAGGGGGGAGGGGGAACAATCTTCAAGACCTTTAGAACCTGATTCCAAGCAAAAACCACTAGATAATCAATCATATAAGGAGGTAAGGAGTAAAGAGAAAGAAGAAAAAAGGAAAAAATACAATGAAGTAGAGAGTGATGGAAAGGATGGAAATTCTAGTTACAAAGTTGAAGTTATAAGAAACATACTCAAGACCTATAAAGGACTCAAATGCCTATACACAAATGCTCAAAGTTTAGGGAACAAACAGGGTGAACTTGAAATACTAGTAGATGAAGGTAAATATTATATGGTTGCCATTACTGAAACTTAGTGAGATGAAACTCATGACTGGAATGTACTGATGGAAGAATACAAACTATTAAAAAATACCCAGACCTAACAAAAAAGTAAATGCTGAAGATGAAATCAAAATCCTGGTATATATTATCATCTGTAGTGGACATGTGTTAAAGCCAAAAAAAATTGGACAAAAATACATATATGGTTAGAAAAGATGTTAGGGATACATGTAGATTTTAAACCTGAATTTTTTTATTAGGTATAATTTCAGAAAAACATGACAAACAAAATGTATATTTAACATTACATGTATTAACAGCAGCGAGAATTGTATTTGCTCAGCACTGGAAAAATGAGGTAACACCATTGGCTGAAGGTATAATCAAGAAAAATCTGGACTGTGCTGAAATGGATAGACTTACATTGAGAATCAAAGAAAAAGAAGACACAGAATACTTTCAAACACAGAACCTATTTTATCAATGGCTGGAAAAATGAGATAGAGAGTAAAAACTTAACTTTTATAACTAAGAAAAAAAATCAATGTAGACAACACATTGTTCATTAAGCACTAATGAATTGTAATAACAGAAAATTAATAAAATACTTTTTTTTAAAAAAAAAAGAGGAGGTGGGGTTGCATTATTTATAAGGGATCACTACCTCTCTATAGAAATCCACAAAACCAAGGATGTAAACATCCTAGAATCCATATGGGTCAATATAAAAGGAAAAAAGAATGACATTGCTATAGGCGTATACTACAGGCCAGCAAACCAAGCAGAAGAAATAGATGAACCCTTTGCTAATCAACTAACAAATGTATGTAGGAAATATACCTCAGCAATAATGGGAGACTTTAACTACCCTGATATCAACTGGGAGACAAACTCTACAGCAAGTGGGAGATCAAACAGATTCCTAATCAACTTAACTGACAATTTTGTCATCCAAAAGGTAGAGAAGGGAACTAGAGGAAAAGCTATACTGGACCTAATTCTTACTAACAGAGAAGAATTGATAAATGGAGTTGAAGTTGCTGTAACTTTGGGTGAGAATGACCATGTCATATTTGAATTCAATATAATGCAAACATAAGTGACAGTAAATAATCCAGCCAGTGTCTTAAACTTTAAAAAAGCTAATTTTAATAAACTCTCAGAGACCCTAAGAAAAATTCAATGGATGAAAATCCTAAAGGGGAAAACAACTCAAGAAGCATGGGAAACTCTGAAAAACATGATCACAAAAGCCCAGTCCAGAACAATACCACTGAAAAAGAAATCCAAGAAGAAATCAGCATAGTTGCACAAAGATCTCTCTGATAAACTGAAAGATAAAAAGGATAAGTACAGAAAATGGAAAGAGGGACACATAACTAAGGCAGAGTATCAGCAGATAGCCCGAATCTAGAAAGATGAAGTCAGAAAAGCAAAAGCTCAGAATGAATAAAGACTTGCAACAAAAATCAAAGATAATAATAAAAAGTTTCTTTCAACATATAAATAACAAGAAAAAAGTCAAGGAAACAGTAGGTCCACTTGAGAGAGAAGACAGTAAGGAAGTAATAGGCAGTACAGAGAAAGCAAAGCTGCTTAACTCATTCTTTGCATCAGTCTTCATGCAAAAAGAAATTATAGACCAACCTACCCAATACCCAACTGTGAAAGACAAGCTAGAAATAAAAATTAAAATAAGCAAGAAAATGGTTAGAGAACACCTATCTGATCTTGATAAATATGAATCACCGGGACTGATGGATTACAGAACCATTGTACTATATCTTTAAAAAATCATGGAACACTGGGGAATTACCTGAGGATTGGGCTTGGCTAGTTTAGAGAAAAGAAGGACTAGGGGGGGGGGACATGATAGCAGTATTCCAGTATTTGAGAGGTTGTCACAAAGAGGAGGGGGTCAACTTATTTTCTAGATTGCAGGACAAGAAAAATGAATGGAAATTAATCAAAGAGAGAAGCAATCTGGAAATTAAGGAAAGACTTCTTAACAGTGTGGACAATGAACCAGTGGAACAGCTTGCCATCAGAAGTTGTGGGTGCTTCATCACCAGAGGTTTTTAACAAGAGACTAGACAGCCACTTGTCTGAAATGATATATAGTCTTCTGCGTGAGCAGGGGGTTAGACTAGAAGACCTCTAAGGTCCCGTCCTGCTCTATTCTGATTCATCCTGATTTACTATAATGACAACTGACAATGAGTGCAATGTAACATAAATTAAATGTGTATAACAATTTCCTTGCCCTGGGGAAAAACTGAGCAAAGTTATCCAGTGATTACACCTCTATCAGCATGTCATTAACTATTCCAGATGGCGGTACTTTTACTGCAAAGTTTGCCAGGTGTAATGAAGAGGCTAAAAATAACTAAATAATGAGGTGTGACCCACTAATAGAGCAATTTACAAAAGGAATTGCTTAGTATCAGTGAACACTTAGACCCAAGAAACATAGAGAAGAAAAGAATAACCAAGACTGTAATGTTTCATTTGCAAATGGTGAATACAGAATCATTATTAGCTTTATAAAATTCCATGCATTTTTTTCAGTGAATCTGCAGATTGGAAGCATATGGATGCCACTTATGTTTCTGGGGTTTTTTTGGGGGGGGGAGGGGTTCCCCTAAGCTTTTGGTAAAATGTTTTCTATACAGTTTTCCTAAAATGTGTGGTTTAATTCTCTATACCAGTAGAAGGTTGATTTTTGTGTAAGTTTCCAAACTTTGGAATGACTTTTATAAGTCTTTTCTACCATCTACACTTTGGCAAAGTGTTATTTCATCCCAGTTTGCTATTTTAAAAAAACGTTTGTGTTTTTAAGTAAACACTTTGGAGAAATGTTGATATACTATATTTCTTTAACATCTTTGACTCTCCTTTGATAATAGGCCTAGATCATAGATATAAGTTTCAGTCAATTAATTACTGCCAGTTTTAAACTGGAAGAATGTACAGTATGATCCACAAAAGGATTTTATTTCACTGTGAGACATTTCCAGATCTCCTAATGGAGGTCTTTGGCGAGCAATTCCAAAACCAATGCCCCAATATTTTCCCTGGCCAGGGAGTTCTATATCATGTCAGCAAAGGAAAAGTACTTAGAGTTTGTGCTTTGTAACTTTATTCGTTTCCTCCACAGACAGTGCTATGTATGCAGGCATCTGCATAGCAACAGCCACCAGGGGGCGTTGGCCTGAACGGTTTTGGCGGGAAACCCAGTTTCAGCAGGAAACCTAGGGCCAACCCCATTGGCTGTCCGCTTACCTGGCTAGGTATTTAAAGAGGCCAGGTAACCCTCATTCCCCAGTATGCTACCCCCCTCCAATAAAGAGCTGAACACGTACTCCGGCTGGCGTCTCTTCCATAGACAGAATTTTATTAACACAGAAAAAGTTGCTTCCAGTTCCAAGCTGCTTCCATTTCAAGATGGAGCAGATTGTGCAATGAGTAAGCAAAGCTCATAATAAACAGTGGGGGAGAGGGAGGATCAGAAATGTGCTGGAGGTTTTGATTAGTTATCTTCCTGTGAATTTACTGATTTACTGTTTTGGTCTTTGTCTTCAAAATGGCACATGGTATGTATTTTTACTGTTCCTTGAAAATGGAAACAAGTGTAAAATAGAAAGAAGAAAGATTGACTTTAACATGGGATAGATTTATGAATAAAGAACAAAAGATTTGCATTTATCCATATATGTAGGCCTGTTCAATCTGCATGAAAATTCCCATGTATTAATTGTATTTTAAAATGTGTTTTATACATTATTGCATTTAAACCTTTTCACAATTGGCAGATAAATAAGATGTATGATTATTAACAATATTTCAATTCACATTTTAGTAGAGAAATCCAAATTAATAGTTCAGTTCATGTTAGAATTCATAAGTTCCATTTCTAGGCATTCCCAGGTGCTGATTAAGCAAAGAAAAAATAAACTTTGCCCAAGATAATGAGGTTCTAGACTGCAGATGGGTAATTTTTTTGGGAGAGAGCACTAAATCTTCTCTGGTGATATCACCATGCTACCACATGATACATGAGGATGGCACTCGGTCTGTCATTTCATAATTACAGAATCAATAGAGTTGGAAGGGACCTTGGAGGTCTTCTAGTCCAACCCTTTGTTCAAGCAGGAGACCCTAGACCAGTGGTGAGATTCAGCCAGTTCACACCAGTTAGGCAGAAGCGGTAACTAATTTTTTGTTGCCCAGGCCCAGAATGGACCTCTGGAAGCAGCATCGACACAGAGAACCGGTTGTTCACATATTTGAATCCCACCACTGTCCTATACCATTTGAGACAAGTGGCTGTCCAGTCTCTTTCCTTTTTCAGGAAAGACATAATTCAGCATACAATTAAGGTTCTTTAGATAAAGGTCATGAGATCCAGAGAAAAGGCACACATGATACGAAAATCTATATTTTAACAAATGTATGCTTTTAAATCAGTATACTGTATGCAGTATAATTCAGGCAAGAGTTCTTCATGGAAGAGCTTACACCTTATTCTGTTTGGTATATGTCTCAGTCTCACCATGAATTCTATATCATTAGTATCAAGTTCCATGCTTTTCTTAAAATATTCTGTTAGCTCATTATGACAATGATTTTCCATCACCTACTAAGATGTAGAACAATTTATGAGATTGTCAAGTTCCAATTTAGCGAAGCAAATCGTTTTCATTTTTCATTATGGCTAGGCACTTTAAGGAGTCTTACTTCACTGTTCTTGCATTTCAGTATTAGTTCATTTTATGGATTGTGAGACAAAGTACTGGAACTATTTTCAGGCAAAATGCACTGATATTTACATAGCTACTGGAAGCTTTAAACAATCACCATAGTGACTGCATTTTTTTATAAAAAAGATAAGAATAATATAATGCATTTGTATCTTCAAAAACTTGTGCATAAAATCAGTTACTGGAGCCATGAGAAAGCATAATATTCAATAAATAAAATGACCTCTGGCAACATTCTTAGAATATTTTGCATATTAAAGCAAGTTCAATTTTATTCAGAAACATATATAATTTTGCACACTGAAAAACTAGAAGCTGCCTCCTCTGATATTATACATTCATGCACTTTTGTATGGGTTGCCTCTCTAAAGAAAAGGGGTAGAAGTCAAGTCTGCTCTTTGCTGCTGTAATGTATTGGGATTTTACTTAAGCTGTTTCACGTGTCTGTTTGAATGCTGCTTAAGGTTGCTCAATTGGTGTGTTTGTGTAACGGTCACTGACTAGCCAAACTTGCTGTCTCCAAGAAGATCATTGGATGATTTGGAGCGGGAATGGGTTCCTTTAAACCTATTGGCTGCCGCCTAGTGGCCAACCATATAAGTAGCTGCGCAGAAGCCTCTGTTTCAATTCTGTTCCTGTTTGCCTCAATAAAGCAATGTTCCTGTTTCCACCCTCTCGTCTCACTTATTGCCAGCAAAGAACTCACTACACAACAGCTGCTATGTCTGATCCAGGGATCGGTATATTCTGTAATTGGTTGCTGAGCTTCTCACATGCATTGTTTCAGCTTCAGAAGTGGGGGGCGGGGAGGAAGAATACAAAGCATCTGTTTTGTGGGAGTTCAGAAAAAGGGTTGAAAATACCATTGCACTGGCCTACCTTAAAATCAAAATGCAGATTCAGTTTTTCCACAAAAACTGTATCAATTTGAATGTGAAGCTGAGATATCGGATCAACTGCGAATTGCAACTGAAGCAAGGGGAATATTTGAAAGAAGTATGGCAGACACACACGCACACCTATGCACACACACACACGTACATATGTGTATGTATTTTTCCTCTTTACATTCTGTTGAAGTGTGTAGGGTGGTGATATGATAGTACTGAGTATGTTCACTCTTTTACAACTCTTCTTTGCATGAAGAGTAGCCTTGCCTTGTTACACACCATTGTTTTTCTCCCAATTCTTTCAGTGATAGAACCAATCTGAAAAAGGACCAAGGAATATGCATGGTACAACCCTTTGCTTCCTTCTTCAAAAATCTTATATGAATGAAACAGAAAAGTGGAATGTTTCCCTATCAGATCTCCTTTGGCCTGCTGATTCTTGCTCATGAGGTATAAAATAGATAGATATTATAGCCATCCTATATATGTTATTGATTGCATTGAGTATTATTAGTAAACATTCTTAATTTTCAGTTAACATCAGCTCAGTTTAATGATACCTTGTCTGATTTTGAAAAATCAGTAGATGCTGGTTTTCCTCCTGTGAGGAATAAACCAAGGCTAATCATAGAACACAATATTAAAGTTACTTAAGTACTTCCGCTAGTTCCTTGTGGAGAACAAGAACTTCCTGTTATAGAATGCTCCCAACTTGTGGATCAGGATCCATGATGGAAAATGAACTACAAAATATTAAAAATAAAGAGCATATTTAGGAAATTAAATTCAAATTATATGTATATGTATTAAATCACATCATTGCTATGAATATTTTATAAAGACCCTTAGGCATGATAAAGAATTACCTTATGTGAGTTACTATAATTTGGTTTTGAATTTTGATGCTGTTGATACAACATGTTTTTGTTTGGTTTTAGCTTAGTTCAGTGAATGAGCCCAGCTAATTTTGGATTAATCAAGAAACATTGATTGGACCATTTGAAATATGGCTTTCCTCTCCTATTGGTTGATATTATTTTTGTATAGTTTTAAGCTACTATATATAAAATGCCCTTTCACTAGGAAGATCTGTGTTATCTGCAAGAATCTGTGAAAGTATCTGAATAGATGCAATATTGTGGTTTTTCCTCCATTTTTTGGTCACATGTGTTTCAAAATAAAGGTGATGAGGAATTTTAAAAAATATGAGCCTTGCCTAGAAAGCAAATGAGCTGTATCAGATCTTATTGATCTCACTTTATGAATAAATATTACCTTACTCCTATTTTAAATAATTATTTCCTTGTTGCATACCTTTCTATTTAGCTTTTGAACTGGGTAGATTCATTGGACTTACAAACTGCTGTGTTAATTTTGAGACAGTGCTTCTTCAACCCAGTATGTTGGAAACATAGAATTGCTCTGATAAAATACCTGAAAGAGAATGGTACTGAAATATTTTGAATAACAGCTTTCAGATTAAGCTTAATAATATAGAAGATGCTTTAGAATATATAGTAAGGAATAATGCTTTGTTTGGCTGCTGGAGTAACTTAACATAAAACTTTATTCAGTGGTCCCATTAAATAATTTAATGCTCCATTCTTCTGCTACGTTAATAAAAATGTAGAAAAATACAGACAGTCCTTGACTTACGATAGTTGGACCTATGATGGCCTCAGAATGAATGCTTTATGGCCCATAAAGCACTTCTGGCCATCTTAAAATGCTATGCTCCCACACAGACATAAACACACATTTTAGGTGCTTAGCAACCAGCTCATTTTTAAACCAGTTGCAGTGTCCCATAATCATTGAACCAAGACTGGGCCAATAGGATGAAATGCTGGAGATTGCACACTTCCTCTCCCAGAAGCCCTCTGGGTCTACACATCCTTCTTCCACTTTCTGCCTTAGTTTGCAGCTTGGCAGCTCTTGTTTCTACAAGCTGTCTGCTAGGACAACTCCATAAACAATATTCCCATAAGCAATTAAAAAGCAAGGAAGAAAAAAATCATAACATAATTCTGTAGTGTGGTCTCCTGACTCTGCAGCATTGAGGCAATTCATTGGGAGAATCAGTGGCTCTTCCCCCATTCTTTAGAACAAAAGACTGATTTCACAAAATCAACTATAAACAGAAAAAAAAGAAAAGAGAATATAAATATCCGTTTTCAGCTTTCAATAATCACAAGTAAGCAATAAATGACAAAGGAAATAAAAATAAAGAGAAGTTCAAATCACAGACCACAACTTAAAAGGAGCTTCCATTATAAAAATAGAAAGATCCAAGCAGACCATTAATATAGGAAGCCAGTTACCATTGGAAGGGAGTTGAGGGCTCGCCTGTCCATTCCTAACATTGGTTGGTTGTTTTTTTATCTGAAGAAACTATCATTTTTGGACTAAATGTACACTAATACTTTATTATCAGCCTTAGTGAATAAAAGGTTTACATGATAAGTGAATACAAAAATATGTTTCTGGTTATGTAACTAATAGGCATAATATTTATGTAAGGTACACACAGTGTTATAAATTGTAAGATACAGTTCAGGTTGTATAAAAATTGTTTTAATAAATTTAATATTGCATAAAATAGTATCAAACCAAACCTTTAGGTTATTTTTTAAAAAATGATGCAGGGTGACCATATTCACTAGAGTAGATAATTCAGATATGCTACTTGGTTAATTTTATTTCTTCTCCTTTGATTATAATTCCACTAATAAGGTCATAATGCCTTTTATATAGGAAATATGGAAAGTCATAGGAGATACTCTTAAACTTTCAAGGTGAAACTGAGCAAGGGAACTCATGACTGCGTGATTAGAGAAGCATTAAATTTAGTTTTAACAGAAAATTGGAATGCATGTTGAATTCAGTGGCAAACAGTAGAAGACTCATGTTATTTCAATAGTTGGCAATCATGTTACACATTGTTTCCAGTGGCATGGGGACATGTAGTGTGAAATTTTGGACATTAAATTTAGGGAGCTGTGTAGATGAAAGCCAAGATTCTAAGAAACTGTTTCTGAAATGTTATCTCTTCCACCTGAAAGGCCAAACAACATATACATTGAGGGTTTTCAATTTCAGTAGATTGATAAGAAGATAATGCAGGTCACATTACCTGCATCATAGTCAGACTCATTTTGCAGTGAATCAAAACAATATATAAGAGAAAACAACATATTAAAGAAATTTGTTTACAAAACTGCAAGTATGTAAAATTATGTATAAGTATGACTATATTAATAGGGACGCAGTGGCTCAGTGGGTTAGGACGCTGAGCTTGTTGATCAGAAGGTTGGCAGTTTAGCGGGTCAAATCCTGAGTGCCGTGTAACAGAGTGAGCGCCTGCTACTCGGCCCAGCTTCTGCCAACCTAGCAGTTCGAAAGCACGTAAAAATGCAAGTAGAAAAATAGGGATCACTACGGTGGGAAGGTAACAGCGTTCTGTGCACCTTTGGCGTCTAGTCATGCCGGCCACATGACCACAGAGACATCCTTGGACAAGCGCTGGCTCTTCGGCTTTGAAACGGAGATGAGCACCGGCCCCTAGAGTTGGAAATGACTAGCACGCATGTGCGGGGGAACCTTTACCTTTACCTTTTTATGACTAAATTAGGGAAAATGTGAACAGACTGTGTTTGCGTTTATGTGAACTGTTTTTCTTTTTGAAAACCATTTTAGTAAAGTGGAGAAACAGTATTTTACACTGGAAATTTTAAAACGTAGAAAGAAAACATTCTCAAATAACAGAAAAACAGATTTGAAAGGGACCTTGAAAATAGTCTCACTTTGCTGTTCAACACTTTCCTTTCTCCCCTCCCCAGAGTAACATTTGCCTAGTCTTCTGGTTGTCTGAATCAGAGGTCTCTAATCCCCAGGCCATGGACTGGTACCGGTCTGTGGCCTGTTAGGAACTGGATAACACGGCTGGAGGTGAGCAGTGGATTAGCAAGCAAAACCAAAATCCCCTCTCCCCCCACCCAGTCTGTGGAAAAATTGTCTTCCATGCAACTAGTCCTTGGTGCCAAAAAGGTTGGGGGCTGTTTTAAATGCAAAGGATTTGTTTTAAAGGCATTTGCAATATTTGCAATTACAGTAAAATCTGTTTCAATTATTTATATCTACATGCTGAGCATTTAGGCTGAAATCCATTTGTCATTCTGTTGGAATGAGTGATGCATAGAACTTATTATGTAGTGATTTGTAGTGAAGTGTATCAACTGCAGTTATATTTTTTAATTAATTCCTTTCCCAGCAAATAAAGATGGGTTGTTAACTAGTAGAATTTATATGAAAAAAATGAGATCTATTTGGGAAATTGCTTGCTATACAAAATATTCCATTGACCAGATAAGTAGGAATAATAAATGTTACAATGAAACTTTTCTTTAGTGTTTATTTTGTCAAATAGAAGGGTACAATATTTATTAGGAAGTGGACTGCTCGGAATCAATATTAACTTGACATATTGACATATACCAGCGGTCCCCAACCTTTGTGGCTTGGTGGCCTGAGGGAGGGGGTGGAGGGGAACTGGGGTATACAAGTGACAGGCCAGTACACATGCATTTGTGCATGCAGCTCAACTTGCATCATAATTGCTGCTGCTGTTGTTGTTATAATTATCATCATCATCATCATCATCATCATCATCATCATCATCATCATCATCTGAGCCAGTCCTGACTCCTAGCAGTTGCATGGACCAGTGAATTTTTTTTTCTTGGCAATATTTTTTAGAAGTGATTTGCCACTGCATTCATCCTCAAACTAAGAGAAAGTCCACTCATCAGGCCTTGTGTAACTCAGTGATAAATTAACACTTATTAAATACTTGTATGTTCTTAATATAACATCCACCTAGTTGAACAATAGCATTTTACTCAGCATATGCAGATATCTTGTTCATGCACAAACTGAGGAACAAAAGTGCACAAAGCTATTTGCATATCATGTCAGCAGTTTTTGAACTAATTTAGTGGCTATTTTCTCATCCCATTTAGAAGGCATAGACTGTTCCTGAAAATAACTTCAGATAATGTGAAGCTCATTAAAATGAGCTGCTGCTTCAGCTTTAAGAGCGAAAAAGAATGTATTCAAGGATATTGAAATGCAGAAAGACACTTATTTTCTTTCACAGCCCAATTAGTACTTCCAAAAACGCCATGTTATCGGAATTATGAGTACCAAGACAAATAGATATTTATAGATTGAAATCCCAATGAAAATATAATTTATGTAAGATTGCAAAAGGATACAAATGACAAATAACTTTTTAGATGAAATACTTTATGGAAGATACAAAAATTGAATTGGCAAACTTCATTCACGGTACTGCCTTGATAGGTAAAGTTGGCTAAAATATGCATAAATGTGTAAGGATTGCATTCTATAATGGCATAATATGTACAAACAGCATATTGCTTCCAAATAGTATCACTGATGCTTTGGAAATTCAGTTGCCTTTGCCTCTTTAGTGCTTTCATTTGATGCTTTCCGCACCATTTTGTTTGTTACTGAGGTTTCAAGTACATTGCACATTATAAATTTTAAATGTCAGTGGTAAAACACTTGTATTTCCAAGACCTAACTTTCTGAATGACATTACCACTTCTACAGTTGTAAAGTACTATTTATGCATGTTATGTGTAATAAATTGATTGTGGCTCTTGTTTTAATTCAAATTACATTTATGTATGCATATAGCCAGCTAGAAAACATATATGGACATCCATCTACAAGAACGAACTCTGGGGAAACAAGCGTTGAAAATCACAGTATAAGATAGACTGCTTTCCCATCTATTGTAAAATTGTAATATATTGTTCTGATATCAACAATAGGTCCCTGATTGGAGCAATGTTTAAATCTAATCACATCATCATCATCATCATCATCATCATCATCATCATCATCATCATGGTCATCATCATTATCATATATCATCATCATCCACTGAAAAATGGTAAATATGAAGCAGTGATAGAAAAAAATAACCATAGAGGATGTTCAGAAATTCAAATATTTGCTAGAGTAGCATTCCAAGCATTACAGAGGCAGAGGGGACTCCTTGTCAATTTTCTGGTGCGAGGGAAGTTGCACCAGAAAAGTTGCACCAATTGGTGGAAATACAGGATATGTCCAAAAAAGCTCACTCGTATATCAGATGAAAATATGCAACAATAGAAATGAAAAATTGGAGAAAACAGCACCAGAATGAAAAGTAGGGTATTTTAGCCTCTCTGTGCATTGTCACACAGTACTCTTTGAATAAATGTGAGGACTATAATACAGAGATCAATCTTCCATGAGACTTGTTTATGTCCATATAGAAGAATTCTATGATCAAATCTGGAATGCTCTTGATCACAGAAATGTCTTTATTTTATGAAGTATAAGAATAACCTTTTTAATGTAGATGATATTACAAAAAAGGGTCAAGTTTGCTTTTATCAGCTCTGTCGATTCTGGTAGTTACTGTAGTAGATGGTTTCCTTTTACCAACTCAAAAAAGATCAATTACATCCTTGAGAACAGTGGCGTAGCATGGGGGGTGTAGGGGGGCCGGCCGCACCGGGTGCAACATCTGGGGGGGCGCCCATTAAGCTCCCTGGAGGGGGACGATTCTGCTTCACCGAGGGTCGGAGGAGCGAGCGAGTGGGCGGAGCATAGAAAGCAACTGCATTCGCTGCGCCCAGCCAGAGCGGGATCCTGTCCTCTCGTGGCTGCGGATCGCCTCCTTTCTCGGGTGTGGGTGGGGAGGCTTGGTGGCGTCTCGCCTCCCTCTCTTTCTCCCGCCACGGCTCTCCTCCGCTTGGCTCTCAACCTGCAACCCCGCCCCCCCGACCCAACTCCCGCCCCCGTCTCCTTTCCCGGAGGTAAAGGAGAGCAGCTGCTTGCTGCTCCTCCTCCTCCTCCTTCTCCTCCTCCTCCTACCGTATTGACTCTCTGTGGCCACTCGGTTCCCCCTGCAGGAGGCTATCGGGACGCCCCCCCGACACACGTCGCCAGCAGCGAGAGTTTCCAGCCAGTCCGCCGAATCTTTGGGGCGAGGTGCCAAAGAGAAGGAGGCGGCTTGGCTTGGATAAGCAGCGTCTGGGCAGAAAATAGGTCAGGCGCCACAGCAAGTATGAACTCCTGGGGTTCAGCCTAAGCAGGCAAAGCTGCAGGGTGGGTTGGTTGGCTTTTCCGGCTTTGGAATAACCTTGGGAAGCTGAGGCATTGTAAGTTGGAAGTCATTGTTTGTTGCCTAACATGTTGGGTCACCCCACACCACATGCTAAGCCATAAACCGTGGTTGGTATCCAGGGTTTAGGACAAGATGGAGAAAACTAGCCAATTGTGGGATCATAAATCTTGATGAAGCCCATCATCGCTCCATGTGATGTATGCACTCAATCTACAAACATAGTCCAAGCCTATTCACATCTGTTGTAAGGTCATTCTCTCGTGGGGTTTATCTTGACATCCACTAAGAGTGGCACAAACATGCCCCATTAACCATTTTCAACGCCATGTCCTCTCTTTGTCTCATCCTAAATCACAGCTGAGGCACCTTAAAGTTGCCTTGTTTCAGTTTTAAACTAGCATTTTCCCTCTTCTCCAGAGACCCTTTTTTGCCTTGAACCTAACTCAAGGGTAGGCAACCTTGGCTCTTTTATGACTCATGGACTTCAACTCCCAGAATTCCTGAGCTAGTGGAAGAGACTCGAGTGCTAAAATCCATGGGTTAGGGGGCGCAAATTACTTGCCTTGCCCCAGGTGCTGACAACCCACGCTACGCCACTGCTTTAGAAGCTGAAAATTTTACATTCTGTCCTATGCAATGTCCATTAGCATATTATGATGAAGGTCTAGTCAAGAAGTATCCAATCGGTTCTGTAAAAATGTGCAAAGTCTTTACCTGCCATAAACTTTTCAATATTGCTTGGGTTGGCCTGCTTCAGAAGGGAAAAAAATTGGTGGAAACTTTTGCTAATATTATTAGTAATGTTATAAAATATTTTTCAATTAAAGTCCTTAATAAACTCACTTCTCTTCTCCTACCTAGACAGACTTGGACTCTGTAATTGCAGTTATTGTGTTTGTATTGTAGTCTTTGCCCAGAATGATTCAAAACTGTTCTATTGTTGCTTCTTGCTCTCCTGAAACATAAACTAAAATGAGTTCTGTTTTGTATAACTCATATTATCTTTGGACAGAGTTGTGTTTTGGGAGTCTAACAGAAACAGCATTACTACAATATAAAATAGGTAGCAAATTTCTGCATGTTCTGGGCACGTCCATCTGCTTTTGCCTCAGAATTTCTGTTGTCCTTAAAAGACAGATCTTTAAGAATTTTTAAGATTTGTAAGGAACTAAATCAGCTCTTGCATTTTCAAGCCACTGACTATAGGGAACATTTGAAGTCTACCTTGTAAATCAAAATAGTTTCAGGTTTTCTATTATCTTGTCCTTGCTGAAATTCTTCATTTTGGTGAAGTTCTGACCAAGATGTTCAAATCAATTGTTTCACTTAGGGCATAATTTTCTGTAATCCATTCAGATACACAGCAACATTGGCTGCAGTGCCTATTCAGAAGAAGGTTAAACAAGAAAAAAAAATGAAAATCTATGCTATCAGTGCTCTCATCCATCCTTTCAGAATAATACGTTGTTTCAATCTCCCTAAATAATGTATATAGCATGTAGAGCACTGAGACCCATGTTCTGAAACATTTCATTCATTACAGCTAGTGAAATCCATTCATAAGTCGTATCATTCATAACCCTATGATTTCAGCAATGAAACATTGGCTGCATATAGTAGCAGGACCTGTCTCAGATCTAGTTCTTTCATACATGACAGTCCATACTGTATGTCCTTCTGAAATATTGCAATTACGTATTCCAGCATGTGTTCTGACTGGGTGGAGGCGTGGCTGCTTTCTGATTGGGTGGGGGTAGCCACGCCTCCACCCAGTCAGAACACAACCCCACCGGCAGTTGGAAGGAAAGGAATAGCCAGACCACGCATTGCTCCTGGAAGCAGCAGGAGGAACACTCCGGCCTGATGATGACGGATGGGATTTCGTCGAAACGTCGCCACAACTTTCTGAAGATGAAAGGAACGCGGGAAGAAACCCGAGACTCTAGATCTACACATACAGACACCTGCGAGAATCTACGAAAACATATATATATATATATGTATATGTATATATATATATATATATATATATATATATATATATGTGTGTGTGTGTGTGTGTGTGTGTGTGTGTGTGTGTGTGTGTGTGTGTTTTCTGAGGTTTTCGCGGGTGCCTATATGTGGATCCTTGGTTTTTCGGGTTTTTCCCCGCGTAGAACTAAAGGTGTAGGCGCAACGTTTCGACGGAATCCCATCCCTCATCATCAGGCTCGTGGCTTTAGCTTCCTTCTTCTGGGAGAAGCATGTGGCTGTTTGTTCCTCTTTTTTAAACTGCCAGAGGGGGTGTGTTCTGTGGAGGTGTGCTCTGATTGGGTAGGGGACCAAGTGTGTTCTGATTGGGTGGGAGTGTGTTTTGAATGGTGGGTGTGTTCTGATTGGGTGGGGGGGTGTTCTGAGTGGATGGGCTGGTCTCAGCTGCCAGCTCCAGACCTGAGCTGGTGAGTTGTGCTGCCTTTGTTCGGCTTCGTGTTTGTGGTGGTGCCATGTTTTTATAGTGGGTGTCAGTTTGCTTATTGTGTGGTTTGGAGGGGTTTAAAGTGGCTGATGTTGCAGCTGTAGTTAGGTTTCTGTTTTGTGGTTGTGCCTCGTTATCATTGTGGGTTCGGATTTGCTTTTTGAATGGTTGTGTGGTGGTGATGTCATGTGATGTTATCATGAGTTTGGGTCTGGTATCATTCTTGGTGGTTGGGCCTCGTCTGTCAATCAAGGCGGGTTTCCAAATGGCTGGTAGGCGAGAGGTATCATCTCGTTTATTCATGCTTTGGGGGCGTTTTTCTATCTCAATGGCTTCTCTGATTATTCTGTTGTTAAAATGTTCAATTTTGGCGATAGTTTTGGTTTTTTTAAAATCAATTTCATGTCCCGTGGCTTCAAAGTGTTGGACCAGGGATGAAGTTTGTTCTCCCTTTCTGAGTGAGTTTTTGTGCTCTTCAATGCGTGCACTTATTCTTCTGTTGGTCTGTCCGATGTATGTGGTGGGGCAGGTGGTGCATGGGATTTCGTATACTCCTTGGTTTTCTAAGCCAATTATGTCCTTGGGGTTTCTTAGGATGGTGGATATTTTTCTGTCTGTGTAGAATGCTGTTTTGATGTTGTGTTTTTGGAGGACCTTGCTGATTCTGTCTGTGGTCCCTTTTAAGTATGGGAGGAGGGCTTTGCCATTTTCTTGTTCTCTGTCTTGGGTTTTTGTGGGTGTCTCTCTTCGGATTAAGTTGGTAATCGTGTTTCTTTGGAATCCATTGGCTGTTAGTACATTAGTGAGAGTGTGTAGTTCGGTTTTTAGGTGTTGTTCGTCAGCTAGGTGTTTTGTTCTGGAGATGAGTGTCTTGGCTACGGAGTTGATCTGTGCTGGGTGGTGGTGTGAGAGTGCGTTCAGATAGCGGTTTGTGTGTGTTTTTTTATGGTAGATAGTGTGTCCTAGGGAGCCGTTGGATTTCTTGTAGACTAAGACATCAAGGAAGGGAAGTTGATTGTTAGCTTCTGTTTCCATGGTGAATTGTATTTTGGGGTGTAGGCTATTGAGGTGTATGAGGAAGTCATCCAGTTTTTCTTTGCCGTGTGGCCAGATTACGAAGGTGTCATCTACGTATCTGAGCCAGAGTTTGGGTTTGTGGTTGGATTTTTCTAGAGCGAGGGTTTCAAAGTGTTCCATGCACTGTTCCATGCAGATTCCCCTGTGGAACAACTCGAAAGTGTAGAGCTAAGTAATCTAGCAAAAATGCTGAAAGAAAAGATTGAAAACCACATCAAAGAAAACACAGAAAGAAAAAGACTGCCTGCCATCCGTGAAGTGCATAGCAAATGAGTGAAAGATCTACTAAATGCTGTGAACAACATTTTAACTTCCATCCCATCCAGCACACTGTATGAAACAAACCAACTAATGTACACTACAGCCGCTGTTATAACTGCAGAATTGGGTTATAAAATGCCAAAAAAGAAACCCACTGGAACACCAATTGGAAAATTCAACTTGAAAATAAAACAAAAAAACTACAAGATGTCAGCAAATTGAAATACTTGAAAGAAGGAAAACTAAAGAACGAAAAGCTGAAAAATAGTTTATACAAAAAATATAACCTGGAGGAAACAACAATAATAGAAATCATGGAAAACCTAAAACAGTGTGTAATAGCAACAGCAAAAAAAATTGAAAGATATAAAGGACGAATAAAACAATATCGTGAAAATGTTCAGTTCAGAAGAAACCAGCACCTCTTCTATCAGTCACTTGATGAAAATAAAGTCCAAACTACTGTTCTACCATGTAAAGAAAAAACCTTAAACTTTTGGAAAGAACTGTGGGAAAACCCAGTGGAACATAATAAAACTGCCTCCTGGATCAAAGATATCCAAAAACAAGCAACACAAAACAAAATGGAGATTATTGGAATAACCACTGATATGGTTGCAAAACAGATAAAGAAGGTCAAGAACTGGAGTGCACCTGGCCTGGACAAGCTGCATGGATACTGGTTGAAACACCTCACCAGCCTCCATCACTGCATGGCCACTCAGTTTGATGAAATGCTTCAAAATGCCACAAATGAAGAATGGTTAACAGCTGGTCGAACATACTTAATAATGAAAGACCCTGAAAAGAGCACAGAACCAAGCAACTACCGCCCAATTACTTGTCTGCCAACAACATTCAAACTTTTTACAAGAATACTGGCAAATTCAGTATTCAATCATCTGATGGAAAACAATTTGTATCCAGCAGAACAAAAAGGAAATTATAAAAAATCAAGAGGAACAAAAGATCAGCTGCTCATTGACAAAATGGTACTTAAAAATGCAAAACGACGAAAAACAAATTTAAATATGGCATGGATTGATTACAAGAAAACATTTGACTCATTACCCCACAGTTGGATTAATGCATGTCTGGAAAACTTTGGAATCAGCAAAAACATCTGTACATTTTTGAAAGCAAATATGCAAAAATGGAAAACAGTTCTAACAGCAAATGGGGAGAACATTGGTGAAATCAACATCAGACAACGAATCTTCCAAAGGGACTCACTTTCACCACTACTGTTCAACATTGCATTAATTCCATTGACAATAATATTACGAAACACAAAACTGGGATACCACATCTCAAGCCAGCATGGCAAGATAAACCATCTACTATACATGGATGACTTAAAACTGTATGTGAAATCACACACTGAACTTGAATCAATACTCAGCGCAGTTCAACTGTTTAGCAGCAACATCAGAATGGACTTTGGACTTGTAAAATGTGCTATATTATCCATGCAATGAGGAAAAGTGGGAAAAATAGAAGGAATAGAACTGGGAAACGGAAGTATTATGAAAGCACTAGTAAAAGATGATGGTTACAAATACCTAGGCATATTGGGAGCAGATAACATCTTGAATGGAAAAGTCAAAGAGTCAACACAAAAGGAATACATCAGAAGAGTCCGCAAAATACTAAAATCAAAGCTGAATGGTGGAAATATAATTAAAGCCATTAATACATAGGCAGTCCCAGTGATACGCTACCCAGCTGGAATTATCAACTGGACTTTGGCCGAATTGGAACACCTAGACCAGAAAACGCATAAACTTTTGAACATGCACCATGCTCTACATCCACGAAGTGACATCGACAGATTGTACCTGCCAAGAAAAATAGGGGGCAGAGGTCTACTGCAAATCCACCAAACTGTAGAAGAAGAAAAATGAAATTTGAATGACTATGTGAATCAAAGTACAGAAAAATTGCTGCAGGCTGTGAAAACAGAGAGCATTATCAAAATAACAGAAACAAAGGCAGAATATAAGGAAAAACAGCTGGATGATAGATTAAATAGATGGAAAACCAAAGCTTTGCATGGACATTTGAAAAACATTGACGGAAAATGTGATAACAACTTGACATGAGCATGCTTAAGATGGGAACCATAAGAAAGAAACAGAAGGCTTAATACTGGCTGCTCAAGAACAAGCACTACAAAATAATGCCATGAAAGCAAAGATACAAAAATCTACTGACAATCCAAATTGCTGACTTTGCAACAACAAAGCTGAAACTGTTTCACATTTAATATGTGAGTGCAGCAAAATCATGCAAACTGATTATAAAGCTAGACATGACCGAATTGCTAAACTAATCCACTGGGCATTTTGTAAAAAATATGACTTGCCTGTGTCCGAAAAGCCATGGGAACATAGGGTGGAAAAAGTTGTTGAGAATGAGAGGGTGAAGATCTTGTGAGACTTCCGAATACAGACAGATCACCATTTGGAACACAACATGCAAGATATCACAGTTGTAGAGAACCGAAGCATACAGCTGATTGATATCACTGTACCAGGAGATGCCAGAGTCAAAGAAAAAGAACTGGAAAAAATTACGAAATACCGCGACCTGGCCATCGAAACTGCACGATTATGGATGAAACGCATAACAGTGATACCCATTGTCATCGGGGCACTGGGAACTATGTCCAAAAACTACAAAACACATCAAGAAATTGCAACCTCTTGCAATAACTCCAGCAAAGCTACAAAAAACTGCTCTACTTGACACAACTACTATTTTATTTGAATAACAGAATCAATCTCAACCAGTAGGATATATTTTGTCTGTCTGTACCTTAGAACAAAACGTTAATTAGCATGCATATCACAACATTTGTAGCTTGTTTTGCCATATTCATACAACAGTTTACATCAACATCCATTTGCATGGTAATATATTTAGCAAACTTTTCAAAAGCATTCTTATCAAATGAGACAGACATCTAGCTTTTAATGGCCAGATAGTTAATCATGTAAACTCCATCAACAATTTAAAGTGGGCTTCCGGTTTGCACGCACAGTGCTTTCGGATGCGCACCGCCCCGAGTCCCTTGGGAGAGGGGTGGTATATAAATCCAAATAATAAATAATAAATAGAAGAACTGGAAATTAACACTGAAATAGGAGACTTCAAAGAGCAACAAACGCAGCCTACAGAGAACTTTGAAGTCCAAACTCCAACTTTAACTACAAAACTTACAGTTCAAAAAACAACACCCGAAGAAAGCAACATTAAGAGCGAAGATATCAAAGGCCTTCAAATACAGTATGTTGAGGATTCAGCTAATCAAACAATAACAACATTAGCTACTACGTTCTACCTAACCCAGATGGAAATGAAACAAGAATTACATCAAACATCAAAAACTGAGCTATTAAAGCAATATTTCAATGATTATAAAGGGGACATCAGCTTGGCAAAACTGTCATTTGGATGGTCTCCGTGGATTCAAATAAGAGGTGGAGGAAGAAAGGGAGACACATTTGAGAATTTAAAGACACTAAGATGGAAGCCTGATTGGTACAAAAGGAAGGCGAGAGTTAGATTTAAAGATTTAGACTTGTCTTTTTGGGGGGATTTGTAAGGACAGAACTTAAAACATCTTTTTTGATGGACTAAGGGGAATCTTAAAAAATAAACTGATTTCATATTTAGGTTTTAGATTTTTAAAGGAAAACAAAATTAAGCTTTTAGAATAAAACTTTGAATTATACTATAGAATTTAGAATCTTATAAGATAGTATTTTAATAAGTGTTGAATGGTTAAGACAAAAAAATCTTTTCTAACAATTGGTGATTTGTTAAGATGAAAACTAGAATTTACTGTTAAATCATAAGAATGATTTGTAATGAACAATGTAAGTTTTGTAGACAAGAGAATTATTCTTTACTGAAATAGGGAATTGTAGGTTACCCAAAAAGTAAGCTTTCTTCTGTATATTATAGGCCACTTTAGAGTATTTTATTGCAATTAGGTAAAACTTAAAAACAGGATTTTGATATGTATTAGTCTAATTACATTGAAAACTTTCTTAATTGATTAGGTCATATCTAGAAATGTACTAACTTGATCACTTTGACTATGTGAAAACTAAGGGAATCAGAGAGGGAATCTTTATTGATGCAACCTGAACTATTTACAAACAACTTGTTATTTGTAACTTTTCATTACCCAACCACCATATTGCTTCACAAATATATGCATATGTAAATACTGAAAAACCCATAAAACGTGAATAAAAAAACCAAAACAATTAAAGTGGACAAGGATTCAATGTTTTTTGAGCTGCAGGACCTGAATTATATCTGTGTCACCATCATTAGTCCTGTTAATATAAATGGATGTTGAACAGCTTTCCTTGAAAATATATGTTCAAAAAAATGTCAGGAAATCAGCAAATGTATTATTGCATCCTTTCTGCTCAGTCTTTATGGTTTCTAATGTTCTCCTTCTCGAATTATGTGGCAAGTCAAACTTCAGATGTGAATTGAAATTATCTACTGTCCCAATATTTGCTTCTGTCAAAGAAAACATGAAATTGGGGCTAATGGAAATAATTTTCAGTAGGGTATATTGTGCAATTAAAAATGGTTTAAGAACCAAAGTAACTTCAAATTATCATATGTGACACAAACAGGAAATTAAGGTCCCATTTGTATCAAAGAGGCAATCGTTTTGTAGCAAACTCAGGATTTACTTGGGATTTTGTTTTGGAATCCCCCAAATTGGTATTTTATAATTCAGCTTATAATAATACTTTCTCCAAACACGCAATAAAGCACTTCTTAAAATATGAGATTTAAAAGCCTTATCAACTTTTTTATCATAAATCAAATATGCATGCCACCCATATAATAAATCCCATCCCTCAAGATAAAGTATACTTTTATTAGTTAAATTAAGCCAATCACTAACCAGTGTTAAAACCACTGCATCATAATATAATTTTAAATTAGGCACCTTAAGTCCTCCTCTTTCCCGAGCATCTTGTAAAATCTTAAGTTTAACTCTTGGTTTTTTCCCCGCCCAAATAAATTTGTTAATACCCTTCTGCCATTCATCCAAATTAGCGTCTTTTTTCAAAATAGGTATCATTTGAAACAAAAAGAGAAACTTTGGTAAAACATTCATTTTAACAGCTGCAATTTTCCCAACAAAGATAATTGTAATTTTTTCCAATTATTTAAATCCTTTTGTACTTTTAGCCATAACATCTCATAATTGTTCTTATATAATTTCACATTAGAAGCTGTAATATATACCCCCAAATATTTAACCTTTTTCACAATTTCATAACCTGTCAGTTTTACTAACATATCCTTTTCATTCATAGTCATATTTTAGATAATATTTTAGTCTTATTATTATTTACCTTAAAACCTGAACCTTTCCCATATTGTGTTATGATTTCCATCAAATCTATAACCGATTGAATCGGTTGAGATAATGTAACAACCAAGTCATCCGCAAATGCTCTTAACCTATAATCATTCTGCTTTATTTTTATTCCCTTTATTTTAGTTGATTCCCGAATTTTAATCAATAAGATCTCCAATGTTAAAACAAACAATAATGGTGACAGGGGACACCCCTGTCTTGTACTTTTTTCAATTTTAAATGCATCTGTTAAACCCCCATTAATTATAATTTGCGCCAATTGTTGTATATGGCCTTAATAGATTGCAAAAATTTATCCTCAAAATTCATCTTATCCACAACTTTCAATAAAGATTGCCAATTCAACTGATCAAAAGCTTTTTCAGCATCCAAGAATATCAATAAGACAATTTTTGAAGAAGAAAAAAAATGCATTATTATTTTTCAGAATATAGGGTGGAAGTTATTCCAGCTGCAGGCCAAGAATTTATATTGAAATTCCAAACCAGAGATATATAGAAAGACCACTATTAAGGTAATTATATTGAAATCCATAGCAATTTCTAGCTACTCAAGTTTTGATGCATCTTCCATTTAATCTCTATTCTAAAATTAACTGGACATTACTGTGCTATTGGCTAATTAGAGCTTGGTCAATCAGTCAGTGAAGGATCCACTCTTCAAAGCTGGCAAACAGTCACTTGCTCAGAAGATTTTGTGGAGGTCTCCAGACAACTGTGCTAAGCTATAAAGTAGTTGCAACTGCTTCACAGCTGTGAAGGAGATCCAGAAAGTGTCTTACTGAATGATTTTTCACAGCCCTATTAACTAATATCAGTTGCCATTATGAAAAAACACATATCTTCCAAGTGTTACAAGAACTGTGAACTCAATGGAAATAATGGTACCTAATTAGTCAAACTGACTTTTTACTATACACCAAAATAAAACCTTGGAAGGCAAAATGTTGGGTACTGTTATAGCTGAGACAATTTTGTTTACAGGTGATTAGAAGGAATATCTGTATTTCAAGAGGTATTTGATTTAGCTTCTGTTTCATTTCAGATAAATGCTGGCTTCAGTGTCTTGGTAATATAGCTTTGCTTATTAAGAATAAAGTAAAACAGAAACATTCCTCAAAAGCTGGCTTTATGCAGAGTCTGGATGGTGTGTCACATTTATGGAAAGAGAAAGAGTTTTGACAGCCTTTGGGGAACTGACAAAAAGAGTGCCTTCAGGCAGAGTTGGAAAGCCACAGATCAGAGTAGTGGTGTTGGGAAGAGAAATTGAAAGCATTTCTCATTTTTCAACTTTATCTTGACTCCAGCTCAGGCAAAAAGTCCACGAAACTAGCCAGAAGGCATGCTAGAAGTCATTGCTCATTCTCAGAAGGATGTTGAACTGTAGGCCTTAGGAGATGTCTGTATCTGTCATTTGTAGTTTTTTTTTAGCATTAGTCATTACTATTTATGAAGGAAACAAAACATAAGGAGCTGAGATATACAGTGTATTCACCCTGAATTGTCTATATATTTCTCAATATCTGGCAACAAATTCTTCAGTTATTACAATGTCTTATTTTGGTTATCTTCTTTGCAAAAACAAATGTGAAATGGTTTTGGAAATCTAATATTCTACAGTATGTTGCATCAGAAAACTTATTTGGAATTTTTCAGAATCAATTGTGTTCCAATCTGCACAGATCATATGCATTACTCAATTAGGAGTTTTATTTTGGGGAGCACACTATAGAGTAAATTATATTTTCTGCAAAGGTCAGCTTTTGATTGACCAGTTTCGTTACCTTGATAGCTGTAAATCATGGTAAGGTTCTTAGCTCAGTGTGTCCCTGGCTAAAATAGCATCAGAGCTATAAAGGTAGATTAATATCTTGTATTTATGCATAAGTAAAGGGGATAAGTCTCCCTTATATAGAGTTCAAACACATTGGGTTTGGAATGTGTTCTCTCATTGGCTAGCATAATTTGAATTGTTAAGCATCTAGTGGGCATGCTCAGTAACTAATCTTAACATGATCTTGTTTATGACTAATTGAATATTCATGAAGTATAGTTTTTACACGTCTTCAATATTAAATTATGGTTTTTACATTAATAATGAGTTTTTGAATTACTAGAGTTCACAATTCTGTCCTAAACTAGCTCTTATCAGAACTCTACATTCCACATGAAAAATCTGTTTCTTACTTCAAAGAAACTGGAAACATTAATCAAAGGGCTCTTTGTTATTGAAAATGTTACCCAAACATGTTACCCAAAAATGTTCTTGCTCCCATCAACGTCCTGTGGACTGGTGTCCTGGCATAAAGGTGGGATAACGTTTCCATCTCCCAGGAGTCCAAATCCAGATATTTTGGATAGTAGCTGTAATTTGGAATTTACACTGGTACCTCCGCCCTTCAGTTAATACAAATATCTTTTTTTTTTGCCAATGCAAAATACAAATGAATATGGTATAATCAGTACTAAAGCTGATCTAACATGTGAAGGGAATACGTTCTTTCTAGGATGTGCAGCTTACTCTAGTCCACTCATTCATCAGTTAACATGGACATCTGAGAATAGATGCCTCGGTACGCAGGTTTCCCAGAACGGGAAATGATTATAGTAATTCATAAATAATACTTTTTTAAGTTAGTATTGTTGCTAATATTGAAGAGAATATCACTGAGGTGCCTTGTGTTTCTTTATGTGCTGTCTGCTCCAGAATTTTTCTTCCTGATTCCCTCTCCTGACTGCACATCTTATACCAGGCATGTCAAACTCGTGATGTCACATGACATCGTGTGACGTATCGTGACTTTTTCCCCATTGCTGGCAATGGGGTGGGCGCAGTTTTAGTATGATGCATCCAGCCCATGAGCCAGCAGTTTGACATGCCTGTCTTATACAATTAGTCCTTGAGTAACAACAATTCATTTAATGAGCATTCAAAGTTACAGTGGCATTGAAAAAAGGGATTTATGACCATTTTTCACACTTATGACATTTGTAGCATCCCCATAGTCACATGATCAAAATTTGGATGCTTGGCAACTGTCTCATATTTATGATGGTTGCAATGTCCCTGGGTCATTGAATAGCTTTTGTGAGCTGCTGACAAGCAAAATCAATGAGGAAACCAGATTCACTTAACAGCCATGTTACTATCAAAATAACAGAATAACAGAACAGAATAAGAGAATAACAGAGTTGGAAGGGACGTTGGAACATAAATTTTGGGCTCAATTGTGGTCATAAGTCGAGGACTACCTGTACATGTTCATTTTTTATTTTCTGCAGCTTTTCAAAAAGAGAACTGTCCAGAAGAAAGCTCATTGATCCATCCATTTTTCCAAAACAGACTACTTGAAAATCTTGCTTGCAGAGGGTATCATTTCCAATGTTCTTACCTTTATATTTCACTCAATGGGTTGCAAAAAGCTATTGAGAAATTGCCTCTTAAAATTCGGGGCCAACAATGGCTTGTAAAGATGAAAGCCAACCCTGTAGCATGATGGAGTGTGATGACAGGCAGTATGCAAACAGCGTCAGAGTTCTTCATAGCTGATTAGTACAAATGCATCTTGCAGTGTTTGCCTTGAAGCATGAATTGTGAAAAGAATGAAAAGGCAATGAGAGTATTTTTATTGTCACCATGCTAATGCTGTGCATGCATCTGTGTTCATCCTCAATCACATATTAGTGCCTAATCAAAAGGATTGCATTTCATTTAACTTAATTTCAGCTGTTGCGAATTATCCTGCCTGCTTTATTTCTACTGATCATAGAATTAGTTGACTCACTGGGTATGTTGACATCTTTTGGTGCTCAGAACCCCATTTTTTCCTTCAGACATTTCTTATTCACATGCAAAACAGAGAGTGGTTCACAATTAGCATTTTAACACAATTAAAACCCTCTTGATGCAAATAGCAAGCTGCAGCACTCCTTTATCATTCTTATTCAGATCAACATTTAACAGGACAATTTTTCTGCCTCTTTTGTTTCTCACCTTTCTCAAACTATTTCCAACTTATTGGCAACATGAACTTGTGTTCTTCTGTCTCTCAGTCACCTTTTTGGGGTCAGGGTGACATTCTCCTGGTTGTGAACACCAGTTTACATTCCTGGAAGAATACTTGAATGGCTTGCTACTTTTTCTTCCAATGATCACATTCACTAATCACTCTTCCGTCATTTGCCTACACAGTGAAACAGCTTATTATGCTCTAGAGCGATGCCCAAGCCCCTTTACTAATTTATTCATTAGGTTTTTATCCCACCTTTATTACTTTATAAGTAACTCAAGGCAGCTAACATATCTAAAACTCCTTCACCTTATTTTTCCCACAACAACAACCTTGTGAGTTTGGATGGGCTGAGAGAGTGTGACTAGCCCAAAGTCATTCAGCTGGCTTTCATGCCTCAGGTTGGACAGAACTCACCATCTCCTGCTTTCTGGGCTAGCACCTAAACCATTGTACCTGTCTCTCCTGTTAATACTAAAAAAATAATGTTCCATTCATTAAATTTGTATTCAAAGGACAATGTTGGAAGGATCTTTTTCTATTGGATCTTTCAAATAAACAGGACTTTTTCTAACCTGAAGGTCTTCATATGACCTCTCGCAAACTATCTTCAAATCAAACGTTTTCCACATGTCCACAACAGTTTCAAGGAATCATGTGAACTGTCTCAGATAATTTGCCCCAAATCATGCTAACGTATGCAATGCACATCCAAGACTCTAACTGCATTCATTTTTAGCATTCATTTTGCAGGCATGTTCAGCTGATGACTGCATATTTTGTGGTCATACTAATTCCAGCAAAGAGAAGCATTAGTCTCTCCCATAATGTTCACATTGTGTGTTTGAGCGTCCAGGCAAATAGAAAATTCATATTTTATTTTTCCTTATAATTGAAGTATCAATGAAAATCATATACATATAAGAAAGATTATATAAAATATATAAAAATTATATAAAAAGATTATATGAAAAAACAATGGCAACAATTTGCCTCAATGATCTTAAAGTGGAAATCAACGTAGAACGAGGCATAGAACAAGGTGATACAATGTCACCTATCCTTTTCTCAGCCTACCTTGAAGAAGTATTTCGCAAACTAGACTGGACAAAAGATGTAATAAAAATCAATGGCACTTGTTTAAATCACTTAAGATTTGCAAATGATGTTCTCTTCTCATAAGACCCAGGAAATCTGCAGAAACACATACAAGAGCTGCACAAAGCAGGAAAACCATTTGGCTTAAAAGTAAACCTGAAAAAGAGCCAGATTATGTTTAATAAATTCACCAAAGAAAGAAAAATTATATATATCTGGAGAAGAACTAGACGTAGTAGACCACTACATATATCTTGGCCAATGGATCTTAATCAAAGGTGATACACTAAAGGAAATTGAATGGCATGTTAAATGTGGTTGGCAGGCATTCAGCAAGCTAAGCATAGTTTTCAAGAACAACCTCCCCCTATCCCTTTCAACCAGTGTGCGCTACCTGCTCTAACATATCCCAGTGAAACATGGACACTAACCTCACAATAGACACAAAAGCTACGAGTGATGCAAAGAGCCATGGAAAGATACATGCTCAGCATTACAAGACAAGATAGAAAGACCTGCACATGGATTAGAGAACAAATGAAAGTATACGATATCGTCAAGAGAGTAAAGAATTGTAACGGAAATAGGCTGGTCACATAGCAAGAAGGACTGATGGCAGGTGGACCAAGGCAGTCATAGAATGGATCCCACTTGATAAAAAGTGTCCATGAAAGAGACCCAAAATGAGATGGATTGATGACATCCGCAAGTTTTGCAGGCCCCATTGTCAAAAGAAAGCTCAGGACAGTAGTGGTTGGAAACAAGCGGAAGAGGCCTTCATCCTGTGGTGGATAGACAATGGCTAAAATGCTGCTGCTGATGATATAAGAAAGACAACTAAGAGTTTCTTTAAAGAGATTATTTTATCAGTTATGTTCACTGATTAAATTTTAGATGAAATAAATCTATTCACAAAAATGTCAATTTCAGTAGTAGCTGACATGCTAGGGCAGGACTGGTCTATTGAAAGAGGGACCAGTCTAGGCAGAAACACTCTATTGAATTTCTGGGTGGTAGTGCAACTACAAATTTGTAAAACTATAAATTTGTAAAATTTCAATCCCATAGGAGCCATGAATCCTGGATTATGGACATATTCTCTAATTTAGCCCATTTGAGGTACCAATTACAGGACATGATAATGAAAATATTAGTGTCATGACTGCCTACCTTCTGGGGCGCCTGGGGCGCCAGTTGTGACCCTATCTAGACCGGGATGCCTTGCATACAGTCACTCATGCGCTCGTGACTTCTCGTCTAGACTACTGTAATGCTCTCTACATGGGGCTGCCCTTGAGGTCCACTCGGAGACTCCAACTGGTGCAGAATGCAGCCGCGCGAGTTGTGCTGGGGGCTTCCCGATACTCCCATGCTACACCTTTGCTCCGCGAGCTGCATTGGCTGCCAGTTGCTCTCTGGGTGAGGTTCAAGGTGTTAGTGATGACTTACAAAGCCCTACATGGCATGGGTCCGGATTACCTACGGCAACACCTGCGGCCGGCGTCAACTTCCCTCTGTCCAGTGCGCTCCCACAGAGAGGGCCTCTTCAGGGTGCCTCCGATCAAGGAATGTCGATTGGTGGCCCCCAGGGGAAGAGCGTTCTCTGTGGGCGCGCCAGACCTTTGGAACCGCTTGCCGGTTGAGCTCCGGACGGCCCCCGACCTTCGCTCCTTTCGACGCGATCTCAAAACCTTTCTTTTTGAACAAGCTGGCCTGGTCTGATGGGTTGGGGCTGGGTTTTATAATCAGTTTTAACTTTTAATATGTATTAATTTATTACGGGCATTGTAGTTTAATTACTTTTTAATTTTTGTATCCTGGTTTTTTATTATGTATTGCCCTGTTCACCGCCCTGAGTCCTTCGGGAGAAGGGCGGTATAAAAATTAAATTATTAAATTAAATTAAATTAAATCTCACCTATCCAAGTTTCATGAGCTGATAGCCTGACATTAGCATGGGGGGAGGGGAGGGAAAGATTGGAATGTAAGGAACACGGGGGTGGGTGGGGGGGTGGGGGGGTGGGGGGGAATGGAAGCCCAATTGAGCCATGTGAGAAGCTACAGCCAGCCAAGGTCAAGTAACCATAGGCAGAGCTGGGAACTGAGCACCTGTTTTCTAAACAATATACAAGCACCTGATTGGACATTTGCAGATAACCAAGGGATGGCTGAGGGGGTGGGTTGGGAAGAGGGAACTTTCCTTTGTGTTGTTTGCATGGGAAAACCTCAGATTCAGCTTATGCTACTTCTGTAACCATTTAAGTTTCACTAAAGTATACTTTTGGCAAAACAAATGGCCAGGAGTCTTTCTTTGCTAGATGACTGAGTGGGATGGTTGACATTTAGTAGCATATAGAGCTGCTAGTTTATTATTTTTGGGGACAAGGAAAAGCAAAACTAATATGGACTTATCAACTTATTTTACATTTTGGTATTTTTTTCTAATCCGTGCCTCTGGGGTAGGTTATATGAAGAATACACTGAGTATATAGGACAGAAGGCTTAAACAGTATATTTTTCTAGGTGTGAAGGTGTGTTTTCTGCAAAAGGGACTTCCTCTGAGGAATAGTATCTCCAAATTTATTTTTAAGAAAGTATATAAATAGGCATGCTTGTATTTGAGGATAGGAAGAAATAATTGTTTTGAATCGGGCTTAACTCACTCTCTCATGTGTCACATTTTTAATGTTCCTGATTGCAACATCTCTTTGGGAGGGTTACTATTAAGAATTATTTAGTGAAAATATTTCTAAAATCAAGAGTATTGCAAATAACAAAGTAAATTAGATTTCAGTTCCCCACTCTAACAGCCACTAGAGTTTCCAGAAGTAGTTGCATTCTTGCTTCAATTATTTAAGTAGCAAAACATCTGAGAAGAAATCTTTAAACATAATTAGTGCTGGATGGCCTGCTGCTGCAAGGCTTGTTTTCCCACATAAATAATACAAATAATGTTTCAGATAAGGTGGAAATGTAATAATATAGTTGCAAAACACAAGAAAATAAACAGAAACCGGTAATCCTAGAGTCTAGACTTATGACCACAATTTGAAAATGAATTTCCATTGCTAAGCAAGGTGGTGCTTACCCCAAGGAAGTAGAGGGTTTGGTGAACTGGTGTAACAAAAACAGCCTTATTTTAAATGTAAGAAAAACCAAAGAGATCATCATCGATTTCAGAAAAGACAGGCACAGCCACACACCTCTGTGTATTAATGAATCACCTGTGAAGATGTAGCCTCATCACGTTTCTGGGTATGCACCTAATGAGTAGGCTGGCTTTGTTGTGTTCTGTTCCAGCCTATCTATGACTGGCCCTGTTTGTGTGTCAGGGACAACCCCTTTTTTTCTTTTTACAGTCAATAAGCTGGAAAAAACCCAACCCAAATTTATAATAATAATAATAATAATAATAATAATAATAATAAGAAGAAGAAGAAGAAGAAGAAGAAGAAGAAGAAGAAGAAAAGAAGAAAAGAAGAAGAAGAAGAAGAAGAAGAAGAAGAAGAAGAAGAAGAAGAAGAAGAA
Organism: Vipera ursinii; assembly: GCF_947247035.1. NCBI lineage: Eukaryota > Metazoa > Chordata > Lepidosauria > Squamata > Viperidae > Vipera > Vipera ursinii. Next base: position 65,408,081 of record NC_139514.1, read on the forward strand.
GAAGAAGAAGAAGAAGAAGAAGAAGAAGTAGAAGTAGAAGTAGTTGGAGGGGACCTTGGAGGTCATCTAGTCCAACCCCCTGCTCAGGCAGGAAAACCTATACCATTTCAGACAAATGGCTGGCCACTCTCTTCTTAAAAATTTCCAGTGTTGGAGCATTCACCACTTCTGGAGGCAGGTTGTTCCACTGGTTAGTTGTTCTAACTGTCAGGAAGTTTCTCCTTAGTTCTATTTACAATTAGTTAGTTCTTATTTACAATTCAAACAAAAAAGCCACAGAATATTTCCTTCAATAAATGAATCAAAATATCAAACAAGAGTCAACAACAAGAGTTAAACAGAAGTAGACCAGGATTCTCTTAGAATGTCTCCAAATGGTTGCCTTCAGCAACCAGCCCCACCCACACCTTCCCCTGTTATTATGAGTCCCAAGGCATGGCTTCTCACTGCCTCCTCCTCCTCTCACTGAGTTGCCTCATTGATTTTCTCTGCTCTGCTCTGCTGGATTGCCTTCTGCTTCTAGCATCTCTGAACAGATTCAGCTGTGACTCTTCTGAGTCTGACACCTTGTACTCACACAGCTGAGCCTCATGAGGAACATGACTGGAGGGGCCAGGCTGAGAGTCCTGCAGTATTAGAGCCTCCCTCTGACACCAAAGGCTCTCCAAACCCCTCCTCCTACTCCTCAGATTCATCAGACTCAGCTGCTGGGAGCACAGGCTGACACTGAATCACAACAGGTCACTCAACAGTGAGACACTGGTGAAGCGGGCACAGCAGCACCTGCATTTTCTATGTCACATGAGAAAAGTACATCTTCTTTCCCCTGACCTTACCACTTTCTATATAGGGATGATTGAGAGCATCCTATAATATTCATTACTGACTGGTTTGGAAGCATTACTGCTTCAGACATGAAGGCGATGCAGAGAGTGGTGAGGATGGTAAAAAAGATTATTGGTAGTTCACTTCCTTCTATCCAGGACATGTAAGTGTTGCTTAAACAGGGTCCACAGGATTTCCTGGGATGCTACACATCCTCTTCATGACCTGTTTTCCTTGTTACCTTCTGGGAGATGGTATCTGAAGCAGAATATCCAGATTCAGTCACAGTTTTGTTCCATATAGCATCAACCTTGTGAACTCTCAAGTTCCCTCTTTCTGCTATGTGTTCAAAATGGGCATTTTGGTCACATATATGCATATTTATATAGTATGTGCACATGTGTGCTATGTATGTCTATGGGGAGATATATATTTTCTTTTGAGAGTAGGCAGCAGAATTTCATTTTTAATGTGGGTCAGTATGCTCAGAGTAAAATTGACAGTAAAATCTTATCTTATCTTATCTTATCTTATCTTATCTTATCTTATCTTATCTTATCTCATCTCATCTCATCTCATCTCATCTCATCTCATCTCATCTATCTTATCTTATCTTATCTTATCTTATCTTATCTTATCTTATCTTATCTTATCTTATCTTATCTTATCATCTTATCTTATCTTATCTTATCTTATCTTATCTTATCTTATCTTATCTTATCTTATCTTATCTATCTTATCTTATTTTACCTTACCTTCTTCTCTTCTCCTCTCTTCTCCTCTCCTCTCCTCTCCTCTCTTCTCCTCTCATCTCCTCTCCTCTCCTCTCACCTCATCATCTTATTTGGCAGGTTCCCAGCCAGTCTTGCAATCCCTCATTCCCTTCCCTTTCTGGAAGCAGCCACTTACCTCGCTGCTGGGAAAGGAAAGGGGAGAGGAGGGGACGGGAGGAAGGAAGATTTCTGATGTTCCTTCCAGTTTCTCACAGAGAAACTCAATGGGGAAGCTAGTAGGTAGTCAGAAATTGCTTCTGCTCCTACTGGTTTTTTGCCTACTCTTCGTCATTCTGCTTCTCTGTTTAGGTAAGAAAATATTTCTGAAACAATGATACAACGTGGCATGGGTTGTCTACTACAGACTATATTTTGCTTCAGCTGTTACATAAATGAGATTATTTTCACCATGCAGTTCAAATTTTGAATGCTTCCTGAACAAATTTATAAGTCTTCAGAGGAGAGAAATGGGTATTTAGCATTCAAATATAAGGCTTGGATTAAAAGACTTCCAATAGATAGGTAAACAACACGCTTTTATTTAGGACCATGGAAGTATCAGCTGTCATTTTCAGTACAAAGTCACTTGACCTTTGCCAGCAATTCTCATTGCTTTAGGAGTGAATGATCCTAGACAGATGCCCTAGCAATGAATGTGCAAACTGAAACAAAAAAATTCATCTTCTGCTAGAACTGCTTCAAGTAATTCTTCTTTTGCAAGTGCAGCACCTCCAATGGTTTGAGAGAATATTAATCTATGTTCTCCAAACAATGTGATGTGTAACTCTTTTCCACAGCAATGTCATCAGAGCTGAGAAAATGCACATTATTATTCTACTGGAAACAGCAGTAGCCAGCAGATAACTCCAGTGACATTGCAATTACATAGCTGTGTAATCTTATGATTGACAGGAAAATAATGGCTACTAAAGGATTGCTTGGTTTTTAAAACAGAATTGTTTTTATTTAGATAAAAACTGTTTTCAGAGCAGGCACAATCAGAACCCTTTCATTTTGGAAATGTATTGGAAGTTATTGTTTATTACTATTGTTCCTCACCACATATTTACATATACATGTATTTGTGAAACAATATGGTGGTTGGGTAGTTAAAATGAGAAATAACAGGTGGTAAATAGTTCAGGTTGCATCAACAGGGATTCCCTCTCTGATTCCCTTAGATATCACATAGTCAAAATAGGCAAGTTAGTACACTTCTAGTTGTAACCTAGTCAATTAACAAAATTTAAAATATATTTTCACTAATACATATCAATATCCTGTTTTTAAATTTTATCTAATTGCAATAGAATATTCTAGAATAGTAGTACAGTATACTAGTATACAAAGGAAAGCTTAATTTTTGGGTAACCCACAATTCCCTATTTCAATAAAGAATAATTCTCTTGACTACAAAACTTACATTGTTCGTTACAAAACATTCTTATGTTTTACCATTAAAGTCTAGTTTTCATCTTAACAATTCATCAATTATTAGAAATATATTTTTGTCTCAACCATTCAACAATTATTAGAATACTATCTTTTATATATAAAATTCTAGATTCTATACTATAGTTCAAAAGTAACCACTAATATATTCTATAAGTCATCTTAACCATACATCAATTGTTAAAATACTGTCTTTTGATATATCATTCCAAATTCTATAATATAGTTCAGAATTATATTCTAAGAGCTTACTTTTGTTTTCCTTTACAGATCTAAAAGCTAAATGTAAAATCAGTTATATTTTTAGAGATTCCCCTTAATCCCTTGAAAAATATTTTTATAGTTTATCTTTAGGAATCCAAAAAAAAGAAACAAGTTCAGTTTTTTAAATCTAACTCTTGCCTTCCTTTTGTGTCAATCAGGCTTCCCTCTTGGCATCTTTGAATTCTCAAATGTATCTTCCTTTCTTCCTATACTCCTTATTTGAATCCAGGGAGTGTATCCAAATGTCAATTTTGCAAGGAAAATGTCCCCTTTGTAACCATTGTAGTTTTGCTATGATAATTCAGTTTTTTGATGATTGTTGTAATATCATTAGATCAGTCAAGTCCTTTTGTTCTTCCAATTCTATCTGGGTTAGGTAGAAAGTAGTAGCTGGTATTATGATTGTCCTTTGATTAGTTGAATTCTCAATATAGTGTATTTTAAGGCCTTTAGTGTCTTCACTCTTAGTATTGTTTTCTTCAGGTACTGTTGCTTTTTGCATTGTAAGTTTTGTAGTTGCCATTAAAGTTTGGACTTTAAGGTTTTCTGTAGGTTGCTTTTGTTGTTCTTTGAAATCTCCTATTTTAGTGTTAGTTTCCACTTCTTCTATTTGGTTTTGGATTATCTTTTCCTCATTTAAAGTCAGAATTTGATTTAGTGGCTTTGAGTTGTCAGATTTTTCTTGCAGTTTGGCTTTAATTTGCTCTGTCATTGCCGAAATTGTGTCCAGTATCAATTTATAGTCAAGTGGTGAGATATATTCATCCATTTCGTTGTTGTTTGCAGCTAAATCTTCCATAGAGGCTATTTTAATAAGAGTCAAGGATTTTCTACCTCCGAAACATTGTTTTCAGTGCCAGGTGTTCCCACACTTATCTTTAAGCATAATGTCAAGGACAGCTCTGTTATTCAGTCAGCTCCCACAACAGAAAAAAGAAATTTACTTAATGTACCAGGTTTCGCCACAAGATGTCATCAATAGCATATAACATGCAATGTAAAAACTTTCTATTTTTTTCCAAATTAATATAGAACTTTTTTAGGATTAGTCCAATTTTTTTCCTTAATTCACAGCTTAGAGAGAAAATAGGATAGTGGATCCCCAGCAGCAAATAGGAGCTTTTTGGTAAATACAGATAAAATTGTTTAATTTCTTTGCTGAATTAATTGAGTTTCTTTTAAAGCTTTAAGGCTTTAAGATTTGTTCCCAGAGTAGATATTCACCATTTTCTCAAGAAAATGGGGAAGGAGATTTTCAGGAAAGTCCCACAGGAAGATGGTTAAGGGAATAAGAAAGGTAAAGGCTCACCCAGGTCCTCCAGATTGCTTCTTAGTGCTAGGTAGTGCTTTTAGCTTTCAGCAGGGAGTGGCTTAGTGATCGGCCATCTTTATGGCCGGTCTCTTCTTCTTCGGGACAAAGGAGATTGTCCCGGATTCAAGCAGAGGGCTGCCGCCCTTCCGTGATCGCAGGGAAGGCCTCCTCTTGGTAATCGCCCCTCCAGGGTGATTTTTGACCCTTTTCAGGGTCCTCCAAAACAGAGAGAAACCAACGGCAGGAAGTGGACTGTTCCTGTGCATCCAGAAGTGCCGTGTGCGCGAACTGGAAGCCAACAAATTGCATTTTTGTCAATTGCTCCAAGTATTCTTTTAAAAAAATAAAATAACAAGCAGGTTATAAGGCTTTCCTGAGGATGACAGACATAATGAAAAGTATGGGCAATTGCCTATGTAATTCCTTTAGCATCAATGGGCATTTTGCACATGTTTTTCTGTCCTTTTAATCTATCATCCCTATATGATGCAGGCCACATGAAATATTATGGTCAATTGATGATATTGTCCAGATATTTCTACATGTATGTCAGCATTTTTTTCCAGATGCTTTTTTCTAGAAAACAAATGAAAACCACTTCTAACAAATATTAATGTAGCATTCCCAAAGTTGGGATTTCCCAGAACTCCCAGAATTCTTAGCAGCATAGCTGTGGATAGTAGCTAGGAAATCTGATGGCCATCTCAAACATTAGGTCTGGTAAGTCTGCTCTTATAGCAGTCAGTTCAGATTCTATCTGCCTCTTCACTCAAAAAGGTAAGATTAGGTAATTTAAGGACGCTGAAATCTCATATCACAAACATCTCACAAAATGTTGACATTCATACTTTGAAGCCATGAATAAGATTTACAGAAGTAGCAGTCAGATGAGATTTCAGACATTTTAAATTATTGCTAGTTTTTCATTTTATTCTATTACAAAAGTCCTTGAATATCATTTAGCTACAGGGTTCATGCTGGAGTTTGCGAACACTCTGTTGCTCATATCTGAGTGAGAAACCTTCTTGCTCTTTAGGGCTTGCCTCCTGAACCTCAATTTATTGTAATGTACAAGATTTTATGTCCAAATCTGAATACTATAAAATTAAATAAATTGTTGAATATTTTTTCCTCTCATAATTCTTCTGATAGCATTCTGCTCCAAGGAGAGTTAAACGATTAGCTTCACTAGATAATTATATCCAATTGCAGACAATTAGAAAAAACACCGAATCAAGTATCTTTTTCTGATGTAAAATATTATGCCTTTTTCTTTTATTCTCCCTTTACCAAAAGCTTTATGAGGAATCTTCTCTGTTATAAATTCTTTAAAATACAGCTAGTGATCCTTTTTGAGTCTATGTCTCAATTCTCTAATCTGGGACTGCAACATTATGTTGAAATTTGCTTTCGTATGCAAGGTTTTTTACACATTCTTTTATTCCTGCTGTATGTTCATTGGTACACTTTGACACTGCTTTGAAAATGGAATTAAACTATAAAATTATTTTCCTAAAATGTATTATGTTTCTATTGCTTATGAGGAGGCAAAAATCTGTTGGTCTTTAAGAAGGTCAAGGGTGAGAACTAGCAAGCTGAAAATATACTGAGAATTGATAGTATTATACTAACTGTCTAATGCTATAGTGCCAGTAAAAATAGCATAATTCTTAAAGAAATTGTGTAATTCTACTATTATTTAAATGTTACAATAAAATATAGAGTAGAAAGCAGTATGTCTCCTCCTTTTACTATTTCTCTGAAAATTCAAATCTAACTAGTAAGTAAACCTGAGAAAAAGTCTTGTCCAAAAATAATCTCCTTGCACAAATGCATATGAGAGCCAATTTGGTTTGTGGTTTCAAGCTGGCAATTGGGAGATTGTGAGTTCTAGTATTACTACCTTAAGCCCAAAGCCAATTGGGTGACCTTGGGTCAATTACTCAGCACTAAGAAGGAAGCAATGGCAAACCATTTCTGAAAAACCTTACCTAGAACACTGTGGAGATTTATCCAGGACACACTGGGCAATTTATTCTTAAATTTAAATTTATTCTTAAATTTATTCTTATTCTTAAATTTATGATCTTATGGAACACTTTGTTTTATCCCACAACTTTCTATATTATTATTATTTCCTCATGTGAAGATTCTGGTCCATAATCCACCCCATAATTCTTATCCAAATTGATTTTTCACTCTGAGCAGCATTCTTCGCCACATTCAGCATTCAGAATAGCATTTAACTATTAACCTCCCCCCCCTTCATGGATTACTGCCTTGTCATGGTGAAGGGGCTTGCATAATTCAATGAAGCTATGAACTATGCTGTGCAGGGCCGCCCAAGACGGAAAGGTCATAGCAGAGAGTTCTGACAAAACGTGATCCACTGGAGAAGGAAATGGCAACCCACTCCAGTATCTTTGCCATGAAAACCCTATGGACAGTACCAAAAGGCAAAACAATATGATGCTGGAAGATGAGCCCTTCAGGTCAGAAGGCATCCAATATGCTACTGGGGAAGAGCAGAGGGCTAGTACTAGTAGCGCCAAAAAGAATGAAGCGACTGGGCCAAAGCCGAAAGGACGCTCAGCTGTGGATATGTCTGGCGGTGAAAGGAAAGTCCAATGCTGTAAAGAATTTTTCTTCATAGGAACCTGGAATGTAAGATCCATGAATCAAGGAAAGCTGGTCGTGGTCAAACAAGAGATGACAAGACTGAACATCAACATCTTAGGAATCAGCAAACTTAAATGGACAGGAATGGGTGAATTTAATTCAGATGACCATCAGGTATACTACTGCGGGCAAGAATCCCTCAGAAGAAATGCAGTAGCCTTCATAGTCAATAAAAGAGTAGGAAAAGCAATACTGGGATACAATCCTCAAAATGACATAATGATCTCAGTTTGAATCCAAGGCAAACCATTCAATATCACAGTAGTCCAAGTTTATGCCCCAACCACCAGTGCTGAAGAGGATGAAATTGACCGGTTCTATGAAGCCCTACAGCACCTTATAGAACTAACATCCAAAAATGATGTCCTTATCATCATGGGGGATTGGAATGCTAAAGTAGGAAGCCAAAAGATAAGTGGAATAACAGGCAAGTTTGGCCTTGGAGTACAAAATGAAGCAGGGCACAGGCTGATAGAATTTTGTCAAGAGAATAAGATGGTCATAGCAAACACTCTTTTCCAACAAACCAAGAGCTGGGACTACACATGGACATCACCAGACGGTCAACACAGAAATCAGATTGACTATATGCTCTGCAGGCAAAGATGGAGAAGCTCTATACAGTCAGTAAAAACAAGACCAGGAGCTGACTATGGCTCAGACCATGAGCTTCTCGTTGCAAAGTTTAGGCTTAAACTGACGAAAGTAGGGAAAAGCACTAGGCCACTCAGGTATGAATTAAATCATATCCCTGTTGAATATACAATAGAGGTGACAAATAGATTTAAGGAATTAGATCTGATAGACAGAATGCCTGAAGAACTATGGACAGAGGTTCGCAACAGTGTACAAGAGGTAGCAACTAAAACCATCCCAAAGAAAAAGAAATGCAAGAAAGCAAAATGGCTGTCTGAGAAAGCTTTGCAAATAGCTGAGGGAAGAAGGGAAGCAAAAGGCAAGGGATAAAAAGAAAGATATGCCCAATTGAATGCAGAATTCCAGAGAATAGCTAGAAGAGATAGGAATGCCTTCTTAAATGAACAGTGCAAAGAAATAGAACCAGAGATCTTTTCAAGAAAATTGGAGAGATGAAGGGAACGTTTCATGCAAAAATGGGCATGATAAAGGACCAAAATGGCAGGGAATTAACAGAGGCAGAAGAGATTAAGAAGAGATGGCAAAATTACACAGAAGAACTATACAAGAATGAGCTTAACGTCCCTGATAATCACAATGAGGTGGTCACTGACCTCGAGCCAGACATCCTAGAATGTGAAGTGAAGTGGGCCTTAGAAAAGCTGAGCAACAACAAAGCTAGTGGAGGTGACAGTACTCCAGCTGAGCTATTCAAAATCTTAAAAGACAATGCAGTAAAAATGCTACACTCAATTTGCCAGCAAATTTGGAAAACTCAACAGTGGCCACAGGATTGTAAAAAATCAGTTTACATTCCAATTCCAAAGAAAGGCAGTGCCAAAGAATGTTCAAACTATCGTACCATTGCACTCATTTCTCATGCTAGTAAAGTTATGCTTAAAATCCTACAAGCTAGACTCCAGCAGTATGTGGATCGAGAACTACCAGAAGTACAGGCAGGATTTTGAAGAGGCAGAGGAACTAGAAATCAAATTGCCAACATACGCTGGATCATGGAGAAAGCTAGAGAGTTCCAGAAAAACATCTACTTCTGCTTCATTGACTATGCTAAAGCCTTTGATTGTGTGGATCATAACAAACTGTGGTAAGGTCTTAAAGAGATGGGCATACCAGACCATCTTATTTGTCTCTTGAGAAACCTATATGCGGGCTAAGAAGCAACAGTGAGAACTGGACACGGAACCACTGATTGGTTCAAAATTGGGAAAGGAGTCCGGCAAGGCTGTATACTGTCGCCCTGCCTATTTAACTTATATGCAGAGCACATCATGAGAAAGGCAGGGCTAGATGAATCAAAAGTTGGAATTAAGATTGCTGGAAGCAATATCAACAACCTAAGATATGCAGATGATACCACTCTAATGGCAGAAAGTGAAGAAGAACTAAAGAGCCTCGTGTTGCGGGTAAAGACAGAGAGTGCAAAACATGGGTTGAAACTTAACATTAAGAAAACCAAGATCATGGCATCTGGCCCTCTCAATTCCTGGCAAGTAGATGAGGAAGAAATGGAGGTAGTGACAGATTTTATTTTCCTGGGCTCCAAGATCACCGCAGATGGGAACTGTAGCCAAGAAATTAAAAGACGCTTCCTTCTCGGGAAGAAAGCCATGGCAAATCTAGACAGCACACTAAAAAGCAGAGACATCACCCTGTCAACAAAAGTGCGTATAGTCAAGGCTATGGTCTTCCCAGTTGCAATATATGGCAGTGAAAGTTGGACCATAAAAAAGGCTGAGCGCCAAAGAATTGAGGCCTTTGAACTGTGGTGCTGGAGAAGCCTCCTGCGAGTCTCTTGGACTGCAAGGCGATCAAACCGGTCAGTCCTAGAGGAGATCAACCCTGACTGCTCTTTAGAAGGCCAGATCCAGAAGCTAAAACTCAAATACTTTGGCCACCTAATGAGAAGGAAGGACTCACTGGAGAAGAGCCTAATGCTGGGAAAGATTGAGGGCAATAGAAGAAGGGGACAACAGAGAATGAGGTGGCTGGATGGAGTCACTGAAGCAGTAGGCGTGAGCTTAAATGGACTCCAGAAGATGGTAGAGGACAGGAAGGCCTGGAGGAACGTTGTCCATAGGGTCATGATGGGTTGGACACAACTTCGCAGCTAACAACAACAACAAATTAACCTCCCAGAGTAGCTGGATGGTTCCAGTTCTTTCCACAGTTAACTGCAGTCCTACTTCCATCTTTTTAAATTGCTATTTTAAAATGTTTTAAACATGTTTTCCCTATGTTGTTTAACCCAGGACTTAGCGCATTTGTATAAATATTAACTCAATAAACACTTCAGGGAGTAGCCAGTAGTCAATAACAGCCTTTGGAACTGTTTTGCACTGCAGAGATGCAGTGATGTCTCCCTCTTTTATATGATCAGATTCAGATGATTGACTGCTTACATAGTTTCAGCTGATTCATGGCTTCCTTTGGCAGATGGCCAGCCAGGATACACACTGTAGGCTATTTAAACCATGATAAATGTCCTGAGTATAAATTATGTAAGACTAATGTTAGAAATTTTAAAGGTTTATCCAGGGCAGTACTCAGTATTCACCAAATCATATTACAGAGTACTGAGATAAGTGAATTGTCTATGAATTTATTAACATTTATCTAGTCCACAACTTTAAAATGTTGACCCCCCTCCTTCTAAGAAAGCCTGTGGAACAATTGGGGATTTTCTGGGGAATGTTAAGTCTTAAAACGGCTGTAACATTTGTCCCTTTCCTCTATATCTAATATGCCAGGAAGGTATAAAATGAAACAGAAATTGTGCTGTGCTTCCTGCTTTGTTCCAATGTTGTCCAAAAGTTCTGGTCTTACTCCTGCATCACTATAGACCTAACACAGGTTCAAGAGTTTGCACTGAATCCTTTACTGAAGATGTGCTCAAATTATTGCTTGATGTAACCTCTTTTACATGATGGCAGAAATATTATTTCCTTTTGTGCACAAAATTAACAGCTTTATTTTAGCCGAGCAAACAAGACCAGTGTTCTGAAATGTAGCCCAGAAGTTCCGATTAAATATTGAAGTCCTGATTCAGTGAAAATCTGTGCATCTGCATCAATAACTGGAATACGTCTTCCAAGAGAAACTGAGCCTTTATGAAATTAGCCAAAACCACAACTATACACTGATTCATACTAAGGATTATTTTTTGTTCTTTATTCAGGGGCTGGAATAAGGACAATTGGTTCCCTGAACATACAGTGGTGCCCCTTGGCCCTTCCAGGGCTTAACTGACATCACATTAAAGGTCATTAAATGCTAAAGGTGAAATAAGAGATTAAATATTCAGTTTTCTGCCTGGCCAGATCCACCATTATATTAAATATAAACTTTTAAAGCATTAATTATTTAACTTTAAATATAGTAAGCAATCTAAGTATATTGCTTACTTATAATTATGGCCACAGGAAAAAATACATTTTTTAAAAAATAAAATTATTATAAGGGCAAATGCAAATACCAAGTTTACTGAAAACTATTTCAACCACTGTCCCAAAAATGCAATATAAGATCTCTATTGAAATTACATGATCTTGAAAAAATATAGTATGTTTCAATTTTGAAAATTCTTCAAACCAAACTTTTAAACATTAGTCGATTACCATACCAAAGAAGATATTTTTTAACAATGCAGATTAAACCTGCATGTGGCAAATAAGGACAGTTACAAAAAAAATCAACTAAAGTTGAGTGTGGCAGTGAAGAGTTAAGATCATGATAACTAGTAGAAAAAACCTCTGTGGTTCCTCCCTTACCTTCCATCACTCAGAAGAGTGTGTTTAATTTGCTTAATGTTTAATCCAGGATTGCCTCTTAAGAAAGGCCAAGGAACCAGAGATATTACTGCTCATGCGAGTTGAATAATTGAGAAAGCCAAAGAATACAGAAAAGAAATGTCAGGGCCCACTTCAATACCTCATCCTAAGAAAGCAGAACTTGTGGAAGCAGTTTCTTCCAAAAGGAACTTTTATTAGAATATGGGTTCTGACAAGAAATCTATATGTGCTCCATTGATTATAGAAAGACCTTTGATCGTGTTGATCATGTCAAGTTGTGGAATGTGCTTAGAAAAAGGGAATCTCAGAATACCTCATTGTCCTTGCAAGAAACTTATCTACATGTCAGAAAGCCATTATATGAAATATGCCAAAAGCAGCTGGCTCCAAGTTGGTAAGAGTGAGACAAGATTTATACAGTCTCTTCTTATTTATTCAATCTATGTGCTGAATATATATTAAAAGAAGCTGGATTGGAAGAAGATGAGCCTAGTTTTAAAACTGGAGCAAGAAGCATCAATAACCTGCATTGCGTTGTTAACACTATTCTGATAGCAGAATATGCAAATGATCTGCAAGTTCTAGAAATGAAAGCCAAAATACATATTAAAAATGAGACTGATCTTCCCCCATGGAGATTTTTGTGACTTTCACTCTTATGTTATTTAGGAAATCATTAAAGACCTGGCTGTTCTCAAGGACTTTGGGGATAGATATTGTGGAGTTGCCTTTTGTTTTGATTTGGTTTTTCTCTGGTCAGTATATGGTTGATGTTTTCTTCTTCTGGTCGGTTGTGTTTTTCTTCTGGTCAGTTTTGTTTGTTTGTTTGTTTGTTAATTATAAGCCAATCAGAGATGTTCAAGAGTCTAGTTGATCAATAAAATAAGATTAAACATAAAGAAAAACTACTTCATGACAACAGATACAGAAACCAGCCTTAGAACTGATAATGAAGATTTTGAAATGGGGGATGGGTTTGACTATTAATATTAAAGAAACTGTCAAGAAATACAAGTTAGGAAACTAGGGCTTGGCAGCTTAGTGATGAAGACTCTGAAAAAGGTGTTGAGACACTGTACAAGAAAATGTTGGACTTTGAAAAAGCAGGATAGGAAAAATATTAAACTTTTGAACTTTATTGTTGGGAAGAGTTCCGACAATGCCGAGAAAATGAACAAATGGATCACAGAACAAATAAATCCAGTTCTCACTTAAGGCACAAATGACCAGGTTCAAATTACCATACTTTGGAGACATTATATGAAGATCTTGGCTATTAAGAAGTCTGTAGTGTTGAGAAAAATGAAAGAAAAAATAGAAAACAACTAGCAGCAGAATTGGTGGATTTAATTACAGTGCTGATGAGTGCACTATTGGAAGATCTGAAGAACTAGGTTGGGTACAGATTATCCTGCTCAATTAGTGCTCAGTGGCTAAGGAATGAAAAGTGTTGTAATAGTTGTTTGTCCTTTGGGTAAGAGGGACAGAAAACTTTAAATCATGAAGAATTTGTTGAACGGTAATAATTACACATCAAATGATGGTTTTTGTGTGTTTTTATACAAATCTCTCTCTCCCTTCCTGCCTCCCTCTCCCTCTCTCTCCAAATCTAACCAACCTAAAAAGCTGTCCTACTTTAGTTTTTCTCTATTTTAGACATGATCTTGAGCTCTTGAGCTCTCTAACACCATGTGTAGATGTTAAACATATTTACAGAAAAATGTGCTAAAAATATAAGAGGGCTATTCCACCTGGGTCTTTTTTGGCCAGTACCACGCATACATTTCCATTACTACAGAGTCTTGCTTGTGATTCTGTACTGTAAGGCTAATTAGTTATTTGCTCAGCTCTGCATTTACTATCTGCTATTCCATAAATATGATTTTTTCTAAATCCTTTATATCTGGCTGCAACACCTAATTATTCCTCATTTGTTTTTATTCTCTTCAATTTGGCATCATCTGTAAAGTTGGAAATCATGTTTTCATATCATAATAAGAGCTCTGAGGTACTAAGAAGGAAAACAAATCACAATCAATAAAGATGTTCTTCAGTGAGGATTTAAATGAAAGTCTAAATTAAGAAAACAAGTGAGCACTGCATGAAATGATAGGATAGGGAAAGGTAGAATTAGAAAATAAATTAAGTAAAACTTAATTTCAGATAACAAGAGAATAGGAAGGAAAGCCATGACAAAGTTATGACACCAAAATGTATTTAGTGATTAATCCAGACACACCATTATTTTCAGGTATATTTGTCATAGTATTGTCTTTTCCCCCCATTTACTAATGAAGATCAACTTCAAAGTATAATTGGATGCAGGAAACCTCCAAACATAACATGAAAAATCTAGAAAAATGAAAATTAGACTGTCAGTGTAAAGATATCAAGTTATGTTTACATTGTAATATTATGTTTATTAGACCACTATCTAAATTAAACTTTAAAATTCTATTTATTGCATGTCAAGAACTCTATCTGAAGAGAGATTCAGATAAAATATATTTATATTTTAGAAAATAGATTATCAGCCCTTAAATCTTTCTTTATCTCAGGGGTACCATGAAACCTGCATAGTATTAATGAAGCTTGGTTAAATTATTCACATTAATTTAAAATCATTACTTAATGTAGAGATGATGAGCCAGCAGTTCCTTTATTGCCCTTCATTGTGTAATTCTTCATTTTGAAATTCTGCTGAATACAGTTTACAACGACTCAGAATGTGAAAAGCTCCTTTGATATAATTTGGTTGGCATGGCACTGGCTAACGATTTTTCAATATTTTTTAATGAAGAAACAAAGCTACCTTTGCTTTGTGGATTCTTTTATTTTTTTATTCATGTTCCCCTTTTCTCTGTTTCATAAATTAAGCAATAATCTTGATTTCTGGTTCTAGCACATTTTCTATCTACCCAAGATAGCAGAAATTCCTCTGCTGAAGTTCTGCATTGTTCTGCTACTAAATTCTGCTGAAGTTCTGCACAGTTACTGTTCTTAGGAACATTATTGTTTTCCTCTTTCAGATGCAGAACTTCACACACGTATTAAGGCTGTTCCGATAGTGCCAGCATCAGTCCAGAATCACTAAATGGGGCAATGCATAAATCAATGCAAATTATTAAGTAGCTGATAATGTAAATTTTGAAGGAGCATGTAAAAGTTGGTTGTGTTGGTCAGTGGGTATTGCCTTTTTTTGTAAATCTAGCATGGGAATAAACCCATTTTCCCAGATTAATGGTGTGTAAGGGCATCCATGGGTTTAATGTAGAAAAAATTAAAATGTTGGCATTACCACGTGATCAGAGATATCATCTTTTCTGATCCTCCTTGCAAATACCCCTGATTATGTGGCTAAAAATTACATTATTAGTATTTCCAATAAGCAGTCTGGATTTTCTTCACCCTGTATACAATTATTTGGTTTGGGGGGGAGAGTATTTTTGAACATCTTTCTTCAGCATCAGCTCCTGTATATTTCGAAAGCCAGGAAGAGTGTCTGTTATTATTCACCTTCTTTTACATTGGACTTGTGCTGCCAGTTGGAATAATTTTATATTTTTAAGATATTGAGGATTTGATCAGCTTCTATGTTTTCTTATTTTTTTACCTTCAATAAGAGATTCCTTTAACTTCAATAGAAGAAGTGAGATTCTATCTTACTTCCAATCATCAAAGTGGAATCACCAACATATATGAAGCTGTTATTTTTTTCAAGTAATTTTAATTCTAATTTCTTTTTTCAAAGTATTTTATTAATTTTCTATTATTACAATTCATTAGTGCTGAGCAAATATAATCTTCGCTGCTGTTAATACATGTAATGTTAAATATATACCTTGCTTATCACATTTTTCTGGAATTATACCTAATTAAAAAGTTCAGGTTTAAAATCTACGTGTTTTTCTAAAATCTTTTCTAACCAACTATGTATTTTTGTCCAATTTTTTTTTTTTTTGCTTTAACACATGTCCACCACAGGTGATAATATGTACCAGGATTTTTGATTACATTTCCAGCATTTAAAATTTAATTTTAATTCTAATTTCTATTCTAGTCATTTCTTATTATATATTCTGTGTTTGTATGAAAATTTCATTCACACATGGGTGATACTTATTCTGGTTTTGGAATTTTGTATAAATCTGAGATTACTTGGTTATTTATCTTAGCACCACATTGCTGTGATGGAAACAATCAAGATCAAAGTAAATAGCATATTTGATAGTGCTAAAGGTATTCTCTGGTAGCCTTCAGTATCTTTTTAACCTAAGACTAGCTAAAGTAAAGAAGCATTTCTAGCTAAGAACATGACTCCTGTTGTACCAGATTATAGGCTCATCTAGTACAGCAATCTGTGTCATATTGTAGTCAATTGGATATATTTGGGAAAGTCAGAACTCTTGACTGGAAAGTGATTTCCTTAATATTTCAACAGAATCAGCCTAAAAACATAAGGGAACTCTGAATTCAGCTTTATTCTTTACAAAACTGAATCATTAAAACAAGGCATCCATCATCCATCAATTAATACCAATTAATAATGAGGAAACATTTCTTGAACTACTAGAAATAATGCATAATCTTTTATTGAGGTCAACTGTGGTGATACAATGTCTCTTCCCTAATTTTATTTATAAATATTTTACTATGCAATTATTTTGAATCTATCAATTATATATATTTTTCTTTGTCTGAAACATGTCCATATTTAAAAAGCAAATATATGGAGAATTATTTTAAAAAACTGCTTGTGAAAAAAGCTGATATATCCAATCTTCTTATTCTTGTACTGAATAAATAAGTACTGAATATTATTTTTTTTACTGAATAATTTGAGATTAAAGTTATACCTATGTAAAGTCAATGTGAAACAGACCAAATCTGTGAAATAGGCCTGTATATAATTTAAATTCTATTGGGTTAACCAGGATAACATAATATGGCAAAGTTAAAAATGGTAACATAGATAAGACAGAAATATAAGATTGATTCCCGATAGGTCATTTTTAGAACATATAAACAAAAAAAAAGTATTTTAATGAGTGGAGAAGGTTATCAGAAGCACAGCCAAAAAACAGATTGGTAAATTCAGTGTAATAGTATTTTCATTCAGGCTTCAAATTCTTATTTTGCTTCTGTTATCAATGTGGCATTTTCTATCCAGAAGAAGTTATCTAAGGTCCCATTTCAATATTAGTTTCATCACAGAATTTTGAATTCAGTCTGGCTAAGTGAGATAAATGTTGTTCATCTTCTTAAGAGTATTAATTTCGGCTCTGGCTGGTTGCTATGCAAGGTGGATTTTCCCCACCCCTCACTATATTTTCTTATTCTGACATTTTGGATTTAGGATAGTGCATTTTTTTCCAGACCTATTCAAACTCATTTCTATTTATAGAGGAACATTACAGAACAGCCATTAAAATAATCTGTATGAAGTTTCTAACAGGCTCCTTTTTATGAATTTTATTCTAGAAGAGGAAAGTAACAGCTGAATGTTAGCATTTTAAGAGTGAAACAAAGAAAGCTGCAACTAACTTTGCTGTTATATCTTCAGAATTAAGTCAGTAAAGAGTGGCTAGTTTATTACAAAATTGAAAAATGCAATCAGCAGCAACTATGTGAGCTTCCCATTTTGTATGTGAAAATGGAGTTACTTTTTGATATTACTCAGTACAAACCTAAAATCACTAATTATAGCAACATTTCTTATGCCATGCTGCCTAAAAATTCTGGCTACTGCAATCATCACAGGGGTGATGGGGTGGGGTGGGGGTACCAGGTTCAAGAATAGGAGATGTGGGTTCAGTGAAGACAATAGAATTTAATTTTGAATATACAGTATCTGTAAATTTGATTTCACTGTGCAACTGAGCCTTCCATGGACTCGCCCATCTGAAAGATTACAGGTTCAGCACTTGGGGGCTTTTCTTTGTCTTCTTTCCATGGAGACTAACAAATAAAACAGATCACTAATGAGAACTTCCAATTTTCTATGGAGTTACTTTCCTTTCAGAGAACTGATAGAGAAAATACAGAGAGCAAGAAGATGTTTTGGGTTGCTGTTGCTTCAGAGTAGAGTTAAGCAAATAAAACAACAGAAGATCACCTTTTAACTTACCACCCATTTCTGTACTTACTTTTTAGGGAAAAGTAACCTGACAGGTTACAGTTGTATTTAGCTTTCCTTGGGATGAAGCAAGTGAATTTTGGAAGGATGCTGGCAAAGATCAAGCAACCTCAGATCAAGCAACCCCAAATGCTGACAACTATATTCTCCAGCTTCTATAGCTTTTGGGGTACAATTCACTTCATCATTCCTATTCAGAATTGCTATTGGTTAATGAGGATTGGGGTAAAATGTGTTATCTAATGCACTTGGTGAACTCTAGTTTGCACTGAACTATTACACTACGTTGAACAATAGTTTTAAGGAAATGGTCTACTGCAGAGATCTCCAACCTTTTGGGCACCAGGGACCAGTGCCATGGAGAAAGGTTTTTCCACAGACCAGAAGGGATGTGGTTTTGAATACTGCCTGCATCCCAAGGATGGAGCTTTGCTTGTTTGTGCTGGTATGCTGTGGACCGGTGCCGGTCCATGGACTGGGGGTTGGGGACCCCTAGTCTACTGCTTCTTGGCTGCTTGAAGGAAAAGCATGTTTGGCTCATACAGGGAAAAGAGATAAAAATCAAAGCATAATAATCTGCATAATACAAATTTACCACAGTTAGAAATAAAGATATTGATTCATCTTTAATGTTCTGAAAATAATTGGAAAGCTAGGAGAATGAAATGGGGTTTCTTGGCAACGCTGTCCCGTGATGAGGAGTGGAAAGGTATCACCTGCATTTCTAAAACTGGAGAGTGAGGTGGAAAGGTATCACCCACATCTGTGACCTCAGCCTCTTACTGCAGGATGAAAGCAGGGAAGGTGCCGGCACCCCATGCTTTTAAGGCATTAAAGGTCGACAGCAGAGCTTTGATACGGGATCAGATCTGGACAGGTAACCAAAGTCCTTTTATTACTGGTGAGAGAGAACAGTAATAGAGGCTGTCAGTCTCAGATATATTCCAGACAAGCCTATGAGGCTGATGAAACCTTATTTTCTCTATTCAAAATGTTTACCCCATCCCATTCCAACATAATAATTTTGTGTATTGGCTATGACTTTAAAAAATGAAGATTAAAATGTGTGGAGATTGTGTGGTTATATGCTATGTTTCCGGATACATATTTTATTTTTTCAATAGCATTTTCTGCTTTGGATATATGTATTTTCCTATTGAGATTCATCTTTCTTCAGCATCAAGATTTTTTAAGCAATCAGTGCCTATGTACTTTGCTGTTCTAACAAGCAGTTCTATGGGTTTTTCTTCATTGGATATTCTTGTTTTTTTTATCATATATCGTGTACACCCACAAACTTTCATATTGTGATTCACCGTTATGTCAATATTTTTCAGATTTTGTCAAAACTCATATTCATCTCTTCTTAGCCAGCTCCAACTATCAGAGGAGAAGAAAGGTTGACACCAGATGGACACCATTCTTAGTATTATGAGATCAGCTTAATGAAACATATTGGTTTGTGGATTACTAAGATGTTGAGTTAATGCATGGAATCAGTCATGAGTTCAGAAAAACAGGAAAACAAACAAAAATCTATTGTTTTACCTTTATCTCTGAATCTAGTGATGACATATTGGTTTGTGGATTACTAAGATGTTGAGTTAATGCATGGAATCAGTCATGAGTTCAGAAAAACAGGAAAAGAAACAAACAAAAATCTATTGTTTTACCTTTATCTCTGAATCTAGTGATGACATTCTGCTAATCTGATTTAATATTTAAAGTATTTTTATTGACATAATCTTTCCTGATCTGAGACACTATTTTCTGAAATTCACCTGTTTGTGTTCCAATCATCATATGTTCTAACATTTCAGGGTTGTTGTTGTTGTTGTTTAAAAATGGATAATATGCACATCTGAGCTAGGTCTCTGTCTGCATTTTCAAAAAATAAAGTTTTCCCCCCTTAATTTTGGCTCTTTTTCTGCTTGGACATGACATTGCATTAGCAGCAGGAGTTATTGATTTAAGGTCTGCTAAATTCTCAGCCTTTCTCATGCTAGTATTTAATTGTTCCATTCCAAGGGATCTTGTGTTTCTTTTTATATTGATCTCATTAACATTCTGATTTGGTTTCATGCTGTTCAGCCTCCTTGGTTGCCTTTTGCTGTTATTTTTTTTATTGAGTTCTCTTTCATGTTTCATTTTACATGTTTGCTGTGAGTTTTTTAGCTACCAATTTCCGTGTATCATATTCTTTTATGAATCCAGAATTTCCAATATTTATTCATTAGGAATTAAACGTTAAGCTATTTACTTGTGATACAAGCTGTATACACTGGATGCCAGCTTATTTCTGATAATCCAGCTGACACCAGAATCAGCACATTTGAAAGCTCTGTAGTTCCTTTTTCTCCATAATAGTGAATAATATATATCTTTAAAAGTCTCATTTAACTTGTATTTCTGGTCCACGTAAAATTCCATGTAGTGGAACAGCATGTATCAGACATATAGAAAGTAATGAGGCAATTTTATGAATTTTGAAGTGTTCTTTGAAGTAAAAAAATATGTAAGATGTGAAGAATTTAGAAAGACACTAGACAGCCCGTGCTCTGTTGTGTTATCATTTCAGGTATATTTCCTTATCTAAACTGAGAAACAGAATGAGCAAGCAAAAAAGCAGTGGGAACAGGATGATTTCCAACTTTCCAACTTTCTGCCAGCTTCCCCATGGAATTTCCTTGAGGGAATCTGGCAGAGAGCATTGGAAAATTCTCTTCCCTTCCTAGCTGGCAGGTAAATTGTTGCTGGTGAGTGGGTGAGGGAGTAAGAGATTGCAAGACTGCCTGCTCAATAGAACATTGAAAATGAAGATCATGTAACTGCAACAGCAGCCTAGCAGTACAATAGCAGTCAGTAGCACTGAAACAGTCACAACTTTCACAACTTTTATTTCCTCAGGAGTCAAGGGTTCTGGATTTTGGACACATTATATAAGTTATCTCAAAATTGTTGCCACATGATGCACCATTTTGCTCAGTTAAAGGTCATGACAATGAGAGTCTATACTACACAATACTAGAGCTCCTAGACCTACTAGACAAACAGTGAACCACTGGGTTATTTCAGAGATTATCAGATTCCCCAATTTCTTCAACAAAGACAGAGCTTCTAATGTGCTGCCTTCATTGGAAAAGTTGGTATACATTCAGAGCTGCAATAAAAATACCACATGTGAACTATATATCAGAGTCAAAGATCAGCATACAAAATATATTATGACATTTTTATTATGTCATAAACTGCTTTATGATAATGTTTATATCATAGAATGCTTTTATAAAATTTCCCAAATTTCAGTTCCATGGGTGTCGGATGCATTATGTAAGTTAGCCCATTTGATGTAACTTGGTTCAAGATTTGTTGCCTATAATGCAACGTTTTGCCCAGTTAAAGCTTACAGAGATTTTAGTAGCATATTGCTAGATGATTCACATATACAGATGTTTAAGTGAATAATTTGCAGTTCAGAGGGGGTTCATTTGCAAAATAAAATAAAACTAAGAAAATAATCTGAGAGTTTGGTTATCAAGCTTTCATACTTCTTGTATTAAAAATAGTTTGTGTCGGTGAAGTATGCTATGAGTTTTGCATGATGTGAAGGGGGCAATACATTCTAAACAGTATGGACTTTGTAATACTTGAAACAGTTTTTGTAGTACTGTTGCAGTGGCTAACTAACATTGCTTTTTCAAATGTATTGCTAATACTGTAATTTGCCATAAGCCTTAACCTTCAAGAAAACCCTCCCTTTTAGAAACCAGAACTGGCAGGAGAGCATTTGTTATATTGTAGATAATGCTTTCATTTTCAGCTGTTCTCAAACCTCCATGAACAAAGAAAATATTCAATCCCAACCTTGGGAAACACTTGAGAACTCATGTTACCCATTCTGGTGTTTTTCATTTGCAATTTTTTTAACTTTTATTCAAAATGCAATGTTCTTTTCTGTGCTCACATATTATACGATGCTTTAATTCTTATGATGTAACTGGACAGATTGTTAATTCTAAACCAAACACTTTTATTTTGAAGTTCTTTCTTGTGCTAACTGTAAAAGTAAATGTTTTTTGTAGATTCCTTGTTTTCATAGGGGGACCCAACTTTATCAGAGTGGCTCTAGTAAATTGCCTTTAAATGATCTTTTGAAATAATAATAATAATAATAATAATAATAATAATAATAATAATAATAATAATAATAATAATAATAGTAGTAGTAGTAGTAGTAGCAGTAGCAGTAGTAGTAGTAGTAGTAGTAGTAGTAGTAGTAGTAGTAGTAATAGGAAGGGACCTTTGAGGTCTTCTAATTTATACCAATCCCAGGCAGCAAACCCTAGACAAAATGGTTGTCTAGTCTATTCTTAAAAACTTCCAGTGTTGGAGCATTCACAACTTCTGGAAGCAAGTTGTTCCACTGATTAATTGTTCTAACTGTTAGGAAATTTCTTGTTAGTACTAGGTTGCTTAGAATAGAATAGAATAGAATAGAATAGAATAGAATAGAATAGAATAGAATAGAATAGAATAGAATAGAATAGAATAGAATAGAATAGAATAGAATAGAATAGAATAGAATAGAATAGAATAGAATAACAGAGCTGGAAGGGACCTTGGAGGTCTTCTAGTCCAGGCCACCTGCTCAAGCAGGAGAACCTACACCATTTCAGACAAGTGACTGTCTAGTCTCTTCTTAAAAACCTCCAATGATGGAGTGCCCATGATTTCTGAAGGCAAACTGTTCCACTGGTTAATTGTCCTCACTGTCAGGACGTTTCTTCTTAATTCTAGGTTGCTTCTCTCTTTAGTCAGTTTCCATCCATTGCTCCTTGTCCTGCCTTCAGGTGGTTTGGAGAATAGCTTGACTCCCTCTTCTCTGTGGTAACTTATTGTGTTTGCTTATTGGAAAAAGTAAACTGAGGCAGAACCTAGGGCCAGATGTGGCCATCAAAACAGATTGCACAACTTCTAAGCTGCACAAATTTGGATTTATTATGAAGTCATATTCATGTCATAATTTTCATTCCACTGTAAAACAAAAATACAAGATTATCATGATCTACACACACACACACACACACACACACGTGCCCTATCAAAAGGGGGGAAAATTAAAACCAAATGTACTAAAATATTTGTTTCTATTAAAAACAAATGTAATAGGAGTAAATAGGAGCAAAAGGGAAGGCATTCGGCAAAATTCTGATCAAAAGGGATTGAGAGATGAAAATGAGCAAAATTTGGGAAGTTTAGTGCAGCATTATGCAGGGCATAAAAATTGTGCAGACTAGGTTTTTGTTCTTCAGCAGATACAAAATGAATGCAAAACAGGAATGAGAATAAATTGCATGTTCAGCAACTGGTTCAACACTGAAAAGGAAGATAAGGTATCTGTGAAAAGATTAGGTTGAAAAACATGGACTATTTTAACATTTTAAAACTATATTTAATTGTCAATGATATTTCTATAGACATAGAAAGTATAAGTTAATTGCCATAACTCAAGTGCTGCATCTCATAAGTAGTGAGAACTTTATATATACTTATCTAATGTAAAAGTAATAAACATACCGTAGATATGTTCAGTAATTGGAAATATTAACAGTCTACACTTTCAAGATATCACCTACCAGACTTTCTAACTCAATAGGACATATTAATATTCCAGTCCAGCAACTGATGTAAATAATATCCTTATCACTGCTTAGAAATACTGCAAATACAACCTCAGACTAAGAAGAAAGGTAGCATTTATTTCTGCCTCCATGGCATGATTCCTGTATGGTTTTAGATACGTTGGAAATTTTACTTCAGAGTTTCCTGAAAAGGCAGAGAATAGTGTAGGCAACTGTAGATTACCTAGCACTTATCAAGTCTGTTTAATTGTAGCAGATCTCCAGCAATTTTCTAAACAACATTTTTGAGAACAGAAAAACCTGGGAGGCAGCGGTGGGATTCAGCCGGTTCGCACCACTTCGGCAGAACCAGTAGCTATTTTTTTTTTTTGCCCAGGCCCAGAATGGACTTCTGGGAGCAGCATCCACACAGAGAACCAGTTGTTCACATATTTGAATCCCACCACTGCTGGGAGGTCTTCTATCTAGTCCAACCTCCTGCTCAAGCTGGAATCCTTATACCATTTCAGACAAATGGTTATCCAATCATTTCTTAAAAACCTCCAGTGTTGAAGCACCCACAACTTCTACAGGCAACTTGTTCCACTGCCTAATTGTTATAACTGTTAGGAAATTTCTCCTTAGTTCTAGGTTGGTTCTCTCCTTGATTAGTTTCCATTCGTGTTTTTTTTTTGTCCTGCTTTAGTTTACACAGCAAATCAGTTTGAGCAAAATTGCAGTGTTGTCTTCCAATATAGATAGCTAGATTTATTATACACTTAGAATGTATTGCAACATAATGACCTCATTCTAGGAAGTTTATATTGTATAACTTCTCATTGACTTGCAATGCCCATTTAAAATATTCTTCAAAAAGATATTGTACTAGAGGGTCAATAAAATATCTACCCTCTCTGAGCCCAGAGAAAAGAATCCAGATTTTAGAAAACGGTATCCGTGTTAGTGTTAGGACCCATTTCAACTAATCACCCAAGAAAGCAGAACTCTTGAAACAGGCATTGTCTCAAAAGGAAACTTTTATTAGGGACTAGTGATAATTAAGCAAGCAATATGCTCCCTCCTACCAAAGTCATAATGTCTGTTTGAAATCCAGTCAATTCACAGGTGGCCTGGTGGACGGCTGACTGGCATGCTAGGCGTGCATCTCAAGGTCTTCTCCAGCTTTCGTTTCCTTGTAACTGTCTTCTAGATAAGGAAATACATTCCATACTCAAAAGGAGGAGGCCAGACAAAGAAAGGAGAAAGTGAAAGATAACACTATGAATCCCCCATGCAGCCCCTCCCCCGTACAAGAATGCCAGGCCCCAAAAAGATAGAAGAAAGGAGAGAGCAGATGAGGAGTTTTGGGGTCTGACAGTTAGCCTGCTGTTTAGTGAAATCTATTAAGGAAGGCTGTTAAAACAGTCACATATTCCGTGAGAGCAAAATAATAATGAAGAGGAAGGACTGCATGAAAACACTGATGGATATGCTACCACAGTTTAAGAAGCAGCAGGTTTTTTTAAAATTATTGTGCAGCATCCTTCTTCAGTCCTTGAAAGGAAAAGAAATGTTATGCTTGATGGTAAATATTTAGGGACAAGTTGTTTTCAATAAGGAATAACTTGTTACTCATAAAAAGTGGTTAGTATATTTAGTTAGAGCTAGTCCTATTGTAACACTTTTATTTCAAGTAGATTAATGAATTGTTAAGACTTTTCAATGTCAAGGAAACCCCCTTGGAACTCCACATAATTTTATTTAAATTATGTTTATTATATAATGACAAGACTTTTACTTTTCCTGACTTCCAACTTTATCATTGAACATAAACTTCTATTTCCTATATAATATTTTATTGAAGATTTTAATTAAAATAGTAAAAGCAACTTCTATTTCTCTGTAGAATATAAGCACTCAGGTAAAAATCTCATTATGAGCATGGTTAGAAACTGACCTTTTTGACGTCATAAGCAAGAGCATAGCTCCGTTTTTAGCCACAGTTATACTGCATTTCCTACATTTAAGATTACAAGGCATATTTGAAAGATATCGTGTGGAATTAATCTTTATTCATTTAACCGATTTTCACTTAGAGATAAGCTCTATTTGAACATTCTAGATATTTTTTTCCCAAGTCATAGGCAAGTATTAGTGCTTTAGACTTGCTTCTTGCCAATCAGGTCCTTAAATTCTGAATTACCGCAAAAAATTAAATTGTTCTATATTCCATTCAATATTAAGTTGAATATTTAATATTCAATTAAAACATATACTGTATTACCCTTAAAAGTCACTCCAGATGCATTACCACATCTTAAAACTCCCAAATTTCTTACAGTATTAGAAATAGATTTTTTTTTAGAGGAAAGATTACCCAAAAGGGAGGTGTGATAGGGAAAAAAAGGAATCCTGCTTTATTGCCTGGTTTTGATTTAATGGCTATATGTTAGTTAATATGATTTTATAAAAATAAACACAGTTTAAACATGGAAAGTACCATGAGTGAGCGACTGTTACTCGTCCTAGCTTCTGCCAACCTAGCAATTCGAAAGCACATAAAAATGTAAGTAGAAAAATAGGGACCACTACGGTGGGAAGGTAACAGCATTCCGTGCGCCTTTGGCGTCTAGTCATGCTGGCCACATGACCACGGAGACGTCCTTGGACAAGCGCTGGCTCTTCAGCTTTGAAATGGAGATGAGCACTGGCCCCTAGAGTTGAAAATGACTAGCACGCATGTGCGGGGGAACCTTTACCTTTACCTTACCTCTGAATTATATACAAATCTAGAATTTATAACTATATCAAGAATTAGGGGTTTATCACACAGGGCAGGGAGCAAAAATATTATTCCCCAATACTGAAAAGACAGGTTTGGAGAGTTGTTCTTGTTTTTGTGGAATTCAAATGTACTAATTAGAACTATGATTAGAGGGGGAAAACTGCTGCCAAACAATGAACAGTTAGTGAAGACACAGGAAAAAAATAAGAAAGATTGGTATAATCTGTACATGTACAAGAAATTCTAATATATTTTAATGACTAAAAATGATCACAATGCAGTTTAAGGGAGGGAACTTGCTTTGTTTCCTCTATCAAGGTGATTTTGCTACTCTTTTCTGCAGGGAGGCTGGACCTACTTGATTAGTCTTCTGGCTACAGATGGACTCACTGGGATTCCAAGAAAAACTGGGGATTTTAACTGAGGTTCTACTGGATGGGCCTACTGAGACTTTGGCCACTGTCTGGAACAGAGAGGTGGTGGCTGTCTTGGATAGGATCATACTTGTGCAGTCTCTCTTGGCCCATCACTCCTGGGACTGCCCATAGTTTACAAGAGATTTGAAGGAGCTGAGAAGGGTCAGGAGATGTCTAGAGTGCTGTTGGAGACAGACAAGGGATGAAACTGATTGATCATGAGTTAGCACTGCCATTAAGGTCTACCTCATGGTAAAAATGGCAAAATTTCAATATTTCTCCATTCTTATTGCATCCACAGGGAATTGTCCAGAAGCCTTGTTTAGGGTAAACTGGATCCTCCTGGGTAAGAGGGATCTTCAGGGTCACACTAAGGAATTTTCAATGCATTTAGTGGATTAAATTGCTTGGATCTGTTCTCAGTAGGAGACTAAGCATGATGCAGATCCTTAGGAGATGCCTGGGGAGCAGACTTGTCCAATTAACTGGGAACAGTTTGATCCCATTGGATCCAATGAAGTGGACAGTGTCCTCAGAATTATAAACATGGCTATCCTATGAATTTGATCCATGCTTCTCTTAGTTATCCAGGAGTTGACATGTGGGTGGGTCTCAGCGACAAAGAATTCATCCTTGAGAGAGCAGATGTTCTTGGCATGATTTAAAGAGACACTGGTGTGTCCTCTTCTCAATAAGCTATCACTGAACACCATTATTCTGAATAATTTTCATCCACTCTCCATCCAAGGTGGTTAAATAGGTAGTTGCACTGAAGTGCTAGAGGAACCTGTATGAGACAGATTATCTGGACCCTTCCAGTCAGAATTCAGCCCTAGATATGAGACAGAAATAGCATTAGTTGCATTTTGGGATGACATCTCATGGGAGCAGGATGTAGGTAGTGCATCTAACTTGGCTCTTCTTAATCTCTAGGCAGCTTTCAGTACCATTGACCATGGTATCCTTTTGGGTTTGCTTTGGCAGCTGAGAGTGGGGGCATGGTTTTGTGCTGGTTTACCTCTTTTCTCTAAGACTATTCCCAGTCAGTGTTGATGGGGAGTGAGAAGTCCAGCCCACAGCCCCTGCTTTTTGGAGTCCCCTAGGGCTGGATGCTCTCTCTGCTCCTTTTTAACATCTACATGAAGCCACTGAGTGAGATCATCCTTCACCATGGAATAAGGTATCATCAGTATTGCATCCTGTTGTACATCTCTGGTGAACTAAATAATGCTGTGTATGGCATTTTCTATGCAAATGCAAGCAGATATTTTTTATCTTTTAGATGACTATTTATTTTCCCATACGCAAGCTTAGTTAACTAAGGATAGAAGCATGACATCACATTTCTCTCAAATGACTTGAAATATTTCAAGAACTGAAATCAGCACGATAAAATGACTACACATAAAACTGACATAAACATGTTTATGTATACCTATTATTGGTATCTAAAAAGCTATCTTTCTTTCACTCAAGTAACAAGACAGTAGCAATAAATAATATTTTACGGTATTACATATTCTGATGTGTACATTTTTAATTTCTATGGTATTTTACTGCATTATTTTGAATTTACAAGCTATCAATCTATTATCAACAAATGTAACCTATTAATGAACTATTAGTGTATAATATAGTGTTAGCCTGTTAATTAGCACTAGATAAAATTATTGGTAGAAAGAAGTGGTAATAGACTAAATGTTTGAAAAAGAACAGGCAAGCTCCCTCTGTGCCTTTCACCTAAAACTGACAAGGTTCTTATTCTCCCAAGCTTTTCTTTATCATTTGTCTGCTTTATATAATTAAATTAGTTTATATGTTATTTCACTTGTTATAATTAGTGTCTATTATTCTATAGTAAAAATATAGAGCAGATTGCAAATGCTGAAAATTCATAAATGAATAGCCTGTTAGTATCCACACAACAAATGTAGTATGTCTGTCAAATGATTGATTGCTTGAAAAAATGCCATTCTCCAGGGCTATCCATTGCTGGATTAATCATATCTCAGGACAACATGTCAGAGAATATCAAGTGAGTGATTTAATCAGAAATAGCTTTGCAATTGTAGAATTGCTTTCCAGCTGGCGAGAACATGGCCTCAGCACATAAAGATATTAAATGGATTTTAAAGACCCATTTAACTCAGGGGGTGGGGATTCCCTCTGGGTTTTATATGATGCTGATTTGACAGCATTGTAGAATATTCTTTATAATATACAGATTTATAATATTTAAAACCATGGTACTACTCTAAATCATTTGTGGAGATAACCCAGAGCTCGTTACATGATTCACTAAATCTGCATAATACTTTAATATTAAATTCACCTTAGAATGATTACTCATAACCTACCTCATGGATATGAGCATGATATATTTCTTATCTCTTTTCAGTCTTTTGTATGTATAGCATCTTCCTCTCCAGTTATGTCTAATGAATTTATCTTCATATTTCAGGCAGGAACAGCGGCAGAGATTAATCAACACAATAGTTGTGGTAGAAATAAAGCAACCTTCTTAAGAGGTCACTGCTGGAATGCCTTAATTATAGAAAAGTCATCATTTTTCTATTGTCAGCAAAATTTATCGTATCCTTGGTGTACTAAAAATTCTATGAACTGCCTTCCAAATATTTTTTAGTAAATATGTTAAGTGCAATGTTACCCAGACTACTTATCTTGACATATTCTTGAAAATTTTCTATTTCTCTTCTCCTAGATTTTTCTACTGAAGACTTATTAATATTTGTATGGGATGATTTTTTGTCCATTTGTACAGGATTGGCCACCTTATTGGGTAATGAAGTATTGATTCAGGCTCCGTTTTCTACTAAACATTGCAAAATCTAATTCTTAGGTCTAACCAGTATGCAGGAATCTTTAAATAAACACTGAATTAAATTGTTATCCACCAGTTCTTCAGCCAGGTGACACTATAGTGTCACACATCCTGATTGGTGATCTTTATGCTACTGCAAGGATTGTTCCAGAAAACAGTGCTATCCTTATCTATCCTTTAGAGGGCATATGGATCCCCTAGTTTTGTTTCCCTTCCCTTTACTAACTAAGGAAGAATAATGACCAATTACTTTTCATAAGGGACATAGTTGAGCCTAGGGAAGGAGGCAAATTTTGATAGCTAGATTAATGAATTTAGCCTTCTGTCAAAATTCACTCTGATTTTATGCAAGTGTTTGAGTATGTTCAAAGTGTGTTCAGTTGAGTATGTCCAGCTGATACATGGGCTTTTTTTGCACATGTGCTTAGAGTTAGTCCATAAGAACCCTAAACCCTTAAGAACAGCAAGCGTTGAAGATTTGTGCCATGAAGCAACAGAAAGGTAGCTTCAATGGGACACCATTCAACTATGTTTCTGATAATTGTGACATTTAGTTTAGAATAAATAAAGTAGACATGTGTTACACAAGTGCTAAGTCATCCCATCCATTAGTATTTCTACGTATTTCAACGGAATATGCTGTATCCCATGATTTTGAGGCAATGCTCCCATTACTTTACCTTCAAATTTCATTGGTTTTTAACTCCATGACACTCTTTGCCCAGGTGCACCTGGGGGTTCTAAATGACGTCCTTTACGCACTTTGCACATCTTTTTTTCATAACAGTAAAGAGTCTTATATACTGTACACAATGACACTATGAGCTAGACTGTTTGAGGTATATACTCTCAGAAGGATGACTATAGATGGACAGTTCATAGAAGATGACTCACATAAAATACATGCACTAGGAAAAGAATTGGAAGCTTCTATAGTGTGTCTGCCAAGAAAATCAAATGGAGATTCACAAGTAAGATAACATTGATATAATATTGGAATATGCACTCTTCCTGTCTTGGAAAGTATCCAATAAGCTGCAGGGGAAAAATAAAGGACAGATATGAATAGCACTGGTACTTATGATGTGGCTGAGTTTTAGACAACAGGATGTGTGGTTGCTCATAGAGAGATAACAAAATATAAATAATAATGGTACATACTGTAGAACAGGGCTTTTTTTCTCATAGAACGCTCAGAATGGAGTTCCGGCACCTTTTTTGGATGGAACCTTGTAGGGTAGGCAAGGCAGGTTGTATAACATGTGTGAGTTCCGGCACCTTTTTATTTTACAAAAAAAGCACTGCTGTAGAATATCAGAATCATGGAAAATGTGATATTGTTTGATCAGAAAAACCAAGTTTAAAACTTGCATTGTAGAAATCTTGAACTGAAATGGGTTAGAACAGGCCCTTTCACATCATTTCATTTTCATTTCATTTCATTTATTAAATTTATATACCGCCCTTCTCCCGAAGGACTCAGGGCGGTGAACAGGGCATATATAAATAGAAAATACAAAAATTAAAAAAGAATTAAATAATTGCCCAGATAAAACAGTAACAATATAAAACCCATTAAAAAACCCTAACATTCCCCCATCAGGCCAGGCCAGCTTGTTCAAATAAATGGGTCTTCAGACCGCGCCGGAAGGAGCGAAGGTCCGGTGCCGTCCGGAGCTCAACCGGCAGTTGGTTCCATAAAGCCGGAGCGCCCACAGAGAAGGCCCTCCCCCTGGGGGCCACCAGCCGGCATTCTCTGACTGGAGGCACCCTGAGGAGGCCCTCTCTGTGGGAACGCACAGGGCGGAGGGAAGTTGACGCCGGCAGCAGGTGGTCCCCGAGGTATCCCGGACCCATGCCATGTAAGGACTTAAAGACCATAACCAAAACCTTGAATCTCACCCGGAAGACAACTGGTAACCAATGCAGCTCGCGGAGCAAAGGTGTAACATGGGAGTACCGGGAAACTCCCAAGACAACTCTCGCGGCCACATTCTGTACCAGTTGGAGCCTCCGAGTGGTCTTCAAGGGAAGCCCCATGTATAGAGCATTGCAGTAGTCCAGGCGAGAGGTCACGAGCACATGAATGACCGTACACAGGGCATCCCAGTCCAGATAGGGCCGCAACTGGCGCACCAGGCGAACCTGGGCAAAAGCCCCCCTAGTCACGGCTACTATATGATCTTCCAGGGTAAGCCGTGAATCTAGGAGGACTCCCAAGTTGTGAGCCCTATCCACGGGGGGTAAAAACTCATCCCCCATAGAAAGAGGTGGAACATTTTGAATGTCCCAGGATGCCGGAATGCACATCAGGGTTGAGCTGAAGTCTGTTCCTCCCCATCCAGACCCGAACCGCCTCCAGGCAACGGGACATCACATCGAGGGCATCACTGGAGTGGTTTGGGGTCAAAATGAAAAGCTGGGTATCATCAGCGTACTGATGATACCCAACTCCAAAACCACGAATGATCTCACCCAGCGGTTTCATGTAGATGTTAAACAGGAGAGGCGAGAGGACCGACCCCTGAGGAACTCCACAAACGAGAGCCCTTGGGGTCGACCTCTGCCCTCCTGCCAACACCGACTGCGAGCATCCCAGGAGATAGGAGGAGAACCACTGAAGAACTGTGCCTCCCACTCCCAATCCCCTGAGACGCCGCAGCAGGGTACCATGGTCGATGGTATCGAAAGCCGCCGAGAGGTCTAATAGGACTAGGACAGAGGAATGTCCCCTGTCCCGAGCCCTCCAGAGATCATTCACCAGAGCGACCAATGCCGTCTCCGTGCTGTACCCGGGCCTGAAGCCCAATTGGGACGGGTCTAGATAATCCGCTTCATCCAGAACCAGGGGGAGCTGATGCACCACCACACTCTCAACAACCTTCGCAAGAAAGCGAAGGTTGGAGACCGGATGAAAGTTATTCAACACAGCTGGGTCCAGGGCAGGCTTCTTGAGGAGAGGTCTCACCACCGCCTCCTTCAAGATGGCGGAGAAATTACCCTCACTCAAAGAAGCAGATATAACTGCCTGGAACCAGCCTCGTGTCCTCTCCCGAGCTGCATAGACCAGCCAAGAAGGGCACGGGTCGATTAAACATGTGGTGGAGCTCAATCTCCCCATAATCCTGTCCACTTCCTCAGGGGTCACAGAATCAAACTCCTCCCAGATAACATCGACAAGACCACCCGTGTCCTGATTGTCGGACTCTGCCCAGTTGGAGTCCAAACCGGTCCGAATCCGAGTGATTTTATCCAACAGATGTTGACCAAACTCCTCGGCACGACCCTGCAAGGGTTCCTCCCTCACCTCCTGATTAAGGAGGGAGCGGGTCACCCTAAACAGGGTGGCCGGGCGATTATCTGTGGACGTGATGAGGGCAGAGAAGTAATTACACCTCGCCGCCCTCATCGCTGCGAGATAAGACCTAATATAGGTTCTTAGTCGCAATCGGTCGGATTCGGATCGGCTGGACCTCCAACAGCTCTCTAGGCCCCGTTTCCGATGCTTCATCTCCCGGAGCTCTGCAGAGAACCATGGAGCTTGTTGGGATCTGCACCAGGTCAGGGGCCGCAAGGGTACAACTCGGTCAAGTGCCTCAGGGGCCGCCCTTTCCCAGGCTTCCACTAGGGCATCCGCCGAGTTGTGAGTAACGGAGGCAGGTGGGGACCCCAGCGCTGCCTGGAACCTATCAGGATCCATTAAGCGCCTGGTGCGGTACCATCTAGTTGGCTCCGTACCCCCACGGCGGGGGGTGGAAAGACGGAAGACCAGCCGCAAGAGGTAATGATCGGTCCATGACAGGGGCATAATAAATGGAGAGCCCCCACCAAGATCATCAAACCACCATCCAGATAAGAAAACCAGGTCAAGGGTGTGGCCTCCCTCATGAGTTGGTTCAGAAATTACCTGTGTCAGGTCCATGGCCGTCATGGAAGCCATGAACTCCCGAGCTAACTCAGATGAACCTCCCAGGGATGGTAGATTGAAGTCACCCAAAACTATGAGTTTGGGGAACTCAATCACCAACCCAGAGAGGACATCGAGTAGCTCAGGCAGGGCTGCCGCTGCGCGACTAGGCGAAAAGTACACCAGCAGCAAGCCCAACTGCGCCCCCGGACCAAATCTCAAAAAGAGAGACTCACACCTGACTATCTGAGGAACAGTGGTCTCCCGCGGACATAAGGTCTCCCTGATAGCTACTGTCACTCCCCCGCCCCTACCTTGAGCCCGGGGCCTGTGTAGCACCCGGAAACCTGGTGGGCAGAGATCGACCAAAGGGACCCCACCCTCTGGACCCAACCAAGTCTCCGTGATGCAAGCCAGGTCCACATGCTCACCCTCAACTAAGTCCTGAACAAGGGGAGCTTTATTAACCACGGACCTGGCATTCAGGTACACCAGCCGGAGCTCAGGAGGCTGCGCATCCTCGCTCCCGGGACCTCGGGGAAGAAACAGAGGGTCGGAGCGCCTCACCGCTTGTAAGTAGCGGAGACGGCCCCCCTGATAACGATACGGCCCTCTGTTCATGCACCTGCTGCCATTCCCCAACGTCGTGGGAATCAGTAGTCCCACGACCCGCTCCCGAGCCCTGGAGGCAACCACACCCCGCTCTCCCCCCACGCGATCAGACCCAGGCCTGGCCTGAGCCACGGTTGATTGACCACCCCCCATAGCCAAACAACCACCACCCACTCCCGCCCCTCTCCCTAACCCCATAAAAATTTTTACTAAAAAGTTAACCAGGGGCCTCCTATTAAATTTATATTGAAGGCCCCTGCCCCTACCCAGCCATCTCTCAGGGTCCCAATAATCGGGCCCTTCATCGAGACTGGAGGTGGCAAAAAAGGCGGATCGCACCCAGGAGAGTGGGGCACCCCTGAGGGCAAACAATTCCGTGCTGGTATATCGATACATACAAGTCCAGGAGAGTCCAGGAAAGGCAGTCCCATAATTGATAAGTTCGATAGAAGGATCGAGACATAGGGAGTGAATATCTGGACCGTCACCCAACTTCACTGCCACTCAGTTGTGTGCCCCCAGGAACAGGCCACATCAGTGGAGGACAATATATTCTACTGCAAATATGAGTCACATAGAGGAAATGAAGTAGCCATTATTACTAACCAAAGGGTATAAAAATCAGTCCTCAAATACAATTTTAAAAATTACAGAATGTTTTTAATTTGAATCTAATGAAAGTTAAACAATATTATGGTAATCCAAATCTATACTGGAAACTTTATCTGACAAACAGAGAAACAGAGAAAACAAATGTAACTGAATTTCCCCAAAAGCAAGAAGAAACAGAGGCTTAAGTCTAACTAAACTGAGGATAACAATTAAACTGGAAAGGATAAAAATATAAGAAAGTTAAATAAATGAAGGGAAAGTTTCATTCATAGGTGAGCACGACAAAAAAGATAAAAGGTAAAGATTTGCTAGAGAAATAAGATACAAAGAAGATCCTGATGTGTCCGGGACCAACTCATCCTTCTTTAAACTAACATCTGGAGAGGTGTCTGGAGAAGGACATCATCATCATCATCACAATTTATATAAGATATTACAAATTTTCAGTGACTTAACCACATTGGATGTGACTCTAAAGAATGGCAAGGCTGAGATATTGATAAAAGAGCTTGTCTAATTTGCCTATTTCTTCTCAGTGTCCTTTCCCTTTTGCTTATCGGTTAGGAGTTCATTTCTGGATGATTGAGGAATAACAATTGAAGTAAAATTGCATACTATAATAACAGTGCTGTACAAGAAATAAGTTCACCCATCCTGAATAGCTTTTTCCCAGATCAAGGAAGAAGATATGATTTAATCCTCATATCCACCAAACAATGGTATATTTATATATTTGTCAGTAATTGTTTTTTCTATAACATATCTTCATGACATTGTTTTACTGATCACCAACAGTTTAATGTAAGTTTTAACTCTCCTGATTTTTCTTCTCCTGATTTAGCTTATGTCATGGACATGAGTTATTAGTGATGTTGCTGATAATGTGATCAGTGGCTCAGATCTGTTCAGCTCCTCTGCAAGATTTTAGGTTCCTCTCTGGCTACTGGGCACAGACTTCCATGGCCATTTTGATGTAGGAGTCAAGAGGGTCAGAACTCTAGTTTCTGCAGAGACATCTCCCTGAAAAATACTCTGCTTTTCTCTCTCATGCATTCTCTCCCCTTCTCTATTTTATCCAAAATGCAGATTCTCAAATCAAATAGATGCATATTTTACTTATCCTTATATAATAATTGTAGCATTAAAAATCCTCAAAACTACATCCTGCCCTATGCAACATGTCAAGGTAGAAAATTAAGTCTACACATTATAATAAGAAAGAAAAAAACTCCGTAGTATACAGTGTACCAGAAAACATGCCAAATGTTGCCTTTACAGTGGGAGGGTGAGAGGAAATTAATTGCTGGTCCATTTCTCAAAGAGGTTTTTATGATACTCACTGTCGCTATTCTGCACATAAAGTGGGCAAAATATGTTATGACTGGAGCCCTGCATAGATTGCATAATGTGCATATAAGTGAAAAAGCAGTTCAGGTACCAATATGATCCTTGTAATTGTATCTTCTCTACTGCCAGTTATCATTAAAACATTCTAGTGTTTAAACTTTTGAGGGTACATGCAATATTTTCTAAAGTGACTATCTGATGACAGTGAGACATGTTATCTCTGTAGGGGTATATTTGTACCCTCTTCAATCAGGAGTGGTCAGCTCCTCTTTACTTTTTTCCCGTGAGTTCCTTATGCACATTTAATGTACAAATACAAGACATTTTTTTTACATTCATCTTCTTCCACTTCAAAGTGTAATGTTGAATGGAAGAGGAACTTGTATTATATTGTTAATAAGTCACAAAGGCAGGGAAGCAGAAACTAGAGCACAGATCTGCTTACTCATCTTGAATAATGGTAAAAGTAATTTGGAATATATTTTTTCTTGTCGGTGTGATTTTTTTTTGTCTTTTGTTTTGTTCTGCTTTTGTTTTATATGCACATATTTGATTCTGTAAGTCAGAAATGTTGCTCTTAGATGTACATCATAAGAATAATTTTATTTATTCATTTGGTACTAGAAATGACATAAATTATCAGAACCTAAAAATAAAAGCTGGAACATGTGCATTTTCCTATGTATATGACTGATAAAGATGGGGATACAAAATTTCTGGTTCTTGAAAAAAATTTTTTAAAACTCGTATTACAATAAAACGTAAACATACTGTAATGTTCATTTGGATTTGTAATGGCCCAATTTTATATATATATACACATACACATACATATACATACATACACACACATACACACACAAATATACAGGTGAAACTTGAAAAATTAGAATATCGTGCAAAAGTTCATTTATTTCAGTAATGCAACTTAAAAGGGGAAACTAATATATGAGATAGACTCATTACATGCAAAGCAAGATAGTTCAAGCCGTGATTTGTCATAATTGTGATGATTATGGCGTACAGCTCATGAAAACCCCAAATCCACAATCTCAGTACATTAGAATATTGTGAAAAGGTGCAATATTCTAGGCTCAAAGTGTCCCACTCTAATCAGCTAATTAAGCCATAACACCTGCAAAAGGTTCCTGAGCCTTTAAATGGTCTCTCAGTCTGGTTCAGCAGGAATCACAATCATGGGGAAGACTGCTGACCTGACAGTTGTGCAGAAAACCATCACTGACACCCTCCATAAGGAGGGAAAGCCTCAAAAGGTAATTGCAAAAGAAGTTGGATGTTCCCAAAGTGCTGTATCAAAGCACATTAATAGAAAGTTATGTGGAAGGGAAAAGTGTGGAAGAAAAAGGGGCACAAGCATCAGGGCTGACCGCAGCCTGGAGAGGATTGCCAGGAAAAGGCCATTCAAAAGTGTTGGGGACTTTCACAAGGAGTGGACTGAGGCTGGAGTCAGTGCATCAAGAGCCACCACACACAGATGGATCCTGGACATGGGCTTCAAATGTCGTATTCCTCTTGTCAAGCCACTCCTGAACAACAAACAATGTCAGAAGCGTCTTACCTGGGCTAAAGAAAAACTGAGCTGGTCTGTTGCTCAGTGGTCCAAAGTCCTCTTTTCTGATGAGAGCAACTTTTGCATCTCATTTGGAAACCAAGGACCCAGAGTCTGGAGGAAGAATGGAGGGGCACACACTGCAAGATGCTTGAAGTCCAGTGTGAAGTTTCCACAGTCTGTGTTGATTTGGGGAGCCATGTCATCTGCTGGTGTTGGTCCACTGTGCTTCATTAAGTCCAGGGTCCACTGTGCTTCATTAAGTCCAGAGAGATGGGCGTCCTACATCTCATGGGTGGAAAACTACATACGAGCCAACCAAGTCGCCAAAGATGGACAGAAGGCTGCAACACTTCTCTGTGTCTGTGGGCCTACAACATTTGATATCTCCAAGAACTTGGTTGCACTGGTGCAGCTGGAGTCCATCACTTACGGGGACCTGAAAAAATGGCTCAGCGACCATTTTCAAGCTGTCAGTGATAGCATGGAGGCATGTCTTTGAACAGCATGAACAACAACCTGGTGAGATGGCCACAGACTTCATTGCAGCATTGAGGCAGGCGTCTCATCTTTGTCAATTGCCTGACTTGGAAGAAAGACTGCAAAACCACCTTGTATGTGGACTCAGGAGCTGACAGCTCCAACAAAAACTTTTCGTGAAGGAGACTCTCTTGCTCCAGGAAGCCTTGAAAGAGGTCATGGTGGACGAAGCCACTGGCAGGGCCATGAAAGTGTTGCGGCCCGCCAAAAGCACACCGCACATGGAAGCCATCCACCACGAGGACGCCAAGCAATGGGAAAACATCGACTCTGACCACCAAGTCAACAGGATTCAACGGCACCAAGACAAAGGACCAAGACCCCCTGACAAGGCAGTTCCCTTCCTTTGATGTTTGGGCTGTGGAGGCTGCCATCAATGAGCAGATTGCCATTTCATAACAGCCACGTGCCAGGTGTGTGGGAAACCAGGCCACATAGCCACCATCTGTAGAGGTCACCAGAAGGACCACAAACCAGATGAGCCATTCAGGAGAAGTACCGGGGGCCCAGGGGAACACCAAGTAGGGTTCCGCTCCAGTCGCAGGAGTGTCTGCCGCACGGGAGCTCGCCACCCCCTTAAACATAAATTTCGACCTCAAGTCAAGCTGCAAAGCATTCCTTGCAGGATGGAACTGGACACTGGTTCAGCTGTGTCTATTATTTCCCTTGGAACCTTCCTGCACGTTTGCAGCTGCAGCAACAGAGGGACCAAACTTTGGCTGTCTGATATTATTTTAACTGACTTCCAGAATTCCTGGGTGGCCGTCAAAGAAGAGGCCACTTTGGCCATTAAGTTCAAGGGGTTTTCAGGGGCACTCGATGTGATTGTGGTGGAAGGCTAGCGAATGAGTCTTATAGGGCTTGATTGATTTGATGCATTTGGCATACAAATAACCAGAATTCACCAGACACAAGTGACCAATTTGGTGTCAGTCTGTGAGGAATTCGCAGATGTTTTCAGTTCAAGCCTGGGAGAGTACAAGGGCCCTCCAATAGCCGTTAAACTTGACCCCTCGGTAGCACCAATTCAGGTTAAGCCCCGTTGTGTGCCTTTTGCTCTTGTTTATTTTTTAATAACTAATCTTATCTAATAATGTTTCAATTGACTTATTTACAATTTACATACTTTGTGTTATAGTCACATTATGCCCTTGAAACCACAAATAGCAGCTCTTTGGAAACAATAGAAAATGGAAAATTAGACCACATAACTGCACAGATTCTGCTGCATTGCAGGAAATTCAACTTCTAACATTATTTATAATATAGTTGGTTTCTAATTACAAAATCAACCATAACAGGAACTCTGGGACTATTTAGCTGCAGTAACAAACAAAGTCATTTACATAATATCTAGAATCTTTGCAGTTAATGTATAAAACATAGCATACAAAAAGGGGAAACGCAATGGCTATGGAATCAACTAACAGTATCTCCCACATCATAAAATTATGCTAGGTAAGCCTAGATGTATTTTATTTACATTCAGAAGAAATGAATGATTAATAAATATTTATCAGTCCACTGAAATTAAGGGAACCGGAGTTTAAATATTTTACAAAAGTCTCTATGAGTTTTAAAATCTTTTGTTCAATACTGAACTGCAAAAGCTTTGTTATCTTTAAAAGCAACTGTTGTAGTTGTGAATTATAAAGTATTTTATATTAATTTTAGTAGCCTTCTCAGTACATAATTAAACAAACTTACATAGTATAAAGGTAAAGGTACAGGTTCCCCCGCACATGCGTGCTAGTCGTTTCCGACTCTAGGGGCTGGTGCTCATCTCCGTTTCAAAGCTGAAGAGCCAGCACTTGTCTGAAGACGCCTCTGTGGTCATGTGGCCGGCATGACTAGACACCAAAAGCACACGGAACGCTATTACCTTCCCACTGTAGTGGTCCCTATTTTTCTACTTGCATTTTTATGTGCTTTTGAACTGCTAGGTTGGCAGAAGCTGGGACGAGTAACAGGCACTCACTCTGCTACGCGGCACTCGGGATTCGACCCGCCAAACTGCCGACCTTACATAGTATAGGAGAGTCCTATTTCAGTCGTGCATCTCCTGGCTACCTATAGTGGGTGGGAATATGATTGAAAGTCATAAAGGGGAGTGTGAGCTTTTCTTCCATCTGTTTAATTTTCCCAAGAAAACTAACTAAAATTATTATATTATTGTTGT
Organism: Vipera ursinii; assembly: GCF_947247035.1. Taxonomy (NCBI): domain Eukaryota; kingdom Metazoa; phylum Chordata; class Lepidosauria; order Squamata; family Viperidae; genus Vipera; species Vipera ursinii. The sequence continues at coordinate 65,448,398 of NC_139514.1, forward strand.
TGTTTTTATTATTATTATTATTATTATTATTATTATTATTATTATTATTATTATTATTATTATTATTAAAAAGTCAATGTTTGGGGCAAGAATGGCAGATAGAAGGTTGGGATTATGCTGTTTGTATATTGCTATTTTTGATAATTTAGGCTTTAGCAATAATTTTATTTTTTTAAAAAAATAAATAAATACAGAGTGCATGTTTAGTATGCAGAAGGCACCAAACTCAATTCCTGGCAACTCCAAGTAGGACTGAGAAAATTCACTTGAAACCTGGCTGACGTAAATACATAAATATATTTGTCTTCTGCAAACTGTAGATTGTCTATGCATATTTGGCTTCTGTGTGATTAACCACTTTTCTACCAGTATCCGGTTAGATTTCAGTTGCTATAGGTTCTTGAATGAGGGGCCAGCACTCTGGACGGTGTACAAGTACAATATTTAAAAAAACAGAAAACAGAAAAACAACAACAGAAAAACAGCATATAAAATTTAAAAAGAGGCCAGGATGATTAAAAATCAATGTTAAAAAATAATTTAAAGGGGGAGGACTTTTGGTGTGCTTATCAGCCCCACAATTGCATAATGTTGAAGTCAAATGCCCTTTTTTGAGATATAATAAATTCAGAGCAAACATGATTCCATGTCAAGACTAGTGGAAAAATGCTATTAGCAACTTCAACAACTAGACTTTTTTTTAGTAACTTATCCAACTGATAATTGCAGCAGAGTAAAGCATTATCTCCTAAAATAAAGGTGTTTAGAAGTTGCCGGGGGGGGGGGGAGTTACAGGATTTTTTTTACTTTCATTAGTTGTGTCTCTTTATAGCCTTTTTATTGAATTAAAAGATGTAGTTCAATTGGCTTGACTTATAACCTGATGTGAGATCAGAACTGAATATAGGAGATTACTTACACCTTTGCTACGTTACATTAGTTTCAAGTAGAGTTGTTGTGATTTCAAGCTTTTCCTGTTTTTCCTGCCCTACTGAAGTCTCCTTGAGTCAGGCAAAACCTAGCATGCAGGGTTATGCAGAATTTATTGATTCAAAGAAAATAATATTTTAACAGCTGCAAATTTTATGTTTTCTAATATTCATTATTTCTGTTCTCAAATGTTTTGGAGATCCTATTTTACAAACATATGAATTGCAAAACATTTCATGCTATGAATTGGTGTGTACATATATTTTACAAAGATGCCTATGTACATAGCCTCCCTATTGTGTTAACTGGCAGGATGAGAAAACTGCAATGGTAAATAATATTAATAAATATGAAAACTATCTGCATCAAATTATTCAGATGCTATTCAGGTAGAAAATCATACCTTTGAGTCATTTTTTTTCCAAATAGTTTCTTTTTTTGCCAAATCATATTAGACATTTGCTCCCATTTTAAATAAAAATTGCTTGGATCCAAAATGTTTGGATCTTGTTTCTCCTGCAGTGGACTCAGAGCTTTTTTAAGTTCCAATCATGTAGAACAGGGGTGTCAAACTGCCAGCCCATGGGCTGAACGCATCATCCGAAAGCCGTGCCCACCCCATTGCCGGCAATGGCAAAACCGTCCCAATACGTTGCGCAACGTCACGTGACGCCGCAAGTTTGACATGTTTGGTGCAGAATGTTACTTTTGCTTTAATTATCACTCTACTGGGCTTTCTTCTTTTATTACTTCTTTTTTTAAAATGGAGAATTGTTTTATGTTTCAGATTCAGATATTGTGCCCCTTTTGTTTGATCTGATAAATCTTCACCTTCTCTAAAGAGCTTAAATGTGGCTATTCACTGCTCCAGTTCTTTATACTTTTTCTTCACGTACCATTATAAACTGTGCATGTACTGCAAATATAGCGATGATGATGATGATGATGATGATGATGATGAATCGGAGAGAACAGACATGCAGAAGCAGGGCTCTCTTGAATAATTTAATTAAAACCTAAAAAAAAAATCTAAACACACACAGAATTGCAACCGCAGGGAAAGACTGGACTTGGAGAGAATAGAAATCTTGGAAATGAAAGATTTATTCTGGTGAGTTCTGCTAGGTAGCGTGATCAGACTGCAGTTGCTTTGTTCCTTTGTTCTCATGATGACACTGAGAAAAATACCAGCACTGAGAAGGTTTTTCAGCACTGAGAAAAAATTCTTTATATAGACTGAACTGTTTTCTTTAATATTAATTCTATAGTTCTTTTTACCATTAACAGAGAGTATTTACACAGACACAATTGTAAAATGAATTACATAAAGATCTGTTTGAATTAGTTTTTTTCCCCCTCTCTCTTTCTCTAATGAATTAAGTTCAGATCTGTTTGCAAGGGTGTTTTTTTCTTTTTCTCTCTGCATTTTTATAAGAATTTTTAAGGATTCTAGTCTTTACTAACTAAATAATCATGAATGAATTGCATACAGGTTTTTAAATATATTGAATGATTCTGAGAAAACTGAGTGATTATTTTAAAAAGTTTTTTAAAAAAATCTCTGAATTCCTTTTTTTAAAAAAAATCTTTTTTCAAATTTTTAAATTTCTTTTTTTAATTTTTCAATTCTTTTTTAAATTTTTAAATCTTTTTCAACTTTTAAATATACATTTTAATTTTAAATTCTTTTTTCAATTTTTAAATCTTTTTCCATTTCAATATTTTTTTTCAATTTTTTTCCCCTCTCCCTGGAAGAAAAGAGCATTCATCAATAGTTTCTAAAAAAGAGTCAGAACCCAGCATTCCTGAAATTGGAAAAAAAGTATCCCAGACTTCCCTGGGGGGAAAAAAAGGCAAATATTGGTGATAGGAGCTTCAACAGAAACTATAGACTACAGACCATGCAATCAATCTAGAGAGGTATATGTTCTCCTTAGAGCAAAAATCAAAGTTGTAACTGAATATCTTATTAAAATAATCAACCCCAAAGATTATTACCCCTTACTTTTCCTATGCATGGGGACCAATGACACAACAATAAACCTGAAAACAATAACAAGAGATTATGAACAGCAAAGGAAGAAAGTTAAAGATCTAGGAGCACAAGTGGTGTTTTCATTCATCCTTACAACAAAAGGCCAACATCCAATGAGGGAGCAAAGGATTTTAGAAATAAACCACTGGCTTAAAAACTGGTGCCGTCAATGGAACTTTGGCTTCCTAGACCATGGTCTGCATTACCTACATAAAGGTCTACTGGCAAGAGATGGAGTGAACCTCACAAGAACTGGAAAGAATATATACGGAAAACAACTGGCTCATCTGGCTTTAAACTAAAATTGAAGGGGGAGGGGGCAATCTTCATAACTTTTAAAACCTAATTCCAACAAAACCACTAGATAACCAATCAGATAAGGAGGTAGGATCTTAATACACTGGAATAATACAAAATATCAACTGGACTCAGTTTGAAAGGCACAAGACTTTGATGAAATAAATTAAGCATTCCTAAATGAAAGTACAACATCAACAAGAGGGGAGAAAAGACCAGAAACAGACAGAAGAAACAATTGGGGAAGCAACTATACAAACAGAAGAACAGAAAGAGAAGCCTGACCAAAAGAATGAGGGAATGGGAAGAGAACAGAGGACTACAAGATCCACAAAACCTAAATATAAGTAATTAAAATGGAGAAAGAAAGGATTTTTTTCAGTGAATATAAATGGACTAAATTCCCATTCAAAAAGAAATAAAATTTTCAGAAAATTACAGAAACTAAATATAGATATAATTTGTTTGCAAGAGACACACATAAAAAGACAATAATACAAATTGTTGGAATACCCAAAAATTGGGAAACTTTATCATGCATCCCTGCAACAGAAAAAAGTAGCTGTATATATCAAAGGGACAATAGATTCTAAAATGATTTATTCAGATGAAGAAGGAAGAATTGTGATGGTAGAAATATTTTTACATCAAAAACAAACACTGTTGGTAATAAACACAAAGAATTCTATCAAAATCTCCATAGAAAAATAACAGAAATGGAGTATCAAAATATTTGTTTAGTAGGTGATTTCAATGCAATAGTAGAGGGGACATTAGATTATAAAAGTAGCAAAACAGGAAAAGTGGAAGAAAATGACTGCCTAAGGCTTTTTTTTTAATATGATAGAGGAAATTGGGGTACAAGATGTTTGGAGGGAAACTAATCCAGAAAACTACAATACATATTTTATTCAAACAGTCATAAATCCTGGTGCAGAATTGATATGATTTGGATGACACCTGAATTAAGGACAATTATGGAGGAGATTGAGATAGAATTAGGTATATGGGCAGACCACAACCCTTTAAAAATGACATGGAAAGGAATAAAAAAAATAAGATGGACTTTGAATCAATCTATATTAAAAGAAAAAGAATTTATAGAATTAGCAACAAAATAAATGGAGTTTTTCTTTAAAGAAAACAAAAAAGAAGATACAACACTACAAAATGTATGGAATACAGTTGAAGCATATTTTAGAGGTATGGTATAACATATATGGCAAAAAACAAAAACAAAGAAAAAAGACAACAATATATATATTGTTAAGGGAAGAATTTGAAAAATTAGAGTTAGAAATACAAATAAATCCACAAAAGAAAATACTGAAAAGACAAATGGAAACAATAAAACATAAATTAAATTTGATGGAATCAGAAAAATTGACACAGCAAATTAAAAGAGCAAAACAAAATTTCTTTGAAAATGCAAATAAACCAGGAAGTTGGTTCGCTTAAAAACTTAAAAAACAGAAGGAGGAAAAAATTGATAAATAACTTAGTAAAGGAAATAAAAAAGATAATTAAAGAATATTATAAGAAATTGTATAATATAGAAGAAATTTCATAGGAGAAAACAGTTCAATATCTGGAAGAAAATAATTTACCAAAAATTTCAGAAAAATTTAAAACTATGTTAGAGGAAAAAATAACAATGATGGAACTAACAGAGGGTATAAGAAGACAAAAAAATGAGAAAACATTGGGACCAGATGGGCTACTGGCAGAGTTATATAAATGTCTACAAGATACATTAAGTGTACCATTGAAGGATGTATGTAATGAACTTTTGTTGGAGGCTAAACTCCCAAATACATGGACAGAAGCAAATATTACTTTAATACCAAAAAAAAGATTCAGATTTGACACAGATAAACATAATGATGTAGATAGTGATGGAAAGGATGGAAATCCCAGTTACAAAGTAGGAGATATAAGAAACATACCCAAGAAACATAAAGGATTCAGATGCCTATACACTAATGCTCAAAGTTTAGGGAACAAACAGGGTGAACTTGAAGTATTAGTACATGAAGGCAGATATGATATGATTACCATTACTGAAACTTGGTAGGATAAAACTCATGACTGGAATGTACTGATGGAAGGATACAAACTATTCAAAATATTCAAGAGCCTTGGTGGAGCAGTGGGCTAATGCCTCCTTAAGTAACACCAGCTACCTGCAATTAGTGCAGGTTCGCATCCCACCAGGCTCAAGGTTGACTCAGCCTTCCATCCTTCCGAGGTAGGTAAAATGAGGACCCAGATTGTTGGGGGCAATTAAGCTGACTTTGTAATAATGCCGCTTTGGGGGGGGTGAAAGCCCTAATAAAGCAGGCATATACATAGAATGAAGGCTATTGCTAAGCACATTGATTTGTGCTTAGATTGTAAGCCGCCCTGAGTTTTCGGAGAAGGGTGGGATATAAATGGGATTAAAAAAAAATAAACACACATAACAAAAGAGGAGGTGGGGTTGCATTATATATAAAAGATCACCACATCTCTACAGAAATACACAAAACCAAGGATGAAAACCTCCTAGAATCCATATGGGTCAATATAAAAGGAAAAAAGAATAAAATTGCTATAGGAGTATACTACAGGCTACCCAAACAAGCAGAAGAAATAGATGAACTCTTTGTTAATCAATTAACAAATGTATGTAGGAAACATACCACAGTAGTAATGGGAGACTTTATCCTGATATCAACTGGGAGACAAACTCTGCAGCAAGTGGGAGATCAAACAGATTCCTAACCAACTCAGCTGACAACTTTATCACCTGAAAGCAATGCTGCCAACTTTCTAAGGTGTGGCACTTCTGGACATAACTGCCAGCATTCCAGATTGTTAGCCACCCAGCTGCTTAATTTGATCAAATAAAGTGCTGTTTGATCAAGAAGTCTCTGCTTCGGTTATCTGATTAGATTGATATGATATCTCAAGTTCAAGTAAGGAACTGGGACCTTACATTTCTGGTGCCCTAACAGATTTTTCTTCAAGGTTGTTTTTTATTAAAACTCCCTGTGAATGAGTTCCATTGTAACTCACAACCTTCAGGCATGATATCCAGGAAAACTGATGTGGCCAAAATATAAAGTCAAGAGTGCTCCCAGACACTTTGTGTCTTGTGATTTTAAATTGGCCAGCCCAGCAGACCTGAGTTTGTCTGAACCCTGAATGTTCAAGGAGGCTTCCATCTCATCCCAGTAAAGGTAGGAGGAGATGAGAACACAGGAGAAACTTGGTAAGTAGAAACAAACATTCTGGAATTAAGGGGAGGTGGGAGGTGCTGTTTGTTTGAACTGATGAGAGAGTGAGACAAAGAAATTCCTATTAGAGATCTGCTCTGGAGTGACAGGAAGAGTGCTTGTTGAGTCTCAGGCTGTTATCAGGCAGGGTCTTGCCCAAGATACAAAGGGGGACCTAGCTAGCCCCAATCTTAAGAGAAGACCAAGAAGCCCTTTAAGGACAAGACAGGAGAAAATAGGTTAAACAATGAAGAAACAGGAAGGCAAAGGAAAAGGAGAGGCCATGTTTCCAGTGGGCTGCGTATTAGCCCATTGGAAAGCACTGAAATTGTGGCAGTAAAAATAATCTTCTTGAAAGCAACATTGCAAAAATGTTGGCTAGCTTATCTTTTTAACAAATCTAGCCACAGAAGAAAAGAAAGAAAAGAAAAATTCAAAGAATAAGTTTTTCCCGCCTCTAATCTGGCTCTTTGAGCGGACAATTTTTTTCTGTTAGACAATGGTGCCATCTTCTGTCCTTGGAAATGTGAAGAGAGGAGGCTGCTCTCTGTAGTTTTCCGCTTTGAATTTGCTGGGAAAAATTGGAAACAACCATAAATGTTTCCCTCCCATTTTTTGGAGAAAGATTAAAAGAGAGGCTATTTTGGCCTCAAAATCCAAATTGATGAGTTTTAAATATTTGGCCATCCAGAAAATTAAGTTTGGCCTTGGAATGGTGAGGAAAAATAATAATAATAATAATAATAATAATAATAATAATAATAATAATAATAATAATAATAATAATAATAATAATAATAATAATAATAATAATTTTATTTGTATACCGCCCTTCTCCCGAAGGACTCAGGGCGGTGAACAGGGCAAACATATAAAAGTACAAAAATACAAAAGTTAAAAAAGAATTAAACAAATGCCCAAGCTACAACAATAAGTTAAATATATTTAAAACAACAATAAAATCCCAACCCATCCCCCATCAGGCCAGGCCAGCTTGTTCGAACAAATAAGTCTTCAGATCACGTCGGAAGGAGCGAAGGAGCGAAGAGATGGTTCAGGGCCCAACGTTACATTTTGACTGGAATCACATATTGATTTTTCTCACTTCTTGAAGGCCAAGCAACAGGTCTGGAAATGTTGTCTTAATGGTATCTATGTATATATGTGTGTCTGTGTTGTTTTATGTTATTTCTAAGACTTGGAAAAGGGTAAAAAAAGCATTATTTAAAAATAAATGGTTTGCCTGGAAAAAGCATGAAAATGAAATATCTGTATGTGAAATTGTTTATGCAAGCAGTTTCAATGGAAATGAATGTGTGAATATGCTGATGTGCAAGTGTGTGTGTGTGTGTGTGTAATGCCTAAAAGGCAAGAATGTAGTTGCCTGCAATGTAAGATTGCTGGAAGAAACTGGAAATCATGAAAACTGTGTGACTGTTAAGGAACCCCCCCTAGAGGTTGTGTGTGTGTGTGTGTGTGTGAGAGAGAGAGAGAGAGAGAGACAGACAGACAGACAGACAGACAGACAGACAGACAGACAGACAGACAGAGTTCCCCACCCTACTCCAGGGTGTGGAAGAAACAGTAAATTGCAGGTTTTGTTGTTGTTGTGGACTAAGTAAAAGATGTTTTCACGAGAATCTGAAGAGAGAAAATTATTTTGTTGAAAGAATGCTGTAAGTGAGAGAAATTCAAAAGGGGCCAAGGTCCCTGTGCAATTTTTTTTTAAAAAATGTTCAGCCTTTTTCCTTACTGGCTTGCTACATTTTTTTCTTTGCTATGGAAGAGAGAGACAGGAAAAAGGGAGAAGGGGAGAGGCTTGGGGTTGATCATTTTAAAACTTTTTTTCTCTCTGCTTAATTCTGGCCTGGAAGGTGGAGGGAAAGGAGGGAAAAGAAGGAGGGGGGTGAAGTCTGAGACTGTAGTTTTTTAGCTTCTGTTCTAATTTTGCTCAGGGACAAAGAACAAAGATAACTTGTTTAGCATGGCTTCTCCTTGTCGCAAATGTATCAATTTGTTTCCCTGCTGCAGTTTGTGTACAAAGGTTAGAAATGCAGAATCTATTCCCCCACCTCCCCTTTCTCTACTGAGGCTTTAGTTCTGTTTTTGGACTGGTTGCCAACAATTGTGTGTGTAAAATGAAAGCAATGTAACTAATCCAACAGAGAATCCACTTCCTCAGGGTCTTGTGGAAGAACAGGGTAGAACAACGACAAATGACCTTCTTCTACTGGTCTACTATAGAGAGCGTCCTCTCACACTGTATTGTGGTTTGGTATGCTGGCCTGACAGCCACGGACAGGAAGATATTACAGAGGGCAGTGAGCACAGCACAAAACATCGTGGGCTGTCCCCTGACACCATTGGATGACATCACCAGGGCTTGCTGCCTTGGAAGAGTGAGGAAAATTCTCAGGGATGACTCACACCCTGGTCGGTACCTTTTTACTCTCCTACCATCAGGTAGGAGATATAGAAGTATAGCCAGCCGCACCAACAGGCTGAAGAACAGCTTATATCCATGGGCTGTCAGGCTCCTGAATGAGAAATAACTCTATGTATGATTGCCTTGCAAGGCCAGTATGTTGTGCAATTGGCTCACATGGTGTAACAAGATGGTGGGTTTGTTGTCACTGTGAGTTGTGGTGGGGGGCACAAAGGGAGGCTCAGTCAATCTCACTGTACACATGTTGTACTTTGATAATAAAAGGTTCATTCACTCACCTGATAATATAACCAATGACAACAGAGCTCTCCCTTCTGTTAAAGCTAAATGTATTATAAAAGGAAGAACCTTAGGAAAATGATTCTGAATTGTTTTGCTTAGATTTGTAAATGTTTTCAAAATGTTTGATGCTCTAATTTCAGTCTTTGCATACACTTATATTTTCAGTACATTAACTCAGAATACCTCATTAAGTTTTTTTCTTTTGTGAAGCTGCACTGGAAAAAAATAAGTTTTTTTTTATCTCTTTATGAATGTTGATTCTGGAATAGCAAAAGTTGTGTTGAGCAAAATGACTGAGCTGCTAGATGATTTAGAACCTGCCCAGTTCTTGAACTCACTAAATTGATCTGATTAGAACATGAAGTGATAAAATTGCAAATAAAGGTTCAACCTGATTGTTTATGGACGTAGGAAAGTAGCTGAAAAAAAGGACATAGTGGATGTTGGATATTGGAGAAGAGAATGTTAGTGGAAGCTGGGGGGGGGTTTCCTCTCCCTGTAGTTAACTGAATTTGTTAGTAAGAAGGAGAAGAGAATGTGGATCATTTTGGAAATTGGAAAGAAAGATTAATAGTAAAAGGGAAAAAGTTACGTAAAGTTGAAAGAAGAGGACGCACATGGGAGGCTGAAATGGGCCGGCAGGTACATGAATAAAATGAATGTTGAGAGGGGGAGGAGTTATGTGGGGTTTTTTTGGCTGATGTTGTGGATGGTACACAATGGCTGGATAGGTTGTGACATCTAGTGGTGGGACCATTTACAGGCTTCAACTCTGGAAAATTTGCCTTGTCCTGTTTGAAATGATGGATGGGAGTTACACAAAGGTTCAAGAATGTCAATGAAGAAGAGGAGAATGTTACTCAGTATTTGCATAATCTGGCACAGGCTTTGTCTTCTATCTCAGTACAGGTCCAGGCTGCCCTACCACCTGTCTCTGATCATTGCTCCTGGAGAATGGATTCAGGTGAAAAGAACTGTCACCTATAAGTACCAGCCCTGAGTGGTCCCAATCATGCCAAGTCCTCCTGACCTTAACCACAGTGAGAATCCATGGAAAGTCCCATCGTTCCCTCTCCAGTGACAAACTCCACAGCTGGACAGCCTGAAAGTGAAATTTCAAGCTGCCTCATCTGTTGAACTGCTTCCATCTAACTAGGAGAAAAACTTCAATGGACTGGACTATCCCAAAACTTGGGTTCGTAGTATATAGACTGTGTATTGCTACATTTTTTTTTACTTTGTTGCTGCTGTTTCCCCCACACCTTCTTCAGACCATGGGCTCAATAATTAAAGGAACAAAAGGGAGTTGTGTTTATAACAAGTCTACATATCCCACTTGCAAAATGGGGGATAGGGTCATTTGTTATGCTTCTTTCAATACAGTAAAGCCCTACCAACAACTTCAAACCTGGACATATGTAAGGACACACAGACTATACATCTTGAGAAGAATAACACGAGACTTATGGATAGTGCCAGAGTCTCCTTTGATGCATGTAAACCTATTAATCAAGCTAAATGGACTAAGTATGGAGACGGGCTTACTCATTTAACACAAACTACATCCTACCCAACTTGGCACAATCGAAAGAAAATTCAATATGATTAAAGGAGTCAGCACTTCTCAGTGCAACGCTGATTCCTGCAACCCAGTGTGCTTTGAGATAACCAGACCAGCAGACCTCTCAGCATCATTTGGACCAGCTATCGATTGGGGTTCAACTTGACACTTTATACCACTGTCCCAGAAACATTTTTGAGTTTTTCATTCTTTTTGCAATGAACTGGAAACCACAATTGAAATTCCATCAGTATCAAAGAATCTTTTTATTGATCTGGCCCAAAAGAATTGCTTCATCTATAAATGTGACTATTATATGTCAGTAGGTACTGGCATGGGTGAACAATGGCCTTGGGAAGCACGTGAAATAAATTTTACTGCCCTGACTAGTCAAAATCTAACTGGAAAAGCCACCAATAGACCCAATACTGTATGTAGACTCTGACCACTTCCATAGTGAGAAGCCTCTGTTTTAAAAACAGAAGGTTCTGGTAAAAACCTTGGGGAGACTTAGGTGTGAACATCTCTTGTAGGTGAGCACCTCAGTATCCTTACCACCGATTTGGCCTAACCCCAAACTCTCATGGCAAACATTCCCCAACTGTCTACCTTATGGACCAATCTAACAGATGCCACACTCAACTGAACTGCCCCAGATGGGGCAGATGGAATGTATAAGTTATAGGACTCTTGTTTATATGCTTAATAGAATTATTAGACTGCAAGTTGTATCAGAAATAATTACAAATCAAGTGCATTTAGAATAACATAATGCTGTTTTGCTTCTCTATACTATGCTTGCACAGGAACCTCCATTAGCCCGAGGCGAGAAGTACACGTACAGAAAGATAAAGAAAATTAATTGGTTAAAATAATACTACAAAAGAAAGATTTGTGAAAACAAGGGGGTATGGCTTTCCTTTTACAAGCTGTTGCCTGTATGTGTGGAGGAAATACACCCAGCTTCTTTGGAAATCTGGACAGCTGCCATGGACACAAGCTGGTTTGGAAAAATCTTTGGTGATTGGTGAAAGGAAAATTTACTGCTTAGTTTGATCAAATAAAGTTCTGCTTGAAGTCTCTGCTTGGGTTATCTGATTAGATTGATATGATATCTCAAGTTCAAGTAAGAGACTGGGACCTTATAGAATCTATCCATAGAAAATATAGTTGCTTCTGCTTGATTTAGTCAATGCTCTTCTTCAGTGGTGGGATTCAGCCGGTTCGCACCAGTTCCGCAGAACCGGTAGCTAATTTTTTGTTGCCCAGGCCCAGAATGGACTTCCGGAAGCAGCATCCACAGACAGAACCGGTTGTTCACATATTTGAATCCCACCACTGCTCTTCTTCCACCACACTTAAAGCCGGGAATGAATATTGAAATACAGCCTAAGTTCATTCTTCTCAATTTTGTTTTTAAAATAAAGTACAGTTAGCTTATATAGAATTACAGTTTGACACAAGTAAAACCTGGGACATGCTAATTAGTATAAATACACATATTTTATCAATGTTAATCTATAACTCAGTTTCCCAAGAATCTGAGTGTATATTTCAAAATAAAGATTCGAAATTAATATTTGGAAGGGTTTCTCCATCAAGAAGCAGCTTTCAGAACTTCCCAAAACTATTTCTAGTTAAGATCAAGGTAACAAATGAGTGGGGAGTGCCTAGGTAGCTGGCATGGTTTAAGCACAAAGGGATTGCTGGAGGGTGCACCATTTCTTCACTGATTTTCTCTCTGCAAACTTCTTACAAGCAAAGACTTGTATTGATAAAGGTTGAGAAAGTGGCAAGGATCATCGGCAATCTTATCGGTTCCTTTTGTGTTCCTCATTGATTTGTAGGAAGCTGTTAGGAAACATTGAAAATGAGGATCATGTCACTACAGGTCACCAAAGCAGCATGGCAGTACTGCAGTGACAAAAAATTTCCAAAACTTCATTCCCTTTGGAGTAATGTGTCCCAGCATTCAGTAAGTTAGCCCATTTGAGGTACCCTTTTTGATAAAATTTTGCCCTATGACAGGGATGGGGAACCTTGGCTCTTTTATGACTTGTGGACTTCAACTCTCAGAATTCCTGACCCATCCATGCCAGCTCAGAAATTCTGGGAGTTGAAGTCCACAAGTCATAAAAGAGCCAAGGTTTCCCACCCCTGCCCTATGGTGTTTCATCCAACTGAAGGTTTCAAAGTATCACACAGACACAAGAGTTTTGGTATTATATAGATAATTAGTCAACCAATGTTGTAGAGATAAAGGCAAGGAAATGTGGACAAGATCTTTTTAAGCAAAATTTAAGGACAGAGTATACCTTATATAAGATGTTAGGATATTGAATTTAGTAGCTGGAACAGTAAAGTGTACAATAGGTCAGAACACACTGTGGTAGTTGATTAATTAGAGAGTGCTGATTTATGCATGATGCAAGCTATGCTATAATTGGTTTCTATAAGTATAAAGGGGAAGTTTCCTTTTTTCCCCTGCCTTTCTTCTGTGTGTTATGTATACTATTTAATTTACCTCATGATATTCCTGTGTTCCTGATTATCTCATGTTCTTGTGTTTTTCTGGATGATGATAAAGAGCACTGTAAATCTGAATGTTAAATATATTTATATAAACGACAAGTTTGTGTTAGTGTGGTGATCCAGGGCCCCGCACAGAGGCAAAGCAGTCAGCTGGCAAGAGAAACAATCCTTTAATAACTGCCCATGTTCCCCAAAAGCTCCCACATATGGTGGCAAGCCTTCAACCAAAGCACACACACACAGACATACATTCCATTCAGCTGCCTCTGGCTGAAGGCAATTTCAATACAGCCGGAGAAGTATACAATACCCTCAAGGCCAGACAGATAGCAAGAAAACAAAACAGAAACTTAATGAGTCCTTTTAAATCTCAGCTTGCCTGCAGTCTGCAAGGAGAGTCTCAGAAATGCAGTCTGCGGTCATAAGGCAGGAAACCAGCCGGTCTGGTATTCAAGGTGTCCAGGTTAAACAAAGACAAGAGCACAATTCACAACTGTGCCAAGATACCACATTTTATTTTATTTTTTTATTTTAATTCCATTTATATCCCGCCCTTCTCCGAAGACTCAGGGCGGCTTACAAGCTTAGCAGTAGCCTTCATTCTATGTATATGCCTGCTTATTAGGGCTTTCACACACACCCCAAGCGGCATTATTACAAAGTCAGCTTAATTGCCCCCAACAATCTGGGTCCTCATTTTACCTACCTCGGAAGGATGGAAGGCTGAGTCAACCTTGAGCCTGGTGGGATGCGAACCTGCAATAATTGCAGGCAGCTGGTGTTACTTAAGGAGGCATTAGCCCACTGCTCCACCAAGGCTCTTGTTCCTGGCAAATGCCCCACCCCACAGCATCTCTTTAAATCTTAATCCCCAGGTGTGCCTTGTGGAGTGGGGTGGGAGGCTCTCCTCCTGAGCAATTCCTGCCTATGTTGTTCTCTCCTCCTCTCTGCTCTCCTTGCTCTAGGATGGGGGGGGCTTGCTCCTTGCCTGAACTCTGCCTGAAGGGCCCTGGCCTGCCTCAGCCTGCCCTTCCCCACAGTTCTCTGAAGCCACTGACACCTCCTTCTGGGCCTCAACAGGGTCCTCCTCCAGCTCCCTGTCCTCCTCAGATTCAGGCTCGGACAGAGGCATGACAGTTAGTGTCTCCAACTTCATCTGGACAGCTGCTGCACAATTCCATGATATGTTTATTGTAGTACAAAATGTAGTACAAACGCTGCTTGTATTCATTCAGTGATAATGAATAATCCCGATATTGTACTATTCCATTTCAGAGATTTTATTGGAAAGCAATAAGATTGTGGTATCTGATAATTTTGCCCCTATGAGCCACTGAGACAATGACTCACATTTTATTTAATATATTTAACTCCATAGGCTGTAGCAGTCTTCCCCATTATTTAAAATGTTGCATTTTAGAATTCAAACACCTAATCCATTTTTATTTATCCTTGCTCTAAAGTATTTAATATAGTCTATGCAAGTTCAATGTTATGTTTAAACCTAGGGAAGCTTGACCAGCTAGCATCTGAGCAATTCATGGAAGGTCATTTTATCATGGTATCTCGGGGTTTTCTCCATCCAACCTTTGTAATTATTCTTTGTTCGTTTGTTAGGAAACATAAGCAATTACTTTCAACAGTTATAATGATTAATACCCACAAGCTTTTCTTTTTTTATTTAAAAGGTTTTACAGTACATTTTAACTTTAATCCCCCCTCCCCCACCCCTATCTAACGCTCCCTAACCCTCTCCCCATTCCCTCCTCCCCCCCCCCCAACTTCCCAGAGCTAAGTACAGGGTATAAAAAAGAAAAACAAACATAAGCATCCATATGCTATCACAATAAACTATTAATTCTATCACCCTCTAGCTCATGTAAAATGATTACAAACAATATTACTATTACAGATAAGAAAAAAAAGAAAGAAAACAGAAAAGGAACTTTACTCAAATACTAAATAAAATTTCTTAATCCCAATCCTTATTCATATTAATTTCAAAAAAGAAAAAAAAGAAAAAGAAAATTTTCATCTACGATTTACATTCTCCCACATTTCTATAAATTCTAAACAAATTCTTGATTACGCGCCAAAAGCGCCTATCTCTATTAACCTTGTTAATCTCTAACCAAACTGAACTATAATCAAAAATAGTTCTTGCATATATCACACCAAATGTCTCACAGTTCCAGATCATCCATCTATACGTCTAAGACACCATTCCAATCTCCAATGAAAATAAAATAAAAAATTTAAAAAAATTATAATCCAATTAAGTAACCTTTATATGTAGTAAGTTAAGAAAAATCAACTTATTATTGATTAGGAGCTTGCGTACCCAATCTTAAATTCAATAAATACTTTTAGTCCATAACCCTAATATACGTTTCTTGCAAACAAATAGCATCAGTCTTAAATTATTTTAAATATTGAAAAACTTTCTTTCTCCTCTATGATGAATTTAATCCATTGACATTCTAAATTAGAGATTTAGTCACCAATCTTGACACTCCAAAGCTTTTGGAGCACGCCTGAAA
The DNA here is from genome assembly GCF_947247035.1 of Vipera ursinii. Classification (NCBI taxonomy): domain Eukaryota; kingdom Metazoa; phylum Chordata; class Lepidosauria; order Squamata; family Viperidae; genus Vipera; species Vipera ursinii. Next base: position 65,464,278 of record NC_139514.1, read on the forward strand.
TGACCCCTGTATCTTCTTTGGACCGCGCACTTCCCACAGCTTCACTATAAGTACGCTTTGGAGGTTCCATAACTTCCTGCTTGTCTTGCTCTTGCTCTCGTCTCGCTCGTCTTAGGGCGGCACGCGTCATCCTCTGCTCTCCAGCAGCAACCGATGAGGCTGTAACTTGATCCCCTCCAGCACCGTTCTCCTCTGTCTGTCTATCTGCAACATCTTGAGGCTTTCCCTCGCCATGTCCCTTTGCAGCTTCCAGAAGTAATAGGGGGGTTGCTTTTAACACATTGCTATAAAAATCACGTGCCTGGGCCACAGTAACCAAACGATGTCTTTTACCTTCGTGCATCACCACCAGTCCAACTGGAATCTCCCATCTAAACTTGACATCACATTTCTTAAGTTCCTGTACAAGAAATGCAAAATCTTTCCTTCTCCTTAAAATCTTTGGAGGAATCTCTTTTAAAACCAAAACTTCTTGCTCAGCAACTACCAATTTAGTATCATAAGCAGCTTGAATGACTTCATCTCTAATTACTCTCTTTGTAAAATAGACCACCACATCTCTGGGTAACTTCCTCTGTCTTGCAATCCATGAATTTACACGAAAAATTTTATCCATACTTCCCTCAATTTCAGATGCTGGCTGGCCCAATACCGGTTCCAAAGCCTCAAAGATCAGCTGCTTTAAATCTTCTTTAGAATTCTCCTTCAAACCCCTAATTCTAATAGCATACTGCATCTGTTGGTACTGAACAAGGCTCAATTCTCCGTCCATTTTGTCCCTTATATTTTCATTCTCTAATACCTTTGCTTCTAATATAGAGTTCTTTTGACTGAGATCCTCCACTTTTTCACCCAGCTGTTGCACACATTCAGCTACACTTTCAATCATAGACAACATGTCTACCCTCATTGCTCTAAACTTCTCTTCCATCTTCTTGTTCTGTACCAGCCTGCTACCGGCCTTGCAGAAAAGGCAACCCCTTTACAGACGGCAAAAGGCTGGAATACATCTGCCAAATTTATTACAAAAACAAACAAAACATGAAACAAGATACCAGAGCTTTGAAACTCTATCGGAGCGGTTGCTTTCAGCAAACCAGCCCTCCCCCAAACATTCCCTTTATAAAGAGTTCAGGGCGTGGCCTCTCTTTGCCTCCTTCCGAGAAGTCCCACAGCCTTCCTCTGCTTGCTCCTACTTGACTGCCTCCTGCGTCGGGCGTCCTTGAACAGGGCCAGCTGTGGGTCATCTTCATCCACACTGTCAGGCTCACACAGCTGGGTCTGGGTCTCCACCAGATAGGAGGGGCCTGGCTGGGGGCTCTGCGGAGCCTCAAAGCCATCATCAGCAAGTTCTTCAACACCCCCCTCCTCCCCCTCATCTGAGTCATCCAACCCAACTGCCGAACCCACAGGCTGACCCTGAATCACAACACTTCTTCTCCAATTTCTCCTCCAGCTTTTTCAACTTTTCATCCATCATATCAGACATTAACCGTGAATGCTTTTCAAGGGCATCTTGTAAATCCTTAAGCGTCAGTGCCGGAGGAAATGCAGGAGGAAGCAGAGCTTGCAACGAGGTCTGTTGCACCGGGGAAGACCCCGCACTCCAAAGAGCTTTAGAAGTCTTGGCCGCCATCTTTCCCCACTTTCACTTATTGCGCACTTTCACTTTAAAGCTATAAAATCCATTGAGCTAGAGAGTAAAGCTAAAAGTCCACATCACCTTGACCTCCTGTACCGCTCTGCCTGCATCTTGATACTCAAAAGTATTTCCTTTTGGCAGGGGTGGTTGCTAACGCCTGGCTCTGCTCCAAAAATCACGGAGCAGAGACGCTGCGCAGCTCGGAGCAACCCAGGCTTCGGGGGGGCTCAATCCTTCAGCCACCCAAACTCTCAGCTCAGGTGGCCCCGGAGAGCTCAACCCCTACCTGGGGCCTCACCCCCTCCTCTTCTCCCGAGGAGGGGGCTTCAAATCCATCTAAACAGCTGATCGGCGCTGTTTACGATGGAAAAAACACAGCTGCGGAGCGGGCAGCCCGGAGACGGCTGTCTTCGGCATCGCGTCACCACCGGAAGTCCAAGCTTTTCTTATATATGCTTCACTGAATTAACCAAATTATGTAGTACAAATAACTAGTAATATTATTGTCATCCACTACTACCTTTTTATGCATTTACTCAGATTATGTATCTGATTATACAGACTTCTGGTTGACTGAGATATTTTACTTTTATCAGTTGCTTACTCATCTTTATGAAACAATTCATATATTTTAAAAAATTGTCCGAAGTTATTTTGTATGAAGTCTATGAAATTTTGCCCATGTCAGCCTTTCTTATCTGGTGTTTTCCAGATGAAATGGGGTTCTGTCAGAAGAATTCAGGATCAACATTTCAGAAAGACAAGAATGACCTAGTATACTGTATTTTACTTTCCATTTACATGTTTTTCCTACAAAACATAAGATGAGCATGTGACAGGTTCCATTTTGGTTGGTTTCTGAAGATACATGTGCATGAACATGCACACATGCACACAGACTCACTCACTCACACACACACACACACACACACACACAAAACAGAAGGTCTAACTACACAACTGGGAATTTTAACAGAACTTATGTCTATTACTCCGATCTTCCTCTAAATTGCTTTTGATCTTCCTTTGGCAACTTAGGGCTGTTTGATTCTACTGTAGTGCTGTGACATACCTTCACCTTTTCCTCCTGTAAAGTTGCTTCTGTGGCCTCCAATCTGTCTTCTTCCCTCTCCTATTTTACAATATGCAAATTAGATTAATCTGGAAGAAACAATACATTTCTGAATAAGGAACAAGCTGGGTGGAATTGATTGATTAGGCGGCAGGCAAAAGGCTACCCCAAGCGGGGAAATAAAGGTAAAGTTTTCCCCGCACATGCGTGCTACTCGTTTCCAACTCTAGGGGCCGGTGCTCATCTCCGTTTCAAAGCCAAAGAGCCAGCTCTTGTCCGAGGACATCTCTGTGGTCATGTGGCCGGCATGACTAGATGCCAAAGGTGCACGGAACGCTGTTACCTTCCCACCGTAGTGGTCCCTATTTTTCTACTTGCATTTTTACGTGCTTTCGAACTGCTAGGTTGGCAGAAGCTGGGACGAGTAACAGGCGCTCACTCTGTTACACAGCACTTGGGATTCAACCTGCCAAACTGCCGACCTTCTAATCGACAAGCTCAGCGTCCTAACCCACTGAGCTACCACATCCCTTGCTAGTTTAAAATAGATGGGCAAATTGAATCTTTTGGAGTAAGTGACTATAATAATAGTAATAAAAATAAAAGAAATACATTACTATCTGAAAGGCATTTAAAAGGAAGCCCTTTTTCTGTGAATTTAAGCAACATTTGACTACTATGTGGCACTGTTGTTGTTTACTTTTTTGTTTATATATTCTTCCCTTCTCTTTCTTTTAGTAAAATGACTTTGCATAGGTTCTAGTGGAAATGAATTTGTTAATATGCCCTCATCTAGCACAGGGTAAAATTTGGCACATTTACCACCCTTCTAAGAAAAAAAAAGTCTCAAATTATGAAATTGCTTTGAAGGCTATCAAGATTTGGTGAAAAAGACTGTACACTTCTGGATGTCTAATCTTCTGAATTCATCTTCTATGCCTACATTCACATTATATATATTTATACATACATACAGATCTTTTATCATTATTTTGTCTTGTTTCCCTGGCACATTATCACATATTAACTGAAATGATTTCCCTCTATCAAGAAAGGAAATGAAAGTATAGCATTTGATTATTATCATATTTGGAGAACTGAGACAGTGTCAACACTTCATAACTTTATTTTAGTTGGCAATCTTCAGCATGCCTCACTTGCAAATAAATCCAGTTTAGCTCAGTGGGACTTCTAATCAGTGTCAATATAAGCACAGGTGGCCTCTGTTGTTAGGAACATTATTATCATCTTAGACCTACAGACTAGCCAGCTGCAATTCCATTTAAGCAGGAAGACCCTGGCGTCATTTATCTATGCTCTGGTAATCACTTGGCTGAATTACTGCAATGAGGTGAACTTTTGAAAGTAGTTCCAAAACTTTAACTAATCACAAATAGAATGTTGGGTTAGTAATTGGAAATAGGTGGTGTATTCACATAATGTCAGTATGTTGCAACTGATTCCTTATATGTTTTGGAGCAAATTACTCACATGAACATTACCAAATTTGACTAGTCCATGGGCTTTTGAGGTATGCATTCTCCTGGAATCCCAAAAGTGCTTTTTCAGGAGGCAACTGGACTTCCTTGTTTTTCTTTGAAGACATTTCACTTTTCATCCAAGAAGCTTCTTTGGCTCTGACTGGATAGTGGGGAATGGAAGGATTTATATTCCTTGCAGACAGCTGGTCATTTACATTCTTTTAGAGAGTTGTTGCGGCCATTTGGAGATTTATCTGTGTCCTCAGTATCACCTGAGTAATGCAAATGTGTATGGAGCCTTCTTGGCTGCAGGACGTTTTCTACCCTGTGTCTCTTCACTGTTGAAGACAGACGCAGGCTGTTGGGGATGAATCTGTGTTGTCCGCATCTCAAACTGAAGCGCAAATGGTTCCTGTACTCTGCAATGTTTTCTGGAAATCTATTCATACTCCTGCACCATTCAAAGGGTGTTCATCCCAAAGTGCATTGCTAAATGTCTATAGAGATTCTCAGCCATCCAGGTCATTGCAGACTTCAGGAACATCTTGTTTTGAGACTTTGTCTCTACTAGGCCACATATCTAAAATGGTATTTATAGTGAACTCTGAATTTAATTAATTCAAATTCAAATGAATATACTTTAGTTTAAGGAAATAACAGAAATTTGCTCCATCTTACACTATGGCTACCTTGTGATGTAAGACAAATCTGGAGTTATACTTTCCAGACTGACCATGAAACAATCATATGTCATGAATATTTTAAATAGTTAAGGTTACTTGAGTATTTCATTCAGTTTGCATTTTAAGCAAATAGCCTGTCTCATAATTCCTGAATTAATAGAAGAGCAAAATATAGTTATGGTTCCATTTTCACCGTCGTCTGACTTTTGCAATTACAGCGCTTGGTTTATTTGCTTGTTTTTAACCAAGTATATATAAATGCTTATTTCAAGATATATAAGTTAATATCAACTTATATGTAAGTCAGTGTGTTAGAATAAAAAATGTAGTTTAAAATAAAGTGCCTACTTTGTGAAATAATGAGATTTTGTTTCTGCTTTTAAAAAATCTGAAGTCTACGTGCAAATGTCTTTTTTTAAAAAAAAGTTTTATTATTTTTTTAAAATTACAGTCTTTAGTGTTTAGTAAACAATATACTGTCTGGGTTCAAGTATTTAACATTAACTTTTTCAGTATAAATCTGTTCAATACTACTCAATCCAATATTTTTTCCCTGATCCTCCTTTCTTCTCCATATTTTTTCCATTTTCCCCTCATTACATCATTACAATTTTTTGTACTGTTAATGTATACAAAGTTAGATATAAGCATCTTCATCATATTTTACTAATTTCATACAAATAATAATAATATCAATTCATTAATCAATAATATCAATTCATTAATCAATATCTTGTTTTCCATGATGCCAATTTTCGTATATGGTAGTCATACTGTAAAGTCTTTTAGCTTTTTTTTTTTTTTTTAAAAAAATCTCAAGTTGACTAGAGGTTTCCTCCTGTAATTTATATGGATAGATTTAGTAGTATGCAAGGACAGTTAGCTTGAACCCTTCATTTCCTCTTTAGATCCCCCCTTCCTGCAGGCTTTAGTCACCGGACTCATACCTGGAGCTCTAAGTATAAACGGAAGATACCATTTGCATCTGTGGAGGTAGGGATGTATGTTGCAGGAGATTCTGTTGCACAGACAAGTATGAGAAGTTGCAAGTGTGAGAGAGGAACAGATGCCCAGTTCAAATGCAGTGCAGGAGGCAGTTAATGGCACAGGCAGAGCTGGTGTGAATTCCAACAATCAGCTTGGAAAAGCTGAATGAGAAAGACAATGTAGCAGGCCCTCAACATCCACCAGAGATGCTGAGAGCTAGCCAGTGCTGGCAACACATCTTTCTCCCCCCTCTTCCCAACAGAGACCAAAAGGCTGTACAAATCCAATGCCTCAGGAACAGTTCAGAATGACAGGCAGCAGTGCTGAGCTAGTAATACCAGCTCAGTATCCTGTGCTATCCTGTCACAGAAGCTAACTAACTCCAAGGTGGCTAAATAATGGTTAAGAACTATCTAAAGATCAGACAAGCATACCTACATAACAAAGGTGAGGAAAATATAGGCAGAACTCTTTAGAACCTACATGCATAATGCATGTAGGCACCCACATATAGATACTATAGGTCTAGTGATAAGAGTTAAGATATAAATTAAAAAAAATAAGTGACACAAAATTTATTAAGCCATTTGATGTAATAAAAACTCCCCTAAAATTAAGGAAGACAACATTATTGTAGGAGATGATCAGGCTGAGCCTGAGGGAGGGGTCAAGCGCCTCATCAGTTTCAAGTCACTTTGCACCCACAAAAGATCTCTGTCCAGCCCACCTTGCATTTCACTGACTCTTATCTACCACCTATTTGTTTTTGACCATTAGTAGTTCAGATTCTTGTAGAGAGCATACACTTGCAATAAACTCCATCTGAACTGCATGGACTTCCTGATTTTTCCATGTTTGACAATTACTCCTTGTTGATCATCTGTACTATTTCCCAAAAGAATTCCTAACAAGCAAGGTGAAACAATTAAAAAATTTAGCTCATATATGAATATAATATATTTTATAAGTCTTCATATTTTGCAAGTCACAATTTTGAACACTTATTTTATTAAAGGCCACATGTAGAATTAATTTATTGGTAAACCCAATACTGGTATTGGAAAAAGAAGCAAAGCATTCATACATAAACCATGCTGTTTATATGGCAGAAGAAAATAAAGGCTATAGAGGCTATAGAGTTTTGGTAGAACAAACTACATATGCTAAGCACATGCAACGCTTATAGATCTAAAAATATTTGCAGCTCTCTAGTGGGAAGTATTTATGTTATCTATGAATGTTTTAAGGGAATTATTCAGAAAGAAGTCTTCATCAAGTTACTAATGCCAACTGCCCAGACCATTGTTAGTACATGTGGGCATATGAACAATTTATAAATCAAAAGCATTATGTTAGGAGACATTTTCATGCTGATTTCTTAATGTCCTTTTAATGTTTGGACCACAGGATTTTTAACATCATGAACTTGAATTTTATCATCTAATGTCATAGCGATAAAAACATTATATTAGGTCTAACTCCTTTGGGCTGCAAAAATCTTGATGACTGTGGATTGATAACTCCTCATTGGCTGCCATCATAAAGTGGGTGAGGGGAATCCCATTAAGTTTTAAAGTCACTTTCTGTTCATTTTATTATGCTCACTGATTTAGAGACATATTTGATTGCATATGTGCCATACACCACATCTCCATTTGGCTGCAGTTGATCATAAAACTGATCTGAGATTAAGAACTAAATCACTACACTACTAAACAATGCAGAAAACCTGGCAACAAAACAGCTAATGATACATTAGAGAACATAATGGCACAAAACACCGGTTTAACAAGAATTACAGTGTTTCATCTCTTTTATTAGTGGAAACTTCTAACTTAAATTGACTTAAACCATCCTAATTAGAATAATTTGCCACATTTATTTTAGCAGATTTGTTCTTGCACTTTTTTCAAAGTAGATCCGCGTTGAAAGGAGTTTTCTCTGTGTTAGAAAATGCTACTGCATAATATTCAAACAGATGCTATTTATCCATATGAGAGAGCTGCCATGGTTCTTTTTTTGAAGCAAGACAGATTCAGGTAAGTTCAAGAGGAAGTCCACATACAGTAGTGCTGGAGTACAGTACATACATAATTCGGTATGCAACAGAAATGAAGCTACTGGAAAGTGAACTGGGGAAAGACCTTGAATCAAGATACTTAAAGGGAACAGAACACTCATTTTAAAAATCAAGGGTGAGGGAAGCTTAAATGGAATAAATAGGTATCTTAAAGATTGGGCAATTTAGGGATGCGGTGGCTCAGCGGGTTAAGGACACTGAGCTTGTCGATCAGATGATCGGCAGTTTGGCGGGTCAAATCCCGAATGCCACATAACAGAGTGAGCGCCTGTTACTCGTCCCAGCTTCTGCCAACCTAGCAGTTCGAAAGCACATAAAAATGCAAATAGAAAAATAGGGACCACTACGGTGGGAAGGTAACAGCATTCCGTGTGCCTTTGGCATCTAGTCATGCCAGCCACATGACCACAGAGACGTCTTCGGACAAGCGCTGGCTCTTTGGCTTTCAAACGGAGATGAGCACCGGCCCCTAGAGTCGGAAATGAATAGCACGCATGTGCGGGGGAACCTTTACCTTTACCTTAAAGATTGGGCAAATAAGATGTCAGCAGTCTTGGTTAAACATATTTACACAAACACATACACACACACATCCTAAAATCAATACACCTATTTATAACTTGTATGCACTTTTGTTGTACTTAAATGCTCAGAGGGTGGCATGATGAGTCTAGGAGTCTTAGACACAAAATTGAATTTTACATACCGATTGATGAGAAATTTGTACTATCAGGATATTGGGGTAATCTTACTTATTTCAGACTTACCAAATACATACATACATGAACAAGAACATATTACATGCCAAAATCAGGTTTTGGTGGAGGGAATTCCCAATACAGCTCACACTCAAAATGATTCAGGAAAAAAAATTGAATATATCAGTGTAGCTCCTGCCGAAGCATAAGAGCCATCTGTTCTCAGATTGAGCAGCCACTCTCTCAGAAAGCTCTCATGTAATTCACTTTGAGCAAGTGAATCCTAAATGTCCAACCAGCAGAGAAGCTCTAAGGGTGATTTCTTTCCCCCACCCAACCCCCTTTCTCTCAGCATCCAGTAAAACAAATATCCAACTTCTAGTTTTGAAAAGACACAGCAGCATCCAAGCATGGGGAGCATTCAGATGGATAAGTCTGAGAAAAACAGCATTACAAGTAGTTCTTGACTTATGAACATAACTGAGCCTGGAATTATGGTTGTAAGTCAATGCATTAATTTGGTTTACTTACATTGTTTTCATATAACCCCATTTTGTAAAATTAAATCAGTAAATATAAAACCATGAAATAAACTGGACCTGATTTTTTTGACATTTTTGTGGTGGTTATTAAGCAAACACTGTTGCTGTTGTTAAGTGAATGCCAGGATTATTAAGTGAATCCATTTTTTCCCAGTGGACATGATTTTGCCAGAAAAATAAAATAAATGCCAGAAACCAGGAAAAGATTGCAAATGACCATAAAGGTGAGTTAGTTCTGAAGCACCCAAAATGTGACCATCTGATTGCGGTGTGTTCTGTGCAGCTGCTGTAATAGGTTACAAGTAGCTCTGGGGAGATCTGTCATAACTTTAAATTGTTGTTAAGCAACAGGTCTTGGGTCTATACCTACCCTCCTCACTCACAGCCCGGCCGACGCCTTGGTGGATGCCTGGGAAAGGGCTGCCACCGAGGCGTTCGACCGTGTTGTACCCTTGCGACCCCTGACCCGGCGGAGATCCCGGTGGGCTCCATGGTTTTCTGTGGAGCTCCGGGAGATGAAGCGTAGGAGACGGGGTCTAGAGAGCTGTTGGAGGTCCAGCCGATCCAAATCTGACCGATTGCAGTTAAGAATCTTTATAAGGTCTTATCTTGCGGCGATGAGGACGGCGAAGGCTAATTACTTCACTGCCATCATCGCGTCCACAGATAATCGCCCGGCCGCCCTGTTTAGGATGACTCACTCCCTTCTTAACCAGGACTAACCAATTATTCACCAGGTTCTCTAGTATAAAATAAAAATCGTAAAATTGTAAGTCTGGTGATCCAGTCTCTTCACTGTTACAAAGAAGAAGGGGAAACAAATGATGCTGAGAATAGAATCAGATGGATAGAGTCTGAAATACAGTGTTAATCCTTAATGTAACAAAAGTGATCAAAATGCAGTCCTAGACTTTGGCTCTGAGGTCTACAAATGGCTACATTATTGTTGAAAAAGTCAAAACTTACTCCACTTTATTGTCCTTTCATCCTGGCAATTATTTAATTACTAAAATTGTGAAATTAGTCAGTTTATTTCATGGGTTTATATTTATTGATTTAATTTTACAAAATGGAGTTATATGAAAGCAATGTAAGTGAACAAAATTAATTCCTAACTGACCTTGCTTAGATTCATTGTCATTATCATGATATATTTTTATATTACAGTATGTGAAAGTATTAACTTTCTTCAGCCAGAAATTATTAAGTTGGAGAGCAGCTATAGATAAAAATCAATGTCTCAAATAATTTAGATGCACACTGCAGAAGTTTTTCTTCCTTCAAAACATTTTTAAAAGAATTGCAGAGCCTCACTTGTCAGAAGGATAACCATCTATTGACCAGGTTTGGCATCAACATTGGTCTTTTCATTAAATTGGAAGCTATATGTCAGGGGTCTTCAAACCTGGCCCTTTTATGACTTGTGGACTTCAACTCCCAGAATTGCCTGAGGAATTCTGGAAGTTGAAGTCCACAAGTCATAACAGGGCCAAGTTTGAAGACCCCTGATATACGTTAAATAAATCTCATGAGCAGTGGTGGGATTCAAATATGTGAACAACCAGTTCTCTGTGTGGATGCTGCTTCCAGAAGTTCATTCTGGGCCTGGGCAACAAAAAATTAGCTACAGGTTCTGCCAAAGTGGTGAGAACCAGCTGAATCCCAACACTGATCATGAGTCAATTTAAGGGAACAAATTCAGCATAGTTTATTCTGTGACACATTTACCATCAATATAGAAATAGATCGCTTTCTTGTCAGGCTAGTATCTTACCAGCATTTTTATTTTGGCATGTTCAACTTTTATTTTTCATTGTTGTTGTGTTTAAAACAATATAGGTTTAGTAACCTTTCCTCTCACTTTTCTCAATATTTTTTGGCATTTACAGTTAAGCTAGATTTGGATAAACAAGTAAACTATATCTTTTTATGCTCACCAATCTTGGTTGTTGTTTTTTCTAAAGCTGTCCCTGTATTAATAAACCAAATGCAAATTCTTGACAAAATCATCAAAGAGACTGCATTGATATAAGAAATTTGGAGTAATTTCAAAATAATGAAATTAACCAGTTAAGATATATTATATCCAATTCATTTACCTGCAACGAAGTCTTGATAATAGGTTATTGAAATACATCTTATAAGACTAATATCATTGACCTGGAAAATGCATATTGATCATTGTTATTGCTTCTGATAAACCTACCTTTAATGGATGCAGTTATTCAATATCACAATGAACAATGTTATATGCCATCAAGTGTGAATTATTCATTCTTAAGCCACAGTATATAAAATATTTTCCAAACTAAATAGCTTCATTTTCATGCTAGTACCATATTTCCATATATTCTATCAGGTGATTAAAATTTCTCCCCATAATGCAAATCATTTACATCTCAAGATTCTCTCCATATCATGGCCAATTGTATTACATGACATCCGTAATACATAGCAAGTCTTCAATCAGCTTTCTAAGAAGATTGTGTCTCACATATGTAATACAATTATAAATACATCAATGGAATATGAGTTCAGGATATTCCAAGTGATCTATGTTTCCTTACAAAAAAACCCAATATATTGGTGAAAATGATCCATGGAGATGTTCCTGTACTGCACTTAAACATTATACTGTACATAAGGAAGGATAAGGGAATTGTGCCTGTTGACACAGTAGAGTGAACATCAATATCATTATAGATCAATACTGTAAAAAGGAGTTCATACACACAATAGGTAAAGGTAAAGTTTCCCCTGCACGTGCGTGCTAGTCGTTTCCAACTCTAGGGGCTGGTGCTCATCTCCGTTTCAAAGCCGAAGAGCCAGCGCTTGTCCGAGGACGTCTCCGTGGTCATGTGGCCGGCATGACTAGACGCCAAAGGCGCACAGAACGCTGTTACACACAATACACACAGATATATATGTAAGTCTCTTTCATATTAATATTGAGTGTAAAAAAAAATCACCCATGCATTCTTTCTGATCATTCTTATTTTAAAGGAACTGGACTTACTTATGTTTAATATAATAAAAAGTGTCTTCAAATATCTTCAGAGGACAAGTAAAATGGGAAACAGGAGAAGGGAGAAAGGTTCCGGAAATTGCCTTCCTTATAAGCTGACCAAAATGTGCATATTAGTATTCTACCTTCCTGCAGTCTATGATCTGCAGCTTCTCTGACTTCCTAATATTCAGTTAAATTTTAGGATTAGTAATCACAAGGGATTCCCTCCAGTAAAGCTTTTTCACATCAGCTAGTTGGAACACTTAGGGAGATAGCACAGTGATAGATGTGTTTGCCTACAAACAACAACAAAAATGCCCTTTGCTATCTTGCAATAATATAGTAGTAAGTTCAAAAACATCACCAAAAGATATTCTAACATATCATGAGGGCAGCTGAGCAAGGCAGAAGCCTCTTAAAATGTAAAGATTCAGAAAATGAAAAACAGATTTTCAGAAGAATATTAATGCAGATATTGTTATAATATACAAAGGATAAGCCAGCTTCCAGAGAAGTATAATTCTATTTTATACATACATACATACATACATACATACATACATACATACATACATAATATATTGAATAAATGCACTGGAGAATTATGAATGAATAACTGTAGATTTATCGATATTGCAAGTTACACTGGGGAAGCTGTCTATTTGTTCAGCATTATTTTTTCTTGAAGACTACGAATGATCTATGAAAAAAGTCTAAACATTGGAAGATGTCATATGGTCAAACCTCTGAGCAATGTTCTGATGAAAGGGGAGCATCACAGAGACATATTTTCTTAGAAATATACATCATTACTCTGCCATGAAACATTTGAAGAGGCTAGACATCACATTGTGATCCTGTGCTTTTCCCTTAAGCCAAACATAGGCTTTACAAGACAACAGTGCTCCCTTTTCTGGCACACAATAAAAGAAAAATGGAATCCTGCAGATATTAACTACAGGTTATAGGCATACAAAATCATTTTGGAAAAGCGCATTATATACAGAGGATGCAAGCAGTCCACACAGCTCGATAAGGAAATGCAATCGCCATTTCAAGATCTGCATTTATTTCCTCACTGAAGATTTTGAAAGACTTTAGAAAAGACTGATTACATTCAGCTAGGCCCCAGTAAGTAAGACTGCTTGCAGTAATTGGTACCTATTTTCACCAGACCAAATATCAAATAACCAACCGTCTTTTATCATTTGAGGCAAGATGATGATGGTTCGCCCTGCATGAGCAGCTTCCAGAGCTGGAGAAATGGCTAGCATTTTCAAAGCAATGAGAATATTTCACTTCCTCTCTCCCTGGTCTTCCTTCTTTAATTATTTATTGATGAAAGCTTTCTTCATTGTTATTTTTTCTTTCTGAATCAGAGTATACACAATGCTTGTGATAAAGATGGACAGTTTTTAGACTAGGTTTTTTCATTGTATTTTCCTGTTGTTTAAGGGAGAATAATTTATTTCTTCCTATAAGAACTACAGACATGGATAATTGACCACGAAAACTACTACACTCTGTGCTATGATTTCAGTTACTGCTTTCTCCTAAAGTGATTTATTTAGAAACAAAAACAGTGGTTTTCCCGAGCTGTTGTCTATATGGATAAGCTAAAACAGGGGTCACCAACCCCCCAGGGGTCGCCAACCACCAGGCCACAGCATGCCAGAAACCAGGCTGCATAAACAAGCAAACCCAATCCGTGGAATGCAGGCAGCATGCGAAACCGCGCCCCCTCCAGTCCGTGGAAAAATCTCTTGCCACATAACTGATCCCTGGTGGGCTAAAATACATTTTCTATATTCAATAAAGCCACTTTCTCTTTTAAAAATAAGAAAAAGAAAAATAATCCAATGAATATGAAGGCCAGCACCAGCTAAAGAACTGGCAGCTGTGATTTTACATTGTTGTGTATATAATCATCATCATCTTGAGAAAGTTTGGAATGTGTTTTTTGAGTATTTTAAAATAATTCAGGAGGCTTTGTTCAATACAATCTTGCATGTGTAGAGTTTTAAATGAGAGGAGGGTGAACACTTTTGCCTTTATCTAAATCTCATTGTGATAAGTGAATAGTGTAATGAAGTTTCCTGAAATGGGAAGTTTCATCTATATGCAATGGCCAGCACTTGATATTATAGAGTTACTCACCAGTGGCCTGCTATTCTCTAAAATAGCATTTTCTTATATTGGCATTATAAAATATGCTGAGTCATAATGCTTATCTTAACAAAGCAGTTATGGGGTAACAAGGAAAAGGAAAAGGTAACAAGGAAAATGTTTGAAGGAACCTCAAGATTTGCAGAACACTTTGAGGACTATATTGGTGATGATGGCTCCCTTCCCCCATTCCCAATTGTTTCTTGGGCCACAGTCATGTTAATGAGTCCCAGAATTAATCTTGGTTTGGAGAATAGAGAACCATGGAGAGTGGGTGAGATGTAGACTTAAGCAACTGGATGGGAAGTTGAGCAGGAACAGTGACATCTGTTGTACTCACAGTAAAAAAATGATAATAAAGGTTGTCTTGCCTTGTCTTGCCTTGCCTTGCCTTGCCTTATCTTATCTTGTTTTGTCTTGCCTTACCTTGTCTTTTGTTTTGTTTTATCTTCTCTTGTCTCGTCTTGTCTCATCTCATCTCATCTCGTCTTATCTCATCTCATCTCACCTTACCTTACCTTATCTTATGAGAAATGGTGTCAGAAAGATAAGATGGTGGTCAAGCAGTGTGATAGAAGGCCTGCTTCCTTGTAAGATTGAGTGCCTTTGACCCATACAAACTAAAAGGGGAAAACATTCACCCCATGAACACCACTGAATAGGATGGTGAGAACCCATTTTTAATATTTTCTCAGGAGCTAGAAATCAAATACTTGTATCCTGTCCACTCTACTGGCTTATACTTGTTATAATTCATGGCACAATTTCCCTGTTCTCGCTATATTTATGTCTGCCTTTTTTATACATTCAGTCCATTTTTACTTTATTGTTGCTGTTGTTTTTCCTTATATTAATTATGACCTGGGGTAGTGCTTTGCTCTGCTTTGGTTTATTAACACAGATCCAAGAACTTTGTGGAGATGCTCTTTATTGAGAAGGACATCCAATTGTTTTCCTTTTTGTTCTGAGAAAACAGGTATTGGATTCCATGTTGAAAATGGGATAATATTCTGCAACCATATGATAACCACCTTTAGTTAAAGGAGTATCATATTTTAGGAATTTTTTCTGAGTGATGTAGAGACTTAGATTCTCTTTGACATGAAACTTTGCATCACAGAGGAGCAGCTGTCCTTGTAGACAGGAGATGCTAACCCAGTTGTCTGTCATGTACTTTGTATTCCCCCCCCCCAAAAAAAAACTTCTGGTTTTGGGAACTTTTTTTTTTAATCCCATTTATATCCCGCCCTTCTCCGAAGACTCAGGGCGGCTTACAATCTAAGCACAAATCAATGTGCTTAGCAATAGCCTTCATTCTATGTATATGCCTGCTTATCAGGGCTTTCCCCCCCCCCCCCAAGCAGCATTATTACAAAGTCAGCTTATTGCCCCCAACAATCTGGGTCCTCATTTTACCTACCTCGGAAGGATGGAAGGCTGAGTCAACCGTGAGCATGGTGGGATGTGAACCTGCACTAATTGCAGGCAGCTGGTGTTACTTAAGGAGGCATTAGCCCACTGCTCCACCAAGGCTCTACATTAGCCCACTGCTCCACCAAGGCAACTTCTGAAGGAGTTGTTCTCTTCGCTGTTAGAATAGCGAGTCAGAGGTGCTTAATATGAAACTCTGTCAAAGCAAAACCATCCTTTGAAGTTGAGGCTTTGCATTGCTCTGCTAGGATTCTTTTTTGGTTCTTATTAAGATCAGATACACATCTATGGGTCTTCCAAGACAAGTGTCAGTAAGCATTTGGGATGACAAGGACCATACCAATCTCTTTGTGGATTTGGTATTCCATGCTATGTTTAAGGAACAATTGAGTATCCCTAGATCCTTATAAATGAAGCTAAATTGATTATTATCAATAGGACTAAACATAAAAGCTTGAAAGAAAGGTGATTTTTAAAAAATATTTTTTTAAAAGAATAATTTATGCAATTATTATTTTCTGGCCTCCTTAACTGGCTTTAGAATATAGTACTAAAAGCTATTATAACTGATTATTAACAATTACATTTTATTTCTATTTTTTTTGTAAAAGAATGGGAATAATCCAGACTTTTTTTTTTTATTGAAAAGTTTTATAAAATACAATTTTCCTTTAAAAAAAAAACCCCTTCCCCCTCCCTCCTCCCCTCCCTACCTCCCCCCTATCTCCCCCCCTCCCCCACTCCCTCCTCCCTCCCCTACCTCCCCCCCTCTACTTCCCCTCCTCCCCCCCTCCCCCCCCCGACTTCCCAGAGCAAAATACAAGGTATATATCTGAAAGGCAATCATAAACAATCATATACTAACAATTATAAACTCTAAAATCCATCACTCTCTAGCTTATATAGAGTAAACCAATCCTTAATAATACTAAATATATATAAAAAACTAAAATAAAAGAAAACTAGCATCATTCCCATCTATGTTCTTCCACAATTCACTATTACCTAGACATACTCTCATTTACACATCACAAACACCTATCCCTGTTAACCTCTCTAGCCAAAATAGGCTATAATAGATAGCTCTTACACAAATTAACCCGCATTAACCCACAAAACTTTCTTCCTCTTCCTCTGTAGTAAGTTATCCATTAATTCAAATCTGTTACCACACATAGCATCCCAAAACTTTTAAAAACACAACTACCACTTAACTATAAATATATTGTGGAAGTTCCATAGATTTCTACTGGTCTTATTTTTTTGTCTTTTTTGAGCGTTTTAAGGCAGCACGCGTCACACTCCGTTCTCTAGAATCATCCAAAAGAGTTGCAGCTTGAACTCCTCCTGTACCCTTCTCGTCTATCTGTCCATCTTCATCCTCTTGATGCTCTCCTTCTCCAGATCCCTCTGCAGCTTCCAAAAGTGTTGATGGGGTTACTTTCAAAACATTGTTGTAAAAATCATGCGCTTGCTTCACATTACTCAAACAGTACCTTTTGCCATCATACATGAAGCTCAACCCAGCTGGGATCTCCCATCTGAACCTTATATCTCTTTGCTTAAGCTCTTGCACCAGAAATATAAAATCCTTCCTTCTCTTTAAAATCTTTGGAGGAATTTCTTTTAGAACCAAAACTTGTTGACCAGCAATCATAACTTTGGTATCATAGGCAGCTTGTATAACTTCATCTCTAATTTCCCTTTTTACAAAATAAACCACCACATCTCTAGGCAACATTCTCTGTTTAGCAATCCACGAATTCACACGAAACACTTTGTCCATACCTTGTTTTAATTCAGATGCTGGATGGTTCAATACCCCCTCAAAAGCCTCAGAAACCAGCTGCTTTAAATCTTCCTTAATATTCTCTTTTAGGCCTCTAATTCTCACAGCAAACTGCATCTGGTAAAATTGGGCCAGACTCTGTTCACTGTCCATTTTGTCTTTTAAATCTTCCAATTCCAATACTTTTGCTTCTAATAAAGCATTATTTTGAGTTAAGTCTTGCACTTGATCATCCAGCACCTCCACACATTTAGCAACTTTTTGCACTGAGGACAAAATGTCTACCTTCATCTCTCTAAGTTTCTGCTCCATCCTTTCTTCCATTCTCTGCTCCAATTTCTCCAATTTCTCCTCCATCTGTAGAAATTTAACACCCATTGACTCCAAAATTAACTGGGTATGTTTTTCCAGATCCTTCGATGTCAATACATCAGGAGAATGCAACGCCTGCAGTAATGATTGTTGTTGCACCGGAGAATTTCCAGCACTCCGAAAAGTTCTAGGGGGAGGTTTAGCCGCCATCTTTTACTTACAATTGTGACGCACTTTCACTTTAAGTTTTAAGCAAAGTCCATCAAGCTTGAGAGTAAAACAAAATAATCCTCTTCATCTCTTTATCTTTCCTTCTTGCACTGCTCTGCCTGCTTTTTTCCTTTCATAGTCTCTCCTTCAAGCAGGGATGGTCGCATACGCCTGGCTCTGCTCCATGAAATCCGGAGCAGAGACGCTGGCCAGCTGGGAGCAGCCCAGGCTACGGGGGAGTTCAATCCTTCAGCCGCCCAAGCTCCAAGCTCAGGCGGCCCCGGAGAACTCTACCCCTACCTGGGGGCTCACCCCCTCCTCTTCTCCCGAGGAGGGGGCTTCAATTTCACCCGAACAGCTGATCGGCGCTGTTTCGGGCGAAAAAACAACAGCTGAGCCGCGGGCAGCCCGGGAGGGCTGTCTCCGTCGCCGCGGAGCCACCGGAAGTCGGAATAATCCAGACTTTTGTATCTTCCCACTCTCAGATGCACTGCTTTTAGAGGGAATGGAAATAAGATCTTTTCAGTGTATTATTTTTAAATAATGAGTGTATTTATGTTCTTGATTTCTATGCTGATCGCTAATATTAGAAAACAAGCAGGTTGGATGGCTAGCAATTCTAATGCAGTGCAGTCCAGTATGTGGGTAAAATAACTACTTCTTGCTTACTTCAAGGTGAATGTGAGTAGAACCACAGCATAAAAACAAAGTGAAACAACTGAGACCTTCCAAAAGGTATACTTTTTATTTCTGCTAAAGATATTATGAAAGTGATGAAAATTGTTTTTTTTTATTTTGCTGTAGAAATATTTAAGCTGCATGATTTCTTACTATAAGCTTTTAAGAGCCTCTAAATGCACTGCAATCCTTCCTAGTATTCACATTATCTAGTCAAATTTTGTTTCTTATGGGAAAGTATTACATGTTTTGCATATTGAACAGCTGAGTGCATTTATTTAGCTTTCAGTCACAGGCTGCTTTCATTTGCACAGCTGAAAGACACAGTTCCATGGACCAAAAACTTGCAAGTATTGTACAATATATTTTCATTAGCTGGTGACATCCAGTGCAGAGAAGAATTAAGCTGCATTGTTTGGAGTGAAATAATACTGCTTATAAACTCAGGTGTTGTGGCCTGTAAGGCACTTGTTTCTGTTTTATTTAGTTGATATTGATTATTTCTATTAGAAGTCCTTTATATATCATTTGGTAGGCAATAAGGTTAAGCTTCCCCCCCCCCCCCCTCATACTATCAGCTGCAAAATTCGGGCCAGAAATTAGTGTACCCAATTAAATGTAATTAAAGAGGAGACAGAGTGTGTATACACACTTATACCCACAAGTATACTATATATATCACCTTATTGGAATGATACATCCCACAGTATGTTGGTTCTGGAATTTCGTTACACCTAAATCATGCTTGCCAAATGTTTTTAATTTAATGTTTAAAAATGAACAGTACTATTTTTATTATTAACATGGAATATTGCACATGGCACAAATACAGCTGAGTGTCAGGGCCCATTTTAATACCTCATCCTAAGAAAGCAGAACTCATGGAAGCAGTTTCTTCCAAAGGAACTTTTATTAGGAGTAGCTGATAGCAGGCATAATAGGCAAGATCTGAGGGTTTCCCACTCAGATTGATAGGTTAAAAGAGTCCCAAGCAAACCCCACCCCAATAGTTCATCCAGCCAGTTTGAATGGGCCAATCCTCAGGTGTTAAGTCCATTGTGCGAAAGAGCTGATAATGCCTGTCTTTCCCAGGCTTCCAGTGCTGTTGTTGGGTCTTCACACCTTCCCTTCCAAAATGGGAGATAAGCCAGATGGCCAGAAGCACATTCTTTTCTCACCCCAAGGTAATATCAAGGGAGAGACAGTTCAAAGAACAATTATGCATACAGTGAAAGGGATACAGTGTAGCAATAGAGAGAAACAAAGAGAAAGCCCACAGCATCTTCCCCCTCCCCTCCAGGAGTGTGACAGAACCCAGAGTAATGAAATAGAAAATAGAAAACAGTTCCCCTTAATAATATATGGGTTCTGACACTGAGCCTGGCAACTTAATCTATATATTCTCTATTTTACTACAAATGGTATCTGAAAAGCTTGATCAATTAAAGCCATAATGTGTTACAGGAGTCAATATTTATGGGCTCATCTGGTGATAATGATATCATAGGGAAGGTTGTGGCTTGGAATATAAATGGAGTCATTAGCAAACAGCATGAACTAATTAATAAAAGAAAACTAATGTGTTGTATGTTTGTGAGATGAATAAAAAAGGAAGGTTGGATGAACGAATTGTGGAATGCATCCATGGAGAGGAATTGTGGGCTTACACAGGGAAGTGAAGATTTAACATGAAATTAATTCTGAATAAAAGAGCTAAAGTGTTTATGTCCAAAAATAGGAACTGCATTTTTGGATTTAGCATTTTTGAATTTGGCAGGATTCTGACAAAGTGACAACAAGCAAAATTTATGAAATACAGTGCAGCTTTATGCCTGACAGGGGGACCCCCAAATAGGCATTTGCTATTTAGAAGATCATTAGGAAGTGCATAAATGTGAAAAGAAAGTTTATTCCATATTTGTTGATTTAGAGAAAGCTTATGCTAGAGTGAATAGCCCCTTTACAGGACACTGCTTCACATAATGATTTGCTTCCTTACAACAATGAACAGGCTGCAGTTCTTCTCCAAGTGTCTCCTTCTAGCACGCTGTCTCACCCCAGCCCTATGTTGAATTGCAGCTCTTAAGCAAAACAACCCTCTGCTATGAAATCTTTGCAGATATTCAACATTTCTTTGTCATTGAACTAATACCAGTTGGTGGAAGAACAGACACACACACTATAACTATGGTGCCACTGCAGTTACTTAATTCATCATTTTCAGTTGTTCTGATTTGCTCAGAACAGACTCCAACTGGGGAAGTCCATGCAAGTTGAGTAATGCATTATTTTTTATTTTATTTTATTTTTATTTTTATTCCATTTACCGTATATCCCGCCCTTCTCCGAAGACTCAGGGCGGCTTACAAGCTTAGCAGTAGCCTTCATTCTATGTATATGCCTGCTTATTAGGGCTTTCACACACACACCAAGCGGCATTATTACAAAGTCAGCTTAATTGCCCCCAACAATCTGGGTCCTCATTTTACCTACCTCGGAAGGATGGAAGGCTGAGTCAACCTTGAGCCTGGTGGGATGCGAACCTGCACTAATTGCAGGCAGCTGGTGTTACTTAAGGAGGCATTAGCCCACTGCTCCACCAAGGCTCTTTTGTAGACATTTGACTCTGTTTCCCTATTCATACCCCACCTGGTTAATTAAGGCTGCCAGTAGGTATTAATTCCTGACTATAGGATATGGTGGTAAAATTGTGCCTTTTGATGCTACACAAGAAAGTTGCCAAGTTTCTTTTCTTTTTTTTTACAAATATTTTTATTAAATTTCATAAACAAACATTAAAGCCTCAAGTTTCAACCATAGTTATCTAATACTACTTTGAAAACAATTCCTTCATGTTTGGGTGCAATCACTGCAACAAAGTTCCCTCAATCCCCAATTCACAAATAGGTTCCAGAAAAATACTGTAATGTGGAAAAATGCTATATTGCAAAACTGATAGAATCACACACACACACACACACACACACACACACACACACACACATCCTTAAAAGTCATTTGTTAGCTAGCCTGGCTGATTCTGTCTCAAAACAAGACCTGAATTCATAGTGAAAATATTTGGGATAATCAATCTCACAGCGATGAGGATGGCGAGGTGTAATTACTTTTCTGCCCTCATCGCGTCCGCAGATAATCGCCCGGCCGCCCTGTTTAGGGTGACCCACTCCCTCCTTAATCAGGAGGTGAGGGAGGAAGCCTTGCAGGGAGGTGCCGAGGAGTTTGGACAGCATCTGCTGGATAAAATCGCTCGGATTCGGACCGGTCTGGACTCCAACTGGGCAGAGTCTGACGAACAGGACACGGACGGTCTTGTCGATGTTATCTGGGAGGAGTTTGATTCTGTAACCCCTGAGGAAGTGGACAGGATTATGGGGAGGCTGAGCTCCACCACATGTTTATTGGACCCGTGCCCTTCTTGGCTGGTTTATGCAGCCCGGGAGAGGACATGAGGCTGGTTCCAGGCAGTTATATCTGCTTCCTTGAGTGAGGGTAATTTCCCCGCCGTCTTGAAGGAGGTGGTGGTGAGACCTCTCCTCAAGAAGCCTGCTCTGGACCCAGCTGTTTTGAACAACTTTCGTCCGGTCTCCAACCTTCGCTTTCTTGTGAAGGTTGTTGAGAGTGTGGTGGCACATCAGCTTCCCCTGGTCCTGGATGAAGCGGATTATCTAGACCCGTTCCAATTGGGTTTCAGGCCCGGGTACATCACGGAGACGGCATTGGTCGCTCTGGTGAATGATCTCTGGAGGGCCTGGGACAGAGGACATTCCTCTGTCCTTGTCCTAATTGACCTCTCAGCGGCTTTCGATACCATCGACCATGGTATCCTGCTGCGGCGTCTCAGGGGATTGGGAGTGGGAGGCACAGTTCTTCAGTGGTTCTCCTATCTCCTGGGACGCTCGCAGTCGGTGTTGGCAGGAGGACAGAGGTCGACCCCTAGGACCCTCGCTTGTGGAGTTCCTCAGGGGTCGGTCCTCTCGCCTCTCCTGTTCAACATCTACATGAAACCGCTGGGTGAGATCATTTGTGGTTTTGGAGTTGGGTATCATCAATATGCCGATGATACCCAACTTTTCATTTTGACCCCAAACCACCCCAGTGATGCCCTCAATGTGATGTCCCGTTGCCTGGAGGCGGTTCGGGCCTGGATGGGGAGGAACAGACTTCAACTCAACCTGACAAGACTGAGTGGCTGTGCATTCCGGCATCCCAGGACATTCAAAATATTCCATCTCTTCTTATGGGGGGTGAGTCTTTACCCCCCGTGGATAGGGCTCGCAACTTGGGAGTCCTCCTAGATTCACAACTTACTCTGGAAGACCATATAGTGGCCGTGACTAGGGGGGCTTTCACCCAGGTTCGCCTGGTGCGCCAGTTGCGGCCCTATCTGGACTGGGATGCCCTGTGTACGGTCACTCATGCGCTCGTGACATCTCGCCTGGACTACTGCAATGCTCTTTACATGGGGCTTCCCTTGAAGACCACTCGGAGGCTCCAACTGGTACAGAATGCGGCCGCAAGAGTTGTCTTGGGAGTTTCCCGGTACTCCCATGTTACACCTTTGCTCTGTGAGCTACATTGGTTACCAGTTGTCCTCCGGGTGAGGTTCAAGGTTTTGGTTATGATCTTTAAATCCTTACATGGCATGGGTCCGGGATACCTCGAGGACCACCTGCTGCCGGCGTCAACTCCCCTCCGCCCTGTGCGTGCCCACAGAGAGGGCCTCCTCAGGGTGCCTCCGGTCAGGGAATGTCGACTGTTGGCCCCCAGGGGGAGGGCCTTCTCTGTGGGCGCTCCGGCGTTATGGAACCAACTGCCGGTTGAGCTCCGGATGGCATCGGACCTTCGCTCCTTCCGGCGCAGGCTGAAGACCCACTTATTTGAACTAGCTGGTCTGGCCTGATGGGGAATATTAGGGTTTTTTAATGGTTTTTTTTACTGTTTTTATTGTTATTGTATTTTAATTGGGCATTTGTTTAATCTCTTTTTAATTTTTGTATTGTTATTTATATATGCCCTGTTAACTGCCCTGAGTCCTTCGGGAGAAGGGCGATATAGAAATTGAATTAATAATAATAATAATAATAATAATAATAATAATAATAATAATAATAATAATAATAATAATAATATTCTCTAAGAACATCTGCTTCTGAAGAGACAGCACTGCTACATTAGGAAATGCAGAATTTAAAGGAGTTTGCTCTGTTGAATTAAGAAGTCAGAACCAAATGTTTGCCACCTGAGGCAAAAGATAAAATGGCATTTCCTACCTATTCCACATTCAGAAGTTGATTGTACTGTCAGTTAAGTTTTATTTGGACAACCAGCACTAAGATCGCATCCATATTCTACCTGAAGTATGAGGTTCCGAAAGATATTGTGTTGCATATAAATGCTGCCCTGTTCTTCAAGTATAAAAGACAGGAAGATCAGGGAAACAGCAGGGGTGCGAGGCTGCTGGTGCTGTCCCTCAGCATTTGCTTCTATCTCCCTCTTCCAGATAATCAGCAGTTTTGTTGAAAATAACATGAAGGCCTAGGTAGAGCCACATAAAGCAAATTCTTTTAGAAGAAAAGTCAAATGCATATACTGACCAGAGGCAGATGATAAGGAGCACAGAAAGTTGTCAGATGCAATCTATAGGCTGAATGATGTTAGATGACATCTCAGGTTGAACAAAAGCAGAAAATAAAGCAGATTGAACAAATGGCAGAACTAGAAAGAATAACTAGAAAGAATTTGACAGTCTTGCCCATCAAATCTTTTATTATTATTATTTTTTGGCCTGTACATATTTACCAAACGCAATCTAATCTTCAGAAATTGGTCAGAAATTTCTTCAAATAAAAATAGATTTTAATTTAATCACAATAATTCTGTTCCGTGTTTTGCAACCAAACTGAGTCTAGCATTTGAAGGCAGGAGCTGAAAAAGTGATTTAGAGCAGAAATAGAACAATCCATCCATCAGCAACTGTGACATTGTCCATTCAAAGAGCAAAGGTGCTTCAATCTAGAGGCCTCCTCGTGTTATCAATCAAAACTGGGTGCAAATATTCTAACTTTCTCTCCTTAATGGTATTTCTGTTGTGAAAAGGCAGGAGAAGCAATGGAAAAATATGAGAAATGACAAATAAAAAAGGTTGTCATATTTCATTTTTCTGTAACAATTCTTGAATAGATCAGGGTGAGTGCAGAGTAACAATTTAGGAATGTCAGGCTCCAAAACTGCAGAACTCAGAACAAATTTTTGTTTGTGTATGCATGCTTGCATGCACGCACGTGCATCCATACAGTCATATATGAAAGGCTACACATAAGACACCAACCCCCTCCAACACTCCTAGACAATCAACCATCTTTTAGATCTTTGTCCATAGACAGAATGGACTATAGGAACATTTGTGTGTGTGTGGGGGGTGTTGTCTTATATGCAAGTTCTCACACTCCTCCATCATGATTACAAAATAACATCTTGCCAAAGCCAATGTTCTGATTGGGACATTGTATACCTACGTCAGAATCTTCTTAATGTTTATTATTTTATGAACATGTCCTCCATAGAACATAAGAATAAAGATACTTTTCTAAAAATAGAATTTGGTACAGCCTGACAACTCTCTTAACATTTGCAGTCTACCTGCACTTGTTAAACAAAGTCACATACAGTCAGCCTTCAGTTAACCACCATATATTCAGCAGCAGCAGTTTGAAATTTCAACAGTGCTGAACAGTCCTCAAAGGTGTGGCACTCACAATTTCCCTGAAGTCACATGACTGCAATTAGCGACCTTTCCCAATGACTTCCAACAAACAGAGTCAATGGGGAAACCAACAGAAGATTTGCCAATGGTGTTCATATGATGTTGTAACTAATGACTGTGCATGATTTGCCTAACAACTCTAACTGAACCTTCTGAAGCTTGATTTAAGTAGGCCTGTAAACAGGAAAATTACAAAGAAAACCTTTTTCTATTCTTAAAAGCACTCTATAAGTGGACTCAAGGATATATGCTGAACAGCAAGATCCACTTAGTTCAATAAATGTTCTCAGTTAAATGTACCTAATATTATAACCTGATACCAGTTAATAGAATGTGTTCTATTGTGCGTGTTCATATGTGTGTCTGAATGTCTGTGTTCTTTGTGTGGTGTGTGTGTGTGTACATATGCCCGTCACAAATGAGTGTATATACATATGCTCCCCACAAATGGCCTCAAAATAAAGAAGTACAGATAAACAAAAATTTCAAATCTTGCTGATTCTTCTGGAATGAAAGAGTAGTGTAATGAAATCAATAATTCTATTTCTGTTGGGTTATTGTTAACAAATTAGATGACAAGACACAGCTCTCTAGATACAATGGATGTCTAAAAATAGAAATATCATTATATAATTCAGCTACAGGCTCATTCAGTTTCTAACCATAGCATCCCCGGGAAAGACTAAAATTATAGTATATTTGAATCTCATACCAATTAATTGGATGACTCAGAGTAATAAAAATGAATTGTATATCTTGAAGGAATAATAAAGAATGAAGGAAATTTATAGGAAGTATCTAAAGAAGGCTAGAAATTCTTCTTCTATTACATACAAATGATGTATCTAGCAGAAATGTTAAAATCGAAGTGATAACTTATTATAATCCTGTGTCAACAATAACAAAGAAACAAAAAAGATGAAGCTGTGATTAGTCAGCGGTTAAACTTATTTCGTTTATGGAAATGAACAAAGTAATCTGATTTACAGCAAAGGCAAAGATCTAGTGGCCTTTTGGATATTACTGGATTCCAAATTGTATCAGTCCCAATAGGAAGAAACTGAGGGAATTTAACACCAGTTTTTCTCGCCTGCTGCCTTGACAGATGCTATGGCAGTGTTCAAGATGATTATTTTGGGGGGGGAATCTAAAAACGATACATGCAATAAATTACAATGTTCTTCTACTTTAACACCAAACTCCCCGCAAATTTATGCTGGTTTAAGAAATAGATTTTTTAAAAAATATGAAAAGAGGGCAGCACATGGCAGAATTTAGAATTACTATGGAAGAGGTTTGGAGTTCTTGGTATGCCTCATTAATATATATATATATATATATATATATATATATATATATATATATATATATATATATATATATATATATATATTTGTGTGTGTGTGTGTGTAGTGTGTGTGTGTGTGTATTGCTTAGCATTTTAGCTTTCATGGCTGCTTGCAATAAAATAGGAGGAAATACTAAAAATCAAATATGGTAAGTAGAAACTGGTGAGAAATAATATTTTTCACCAATACATTAGAACCGACCAGGTAATATTTAAAAGCCTTCTTTCCAGTTGTTATCCAACAGGTCTCCAAAGATGGAAGTATGTGGGCAAAGAACCCTAGTGATAACTTCAGTGGATGGTCAGAAATATATATATCAAAGAACATGCTCCTTCAGCCACCAATGTCTCCTATTATGTAGGAGTTAAGAATTAGCAACAGGTTGTACAGAAGGGGGGAAAACATCAACTAATGAAACTGCATTGTCTAATGATATGTATTGTCTAAAGCCACCGCCAGTTAGCCATCTAGCAGGAATATTTACCTTTTTCTTTAGATTTAGGTACTACCTGATTCCAAATTATTCTGGTGGGCTTGTAAATACCAAACAGAGAACCAACTGAAAGCAGGATGCTATAAAAATGGCATCACTAACTTTTTTTTCTTTTTTTTTAAAAAACCCAGTAACAAGAAGACCTCTTCCCAGCTCCCCCAAACCAAAGTCTGGGAGAAGAACCAGATCTCCAAGACCTTCCAAAATACCACGAAAGTGGGAGCTACACAGATCTTAGGAGGGAACTTATTCTAGAGGTTTTAAATAAGAGGACTTTCCTCACCATTAGATATAATTATACAACATCTAATTGCCTCAAGCAGCTAAATCTGCTAATCCACAAAAACATGAATTAGTCATTTCTTATTATTGTCTGTCAGAGAGACCATTGCATCATAACTTCCTGCCCAGCTATAAATACAGTGCTATACTTTTTTGGAAGATTAGCAGCAAAGAATGCTATTCTGTCTTGTGAACTGATAAAATGTGCTACACAACAATGCTTGTGACATTCTTGACCACGTTTGAGTTCCAGTTACAATTCTCCTATTTTCACAATGCAGAATTTTAGAATTAAATCCTTTTGCTAAAATTGCATCAGTATTCTCTATTAACATTTACAGTTGTAGAAATTAGACTGGCAAAAAGCAATTGTCCTCAGTCCAGGATTCTCCAGTTGTGTTGGACTTCTACTGCAACCATGATAGTTGGGGTTGAAAGGGAATTGAAGTTTAATGTAGCTGTGATGTGGGACTAGATTGGGGAAGGCTGGTGTAGAGAGTTTGGTCTGTTAAACACAAGTTTTATTCTTCCTTGCTAAAATTCTTAATAAAAATGCCTGAATGGTTTTTAAATGAATCATTTACTAACAGCGGTGCACCACAATTTGACAGGGAAGCCTTCTTGAGACAGCATATGGAACAATTAATCTTGTCTCTTGCAGCATCCTCTGTTGCAAACTGCATGATGTTCATTTTTTCCCCCTTGGCAGCCTGCAGTCCAATAAATCCTAATAAGACCAATTTAACCAAATACCTTACCAATTCATATATAAATAAATAAAAAGTATTCCTTTTCTTCCCTTTTCGTGGAGGCTGCAGAACTGATTCAGCCTTTTCCTTTTGACAGATTTATAATAATTAAAGAAATCTTCGCTTCTGTGTTTCGCTCACAAATCTTTAGCAGCAGTTTGGCAATAGAAGGATAAGTACTGGAGCCAGAGGGCAACATGCTTTTCAGCAAAAGTGCAAAGGTGCTGCAAGGCGCAGACCAAACGTGACAATGGCAATTCTGTACATTTAAAACCAGTCTCATAAAGAGAATGATTGGAATAGAAGAAGCAGCATATGGATGCAGCAACTGTTCCTGAGCAACTCTTCTCTTGCCAGCTCTTTTGACCTATTCTTGTAGATATTGCTTAATTAAAAATAAAAAGAAGAATCTCAAGGAGGCTGGACACTGAATGGGACAACTCCCTGTGGCTGACTCATCACCGCCAACTCATCACTGAATAACTTGCCACAGCAAATTCACCACAGGACAATTCAATGTGGGACAATTCAACACGGGATAACTCAAGAGAGGGACAAGTAGAATTGCAATTCAGCCCAGCCTCAAGGACTTCCACCTTGTAAAGCTTCAAACCTAAAGCAAGACACTTGTCCCTCTCTTAAGTTATACCGCAATGGATTGTCATGCAACTTATGCAGTGAGTTGGCTGGGGCGAGTCAGGTGGAATGAGTCAGCCACGGCAAGTTGTCCTAAACCCAGCTGAACATTGAGAAATACAAGGTGCAGACAGAAAAGATGGTTCAGTGTTTAAGGTAAAGGTAAAGGTTCCCCCACACATGTGTGCTAGTCGTTTCCGACTCTAGGGGCCGGTGCTCATCTCTGTTTCAAAGCCGAAGAGCCAGCGCTTGTCCGAGGACGTCTCCGTGGTCATGTGGCCAGCATGACTAGACGCCAAAGGCACACGAAACACTGTTACCTTCCCACCACAGTGGTCCCTAGTTTTCTACTTGCATTTTTACCTGCTTTTGAACTGCTAGGTTGGCAGAAGCTGGGACGAGTAACAGGTGCTCACTCTGTTATGCGGCACTCGGGATTTGACCCGCCAAACTGCTGACCTTCAGATCGACAAGCTCAGCGTCCTAACCCACTGAGCCACTGTGTCCCTTCGGTTCAGTGTTTATCTTTCTTAAAATAATAATGTTTATTAACAATGATAGAAGATCATCTAAACTAAAAAGAAAAAAGATTAAAAAAAAAACAAAAAAGAAAGAATAGAAAAAAGCAACTTCCTATCCTTATCAGAAATTATTTATGTTTCTGATGAGGATAGGAAGTTGTTTTTTTCTATTTCATAACCTCTTCACCTCATCTTAATTATCAAATATAAAATTCTTCATCCCATAACACATTTCTTAATTGTGGATAAATAAGTACTGGTCTTCTTCAATCCAGGTGTCAGAAAAAGTTCAAACAGGCCCATAAAATAATAACATTACTTAACATATATAAAATCAACTTTCCACATCTGGTGGTTTTTTAGTTTGTGGATTTTTAATGTTGTAAGCCACCTCGAGTCACCTGCGTGAAGTTGGGCAGCCATTTAAATATTTTAAATAAATAAATGAAGTGTCCCAGTATCCTAGTATAAACAAAAAACTAAAGTTTAACATGATAAACAAGCAGTTTTTCTTTTAACAAAAAAACAAGTTCACAAATATCACTTAATTCTACCTTAACTAGAGGGGAAAAGGCTAATGTTTCTTTATAAAAAAATCCAATGCATACAGTAGTGGCCAAAATTGTGGAAACCTTTTGGGAAAAGTGTATTTTTGAGGTTTGATGGCTAATAACACCACATTTTTAGGGACTAGTACCATAAAATTATATATCAATGGAAAGATAATTTAATCAAGATTGTAATGCAACATAGTTTGTTCAATTATCTGTACTGTATTCTATGAAAAGCTATAGCCAAATAACCAGAAAAAGGGAGCACAACTTGCTTAGGTTGATATTAGGTAGCTTTCCTTCATCTGATTGTAGCCAATGAGCATGAGTATTTAGAGAGCCAATCAGGTGTTATCTTGTTTTGGCAATGAGCCAATCAGATCACAGTAGGATTCAGTTACTGATGTCATGTATTGAAGCTGAGAGGACATTTGTCAGTGTCTTATGTGATCGCTATCAAGTTGGTTGGGTTTTTTTTTCGTTCATTTAGTGAGCTTGTAAAATGTAATAAAATTAAAGTAATGGTGCAAAGAGTTGACTGGTTGCCCAGAAAGTGATGTAAAATAGTATTATTAAGTGAACAAGGCTACAGTTATAAAGAAATTAGAAGAAAAATTGGTGGAAACTTAACCAAAGGTGGCATTTCTACTGTACACTTTTCCCAGGAGGTTTCCACAATTTTGGCCACTACTGTAACTATATATGTATATAGCGATAGCAATAGCATAATATACTGCCCCATAGCACTTTACAGTGCTCTCTGGGCAGTTTACAATGTAAGCCTTATTTGCATATTGTCCCCAACAATCTGGACCCTCATTTTACTGACCTTGGAAGGCTGGAAGTCTATGCCAATCTTGAGCCAAGCCATAATCGAACTGTGGGCAGAGTTTGACTGCAATACTGCATTTTAAACATTGCGGCAGCAGGGCTCTTGATATATATTTGTTTCATGTATGCTCTATTAAGATTCAGCTGAAATCCAAATCTTTTATAAAAAGTATTTAAAAGTTACTACAAGAGAGTCAATAGACAATCACTTCAATATGAGCCAGCAGTGTGCTGCAGCTGCCAAAAAAGCCAACACAGTGCTAGGCTGCATTAACAGAGGGATAGAATCAAGATCAAGTGAAGTACTAATACCACTTTACAATGCTTTGGTAAGGCCACACCTGGAATACTGCATCCAGTTTTGGTCACCACGATGTAAAAAAGATGTCGAGACTCTAGAAAGGGTACAGAGAAGAGCAACCAAGATGATTAGGGGGCTGGAGGCTAAAACATATAGGGAACGGTTGCTGGAATTGGGTATGTGTAGTTTAATGAAGAGAAGGGTGAGGGGTGACATGATAGCAGTGTTCCAATATCTCAGGGGCTACCACAAAGAAGAGGGAGTCAAGCTATTCTCCAAAGCACCTGAAAGCAGGACAAGAAACAACGGATGGAAACTAGTCAAGGAGAGAAGCAACCTAGAACTAAGGAGAAACTTCCTGACAGTTAGAACAATTAACCAGTGGAACAACCTGCCTCCAGAAGTGGTGAATGCTCCAACACTGGAGGTTTTTAAGAAGAGACTGGACAGCCATTTGCCTGAAATGGTATAGGGTTTCCTGCCTGAGCAGGGGGTTGGACTAGATGACCTCCAAGGTCCCTTCCAACTTTATATATATTATTATTATATTATTATATTATTAACTGTTTTTCTACTAGTTATTTATATGTGTATAGAATATATGTTCCTCTATCACTTATGAGGCCAAAATTAGCCATTCAGTCAAAGATTAGGAATAGAGCTTTTGAAATCTTTGCAGGGTTTGCATATTTACACTTAATTTAGAGACCCACTCTAATATGCAATGAATTATTTCATCCACTCACCCAGATTTATACAGCACCTTAACTGTTCATGAACTAAAAAATCTCTGTTTTGTGGCAGTTTTAAAATGAAGTGCAACTTCTGTGCCGTGGCAAATGGAGGAAAAACTACATCCCACAAAATTAATCAACGTCATAATTTTGGGACTTCTTATATATAACAAGTTATATAATTTTGGTTTGATTAGATCAGGGGTGTCAAACTCAATTTCATTGAGGGCCGCATCAGCATTGCGGTTCCCCTCAGGGGGCCGGGTGGGTGTGGTCTACTGGGTGGGCATGGCCTACTGGGTGGGCGTGGCCAGCTCTACATCATTGGCATCAAGGGTGCCTATGGGGGCCCGGGCAGGAGGGGGACAGATCTGAGGGTCTCTGGCAGAAGGAGGGTCTCTGGGCCAGGGCCAAGGCAGAGGGGGCCATTCCCTCACTGTTTCCAGGATGGCTTCGCGGGCCACATGAAACCACTTCGCGGGCCAGATCCGGCCCCCGGGCCTTGTGTTTGACATGTCTGGATTAGATCATCAAAAGAATAGACATTGGATTTGCTGAAATCCAGATGTCTGTTCCTTCTGTTTCAGCAGAACCTGTTTGGAAGCATGGAGGATTAATGAAAGAGCACTGCAATCCCTTCCATTGCTTTCTCTCATAATTTTTGGGGAAGATGATAGGGAGATTTAAATGTACAAATACAATTTTCTTGTTTTTATCCAGCTTTAGTGGTCTCTAGGCCCATATGTGTATTGAATCCTATCTGCTTTTATAACACCAAAAAAAGCAAGAGAAGTCATGTTTGAAGAGAGAAAAAGACAGGGAGGGGGAGAGGGAGAGAGTTCACAAATACAATAAATTTAGACTTCCAGGAAAGATGGTAGATTGAACATGGCTCCACAAAAAATGATACTGAAGTTTGCAGCCCTGAATAGAGAGCTGACTAAATTGGCTCTTTTGACCCTCTCTGAACCAAGTGAGGAAGCAAGATTGCCCAAATTGCTCTCCTTACAAAACGACTACAAGACAGCAGTCTCCAGATGGTGGGAGAATCAGGAAGCAGGGAATTTGCCATGGTTCCTTCAACCACAAGCAGACCCTTTTTGAAGGATACTAAGTTAGAAGTTTCCTTGCAAATCACTTTTGGAAATTGCTCATCAACTGCTTCAAAGAAGGTAGACACCTCCAAAGTGACAAGACCACAAACATTAAATGAGTGCCTTCAACCCTTAATGTAGAAAAATGTAAATATATATTTATAATCGTTAGAAATTTAAAATAAACAGCAAAAAGCAAGTAGTTCTCGACTTACAACCATAATTGACCCCAAAATTTATGTTGCTAAGTGAAACATCACTCCAGTTTTTAAGTTAGTGACACAGTTGTTAAGGGAATCTGGCTTCCCCATTGACTTTGCTTGTCAGAAGTTTGCAAAAAGTGATCGCATGACCCCTGGGCACTGCAACCATCATAAATATGAGTCAGTTGCCAAATGTCTGAGTTTTGATCATGTGACTGTGGGGAGGTACAATGGTCATAAGCATGAAAAATGGTCATAAGTTACTTTTTTCACTAAACTGCTGTAAGTCGAGGACTACCTGTAGAAAGTTTTAAATGGATTAAAGGCTCAGACAGCATTAGAAGTTTGAATTTTTAATATTAAGACTTTGAAATTAATCTTAAAGTATAAATGCATTTTTGTGGGAATGGAAAACCGATTATGATATTGGAGATTTAACAAGTAACTTATAGTAACATTCAGAGATATCTTTGAACAACTGCACTGGGAATTACAATGGGACTTTGAATCAATTATGTCATTTATGTTGTGACTTCTTGGGAACAGTCTTCCCAGAAGATGTTACAGAAAAAGATAAAGATAAAGATTCGGAACTCCAGAGAGCAATTGGAACAATTTGTTGGAATTATAAATGAGGCTGTTTAAAATATTGAACACAATTGTAACAAGATCAATAACCATTTGAATGGATTAAAGAGCAAAATCATTTCATGGAAGAAGGAACACAAAGTTTATTTGACTAGATTAAAATGGGACATGTTGGCATTTTGGCTAGTTCTTTACTTTGCTGATATGTGGCTTGGAAGAATGTGGCAACTTGGATGAGTTTATGTTTAATGTGGTGTTCAAACTTTCCCCCCTACAGATACTTTGTCCTAATTTGACAGCATTGAAACTGGCTTATGTTTGACTGTTTTTAAAATTTAAAGTAGAGAAGTTTTGTGGTCTGGTTCTTTTTAAAGGACAAATCATTCCTCTTCTTTATGTTAAATTTTAGTCTTTTGTTTATATTAGAATACTGGAATTACTTTATACTTATAATGGGGATTTGTTTAAACCTAAGACTTGAGATATGGAATGAAATACCTTGCAATTTGGAGAGAAATTCCAAATGTTGGTGTTTGAAATGGAAAAATGTTAAAGTAGACGCTAAAATTGTGGAAACCTTTTGGGAAAAGTGTACAGTAGAAGTGCCACCTTTGGTTGAGTTTCCACCAATTTTTCTTCTAATTTCTTTATAATTTTAGCCTTGTTCACTTAATAATACTATTTTACATTGCTTTCTTGGCAACCAGTCAACTCTTTGCACCATTATTTTAATTTTATTACATTTTACAAGCTCACTAAATGAAAATAAAAAAAAACCCAACCAACTTGATAGCGATCACATAAGACACGGACAAATGTCCTCCTCTCAGCTTCAATACATGACATCAGTAACTGAATCCTACTGTGATCTGATTGGCTCATTGCCAAAACAAAATGACACCTAATTGGCTCTCTAAACACTCATGCTCATTGGCTACAATCAGATGAAGGAAAGCTACCTAATATCAACCTAAGCAAGTTGTGCTTCCTTTTCCTGGTTATTTGGCTATAGCTTTTCATAGAATACAGTACAGATAATTGAACAAACTATGTTGCATTACATTCTTGATTAAATTATCTTTCCATTGATATATAATTTTATGGTACTAGTCCCTAAAAATGTGGTGTTATTAGCCATCAAACCTCAAAAATACATTTTTCCCAAAAGGTTTCCACGATTTTGACCGCTACAGTATATGGCTATATAATAAATGCAGTCTGATGGACATTAAATTTATAATCCTCATGATTCCTTGAGAAAACTATGAGAGTAACACTAAATTTAATTCAGCTTATTCATATATTTTTAATTCATAGTTTTCAACTTACTATTGTTGATGATTACACCTCAATTATTTATTGCTTCCTGACTGTTGCAGAATTTTACGTTTTTTATGTGCATAGGCTTCCTCTTCTCAAAATTGTGAATTAGGGTTTTATATTGTTTCTTTATGAGTAGATAATATAGAGTATTGTACATATAGATTAATGCATCTTACAGCTTACGCAGTCATTTGGAAGAAAGAAAGGTATGATTTTCTGCCCTGAACTGTCTTACCTCCTAGTCTGTCTGGCTGTAGTTATGAAGGAAAAGAAAGCATATTCTCAAATTTACTTGCTAAATCCCACATCGTGTGCTATTTTCAAAATAAACCAATTTATTATTAGATAGGCTTTTGTGACTTCAGTTCATTAAATCCATAGAGTAAAAAAAGGAATATTATGTATACCATCA
Source organism: Vipera ursinii (assembly GCF_947247035.1). NCBI lineage: Eukaryota > Metazoa > Chordata > Lepidosauria > Squamata > Viperidae > Vipera > Vipera ursinii. The sequence continues at coordinate 65,499,907 of NC_139514.1, forward strand.
GCTGTCTGGAGATGGAACAGAAGAAAAAGGAAAGAGAATATTGAAAAGAGAGACAACACAGAAACATCAACCAGTCATTGCACATATATTTTTTGCATTAATAAACTGTAAGGAAAGGAAAGAATAGCACAAGAGTTGGGAAAACTTTATTGTCCCTTTCCCAATTTGTTGGTGAAAATTGTCTTCCTACGTTCTATTATTGATAGCAGAAAGAAGTAGTAGTCTTTGCATTTTTTCTATCTCAAAAAAATAGCAAGTTATGGAATATATATTGTTGCTAGGGTAGTTAATTATTGGTGATTGTTTTGGGGCGTGCCTTTGAGTTAATATTGTCTCTTGGAGACTTCTCCCTGCAGGTTTTTTGGCAAGGTTTTTCAGAATGGGTTGCCATTGCCTCCTTCTTAAGCTGAGAGAGATTGACTTACCCACGATCACCTAACTCATTTTGTACCTAAGCAAGCAAGCAAGCTCACATTATCCTGATTTTTAGCCTGATGTCTTAATCACTATATCAAATTGGCTCTCATGTTTATTACAGAAGAGATAATAGATTAATAATGTTTCTGTCATGGGTCCTCTCCAACTGCATTCCTTCTGGGCTGTTGCACTTTGAGATTGTGGTACAGGGAACCAGCAAACCAGCTCAACAGGATTTGACCACAATTTCAGTCAGTGTCTGGATGATTCACAGCAATCATTTAAAAATTTCATCAGATGTGAATGATTGTATGGAGACTTGTGAGCCCTTATAAAGTTTTCTCCTTACCAAGCACTGTTTTAGCAGGCCCACATTAGGGATTTCCTAGGCACTTGCTGGTGAAAGGAAAGTCTGATGCTGTAAAGATCTATTCTCCATGGGAACCTGGAATGTAAGATCCATGAATCAAGGCAAGCTGGACGTGGTCAAACAAGAGATGACAAGACTGAAAATCAACATCTTAGGAATCAGTGAACTAAAATGGACAGGAGTGGGTGAATTTAATTCAGATGACCATCAGGTATACTACTGCAGGCAAGCAACCCTCAGAAGAAATGGAGTAGCCTTCATAATCAATAAAAGAGTAAGAAAAGCTAACTATCTATAAATACACTTTAAATCCTATCACACTTTAACTCCCGTTAAACATAACTAAACAATAATACATCTTATTAAATTCTAATACTCATTCATATGCTAAATAAAACTTTTTAGTCCCATATTTATTCAGAATGTAATCAATCCATCTTCTCCATTCCGAAATGTATCTTTGCTGCAATTAACCTTTCAAATATACTGAAATTTTTACCATTTCTACTAAGTTCGAAATTTTTGAAGTCCACTCTTCCATAATAGGCAGATCCTCCTTCTTCCAATATTACGATACCCGCTATTAAATTCAACATAAATTTAATTTCTATAACAATACAATCTGTAATAATGCCCAACAAAAATAACTGCAAAGAAAACCTTATCTTTTTCCTAAATATCTTCTACATAATCCACCAAATTTTAATCCAAAAATCCCTTTGCTCTTATAGGTACATATATTCCAATTAAAAGTATATTCTTCCCTTCTATTAAGCTTTGTCGCCATCTTTTGCAGCTTGAAGCTTTTGGAACATATCTTGCAGATCCATAAACACCTGGCTCTTTGGTCTCACTTCTCCCACTGGTTCGGTATTAGTAGATTCTTTTTTTTTTTATTGAAAAGTTTTAAAAATACAGTTTTCCTTTAAAAAAACCCCTTCCCCCTCCCTCCTCCCCTCCCTACCTCCCCCCTTCCCCCCCTCCCCCCCTCCCTCCTCCCCCCCCCACCTCCCCCCCACCCCCCTCCCCCCCCGGACTTCCCAGAGCTAAATACAAGGTATATATATATAAAAAAGCAATCATAAACAACCATATACTAACAACTATAAATTCTAAAATCCATCACTCTCTAACTTATATAGGATCAGACAAAACTTATCATTATTAAATATATATAGAAGACAAAATAAAAAAAGAAAAAAGAAAACGAAAGAAGACTTATTCAAATGCTAGATAAAACTTCTTAACCCTATACTTATTCTGGATAAACTCAATCCATTTTCTCCATTCCATAATATAATGTTCTTGCGAGTAATCTTTCAAATAGGCCGAAATCTTCGCCATCTCTGCCAAGTCGGAAACCTTTAAAATCCACTCTTGTATAGTCGGCAGTTCCTCTTTCTTCCAATATTGACCTATCAAAAGTCTTGCTGCCGTAACTAAATTCAACATCAACTTAGAGTCCACAACTGTAGCGTCAACAATTATTCCCAACAAAAAAAATTGCGGACAAAACTTTATCCTCCGTTTAAAAATCTTCTGCATATTCCACCAGACTTTTATCCAAAAAGCCTTGACCTTTTTACATGTCCACCATATGTGAAAATATGTTGCCTCTTCATCACCACACCTCCAACATTTAGGCTGATAATTCGGATACATACTTGCAAGCTTTTTAGGATCTAGATGCCATCTATAAAACATTTTGTAAAAGTTCTCTCTTAGACTTTGAGCTTGAGTGAATTTTACATTCCTCACCCAGATCTTTTCCCACGTGTCCATTGTAATAACTTCCTGAATATTTTGGGCCCATTTTATCATACAATCCTTAACAAGCTCTGTTTCTGAATCAATCTCTATCAATGCAAGATATATCCGTTTAATATGTGCTGGTCCTTGATTTCTAATTTGCTTTATCAAATTTTCATCAGTCGTTACAAATCCATTTTTTTGGTCTTCTTTCCACCTGGCCTGTAACTGAATATATTGAAACCAAGTCTGAACAACCTTCTCTTCTCGCAAGAAACTATATGATTTCAAGCACCAAATATTCCTTTCCAAACTTAAAATTTCCTTGTAAGTAGTCTCATCATGTTTGAAACCAGCATGTATATTTTCTATTGCGTGTTTTGGGATTGCCCACAATGGTATCTTGCTGCTTAACTTATGTCTATACTTCTTCCAAACTCTCAGCAATGCCTGTCTTAAAATATGCATCCTAAACACAGTATCTACCTTCTTATCATACAACAAATATGCATGCCAGCCAAACAACAGATCATGGCCCTCAAGATTTAATAACCTCGATTGTGTCAAATTAATCCAATCACTTATTCCTACTAGTGCAGCAGCTTCATAATATACTTTAAAATTAGGCATTTTAAGGCCACCTCTCTCACGAGTATCCTGCATAATCTTAAGTTTAACTCGTGGCTTTTTCCCTGCCCACACAAATTTATTGATACCATGCTGCCATTCCTCCAAATTAGAGTCTTTCTTAAGAATCGGTATCATTTGAAATAAGAATAAAAATTTGGGCAGGACATTCATTTTCACTGCTGCAATCCGTCCCAACAAAGACAATTGCAATTTTTCCCAACTCTCCAGTTCTTTTTGAATTTTCCCCCATAACTTTTCATAATTATTTTTATATAGCTTTGTATTAGAGGGCGACAAAATCACCCCCAAATATTTAACCCTTTTAACAATCTCAAATCCAGTTAATCCTTCTAGGAGAGCCTTCAGCGAAACTGTCATGTTTCTAGCCAAAATTTTAGTTTTCTGTATATTTACTTTAAATCCAGAAACCTTCCCATATTGTGTTATTATCTCCATCAGGTCCACAACAGAGTTCTCTGGCTGGGTCACTGTAACAACCAGATCATCTGCAAATGCTCTCAATCTATAATCCTGATCTCCAACTTGTATCACCTTAATTTTTTCCGAATTCCGAATCTTAACCAATAATATCTCTAATGTTAATACAAATAACAAGGGCGATAGCGGACACCCTTGCCTTGTGCCCTTCTCAATATTACATACTGTTGTCAAACTATTGTTAACTATAATTCGGGCAGTTTGTTTTTGGTATAATGCCCTAATCGGTTGTAAAAAATTTTCCCCAAAATCCATTTTGTCTAAAACTTTCAACATTAGTAGATTCTTGAGCTGTGATTTTAGAATACTGTTTCTGTTGTTCCTGCTGTCGTTCCTTTCATCTGGTTGCAGCCCATGTCATTATTTGATCCTTTGGCTCTTCTAATAATACCAGGGGCTGCACAGTTTCCAAAGTTTGCTGTGCTTCTTTTACAATCAGTGAGGTTATTTCTTCACCATATTGTATTCCTTCCATTTGAAGCTGTCATGTTCCTTCTTCCTTTCCTCTTTTGAATTCTGGGAGTGGTGGTGAATCTACTCTTAGTACATTACAATAAAAATCTCTTGCCTTCAGAACTGTATTAAGACGATATCTTGTACCTGCATAGTTCACCACCATCCCAGTTGGTATCTCCCACCTGAACTGGATCTGTCGTTTTTTTAATTCATCTACCAAGAAACCAAACTCTTTCCTTTTTCTTAAAATTCTTGATGGAATTTCTTTCAAAATTAGGACCTCTTGATCAGCCACTTTAAATCTGTTATTATAAAAAGCTTGAATAATCGCATTTCTAATCGTTCTCTTTGTAAAATAAACAACCACATCTCTTGGTAGTTTTCTTTGCCTGGCAATCCAAGACTTGACACAAAATATTCTATCTATTTTCCTTATAAAATCTTCAGCTCGCCATCCCAATATAGGTGCCAGGGCCTTTGCAAATGTCTCTTCCAAATTTTCTTGTGGATTTTCTTTCAGACCTCTTATCCTCAAAGCAAACTCCATGTCTCTATATTGTATCACTACCACCTCATCATCAATCTTATCCATTTTATTCTCAACTTCACATATTTTAGCTTCCAATATCAAATTATTTTGGTTAATTTCTTCCACACGTTCATCCAAACGCTCAATACAAACTGCCAACCCCTGGCATGCCAGTAAAATATCCTTTCTTATTTCCTTATTTTTCTCACTAATGAGCTCCACAATTTGCTCAGATTGAGGTTTTAACGCCTCTTGTAAGTCTTTTAATGTTAATGTTGATGAGGGTGGTGCGGGGGATGGCATCAAGGTCTGAAATACAGATTGTTGTTGAGATGGAAACAGGAGCTCTAGGCAGTTTAGAAGCCATTTTAACACTCATTAACTTTCATTTCTCACTTTCACTTTTTCACCCAGTCCTTAAAAAATCACAGTTCAACTTAGAAACCCAGGTTGCAACTTTGTTGCTTTCCTTTTAAATCTCCGAATCTTGTAAATGTTTTTTGTACCAGCTTCAAATATTTTTAAAAGAGTCTTTTACAGCTTTTAAAAGTTTATTCCAATGCCATCTTCCTCCCCTTTCTTTTAAATTAAGCTTTGGAGAAGAGAGAAAAAAATAACTCCCCAGAGTTAAAGATCTTGTACTTGCAATTTCAGAATTCTCCTGCTCAGCTCTGCCTGCGTCTGAGTAATCCAAAGTTCAATATTGAATGCAGGGATGGTTGCAGCATCCTGCTCTGTTTTAAAACCTTAAAACAGAGGAGTCCCCGAGTCCGGAGCTGAATTCAGGCTCCGAGGGAGCTCTCTCCCTTCGCTCCCCAGACTAATCATTCTGGGGATCTAGGGGAGCTCTACCTCTACCTAAATGCTCACCCCCCCCTCTTCTCCCAAAGGGGGGGGTTCCCAAACCATGAGACAGCTGATTGTCGCTGTTTTTGTGATTTGAACGGAACAACGGGGCTGACGGTCAAAAATGACCGCCATCGACGGAGCCTTGCCACCCAGAAGTCCATTTACAGAGGGACTTTTGATGGCCCATGAGCATCTCCTTGAAAGTTCATGGACCATGGGCCAGATGACAGGTTTATTTTTTGTGGTCTTCATTTTATGGAATACTCTTTCTTTGTGGGCATAGACATCTTTTACTATACAGGTATAACAAAAACAGACTAAACATTGTTTCAATGGGAATTTGATCTTAGATTAGATGAACAGTGCCTTTTACGTGTGTATGTGAAAAAGTATGAAATGGCACCATCTGTAATCCACATTGTTGTAATTGGAGGCAACTGCATGTTATGCTTAAGCTACATGTTATATTATTTCAGAAGGTCTTGTAGATATGGTTTGTCAACAGACTTGAGGAACCCAGGTTGGCATGGAGCCAATCAGGAGGCTAATGTGATTGTGTAGTTGCCATTGCTGGATGGTTTATGGGTTCCTATATTGTGAAATGTTAATTATGTAAACTGCCTGGAGTCACCATGCATGAGTTGGGCAGCCATATAAATTTGTTTAATAAATAAATGTGAATGCTGATAATGAAAAAAAATCAGGGATAAATTTTGGAGAGAAAAAATGCAACACTCTGAATGAAGTAAAGAGATAAAAGTTGATGAGACATCCTGAATCTGGAGCCAACCCTTATTAAGTAGCATCAAGAGTCTGTATTGATTTCAGACACTGAAACCTAAGAAAGAAGGGTGGGGAAATATGAAGCTGGATTTCTCTTACAAAAACTTGATCAAACTTTAATGATTGTTCAAAGAATGTTAGAATCTGAAGCTTTATCTTTGGATAAAAATACACAAAAGGACATTGATTCAGTTCCAGATCAAAGGGATAGTCTCAAGGCTGAAGAACCATCAAAGTGGATTTCATTTGTTGTTCCAAAGTTTAAGTCTGTATACTTCTTCAACATTAAAGCCTCAGCTGGAAGGGAGGGAAACAAATTCCTTTCCTCTATGAAAATGGAGGGAGACTGGATGGATTTATTAGTTAACTGGTAACTACTTCTGCTTGCACTCTGGTCAGAAGATAGAGCTATTCTGGAGACTGAATTTACTACATCTAATTAAACAACAATTGGCAAGAGAGAATATTAAGAAACAAACATGGATTTATGGACCAAATGTATATGGAATGCTTGAAATTAGATTGCATAATGCAATGAGAAATATGTATCTGAAAAATAATGTACCAAAGGAGATCATGCATGTCTTTGACAGGGAAAATTTGCAGTACAAACTGATTTTTTTAAGACAAGTGCATAGTAAAAAGAGGAGATAATGATTAGAATGAATGGATGTTGAATGAAGTAGACTGGATACAAAAGAGAGTGATCAAAAAGAAAGAATTAAGTTCCTTTCCTTTTTTTTAATCTCATGACCTTAATTTGCTTACTATTTCTTGGTCCTCTTCTGCACTTTGTACAATATTTATTTCTTTGTATCCTGCCTGTATTATTTTTACAAATAACTCAAGGTGACAAGCATATCCAATACTGCTTCTTTCTTCTATTTTTCCCACAATAGCCCTGTGAGTCGAGTTAGTTTGGCTGTCCAAAGTTATCCAGCTGGCTTTCGTGGCTAAGGTGGGGCTAGAACTCTCTGTCTTTGGGTTTCCAGCCTGGTTCCTTAACCACTAAGCCAAAGTGGCTTTCAGAACAGAGGCAATGTTACTAGCAATTGTTTGAATAGAAGAGAATGTACAATGTGAATCATTTGGAAATCATGGTTATTGTAGTCAAATGCCTCTTTTGTTGTTTTACTATATTGCTTGCTCAGTAATGCCATAACTCCCCCACTTTCTCTTTTAGAACTCAAGTCTCTTGACTGTATTATTCAGGTTTACATTTCTCTTCAAACTTTAGCTTATTCCTTCCAATGAAATCTACCTTATATATGAGAAATTTATTTTTTCTGGTCCTTGGCTGATTTGCTAAAGAGGATTGTGGTTCCAGGCCTTAATTTTTCTTATCAAGGCTAACTGCAAAGCCATGCAAAAGCACTTTCTTTTCTCTCCTAATACTAATCTAGACTTGTCGGCAGGAAGAGCAAGGCCTTTTGCTGGAGGTAGCTGCTTTAGCTCCAGTAGATCATATCACCACTCATCTTTCCAGGAAATGCTGCAGACGACAACGATAAGGAAAGTATCCTAAATCTCATGCCAGCCTATTTTGAAATACATCTATTTTGAGCACAAATCTGTACTTTTACCAGTTCATCAGAATGCTAGAACCCCATCTTCCATCAAGTAACTTCAGATTGCAGATGGAAAGCTATACCCTTCAATTGTTTCCAATACTTCTCTGGCATATAAGAAAAATAAAATCTATCCTATTTGTAGCATTTAAAGGTCACCTGATAAGGAACTTTAGAAAATGAATAACGTTGCCTTCTTCATTCTGCTAACAGTTCTTTAATTGCTGGTCTTTGCTCACTTCCCTTTCTTTGTCTCTACTTCTTGACTTATTTTATTCCTAAGTGCTTTTCCATGAAATGATATTGAAATGTCAACTCTCATTTACAATGCAAATGTTCAAGAAATGTTGCTTTTGCATTTGGCTTAATTAGCCAAACTGCAAATTATTTTCTTCTTGGTTCACAATTCTACATTTTCCCAGGAGACTGACAATAGTTCCTTGTTTGATAACATTCTTACAGTAACTATATTACAAATTTGTATGTAACATAAGTGGATTGACAACATCCTTTGACTTTCCTTAAGAAATCATACAATGTGTTTGCTTCAGACTTTAAAAAAAGGAGAAAAAAAACTTTCTCATTAACACAGACACACATACATAACTGTTTCCTTAAGAATTATAGTAGTTAAAAGATATTTATTCATTAGAATTATATGCCATATATGTGATACCTATTTTTCCTTATATTTGCTTTAAAATATTTTCTCTTGAAGACTCTAAATGTCCCTGCTAGCTGATCTTCCCATAGTAATCTTTAAACCTAATAAAAGCTCTGAATAAAAATGAAGCTGAACTCTCTTCCATCTCTTCAAATTTTCACAATTCTCACTTTTAAACTGTGATGTTGAACATTTTGTAGCTGGTAATTGGTAGCAAAATAGCTGGCTTAGTCTTTTGATGTTCAAAGATTTTTGTAATACTGTAACCAGCCTTCAATATTTCAGAATACATACACAAAAATAACATATGCTTTTCTTCACCAAAAAATAAAATACATACAAAGCCCATTTTTTCTTACAGCATTAGGAAAATATGCTCCCCCTAAATTAACTCCACATCCTTCACATTTTCATTACAATGGTTCCTCAGTACTCATCATTAATTGGTTCCAGGAGGCATGATGAGTACCAAAAAGAATGAGTACCAAATAGATTTTTCCCCTAAGTAATAACGTAGTGATTCACAAGGCAGCCAACACAGACAGGTTCTAGCTTGTGAATTGAGCACTAAACAAATGATGAGCACCAGGACAAAATTTTCATGTCAAAATGCACTGAGTACCAAATTGAATGAGTTTCAAAGCAGTTCAGTACCAGTTGAATCTTCTAGTCCAGCCTCCTGCTCAAGTAGGAGACCTTATATTATTTCAGAGAAGTGGCTGTCCAGTCTCTTCTTAAAAACCTCAAGTGATGAAGCACCCACAACGTCTGAAGGCAAGCTGTTCCACTGATTGATTGTCCTCACTGTTAGGAAGTTTCTCCTTAATTCCAGGTTGCTTCTCTCCTTCATTAGTTTCTATCCATTGTTTCTTGTCCTGCCCTCTGGTGCTTTGAAAGATAAATTGACCCCCTCCTCTTTGTGGCAACCTCTCAAATACTGGAATACTGCTATTATGTCCCCCCAGTCCTTCTTTTCTCTAGACTGGCCTGTTTTACATCTTGTTTCAGTATATAATCAAAAGCAGAAGTTTCCAATTTATATTTGTCTATCAGTTTATTCTATAACTGAACTCTTCTTATATAATCAAAAGTTGATATAAATAAATTCATTGAAAAGCTGTCTACACCTTATTAAGTTCTTGGTTGATGAAAAAAATAAGTTATTTACTCCTAATTTCTATTTATAAAAGACATTTTTTTCAGTGAACATACAATTTTTGCTGTATTTCACAAGCCCAAAAAATATGGCATACATTTTATCTGGAAGTCAATCCAATGAATTTATGTATATCCTATTGTCTTCCTTTTTTGTGTATATTGTTATATACTAAGTTTCCAGTCTTTGAAGTAGAATGTGTGCTATTTACATTCATGAACAGACAAACTAATAATAAATTTCACTAATTCACATAATTGTTAAAATTTCCCAAAGTACATTGTTTTTCAGTATTTGTGTGAAAATGAAAATGAGCAAGTAGAATAACTGAAAGTATTTTTTTATTTTTTCCCAAATGAAACAGTTTTAAAATGGGGTGTGCTGTGCACACCTCTGTCCTTTCAAGAATGACCAAGCCATAATTCACTAAAACAATGGACATGAAACTTCTACAGCATCATACTTCAGCACAGAAAGAAAATAATTCGAGATGCACTGGAAGGGCTCAGGTGTCTGAATTTTGATCATGTGTCCATAGGGATGCTGCAATGGTCATAAGTGTGAAAAACAGTAATGTCACCTTATTCAGTGCCATTATAACTTTGAACAGTCAATACAAGAGGTGTTGTAAGTTGAGGTCTACCTGTAATTCAATAAGTATCAGCCTCTCAGAATTGATTTCTGATTGGAGTGGCATACAAGCCTTCTCAAGATACACTGCATCTGACTTTCATTTATTTCAGTCATTGATAGTAGAAATAAATAAATAAAAGCATTTTCCTGTACTCCTATGCAACTGAAATCAAGAAAACGTGGAGAGACTCCTATGTTTGTTCAGTCCTGCAACTGACTGAGAGCACCCACTGGCCAGGTTCTGACCCTTTTCATGGCTGCCTGAGTTCTTTTCCTGAGAGGGACATACTTTGGGCACAACAGGAGTGAAAGATGGTTGGATATACCCAGGTGGGGGAGAGGGAATGCTCTGTATGCTTGTTTCAGATTATAGTACACGTTGTCTAAAGTGTTCTTCCCTCTGGTGGGAACTTGCACATACTGTACAAACTTGGGGAGAACTGTCTTCAGACAAGCTTGATTGAAGTCCCCAGCCATGACAAGAGCACCCTCTGGGTGAGTTTGCTGCTGCCTGGTGATGACATCATACAGCTTGGAAAGTGCCCTGCTGACACTGGCATCAGGTGGAATGTAAACAGCTGTAATAATTACCACAGTAATTTCTCTAGGCAGATACAAAGGCCTACATATGACAGTCATCAATTCCACATCTGGGGAGCAATACGTGTAAACTAATCTGCTGTTGACACACCAGTCATATTTATATACACACAGAGTTTTCCTCCTTTGCTCTTACCGGAGCCTTCATCTCTGTCAGAGAGGTGAATGATTCGGCTTGTCAGCTCCACTGCTGCATTCGGTACATCTGAATGTAGCCAGGTCTCCGTGACAACCATCACACAACATTCACGAAGAAGCCTGCTTGCTGCCAACTGCAGCTGTAATTCGTCAATTCTATGGACAAGGGATCTGGCATTACTCAAGAAGAGACTCAGCATTGCTGGTCTATGAGGCTGCCTTCTAAGCCAATTCAGTATCCCAGCCCTGCAGCCACATTTTTGTTTTTGCTCCTTTCTCTTTCGCTTACGTCGTCTCCTCCCTGGCCCAAAGACAATCCACGGAGATCCTGGAGGCCTTGCTATGCAGTTCAGTATGTTATGGGACTGCTGAAAATCGCTGGTAATTCCAGATTGCCTTGCAAGCCCGATGTTTAGCAGCTCTATATGTGTGTAGGCTAATTTAGCCCCTTGCACTACACTGTGCACACTCATCCATACACTCATTAATCCAATCACCACACTGGGGTACACTTCACAGCATGGGACAGTTTATAGCTGCTATTTTTGCATGGAATCAGTTTCCTGCCCTATTCAACTGTCCTTTGTCCCATGATGGAAATTTCAGAGAGAGACAAAAACAACAGAGGAAAGCCTGCACAGAAAGTTATTTATGTTTAATATCTATTCAATAGGGGCCTATTCTAGGCTCAATTCCTCCAGATGAATCTGCAATACAGATTAGAATATACATCAGAATCAACATTGTAACTATTTTGATGCATAAAACATTATGGGAATAAGGAAGAATTGTGTACTAGATTTCCATTTAGTTATAGAGAAACTGTGTACAGCTAAACAAAATTGAGTGATTATCTACTGGATTACTGCCAAAAAAAGCCAATGCCATCCCAGACTACATTAATAGGGGGAAAGAATCAAGATCACATGAAGTCCTAGGGCTGGAGGTTAAAACATATGAAGAATGGTTACAGGAACTGGGTATGTCTAGTCTAATGAAAAAAAGGACTAGGGGAGACATAATAGCACTGTTCCAATACTTCAAGGTATCTTACAAAGATAAAGGGGTCAAACTATTTTCCAAAGCACCAAAAGGGAAGACAAGAAACAATGGATGGAAACTAACCAAGGACGGAAATAACCTATTGCTCAAGAGAAATTTCCTAACAGTGAGAGCAATCAACCAATGGAACAGCTTGCCTTCAGAAGCTGTGTGTTTTCCATGACCAGAGGTTTTCAAAAACAGACTGGACAATCATTTGTCTGAAATAATACAGGGCCGTGGTGGCGAACCTATGGCACGCGTGCCACAGGTGGCACGCAGAGCCCTCTCTGTGGGCATGCACACCATTGCCCCAGTCCTAGGCCTTCAGCTGGGTTTTATAAAACCTTTTCACTTTAGGCCTCCGCCGCCGTGTGCAAAAAAAAAAGTTTCAACCAATCAATCAATTTCAACTTCTCGCGGGGAAAAAAAAAGATCTCGCAAAGTTGGAATTGATTGATTGAACTTTTTAGTCCCACCCAGTCTGCCATTATCACTGCAGCCATGCCCACCCAATGGGCCACACCCGCCCAATGGGCCACACTCGCCTGGCACCTGACGATACATAAGTGGGTTTTGGGTTGCAGTTTAGGCACTCGGTCTCTAAAAGGTTCGCCATCACTGGTAAAGGGTATTCTGCTCAAGCAGGCAGTTGGACTAGAAGACCTCCAAGGTGTCTTCCAACTCTATTGTTCTATGCTCTATGTTCTATATATGAATATATATTTAGATGTATTTACATATATATTTGTATATATAAGTGTACAAAAGAATCTTCCTTTCAAATGAAAAAGAACTGTTATGTTTTATTTTAGAACTGTGACTAAAGAAATAATTCTTCTTTCTTGTCTATCTTGATCCTGATCATGCCTGAGACTCTTCAGCATGTGTTTTTTATGGTTTAGAAATAATATTCATGGCACTACAACACATGATTAACAGTACTGCACAAAGGCCTGTGGGGTATTTTCATTCATTCATTCATTCATTCATTCATTCATTCATTCATTCATTCATTCATTCATTTGATTTTTAATCACATCTTTATCACTTTATAAGTAACTCAAAGCAGCCAACATACATAATAGTCTTTCCTCCTACTACTTTTCTCACAACAACCTTCTACAATGGGCTGAATTACTCCAGTGAAATTAACCTGTGAAGCATTATTGAGCTGCTACTTCCCAGACTGAAGGCTTTTGACCCTTTGGTGGTCTCTCTCTCCCTCCCTCCCTCCCTCCCTCTCTCTCTCTCTCTCTCTCTCTCACACACACACACACACACACACACACACACACACAGAGAGAGAGAGAGAGAGAGAGAGAGAGAGAGAGAGAGCAATGCAGTAATATGCTTTCAGTTGCTGTGCATATGTGCTACCTCCATGTTTCACAAGAACATACATTGCCTCTAATACTTGGCTTTGAGGGCTGAAGAAAAATGTAGCAATTCTAATGCTCAAAGGCAAAAGAATCTGTTCCTCTGTTATTAAGAAAATTCATTTTCCAAGGTATAACAAGCATTAAAAGATAGAATGTTTAATCTCACATGCAGTTTGTCCCAGGTTTTAGTCTCTGCTACTTTTTTCTTTAACAAAGAAAAATATTTTGAGATAGAATTTAATTATACAACCATTAAACTCCTAAATGCATTTATTTTTATTTCAGATTTAATATTAAGTTTTAATTGTATCTAAAAACTTTTTAGGTTCAGTTTCTTTATTAAGAAACACATTTTTCAAGACATGATTGATATCACAACCTTCCTTTGTTTAGCTTTCATAAGTGCTGAAAGAGTTTACCATTTTTAATAACATGGTTTTATTATAATCATGGAACGGTAATATCATCACAGTATTTGATTCAGGAGAGTTCAGCTGAAGTCAAGCAATAAGACTACGGAGGAAGATTTAAGGCTGAGGAGTATAATTTAAACTCTAGATCATCTCTTCAACAGCATCAGCAATTATATGAACAAACAACATGTGTCTTCTGTTATTTCAAAGGTAAACAGACATTATTGTTGATACAATATTTTGAAAAGTCTCTTGTAACAGGTTGGTTGCTCCTATCTTCAAGGTCCTCGAGTACTTTTCTCCTCTGTTGTACATGGATGGATGGCAATTTTTTTTAATTAAAGCCTTGGGCCTCATTTTCTTCCTTCCTTCTCAGCAAGGAGATGAAGGCTACCTTGCTTTTTTTTTTTTTAGTTTTTTTCTCCATTCTTCCCCAATTCCCTCTCACTACACAGAGGACTGAAGATGTCTGTACTGGTTCTGAGCTAGTTCTCTGCTTCTTCCCCAATATTAGTTTTCTTTTCCGTTATGGACTGGAAGGAATAAACTATAATGTGGAGCCAGAAAGAGTTAAGTTATCTCTTCTTTTATTTACCTACCTATCCTTCTTCAAGAACATTATTTCCTGGCTTCCAGTTCTGGACTTTCAGTGCTCCCAGACGTGTGAGGGAATTGCTCCTCGTGTCACCTGGATTTCTTCATGGGGGGGCTGTAAAGGGGTTGAAAGTCGCCCTGGAGGCGCAATGAGCGGGGGAGAGGTCTCTCCAGCCAGCGGTAGAAGGGCGGCGGCCCTCCCGTTGGTTTGGAGCTACTCTCTGAACCAAAGAAGAAAGGATCGGCCACTCCCATGGCCCATCATTTAGCCATTTCCTGCCGAAGCCAAAAGCACAACAAAGCACTTGAAAGCACTTGAAAACTGGGTGAGAATTGCCTTCTTGTTTCCTTAATTGTCTACTTTCCCTGTCAAAAGCTTCTTGAATTTGTTTCCCTTGTGAGGAGAGAGGGAAGGGATTTTTTTTCCCCACCCTCCTTAAGAGCGGCCTTTGTCTACACTGGGAGAGAAAAGAAACAGCCTTCTACTAAATTATACTGATTTATTGGACTTACTGCCTTTCTATTTTTGGGCCAAAGTTCCTATATTTACAGAAATGGACTATTCTACCTATTAGTCTAAAAAGGGGGACAAAAAAGAAATAAATAAAAAGATAGTGTCTGAAAAGGTTGAAGTATTCTGGAGACATCTAGTGAATACTATTGGCAAACAAGCTTGCTTACATTTTGGACTGAACTTGGCATTAAGATAAAAATCTGAAACAGCTGGAGATGAGTTTGGCTTAGACTTGTGGAGGTGGACTCTTATTGATTTTTGTTTGAAACATAGCCTCCACCAAGGACTATTTATAATTATTACAAAATGGAGAAGGATCATCCACAAACCTTGTTTGATTGTAACCTCATGCTTGAAACAATCTACAGAGTCACTGAGATGTCTATCTCCAGATTTAATAATTTACATGCCAACCTTAAGTTACAAATTGAAACCCAGACTGCAACTAAAGAATTTATACTTCAGAATATAACAAAATTGGAAGATATTACTATTGAGACAGAGGAATATAAGCAACAACTATCCAAAGAACCGTCAACTCTAAAAGTACAAGGAATTATCACTACGGCAAATAACCTTAAGGACCAACAACAAACTATGGGAAAACTTAATACTCAACTTTTGACTCCTATAACTTTAGAAGTATACTATGCACAAGATAGTGATGCTAACATAGAGGATGTGGAAGATGAACAAAGACAGTTTTATGAAAGCCTGGATAGCCATGCATTAATTTTGCCACTTCCATTTTGCCACTCCCCACCGTGGGGTTGTTGAGCCAACTAGATGGTTCCGCCCCAGGCGCTTAATGGACCCTGAGAGGTTTCAGGCAGCGCTGGGGCCCCCACCTGCCTCCTCAGCTCACAACTCGGCAGATGCCTTAGTGGAAGTCTGGGAAAGGACGGCCACGGAGGCACTTGACCGAGTTGTACCCTTGCGGCCCCTGACCCGGCGCAGATCCCAATGGGCTCCATGGTTTTCTGCGGAGCTCCGGGAGATGAAGCGTCGGAGACGGGGCCTAGAGAGCGTCTGGAGGTCCACCCGATCTGAATCCGACCGATTGCGACTAAGAACCCATATTAGGTCTTATCTCGCTGCGATGAGGGTAGCGAGATCTAACTATTTCGCTGCCCTCATCGCGTCCGCAGATAATCGCCCGGCCGCCCTATTTAGGGTGACCTGCTCCCTCCTCAACCAGGAGGTCAGTGGGGATCCCTTGCAGGGGCGTGCTGAGGAATTTAGTCAACATCTGTCGGACAAAATCGCTCGGATTCGGACCGGTTTGGATTCTGACTGGGCAGTATCGGACACGAGTGATCTTGTCGATGTCATCTGGGAGGAGTTCGATCCTGTAACTCCGGAGGAAGTGGACAGGATCATGGGGAGGCTGAGCTCCACCACATGTTTATTGGACCCGTGCCCTTCTTGGCTGGTTTATGCAGCCCGGGAGGGGACACGAGGCTGGTTCCAGGCGGTTATAGCTGCTTCTTTGAGTGAGGGCAGTTTTCCCGCCGCCTTGAAGGAGGCGGTGGTGAGACCTCTCCTCAAGAAGCCTACCTTGGATCCGGCTGTTTTGAATAACTTTCGTCCGGTCTCCAACCTTCGCTTCCTTGCGAAGGTTGTCGAGAGTGTGGTGGCGCATCAGCTCCCTCTGGTCCTGGATGAAGCGGATTATCTAGACCCGTACCAATCGGGCTTCAGGCCTGGGTACAGCACGGAGACGGCATTGGTCGCGCTGGTGAATGATCTCTGGAGGGCTCGGGACAGAGGACACTCCTCTGTTCTAGTCCTATTAGACCTCTCAGCGGCTTTCGATACCATCGACCATGGTATCTTGCTGCGGCGTCTCAGGGGATTGGGAGTGGGAGGCACGGTTCTTCAGTGGTTCTCCTCCTATCTCCTGGGACGTTCGCAGTCGGTGTTGACGGGGGGGCAGAGGTCGACCGCGAGGCCTCTCGCTTGTGGAGTCCCTCAGGGGTCAGTCCTCTCGCCTCTCCTGTTCAACATCTACATGAAGCCGCTGGGTGAGATCATTCGTGGTTTTGGAGTTGGGTATCATCAGTATGCTGATGATACCCAACTTTTCATTTCGACCCCAAACCACCCCAGTGATGCCCTCGACGTGATGTCCCGGTGCCTGGAGGCGGTCCGGGTCTGGATGGGGAGGAACAGGCTTCGTCTCAACCCCGACAAGACGGAGTGGCTGTGCGTACCGGCATCCCGGGATATTCAGGATATTCCACCCCTCATTATGGGGGGTGAGTCATTACCTCCTGTAGATAGGGCTCGCAACTTGGGAGTCCTCCTGGATTCACAGCTCTCTTTAGAAGACCATATTGTAGCTGTAACTAGGGGGGCGTTCGCCCAGGTTCGCCTGGTGCGCCAGTTGCGGCCCTATCTAGACCGGGATGCCTTGCGCACGGTCACTCATGCGCTCGTGACCTCTCGTCTTGATTACTGCAACGCTCTCTACATGGGGCTACCCTTGAAGACCACTCGGAGGCTCCAGCTGGCACAGAATGCGGCCGCGAGAGTTGTGTCGGGGGTCTCCCGATACTCCCGTGTTACACCTTTGCTCCGCGAGCTGCATTGGTTGCCAGTTGTCTTCCGGGTGAGGTTCAAGGTGTTGGTAATGACCTACAAAGCCCTCCATGGCATGGGTCCAGAATACCTTGGGGAGCACCTGCAGCCGGCGTCAACTTCCCTCCGCCTAGTACGCTCCCACAGAGAGGGCCTCCTCAGGGTGCCGCCGGTCAAAGAATGCCGACTGGTGGCCCCCAGGGGGAGAGCGTTCTCTGTGGGTGCACCGGACTTATGGAACCATCTTCCGGTAGAGCTCCGGATGGCGCCCGACCTCCGCTCCTTCCGGCGCGACCTTAAAACCCATCTTTTTAAGGAAGCGGGCCTGGCCTGATGGGACGGGGTGGGTTCTGTTATTATGACGTTAATTTTAAATTTGTACTATGGGCATTGTTTAATTATGTTTTAATAATTTTAACTTTTGTATCTGTCTTTTACGTATTGCCCTGTTAACCGCCCTGAGTCTCTTGAGAGAAGGGCGGTATATAAATTAAACAAATAAATAAATAAATAAATAAATATAGAATTGGATAAGACTCTTTACTTAAAGCAGATGAACCCAGATGGAAGAGGAATCCAGACCGAACTGAAGATAAAGTTTTTAGAGCAAATACAGAGACTAGAACTAACAGGGCAACAACATAATGATTACAAATGGTTTGGTTTTTGTGGATCACTGATGGCTAGATGGCCTCCTTCAATTCAAATAATATGTATTGGAGCAAATGGAGACCTATCTGACAATTCAAAGGCCTTGGTTTGGAAACCTGATTGGCAAAAAAAGAAACCTAAAGTTAGATTTAAAAAGTGAGTTCTTAGAGAACCATTAAAGTTTATCCTTTTAGTAATCAGTGATCTATTAGGATCTAAAATATATAGAAAATGTTTATGAGATAGAACTAGAATGTGTTTATGTATCTATTAGGCTTATTTTAGACATTATAATTTGTGCACTGACATAATGGAAATTTGGTTTATAGATCCCACTTGATGTTAAAAGACATTTGATTATTCTATTTAAGAATTAGCTAAAATTTAAAACAGAATCTCGTGCATAAATAGTTGTAGATTGATAAATATAGGCTGTGGTCCTGTCAGCAATGTGTGATGTATTAGAATGTGAAACAGATGAGGTTTATTAGGTAGAACATAGCTACTCAACCACTGTGTACATGTTAGATGCTAGTTTTTGCTGTAATGAAATAAGGGAAATTTGGGTTGTGAATATTATTTGGGATGTTAAAGACTAAATTTGAATAATATAATTAAAATTAACAGGACATAGATATATTTCAATGAAATTGAATTGACAAATTTTTCAACTGACCATGCTACTTCTAGAAATTTACTAGTTTAAACTTGCAGTTTGCCAAAAAGCACCCAAAGGACTCTCAGACTATAAGGAGCAAGATTCTCTGGTCTGATGAATGCAAGATTAAACTGTTTGGTCTCAGTTCTAAACATTATGTTATCACCTGCCCAATATCATCCCAACAGTGAAGCATGGCCCTGGAATCATCATGCTGAGGGGGTGTTTGCAGCAATAGGGACAGGGGGATGGGTCAGGGTTGAGGGAATGGTAAATGGAGCAAAGTACAAGGATATCCTCAGTGTAAACCTGTTCCACAACACTCAGGACCTCAGACCAGGCCAAAGGTTCACTTTCCAACATGACAACTATCCTAAGCAGACAGCCAAGACAATACAGGAGTGGCTTAGGGACAACTCTGTGAAAGTCCTAGAGTGGCCCAGCCCGAGCCCTGATTTGAACCCTATTAAACAGCTCTGGAGGGACCTGAAAATGGCTATCCACCAATGGTCGCCATCCAACCTGACTGAGCTTGAGAAGATTTGCAAGAAAGAATGCCAGAAAATCCCCCAATCCAATTATGTAAAGTTTGTCATATCATACCCCAAAAGACCCAAGCTTCTAACTGCTACTGCCAAGGTTGCATCAAAAAAGTCTAAATACTTATGCCAATGTGGTACTTCAGTTTTCTTCTCTTTTTAAGAAATTTACAGACATTTCAAAAATTTGTTTTCAGACTGTCATTATGGGGTACTGAGTGTAGATTAATGGGAAAAAATGAATTTCAACAACTGTAGAATCAGGCTACAGCATAACAAAATTGACAAAAGTGAAGGGGAGTCTGAATAATTTCAATGCACTGTATAGTTATCATATACTATAGTTATACACTGTAACTATTTCTACTGGGACGTTGTCTAGATATTTTTAGTATTGATAATATTGCTGTACCTGTACACATATGTGAGTGAGCATGGCCTATCTATTGAAGGAGACACACTTGTATGCAGGGCTTTTTTTTCTCATAGAACGCTCAGAACAGCGTTCCGGAACCTTTTTTTTTTTTGCACAAAAAAAACCAAACAAACAGCCCAGCTCCCTTATTGGTTTTCCTAAGCCTATTGCAGGGCTAGCAATCTTGGCTCTTTTTTATGACTAGTGGACTTCAACTCCCAGAAATCCTGAGCCAGCCATGCTGAGGAGAATGGGAGAGGTTTCCAAGCTGAGCCATGCTGGCTCAGGAATTCTGGGAGTTGAAGTCCTTGAGTCATAAAAGAGCCTGCACTAGAGGAGGACATTAAAATTATTAACAGGATTACTTCTTTAGGAACTAAACATTTAGAATCTAAAACAGCTAATTCAGAAAAGCCAACAGGAAAGAACCTCACATTTTTTCATCTGCTTCTGTCTTTTGGAAGGTAAAATTAGATAACAAAATAATCTATTTCTTATGTTAACATCTCTGCAATGAAATCAAAGGTAACAGGAAAGAAATGAGAAACATTTTTCTCAATGTAATATGTCTAATTTAGCTGATTCTAGAAAAAATAGTAACTTTTGTACACTCTTGAAAACTATTTTGAATCTAAACAATTCTTAAGAATGAAATATTCTTATTTTGGACTTTACTTTTACTGTTTGGACTGTTGTGTGTTTTGAAAAATAGATTATTTAGAATCTAGTTATGTTGCACTTCAGTCTTTAAATAATTAACCTAGTATATACATAACAATATACAGTATGATGTTTTCCCTGATGAGCTTAACATCAATAACAACATTTATTAAAAAGGCTAAAATAATTTCTGGGGGTATTATCTGTATAGTAAAATTTTGCACAAGCAGTGATCATGTTATATATGTGCATAAGCGTAGTCAGTAGCATATGCCTTTTTTAAAATATCAAACATGCAAAGAAAGAAAAATAAGTCCAAAATATCTGTATTACATCCAGAAATGCCAACTTTGCAACCAATATTTCTCATCCATAACTATGGAACCCTAAGGATACCTGCATGCATGCAAATGTTTCTCTGGGATCAGTAACGCAACAGGGATTGCTTTTTCCTTCCAGTAACATATACCTAAAACCAGTTTATTGCATTTGGCAATTGTACTAAAAAAAATCTCATTCATTTAATTTGAAATCAAGTGAAAATTTGATTTAAATTATTTTATTAAAACAAATTAATGGCAATTCTTTTATAAAAAGTTGCCTCAAACAAAATGAATTTGACATGCCTGCTCTAGATAGTTGAATGCTCCAAAATAAATTTTAGACCAGGCCTGTACATGCAGCCTACCAAGCACCCTTGGACAGAGCAGAGACTTTTTTTTAAAAAAGTAATAAAATCTCCACCACTGCCCTGAAAGTCATGTTGCCTAGTGCCTCCATGGCTTACCATGACCACAAGCTCCAACACTGTAGATGCTCCTCTAGTCACCAAATCATTGATTAGCCCACCAGCATTCCTTTGCAGACCACAAAGATTTTTAATTTATCAGTGTGGGCCTTTCCTTTCTACAAGATAATAATAATAATAATAATAATAATAATAATAATAATAATAATAAGAAGAAGAAGAAGAAGAAGAAGAAGAAGAAGAAGAAGAAGAAGAAGAAGAAGAAGAAGAAGAAGAAGAAGAAGAAGAAGAAGAAGAAGAAGAAGAAGAAGAAGAAGAAGAAGAAGAAGTTGGAAGGGACCTTGGAGGTCATCTAGTCCAACCCCCTGCCCAGGCAGGAAACACTATACCATTTCAGACAAATGGCTGGCCAGTCTCTTCTTAAAAACTTCCAGTGTTGGAGCATTCACACTTCTGCAGGCAGGTTGTTTCACTGGTTAGTTGTTCTAACTGTCAGGAAATTTCTCCTTAGTTCTAGGTTGCTTCTCTCCTTGACTAGTTTCGAACCGTTGCTTCTTGTCCTGCTTTCAGGTGCTTTGGAGAATAGCTTGACTCCCTCTTCTTTGTGGCAGCCCCTGAGATATTGGAACACTGCTATCATGTCACCCCTCACTCTTCTCTTCATTAAACTACACATACCCAATTCCAGCAACCGTTCCCTATATGTTTTAGCCTCCAGTCCCCCAATCATCTTTGTTGCTCTTCTCTGTACTCTTTATTTTATTTATTTATTTTATTTTATTAGATTTATATACCGCCCTTTCCCGAAGGACTCAGGATGGTTTACAGGGCGTGTAAAATCAAACCAATACAAAATACAAAAGTTAAAAAACAATTAAAAAGATTAAATTATCCCTGAAAATAAAAACCCCAGTTAAAAATTCTCAGCCTGGGCCGGAGAGCTCGAAGAGCCAAGTCTTCAGGTCCCGGCAGAATGAACGAAGGTCAGGAGCAGTCCTGAGCTCCACGGGCAGCTGGTTCCAGAGAGCAGGCGCACCCACAGAGAAGGCCCTTCCCCTGGGTGTTATCTGCCGGCAATCTTTTACAGGCGGCACCCTGAGAAGACCCTCCCTGTGTGAGCGCACTGGACGAAGGGAACTTGATGCTGGCAGCAGGTGTTCCCTCAAATATCCCGGACCCAAGCCATTTCTAGACTCTCGACATCTTTTTTACATTGTGGTGACCAAAACTGGATGCAATATTCCAGTTGTGGCCTTACTAAGGCATTGTAAAGTGGTATTAGTACTTCACGTGATCTTGATTCTATTCCTCTGTTAATGCAGCCTAGCACTGTGTTGGCTTTTTTGGCAGCTGCAGCACACTGCTGGCTCATATTTAAGTGATTGTCCACTAGGACTCCAAGATCTCTCTCACAGTTACTACTATTGAGCAAGGTACCACCTATACTATACCTGTGCATTTGATTTTTCCTGCCTAAATGTAGAACCTTACTTTTTCACAATTGAATTTCATTTTGTTAGATAGTGCCCAGTGTTCGAGTCTGTCCAGATCCTCCTGTATCTTAAGCCTATCTTCTGGAGCATTGGCTATTCCTGCCAGCTTGGTGTTGTCTGCAAATTTGATGAGTTCCCCATCTATCCCCTCATCCAAATCGTTGATGAAGATGTTGAAAAGCTGCACAGACCTCTTCTAGATTTTCCTCTTGCCTTTCCGAGTTAACTCCTTGGTCTGTCATTGAGCAAGAATTGACTTTGTAGGGAAGCATATTATCATTTGATGTATATTTAACATATGTTCTACCTTTATTTACCAATTATATAATATTTGTATGCAATCCACATGGCGAGGTTTGGGGAAACTTACAATAGAAAAAATATATTTTTAAAATCATAAGATTAAAAAATCGCCTGGCCCACACCGCCTCCGCTGCCCGCATTGCACAGCCCCGCCATATAGAGTGGGCTCTGCTGCTCCCACAGCACCAGCTGCGCCGGCTCCAGCCCCAGGGAGGGGAGCCCGCCGCCAACATCCTTCTCACCTGTGACTGCAGCAGCACCGTCCCCCCACCCACCCCGCCTCCTGCGCCTGCCAAGATGAGAGTTCCGGCACCTTTTTTTTTTTTAGAAAAAAAGCACTGCTTGTATGTTTTAATCCATGGACTTGAGTTAAATTGCATTTATAAATAAATTAAAGCAACGTATTTTGTGTACACTATCAAATTGCTGCACAGGAACTATTGTCCGAAGAAAATCATGTCCAAAATACTTAGAGACCATTTTTTATAACAGCACTGCTAATCCAAACATGTAAGCATTGACTTATGTGCAGTTATGATAGTTTTCTTTCCTTTTTTCTCAGCAGCTGGAAAACTATTATAGCTGATGACAAGCAAAGAGAAACAGTAGTGTTAATCCTAGTAACCTTGAGAAAATCTTCTATTAAATGACTTAAATGGGGGGAAACCAAGAATTTCTTTTTTATCAAAAGAACTGAGACAGGATTTTTATTAAAGTGAATTACTACAGCATTTTCGCTAATAATAGAATGGAACTGAGACAATTGTGTGAAGAGAATTTAAGGCAAGAAATTTCCCTTGATTCTCTCTTTGCCTGACTAATTCTCATTTTTGTTCAATAAACTTTTTTGTTATTCATGAAAACAAATGATCAAAAATTCTTCAGAATATTACATATAAACAAACTTATATAATTACTTTAAAATCAATTCTCTAGTGTTGTGAATTTTCAACTTTTCAGTTGTTCCCTATTTACCTCTTTTTATCGTTTCTTATTTCTGAATCTATTAAAACATAGGCAACTGTATTATATTGTATACTCTCATCTTGAATGTAATTGAATAACCTGGGTTCCAAATTTGGGGCAAAATCTATCTTGAAGGGAAGAAGAAAAAAGGGATCCCATTGAACTAACTAACTATCTTACACTACATAAAAATCTAGTGTTACATTTTGGAAGAATTAAAATTTTGTTTGATTAGCATGATTGTTGCTTTTAGTTAAATGATTTAAATTGACCACATTTATACAAAGTGTAATTTACTTCCAAGTAAATAAGCTCTGGATCCATGGTGTATACAAGTACAGAAATAAAAATTTTAGACTCTAATTCCTTACTAGTCATGAGCAAATAGCTGCAGTTCATATATTCAGCAAGTACAGCAAAGTATATGTATAGTCAGCACATGTGCTCAGATGGACATGGAACATATTGGGAAATGTGAAATGTAATTGGGAAATGTGAATGCCGAAGACCAATTCTGTTTAGAGATGTCAAATATTTGTTTGTTTATATTGCTTTTGAATATACAGGTGAAACTCAAAAAATTAGAATATTGTGCAAAAGTTCATTTATTTCAGTAATGCAACTTAAAAGGGGAAACTAATATATGAGATAGACTCATTACATGCAAATCAAGATAGTTCAAGCCGTGATTTGTCATAATTGTGATGATTATGGCGTACAGCTCATGAAAACCCCAAATCCACAATCTCAGAAAATTAGAATATTACATGCAATCAATAAAACAAAGAGTGTACATAGAACAATATCAGACCTCTGAAAAGTATAAGCATGCATACGTACTCAGTACTTGGTTTGGGCCCCTTTTGCAGCAATTACTGCCTCAATGAGCATGGCATGGAAGCTATCAGCCTGTGGCACTGCTGAGATGTTATGGAAGACCAGGATGCTTCAATAGCGGCCTTCAGCTCTTCTGCATTGTTCGGTCTCATGTCTCTCATCTTTCTCTTGGCAATGCCCCATAGATTCTCTATGGGGTTCAGGTCAGGCGAGTTTGCTGGCCAATCAAGCACAGTAATCCCACGGTCATTGAACCAGGTTTTGGTGCTTTGGGCAGTGTGGGCAGGTGTCAAGTCCTGCTGCAAAATGAAGTCAGCATCTCCATAAAGCTCGTCTGCGGAAGGAAGCATGAAGTGCTCCAAAATCTCCTGGTAGATGGCTGAGTTGACCCTGGACTTAATGATGCACAGTAGACCAACACCAGCAGATGACATGGCTCCCAAAATCAACACAGACTGTGGAAACTTCACACTGGACTTCAAGCATCTTGCAGTGTGTGCCTCTCCATTCTTCCTCCAGATTCTGGGTCCTTGCTTTCCAAATGAGATGCAAAGGTTGCTCTCATCAGAAAAGAGGACTTTGGACCACTGAGCAACTGACCAGGTCTGTTTTTCTTTAGCCCAGGTAAGATGCTTCTGACGTTGTTTGTTGTTCAGGAGTGGCTTGACAAGAGGAATACGACATTTGAAGCCCATGTCCAGGATCCGTCTGTGTGTGGTGGCTCTTGATGCACTGACTCCAGCCTCAGTCCACTCCTTGTGAAAGTCCCCAACACTTTTGAATGGCCTTTTCCTGACAATCCTCTCCAGGCTGTGGTCATCCCTGCTGCTTGTGCACCTTTTTCTTCCACACTTTTCCCTTCCACATAACTTTCTATTAATGTGCTTTGATACAGCACTTTGGGAACATCCAACTTCTTTTGCAATTACCTTTTGAGGCTTTCCCTCCTTATGGAGGGTGTCAGTGATGGTTTTCTGCACAACTGTCAGGTCAGCAGTCTTCCCCATGATTGTGATTCCTACTGAACCAGACTGAGAGACCATTTAAAGGCTCAGGAACCCTTTGCAGGTGTTATGGCTTAATTAGCTGATTAGAGTGGGACACTTTGAACCTAGAATATTGCACCTTTTCACAATATTTTAATTTTCTGAGATTGTGGATTTGGGGTTTTCATGAGCTGTACGCCATAATCATCACAATTATGACAAATCACGGCTTGAACTATCTTGCTTTGCATGTAATGAGTCTATCTCATATATTAGTTTCCCCTTTTAAGTTGCATTACTGAAATAAATGAACTTTTGCACAATATTCTAATTTTTCGAGTTTCACCTGTATTTATACTCCGTTTTCTCCTTCTACTCTTCCTTTCATATGCATCATCCTAAAACAATGCATTTTCAATGTTCTGTTTTCAGTTTAGTTTTCTAAAATTCAATACTCTTTCTAGGGATTCAGATAAGTCTATTTTACAATCTACCTAGAGAGGACTTTGTGGAAATAATTATAAAAAATTAGTCCCACAACTAAACTGTTTAGCGTTAGAGCATTTAATGCTACATAGCTGCAAAAGATATCTGCACCTTTTGTTGAATGAACTCTCTTTAGGTTGCATTAGCATTTATTTTCAGGTAGAAACTTCAGTCTCAAGGTAATTTCCTACCCCCAATCCCATGACATCATCTGTTTTAAAGAATTTTTCCCTCCTGTCAAAGAGGAAGTTAATTAATGTTGTTCAAGTCTCCTGGCTCTTTGGATGCTTGACTGACCAGTTTCCATGGATTCCTACTATCACAAAATGTGCAACTGAGAGGCATAATTTGTTTTTCTTGTTTTTCTTGTGAAGGTAAATATAAACATTGTGTCAAAGGCAAATGTGCCACATTCTAAATTATGTTTTTTATCTGATGAGATAAGGTTATTAGGGCATATCAAAGCTCTATTCTCACCATTTAAATGTTTAGAAATGAGCCATATTGAATTTCTGGTTGGCTAGCTTCCTATAAATGTTTTCAGCTTTTCTGCAAAAAGAAGAACAAGAGTAAAACAAAGCAGTTTTTAGTATTATGGCTAAGGTTGTTTTAATATGATCTGTTTTAACAACACTCTGATAACAATCGGAAGATGAAACCATGTTTTGAATTTATTTCCATAAAAAAAATCTATTCAGAAAAGACAAAATCCTTCCATGTACATTTTGCCTCTTAATATTAGAAGCATCTATCTGAAAACAATTCTTTCTTTAGTACAAATTATGAGAAAACTCTCATCCCCAGACGTCTTCTAGCATAGATCTTAATATTTTCGTAATCCAAAACATAAAGAGTCTTTTGTAAATAACCCTATCCTTTCCTGTTATTTGTGCTGCACTCACTGTGAGCACAATATTTAACTATGGCTAAGGGGTGCAGTGGCCTAGTATCTAAGACACTGGGCTTGTCAACCAGAAGGTTGGCAATTCGAGACCTATGTGACTGGCTGAGCTCCCATTCTTGCCCCAGTTCCTGCCAACTTAGCAGTTCAAAAGCAAGCAAATGCAAATGAATAAATAGGCACCACTTTGGTGAGAAGGTAACAGCGTTCCGTGTACCTCAGAATATAGTCATGTCAGCCAGATGACTGCAGAGGTGTCTTCAGACACTGCTGGCTCCCTCAGCTCAAATGCCTATATACAAATTCTCAAAATGTGGGGAACAAACAGGGTGAACTTGAACATGAAGGTAGATAGTTGGAATTACTGAAACTTGGTGTGATGAAACCCATGACTGGAACATACTGATAGAAGGATACAAACTGCTCAAAAAAACCCAGCCCCCATAAAAGAAGAGGTGGAGTCACACTATATGTAAAAAATCATTATATTGCTACCGAAATGCATGAGATCAAAGACGAAAACCTCCTAGAATGCATATGGATCAATATAAAAGAAAAAAAGAATGACCTTGCCATAGGTGTATACTACAGGCCACCCAACCAAGTAGAAAAATTAGATATACTTTTTGCTAATCAACTAACAAATATATGTAGGAAACACAGTACAATAGTAATGGGGGACTTCAATTACCCTGACATCAAGTGCAAGACTAATTCTGCACCAAGTGAGAAATCGAATAGGTTCCTGACCATACTAGCTGACAACTTTGTTGTCCAAAAGGTAGAGAAGGGAACTAGAGGGACAGAAACTTTGGGTGCATTTAATATAATGCAAACACAAGAAATCAAACATAATGGTACCAGAGTCTTAGATTTTAAAAGAGGTGTTTTTAGCAAACTCAGAGAGAGCTTGAGAAAGATTCCTTTGATGAAAATCCTAACAGGAAAAACAACTCAAGAAGCTTTGGAAACTTTGAAAAATATGATCATAAACGCCCAGTACAGTTTTGGTCTCCACACTATAAAGAAGATGTTGGGAGTCTAGAAAGAGTGCAGAGAAGAGCAACAAAGATGATTAGGGGACTGGAGGCTAAAACATATGAAGAACAGTTACAGGACATGGCTAGTCTAGTGAAGAGAAGGACCAGGGGAGAAATGATAGAGTGTTGCAATATTTGAGGGCTGTCCAAAGCACCTGAAAGCCAGACAAGGAATAAAGGAAGGAAATTGATCAAGGAGAGATTGAACCTAGAAATAAGGAGAAATTTTCCGACAGTGAGAACAATCAACCAATGGAACAGCTTGCCTTCAGAAGTTGTGGGAGCTTCATCATTGGAAGCTTTCAAGAAGAGACTGGACTGCCATCCATCAGAAATGGTGTAGGGTCTCCTGCTTGGACATGGGGTTGGACTAGATGACCTATAAGGTCCCTTCCAACTCTGTTATTCTATTCCTCCAAGCTTGGAAATGGAGATGAGCACTGCCTCCTAGAGTCAGACACAACTGGACCAGGGAAACCTTTACCTTTTAAAGACTCGATTTAGAATTGCTCTGCCCATACAATATTAGCACAGATGCTCCTTTATAGGCAACTAAATAGTGTTTGGTACTTGGATACCTTTCTTCTTGTTCACATTAAGAAAAAGAAAAGAAAAAATATATTGGAGTAGCTTTGCAAGATTTATTTGTTAAAACGTATCACATATTTTTTTCACAAGTGAACTCAAAAGCAGATAACAGTAGACAATGTCATACGATGTATAAAACCACTGTCATTTTAATTATCTTCATCTGTGATTTGAGAATGGTTATGTTATATGATCATTAACAAAATTATCCTATTTCAAACAATTTTAAAAATGGATATATTTAAGCAATTAAAAAAAACCAGGAAAATTATATAAGATTATCTCACTCTTTACTCAAATCTTTACTAGCAAGAACCCTACTGTTACTATAGTATAGTTAACATCTTCTGTCTATGGGATCTTTTTATATTGTGATCTAAAGTGACCCTGCTACAGTAATGGACTCCACAGAATCAATGCTGTCACTGCATGCCCTCCTTGGTCTCTTTTGCAGTAGAGATTCCTAAGCCTAAAATACTAGAAACAGTCAAGACTTTTGAAGTAAATTATAATTGACTCCCTTGAGTCCATCTGCAGCTGTGAATTGGCATTGGCATTTCCAATATATCTGCAAAACTCTGGAATTATTGAGCCAATTCTGGCACTATACCGAGGGTAACCCAAGTTTGGAACTCTTCTTAAGACAAAGTAGTGCTAGGTTCTAATCAGAAGCTGCCCCTTTAAGCCTTCCTACTCCAAAATTAACATCAAACCAACATTAAACAATACTCCAATCAAGAAACTGCCAAAGAAGCCAGCAGTAAACAGCCCAACCAAAGAATTTCTAAGGCCAGCCCCACCAACATTGACAAGGCAAGCTACTAGAATATAAACTGACAGCAAACTGCACACCTTACTAGCGCTGATGATGTTACCTAGTTTGGGTAATGAAACATCTGCAAGAAAACAAGCAAGCTCGGAGAGCACCAAGGATCCCTCCTTGCAAGGAAGTGGTGGTATCTGGGAGGAAGTTCTTCACTTCTTAAAACAAGCAGACATTCTATAATGGTACAAAACATCTGCCTCTTTTCCCAATTCTGTTCTGGCCTACACCCGTATATTAGGTAAATTAAACCAACTCAAGTAGAAAATTTCCTCTTTGTGTATTATCAAAAGCATCTGTCACAAGGCCAATGTGCAGTTAGCTGAGCAAAGATTTAATGATGTTCCTACATTTTATATATAATTAACCAGTGTGGAGGCAAATAGCCACAATATCTATATGTGGAGAAAGTGCTTAAACTGACCTTATAGGATCATGCATCTGAGTTTTAAATGATTATATTTTTGTTTCAAACTTACCTTTTTATTATATTATAAAATAAATGATGCCCATAATTCAGGTAAAATATTTGTGATACATTTTTTTCCATTTGTAATTGTAACTGAAACATAGATTGTGAGTTTGTGTGCATCATACAGATATGCATGTGCAATCATAGGTAGAAGAAAACATACACGTCTGAAGCTGATTCTGAACCCAGTGGGCCTCCTTTGTTTATTCCACCATGTAGCTCAGAGTGGCAATGGAAAGAGAATAGATTAAATGGCCTTATTCTTAAAGTTGTGGTCCCAAATATCTCTCTGATCAACATTTCAAGAAGGCAGATGAAAGATGCATGTGATTGCTGAAAATCAGAAGATTTTACTGAACATCTGGGTTTATATAATTGGAGGTATAGTTCGACTAATTTCAAATGTCAGCATAACCGCTATAAAAATATATATAAATGTACCATTATAATCTTATAATGTTGATGTTGCTTTGCTTCATAGTAATGAGAATACTATAGTACAAATTTATACATGTTATGAATTTTATAAAGGACACATTTCTTTAAAAAAAATTGCCTACATACTACATTTTGAATTATCCTGTGCTTGTGAACAAGCAATTCAATAATGGCAGCTGGTTGGGTCCCAGGATGGGAATGCTACAAAGCAAAATAATATTGGTCTGCACTTGGTCAATGCAATTCTGAAGCAATAGTGGGCCAGTAAAAGGAAGGCATGATTTCTGTACAGGATTCCAGAGGAAGTGCTACCAAATTCGACAGGAATCTGCACCTCGATTCATTGTAGTATTTTCTGGACAGTTGAAAGCTTTCCGGAATTCCTCAAAATTACTCATAGCACCTATAACTCTAAAGTGGAAAAATAAAAGGTAAATTTGCAAATTAGTTTAATACTGTGTCTCATATTCTCAATATATATACTTGTAGTGATTTCAGGCCACAAGAAGCCTTCATTTTGATTTCCTGCAGAGAAACATATGCTAATTCAAGCTAGCCCTGCTACTGCATCATACCATTTCAGCTAACATATAAAATCTTTTAAAAGGCTCAGCATTTTAATGTACCTGGGTACATTAGGTGATGTTACTTGATAAGTTCTGAAGACAAGACGCCCAAGGACAAGACACAACCTTGTTGATGAAGATATACCATTAATCTGTATAATGTCATTCCACCTAGTCTCCTGCTTGTTCATTGCCTGCAGCAGCACATTAAACAGGGATCTCAACAGCAGCACCTGAAATTTTATCCTGATAGTTTTCTTTCCTGAACATAGTTGATATATTATTAATAATTCATGTACTTTAGATTTAACTTTGCTTTTAATTGTTGAAGCAGTTTTTTTCATTAAAAGTGTCCATTTGATCTGGTATCATTCAAGCTTTTCAACATTATCTAAGCTCCCTATTTTTAAAAAAAGAAAAAAGAAAAATTGTGTCATAATTGCATTATTATTGTCCTTCACTGCCTAACTCATCCTATAGGGGGAAACTATGTTACTGGAAGATGTATTTTCTCATTCCAAATGGTTATCCATGCAAGGCGTTTTTAATCCTACTCTTTCAGAAGACAGGTATTTGGGCAACAAATCTTTTAAATACAGACAGCTAAAAGAGGATTCTTAGCACCTTTCTATAGTTGTAATTACATTTCTAAGGATATATGAAATAGCTCCACAGTTAGGGATGAAGAACAGAACTGTGTGAGTTGGGATTTAGGTTTGATATAAACCTGCTGGATGTTGAATACACCTCTCCTTTAAATATTGGCAGGAAATTGCACTAAAGAAATTGCAAAAGAAATTCCTGTTCTAGGAAAGGCTGATTATTTAAAAAAAAATTAGTAATTTAAAATACTATTTCATTCATTATGATTGTATATAATAATGTGTTTTAATATAATTATTTAAGCTTCCTACAATCTCCATGTGGTACTCAAAACATTAAAAAATAAAATGCAGCATTAAAATACAGCAGAACAAATAAAAAGCAGTGTAAAAACGTTCACCCCACAGAAAAAATGGAACAATTTGGGTAACGAAACTGTGTTGTTGGGCCACAATGCAAAAGCTTTTGCCGGATCCAGGATCCAGGTAGGCAAAAATTGCCTTCAGTTGTACAAATGTTTGGGTGTGTGCATTTGCCAGAAAAAGAAAACAATCCTCTTACCCACATGTCTAGACCTGATTTAATGTGTTGACATGTGGGGTCAGTTGGCCCATACCCATGATTATAATGCAACACTTAGATTCAGAATACTAGAATAAACGTTAATAAATTAAAATCCACACAGCTAAATGTTACAGAGAAGAGAAACTATTACCTGGAAAGAAGAAAATCATTTCTCCCACCCCAATTTTATCTCCCTTCTACTAATCAGCTTCTTGGGGCTAGAAAAACAAATCTCTGGAAATGATGTTCAATAGAATATCAAGATGGAAAATAAAGCAAAGGGAGAGAAGTACATAATGTATGAGTTCTTGCAGAACAACAGAGTGGTTAAAAGAAATTGTCACATTTCTTAACTGATCAGAACAGCTGTTTATTTTAGTTCTATTATACCTGCCTGGTTTACTGTATTATGGCAATTGCAAAAAAAAAAAAAAGGAAGCAAGTGAAAATACCTGAACTGAGGGGGACTGTGAACTCCAGTGTAGATTTGTTCTCTTGCAGCTTCTAGTTTAAACGAATTGCACCTCACCTAAGATAAATAGTTAGATAATTAGATAAAAGAACTAGTTAAATATTTCTGAACCTCTTTCATGATCCAGCTTGTAACCAATGACAGAAATAGTTGTCTGTAGCATACGTGAATTGGAGACAAATTATGCACAAAGCCATTCAACATTGTGCTATGAAAGGGAATTTGGACTGCCCTTGAAATTTCTTTCTCTTCAGCAACTAGAAAGCCGAAAAGGAATGAACCATCAGGTAGGAAGCAGCAGTGAAATGTGCTTTACATCTTTTGGGTATGGTATTGTGGAAAAAAGAATCTGAAGAGAGGCCTTGCAATTTGTTTCTTTTTGAAGGGAAGGGAAGGAGCCAGCCACTGGTAATAATCTACAGTTTATGAAAATGACATTCTTTTGGTAATCAAGCAGACTTGTCTGCTCAACATACCGTGAACAGAAAAATATGCATATGAATGAATGAACCTTTATTGTCAAAGTACAACCATGTATACACTGAGATTGGCTGAGCCTCCCTTCGTGCCCCCAAACCACCACAACTCAACTCCATTCTGAAATGTTATGTACTACTCACATGAGCATAACTCAGAAAGAAGAGCTGGTCATGAGTGAAGTCAATGCCTGGTAGTAGAGCTTCTTCCTCTCCTTGTCTCTTCTCTTTGACCCATTTCCTATAGGCCTGATGAGAGACATAATGAACACATTGAAGGCACTGCAGGTTTCACCAGCCCTTTTTCCTGCAGTATCATATTGGGGCGGGTGGAATGGACCATGTATTGGTCTGCACTTAGAAACAAAAGAGCTGCCTACCCCAAAAGCCTCTCGCAGCCCTCCATTATCTGCAATGTTTTCTGCCAAAGTCCTTTTTCCTTTTATCTAGGAGTAAGAATATTGTAAATTAACATGGTTTCTCAGCCCACATCAAATTTTTCCATATAACTGGGTAAAAAATACAAGGGTATGACAAATACTTTAAGATTTACTCTCAGATTATTACTGGGGGATGGTATTATATGTATCCGGATATAGTTGTCACAGAATGGGTACCAGGGATCTTAATCAGTACAGTACATAATTTGTTCATGTAATGTAATCTAATGTCATATTAATGCATAACGGCAGGCAAAGTACTGGTAGTCCTTATTTAACAGTCACAATTGGGATCAGCAACTCTGTCGCTAGGTAGTAGTTGTTAAGTGAGACATCATGTGACTGCAAATTGCAATTCCACTGTCAGCTTCTTTATAGAACTCTACTTGTCAGAAGCGAGCTGTAGAGCAGGCAAATGGTGATAATTCAGCCAAAGGAATGTGATGGCCATCCTAAGTGCAAGGAACAGTTACTTTTTCAGTACCGTTGTAACTTTGAACACTTGCTAAACAGGACAGTCTTTAAACAAGGACTATCTGTAGGCAAAGCTGGAAAAAAATGTTTTTTATATATGTATGAAGTTGCCTGCAGCATTACAGCTGTTGAAAAAGTGAAGAAATAAGCTGCCTTTTAAACCATTTTGGCTACTATGCAGCATTAGTGCTTAGGTTTTCCAAGGAATCCAGTCAGTGGATCCTATTGCTTCAAATTCCTTTTTTTCCCCTTCTACTGGATGGATGGATGGGATGGATGGATGAGATAGAGCAGGACTTTTCAACTGGTGGTACTTTAGCACCTGGCAGGTGGTACGTGACCCCTAGCCAAGTGTAGAAGGGGAGGGAATGAGCCAAAGCGGCACTGCACAGGCCTGGAAGAGATCAGCTGGAGCTGCAGGGCTCTGCAGAAGTGCCAGGATCTGTGCGTGCAGCTGCATGCTGGTTGGAGCTCCCGGTGCACTGAGAAGAGAAAAGGAGGAGGAGGGCGGAGAGAGGAGAAGCTATAAAAGGGGCAGGTTTTGGTGGGAGAGGGAGAGAAAAAAAACACACAGAGAGAGAGAGAATAGAAGAGGCTTTTGTTAGCAAAGTGATGAGGAGAGAGTGAGCGAGAGGGGCCTTTACGAGTGATGGAGGAGTGAGCAAGCGAGTGAGCAAGCGGCCTTTGGAAGCAATGGCAACATGTGAGCAATGTGTGAGTGAGAGAGAGAGAGAGAGAGTGGGAGGCTTTGCAAACAACGTGTGAGTGAGTGAAAGAGCAAGCAGGAGGCTTTGTGAGCAACATGTGAGTGATCAAAAGAGTGAGCAGGAGGCTTTGTGAGCAATGTCTGAGTAAAGCCAAAATTCCCCCCCCCTTTTTTTTAACTCATCAAATTTTTGACACCTTGCTAAGGACTGGTGATACTCAAATATTGTCATGTACTAAAAATGGTACAATCTGTGAAAAGATTGAAAAGCCCTGAGATAGAGATTAGATATAAGCAGACAGTCAGACAGACAGGCAATCAAAAGTTCTAAAGAAATACAGCTTTAACATTGTTATTTACAGGTATATAATAGTATAGGTGTGCAATGAATAATTAAGCGAGCATCAGTGGTTTCCCATCACTTCAACTCTTTCTTCCCTCTCTGCTTTGAAATTAAAGGAAAAAGTGAGGAAAAGCATTTACAAAAAAGGCAAACATCAAAATGCCATGATGATATATTACTACTGATTGTTCCAGACTTAGTTTGATCGGTCCAAATCAGTTTTAAGCCAAACATCCTAAACTTACATTCAACCCTGCTTTCTTCCAGTAATAGCTGTTGTACTGATTGACCATGCATTTTGTTTTCTCTTTGAATTTTTCTTCTGATTGCAAAGACCACCATGGATTCAAATTTCCATTCTTGTCATATTTGCGACCTGCATTTTCATTTTCAAGAGAGAAAAAATGCAAAGCAAGCATAAATAAAATACAGATTTCTTAAAACTTAACCCAGAAACATTTCCTTTAAAAGAATGACTTCACTGTTTATGTTAACCTTAAAACATACATAAATAGAAACAAGAATTTAATGCATGATTAACTATTTTCACTCAAAAGACCAGAAACACTACATCTCCATATTGCTTTGGAAAGTATGTGAGGTTTGCATTTAGAGTTCATCATTTTTATTCCTACAGAAGTTAGGAGAGGTCTCCAAAATTAGTCTTCCTTTCTTAACCAGATTTTAAGAATCTAAATAACTTACCATTGTTATCAAATCCATGAGTAAATTCATGCCCAACAATAACTCCTATAGCACCATAGCTTAATGACCTGAAAAAGAAAAGAATTTTGAGATCCAGTAGAATTTCCATTCAATTTTATGTACACTGGAAGAAAGTATATTTAAAGATATCATTGAAGAAAATCACTATTATTTGATAAACATTAGCAGAAATTAAAAAAATTCTTAGTTTGTAAAAAGCAAGTGGAAATGAGCTAATATACACAAAAAAGTACATTTAACTTCTTTGACTACATTAAATATAGTGCCATCTCAAATATAATTCTCTATGAAAAACTTAATGGCATATGATGAATGCAGTTTTAATCACATTGGATGTTTTTATATTAATGGACAAATCACAGTTCAGTGTTACATTTCTATCAACCCTTTTCAAGGCTGCTCACAATTAACCTTTTGGAATCAATTACTAGCCCTGCAGTACCAAGTAGATAAACTTTGTATTTGTCACAGCAGAGTGAAGACCTTTTCTTAACAACTGTAATTTCCAAACATATGCAAAAAAAAGCTCAAGCTAATTAAATTGTCAAAAGAATACTGAATATCTTTTTTTCATATAAGCCAAATATGGCTCATAGGTTGTCTTAAATCAAATTTGATGGAGAGAGGTCTAAAGTATAAATAGCCAAATGTATTAGAATGGAGTATGCTTGCAGTAATACCAAATTGCTGGTGCTTATTATTTATGTCCTTATTGGGAGATATTTATTTGTAATGATGTAAGGGTAAAATTATTTGATGTCATAAGAATATAAAAGCTTTTTTGTAATCTTACAGTTTAAAACAGTGGTGGGATTCAGCCGGTTCACATGACTTCAGCAGAACCAGTAGCTAATTTTTTGTTGCCCGGGCCCAGAATTGACTTTTGGAAACCGCATCCACACAGAGAACCAATTGTTCACATATTTGAATCCCACCACTGGTTTAAAACCACAAAATGGAAGAAAAAGGAAGGGAAAGGGAAGATGTGCAAGTTTAGTTAAATACCAGACTAAAGAGATAAGTTTCTAAAATATACTAGTGAAAGGAAACCCATGGATCTCATGTTTTTAAGAACTGAAATAGCAAGAAGGAATAAAAGAATATGGAAGTAGTCCTGGAATAAAAGCATAACTTTTAGTTTTTGAAGGGTCAACTTTTCAATGAGAAAAGTGAAACTTGACTACTTCCAGAAGGCACAGTTTTCATCCTACTTTATTCTCAGAAATCACTTGAAAGCTAACATTTGAAGGTTTTCACCTGAGCTGAATTCAAAATGGTGAAGACAGACAGGAAATCATATTCCAATCAATTATTCCTGTATCCAACCAATAACAGAATTTTAAAAGTGGGTATCAAAGAATATTCTGCCCCTGAGCTGTCACATATGGAGTAACAAAAAACCCATTTCTCCTTCAATGTGTACACAAACATACATTCAATTATATTGTCATATATGTTGTATGAAGAAAAGGAAAGGAAAGGAAAGGAAAGGAAAGGAAAGGAAAGGAAAGGAAAGGAAGGAAGGAAGGAAGGAAGGAAGGAAGGAAGGAAGGAAGGAAGGAAGGAAGGAAGGAAGGAAGGAAGGAAGGAAACATTATTGTTGGGAAATAAGGCCATTTTTTCTGTTTATATTAAAACACTTCTGTTGAAGTGTACCCAAAGGATAATATGATGGCATTTTTACAGCCAGACACTTTTCACAGTAACTTTAATAATGGCTGAATGTTGCAGTATGAGTCATTATAAACCCATGGCAGGCAAAGATGGCTCCCTGAGGACAGAGGCTAGGAGTTGAATGATATAAAATATAGATACAAGTTACATATATAATCCAGGAAATTCAGATTTACTATTTTTTAAGAGAGATTGTGAACTTGATGTTGGCAAAGTTCTGGAAATGGAATTGAATTTTTGGAATTTGCATTGGATTATGCTGCTATTTCATTTTATGTTGTATCGTATTTTATTCCTTGAGGACATTGAGTAGCTAAAAAATTTTCTTTAAAAGTGCAAAGCTAAAGTCTACATAAAATGTAGTTTGTCCCCTCTGCTAGTGAGTGAAACATGAGGAAGTCACTATTGTTGCACACTAAACCAAGAAACAAGTGCATTGCATTTCCAAGCTCTTAGAAAATCTCACTCCTTTTAAAAATAATTATTAATAAAATAAACAAAATATAGCAGTAATTGTATGTTTGTGTGTACATGTATTAAAACTTCCAAAAATGCAAATCCATATATTATTATTATTATTATTATTATTATTATTATTATTATTATTATTATTATTATTATTATTATTATTATTAAAGTTTATATGCCGCCCTTCTCACTAAGGAATCACGGTGGCTCACAACAATAAAAAATTAAAAAAAATAGAATACAAAGATTTAAAAAGAATTAAACAATAAATAAAGAAATAAAGGACAATTTAAGCCGATAAAAACCAAATTTAAAAACCATGATCAGTCCAGGCCTGCTTGTTGGAACAACCATGTCTTCAGGTCACGGTGGAAGGATCGAAGGTCAGGGGCCATCTGCAGCTCCGGAGGCAACTCATTCCAGAGGGTCGGCGCGCCCACAGAGAAGGCTCTCCCCCTGGGGGTTGCCAGCCAGCATTGCCTGGCCGATGGAACCCTGAGGAGGCCAACTCTGTGGGAGCGAACCGGGCGATGGGAGGTTGACATTGGCAGCAGGTGATCTCGCAAGTATCCTGGGCCTAAGCCATGTACCAGCACCTTGAATCGCACCCAGAGGGCAACCGGAAGCCAATGCAGC
This sequence comes from Vipera ursinii, assembly GCF_947247035.1. Taxonomy (NCBI): domain Eukaryota; kingdom Metazoa; phylum Chordata; class Lepidosauria; order Squamata; family Viperidae; genus Vipera; species Vipera ursinii. Next base: position 65,538,623 of record NC_139514.1, read on the forward strand.
TCGCGCAGGAGTGGTGTAACATGGGAGCATCGAGATACTCCCATAAACACCCGCGTGGCTGCATTTTGCACCAGTTGAAGCCTCCGGGTGCACCTCAAGGGCAGCCCCATGTAGAGAGCATTGCAGTAATCCAGGCGAGAAATGACAAGGGCATGGGTGACCGTGCATAGGCCATATTAACATACAAATAGATGTTTTTAAAATATGATTAAATCTAGGTTATAATGAAATCAATTTATTATAGGCATAAGGCTAGATTCAGTGAAATGTACAATAGTCAAACTGTTGTATACCTCTATATATATAACAGAAAAGCAAAGTACCGTAATATAAAATGTGTGTATGTAGGTATAGATTGATTGCTAGATTGATGAGAGAGAGAGAGAGAGATTGCCAAAAATATAGAGAGAGCCATCCTGATATAGTGGTATGAAGAATGGCTGCAGGACTTGGGTTTCACTAACCTAAAGAAAAGAAGAAATAGGGATGACATGGTAGCAGTATTCCAGTATTGAGAGGCTGCCACAAAGAAGAGGGGGTCAAATTATTCACCAAAGCATCAGAGGGCAGGACAAGAAACAATGGTTGGAAAATGACCAAAGAGAGAAGCAACCTGGAATTAAGGAGAAACTTCCTGACAGTGAGGAAGTTAATTAACCAGTAGAACAGCTTGCCTCCAGAAATCATGGGCACTCCATCACTTGAGGTTTTTAAGAAGAGGCTAGATTCTCCTGCTTGAGTGGGGGGCTGGACTAGAAGACATCCAAGGTCCCTTCCAGCTCTATTCTATTCTAGCATCAAGCTAGACACTGGAAGACTGTGGTTCTAATCCCACAAGCTGGATAACCTTAGGCTATCACCTTCTCTCAGCCCCAGGAAAGAGGAATGGCAAACCACTTTTGAAAAACCTTGACAAGAAAACAGCAGGACTTGTCCAGGCAGTATTCAAAAATCAGACAGGACTAAACAGAATTATAATGTAATGTAATGTAATGTAATGTAATGTAATGTAATGTAATGTAATAATATAATATTATAATATAATATAATATAATATAATATAATATAATATAATATAATATAATATAATATAATATAATATAATATAATATAATATAATATAAATCTAATAATCTAATCTAATCTAATCTAATCTAATCTAATCTAATCTAATATAATATAATATAATATAATATAATATAATATAATATAATATAATATAATATAATATAATAATCTAAAATCTAATCTAATCTAATCTAATCTAATATAATATAATATAATAATATAATAATATAATATAATATAATATAATATTATAATCTAATCTAATCTAATCTAATATAATATAATATAATATAATATAATATAATATAATATAATATAATATAATAATCTAAAATCTAATCTAATCTAATCTAATCTAATATAATATAATATAATATAATATAATATAATATAATATAATATAATATAATATAATATAATATAATATAATATAATATAATATAATATAATATAATATAATATAATATAATATAATATAATATAATATAATATAATATAATATAATATAATATAATATAATATAATATAATATATGAGTTTGGAGAACTGGTTATGATAAATCTGTGTTTTCTGGAACACATCTGGTTTTCGTTCAACTTTCTTCCAGGCAGGGAAAAAGAAAACCCTTCCCAAAAGTCTAAGAGAGGAGCAACGGAAACCAAATTGAGACACAGTGCCTTCACTCACATCAGCTGCCCCCCCTGCCTTTTCCCTTTCATTCCCTTCCCAAGCCAAACGGCCATGTTATGGAGGATGGGCCTTACCCAGTCCCCCTCCGCCATTTCAGAGCTACGGGGAGTGACGGAGAAAGGCTTTTTCATTGCTGCGCAACAGCTGTGTCTGCTGCTGGAGGGGCTTTCTTTGGTCCCCACTGCCTCCTCGTCCACCAACTCTCCTGTGGCTTGCACCGTGACTGGGGGGGCGCAAGCCTCCCCTGCTGCCTCCTTCTGCCAGCCCTGGTATCCCTCCACCAGCCCTCCATCGCTGCCACCACACTTTCTTTCTACAATAAGCTCTGGGAAAACTATGCCAGCTGGAGCTGGGCAGGGAAGGCCAGGCTCCCCTTCCTCAATGGTTCTGCAAAGCTCTTGAGAAGTGGATCCACTTCCTGCAGGGCTGGCCCAATCCGCTCCTCAAGAGCTTTGCAGAATCATTGGGGAAGGGGAACCTGGCCTTCCTTGCCCAGCTCCAGCTGGTGTAGTTTTCCTGGAGATTACCATAGCGTTCTTCTGTACAAAATGTCCTTCCTTTCCTCCCTTCTATTGGGAGGAAAGCAGCAGGAAATAGGGCTGCCATTTCCAGAACAGAGAAGGGAGATGTGGGCCCATGCAGGGCAGCAAGAAAGTATGGACCAGCGATCACTGCACAGAGAAAGGAAACAAGGAAAGAAGACTTAAGGACACCCAGGGAGATAAAGGAAGTTACTGTAAACTGTCTTTCTCCTTTTCTCCCTTTCTCCCTTTCTCGGCTGGGATGGAGGCAGCACACATGGGCTGCTGCTTTGTGCAAGTGGGTGTGACCTGGGTGACCAAGGCTCCTCAGGGCTGCTTGAGATGTTTTGTTCCTAGATGGTGGTGGGTGAAACCGACCACCCTGCAGCAGTTTTCCACCTCTGCCTCTTCCTCAGGCGGCTTACTCCACCACCACCCCTCCTTTACTTTTAGCATTTAGGGAAGCCTGTGCCTTCACATATTCTTAAGTTGCTCTTCAGGCTGAGAACCAGTTGTTAAATTATTTGAATCCCACCACTGAATGTATGCATATATATATTATAAAAAGTATATCCAATTTTAATTAATCGTGTGATGTGTTCTACAGATGGTGGTACAAAACTGAGTGACTTGGAAAGATACTTTTGAGTCCTTGTCTAACAGATGTAATATTAAATAGAATGAAAGGAGCACTACAGTAACAAATGGCTTAGGGTTTGTTGAGCCATTACCACATGGACAAAACTGGAAAGACATAGGAGTATGTTTAAAACATCCAAAAAGAAGTGCTGTGGGTAACACATCCAGCCTAGGTAAAGTGAAATCTAGATTATATGGAAACATATTATCCCATCTTCTAAATTTATATTTTAAAAACGGAAACCTCTGAAAGGGATGGACCAAAAACTGGCCAGTTTTCAAATGACAGATGAATATAACTATCCTGGTTGGGAGGGGGAAAATCTATTAAAAAATCAAAACAAGGAGCCAACCAGAAAAGCCTGGAATGAACTCCGGGGTTTCCTATTGCAATCTGGGACAATTCAACACAAGTATCTAAAAATTGAGTCATGGTGCCTCAGTGGTTGGAATGCAGTACTGCAGGCTGACTCTGCCAACTGCCAGGAGTTCGATCCTGACCAGCTCATGGTTGACTCAGCCCTACATCCTTCTGAGGTCGGTAAAATGAGGAGCCAGATTGTTGAGGGCAATATGCTGACTCTGTAAACTGCTTAGGGAGGACTGTAAAGCACTGTGAAACAATATATAAGTCTATTGCTATTCTTCTGCTCAGAAATACTGGGAATGCATATTCACATCCATGCTTGTCTGCTTTCCTACTACATGCAATGCCTCTCAGCCCATGGATGGTTTTAAATGAGAGTTATACATCTGTTCAGCAGACTGATTTCACTTGCTGTTGGAGTAATCTGCATTCCCAATGACTTGTCATGCAGAAGAATTCACTGAGAAGGAAAGAACTCTGATAAATGCCAAGGATGATCTCTTCTTCATTGAAATTATGTTTCCTGCTCAATTCACCACCCACAGGACCAAAATGGAGAGAGAGAGGAAAGGTTATATCTTTTCTCCACTGACTCTGTAGTCCAACACAAAATCACAACACCTCGTGTTTAGTTTGAATTTACTATAACAAGAACACCCCATCAATGTCACTGCAGATTTTCAAAGATTTTCATGTGATTTAACAATCCATAACATGGTAATTGCCCTCTCAGTCATATTCAAAACTTACAGTATATTTGAATTTCTATCTTAGCCTTTTATTTTATTCTATCCTCCACAAAAGCTCAATTGTATGTCATAAAATAGTTCTTACCGATTTTATTTTTATCACTGCTAAATTCCATTACAAGCCTGAGGTTAAAATTGTACATTTCAAAAAATGGAAGCATCCCATTCTATGACAAGTGTATTATTTTATATTGTACCAAAGACAGAAGTGGCATCAGATACAGAATACAGTCTTAAGAGTAAGGCTGTTCACCTTTTTGATAACATCAAGGAGTGTGTCTGGAATACAAAAAGGAGTGAAATCTCTATACATTTTTCCCCAGGAACTGAGCAATAGTGGAACAATAGCACAACATTCTCAGTATAATTTATTTATGTAAACTTTAGCAATAAAATTTTTAACAATGTATGTGCAAATATAGGATAATAAGATATTGACAAACACTTGTCAGCTGAAAAATGACTATCGTCTACTTTCTTGGTTAAAAAAAGGTCAGTCTGCTTGGGAGGGATAACTGTTAGAGAAAAACTAACTGAAAACAGAGAAATTTAGTTTTTATTTTTTTAAAAAAAATGCAGCATGGGTGAAAAAGAATTGATAGCAGAATGAGACAGAAATCCAGGGGAAGATCAGAGAAAAAAGGAATGTTAGTGAAAAGAAGAAATAACTTACCAATAAAGGAGAATATTTGTAGTTGAGAATTGAAATGAGGGGTCCTTGGTGCTCTCTTAATTTGGGTAATGAAACATCTGCAAGAAAACAACTAAGCTCAGAGAGCACCAAGGACTGCTCAGAAATAACTTAGGAATTGACATAATTAAAGGCTTAGGAGATAGTGGCTGAATTTTACACACTACAGTAGTTCAGTAGTTCTGAGCTAATATAGTGGTAAGAGCATGTACACAGGTTTTTGGTTCTCCATTGGTTATGGGTGCAAACAGCCAGAACATTTTCCAGTATCAATAGTTTTCTTGTTGATGATGCTTGGCCCTGAAAATAGTGGAATAAGCCTGCAGCAGTGGAATAATCTCAAATATAGTTTGATATGATTAGAGATGGGATCAATCAATCAATCAGTAATAAAATGCTGTGTCTTCCGAAGCTGCTAGCTCAGGGGTGTCAAACTCAATTTCATTGAGGGCCGCAACAGCATTGCGGTTGCCCTCAGGGGGGCGGATAGGTATGGCCAGGGTGGGTGTGGCCTACTGGGTGGGCGTGGCTAGAGTGCGTATGGCCTACTAGGTGGGCATGGCCAGCTCTACATCGTTCACATCAAGGGTGCCTATAGGGGCCTGGGCAGGAGTGGGACAGATCTGAGGGTCTCTGGCAGAAGGAGGGTCTCTGGGTCACGGCCAAAGCAGTGGGGGCCATTCCGTTACTGTTTCCAGGATGGCTTCGCGGGCCACATGAAACCACTTCGTGGGCCGGATCTGGCCCCCAGGCCTTGTGTTTGACATGTCTGTGCTAGCTGCTGGAAAATAAAACATTTAACACAGAGTATCTATCATGAAAAGAACAAAATCTTCCGCAAAATGTCATCAAAGATATATAGTTCCTTATTTTTGGTTTCTTAATTAATGAGTACACTAATGTATAAGTAGCAGTTAGCACTTTGATTTCAGTGTAGACATGCTCAATAAATGTTGATTTCACAACACTACCCTATGCATGGATTCTACAAGGATTTCAAAGATCAGTAACTAACAAACTTTGCCCCAGGAAAAAGATGTTAAATTAATTTCTACTTTCTGGAATTGGTTCCTGTCACATTTCATGATTTGAGAACTAGATTCTCAGAGATACTCAGCTTTTCTACTTTATAATTCAATTCTCATTGAGAATATAAGGAGGAAATTCTCATGATATAAAGAATTTATGGGAGAAATAATCGTGGGGGGAGGGGGACGAATTGTAACAATTACTGAGAATATTATTAAAACAACAAAATGGAACCTAAGAACTATCTCTAATCTCGTAAATAGGAATTGTGTGTTTTAAATTCCAGAGACATATTTAGCATTAACAGGTTTTTTATTTTGTTTTGCTTTCTATGTGTGAAAACTAGCAGCTTCTAGATAGATCCACTGCTAACAGTAGTTAGTTTTCTAAAAATATTCATTGCAATACATGAACAGGAATACTTAATTCATCTCTGCCTGAAGCCTGTTTCATTGTATAACAAAATGTTTAAATACACAGGAGAGGAATGGAGGCGACAAGCTCTGTAAAGAAAACCTTGGTAAAACAAATATGGGGAGAACTCCTCTTCTGTGTCTACTGTTTGATCAGGCTTTTAAACAGTGCATGAGGATGAAGGAATGGGGGCAGAATGCATGGACAGATCTTTAATGAATTGAAAACAAAACAAGAAAAAGAAATAGGTATTATGAAGAAAGCAGTTTTTGTACGGACAAGCGCTGGCTCTTCGGCTTTGAAACGGAGATGAGCACCGGCCCCTAGAGTTGGAAACGACTAGCATGCATGTGCGGGGGAACCTTTACCTTTACCCAGTGCTTTTTTTGTAAAAGAAAAAGGTGCTGGAACTCACACATGTCATACAACCCGCCTTGCCTACCCTACAAGGTTCCATCCAAAAATGTGCCGGAACTCCGTTCTGAGCATTCTATGAGGAAAAAAAGCCCTGCCTTTACCTTATATTTACAGTTAAAGTTAAAGCTGATAGAGCATGCTCAATTGCACATACTGTATATTTAGGTTTTCCAGTTTCTTGCTTCAATCAGTGTGCTAACTTGTAAGGATATTTCATGTATTTGACTTTATAAGCATTTCACATATAAAGACTTCTTACCTGGGATATTCGGTTCCCCAGAAGAAAGGCTTCTGGAGTTCTCCTGCTGGAAACCCTGTGGTGATTTTAGAAGAGGAGAAGAAAGAATTCAGTCTCATCAAATAAAGAAGTCTGAGATTTTCTAAGACATTTAGACAGGATACGATACCTTCTGCACACAAGGGCAACAGTTAATCTAATGGTTTAAACAATGAATTTTAAAAAATTAAACAATGAGTTTCAGTCAGAAGCATAATATGTCTTTATAGGAAGCCCTCCCTCCCTCCCTCCCTCCCTCCCTTCCTTCCTTCCTTCCTTCCTTCCTTCCTTCCTTCCTTCCTTCCTTCCTTCCTTCCTTCCTTCCTCACAGCTAAAATTCAAGTAAACAACTTACCATTGAAACACCGTTATCTCTCAGAACTGGCTTGTGTTGTCATTCTATTGGGTGGGTCAGGTTATTATCCAAATTTGGTCAAACAAGTTTCAATTGTGTCGCATCATCAAAACAATCTCCTTTGCACAACTTGAATATATTTACTTAACCTGGGATTATATAGTGCAGGGGTAGGCAACTTCGGCTCTTTTATGACTCATGGACTTCAATTCCCAGAGCTGGCTCAGGAATTCTGGGAGTTGAAGTCCATGAGTCATAAAAGAGCTGAGGTTGCCTACCCCTGATGTAGTGTGTTGACCACCATCTTATTGAAAGTTTTGTAATACAAAAATATATGAAAGGATGAGGGGTTATTGCTTTTTATTGTTTTACTATTGGATTTTTATCTTTGTAAGCTGCCCAGAGTCACTGAGAGTTAGTCGGGCAGCCATGTACATTTTCTAAAATAAATAAATAAATAATGTAACTTAAAGAAACATTTGTGCTTTTTCCATAGACTTAGATATCTGAATTACAATTCTCATCATCCCTAAGTGGCCAGACTAAGCTATTTATATAAGATTGTTTTATACAGGTGCTTATGTAGGTAGCAAAAGAAAGCCTAGGAATTGCAGTAGAAATATAAGAGACAGCCTAGAACAGCAAAAGCTGCAAACAATTTCCAAAAACCTTAAATACTAAAACATATATAGCAGAAACTTTAAGTAGAGGCTTTAATGAACAGGGAAGGGGAGAATAAAGATTTCCATGAGGGGAAAAAATAAAAAGGAAATACTCAGAGCATGAGTGGATAAATCTGTAAATCAAGCTTTACTGCACACCTTATTTAAATGTTCTTTTTTAAAAACCCTAAATTATTGATTGAAGGGGCATAGCCTTTGGGGCAAAATGTAACCAGATAGTTTTGTATAGGAAGCTAGAATGAAGATATTGTTATACCTGAGATGACTTTATACAACTGCTGTAAAACACTTAGAGAGTACTGTACAGTAAAGCACTAAGAAGTGGTATATAAGTCTAAGTGCCATAGCTATTGCTAAAGCTCATTCAATATGAATTGGACTTTTAATCAGCAAACCATGTAGCTATTTTACCAGCTCTGCATATCCTCCAATGTTCTTACACAGTACAGATGACATGGTCATTCCAGGAATGTAGAAGACCAGGAGGAAAGCCCTCTGCCTCCAACAGTTTGGGGCAGCTTAGAGCAAACGAGCTTTTAGAAAACGTTTGTGTGTTTACTTTTAATGTGCCAATTTATTTACTTCACTCAATTTCTATACCACTCTATTTTCATAGAATCCGAACAGTTTATACCCACAATCATAATTTAAGGTTAATTTCCTAGCCAAAATAATGCTGTTAACAGCAACTAACCTATGTGTTCCCCATACTGAAGTAGAATAATGGTCATTGTTCCAAATTGCATGATTTCACTCCTTTTTCCAAAGTATTTAACAGTTGTCAAAATGTCTAATGGTAGGTTGGCCCACAGGAAGTGCAATCACTAAGAAGACTTGACAACAGGGTAGTTGAAGATGGCAATCCTTCAAATGAGAGACCCTCAGGAAGTCCAGATTCAACCCAGAGAAGGACAGGAATCCTTCAGTCACTATGCATGTTAAGAAAATGGGAGCTGACGGTTGTTCTGCCCACCTTGAGCAGAAGGAGATTGAAAAGTACACTGATTTCTTCCAGGGTACCTTCTGTAATGGTGCCTATTTAATTCTATTCAGAGATAAGAAAACCCAAGCAATAATATTTCATCTTGTCAGGTTATTTAGCTCTTACATTCAGCAAAAGCTATTAGAAGAATCCTGAACCTTAAAAAGTGCTCTCTTTAAACATTATAATTCAATAATTTGCAAGCTGTAGTTTATATTGTGTAATTTAAAATGCTGTTATTAGTAATGATGGATATTTTTTTCAGTTTCTCCACTTTTTTCATATTTGTTTGATTGGCCAAATTATTAAATTCATTATCTCCACACAGACAGACCCTACATCATTCCACGGGAGACAGCAAAGCCACAAACAATCTTCTTCTTTTGCCCACCCATCTCTTGGCTGCTGCTATTAACCTGTTTTGGCACAGGAAAACGGAAAACACACCCACTCATCCCCTCACACAAAATTGCTATCTTTTGAGGGATCCCAGGTAAGGTTTATGCAGAGTAGATGCTTCCAGCTGGATAAGAAGAGAGTTGGACTAGAAGACCTCCAAAGTCCCTTCCAACTCTTGTGCTCATCATGACAGATTGAGGGAGGATCTCTCCAATCTGGACTTAATACATCTTTGTTCATTTTAACCATTCTGGCATATTCTATTATGTATTCCTTTTTTTGGTACCGAACCTGCAAACAGATTTTGAACCAGCAATCTTTCATATGTTAAGTGAAGATTGCAGCCACCACACTGTTTCAACTGTGTTGTTACAAGGATATATGTTATCTATTAGAACACAGGTAGTTCTCAACTTATGACCAAAATTTATGTTGCTAAGTAAGAGATTTGTTAAGTGGGGTTTGCCCCATTTTACAATCTTTCTTGCCACAATTGTTAAGTGAATCATTGCAGTTGTTAAGATAGTAAGACAGTTGTTAAGTGAATCTGGCTTTCCCATTAAACTTTGCTTGTCAGAAGGTCACCAGAAAGTGATCACATGATCCCAGGACACCATAAATATGAGTTAGTTGGGGATGCTGCAATGTGTGAAAGTATGAAAAATGGTCATAAGTCACTTTTTTCAGTGCTATTGTAATTTTGAATGGTCACTAAATGAACTGTTGTCAAGGACTACCTGTAAGAGTACCCGTTTCTTTGCAAAATAGCTAGTAAACTGCTAAATCAGCCTAAAACAGACTGAAATATTTCATTCCAAACAGACAGAAACACTCCAAAAGCGACATAACAAACAAACATAGTTTGGAAGTGGAACAGAAAAATCTATCTTGAGGTTACTTTGAAGGCAAGTGGGAAATTAATAAAAAGTGATGTCCATTTTTACCCTTCAGAAATAACAACAAATTAATTCTGACAACGAGGCAATTTACCAACATGGATAGACCCTATGTGCTTTCTGAACATTTAGAATAGTCTCCACCTTTTCACATTTGATCAGTAGCTGCTTAATATTAGTTGTTGTTATTATTTTCCATGTTCAAGGTCCAGGAAGAGCCTGGAGATTATTAGTAATGTCGCTCAAATATATAGGGATAAAACTGTGGGGTTTCCAGTTTCAGTTTCAATTGATGCCTTAACCACCACACTGGACTGGATCTCTCATTGTTGTTTTGCCAGGATCAGAATAATGATGGACTTTATACTCAAGCAGTGATATGATTTTGGGATGAAAGGCTGTGATGAGGCTTTCCGGTGTCCTGATGTTTTGCTTTGACTGGCATTTTCAGAGGCACAGAGCGCCATTTTTTCTGCTGATGAAATGTTAGGACACCAGAAAACTAGACCCCTGCCATTAAGCTCAAAAGCTGATCACTGCTTAATTGATGCCAGGCACAAAAACATAAACCAATATACAGTTTTACATTATTTCAACAAAGCTGGGTGATACTGTAAATTATTAGAGAGTGAATGGCCTTTGTTTGGAATTTGTTTGCATGCTTGCTTGCTTTACGGATTCCTTGATCACAAACGATCAGATGCCTTATTACTTCATAAAGGTAATATTACTTCTTTCTTAGAAAGGATATTGTTATGCAATTGGCTTTTCTTTCTTTCTTTCTTTCTTTCTTTCTTTCTTCATTCATTCATTCATTTATCTTTCTTTCTTCTTCCTTTCCTCCCTCTTTCTCTCTCTTTGTACCCTGAATATGTAAAATCAACAGCCAATCTGCAAATGCAATATATTTAGCGACTTGGTTTTAGTATTTTTTTATGAGTTCACAGTTTCTAAAACTAGTAGGTATTTTTGTGCAGTATGAGGAAATAACAATTTTAAAATTGTGAGGAGCACTGTTTATAAAAGCTGAAGGATATTCTTTTTTCTCAGATAAGTAATTAAATTGTGGTTTAGTCAAGTACTCACTGATCTGATTTGTAGATGAACTGTAAAAGGCATTCACTGTTGTTGGACTAGTAAACCACCTGTTGAAAAGAGAAAAGAAAAGCAGATATGATGTTCTTATTCTATTAACCAGAAAACATCTGTCACAGTCTGTCTCCATCCCCTTTCGCCCCCACAAATGTCAAGTTCCTATATGAACTCATTGCTCTTTTTGGCTAAATTTGGATCTCCCTCAAGATTTAAACTACAATTGCAGAGCCTGCCATTCAAAGCGACAGCAGGCATCTTATTATTCTATGTACAAAGGAAATCAGGATACAACTATGGAGCAAAGGATGAAGATTAATAGTCTGTAAAAGTGGTTCAAACACCTACAGGTAGTCCTCAACCTAGAACTATTCATTTAACAACCATTCAAATTACAATGCCATCAGAAAACATCACTTATGACCTGTACTTACACTTACAACCATCACACATCCCTTGGGCTCGTATGATAGCAATTTGGGCACTTGGCAACCTGTCTGTATTTATGTTCAGTTGTAGTATCCTGCAGTCACATGATTTGATCTGCAACATTTTTTTGCTGATGTCCAGGAAAAAAAAACACCCATTGGGGAAACTAGATTCATTTAACAATGGTGTGATTCATTTAACACAATCGATAAAAATTGTGGTAAAATTGGGTCTGACTCAACGTACGACTGTAATGACTTACAATGACAATTCTGATCCAAATTGTGTTCATAAGTCAAGGACTACTAGTACAATAGAATACCTTCCATCCATATATGACATTATAGCTAAAAGACATAAGCTTCCCTTTTTAAAATGAAATTTTAGAAAATGCATTAATCATGGATAACAAAATATCAAAATTATAGGATTTATGAGATTATCCACCATTTTTATCAGTTTTTTTTAATAAACCATCATCAAATATACTTGTATAATATTATTTAATGTTAAACTGTAAAACAATATAACAATTATTTTTATTATCCATTCTATATTTTAAATATCGTATATCATATATAAGCCTGAATATCACTGAGTAGAGATCTAATTGTTAATACTTATAATACAATAGACTTTATTTAGCAGGCATGCTTTGTCTCCCTATTCTGCACCCTTCTGGAAAACATTTTCCAGTAAAACCATAAGATGGAAGATATACTTCAGTAAGAGAGTAGAAGATGAGTGACATCTAGTCTGAGGAATCAGGAGAAAACATTTAGCAAGGTTGACTGCATTCCAATTTCAGAGTCATTTACAGCAGCAGCCAAATACGCTAATCTGAAAAGCAGCAGCACAGATGCTTAAAAAGAAGTGGCCTTACATAGGATAACATTGAATGACTTTTTGGAATGACCTGGAGTGGCACTTAGGTCACTTTTATTGGAAATCTAAAATGTCATTGCACATTCTAAGTCTCCACAATGATCATAACCTTTAGCATCATTTCTTTATCTTATTTGCTTCAATTGTCTCAGAGCTTTCTTTCAATACGTTCTAACCTAGAGACCTCGACCAGCCTTAACCCAAAGAGATGAAAGCTGTCTCCATAAGTTTTATAATCACTTAAGACGGAAAAATATTTAGTATACTTCTTAAAAAGTATTAACTTTTATAAATGTCTATTGTTTATCATTAACATGCTTTAATTTTTTTATACATTTATATTACCTATACAAAAATGTCCACCAGACCATTCATTACTGTACAGAGATTACACCTTTGCAGGAGAAAATTAATGCCAATAAAATTTCCCATATGCAAATACCAAACCAACAAACAGCATTATATTGGTAATGGTGTTGGTGGAAAGAGGTGACTTTTCTTGTTCTTCCAAATACTGATATAAATGAATAAGGATGGAATGAAGTTGCCTTATATAATTTCATTACATACCCCAGTGTCCCCAAACTTTGTTAGATTTGTGTATACAGTACAAATGCTTCGGGAAAGATTCCCTATATAGATTCTCCTTATGTTCAGATATTTAAATTAGGTTTCAAATACAGTCTGCAAATATTACATATGGTCACTAAAAAAGGTAAAGGTTCCCCCACACATGCGTGCTAGTCGTTTCCGATTCTAGGGGCCAGTGCTCATCTCCATTTCAAAGCCGAAGAGCCAGCGCTTGTCCGAGGATGTCTCCATGGTCATGTGGCTGGCATGACTAGATGCCAAAGGCGTACGGAACGCTGTTACCTTCCCACCGTAGTGGTCCCTATTTTTCTACTCACATTTTTTATGTGCTTTCGAACTGCTAGGTTGGCAGAAGCTGGGACGAGTAACAGGCGCTCACTCTGTTATGTGGCACTCGGGATTCAACCCGCCAAACTGCCGACCTTCTGATCGTCCTAACCCACTGAGCCACCGAGTTCCTAGATGGCAACAAAAGCTAGAGTTGTCTTTATTTCTTCCTGCCATCTACTAGTTATCCAGTACATTTCAGAGATCAGATTTTTCATGCTTATTTAAATAACTGAAAAACTGTAAAATAATAATGTAAGGCCGGCTTTTTAAATACAGATTTTTGGCTAATTTCAGAACAGTTTGTAAAAAAGACTAATTATGCAGTTTTACTGTAACATGTCTTTTCAGGCTATCCTTTATTGCCGAGTTCTAAATTAAGCATGTAAAATACTGCATAGCAGAAAATTCAGCTACAATAAATTCAAAATGTGCAAATATTGAAAAATCGTTACAACTTACTATTCCTCCTCAAAAAGGTTCTAAAATTCTTCCTGCAATATAATGTCTCAAGATAGTGTGATTTAATCCTTCTCATTTTATTTGTTTGTTTATTTGCAAGTTTTAAAGGCCAGCTAACACCAGAATAACTCTGGGCATCTTACATTAAGAACAGAAAATAGTAAAAATATGTTTGTCTATGTTTGACCTCTTCCCTGACTGGGAAAGTTCATAGTTTAGTCCAAAACTATTAATGGGCATTGATAGGATTTCTCCTGGCCTATTGGAGAACTTCATAGCCAGTTAAATGGTAGAAAATGGAAGATACTCAACCATATCTGGGATGTGGCTATAGAAATATTTTGGAGATTTCACTGTAGGAAATTACAGTTTGAATTAGTATTCGGGGGGGGGGGGGAAGCTGATTCCAATACTTGTCTATTCTCAACACTAAGATTAGAAAGACAAAGACCCCTAAATTCTGCATCCCCCACCCAAAATCTAAAGACATGACCTTTATGACATAACATTAACCCACCACCATTAGAATACCAAAAGGGCACTTTGAAGCTCAGGTCAAAGTTCATTGCACAGGGACAACCACAAACAGGAACAACTCCAAACACAAAGCCCCCAAAAGGTATAAAAACCCACCCACTCCCAGCTCCATTTTGTCAGCCACCCCAGAAACATGCTACCATCACTGATGTTTCTGGCAACTAAATAAACTGAACCTTCTTTCCTAAGCAGTCTCCATTTTGTTTATTCCTGGCTTAGACTGGACCCTGATGAAAATTTTTCTTTCAACAGGCCTAATGCAATTTTATAAAGAGTAATATGATAAAGAGTAATGTTTCTCCTGTTTGCAGTTGACTTTATAATTAAAGTTTTCTCCCCTTCTGAGATATCTATATGACTGGCTATTACAATGATGACAGAAAAATAATCCTCACAATCTGAACTCTCAGATAACGAGGACTGTATTTTTATGTTTGGAAGGAATAAAATGGGTTACTGTATCTCCAGATTTGCATGGTCTGGATTTTAACAGACTATAAAACCTTGATTCCTGACCTAAAATGAAATGTGTATAAAGTAGTTGTATTGAAACTGAATTGAAAGGCCCTTACACTGTTGCAATACAAGCCCTGCCATTTTCTACATCTTTCACACACCCTGAACAGTCAGAGCTTTCAGCACAACAGCAAGATGCTGTTTTTTGTCCTGATTCAACCAACAAGCTCCTAGAGAATTTCTGATTCAGATTCAGTTCTCCTTTAAACTTGATGCTCAACAACTGAATTTAGACAGCACAGGTCCACGGCCTATTTTATATCTCAGAAACTACACATATAGACTTGTCATGTGAGAAAAGATACAATGCACTGTAAATCTAATAAATAGGATCCCAAGGAAAAGCCATAAGAAATGCCTTACAATTATGGCACAAAACGTTTATATATTACTATGCTCTGTCTGTTTGTGCTAACTAGTTCAGAACACATTCCCTCAAACCCTCTGAAGAAAATTAAGCCAAATAAATATGAAGAACAAGTGGGAAAAGTTAATATTAAACAGCCCTTGGAGAAAGAAAAAGAATAAAGATAAGCTGGAGTTTAATGTAATACATGCTGAGTTGTTGAACAGTTCTCTTCATTCCAAAGTAGAACAGTGATGGAAGATAATACATACGAGACTGCCCTACAATTTTATATTTCAGGAAATATTTGCCAATTAATTTAATCTTCAGTGACATTTTAAAGACTAACAATCTTCTTAGTGAAGCTAATAACCACATCCATAAGAATGAAACATCAAGGGGGGTTATCTCCTTTTTCATAAAGTAGAAAATGTGTTTGTTGCTCTGGACACTCATGACAAACTAAATATAATTTGTTATAGAAATGATAGCAAATAATCTAGAAGAATCTCAGAACATCTTCAGGTTTTTCTCTTAGTTTACAACATACACATACAAAACAAGGGCTATGATAGGTGTTGCCGTGGCTTTTGTATTATATTGCAATTCAGATCTCAGCAATGTAGTGGCCTACTCCCCCCTCTTTTACGCCCAGAGAGGTGCACAACAGATAGATGGAAGAAGCAGCTGTTTCATGATCTTCTTTGCAAATTCTTCTGCACACTGAAATGCAGTAGCAGGACTTAAAAGAGGAAAAGGATGCAGTTTGTGGAAAGGATTTAAGATCTATGTGGTTGTGGAGCCCCACTTCTCTTTGTCAAACTAGAGGGGGAAGGAGAAAGGAATGTCATTTCCTCTTGATTCTTTGTCTTATGATATCATCTGGCAAACATCCTCTTTTAAAATAAAAGGAGAAGCTTAATTTCATCCAGTTTAAAATGAAGATTCAATCCCATTACTTTATTGACCCTAAGTTCATAATAATAACAACTCTGCTTATTTTTGTGGATAGCCGTCTTTTATGAAAATTCTGTTAGATGGAAATTCCAGCAGTACCATTCCAAACAGCCATAATTGCCAGCAGAAACTCATCTGTAGCACAGTTATCATTATTAAGTTCTAAACCAGGCAAACTAAGCATTTTAAAATTTTACCAGTTTCAGAACAATAGATTGGGGATGAGAAGTCTAAAATTTGTGTTAAATTATATTTCTTGTATATTAATTGTCTGAATATTGTATATTAATTGTCTGTATATTAATTGTCTGGATTTCATCTCAATACTTCCCCAGCACATCTCTTCCCAACTCACTCTGTTTTGGGGACTTCTTTTCTCAGCCAGTAGAAATCTGATTGGGCCACATGTCTGCGAGTCTGAAGGACATTGCCAAAATAGTCTGCTTCTGAAAACTTCATCTGGAAATAAATATAAAGATTATGCTAATATAATTAAATTAAAACAGATGAACAACCTTAATATACTAGACAAGTAAAATATCAGAATTTAAATATTCTGAAAAAAATGCTGCCTCTTCCTCCTTTTCTCCATTGTGGTCCAAAACCAAATCAGATGCAATCCAAAAACATAATAGCATTATAACAGTTTGATACAAATAATACTTCTATTTACAATTTGGATATGATACAATTCATTGAAACCAATATATGGAACAATTAAAAGGGTGGTCTTAAGACCTCTCTCATTTATTGGGTTTGCTGTGTAGTCTTTCTATTAAAAGGCAAATTAATTAAGAGTGCACTTCCACCTAGAATTTACATCCTAGAAATCTACCTTCAAAGGTTTTGAAATTGCCCTAGAGGCATACCAGCATTGATTAAGTGCTGCAGAAATTCTTTTTATATCTGCTATCCATAACTGCAGAAGGAAAGACATTAAAATGTGTTTTGAAAAAGGACCATTGGTGATGGATATAGACAACTTAAAAATGTACAGGTTGTGGCTCCCTTAATTCACTGAGGTGAAAATATGACCAAACGACTGCTATTAAATTATGTCCAATACATCATAATATTTCTTCAGAAAATTCCATTTCATATATCGTCAGAGAACATGCCACGTGAAGTAGTTTGGATATTGCTATCCAAATGTCTTGTTCTACAATCATATACTAGGAGGGACAAATGTCCCATGATTAGTTCCTAACACCTGTTTCAGTGCTAATCAACCAGCTTCTATTCTAAATAAAACATTGGATGTACTTCTAGGTGTAGAAAATATGGCTCTCAGAAAGATTGTATTATTTCATATAATTAGAATTTTATGCTGGGGTTCAGTTGCATACACCATAAAGAATTGTACTACCAATTTTGAAAGAAATAATCTTTCAGAGTACTATTGGTTGCCTTTCTATGTAGAATAGAATATAGAATAGAATAATAACTTTATTGTCACTGTGAATGTACACTAATGGGCATACATTAAAATGAAATTTCGTTGCATTCACCTCTCAAAGCATCACCACCTCCAATATACACTACATAATTATGAGAAACATAAATAAATAAATAAATAAATAAATACAGAAGTATGCATATACCCACACATATTATATGACACAAACAGTCTAGTTCAGGTTATGTATACATGTGCATGGCGAGAAAAATGAATGTAATAATATAATAGTATATAATTGTCAGTTGTGAAACATCAAGACAACACATGAAGTTACAATTAATCTGATTTATTACTAATTTAATTTAATTTATTAATATTTCTATACCGCCCTTCTCCCGAAGGACTCAGGGCGGTGTACAGGGCAAGAATAAAACACAGAGATTTACAAAAAATAAAAGATAATTAAATACATGCCCGATTAAAAATACAGTTAATACATAGTAAAAAAAAACCCAATAAAAATAGTAAAAAACCCCAAACAATCCCCCCACAGGCCAGGCCGGCTTGCTCGAACAAGTATGTTTTCAGATCGCGGCGAAAGGAGCGAAGATCGGGCGCCGTCTGGAGCTCAACCGGTAACTGGTTCCATAGCTCCGGGGCGCCCACAGAGAAGGATCTCCCCCTGGGGGCCACCAGTCGACATTCTCTGACCGGTGGCACCCTGAGGAGACCCTCTCTGTGGGAACGCACAGGGCGGAGGGAAGTAGACGCCGGCAGCAGGTGTTCCCTAAGGTACTCCGGACCCCTGCCATGTAGGGCTTTAAACACCATTACTAGCACCTTGAATCTCACCCGGAAGACAACTGGCAACCAATGCAGCTCACGGAGCAGAGGTGTGACATGGGAGTATCAGGAGACTCCCAACACAACTCTCGCGGCTGCATTCTGTACCAGTTGGAGCCTCCGGGTGGTCCTCAAGGGAAGCCCCATGTAGAGAGCGTTGCAGTAGTCTAGACGAGAGGTCACAAGCGTGTGAGTGACCGTGCATAAATCATCCCGGCTTAGATAGGGCCGCAACTGGCGCACCAGGCGAACCTGGGCGAAAGCCCCCTAGTCACAGCCACCATGTGATCTTCCAAGGTGAGCCATGAATCTAGGAGGACTCCCAAGTTGCGAGCCCTATCTACAGGGGGTAATAATTCACCCCCCATAGAAAGAGATGGAATATCCGAATAGACCCGGGATGAAGGTATGCAAAGCCACTCGGTCTTGTCGGGGTTGAGTTGAAGTCTGTTCCTCCCCATCCAGACCCGAACCGCCTCCAGGCAACGGGACATCACGTTGAGGGCATCACTGGGGTGGTTTGGGGTCGAAAGAAAAAGCTGGGTATCATCAGCATACTGATGATACCCAACTCCAAAGCCACGAATGATCTCACCCAGCGGTTTCATGTAGATGTTGAACAGGAGAGGCGAGAGGACCGACCCCTGAGGAACTCCACAAACGAGAGACCTCGCGGTCGACCTCTGCCCTCCTGTCAACACTGACAGCGAGCATCCCTGGAGATAGGAGGAGAACCACTGTAAGACCGTGCCTCCCACTCCCAATCCCCTGAGACGCCGCAGCAGGATACCATGGTCGATGGTATCGAAAGCCGCTGAGAGGTCTAATAGGACTAGAACAGAGGAATGACCCCTGTCCCGAGCCCTCCAGAGATCATTCACCAGCACGACCAATGCCGTCTCCGTGCTGTACCCGGGCCTGAAACCCGATTGGTACGGGTCTAGATAATCCGCTTCATCCAGGACCAAAGGGAGCTGATGCGCCACCACACTCTCAACAACCTTCGTAAGAAAGCGAAGGTTGGAGACCGGACGAAAGTTGTTCAATACAGCTGGGTCCAAGGCAGGCTTCTTGAGGAGAGGCCTCACCACCGCCTCTTTCAAGACGGCAGGGAAGCTACCCTCACTCAAAGAAGCTGATATAACTGCTTGGAACCAGCTGCGTGTCCTCTCCCGGGCTGCATAAACCAGCCAGGAAGGGCACGGGTCCAATAAACATGTGGTGGAGCTCAGTCTCCCCATAATCCTGTCCACTTCCTCCGGAGTCACAGAATCAAACTCCACCCAGGTGATATCGACAAGACCGCCCGTGTCCTGATCGCCAGACTCTGCCCAGTTGGAGTCCAGACCAGTCCGAATCCGAGCGATTTTGTCCGACAGATAATTGTTAAACTCCTCGGCACAACCCTGCAAGGGTTCCTCCCTCACCTCCTGATTAAGGAGGGAGTGAGTCACCCTAAACAGAGCGGCCGGGCGATTATCTGCAGACGCGATAAGGGTAGCGAAGTGATTAGACCTCGCCACCCTTATCGCAGCGAGATAAGACCTAATGTAGGTTCTTAGTTGCAATTGGTCGGATTCGGATCTGCTGGACCTCCAACCGCTCTCTAGGCCCCGTCTCCGACGCTTCATCTCCCGGAGCTCCGCGGAGAACCATGGAGATCGACGGGATCTGCATCGGGTCAGGGGCCGCAAGGGTACAACTCGGTCAAGAGTCTCAGTGGCTGCCCTTTCCCAGGCTTCCACTAAGGCATCTGCCGAGCTGTGAGTGGGGGAGGCAGGTGGGGACCCCAACGCTGCCTGGAACCTCTCGGGATCCATTAAGCGTCTGGGGCGGTACCATCTAACTGGTTCCACACACCCACGGCGGGGGGTAGCAAAACGGAAGACCAGCCGCCGGAGATGATGATCGGTCCATGACAGGGGCATAATAATTGGAGAGCCCCCACCAAGATCATCTAACCACCGACCAGATAAGAAAACTAAGTCAAGGGTGTGGCCTCCCTCATGAGTCAGTCCTGAAATTACTTGCGTCAGGTCCATGGCCGTCATGAAAGCCATGAACTCCCGAGCCAACTCAGATGATCCTCCCAGAGATGGTAGATTGAAGTCCCCCAAAACTATAAGTTTCGGGAACTCAACCACCAACCCAGAGAGGACATCGAGGAGCTCAGGCAGGGCTGCTGCTGCGTGACTAGGTGAAAGGTACACCAGCAGCAAGCCCAACTGCGCACCAGGGCCGCATCTCAAAAAGAGAGACTCACATCCGACTATCTGGGGAACGGTGGCCTCCCGCGGACCTAAGGTCTCCCTCATAACAACAGCCACTCCCCCACCCCTACCCTGAGCCCGAGGCCGGTGTAGCACCCGGAAACCTGGTGGGCAAAGATCAGCCAGAGGAATACCGCCCTCTGGGCCCAACCAAGTCTCCGTGATGCAAGCCAGGTCCGCCTGCTCACACTCGACCAAATCATGGACGAGAGGAGCTTTATTGATGACAGACCTGGCATTCAAGTACACCAGCCGGAGCTCAGGAGGCTGCACATCCTCACTCCCGGGACCTCGGGGAAGAACAAGAGGGTCAGAACGCCTCACCGCTTGCAAGTAGCGGAGAGGCCTTCCCTGAGATCAATACGGCCCTCTGTTCCTGCACCTGCTGCCATTCCCTAACGTCATGGGAATGGGCAATCCCACGACTTGCCCTGGAGCCCCGGGGGCAACCGACCCCCGCTCCTCCCCTCCGCGATCAATCCCGGCCCTGGCCTGAACAACGGTTGCTGGACTGCCCCCCATATCCGAACAACCAAAAGAAGTTCCCACCCCCCCTCCCTAACCTCCTAAAAAATTTAACCAAAAAACTAATCAGGGGCCTCTTATTTGGCTTATATCGGAGGCCCCTACCCGTGCCCAACCATCTCTCAGGGTCCCAGCAATCGGGCCCTTCATCAAGAGGAGGTGTAAAGAATAAGGCGGGTCACTCCCAAGATGGGGGGGTCCCCCTGAGGGCGTATAAGACCGTGCTAGAATAAGTCAGACGCATGATCTTAAACAGGTCCAACAAAAAAGACAGCAAGGCAGACCGGATCGACACGGGAGGATCTTAAAATTAAATAAGTCGAAGGCAAATGACCAGAAAGCCAGCCCAGCTCCACTGCCACTAGAGCTGGGAAACCCTGGAACAGATCGAATCCCGCCCTCTCACGGCGGTCGAGGCCGGGGAGCAGCCTGGTACATAAAACCAGGGAAGCAATACCACCCAGAGCTCTCACCTCTGAGAGGCAGCAGATGTAAAATCATAACCACTCTCCCAAAGTGGTTATAACCCAGACCTTCCATTATAGGGGAGGGGGGAGAAGAGGAGGGAGTTAGAGCAAAAGAATCTATAAAATACATCAGGATTAATAAGCCGGTATAGTCACAAAATGGTAGGAGAGATTCCAATTGTATAAGTCACTTCCATGTTGCAAAAGACTGGATGATAGTCAGTCAAGAAGGAAACCACAACATGGTCTAATCATTTTCTGGCAGCGCAGAGATTAAATTTTGCCTCACAAATGTCCGAGGCAACAGCGTCCGCGTTCCACCACCAGGCCAGGTCACCATGTCAGAGAGGCCAACTCGCTTCACCGTCAGCCATCTCGGACACCAGCCAGACGACGTCTCCACCACTCCAGCGTTTTCACCCCCCCCCCGCCGCTCCAAGCCGCGATTCATAGTCAGTCCAACAACACGCGGCTCCCCAAGCAGCAGGAAGGCGTTCCGGAGCACCACCGAGCTGTAAAAAATTAATCCAGGCGTCACAGGTCTCAGGAACGCCACCAGGCTCCGTAGAGGGGGTCTCGAGACCCCCGCTGCACAGATGGTCAGCCGGTCGGCGCCACGTTGAGCAGAGCTCCAGTGAAAAATCAGGCTCTTTTACTAATCATGCCTATGCATAGGAATCTACTCAATTAATGGCTAACACTATTTTCTCATTAGACAAAAGTCAATGGAATTCAAGAAGTGTTGGACTTAGTCAAAGGTCCATAGAGACTCTAGGCTGATTTCTCATTGATTCCACCCCAAGCTTTGCCAATCCTTCGACAATAATACCATTTTTCAAACTGAATTTTCCCTTATAAATGTTAACATAAAAATATGTAGGTTATGGGTCTAATAACTTTGGTGCTTTTCTATATTGGAAAGCTATACAATTCTGTTGAAAAGAGTTCTGTTTCCATGAGTTCTATAAATACACAATTGCAAGATTATCTTATTTTTAAATGAATAGAATTGTCTTTCTGCATTAGAAAATTAGTAAATATTGCCATGTGAGCATATACTAGGAAATTCCATAGACAACAAATGTGGTTTTCCCCAACATATAGCACACTGGAAAACTTAACATAATTATTCCACTGTTGCTTCTAGAGCTTGGTACTGCATGCATTTTGATTACTATTTATGGAATGCATTTTGATAGTGAATAGTATAAAAATGTGGGAGGACAAGTATACTTTAAAATCCCTTCCTTGAATCATATTTGAGAAAAGTTAATAATCTTGACATCTGAAAGAAAACTAATGATATTTTTAAATATGAAATATTTGGAACCAAAAAAATAAACAAGCTGCAAACATAAAATTGGTCTTCTCTTAAAAAATTTTAATGCTTCCATCAGCTAAATTTTAATTCAGTTTCAGATTATGGCCTTTAAGAGCTAATAAATATTTTGTCACATTGAGGAAATGACTTAAAAATATAACTGCTGGCAACTTCAAAGAAAATAGAAATATGATAATGTCACAGTTTTAAACTCAGACCCTACAGTTAAGGGTATTAGTTTAGTACAATTTTCAGAATTGCCAAAAAAAAACTGCTTCAAATCAAAAGCAGTTGTCTCTTCATAATTTTTTTTCTGTATTTACAGAAAAACCTACTTATTGCATTGACCTGTGAAAGCCTAGATATTAAACTAAAAGGCACCTAGCCAAGTTGTTTATGCCAAACGATTCCCGTGTAATTTATGTTATTCTGAAAAACATATAAACATACATATTTCATTGAAAAACATTATTAAGCACATAAGAATAAAAATGTGAAAATATTTAAAAGAGCTAAACCCAAATAAACATTTTATTGCAGACTTCATTTCAAGGAAAAATTCCTTGGAAATTATGAATTTAAAGCTCCACTTGGATACCAATCAAAAGTCTCTCTCTTTCTCTTTCTCTCTCTTTTTCCTCTTTCCATTATTTATCCCAGCTTTGATTTCTAACCATCTTTGCCAGTTCTTGTTAAAAAAAATTGTCAACAATTGTGCAAAGTACTAACTGTTAGCTTAGTATTGCTTACATCAGGGTGTTAAAAGCCTCTAATCTTAGATGACTGAATTATTATCTACTTAGGGATGCTGTTTGCTTGACTGAACTTTGGCTTTTCCATATGAAGCATAAACAGCCCAGAGAGGCATCCACCCTACTGTGGGGACCATGCACACTATGTCGCTCCATGGCAGCAAGCAGGACAACTCCGAATGCGGGGAAGAGCTTGCCACCAAGACTCACCTTTAGGAGAGCTCATCCAGATGGATGGAAGAGATGGCTGCCATGGATCCACAAGGGAGGTGGTCGTTTGGTGTGGGGAAAAGGGAAGACTGGGATGGAAGAGTTCAGTGTGTAACCTTCACCTGGGGCAGCCAAAAACCAGGCTATAGGCCCAAGATGGAACTATTCAATGATGATGAAGAAGCTAAAGGAGAACTGGATCCAACTGACCAGATCCTAAAGCGGGTGATGCATTTCAAGATAGAGGTGTTCCAGGACTTAAAGGTAAAATCCAGATGATGCAGAGGGAGATGTGAGAACAGCTCAAAAAAGCTGGGGGAAGCAAAGGTGAGGCCATAGTCACTGAGGCAGCAGCAGGACTGGTGAGCTCCACTGAAAGTGAGGAAGCTAGGGTCAGGGTCATCACCGTGGCCCTCGAAGAAGCCGCCGCCTGGTGGATGGTAACCCTGCACAATTCAAATGCCCCAGAGCTATGGAATTTCAACCACTTTATATCAGCCCCTAAGATGGTGGTTCAAAGACAGGAAGGCACAGGACTGCATAAAAATGGTCAGGCAAGGATGTTGCCCCATAGCCTAGTACATGGAGGCATTCTGGGACCTGGCATGTTGTCTCAACTGGCCGGAGGACAATCCTGGTAAGCTGCTTCCAGGATGGGCTTAACAATGACCTATACAATGCCTACATTCCTCCCAGGGCCCCAGTTTGCCTACACGACTGGTGCATCCCAGCCAAGGAAGCAGAGATTGACCAGAATCACAACCCATACAGATCAGGGAAGACTTGGAAAGATCTCCCCTGGAAAAGAAAGGAGAGGCACCCAGACCCACATTGACTCAGCCACGATCAACCGCCTGCTTCAAATGCAGCAAGGAAGGGTTATTGCATCTCGCATGAAGCAGTAGAAATGGATCCAGAAAAAGTGCAGGCTGTGCTAGAGTGGGATGTCCCATGCACCAGGAAACAACTGCAAAGCTTCCTGGGCTTCGCTAACCTATAGGCAATTCATCCCCTCCTTTGCACAGATGGCCCTCCCCATCACAAACTTACTGAGAATGAAGGGAGGGGGCAAGCCGAAACCCAGCCAGCCTCTAAAGTGGACAATGGAATGCCAAGCCACATTCAAGAAATTAAAAAGACTTTTTTCCACAGAGCCGGATCTGAAGCACCAGCAGGGGCACTTTTACTTCAGGAAAACAAAACTATAACCCTGTGCTTACGTCTCAAAAAGCTGAGATAGAACAATTCTGGGAAGTGTGGGAGAAGGAGGCTTATGCCCTAAGGTGGGCTCTTCTCACCTGGAGACATAAAATTCCCTTCCAGATCTGGACAGATCATAAAAACCTGGAAGCACTGAAAACCCCAAAGAAATTATCCCCCAAACAGGCCTGATGAGGACAATACTTCCAACGGTTCAATTTTACTCTACACTATCTGCCGGGTTGGGGAACCTCCTAGCAGACACCTTATTGAGATTACCACAATATAACAGTGTAAAAACAGAAATAGTTAAACCCATGCTTCCAATACAGCAGCTAGGAGCACCAGTGACCACGAGAGTACAATCAAAGGGTAAACCCCTGCCAGACATCACTGCCACATCTGAATTCAAACAAATAATGGAGAAAGATGACTGGTTCCTTAGTCACAAAAACCTCTGTTCCATATGAGATGGGCTTGCATGGGTAGCGGGGAAAATGTATGTACCAGCAAGCCAGAGACTAAGGACTATGCAGACCTGCCATGACTCCAAAGTGGCTGGGCATTTTGGATTCATGAAAATGTTATACCTCCTATAATGACAAATTTTGGTGGCCCTTCATTAAGAAAGACATGGAGGTTTATGTTGCCAGCTGCCCTACCTGTGCAGTAGCAAAACGAAGGCAGGAAAAAACACCTGGCCTTTTGCAACTAGTTACAAACCTTTCAGCACCCTGGAGAGAGATGACTATGTATTTTATTGTAGAATTACCCAAGAGTGCTGAAAATACCGTTATTTGGGTGGTGACCGACCTGTTCTCAAAACAGGTCCATTTCACCCCTTGCCCAAAGATACCAATGGCAAAGACTGGCAAAGATGTTCCTCCACCATATCTACTGTTTGCATGGAGCCCCACAGCACATAATCTCTGATAGGGCAGTCTAATTCAACTCAAAATTCTGGAGGGCATTTTTGGACCTTTGGACCAAGGTCTGTCATCTAGTTATTATCCTCAAACAAATGGTGGGACAGAACGAACAAACTCAGTACTGGAGCAGTACCTACAGTATTTTATCATCTATCAACAAGACAACTGGACCAACCTTTTCCCATTTGCTGAAGTAGCGTACAACAATGTGGTCCATTCTAGCACAGGGTTCACTCCTTTTCAAGTAGCCACAGGCCAAGTTTTTAACCCCATGCCCGAATTGCCAAATAACGAGCTCACCATCCCTTCCCATAAGGAACAGATTAAGCAGTTGCAAAACACCTGGCCATCAGTCAGAAATGCCTTAGAAGAAGGCTCAGGCAGACAAGAGAATGGAACTTAAACAGTTCAAAGTAGGGGACCGGGTATACTTGTCTATTAGGTTCCTTCAATCATTGCAGCCATCAAAGAAACTAGGACCCAAATTTGTGAGTCCATTCTCAATAAAATGCATCATAAACCCTGTCACAGTAGTACTAGAACTCCCAAAACCCTTAAGGCAAATCCTTAATTCCACTACAGCCTGTTAAATCTGAAATAACCTCACCTTTAAGGCCAGCAGCTTCTCCTCTTCCTCTATCCATCATGGTAGAGGGTGAGCAATACTTTGAAATTAAGGAGATCCTAGATTCACGCAAACACCAAGGGGCTACACAGTACTTAGTGGCCTTCCAAAATGAATGGGTTCATAAAAAAACATGTTAGAGCTCCAAAACTGCTCAAACGTTTTCATGCTCATTACCCTGACAAACCTGATTAACTTTTTTTTCTCTCCCCCCCCCAATTTTATTATTTTCTGTCTCTTCAGCAGACTTCTCCTTCTTTTAAGGGGGGGCAGCATGTCAGAAACCCCTTCAATGTTTCTTTTCAGGCTCTACCATTCTAGTGGCAGGGGGAGGCTTAGCTCTACAGGATGGGGGGAGGCTTTGCTTGGTTGGGAGGGAGGCTTATGGATGTATTTCTTCTACTTTGTTTCCTCTCAACTTTGATGTATCTCTTTGGATGTGAAAAGGGGAAAGGAATGTGCCAGGGGCCATCTGTCTTTTCTCCACTCCATTGTGAGATCTGGTGAAGCACCTGGGAACCGTTAACCGTGTTAACCGTTAACCGTGTTAACCTTTGCACCTGTGGATTGGCTGGACACAAACTGGACAGTTGGGCTCTAGGGTGAATGAAAGTTTAAATGTAGCTATTTGCATGAGAAGTCTTTAGATCTTGCTTTGCTCTCCTCCTATCACTAATTCTCAATAAAAGTTCCTATTTGAAAAAAAATGTCAGTTTCAAGAGTCCTGCTTTCTTGGGAGAATTAGCTGAGGCAGTTACTTACATCCAGTAAGTAAACACAGCACCACATGTGCTATCAACTCTCAGTCTAACAAACCAGCAAACAGCCCATTGTGATGAAAGGACTAAGATAGAATGTTGTATTAGTAACAAGCAGAGAAAGAGCATAGAGACATCTGAAAGGGGAAAAATTTTGTCAGTTCCACTTTATGAAGAATTAGCAATGGGAAAAAAGCCCACGGTGTCTACCAGTTTCCCAAAACACAGAAGGAGGGAGAAAAAGATGCACCTTGAACTTCCAGATGCATCTTTCAGTAAAGTAAAAAGGGGTTTAGGATAAGAGGTAAAAGCCAGTGATACTCAAACCAGATGGAACCATTCTTTAACTGAGCATGGCTCTCTGACTCTCAAGGCTAGGAAAAAAAATATGGTGGAAAGTACAATGATTAGAAAACCTAAGAATTGAAGGCCTAGAATTTAAAACCTGGTATAGAGGGGGACACACACACACACACACACATACACACGTATGTGTATAATATCTCTTCTACAAAAAAGCATTTTTAATATGAAGTTAAATATCTGGAAAAACAGAACTGAAATCTGACAGTATGGTATACTTGGAGCTCTGTTTTTCTTTTTACTTTGCTGAATATTTAACAAATTAGTTGTAGAATTATGATTCAGAAAGTGGACTGCAGCTGCCATTAATTTGCTCCAGCAATACAATTGACAATAATCACTGTTTTATTTTGAAGATTTGCATATATTGCAAAACAAGGAGCTAAATATGAGGCTTACACTTCTCTTCAGAGATTAAATACATCTTAGGATACTTACTCATCATCATTTGTTTCAATTAAAAACATTTGGTTCTCCTGAGAGGTGATGATGCTTAACAAAAGATGTCAGGTAAATAATGTGAGCAATTAAGTGGAACTCAAGAAATGTACAAAACAAACTTATATAACTGAAGACATGCATCAATGAAGCTCTTAGAAGTTATTACTCCTTTACTTTCAGTGGGAATTAATTGTATGCATAGCATTAATATATCCTGAAAAAGCAGAGCAGAGACAAGGACGAGGATGGAAGATAGGCTGCATAAGGGAAAGGACGCTTTGTAATGGGAGGATGATTGCATTTAGCACTAGAAATTTGTAATTTATATTTATAATACTCTTTGCTCTGGTTAAATCTTGAACATTCTACATGGTGAATGAGTATATGAACATACGTGCATTTGTAATTTATATTATAACAATAACTGCAACAAGTAATAATTGAAAATAATAAAGCAAAACTTACTGTTTTGATGCCTTCTGTAATATATGTATCATTCATTATAAATCCGGGATAACCCACTTTTGCCAAAACTGATTTTGCCTTTAGGAAAAAAAAATGGATAAACGTGACAATGACAAGGATGACCATTTAAAGTAAATTTTAAATCATATGGTAATCTTAATTGCGCTTGCTATTGTTGTTAGCTTTAAAAACAGGAAGTCTGTATTTTACTTTCCTGCAAAGAACAACAACAACGACAACAACAAATAACCTGCAGAATGTTATTTATCCATAGTAAGTATAAAAAACTTCTGTTATTTTTCAAAAATCCAGGTTGGAGATGGTTAGTGTTTGGATCTTTTCATGCAAAAATATGTAACTGTCACAGGTCAAATGTTGCTTATAAACAGTGTTCCAGGGCTGAAAGTGTCTTGGAAAATGTGGGGTTTTTTAGGGGGGGGGGAACACTCCCTAGCCTATTCTGCTCACTGTTCATCCTACTGTGCTGCTACCTTGCTTTAATCTGATCTAAAAAAATTCTTTCTCTATGAAGCTGTGCATTCTTTCTTCTCAACCAAGGGACTCCAAATTTGGCTTTGTAGTGTCTCTGTTCAGCAGTTACTTTTTCCTCCCTTAAAGATAGTAATATATACAGCATAATGATTGGTTCTATGGTAAGCAGTTTTTATATACAGATTGTTCAAATCTAGACATCCTATATGGGGGCCGGGGGGAGGGCGGAGAGGAACACTGTTATGATTTTTAAGTCGAACCAGATGGTAGGAACTCTCATTCATGTACGATAACAACATATAAAACAAGCAGAGCCATCTGAAAACCCTTCAAATATAATGTGTTGGAGTGAATCTATTAACTAGATTAGAGTTCAGTAAGTAGAATTATTTGTCTATACATCTTCTAGGTTAAAGAATACTTTGTTCATATTGTACAGGGGGCAAGCATGCCTTTGGGAAAATATAATTGCCTCTCTGTGTCAGGAAACAAAGGTAATATTTTCTGTATTCACACAGTACTTTAATAAGAAGCTTTTAAGATACATCTTTAACCAGTCTTTTGATTGTGTCAGAAAAAATAAACAATTGTCCAAGTTATCAGAGATTTTGGATTTTGATGCAGAACCCAGGTGAGACTTTGTCCCTTTGCCCTGATACAGAAGTTACCTGTGGCCAGACTCAACTTCACAGGAGCATATATTGAATCTTACTATAATACTGGAAGGCAACAAGAAGCATCATATCTGAACTGATAAGCAAAAAGAATTTTCTGAGTAGGTGGGGGGCTGTTGCCATCCTGTGGTTATCCAGATTTTTGTAACCCAGATTATAGCCTGGCTAAATGTAAATGTAAATTAGACAGAAGATGAGATTCTGTAGGAACTAGTCCATTAAGGTTAATAGTGCTTGGTCTCTCTAAAGAAACATACAATAAGTCCTCAACTTACAACAGTTTATTAAGTGACTGTTCAAAGTTATGACAGCACTGAAAAAAGTGACTTATGACCGTTTTTCACAGTTATGAACATTGCAGCATCTCCATGGTCATGTGATCAAAATTCGGACACTTATTTATTTATTTATTTAATTCCATTTATATCCCGCCCTTCTCCAAAGACTCAGGGCGGCTTACAAGCTTAGCAGTAGCCTTCATTCTATGTATATGCCTGCTTATTAGGGCTTTCACCCCCCCCCAAGCGGCATTATTACAAAGTCAGCTTAATTGCCCCCAACAATCTGGGTCCTCATTTTACCTACCTCGGAAGGATGGAAGGCTGAGTCAACCTTGAGCCTGGTGGGATGCGAACCTGCACTAATTGTAGGCAGCTGGTGTTACTTAAGGAGGCATTAGCCCACTGCTCCACCAAGGCAATTGATTCACATTTAAGACAGTTGCAGTGTCCTGAGATCATGTGATCACCTTTTGGGACCTTCTTACAAGCAAAGTCAATGGGGAAGCCAGATTCACTTAACAACTATGTTACTAATTTAACAACTACAGTGATTCACTTAACAACTGTGGAAATAAAGGTTGTAAAATGGGGCAAAACTCACTTAAATGTTTCACTTAGCAACAGAACTTTGAGGCACAATTGTGGTCGTACATTGAAGACTACCTGTATTGATCACTATGGGGAGATAAGGATAAGCATTCATTGTTCTTTTACTTTTGGGGGGGAGGCTTTTCTAGTTCTCATTTTTGGCTAAGAGGCAGTGCTCAAAAAGATCAAGTTATAAAAGAAATGTTGCCATTCAGTTTCTGAAAATTCCTTAGTTTTCTAGTCCACATGGCCATTCTTTTTATTATGCAGACTAAAGCAGACATGGCAAAAATCTTGAACGTCGTACACACACATTGTAAATGATTTAAATGAATTTTAATATGAATATCTTACCACCTGGAAACAGAGAAATTCTGCTATCTTGTCTTCCACACAGAATAATCTGACCACTTGGGTACTATAGCAATACACTTTAACTTCAACAGCTGGCCTTTAGCTACTCCCTTTGGCAATAAATTCTGTTAGGCTAATCTTGCTAACCCCAGGTATTTATTTGTCACTTGTGAAAATATCTTTACAATTAATTGGGATAATTAATACGTGACATCCTGCAGAAAACAGGTGGGAGATTAACAGCAGGAGCAGCAGAAAGAGACGAAACCTTAAGCAAGACAGATCCCATTGTCATGCAAATGATCTCAGTGACAGAAAAACAATAGAAGACAAATGCCATACAGAATAAATTGGGAAATGAAGTAAATAACAAAAGAGAATATTTGTTCTTAATTTTCCAAAAGGAGCATCAGAGCCTCCCAGGTTTTTATTATTTTCAAGAAAAAACATATCTTATTGTTGTTTGCTATATGACTGATTGACACTGTGTAATTACTGTTAGGTTAAGATACCTGATTGTTTTCTCTTCTTATATTCAACACAAAAGGGCAAGTGGGGGGGAAATGTTGCATTTCTGCTGATCTAGTTTTTAAAATGACCTAGGTAAGTCATAGAGGTCTTGCACGTCTTCTAAAGTAGTCATTTAAAGCAACTAAGCAATTTTCTGTTGCATTCATGCTTTTCAGTATAGAGGATTAAGCAAACAGAAGGAGAATAATAACTTTAGGAGCTGATAAATTGTGACCTTTAAAGAAAACACCTATTCATTTTGCAGCATGACTAATTACAAAGTTTGGAAAATAATGAATGTGGATAAACTGTCCCAACCTGGTGAATGATTTCCAAGTGAACTACCGTAATTGCTGTAAATATTGATCAAATGCCAACGCTAAAGATATTTCAAATCAGAACTAGGCTGCATAACATCATCTGAATCTGGGAGTGGTGATGTTAAAACATGATCAATAGGTCATCAAAAAGAAACATTGCTGAATAATGTATATTATACTTCCATATTTATTAATTTCCATACTTCCTGGATGGGTCTGAGAACTGAGTCCTCTCTTAATCCATGAAGTGAGCAATCATTATAGGCTGACTGAAGAACATAGTAGATAAGACAAATATTATGTTTCTATGGTTGTGGGTCTTTTTCATATGCAAATTATTTTTAACCATTCTGTGTCAGAATTCTAACTGGACCTCCTGATTGGCAATCCCACATCTAGTTTGGTTTCAAATTAAATTTATCAGTGTTTCTTATATTTTATATAAAAGGAGTGTATGTTTTATTACAAAAAAAGATCCAATTTGGGTCAGTCATCAGCACCAGAGGTGTCCTCTTCCAAGCTTTCGGACTCATGCTGGACCCCCATCCTCTCATTCTTTCTCACTGGAATGTGTGCTTTGGGCTATTCTATGAGTCTTGTTTATGTGGTGCCTTCCTATTGGTTGATTGGTGTGTTGATGGTTGGCAACTGGCTACTGTTTTCTTGTGCTGCCAAGCCCTTGGCTACTAAGTACCTGATAAGCTGGTTGTACATCAGTACTCTTGCTGGCTGATAAGGGCCAGGCTTCAATCATTTCTCTAGCTATTGTTGTACCTGCACAGCCAACAATCTTAGTAGCTATGAAACTGAATGTATGTCCTTGTTCATTGCAATGTGGAATGCTTTATGTAGAATGCATCAGAAAATGAATGGCAGAAATGTGAATGATGTCTAAAATCTATTTCATTTGACTACATTAAGTATCAAGACAGCCTTCCAATCCTGCATTTTACACTAATAATGTGGGCAAATAGGAATTGCATCTAGGTTTAATAAAGAGCATAAGGAATTTATTTAACCTGTGTTTAGTCGTTAAAAAAACTTTTTTATCTCTGGTCCACTCTGCTGATTTTTTTCATTCTCTAGTGCTTACTAGAATGATATTGTTATCAGATACCTAACAGAAATCCAAGTTCCAGTCACTGCCTAATGTAGACCAGGTGTAGGTCCTTCTATAAGAATTATTACCAGGGCTTTTTTTTCTCATAGAACGCTCAGAACGGAGTTCCGGCACCTTTTTTGGATGGAACCTTGTAGGGTAGGCAAGGCAGATTGTATGACATGTATGAGTTCCGGCACCTTTTTCGTTTACAAAAAAAGCACTGTTTCATGGCAAGATTTTTTTCAGAATGCATGCATTCGTTACATGCATACTTCTGTTTTTTAGGTAGATAATGAACATAGCCACAAGTATTTTGATCTCACACAGTTTGGTTAATATTTTGGGCTATGCTTTTCTCTGGAAATAGAATGGCAGCTGGAAACTCGGGGTTAAATATAATTTCCTTCCCCTTCTCCAGTTTTCCACAATCTGTCTGCACTATGCTAGGATTATTAATGGAACTGACAACTCCTTACAACTGACTGAGCACTGGCAGCAGCCAGGTAACAAGGGAGAAGCTGACTGCAGCAAATAATCTAACACCAAAAGATAAAAGAGTATTAAGCATGTCATGACAAATGGTTTCAGATCAAGCCAAAGTAGATGAAAAAAATCACATCTGGTTAGTGAATCCATGCTTTTGTAAATTAGATGCATATAGATTAAAATAGCTTTTTATAGGGTAAAAGCTACTACCTCAAGAGATGTAAACTGTAAACCACAATCATATGCTTCTTATCTGTGTCCCATCCCATTCAAACCCATTAATGCAGGCAAGATATGGATAGCATTGGATCACAAGTCACATCATCAAAATTTATCATCAGAATAGGGACACTACATTGTTTCCAATATTTCCAAAGAGCGTTGGCTTGAGAGGCGTATTGTATGAGGAATGCAATGTAAAACCTTGCACTTGTATGAATTTATTTTAATCTGCAAGTGAGACAATATTTAAAGAGTAGCATTTTCCCCAAACTTTTTTTTTTCAAATCAATATAGAAAGCCAATGGCTCAAGATATTCCCAAACAAAGCTTAACCTTCAAAACCTTCAACTTCAGGAATATAGGGCAGAAAGAAAACATTTCATTACCACAGGATCCAGAAGAAAAAAATAGAGCTTATGGTTCATCACAATGAAGAAAGTAGAAATTGAATGAAACCCTAAGCAATAATAAATGTGTCATCCAAAAGAACTCCAATAGACAGAAGTGAACATTAGTTGGCTAACTATTCATGCCATATAGTCCAACCTATTGGTTATCCATATTCCTTCTGTATATGGAAATGAAATTGCAGCATTATGTATTGTCTGTAGCAACCTCAGAAGCATCAGGAAAGCAATTTTTTTACTTGATTACTAGGACTTACATGCAGTTTCAACCACATGATTCTCCCATTATCCCATAAAGCACAATAAAGTATAACATTGATTTAAAACATGGTAACTAAACTCAGTACCACGAAAGTAACATTCAATGCAGCATCGGCTTGATCCTCAAAGGCTCTGCAGAAAAATTAAATCTTTTCAAAATAGACTGGGGCATCCTTGTCCTGAGGGCAAGCTCTTCTGAAAGAAGGCAGAATAAAAAAATTCCTTCTGACATGCCCTCTTTTCTGGATCATATCAGGCTGGTGGATTCCACCTTGCGTACATGCAACAGTAAGATGATACAACTATAATGGGTCTAGTCCCGTTTCAGACAAGCAGCTACATATTGCACCAAGTGGTTTCCAAATAGTCAGTGTAGTACTTTAAAAAATCTGTGACTTATTTAAATTTAATCAATCTGCTGGCTTGAAACTAAAGTTTCATTGCATTGAAACATGAATTTGTGGTGTCGATTCCCAAATACTGAGTTCAGTAGGCCAACAAAGGAAGGAGCAGCCTAATAACTCTGTGAAAATCCATTTTTTTCATTCTCCCATTCAAGACAGAACAATTATATCATGTCTTCAGTGGCTGGGTAGGCCATCCTTTCATATAGCCTGAAAGTCCTTGTTCGCTATCATTCACTTATAAATTATAGAACATTTTATAAAAATATTTATAATTGTTAGGGAACATGTAATAAATCAAACCTGAGCTGTAGATGTATGCTATTCATTCTTTAATAAATAGTTTCTGATTTTTAAAAAGAAAGTTTCTTTTTATACTACTTTTATACTAGTAACTATACTACTACTTGTACTACTAAAATCTGTCCTGAATGAAATTGTGCATCATAGAGTAAAACTGTCAATAAAGGTAGCTGAAATGGGCCAGTTTACAGAATGCCAGGACCCATTATTCTGAGAGAATGAAATTTGAGAAGTTGTGGCTGCTGGAAGGAAGGAAGGAAGGAAGGAAGGAAGGAAGGAAGGAAGGAAGGAAGGAATCATGTGCTAAGTATGGAATACCAAAAGCAGAGTCTGCCTCATTTGCACTCTGCTGTGGCTTAATGAAGCATTCAAGCCACAAGATTATGATACATTTGGGCAAGCCAAAATAACTCCTCAGTGGGTGGTGCCTATAATGCACAACTATTTGAAGGTTTTCAGTTGTCAGCTCAGTGTAGATATATGCTCATCTGTCAAATCTACCAAATACGTCATCGAGTATCAGGCAATTTTTGCACTGAACAGTGAAGACCAAATCACACAGTACTTGACAAGCTGATATATTGAGTCCTCTGAAGCTGTTGCTTCAGCTGCTGAATTTCAAATTCACAAGAGGGAACCAGCTGTTGTTTGCCTTCAAGTGCACCTTCCACAACAGCATCAAGTGTTCTTTCAAGATAATGCTGAATCACTCTAACAGAATTTGTGGATCTCTTCAAACACAAACCATTTGCAAAAACACTGTACTATGTGGATATTCCAAGATTCTGTACTTGGTCTAATAAGAAATGGGAAAGAAGAAATATTGGAAAAGAGTGGAGGGTTCTTTGGAATTTTTGAGGCCAATGTTCTAAGTCAAGTGTGCATTGTTACTCCATGAAGTAGTGACCTCTACTACTTGAGATGCTTCTTCATCACATAAAGGGGCCAGTATTTTTTGAATTACATAATGGTCATATCCTTCTATCATTCTAAGATGTCTGCAGAGAGAGACTATTGTTGCAAGCTGATGATCATAGGCAATAAACTATAGAAGATACCAAAAGAAGAAGAACCTCCAAGGCAATGACAGATTTCTTTGTTGTCTCGACTATGTGTGTAATTGCTTGTAAAATAATCTTTCTTTGATTATTTTCATTGATTTACCAGGAAGAATGTAAAAGAC
Organism: Vipera ursinii; assembly: GCF_947247035.1. Taxonomy (NCBI): domain Eukaryota; kingdom Metazoa; phylum Chordata; class Lepidosauria; order Squamata; family Viperidae; genus Vipera; species Vipera ursinii. The sequence continues at coordinate 65,575,097 of NC_139514.1, forward strand.
ATTTAACACTGACCTGGTCCTCAATAAAGATAGGGGAGGTGTAGTTGTAGCTGTTTCTGTGGCATTATCCAGTTTTGCAATAATATTGATGCTTGGTGAGATACCTCTCAAAGTGAATGAAAATACTCTTTGTATCATTGGTGGGTGAGGGGAAGAAACCTCCAAGAATGCAAATTTGCTTTGACTTCGATGCCTATTGTCTGGAATGAGACCTCATGATTAGGAGGGAGAGCTTTGAAACCACAGACTGGACGCTTCACAATATACATGTATACAGTAAAAATTAGGCCTTTGGGGCAATTTGCTGTGGCAATTTCCATCATTTTCTGCCAGTTGGGAAAAGAAGAAAAGTTGCTGATGTGGAGAATCTGCGCATCAAAAAAAAAAATCATACCTATGGAGAAATTTGTTAAGTTTCAACTGATCAGAAATGTGATTGAATGAGAGAGACAGAAGATATTCTGTGTCCTAACTGGACGTTGGAGAAGACAAAATTCAGAAAAACCAAAATGATGAAATAGAATTACTTGAGGATATAGTTCTGCCAGCAAGGAGAATGTACAGGTAGTCCTCGACTTGCAACAATTCATTCAGTGACTATTAAGAGTTACAATGTCACTGAAAAAAGTGACTTATGACCATTTTTCACACTTACAACCTTTGTAGCATCCCTATGATCATGTGATCAAAATTCAAATGCTTGGCAACTGGTCCATACTTATGACTCTTGCTGTGTCCTAAGGTCATGTAATCATCTTTTGCAACCTTTTGACAAGCAAAATCAATGGGGAAGACACATTCACTTAAAAACCATATTACTAAATTATCAATTGCAATGATTCACTTAAAAACTGTGACAAGAAAAGTTATAAAATGGGGCATAACTCACTTAATAAATATCTCACTTAGCAACAAAAATTTTGGGCTCAATTATGGTCATAAGTCGAGGACTACTTGTATAGATTTCATCTATCCAATATTTGACAATTCTGCAGAACTATTTTCAGCTAACTTTATCTTGGTTCCTCTCAATGAAATAATAAAATCAATTCCACATGCATTAGATACTTCCCTGTAATGATGAAATATGTTGTTCCTTCAGTGCTGTCACTGTCAAGTAGTTAATGCCATCCATTTTCCAACAAATTCCTTCATTCAATAGGATCACCCATCATTTTAATCTTTTTTAATCTTGGATCTTCCAAGGCCTTAGAATGAATGTAGATGATTGTGGAAGAATTCCACAAGAATGTCATTGTAGCAAAGAAACATTGGTGTGTTAAAAAATGACATTCCCATGATTCCAAGAATTACCCTCAATTTACCAGAAGGTGAAGGTATCTCTCTTCAGCAGATACAGTTCCCAATGCAGCCATGCTTTGCTGTTACTACGCATAAAATTTAATGGCAAACCATGGAGAATGTGCTGATTTATCTGGAGAAACTAGTATTCCAGCATGGTCATCTGCATGTCACTTTAAGCCAAGGAAAAACAAGTGAAAGCACTAGAGTATTCTCTAAAACTGGCAGATGTTCAACCACAAATGGGTGGTTAACATTGTTAAACAAAAAGCATCCAAATTTGTTGTTACACATTGTTCTTCTTTAATAAAATGCTTTTTTCTTTAATTGTAAAACCAAAGTAGTAGCAATTCACCATGGTCATCCCTTGCCAAGAGTCCTTCATGTAGGAAATGCAATCCATGATCCAGGAAACCAAAGTTTTCTTGGAGACACCAACCCTTTAGCCAATAGTTTATTTCTAAGATTCTTTTTCCCCTCAATGGTGGAAAGTACTGATGAGAACATTATTTGTGCTCCTAGCTTCTTGACTTTATTGCCTAGTTGTTTGTAATCCCTCACTATTGTATGCAGGTTGCTTGTTGTCTCATTTGTCCCAATGTGGAGGAGGAGGAGGGGGTAGTAATGTGTGGGCCTAATTATTTTGGTTAAGTTCTCGGCCACATCTTTGATTTTTGCTCCAGGGAGACAGCATACCTCCCTGGATTGTATGTCTGGTCTGCAGATGGATGGTTCTGTTCCTTTGAGGGTAGAGTTTCCTATTATTAACACTCTCCTTTCTTTTTTGGGGGGCGCTGCAGTCTGGGGTGCTTTTCTGTTTATCTCAGGTGTGTTTGTCGATGTGGCTTTTTAAGGGATATTTGAAGTCTTTTTGCTAGGTGTCTGCATGTCTTCTTTGAGGGCGGGTTTGTGGGTCTGCGTGTTTCCGTCTAAGGGGAGAAATTGATTGGTCAGTTTTAGTGGGGCTGCTTCTAGTTGGGTAGGATTTGGCAGAGGTGGTTTGTTTGTTATATGCTGTTTCTTTCTTTGGGTGTTGTGTTTTCTTCTGTGTGTGAAATACCCCTGTTTGTCTTCCTCCAAGAGTTTATCAGTAGGGTCAAATCCTCTGGGAGTTATTTCTTTGTTTTTTGGTTCAGTTTGGGTGGAGCTTTCTTTAGTATGTTGGGGTTTGGCTAGAGTTGCGTCTAGGTTAGTAACCTTTTCCTGTAGTAGTTCACATAATTTGCATCTGATGCATGTATAGTTTGGGTGTTCTTTGGACATCAGTGCGTACATGGAACATGTATTGCATACCACAATAGCCTCAGTTGCCTGTTCCATGAGTTTGGTGTTTGATAGTCTCTGTCGTGCTGCCTTGCTGCTGCCTGTAGGCCTCTGGTCTGCCACTGTCTTGCCACCACCATCTGTCTTTGCCGCTCCTGCCTTGCCTCCACCTGCAGGCCTCCCAGTCCACAGAAAAGAACACCACCGCCTGCAGGCTGCCTCTCTACCACCTGCCTCTGCACTGCCCCCAGCCACTTCACGGGTCTGCTGCTTCACATTGCTGCTGGCCACTCTTTTTCACTTCCACAGCCACCTCACAGTTCCTCTGCTTTGCGCTATCATCGGCTGCCTTCTCTCCATCGTTCGAGCTGCCAGTGCATCACGTAGTCCGGTTTGCTATGCTGGTCTCTGCTTCATTGTGCCAGTTTGGGTCACTGGGCCACCGTGCCTTTCAGGTAGGCCTCCATTAGTTCCCACTGCTAAGCCAATTCAACTATTGATTTGTATAATATTTCATTTGCATGAATTTGCATGAATTTGTATTAGTTATTTTGTTGCCAAAACACATTTTTGTACTGATGGATATTGGAATTGACTGTATAACATATTGGAGAAGAAATTCTGAAGACAATCAGAGGATTATAGATTAAAAAAATAAGCAAAGAAGGGGATGGCAATGATAAATGCAGTGGAGGACAGATGTCACCTAATATTGAGGAAAGCAAAGAGGAAAGTGTAAAAATAACATACCCTGGATCCCAAATAAAGGAAAAGGAAATTTTTGAAGAATTAAATTCAGAACATGTAAAAGTGGATTGATAATTTCCAGTGTGTACAGGTAATCCCCAAGTTACGGGCATTCACTTAACGCTTGTTTGAAATTACGTGATCAGCGCCCCCTAGTGTTTACAAGCAAGTCCCAAAATTACTACTATTGCAGCACCATGGCAGTTGTTCACCCTTTCAAATGACTGCAGAGGTTCTGCAACATTCACCCTATCCCCCCCCAACTCCCCCCAACTGCTTCCCCCTCCCTTCCTGCTACACGGGACTCACCTTTCAAAAATCTGTCGCCTCTCTACTGTGATTTCTTTTTCTTTGAGGGAGAGGAGAGTCAGCTTGGAAATGCTTTTTGCACTGACGATGGAAGCTCCTGGGTGCCATGATATCATGCGAGTTCAAACACCCATTCTCTGCAAAAGAGAGTATAGCCCCCGGAGGGGAAAAGTGTTTGCCTTATTTGCAAGCCTATGGGGCAGAATCGGAGTCAGCCGGGCACAGGAACCAATGCCGTCCATGGCCTGGGTGTGCTGCTCTCTTGCATGTATCAGCCTTAGTTTGAGGACAGGAGGGAAGCCTTCAACTGAATGCTGGGGAGGTGGAATCACAGTCGCTCAGGTGGCTGCTGCCACCAGTGGCTTGGGTGCCCCAGTTCCGTCTGAGTTGGAAGAAAGCGGAGGTGAGGCATCAGGATTGGTCTCAAACATTAAGAGCCAGATGTGCCGCTCACACACATGCACTGGCCTTATTGAAAGCAATCCCGCTGCTGTGCGAGCAGCACACCTGGGCCTTATTGTTTGAGAGTAGTTGTCAACGCTGCTTATTGCTTGACAGTAGTCCTACTGCTGCGCCTCCGCTTTCTTCCAACTCAGACAGAACCAGGACACCCAAGTTGCTGGTGCCAGCAGCCACTTGAGTGGCTATGATTCCACCTTCCCAGCGCTGAGTTGAAGGCTTCCTTCCTGCCCTCAAATGAAGGCCGATGCATATGAGTGAGCAGCGCACCCGGGCTATGGACAGCATTGGTTCCTGTGCCCGGCCAACTCCGATTCCACACTTTGCCCCATAGGCATGCAAACAAAGCAAACACTCCCCCCCCCAAGAATGGAAGCTGATCTCTTTTGCAGAGAATGGGAGTTTGAATTTGCATGATATTACAGTATCAAGGAGCTACTATTATCAGCATGAAAAGCATTTCAAAGTCGACTCTCCTCTCCCTCAATGGGAAAGAAACTGCAGCAGAGAGGAGACAGATTTTTGCAAGGTGAGTCCCACATGATAGGAAGGGAAAGGAAAGTATGAGGTATCTTAGTGGGTTGGGGAGGCCTTGGAGTCCTGTTACATCATTACCCCCCATGGCCTTCCCCACCCTGAGATACATCATGTGCACTTAACGAACCATGCATTTGCCCACACATTCGATTAGCAAATGTGTCTGCGAAAGCAGGGAGTGATCTTGTTCAAGGTACAAGATTTACTCCCACAAATTCTCGAGTTATGAATGGAATGGGCAGGCTTCATTATATTCATAATTCAAGGACTACCTGTACAACACATCAGGAAGAACAAATCAGATCAGTAAATAAAATCAAAGAGTCAGTGTAGTTAAGGTGTTAAACTGGCACTAGGAAAATCCATGTTCATCTTGAGCAATAGATGTTCACTGGGTGATTGAGGATCAGTTACTGTTAGTCCAACTTATATCTCACAGGGTTCTTATGGTGCAAGGACCTGGAAAAAGAGAACACTATGTATGGTGCCTTAAGCCTCTGAACCGAAGACCGAACACAAATCTAATAAATAAATTCTTCAAACATTCTTACTGCAACAAAGAAAAGAAAAAAAAAGTTTGAAAGCACACATTGCAGAGTTTCCAATTAGGTGGTAATTGTTCCAATTTAAGAGCTAGTTAATGTCAGTGTTTCTAGTATAAGTACCTACTGGATGTCAGAACTATCCGCATGTAGCACCATTAGCCAGATGCTAGAGCCAAAGGGTCACAACAGAGCCGAAATTTAATTTTGGCTTTGTCCATCGCCAGCCTTCTGTAGTTCACTGAGAAAACCGCCATTTATATTTTCCACAATATTACTGACAAAGTATGGTTCTGATCAAATGGCTGCCTAGGGACTCTCACAATGCTCAGTTTAACATTTTACCTAATTTGTTGAAAGCTAATTAGTGTGCTACTGCTGCCCTCTGCTGCCCATTAAGAAGCTGTCCAAAGAAGTCTATAAGTGGCCCTCAAGTTAAAAGCTTGGAGCTGCCTTTGCTAAGCAAACACACCAGCTTCAGCTGAAGCACTTCCACTTTATCTCTGGTGTCATAGCTACACTGAAAAGTCATCTCAAAATCAGGCTATGAAGGTTTCAAAATTAGAACACCAAGTTGAAGATGATTGCTATATTTTTCTATGTATTTCTAAAAGTAAACATAACTGGGCTATGTTATATTTGCAATGGGGATTGTAGCAAAACAAAAACAAAAGATTGTTTTGTAGTAATTACCTTATTTTAATGTTTTTAGGTACCTAGCATATTACTATCCCAAAGTATTAAGGCTCTCAGCCCCATTCTCCAATAAAGTTACAGTGGGGCAGTGGAGCTTACTTGATGGATTTTATTTTCAATGATCTCTTAAAGAGCATTCTGCTAGGCTATCCTTACTGTTGACATTTTTCACTTGGCATTTGACTATTTACTAATTGCACTAACCTATGTTTTATTTCATGATTTATAGAAGTAACAACAATTGATAGGACATGTGTATGTTTAACATACAAACCACAAATTAAACAACACTTATAATTAGTGTGTGCAATGTGTAAACCTATATTTATACCATCTTTGCCACTAAAATCTTTCTCATTGTTTTATCTGCAGATCTATGAAATATAAATATAGCTATTTGTCACAAATCACAACCTCCTAACAATGTTATTGAGTTTGATTCAGCCTTTATCCCAAAGTTTTGTTGCTGCTGCTACTGTTTTTCTGGCCTTCAAAATAAACCAGTTGCTACTGCTGCTTCTCTGAGTAAATTCTTTTAAATAGTGAATAATTTAAGTGAATCCTGGGTTATTCAATACATTTTTCACATCTGTATCATCTAAAAAGCATGAAGTTTACTGTTTTTCATCTAAGAACTCTGAAGGTTTTTTTAAAAAAAAGAACTGTAGAAAACCAAATCCTACCTGTTTTTATTTCATCACAACCTGCTAGTGATTCAGATACGGCCTGTAGTATGAGTGCCCTCAGGAAAAGTATTTGCAAGCCACTTCCGACAATCCAATCAAACAAGGAGAAGGGATGTTTTCTTCCCTTTTGCCTCTGACTAGTCAAGTGTTTTTAAAGTATTTTATTACCTTTGGATGAGCTTCTATTAATCTTTTAATAGACCTTCATAGCTGCATATTTTCCTTATGTCACACAAAATTTTGAAAACAGTATACATCAAAAATTGGTTTCAAGCTGTTAGGGCAACATATGCGCTTCCTGGAAGATCAAGTGTTTGAAGGTTGTTTTACATAAAAGAAGCCCCATGTGAAAAGAGACCACCGCAGAGTCAAGAGCAAGTTTCCCACCTCAACAAGCCAGTTTATCATAGTTTCTAAGAAGTCAAATAAGACACAGTGAGTTTGTTTTTTGGAATTTTCTTCCCGCTTTAACAGAAATGCAGATGTAGGAAAATAATGCAGATCTTAGAATGGGGTGTTCTTATTGCAGACGAGAGTCATTAAATTCTACTTTTACACAACAAAAGAAATCTTTTCCAGTGAAAAAATGATAACTAATAATATCAATGAATATAATGCATAATTATATGTTAAAATATTAAGAATGAAACAAATAAAAGTGACTAGATATCTCAGAATGCATAAATATGAGCTTACAGCAATTCAAATACCTCGTTACAAACAGACAATCCTGGAAATTATTTCCATCAGGTCACAAAGGAATGGAAGCAATTGAACAACTTCTAACACAAATTCCATTTTTAAAAATATTAATAAAAACTTGAAAGAACAAGGGAGAGTAGTTTTAAGAACTACTGAAGCATCAGAAAAGGTAAAACAAAAATTACCGTATGTTTGGTATGTATTAAATTTCATGAGCTAATAATTATGTGCACCATAATTTCTGACTGAAAATACTTGAGACTATTATGTTGGTACTTTTAAATTACAGATAACATTAGACTTTGAGAACTGAACCTTTAACCACAGTTTCTGAAAATCAGTGGCATAATTTTATGTCAGTTTGAATGAAAAACATTAAAAACTGTACTGTGTGCCTTAACATAGACTTAACAACCAGCCTAAAGAACACACATACCTTCCTACTGCGCATTATCCTCCCCGATTATTGCACGGTGGTTCCCAACCATTCAAAAAAAAATGAAATGTAAATCTCAGCTTTAAGATTCCCCACACCATCTTAAACTGAAATTTCAAATTTGATTATTCTACATAAATTATACAGTGATAAGCATTCTTTTTAATATAATCAAACATAATGCACTGTAATAAGTTCTATTCAGTAGAAACTGTACTTGACCTGTATTGACAATATCGTAATACATACAATGAATTTTATTTTAAACCATTTCCAGATTTTTATAATACAAATAATAAACAAATAAAATAGCTCAAGTCTGTGTTAAAATCACAGATGTACAATAATTCCAATCCAATAATTCCAATCAATTCCAGGAATTGAATAACATCAAGAAGAGAAGTATTGAAACCTTAAATTAATAGTTTCTCTCGCAAGGAAAACTATTTATTGAAATATAATAAATTAACTTGTTCTATTTAAATGCAAAATGAGGAATCAAAAAATTATCATGATGAGTATAAAGATTTAACTAAGTTCAAGATGTAAATCATAGAACTTTGCAATAAACATCCAATCCTACGTTAAGTTCTTTTTCTAGCTATGCATTCATATATGATAGTATAGACTTGTATTTCAATATCCTTACCTTTTCAACAGCTTTTCTTTTTGTATCCAAATCCATCCAGTCATTTTCATTTTCCAACATGTCTATAAAGGCCCATCGAATTCCTTCAGTCAGCTCTGCCATCTGAAGGAAACATTATCTCCTTGAGAAAGGTGCTATTTTCAATCCAATACCATGGAGGGAAGAAATCTATATGGACAAGCGTGTTTCTGTGCAAATTGCCAGCATGGATGCAGTTGTGCATCTAGTTATACATTCAATATTTGCATTATTTTGCTCAACCAGTTCCCAGCCAAGAACATGGACGAACTGAACATTCTTCAATTTAAGAATAAGAAGGAATAGGTCTATATGACCTTCAGAGACCCTAATATACTTTAGTTTTCTCTATTCTTTATCCTATGGTCAATTTTTAGTATCCTAAAGGTGTTTTGTATTTCAGTTCCCATATGTTTTTACCCTGTATTGTATTGCCAGCCTCTAATTTCAGTTCTAAGAAAGCTCATACTAGCAAAACTGTATGAGACTGATAAAAATTGCAATATTGTTATGAAATGTATTTAGGTTGAAAGAAATTATGAAAAAGCATCAAAGCCAGATTTTCCCCTAAATATCCATCTAAAATGTGAAAACAAATATTGGCAAAATGCTCAGAAAAAGTGGAGTAAGTGAAACTTCTAATATCACCTAAACCTAAGAAATAGGTTTAGATTAACATTATTGTATTAAACTTCCATTAATATTGTAACAGTATTGTTGGCTTCAAGATGCTGCAACACTTCTGTTCTTGTTTCAGTTCAGCTACCACCCTAGAAACTGCTGGCTAAAATTGTGTTTTGATATTGATTTATGTAAACAAAAAGAGTGCCCTTCTCTAAACGACCTAGGGGACTTGTAGCATCTTATTTTTATGATTCATTAATGTCTTTTTAATATCACATTATTTTTATTCAATATGGAAGTCAGTACAAATCTAAGACAGAATATGACTGAGCATTCAACAATCAAGAGTAAACTGCATCCCAGGGAATAGTTAACTCACAGAATATTGATGGCAGAGTAATGTTTCAATTAACTTAGTGCACTAATGAGCTGAACTCCCTGAACTTGGAGCTTGCCAGTTCATATTCTAGATTTTACAATTGGGCTCTGGGGTATATTCTGATTTTTGTGCACATCTGTAGCAATAGGGTTAGATCATAAATATTATCTCTTTGTTCAAAGCAGAAAGGCAAGATGACACCCAAGGTATGAGTTCATCAATGACTACATTTGAGAATGCCATAATAGATTATTTGTTTTGTAACAGGCATTTACAACAAAGAGAACATGGGGGTGCCATAATTTCATAATGTCTAAGCAGCTGAAACATGATTGATAAACTAAGGAAATGAAAAGGACCCACTTTAAAAATGAAATAAACCAGAGTATTTATTTACATCTTGTCCATATTCATGTTAAAACCCAGCATTTCCATAAGATTTACCACAAAGAGGCATGTACAAGGCATTAATGGAGTAAGCACGCCTAGGGTTATAAATACACATGGCATTGTTCATTCAAGATTTGATTTAGTTTTCTTTCCCATTTTTTTCTACAGAACATTTTGGGTTATGCCTACCATATATTCAGGCACATTCCAATACATACACAGCCATCACTCTATTTCCTGGTGCAGTAAGCAACTTTATACAAAGTATCTGTGAAGCTATGTGTAATGTATTGGGCTTGTTTTGTTAAGGGAACACCACATGGGAAGGTTGCTTGAGCAGGGAAGCTGGCTAACGGCTCCCAGCTCCTCAGACAACCCGTCTCCAGCACCACTATTGGTTGTCTCTAGGGCGGCAATAGGTTGCTTTAAATTTATTGGCCTCCACCTAGAGACCAGGGTATAAATTGCTGCATTTGCAGCCCTATTTCTCAGTTCAGATACTGCAAGCAATAAACAATGATCTTTGCTGAACTCATTTGCCTCGTCTTGGTCATTAAGCAACGAACCCAGTACATAACACTATGAAATGTACTGTCTTTAGGACCGCCATAGTGCTTCTAGTTTGTCTACAGTTATGGGGTGAAGGAGGGAGAATTTGGGATCCACAGATGCTCCCTACCAACGTGACAGCCGAAGCCACTAAAGAGATGTTTTGGCGAACCAAAGTTTCTTCTCAGAACAATTACTGGAAGATGAATTGGCCTGAACTGTGGCCTGAACTGTCAAAGAGGGGAAGGAAAGTTTTACTCTTTAAATTACTGTATCTATTTCCCACCATATTCTCAGAGCCAGCTTCTATCATACCAGTTTGCTAATGTCTAATAAAGTTTAAATTAGAGATCGCAATGTTTCTGGTGTTTTGCTTTGTTGGGCTTCTTAGCTGGAACTTGACAGTACCATAAAGGAATAAGAATGATTAAGCAAAAGAAGTTAAAAGCATAACATAGGATGAAAGCAAAGGAAACAGCTAAAACTATTTGTGTGTGTGTGTGTGTGTGTCTGTGTTTTGTGTGTGTGTGTGTGTGTGTGTGTACCTTGAATCAATCTTGTACCCATACTATTCACAATTGATTTCTATACTTGCTTACATCATTCCATTGACCACATATGCTACCTTTCAGTCTTTATGCTTCATACATTTCTCTTTTCAGGATCTTATTAATGGAGCCAGCCAGGTTTTTTTTTTCCAATCTTCCCCTTCCTCTTAAACCATACACTGTTTCTCTTTTTTTTAGTTTGAAATTTGATCTCTTTCATTCTCTCTGTATAACCAAGCCACCTCAAAGTATTTCTTTCACAATGGTTACTTACTTTTGTATTCAATCCATGTTCTGTAATCAACCATTTTTAATACATTTTTACTTGTTTATTTTGCCACACATATTTAAGTGCCCGATTCAACACATTTTTATGTTTCTTGTGACACAACTCTCACTTCCATATAACAAGAATCATAGTGTCAGGTTTCCGACTATGGGCTTTTCAAGTGACTCTGAGGCATTGTTTACCTTAAAAGTCCTTTATTAGCCTAATACACCAGCAAATGCTTGCTCGAAGGAAGCTGGAATCTGAAATCTCCGCCCCCTTGCACAATATATTAAAACACAATTCTCCACCTTTCTAATTTTGTCATTAATCATATTCTCCTATTAATTTAAAGAATCAGTTTCCCTTCCGTTAGACAACTGGCCAAGTTCTTATCTTCTTTAATTTCATATGGCCTTGAGGCACAATCTTCCTCCTCCCTCCTCCGAGCCTTAACCCTACCTCTTAAAGCAATACACAACTTTAACATATGAAATAGCTGCTTCATCATCTCTTGTCAAGCAAAAACATTCGATGTTAGCAGCGTTGACACACAGCAGTTTTCCTTCTTGTGATAATTTATTCCTTACTACAGGCCACACAGCATCCACTATCTTTCTATGAATATATGTCTGTCTTATAAGACCTCCATTCATTTTATGATTTATGGTAAATATTCTATCAAGCATTGTAGATAAGCAAAGGGACATCACACTACCTTGTTTTATACTCTGTTCAGTGTTTACAGAGATGTGAGTCTAAATTCAGTGTCTTAGTTTTGTGACTTGTTTATTTCTTTATATTGCATATATTTATAAAATTCAAGAATATCCATTAGAAGTAAAAAGCTCTCTCTCAGTGCTCAATAGGTGCTAGAACAATGTTAATACATAGAATGCATATCAGTGACTTAGTTTTGATGGGATTGCAAAACCTGGCCTTGATGTAACAAAACAGTATACCGGTAATTGGTACCAAAAGCTAGCACATATACTGAGTGAACATAGGACTATAATTTCCTCAGAATCTTAACTTGAAATATCTGAATTCCCTTATCTACAGTGATACAAAACTCAGGCTTTTTGTAATAAAATGGTGCAAAATTGGTACAAAACTATGTTAAATGTAGCAGTTAGCAGTTAAGAAAAGCTGTTTTTATCTAACTCAGTTCAAAGACAGAAAAACAGTTATTCATTTCTACCTAGCTGGTCCCAAGTAAATTATAATATCTATCTAACCTTATAGATTTTGTGTGGATGTGATTTGTTCCTGAAGCTGGGACTTTTCATTTTCCACAATAAAATAATATTAATTCCCTAACTCTTGTACTATTGTTTACTGTGTTGAAACAATCAAACAAATATAAAAAAATTAAATAAAACAAAATAAAACCTACCATTTCTCTTTTATCTTCTTGGAAATGTCGTTCTACAAATATTTTGCCAACAACATATGGCAGAGCACTTTCTACGAAGTTTACACATTTATCCCATTGAGGCACCAAAGATCCTGTTCCCTGGATTACCTGTTTGGGTTAAGATTGATATATTATGGCAAGTTCTTGTGTAGCCTTTTCTGTACCTCTCCTTACCCAATGAAACAGCCTACAGCCTTGAGATAAAGAGCAACCCCACCCTCCTTGTTTTCTTAAAGGCCATTAAGACCTGTCTTTTCCCTTAAGCATTGGCCCAAGGTGGGGGGTAAGGCCAGCATTTGTGTTTTTGTGATGGAAGCATTACAGCATTGGTGATATGTAAGAATTTTTTATTTTGTGTGTTCTATTAATTGTTAGCCATTCAGAGTGATTTTATATAATATGGTTAAATATTACTTATTTTTCAAATAAGTAAACAAAGAAACTCTAAAGACTCTTTTTTTAAAAAAACAGTTGTCAAGATCCAAATCCCAATGATCTGGGAAAGATTAGAAATTCAATACTCACTGATCTCTACAAAAGCTTTTGGTTCAGATGGGCTAGCTGGAATTATACTAGTTCATGAAATATGGCCATCAAATGCTGTTACCGATTTTATAGACATGGATTACGTGGATATTGATGTCCCATACTTACCCTTGAAAATTCTAGCCACCTATATTGAAAACGCCGACTGAGGTTGAATATTCTTGAATAAACCATTCTCCATACCAGATAGTTGGCAATAGTCCTGTAATACATACCAATGAAGATCAACTAGATCTATGTGTTCCAATGTACAGCCAATACTAGAAATATACATAGTTTTTTACTTTCTTATTCACTACAATATCAACTTACTGTATGAATAAAGTATGAATTGACAAAAACATATTACAGTAGAATGAAGGACATTTTCCTTTTGAATATCCTGAACTGGGATGTAGTCTTAAATTAAAGGTTTAACAACTCTGTGGGTTGGATTGAGATGAGAAAGAGTCAATGGTCCAGTCACCGAGCCTTCCTTTTAATAACTTTTGTAGTATTCATTAGTATAGTTTTAATTGATCAATCATGATAAAAAAAATAGTGGTCACTAAAAACAAATTAAATAAACGTCTTGAATATTTTAGCTTTCAGAGCTTCTGAAAGACTTAGAAATCAATTTCTTAATGGCATGTTCCATACTGGAACCAAATATATATAATTCCAAGGAATATAGTAAGAATATTGTTTATTGGAAAAGATGTTGCTCTGCTCTTCCAGTGTAACTTGCATTATTCTGGACAGTTAATAACTGAATCAATGCAATCACAAGATCAATATAAACTTTAAAAAATAAATTTGATAAAACAGAAATATAGTGCCTCTGCTGTTTGTATCTAATGCTACAACGTCTTAGGTATCATACTATGAATGACATATGTTACCAGATCATTTTAAGGCTAAATGACATAAGATATATAGATGTTAAGTAATTAAACATTGCAAATAGGCAAGCATTTTTAAAAACTTAGTTTGAAAGAATAGAATCAATATTTTGTCAACATATTTTGATCTTTGACTTTGCCTCTTTAAAGAAATTATTTTGAGGACTACCTGAATGTGTTAAATCTTGTACACAGAATACCTCTGGCTACAATTCCCCAAACTGTGTGCTGAGGTACCACGGGGCACTACAGTGATCTCACAATGACACGACAAGAAACATCAGGTTTTGCAACATCATATTTTTGTGACACTAAGGATGCTGTGAACTGAAAAAGTGTGGGAACCTTTGGGCTAAGGCCTTTTAGGCAGATTATTGGTAGACATAGAAACAATCAAGACTTATCCCACCTCCACCAAATGATACCACACAACCATCTGTCAATAACTCAAAATTCTACTGAGCCTAGAAAATGCTGTTGTCTCATTGGGAAAACTTGAACATGATATTATATCTCAAGGAAATGTGCAAAATTTGGCCAGAATCAGCTTGCTTTTATCTTGCCTCACATGGAGCAATGCAGTCTATCAGTTTTAATACAGAATACTACTGCTTTGATAGAATCAGAGCCAGATGGAATCAAGAGGCCATGTTAATCCAGTGCCTAGGAGCGAGGCAATGCTATTAATCCATCGGCTTGGTTTCAAGGTGTTACAAACAAGAATTGATTTTTTGCTATAAGATTCCTGAAGAACAAAGAGCAATAGATGGCTCAAGTTATAATTGAGAAGCAACTTGTTTTAGGGTAGGGCAAAACTAAGGATGATGATCCAGCATTTTCTACCTCAAATATCTTATGGAATTATAAAAATAAGGATTACACCAAGGTTCTGCTTTGCCTTTTATGAAGACAGAAAAATTAGTACATATGGACTTTTAAATTTATGAAAAAATAGATGAAAAAATTAAAGAATAAATATAGTGCAACTGAATGTGGCTTCTAAACTGATAAACGTTTTGAAATCAAAACCAATGTTGCTTTCTCTTAAATACTTTTTTTAAAATAAATAAGTTAATAACTATTTTTTTAGAAGGCAAACAGCCAGGATTTTCATTTCAAAACTCCTACTTTTATGTGAAAATGATGGTTGCAATTTAAACATTACAGGACAAAAGAAACAGGCCAAAGTCAGGAGCAATCAAATGAGGAAGGAACCACTTAAAAATCACTTTAAGAAGACTGCAGCTATGAAGGCACTTTAGGAACATATACGGAAATGCATATTATACATAATAATTCACAATGATTGCTAACTCAAGTTACTATAAATACTGCTATAATACTACTGTGATGGTTTCCACTTCATATGTTGCTTCTGTCTGTTGCCCAGAGAATTTAACAACATCCTAAAGAATCCTTTGATATCTTTGATACAGAATATAAAACAGCCATGGCAAAATATTCAGTTAAAACATCTGTTGTGTTCCTTTTCAGCCTCACCTTTTAGCAGTCTCTGAAATTCCATAAATGTTATCTACTGTACATTGGAGAAGACTTTCAAAGACGGTACACAACATTTTCATCATGATCAAATCTAAGAAATAGTATTAATGGCTTTATGACGTGGAATAGACTGTATTGGAAAACAAAAGCTTTAAGGTTTATCAAGCTTTAAGTATGTTTTTTTTAATTATTTAAAAACTCAGTTCCACAGAATCCAACAGATTAACAGTTTCTGTTTTCGGTAAGTAAAAAACAAGTATAAAACTGTAATTAGACCATCATGATGATCAACGTGTGTGAAATTTTCCAAAAGTGTAACAATATTTTGCCACATAAAAGGAAATGGAAATGAACTGGTCTGATAGGAATAATTGCAAATAAAATAAATCAGAATTGGCTATGGACTTCAGCAAGTAGGGAGTTATGAAACAGGTTTGAGTCCTTGTAGAAAGTGAAATATAAGAACACATGGGATACAGATTCAATGGGTACTTCTCCATCAAGATACAATCTTAACTCATAACAAACTTTTTAATACTTCCCATGAAGAACTGTTGTTCGAAAGCATTAAAACATGTTTCAATGTTTTACAGCAATAAAGCTGATATTGTTCAAAATTTAGGGAAGATTATTTGATTTAAATACCTTGCCAGTTTGAAAAAAAGAGGAAAAAAGAGGATTGATTATTCAATCTGGTAGAGCAGGTAAGTCTTATTGACTTTCCAGATCCATGGTATATCACTTGAACGCAATAAGTGCTTGATCATAGTCTATCATCAAAATAATCTGTTTTTAGAATCTATAGTATTATATTATAGTTTTGGCAAACTGAATATATTAGGCATTTTGGATGTTTCCGAAAGGTTGGCTGTAATCTTGCCTTAAGACGGAGAGATAATAAATTTCAAGGAACTTTATTTGTATGCTTTGGTCATGTAGTTCCTTAATGATTAGAGATTAATACCGTGGTGAACCAGATTTGGAGGTTAAAGTTTAAATATATAAAAGTGATGTTAATATTATCATATCACTATACACTCAAATTGGAACTTCTCTATCTGTGGTTGAATACATCCTGTCTGAAAGATAGCAAAAGAAGCAAATTTTGTAATAGATGTGTATGTGCCAGAGTTTTATGCTGGATTCAGTGCTAGCTCTCAGTTCTTGAAACTGTTAACAAAGTAAGATTGGATAAAACTACTTCATGTAGCCTTTGCTTAAAACCTGAATTTTATAACATTATTATTTGGAAATCCTAACAAAAGAGGGTTTTTTCTCTTTCTCCTTTCCAATTGTTTTTCTTCAGTTTAACTAATTTTTGCAATGTAGTTTTTTTAATGGCATTCATTTTAAATAAAATGAAATGCAATTCTTTTATTTGCATCTGTTTATATCTGTATAAACTTTATTACTATTTGTATTGGTATAAATTCATTTTTAAACAATTGAAAAGTAGTAGCATGTATAGATTTGAGTAGAAGGTTATCCAGTCAGAAGCTACTGCTTCTTCATGTTTTCATGAAATGGTTCTTTTACTCCTTATTTTTTTTCCTTTTTTCTTTGCCAAATAGATAACAGAGTTCATCCCACTGAAATATATTGCTAACATTTATGGGATCTGTACACTACCACATATGGAAAATCTCATGTTAGGGAAGGCTGTTCTGACAGTAATATCTAAATTAAAGTCATGTGTTTTTACTGTATATAATGCATTTGTTTCTGCAAAGCAAGTGGAAAATCCTTATAATAACTTTTGAAATTTCTGTTTTGTTCCTTAAAAAGGAAGTAACTTTGCAAGATTCTTTTCAACTCTACCAACATTTTTTTTGCGTCATTCAGATATCCCACAATTTTTCACCCTTATGGCAGCCTATTATGCT
Source organism: Vipera ursinii (assembly GCF_947247035.1). Lineage (NCBI taxonomy): Eukaryota > Metazoa > Chordata > Lepidosauria > Squamata > Viperidae > Vipera > Vipera ursinii. The sequence continues at coordinate 65,592,431 of NC_139514.1, forward strand.
GTCTTCATGATAAATTTGATAGAAAAGTGTTCATCATGAACTAAGTCTGATGAAAATAACTATTTTGGCAGGGAGGAATTAATAGCATGCATTTTGGGTTATAGGAGCATCTCATTCACTTGAACCAATGTGATCATATCTTTAAAATGGTATGTACAAGCCATCAATAATGTAGTTGCTAATATAAGTAGGACCGGCTTATGAGCTGTTTGTATTTAAGGAGATGCTCACAAGAAATTCTAGTTTATTTGGTGAATGCCTGAAAGATGCATTACTTCATCTAAGCCAAAAACAGATGAAAAAACTAAAGGAAATTATGAATTAAACTTGGCTCAAATCTCAAAGATTTGCCGAACAAGAATTGGACAAAACTTTGGAATTTACTATGAACATTTGCCTTAAATACAATAAATTAAATTTATGTTAAGAATTGAATATATATATATATATATATATATATATATATATATATATATATATATATATATATATATATATATATATATAAATAAACAGGGCTTTTTTCCTCATAGAACGCTCAGAACGGAGTTCCGGCACCTTTTTTGGATGGAATCTTGTAGAGTAGGCAAGATGGCTTGTATGACATGTGTGAGTTCCGGCACCTTTTTCTTTTACAAAAAAAGCACTGTAAATAAATATATAAATAAAATTATATAAATAAAAGATTAACAAGATGAGAGTTCCGGCACCTTTTTTTTTTTTTAGAAAAAAAGCACTGTGACAAACTGAAAGACTTCTGCAGGTATATATTATTTCTTCAAAGTGCACCAGGAACCAACACTTTGTTCTAAAAGTCCAGCAGAAAAACAACATCAGTGAGAAATTCTTACTTTTTCCTTTCTCTTTCTAATATCCTGAATAAATCTTTAAAATACTGCGGCACTCGGACGACCACATTTTCTGAAGCATCAATGTCCTTCAGGTCAGGATAGAGTTTAGTGTCAATCACCTTCTTGATATATGCCAGCCAGTCAAACTGAAAGATATGGAAAATATTTAGCTTTTGGTTCTTACAAAAGAAAAAAACCTTCACTGCACATTGCAAATATTTCAAACTTTCCATAAAATCAGCTGCATTTAATTGTGAACATATATATTTAACTATTTTAATTTAAATTGCACCTTATGCACATCTAAAGCAACTTTTAATTTAGAAAGGTATATCCAGTCCAATCCTGCATTATCAAAATTGTTTTCCAACCTGTGGGATCATGCTGCTGAGTTCTGATACATTCATTTTGTTATACATAGATTCACTGGTTCGATTCTCATGTGGAATCATTATCTGCAAAGATACATGTAAACAAATATTATGGTACTGAGAAATCCACTCTGACTCTGTTAACATCAACAGATTTTTTAATAGTTCCTTCACTGAGACAACCAATGTTACATCAAACCTGCTGATATCACAACAGAATTATTTTATAATTATACATAAACAGCCACTTTTCTGTATAACTATTTTAACAATTTTCTTCTATATATTATAATTAACATAATTTATGCTTCTAGTTTTTTGCTATTACAGATAACCACAGTGTCCTCCTGAAGAGAAAAAGTCTGGCCAGCATAAAGATTCATTGCAGATCTTAAATTTTATTGATTGTTTCACTCATATTTTTTCAATCAAAAATCTACTAAAGCCTTTCCCAGGTATGCACAATAAATAGGTAAAGGTAAAGTTTCCCCTGCACATGCGTGCTAGTCATTTCCGACTCTAGGGGCCGGTGCTCATCTCCGTTTCAAAGCCGAAGAGCCAGCGCTTGTCCGAGGACGTCTCTGTGGTCATGTGGCCGGCATGACTAGACGCCAAAGGCGCACGGAACGCTGTTACCTTCCCACTGGAGTGGTCCCTATTTTTCTACTTGCATTTTTACGTGCTTTCGAACTGGTAGGTTGGCAGAACCATCCTTGCAAGATGTTATTGCAAAATGTTTGGTCAGTACATGAATGGTTATTTGTCATTTTGTAAAACATTTATTTGGGGCTTCTTGCTTCGTGATGCAGTTTTATGCTTTAAATTGTGCTCTTAATTAATCAGCTTTTTGTTTGTTTGTTTTATTTAAGTTCTCCTTTAGTTTCTAAGATTCCAACCTGTTTGTCCCTGCTTTATACTTTGAATGTACAGGGGTTTTTTTTCCCCTATGGCATTCTCCTTGGTCAATGTCTTGTTTAATGTGTCTTTTGCATTTATTCATTATGCATTTGTATGTTAGAAATGTTATACTTTGATGGAAAGATTTAATCCATTATAGACTGTATCTTGTAAAGGTATTTTTATTGCTTCAATCCACTGATAAAGAAATTTGTCTCAAAACATAGGGTCCAGTTTAAAAAAAGTATTTGTACACATATTTATTTCTTTTTGTGCCTTCTAAAATCTTAGCGGGAAAGGGCCCTCTCATGCTATTCCTGCCAGCCCCTCCAGATATATCAGATCAGGAAATCAATTCTAGGAGAAGACTAAACCTATTTTATTATGCTTAGGTATCTTACTGAATTTTACTTCTTTCTTCTTATATTTCAGTGAATTAGGGAAGCATCTGCCTGAGTCATTTCTGAATTTCTTGTGTTGGACTTAAAGAAATATTTTGCCTAGCTAAGGGTTCCTACTTATCTCTATTAAAGTGATCTTGCATCATGATAAAAGTCCCAACCCTGAGTACTGTGTGTGTGACTTTGCAACACAGGTGTAAAATATACAAAAATTTCATTGTACTTGCATGATATGTATTTCTATATTTCCCCACTTGCCCTTAAATACGAGCTAAGTTCTCTTATTTAATAACTATCTTGCAAACCAACATATTGTTTGTATTTTACTTATTAGGAGCTACAGGCAGTATACAGTTACATGACCAATAAGCTCTAAATATCATATTTGATTATGATCAGATATGTTTTCTCTATAAGCAGGGGATACTAAATTTAAATGTAATGTTTCTGATCATCTTTTTTTAAAAACCTTTATTATGGTCATGTAAGGAGGATGGGATGCAAAACATTAAAAAGATAAAAATATAAAGTGCAAAAACAAAATTACATAAAAGACTAGAAAGCATAAAAAGAATTTAAAAAGAAATCTTAAGAACTTACTGAATCACTGGTATCAATAGAATTTAAATCATTGAAAATTATATATGATTAAATATCACTGAAACTCTATCTGTACCTGCCATCCTGAAACTACCAAAATTTCAAACATCAAAAATGAGAATATTTTTCATTCTAAGTGGTCAAAGTTTATTAAATGTAGTTTGCATAATTTGACTGCAAAAATTGTGGTTCAAATAAGTGCAATGAAAAGAAGGTCCGGGGTGACATGATAGCAGTGTTCCAATATCTAAGAAGAAGAAGAAGAGGGAGCCAAGCTATTCTCCAAAGCACCTGAAGGCAGGACAAGAAGGAATGGATGGAAACTAGTCAAGGAGAGAACCAACCTAGAGCTAAGGAGAAATTTCTTGACAGTTAGAACGAATAATCAGTGGAATGATTTGCCTCCAGAAGTTGTTCCAACACTGGGGGTACTTAAGAAAAGATTGGACAAACATTTGTCTAAATGGTATAGGTTTCCTGCTTGAGCAGGGGGTTGGACAAGAAGACCTCCAAGGTCCCTTTCAACTCTATTATTCTGTTATTCAAATGTTCTTACAAAGACAGTTGGATGAAAATAACAGATGCAGAAGAGGCAACAGCAACCAAGATGGCACTGAATTACAAATCTGAGAAAGAGCAGTGCTGAATAGAGGGAAAACTCCAGGGTTCTTCAAGACTGGCTACCACAACTGCAGCTGAAATCTATATTTTAAAGGGCACTAACCTCAGCAATTTTGATTTCCAATTTAAGCACTGATTTCATGTCCATCTCTGCATGTGAAGCATTGGCACCCAAAAGGACTGCGGTATCAACCATGAACTGGAACAAGGCATCTCTGTACTACAGTGGGGTAAGAATTCAGACATTAATACAGCAAAAAAAGACAATAGCTCAAGTAGATAACATTTATTACCTTATTTTACACTGAATGGCCTAACATAGCACATTATTTATTTATTTTTATTTTTAATTTCAGTAACACTATTGAATTTTAATATTATTTAACGGGTTGTGTAAATCATCGCAAATATTAATTAGCATTCCATTTGCATTAATTAGCAAACCTTGAGAAAGTGGATCCGTAGCTTTCTTCAAAAGTTTGGTTTTGAAGGAACCAGGGATGTGAACTTCATCTGTACTTCCTTTATCTTTCTATGTTATCAGGGAATATTTATCTATTTATTCAGAAAACTAAACACAAGAAGAGAACTCAGACTTGTGCAACATATGAATGATGGTAAAATTGTACTCAGCAAGACATCCTTGGTTGCAACTCATAAATTAACAAAGAAGATTGTGCTGCAAATAATGGTCAACATTGAAAAGGAACAGGGTCATGGAACAAGGCAAGGTTCTACTGATAATAAGTAACTGACATATTGGTGTGTTTATTGTGCAGAGTAGGGAGAATATGTTGAAATATTCAATCGCTATATACCATTTATTATCTTTCCCTATATTTACCTGCTATGTTGCAAACGATATGTAAATTACTGTATAGATAGTAAGTGACAAGGTATATATTCTCACATAATTAAGATTTTCTTTCAGCTCACTTTTCATATGGTTTATGTAAATTTTTAGCAGAAATATCATTTTTATACCACATATAGCATACAAAATATTGAAGAATGAACAGTTTCCAAGCCTGGTATTCTGCAGATGTGCTTGGATTTCACCCACAGAATCCAGCTAGCTTTTGGGAGTTTTAATTCCAGATAGGCTGAGGAAAAATTGTGAATGTACTTAGGTAATTGAGTAAATAACACTCACAGATTTAGCTTCTGTGGTATTATCCAGATAGTCTTCTCGTGCTGATAGAGTCAGAGATGCTTGGTCTAACTATATAAATAAAATAAGAATACATTAGATTTACAAAAACACAATTTGGACTATAGTTCTATAACCAGACTTCAAAAATAAACCCAAAGATCTTAGTGAGACTACTTGTGAATAGATTTGTAGCAGTATCGCAATGCCAATATCTAATGTAGTATTATAAGTTAAAGGAGGTGGGCAGAATTCAGAATTCAGGAAAATGTCCACAAAAGCCTTCTGTTTATTAACTTTTTTGACAAAATCTATATGTAAACCCTGAGAGTTCTAATTTTACAATCAATTTTTTGCTTCATCCCAAAAATGTGAATATCTCACAGCAAGGCAATCTAAAACCAACAAGTTTCTTCAAAAATTAAATAGAATATAGCAATGTAGTTTCTGTAAAGCAGATTACTGAAAATTAAATTAGAAATTACTGTAGAATGCTTCAGGAATACTGTTACATACATTTTCCAATGTTTAGTCATTTACATATATACATACTAATAATCAGATGTCAAGATATTGTTGAACACAGATGTAATGTAATGTAACAGGTTTTATAAATCCTGTTAAAAATTAGCTGAAGGGTTAGTTAAATACAGATTTAAAATATGCTGTACCTTCTTACATATGTGGCTAAGGAAGGAATTCTCTGGGATACAAATAAATAATTTCATTTGATTTTAAAATAAATGAACTCAAAAAGTAAGGCACAGCTTCAGGCCTTCTTGCTGATGTCCACGTGGTATTACAAAATTGCATTTCTTCTTTCTTGTTTAATTTTGAATGCTAAGTGTCTATCCAAAAGCTTACAATCTATCTGCATGGCTTCCATAATTGTACCTTTATATACATTTATATATAAAGTGAATAATTAATTAAATAATACATCTATGATGTGCTTATTATCTCTAGGTTTGTTCCTATCTTTTAGATACCATTAAAATCTGCATGGGCTCCTAGACATGTTATAATTAAGACAACAATATAATAATAAAAAATATATTGCAGGCCCAGCATTGGCATACAGTCACCATCCCAAATGCTTTCTATAAATGCTGTATTTACTAGTTTTACTACTTTGAAGAAGACCATCAGGGCACTGATTAGACTCCAGGGAAGATTGTCACATAATGCAAGTACCACAATGAAAAAAACATTGGCTGTAATACACAGGGGGCCCATTCCCATTACAGAGTTTGTTGAAAAGCATACATCAGATCATTCAATTCCATGTGAAAAAGGTCTGGAGGTGCCCAGCAGCCAAGCCATATAGGGCTCTTCAAGATAAAACTAGCACTTTGAATTGCACTTCAACCAATGCAGAATGGCTGTTTCTTGGCTGTGGTGGTTCACCTGCAAGCAGACTACAGTACTGTATTTTGCACTATCCAGCTTCTAGAGGGTCTTTAAAGCCAGTCCTGTTTAGAAAACATTGCTACAGTCCAATTGCCAGCATCTCCTGCTCCAGGTTAAGGACAGAATACTAAATAATAAAATGAAATTAATTGAAAATGCCACCTGTATGGCTTCCTTAATAATACCTTTATGATGTGCTCATTAGAAGCCTTATCATCTGAAGCCACATATAATCGGATGAAAACAGAATTACTGTATTGTCCACGAAGAGTAGCAAGGGTCTGTAGCATGCTGAACTTCCTTTCTGACCACAGACCTTCAGGCCCAATGTTTGATTCCAGCACAGGCCAGCGAAATGGAGAATGCTTCAGCATGTTGAGAAGTGGTTTTGCATCAGCTTTTTCTATCTTATCTGGGAGAATGAAAAAAAATCAGTCAGCATAAGGCAACTTGCAAAGAAAATCCACTTCTAAAGTACCTATGATCTGTCTGTATATTGTTGGCAACAAAAGCCTGCTTTCCTATCATTATGTATATTTCTCTACATCAAGTGAAACCAGAGATTTAGGCTAAAAATCAGCCACTTTGAATAGCTTGTCTTGGCACAGAGAGCAGAAAAATGTACACTCTTGCCATCTGTCTGTTCAGGCCTTGACTACTGCTCAGTCACTGGCAACCTTCAAAGCAAATGCAAATCATCCAAGTTTCTGACTCAGTATGATGGATGGTCAGGTGCTCTGCTAGCTGGCCAGCATGTACCAGATTATGGCACTTCTGTATGGTTCTACTGGAACCCTGATTAATATTGGCCATTGCTGTACATAATAGCAGAGGGCAAGGCAGTCTATCTCTACTTCAAATTGCAGTTTTAGGTAGCACCAACAGTAACATAATCTGGCTGTCAGACTTCAGCCCCTCACTTTGAAATTAAGTTGCTGTTTTGCTTAGACGACTCTCAGACACAATTCAGCTATATTTGCTGACAAAAATGAAACCATGTGCAAACAGATTTATTCAGTGGTGGGATTCAAATATGTGAACAACCAGTTCTCTGTGTGGATGCCACTTCCGGAAGTCCATTCTGGGCCTGGGCAACAAAAAAGTAGCTACTGGTTCTGCCAAAGTGGTGCAAACCGGCTGAATCCCACCACTGGATTTTCTATAAAGCCTATGCCTAGGTCTGTCTCCCTAGATTTAAATTCTAGGCTTTATCTTCTCATCTTTGTGTCAAAATATAGTTGGAGGGCATTGGGGCACCTTTGTTGATATAAGAATTTTCTCTGGTCTGGGAACTATTTGTTCTTTCTTCACTTAATTTTTTCTTACACTGTCTCTCCCCCCCACCTCTCTCTCTGAGTCTGAATGTAACATGTTCTTCTTCTCCTTTCTCTTTCTAATCACTAGGTGTCTGAAAAGTATTTCCATTCCAGCTAAATGAGAATCTCTCCTATAATTTATGATTCACTACTCACAAATATGTAGGATCTAGGCTACATATTGATAATCATGGACTACCTATATGGAGATGTCTTTTTTATATATAAATATTTTCTTGAATGTAAAAATGGTAAGACCTAACCCCAAAAAATGGTTGGCAGAGCTAATGAACTATATTACCTGAAATGGAGGATTCAGTGAATTCTCTGGGGTGCTAGTATTTACTAAAGGCTACAGTTGTATTTCAAGACTATTTTGGATTTGTGGAAAAGTGAGAATAAATGTCAATGAGTAGCTCCACATATCTGGGCTTCACTTAGTTTCTGATGGCCAATCTCAGAAACTGTGACTGAGTCATTTCTTCAACGATGCTGATTTGGAATGTGTAAATCATCAGCTTGAAAAATATGGTCCTCCCCAAAAATGCAATATTTGGTTTATCGACAAGGTGTCTTATCAGACATGTTTCAAGTGGCCTGATCTCAATAATATAGACATAAACCTTTTCTTGGACATTGAATATAGTTCAGTTTCCAAAGTTTCATGTATGCAGGTGGAAGAAAAGAAAAGATGATATAAAAGAATGGTGGCATCTTTCCTTTTTGTTTCTACTGTGTCATAATTCCTCAAGTTGCTTTTGGACTACAAAAGATTAACCCACCAAAATCTAAAGATATGAACACAAATGTAACCAATGTAATCAGTGCTTCATCCCAGCACCTATCAGATCTCATGGGAAAAAATATTTTCCTACTTCTCTGTGGCAAAGCTAAAATTCCTGCTATATAATCCTTCTTCATTTCTTTTCTTTTATTTCTTCCAAAGAGTTGTTGAGGCATCATAGATGAAGTGTTAAAACTCTAAAATTTTATTTAACATCTCTCATTATTCTAATACATTATTATTTGATATTAGTTCTTCTTCCCCAGTCTTTCTATGCGAATCAGAATCCTTCAATCTTTCTTTTGTACCCCTCCAAAGTGTTAATTAAATCACTTTCTATTCCATCCTAACATGACCATGAACTTAGTATTCTTTTATAATAAACCATTTATTCAAAAACCCTGTTTCAATCTTACTGTTCAGTTCCCCTTCTGAAATTACCATACTGAGTCACCAATCGATCTGGTATTTCCTGGTGTGTTATAATACATTTGTCATTGACACCATCCAGTATAACAAATGAGCAATAAACTAGAAAAAGCGACATTAAAGATTACATGTCCCTTAGATATACATGTTTCATACACAAATATCAATAGTAGCCTGTGGTATTATAGAGTTATTTACTGTAAGTGATATAATATTGCACAGATTGAAGTGCAATCAGAAAAAAGTGCCCATTGCACATATCTGGAATGTAAAATTCACTGCACAGGTACACTAGGACTTTCTAGATTGTTTTGTACGTCTTTTTTTCCTAATAGAATTATGCACCATATAGTTCCAGCAGTATGGAAATAGTTACTCACTCTCATTCATACATGAAGAATAAAGTATCTTGGCCTTCTGTACAGCTTCATTGTCTCGTCTTTTGCTAAGCGGTTTTTCAAGGAGAGCTGTCAAAGAATAGATTTTTTTCCAAGATATTTATTATTATCAGAAAACAGATCAGAATGCCACAATGTAGATAAGATGCCTGAATTCTTGGGAATAATTGTGTAAATTAGATTGGCTGCCATGGACATTTTTGATTGAGCAACTTAGAAAATGTTAAACTACACATGATGAGAAATGTTAAGAGTTCCATTTAATGTTATACTCTGTTCTAGAATGTCATCATTGACATTAGAATAGATAGTAACACCAAAGAGACCGGCTGAAGAGCTCTCTCCTACACTTGGTCCAAAATGGTAACTCTAATACAATCTTGCATTGTAGAACACTCCTATTCAGAATTCTAGTAGAGCCAGCAACAATTATATCACATCAGATGTATTTTCACCTTTTATTTTATTGGTAAAAAAAGTGATGATGTTGAGAACTTTTCGAAAAGCTTCATTCTTCTATGCTTATTCAACCCAGATTATAATTAAATATTGCTCTGTTTCTTATATTACATGATATATTGCATTTACTATATTATATGAAAGGCTGGAAAATAATTCTAATTGCATAATACTTCCTTAAAGGAAGAAATGCCAGATGTTATTTAATACAAACGTTTGAAAACAGAATGAGCATATATACAGTTATGACAAAATAAAGGATGGAGGAAATTGGCTATTATTGTTATTTTGAAACATAAATAAGAGAAGAACTTTTAAGTATTTTTCCCTTTCGTAAATGATTGAAATACCAAAGGAAGTATATCAAATTAACACTAATGCAGGGGCACTCTAGAAATGCAGGGCTTGATCTGGCAAAGTTAAAATCGTGCCTGAGAGTTTTTTGCTCCATGCTTCTAAGTAAAACAACTACACACAAGGACATTACACATTTTGAAAGAAATGTAGAAGTCAATTATCTTGCTCCCTTTCTTTAGCTGCCACCTTAATTTCCCTGAAACCACTCTAAATATTTTGACCTAGTTATCTATAACATATTCCAGCTCAATTGACTCAAGCCAGGATTTACATAGAGCTGGAAACAAAAAATGAAAACACCAGGTGCCAAAGTCAGTATTTAACTGAGCTCCAGAGTAGTGAAATGTCATAATTTGTCTCATTAGTCATCTGTGCACTCCGATGCAGGCTCAAGGGATTCATGCTCTCTTGCTTAAACTATTCAAATTATGTAAAATTTTGTAAATTCACAGAATTTACCTAATCTTGCCAGAAAGGCAAAGAGACATCTGTACTTGACTTAGAAAGAGAGTGTGTGTGAAACAGTCAATTCGATGCAGCAGTTAAGGCACCAGCTAGAAACCAGGAGACTATGAATTCTAGTCCTGCCTTAGAACTAAAAGGTGGCTGGATGATTTTGGGGCAGTCACTCTCTCAATTCCTGTCACAATAGATGGATCAACACTTGGTTGATCTGTTAAAATAAAAAGTGGAGCCAGCACTTGTGGAAAATGCTAAGGGAGAGTAGGAGAGAGAGAGGGGGGGAGAAACACATATACACATACGCAATAAAATACTGAGTAGATTGAGTAGAATTTATGAGTTGGAAGATCCAGTATAAACTCATTTTCCAGCAGAATATTCACTGGCTGATCCTGTTCTTTTATACTTTATACTTTCTCTCACCCCTGCTTACTTCAAAGGTTTGTTGTAAGGCTATTATGGGAAAAACCATGATTCCTTGACCATGAAATAGAAGTAATCAAGAATAATCAACCCCGTTTCCATTTTCCTTCATAATACAGTTACTTCTCAAAAGCAACCATATTTAGTATAAGAATAGATTGATGTCTTTTCCCTGAGTTACTATTTCTCTACTTTAAATTGCATTTTTCTTTGAATTTGGAACTCAGATAAGAATGAATTGGATGGAGCAAGGGAAGGGAAGAGTGTGGTGCAGATAGTGTTACAAAGGTACAGTTAAATGTTTAGGATCTTTAGAATAGCCATCATCAGTTGGATCTAAGCCTAAACAGGATACACTTTATCCTAAGAGTAAATAGTAATCATATCCTGTTAAAATGAAGTATATCCTCCACTAAAAGCTAAATACTCCTACAGGATTCTTTTCCTCACAGAAAAAGAACTATTTTGAAACTAACTGTATATTTGTGGTAAAGTGTTACCTCTAATCTTACTTGCTATTTCTAGCCCCTGCCACTTTCCCAGCCTACAAACAGTCATAGTTTCACTGTAGGTTTCATACCCTTCAACTTCCTTCACAAATTAAACTTCTTTCATTTAATTTATGAAGGAAAAAAATCCTATCTATGAAAATTCAGACCTAAAATATTTTAGCTGTGTTTTTGTCATATCAAGAGTAAAAGTGGTGGGGTGGGGTGATGACATTGCTGTTTCTGAGATTAAGCCAAAAATTTCCCTGTCAGATTGTGTCCCCTGAATCAATATTACTCCTCTTTCTTCTTTTCAGTAATTTTAAGTTTGTACTTTGAGGATATTTGCATTGCTCGAGCACTGTTTTCTTGATGCCATTTTTATTTGGGAGAGGAAGTTGTTTTTGGCATTAACTGTCATTCCATATGGTTACAACACATGGAAAGTTATTGACAAACCTCCATTACATCTATGAATCAATATATTTTAAGAAAATGTAGGCTAACATATATTCATAGGAATAAAATAGTCACAGAAAATGGGCAAAGAAGAAGGTGCAGAAAGCTGGGAAACATTGTTTAGTAAGATTTAAATTCTGAATATGTGATGTACATTATTTTACCTTAAAAGCTAAATGTACAACTTTGGGACAAAACACTGAATTTCACTTTATAATTTATTCAAAAGGTGGCCAATTCACGTCAAACCTTTCCGTCAGGGTTTATTGCCAGACTTTATGTAAGGTGCCCATTTTCTTCATCTTTGGCAGGTAAAATTTTAACCCCAATATCTCGATGGAGCAAAATTTCTCCAGGTTTCACTAGAAAAACCCTCAAAACGTTTTTAGTATTCTAGACCTAGGAATCATTGGGCATTTTGAACAATGACCCTGTTGTTTTCTTGGATTTTTTTTTTCACTCCAGGGCAAGAATAGCTATTATTGACTCCAGAATTTGCAGAAAAATTATTCAAAGTGATTATTATTACAACTTTTTTAAAAAACAACAATCCTCCCCATGAGAGCAGTTGAAATATACCATCTCTATCTCTTTGCTGTGATTGCTTAGGAAAGCAGAGTGCAGCTGAAAAATCAGTTAGCTAAAATCAGTTACTTTTCCCCAATTTTTCTTTCCTTAAATAAAATCTGTCGTGCGTAGGCAAATAATTAGCAGAACAAAGAGCTAATCTCATCATACTCTTTTCTATTAACACTTCTCTACCCTAAACATATACAAATCGTACAGGCAAGCACAAGTTATCCTTCTTTCTATTCTTATGTTTTTAGAAATATTTTCAACTATGTTAGTTAAGCAAGGCTTTAATCATTTTTTTCTATAGGCTGTGTCATGTCTCCTACTTAGCATGTTCGAGCAAATAGGTTTATCATGTTGTAAAAGTGTGTTTGTTTATAGCTGCCTACTGGTCACAAGTTCACCAGAAGTACCTCTGTGTCTCTCATTGCCTATGTGGTTGATAGATGCAAAAAGGGACAGTCTACTGGTGCTGATAAACTGCACCAATAATATTAAGATTACAGTGACAAGCACATCAATACATGCAAAATGTACACACTCCACTCAAAGTTCAAATGAACAGTCCAAAGCCATTGCAATCAATGCACTTTCAAATGTATCTTAAAGGTTCAACTTCAATTAACCAAACTAACCTTGTATCATTGTACTAGTAATTTGCATTTACAAGACCCAGCTTGCATTATAAATCCTTCACAAAACTGTGAGTACTTTGACTGTACTACCCGGCTTCTGCCAGGACTTCTTTCTACAAAAGCAGAACTGAATCCAGAATAGCTCCTTACTGAAACACATATTGCATATTGTCTTCTGCTTTGTCCTAGATATATCCTTTTATAGATAAATTTGAAAGCATGAAAAAAACCAAGAATAATACTTGGAAGCTGCAAAACTTTAAATCTTCAGGAGAAGATTTAAAAATAATAGCAATTGAAATGGTCCTCCTTCTGATATCAAAACATTTTGAACATCTTTGGTAGTTTATTTATTTATTTATTTATTTATTCGGTTTATATACCGCCCTATTCCCAAAGGACTGAGGGCGGTTTACAAGGCAAAATTTAAAAACAATCCAATATAAAATTAAAATAAATTAAATTAACTATGATAGACATCTTTGGCTAGGCAATTCAATGTTTTTCTCTCCCTCTTAAAGAATCGCTTGTCTTCAAGATGAAATCCAGGTTTCTTGATTTTGAAGGTAAAGACAATAACTCAAGGAAAATGAAATAATAGGCAGAAGTCTTTTGAAAGTAAAAACTAAGTAAATGTAACCTTTAAATTGCTTTAAAATCATAACATTAAATACTACTGACTTGTTACAAAGTGGAATACTCATTAATAAACCAATATTCAAAACAATAAGGCTTTTATCTCTACATGTGCAATGCAAGTAAAATAGATCATCAGTGCCTTTAGTCGGATGCTTGGCCTATTGAAGGATCAATATGAAGGAATTCCTTTATGTAAGTTAGTGCATGGTTGACCTTGTTGTAGCTCAGAAGTTAAGGAGGATGAAGCCTGGCTAACACCAGTTGAGGAGCAGTCAGGGATTATCAGAACAATATACTAGACTGTTGAAGAGCCATCTCAGAAAAGTCAACAGCAAACTTTAGATATGATTATGAAGAAAAACAAGTCTACAAAGTCACTGGAAGTCTTTCTCTGCTTAATTCTTTGCTATCTTTTTAATACTAGGCAACTTTGCATTTTATGTATCTCTCCTACATAGATCAAATGCAAGGCACATTGTGAATGCAATTTATCTAGAGTGAAATGACTTTTTACTTTGTCTGGATCAAATTCCATAAAAGATCCAATCTGTGAAAACTTTGGGCAGATTTTTCTGAATCTGAACTGTAGTTCACCGGCAGAACACTACTGCATTCAGAAGGGTCCATAGTTTGGTGCCAGGATCTTAAGAGTCAAGATTTGCATCAGGAAGGAAGGAAGGAAGGAAGGAAGGAAGGAAGGAAGGAAGGAAGGAAGGAAGGAAGGAAGGAAGGAAGGAAGGAAGGAAGGAAAATTTGCCTTATTGTTCCCTCAAGGAATAGTTAATGTAGATAATACTGTGATAAATGGACTAATAATCTGTGCCCCTTTCAAGCAGGTTCCCATGATCTGTTTTGTTCAGCAATGAGTTACTAAAGTAGGACCTACATTTTTTTTAGAAAACCTCAAACTTAGAATTGTGGCTCCCCTCTCCCCCCAGGAACTTATGACTTGACAAACACAGAGACTTTAATTATAACATTGCAACAGTACACTAGTGCATTCCAGAAAGGATTATAGTCCAAACTCCAAAAACAAGGAGATGCTGAAGACAAACATCTGGAGTATTTAGGAACACAGAAAATGCTAAGTATATACTTTGCTTGCTGAAAATAAAAAATGGAACCACAAGTCTCTAAAATTAGGCTCAACATTTTTATTCTTGTGCTGGTCCCTTCTTCATAGCTCTATGGATGGAAAGGAGGGAGGGAGGGAGGGAGGGAGGAAGGGAGGGAGGGAGGGAGGAAGGAAGGAAGGAAGGAAGGAAGGAAGGAGAAAGTGACTACTCAAAATATAAAAAAGTTCAGTCCTGCATGGATATGACAAAGACACAGCCTAGCCTAGTCTTCCCCATCTTTCCAGATGCACGGACTCCCCTATCATCAGTCAGAATAATTAATGGCAACACTCCTTGGTCAAGATAGGAACTGTACTCCAATCCATCTGAGAACATCAGGTTGGGAAAATCTAGAGTAGGAGTTGAATCTATTCCCTGGGACTACGGGTATCCAGATAGCCTGCCATGTTACACACTGTTTTAAAAGTAACCACTGAATTTTACAAATGCACACCAAAAAGTCTTAAACATTCTTTAAAAGGGAAAGAAGCTATTTTCTGAAGGTTGTTTCCAATTACTTAGTTTCCCAATATCATGCTTTTAGTAACCATTTAAGTTTATATTACTGTTATTTGCTAACAGTGATTTCTTTACGAGTCAGTTCCCTTTCCATGAGAATTAGAATCTTAAACACATTTTCCATTTTCATTTGTGAAATGAGATTGAAGATGAGATGACACTGTCTGTTCCCAAATGACATTTAATTACTATTATTAGGTGCCTTCAAGTGAGATTTTGATACCTGGCAACAAAGTTTTCTTGGCAAGGTTTTTGGATGTAGTTTGCCATTGCCTCCTTCTTAGGGCAGAGGAAGAGAGCCATTGGTCCAAGGTCACCCAGCTGACTTTGTGCCCCAGGTGGAAATAGAATCTATGGTCTCCCAGTTTCTAGTTTGAGTTTCTAGTCTATGCCTTAACCATTATATCAGACTGGCTCCCCAACTCGTTATATATGTGTTTACATTCTCAGTTTTTTACAACTAAATATTCAAAGCAACTTTTGAAGCATAAAGAAACTGTAATGGCAATAAAGCACTTTCTCTTTCTAGATACATAAATGTAAAAATTAAACTAGTAAGAATATCCCTTTCAGTTGAAACTGTGCTCTGTATTTTAATAAAAAATATTAAATATTTCAAGTACTTTTAAGCTAAAATACTTTAAAAACAAAACTAAAAGTCTAAAACTAAGGTCACATATCCCTTAGATCAGGGGTGTCAAACTGCCGGCCCGCAGACCGGATGCGTCATGAAGAAATCGCATCCACCCCATTGCCGGCGAAAAAGCTCCGATACATCGTGCAATGTCACGTGATATCGTGAGTTTCACATGTCTGTCTTAGATTTTTGTAGGCCCAATGAATTGCTCAAATTTATCACGTGGACAAATTTGGAAACCATGCAGTAAGGAACATTTTCAAGAAAATCAGCCCTAGATAAGTAGGGCTGCATTTCTAAAACATGGTTCAATTTATTAGATCGTATTATGCCTAGGCCCCAAAGCAAATGTGATAATATTTCTACTAGTTACAAGGCTAGGATTATGCATGCGCTGTATGTCTATGTGCACGTGGACAACTGCAACTGGATCACATCGGTTGACCCTACTCCTTTTTTATGTATGCCCATTCCTCATAATGTTTAAAAACATAACTGTGCTGAGTTAAAACTCAGGTGAATACATGAGGGAAGAAAACTGAAGCAGAAATCATAATCGCTCCTATTGGTATTTAGAATGATGGGTTTTGGAAAGCACAAAGAGAGGGAAAACTAAGATGCATATTTTTGCTCTTGACTAGAAGGATAGATGATCAGTATTACCTTGACCCTTCTCCAAGGGCATTTTGTAATTTTTAAGACTCAAGCATGGGACACATGAAAGGGTCCTGATATAGTTATCTTATCACTGATATACTACAAGGTTAGGCAGAGAATTTCCATTGCAGTGACATGTGTCTTTCTAAAGTACATTTTTCTAAGGAATTAAAAACTGTTTAGAGTCTATTATTCCCTTCCAATCCAGAGTCCTAGCCTCTTTCTGCAAATCTACTTGGTAGTTTGACGATTAAAGCCAAAATAAGCAGCTGGGGGGAATCATGCCGGTTTTCCCAGGTGTGTGTTTGTTTTTGAACTCTACAGGGTTTTTTTTGCAAAATTCTTAGGAGAGAACTCAGTAAAACTCAAATATTTTCTGACATATTTTACAGATATTTCATTTCCTTGCTGCCATCAAAGTATTTCCCTTATTCATTCCTATAATAAAAAAAACTATTTTGTCATGAAATAACCACCATTGTCTATAGTGAGACCATAGAGCAATCAAAGAAGTTTTTTGTTATTTTTCTTAATCTGAGCTCATCAGTTATATTGTAGTTATTGTAATGCCCTGTCACAATAGCTAATGGCTTATTGACAAGCTAGACTAATAAAGAATTTATGAAAGGACCACATGTTTCTTATTATAGCCCCAATAGCTTCAGGAAAATAAGGGATGTGCCCCGGTGCCAGCCATACAATAATGTAGAAATTTGTCCACATTCTAAAATGCTGCACAAGCTGTAATATTATATTACAGTATAATCAGTGCATTTATTACTACTGCTATGCTAAATATTCCTTAGATGGGAATTATTTTTGCTAAAAATAAGGCAAGCCCTTCTTTCTGTTTGCATTGGGTGCATGATCTCATTTATACCTTCTGAAGCAGCTGTTATTTCTCCCTCTATCACATTAAATGCAACAACATATTTAAGGTAACATGTATTTTGGCCTTGATCCCTAAATTCAGCACTCATGACTTCAAATGTTGCTGAATTACAATTCTGAGCATTCTGTGCATTGACTCTGCACAGTTCAACAGACATAGAAAGCTTGTGATCTTCCATTTCAGTTAATTGGACCTGCAAGAACTAAATCATGAAGCTTTATTTATACTCTGTGTAAGCTTTGCTTTCTGGTATCTTACATTTTATTCTTTTCAACGGTAATTATGATAACCAGAAAAATTATGGAATACAGAGATCACCCTGAATGTAATTTATATACTTTGGTACACACTTTGTAGATTTTGGAATTCAAGGAAAAGACAATGAGTCATTTTGATGGAAAATGAAGTTCAAGCACAAGTCAGTTAAATACTATATTTCACAATGCTTGCAACCCCAAAGCTAAATAAAACTGTTCACCTGATCCAACAGCATAAACTCCCAAAACTCAGAGGTGGTGTCTCTCTCTCCTGACCAAAAGAAGTCTGAGGAAATCCTGTGGCTCACATCATGAAGAGCCATGAAAACCTCACTGAGGGAACAAATCATCTCTTTTCCTCATTCCTGGTTTCCCACATAGCCTTTATGAGGACAGCTCATCTAGCTAACCTACACAATTTCTGACTTTTCTACCATTTAATTTGATACATTTGGTTAAAAATGAATTAATACATAAGTATTAAGAAAATTCAAGGGTTGTGAAAAAAAGATAGCTCTCTTATGTATTCAGCTTACAGGAGAGCCAATGTGGCTCCTAAGTACAGTACATTTATGACATATTAAATCATCAGTTAACATAATCCATTATCCATTCAGTAATCATTAAATCTTATATATCTGACTTTTAAAAGCCACAGCTACATTTGAAAATACATTAGCATGAAATTTATGTTTTAAATACATTCATGATGTTCTCACACGTTACTGTGCTATTATTTGGAACTACTTTGCACGTAGCATGCTTCTTAAAACTGACACGTTTAAAAGATTTTAATCAACAATTCAGAATGAAATAGTTATATAGTTATATGATAACATTTAATAGTTATATCAACGTACAATATATGGGGCTCAAAACTGGAATAAAGTGTTCTCATTATCACTAGAATGGAAGGTGCAAAGGGATGGCTTTTAGGAAGTGCTTGATATTGCACAGGCAATATTGTTCACTTCATTGGTGTGGGATAGTGATAGGAGTCACATCTTTTTCAGGCTCTTGGGGTGGTTTCTTTGTTCTCTCCTATTAATTCTAGATTCTTCTTATTCTGCACTGCTGCAAAGCTTCCATAGCCCCAAGTCCTCATTTCCCTGAGGGTTCTAAGAGGCATAGGGACACAGCAGCAATCAGGCCTTTTAAAAATCAACTAAAAAGCAACTATGGAGTAGCAACAGTGGGGCCACAATGCTGATTTGCAGCCAGCTTTTGCACCTCTCATTGGACAGGGAGGGGAGAATTTGTCAGCTTTAGCAATTTGTTCAAAATGATTAATGATGTTTTCTAGCATCATTTAAGGGATGCGGTAGTTCAGTGGGTTAGGACACTGAGCTTGTCGATCAGAAAGTCGGCAGTTTGGCGGGTCGAATCCCGAGTGCCATGTAACAGAGTGAGCGCCTGTTACTCGTCTCAGCTTCTGCCCACCTAGCAGTTCGAAAGCACGTAAAAATGCAAGTAGAAAAATAGGGACCACTATGTTGGGAAGGTAACAGCGTTCCGTGTACCTTTGGTGTCTAGTCATGCTGGCCACATGACTACGGAGACGTCCTCGGACAAGTGCTGGCTCTTCGGCTTTGAAATGGAGATGAGCACCGGCCCCTAGAGTCGGAAACGACTAGCACGCATGTGCGGGTGAACCTTTACCTTTACCTTTTTTTAGCATCATTTAACCATTGTGCTGATATAGTAGTATCATTAACAATAACTGGATGATGCTATAGGTCTTAGCAACTGAAAATCTGTCTGCGGTTAATTACGGCCATTCCAAGATTGCTTCTAAGGATGAGGGAAGTGTTACAGTTGCTTTTGGTATGGAACATCTCATAGATTTCCAAGGAGGGAGAATTAAGAATTTTCTCTCTAATCTAGGTCCGGCTAAATAATTCTAATAGTTTTTGAAGATTATTGCATCAGTCAAAACCAACCTGTTATCTATTATGTTTTCCAATGCCACTGAAAGGTTGAAATCTAAGTTAGGAAAATGAGCAGGAATTGTGATGACAAAAAAGGAACTATCACTCTCAATCTCTCTCTTTCAAAAGACAGCAGATACTAAGATAACTTCTTCATTCCACGTGTTATTAAGAACTCACTAACCCTACAACTATTTCAGCCATGACAGTTCAGGAGAACAGAATTTTGTAGAAATATAAAAGCTTTTTGGATTAAAATTTGGTGGAACATTCAAAAGATTTTTAAGAGAAAGATAAAGTTTTCTCCACAATTGTTTTTATTGGGTATTGTTGTAGATTGTGATACTAAAAAGAAATTAATTTGATGTTGAACTTGATAACAGCAGCACGGTTACTGGTGGGACAATATTGGAAGAAGGATAGTTTGCCTACTATAGAGGAATGGGTACTTAAGGTATCGAATCTTGCAGAAATGTCTAAGATTTCTGCTTATTTGAAGGATGACTCGCAAGAAAGATATATTTCAGTTTGGAGGAGATGGATAGATTATATTCAGAATAAATATGGGACTAAAAAGTTCCATTTAGCTTATGAGTAGATTTTAGATTGTTACTAATTTTAGTATTAGTATTGATTATATTTTTGTTTAAGTTATTATTATTATGTTTTTAATAATTTGAATGTATCTATGTTAAAGGGGAGTTAAAGCACATTATGAATTTGGTTAATTTTATAATGGATAATATTAGTTAGAATATGATTATTATATTTATAACCCTGTATTCAGCTCTGGGAAGTGGGGGGGAGGGGGTGGTTTGGGGCGGGTGGGTTTTGGGGATATGTATTGTAAAAAAAATTTGTAAAACTCTTTAATAAAAAAAAGGAGAACAGGATTTAGGAAGCAGGACTAACAGTTTGGCCCTGTTGATGAGATTGTAAAAAAAAGGGGGGGATAATAAAAAGTGCATTTGCCTTCAAATTGCAATCACCTTCCCTTCGTCCAGTGTGCTCCCACAGAGAGGGCCTCCTTAGGGTGCCGTCAGTCAAAGAGTGTCGACTGGTGGCCCCCAGGGGGAGGGCGTTCTCTGTGGGCGCGCCAGACCTTTGGAACCGTTTACCGGTGGAGCTCCTTCCGACGTGACCTAAAAACATATTTATTTGAACAAGCCGGCCTGGTCTGATGGGTTTAGGGGTATTTTAACGCTTTGTATTAATTTATTGAATTGGGCTGTTGTATTTAATATTTCTTTTAATTTTTATATATTGTATTTTATTGTATTGCCCTGTACACCACCCTGAGTCCTTCGGGAGAAGGGCGGTATAAAAATTAAATTAAATAAATAAATAAATAAAAGTCCATCTACATATTATGCTAAACACATAGTGTGGTTAAAGGTTATTCTAAAATAAACAGGCAATCCATACTGGTTACAGAAAGCAAGGGTTAATGGTTTATGCTAAAAAAAAAAGCCAAGGAAATGAATAGGATCCACAAATATAAAGAGTGCTGAGGAATGGGAACAAGATATCTATGACCTCATGCAAAGCTGAAATATAGACTTGAATTTGGGTATCCAAACTAACTAAAATATGTGAAACAAAGCGAGGAAAAAACTTTGAGTAGAGTCCTATTGGAAACAAAATGCTTAACAATTGGTGTATAGTATAAGCAAAACTTTTAAAGACAGAACTTTATTTCAGTCATTGACCAATTAAAATACAATCAATAAAATGAACAACCCAAAAATTATCCCCTAACAGCAAAAACTATCAGCAACCATTTGTGGGCAAAGCTTACACATAATGAAGCAAAATTTTGCTACTTTCAGAGAAATAAATTTATTTTTACTATTTAATGGACAGTGCAGATAAACGCAATTAGAGTGCCCCAGAAGTTTAAATAAAAGAGGTGTCATCAACTTGCGGCAAATATCCATATAAAACTGGAAATAAAAAAGAATGTGGGCTGTGGTTTCTATGATACCCGTCACCCATATTCCCAACTGAGACTATGATCTTAAATCCAGGGCTAATTATTATCCAGATGTTTATCTAAGGTGGGATCCAAATCTCAATATTTAATTTTCATTTTGGGGAAGAGACTGTTCAATGTTTATGCAATATCACAGTGTGTAAGAAGCACAAATCAAAATATATTACAAGTCAAATATAAACATTGCTCTAACAGTTGTTCACAGTGTAATCCTACACATACTTATACAAAAAATGTCTAGTCGTGGGCTCTTTTTCAAATAAGTTTTGACTGGATTGCAGCCTCAATTAACCCAAGTAAGGCTAGGGTTGTCAACTCAATTAAAGTATTTTATTAGTCTCAACCAAGACCTTTATATGTCGAAATCTTGGCATCTCTCTCTACTTTGTATTGCTTAAGATTACTTGGTTTACATGCCTTCAATTTTTTTAAAATTCTAATGCGATAACTTGTAAACAATGAAATACAACAGTTTACTGGCAAATCATCAATTGTGGTGCTTATTTTTAATGCATGAGGGATTTGACATTAAAACACTTCAGGAAAATAAAGTCCTCTGCTGGATTCTGCACTATTACATGGCAGTTGCTTTCTATCTACTGTCTTTCAACAAGGCTGAAAGCTGACTGTTAGAGAGTAGAAATCTAATGAATCTGGAAGATGCTATGGAGGAAGAATATTCCAATATAAGCTTCCACCAAAAGCAGTTGTTTTAGAATCTAATTACTGTTCAATACATGTCTAGCATTATTCCTGAAAGCATTGCATCCGGTCAAAAATGTTAGGCTGGCAACTATAACCATGCTATCAAAGCACGATCCTCTCTTGCTTACATGAACATAAAAAGGGACTGGATTCAACTGTGAAATTGCAGCTATCCTCTTTACATTTTTGAGCAACATTGTGGATGTCCTTGCCTGAAAGCCAAGTTCAAAAGTAAATTACTTGAACTTTTTAGTTTTTAAATTTATGAAAATGGATGCATGTTATCCCTAACATGAGATTTATGAACTTCAATTGATTTCTGTAATTCAGGAATGGAACACAATCAAACAATTATTTCCTTCCTGTTTCTTGATGATATATGAGCTGAGATTCATCTGAGATTAAACCCCAATGAATATATATCAGCCCAGGTTCGAATCTCAGAAGGGTATGGCTGACTGATGAAAACTAATAAGTTTGAAATACATATCAGTCTCCCTTAATTCTTTGTTAGCAATATATATATATATATATATATTTCACAAATCTCTGATTCTACATTTGAATAATATACAGATGCTAGAATTATCAGGTCAAACACATCTGGTTTAACAATCAAAATATACTGCTATGCAATAATTTCTTGCTATATCTTTATAATATTTGAGGAAGAAAACATCTTGAACATTACAATGGGTTACATAGAAATAAGTCCTGTTGATGTCAACAGAATTATCTTCCATATAAACAGATCTCTAACACTTTTTATGTGAAACATAACCATCAGAAAAATATAAATCATTTTTTGAAAATATTGATATTGGAAAATATGCATAAGAGTACCAGCATATGGTATTTTGCTCTGTAATTAGAGTAAATGGTTGATGTTGCTTAAAAATAAGACTTGTATTTTTCTGTGTATATAACAACTCACTGAGGTTTTTTTTTAATAAAATCCAACATAAAGAGAAAACTTTCAGATTAAAATATCTCACTTCCTACACATTTCCGCCCCAAACTATATTTTTATTCTAGGCATGAATAACATTTCCCAAGACCTGTCCTTTAGTGGTAGGTAATTTTAGAGGAACCACATGCAACTCAGCCAAAATGTCAGGCTTCATCTGCCTCTCAAATTTAAGAAAACATAAGTATGCAGAATGTAATCCTTAAAATAATTTTCTGATACTTATATATTTATTATATTTTAATCTGCCCAATATTTTTTGATTGGATAAAATGAAAATCTAGGTTTTTTAAAAAAAGCAGCAAAATAAAGTTTATAGAATTTACCAATTTTAAAATGCCTAAACATTGGTATTTCCCAGAGATATAATTAAATTTATGTCACTTTAAAATCTGTGACATAAACCCTAAAATGCCATGTATAACAAGAATGAAACTACTACTATCTCAGTTAATATTAATTATTCACTAAGAATATGGATCCTCTTTCTAGGACGTTTGCCATCAGAAGATTACATTCTTCAATTCCTCTAATACATATATAGCTGTAGTGGATTTTCCTAAGCTTTCCTTTTCCTTCTTTCCCTTTCCCTTTCCACATATGGTGCCTTCTGTAATGTCTACCTTGCCAAGTCTTGGCTATGATGACTGGAAATTATAAGAGACATACTCCAGCATCTCTAGAGTATACCAGATTGGAGAAGTCTAATAGATACAGTCAGAAAATCCTTGGATTGTTGGAATAACTTTTCAACTAAATCTACATCTAGACTGCTGGAATACAGAATATGTTTTCCATCTGATATTGTCACAGAATCTGTGGCCATTCTCCAGGCCTGTTTAACTTCAAAATCCAACTAATTGCCATCCACAAATTTAAGCAACTCACATTAAATATCAATCACTGTTCCATCTCTCCAATATTTTATTCTATTGTACACTTCATCTGAATTCCATTGTTTGAAATAGTGAGCTTCATAACCTTAGAGTATATTCAGCTTTCACCACATGGCTTATGTTTTCACACTAAAGATCCTGCCTGTTTTCACAAATGGCTCTGCTACTTCTATGATCCTTACCACAAAATGGTAATTCCATTTTGATTTAGTTTTGGTTTATATCCTTTCTTTCTATGTGCAGGAGTGTGCAAGGCAACTGAAAATAACTAAAATACAAAGTACAAAATGAAAAGCTTAAAAGCTTAATTAAAGTATACATAAAACTTAAATCTGACATTAACATCCTGTTGAAATATACATGAGTGAACCATCTTGTAGGGTAGAGAGAATAGAGCTAATGGTGTCTGGCTAACAATGCAAAAGAAGGTCCTGTTCTGCTGCCTCATTATGATAGAGGAGGGTGTTCCTGGGAGGTTGAGTAAAAAAAAACCAGAGAGCATATGCCAAAACCATATATTTCCAGGAGAGGTGCTGAAGTTCATCCCAGCTGTTTGACTAAAACAAACAGGCAGTAGTAATGTAGAAAAGGGCTGGAGGGTACTGATCACTTTAGTGATAATAGCAAAGGCAACATTTTATGTTGGATGAGAGAAGGCAAGTAAAACATTCCTGCATTATAACAACAACAACAGTGATGATGATGTCAGCCCTTCAAGATAAATAAGAAAACCAATGCCATATCTGTAGGTCAAGGGTGTCAAACGTGATGTGTTGTGACATATCACAACTTTTTTTGCATTTCCGGAGCTGGGGTGGGCACGGTCTCTGCATGATGCAACCGGCCGGTGGGCTGGCAGCTTAACACCTCTGCTGTAGGTCAATACTACTGTTCTTGTAAAGCTATAGTAACAGACTTTCAGTCTGAAATATACCTTTGCTCCCTCCCTTTATCTTTGTGCGAACTAGGGAAGGTCTTGTGTAAGATGTTTACTCATTTTATATTCTTGTCCTGCGCTCAGGCTTATTTATCTGTTGCCTTAGTAGCAGCTTTTTCCTGTCCCTCAAGGCCATTCCTTGGCCTTCTACAACTAATAATTTATTAAAGGAGCCATCTAATTCTTAATGAATCTAGGCAGTCGTTACCAGGAAAAGCACATGGATAAAAAATATAAAATGATTTATGATTCAATAGTAAAGGAACAAGCAGTCAAGAAATAACCTGCTGATTAGTACTTGGTAGAACAGCCATGAAAGTCTTGGAAATGATATTCAGATGCCATAATGAACAGAATAGCATAAAAAATTATATTCCCTGTGACACACTATTGAAGCAAAAGTTGGATTTTCAAAAAGCAGGATAGGAAGTGTATTGATGCTTTTGAATTTTGATGTTGGAGAAATCTCCTAAGATTACCATAGGTAGCCAAGAAAACAATAGGTAACCAAAGAACACAATTCAGAGTTTATTTCAGAATAGAAATGACCAGGCACAGATTTTCCTACTCTGAACACATTATGAGAAGATCCAACACTGTAAAGAAAGCTTTGATGTTGAGAAAAGTAGAGGGAAGGGGAAAAAGGGAGTGACCAACAGCAAGGCAAACAGATTCAGTTACAGTGGTAGTGGGTGCACCATTGGAAGACCTGAAGGACCAGGTGAGGGATAGATGGTCATGGAGAAAAATTGTGTGATTGCTAACAGTATTGCCTTAAGTAATAGCCACTCAGGGACACTTAGAGTTGGGTGTCATACAAGTTCAATAAATTATTTCACCAGCAACTATCCAATACATGATTGTGTTGGTTTTAGTAAAGCAGAAACAAATGATGATAACAACAAAAAGCTATATGAAGCAAGTCAGTTAGCTAGGATCCACTTACCTTTCAATTTTAGATCTACGTTATGTCTCAGCCAAGGATAGATTCCATAATTTGAATAATCTTCTGGTATTGGATTATCTTGTAACCATCCTTCACAGGCAAATCGGAAAAAGTTATCACAGGGATCCACAGATGTATTTAGCTTGCTTTTGATGGAGGCAGCTGGAAAAAGTTATACAATTTCATGGATCATCAGTTGATAATATTAATTGCTATACAAGGCATGCAAATCACTTTCAGATTTATGATTATTATTTTCTGGCTTTATTTATTCCCTTCCACATAATTAATTTCACCATTTAACTTATCCCATCTGACTTTGTTCAGGTAGGCTACGATTTCAAAAGGAAATGAAAATGAAAGGAAAGAAATCTTTCTTAAGTATTGGCCCATCTCACTCTTTTCCTTGATTTTCAAGTTATGGATTTTGGGCTAGACACTAACATTTTGGCTTTCATTTATCTGGCTATATCTGGATTTTTTCAGTCTGTCACTGCAAGTGACCATGCTAAAATCTGGGGGAATCTTTTGGTTGCCACTTCTAGATTATCTCTCTTCTCTTCATCTTCCTTTAGCTTCTGGTTATTGAAGTGGAGCCTTTGATGCTATCAGCACCACCATCTGTCAATTAGATCCTTGTCCCTCCTGGATGGTGAAAGCCTCCAGGATGGTGAGTAGTGGGCAGGTCCCGGCAGTGATTAATATGTTACTGGAGGAGGGAACATTTCAGGATGCTTTTAAGGAAGCCCTGGTTTGCCCTCTCCTTTAAAAAGACCATCACTGGATCCCACCTGCCTGGACAATTTTTGTCCAGTTTCCAACCTTCCATTCTTAAGAAAGGTTGTGGAAAAGGTGATTGCCTGGCAGCTGCAGAGAGTCCTGGATGAAACAGATTATATGGACCCCTTTCAGTCAGTATTCAGGTGCAGTTATGGGATGGAAACTGCATTGGTCATGCTTGTCGATGATCTCTGGCAAGAGTGAGAGGGGAATCGTGCAACCATCCTTGCTCTCCTTGACCTCTTGGTGGCTTTTGATACCATTGACCATGGTACCCATTTGAGCTGGCTGCAGGAACTGGGTATGGTCAGTACAGTTCTCCATCGGTTTGGCTCCTTTCTCTATGGCTAGTCCCAATCTGTACTGATGTGAGAGGTCCAGCCCTCAGCCACTATTTTGTGTACTCTCTCCACTCCTTTTCAACATCTATATGAAACTGTGGAGTGAGATTGCCCATCACCAGGGGACAGGGGTTGAGGTATCTACAGTATGCCAATGATACCCAACTCTATATCTCCACTCTTGGCAATCTAAGTGATGCTGTATCCGCCCTCTGGCAGTGCCTGGAGGCTTGGGGGCCTGTATAGGGGAGAGCAGGCTTTGACTGAACCCTGGCAAGACTGAATAGCTTTTGGTACATGGGGATCCGGGATCCGGGACTTTGTCATCCTTGATTCTGGATGGGTGGCACTGCCCCAGACAGTTTCAGTTCACAACTTGGGGGTTCTCATGCACTTGTGACTCCTTCTTGAGGAACAGGTGGCAGTTGTGACTAGGCGAGACTTTCCACAACTTTGTGTAGTGTGCCAGTTGTGGCCTTTCCTGGATCAGGACTCCTGGTGCTCTGTTGTTCAGTCCCTAGTCATCTCACACTTGGACTGTTGTAATGCACACTATATGGGGCTACCCTTGAAGAGATTTTGAACACTACAGCTAGTGCAGAGTGCAGCAGCACAGGCAGTTTCAGGGGAGGGGCAAGAATGGCTCTTGTAACACCACTGTTCTGTGAGCTGCATTGGTTGTTGGTCTACTTCTGGATGCAATTCAGGATGGTGGTGATCACCTTTAAAGCCCTTCATGGATTTCTCCAGCTGGTGGGGTCCAGGAGGAGAGCCTTCTCTGCTGTTGCTCCCACCTTCTGGAACAGGTTGGACTCAAGGGCCTAAAAACCTGGCTCTGCCAGTTGGCCTAGGGCCCCAATGGGGAACAGCACAGTGGAGGTGGTAAGTTAAGTAATAGGTCCTACCTTTTCCCCCATTCCACCCCTGCCTTCCCCACATGTCCTTGATTTTAATTTTTGGTTTTAATTTATTTAGGTTTTAATGTGTATGTATTTTTTATGTCTGTAAGTCACCCAGAGTTATTTCCTGGTAAGATGGGTGGCCTGATAATCACATGTGGCCTCTCAATAGGATCTTAGAATCAAAATAAGGAAGATGCGGCAGCAAGACAAAAATTAGCTAGGATTGCATGTTCTTAGATTATCAGGAGTAGAGCTTCTCAGGAGAGAAAACATTATCAAACGAAAAGCCTGACAAATATCAAAACCTCATTATTTACTTTATGATAGTTTTATCATTTACTTGGATATTTGAGGAACATTTAATGTATCTCAATGAAATATATTTGCATTGATTTACTTATGTATTTTTAATTTGATTTTTGGGGGAATGTTTATATTGATTACACTTGAATTCAACCTCAAACTGCCTAATAGGAGAACTTAGTCATGAAATGAAGGGATCCAACTGAGAAGTAGCAAAACTGGCATTGCAGAGAAGTCTGTCTGCTTGCTAGGACTCACACATTCAAAATGTCCCAAATCATTTCAAAATAGGGGTACCACTTCAGTGGGCAACTTAACAGGGATGTAAAAGGAGCCCCAATTGGCCATTCCCTGGGCAATGGTGATGTCATGGTTCAATCCTTTCAACCCAGAAGTGGGTTCAACCCAACACAACACTATAGTAGTATTTCAAAGCATGAGGCCGCAATTATGTCCATTAGCACTGTCAAAATCTACTGTATCTCCTCCTGATCTGAGAGCTTTGTACATCCAATGCTATAAGAATTCTTTGCAGCAGCCTATCAGATGATTTGGGTGAACAAAACCATCTCTAGAAAGAAGTAAGCTACCTTAAAAAGGATTGCCTCTTTCCTAGAAGAGACATCAACTAGCCCAAGGTCTCCTGGTTTCTCTTGATGCTGGTTCTCCCTGAACCGATAGAACAAATTTTTTTTAAAAAAATAGTAATTACTATTTTAAAAAATAGTAATTATACTTATGTTATCAATGGTTAAAATGGTTTTTGATTTATTACAGATTCCTGAGATCCAAAAGGAAAGGAAAGAGTTTACATCTCTTTGTACCAATATGCTTTATCTATATTAAAAGAAAAGTAATACTTTACTTACCAGCTTCAATGCATTCAGGAGTCAAGCAATATTGTTGCTTTGCATAAAATTTGATGTGTCCTTGACTTACTGCAAAAGGAAAAGAACAAGATTGTGGTCTCTTTGGCTCTACAAATATTTTTCATGACTCTAAAGACATTAGTTGGGTGATTACAACAATGCTAGTACAGAAGGAAAAGATGCCAATCTGTTGATATAATACCTTCCTCAAAACAGAATATATTTTGTATATTATCAACCACTTGTTCACTCACCACACCAGTTTGATTCAGAAGCAACCCCTGTGAACCTTTTTATTACTAGAAAGTATGGAAATGATATAGTAGCCTCATAGAACAACTAATTGCCACCAAACTGGGAGATAGGTTAGGGTGATGCAGAAAATCTATGGCTGATGGAGTTTTGAACCTGATCTACATCCTGATCCAACCATTATATGATACTGAAGTCAGTCCAGAATTAATTTGCTAATCAACACAGCACTGAAATGTTTACTTGTAATTTGCATCCTTTTTCCATACACATAAAAAAGACAAAAAACAATTAAGACGCCAGGAAGAAATAAAAGCAGTTGTATTTAACATTATTGTTAACTGTAAGTAAAAAATTGAAATGGAAAATTTAGGTATGTTAATTGTAGTCTCATCAGTTATCATATGCATTTGAGCAGCCATTTTGTGAGATTTCCAAAATCCAAATGCCTCAAACTCAATTTTGGGGGAAATGTATACTTGCCTAAGCTCTAAAAATGCTAAAAGTGCTGTCTGTGTCAATAAAAACGTCATAGGGAAGAATAAACAGGATGAAGGGGAAGAAGAAGGGAGTAAGGAGATTAACCTTTCCAGATCAACAAATCCTTTGGGAAGACCTTAAAAGGACCTTCAAAAACCTCTTTCATCTTCAGTCAATACTTCAGATTTTTTTTAAATGTTTCCTGTTTCTATAACTTCACAGTTGCTTTCCTCATCCTGTATTCCTCCAAATATTTCAATGCTTGCTCCAATAGCTAACGGTAAAAAGATTTTATCTAGTCCTTACTCCGTATATTTGCCAGCATTCTTTATCCAGAAGGAATGACATATTGTCATGATACAAATTTTTTCTCTCTTGCTTATGTATCATGACAATTTGCTTGGACAACAGATCCTCAGCCAAAAGGTTTGTTACATTTGGAGTAATAATTTGGGAAAACTGATTTGTACTTATTCCCAAAAAGTTACTTGATGGGGAAGGAATTTTAAGTGGTTAGATCCCCTATTCAAATTTCTTTCAGTCCTACAATTCTATGATTATGTAGGAAGAATATCTACTATGACTATGACAATTTGGTGTTCTTATTGGAGCAGTACCTATGTGACCTGGAATTGGTAGGCTTGTCTTTGGTACCCCTGTCATGTCAGATCACAGTCTGGTGGCAATGAGTTTTTCAAGAGACATACCACTCCTCAGAGAAGCAGAACCTATTAGGTCTGTCCACCCTGGCAAGTAATGGATCCGGATAGATTTCAGAAAGAATTGGGGTTAGACCTACAGATCTGCTGCACAGTCCTGCTGAATTTTTAGTCACTGTTTGGAATAGGAAGATGACTGAGGCTGTGGATAGGATTGTGTCCTTGTGACCTCTCCTAACCCATATTGTAGACCTCTTTGTCCCCCATGGTATGCAGAGGAATTGAGAAGGATGAAATGAATGAAGAGACATCTAGAGTGCCACTGGCAGAAGATAAGGAACAACTGAATCAAACTTAGGTGGAGCAAATTTAGTGGTTGGGAATGGGGGGGGAGCTCTGTGTTGTCCTGATTCACTTCCTTTGTCTATGGCCACTCTCAATTGGTGTTGATAGGAAGCAAGAGGCCCAACCCTTGTCCCCTGCTTTGTCCCTTAGGGCTCAATACTCTCTCTGCTTCTGTTTAACATCTACATGAAGCTGCTAGGCAAAACCATTGTTACCATGGACTGAGATATCCTCAATATGCTGATGACACCCAGCTATATGTCTTTGTCCATGGTGAGTTAAGTGATACTTCGAGGCTGTTAAGGGCTGGATGGGGAGCAAAGGCTGAAATTGAATCTTGACAAGACCAGAGTTTGGGGTTCTGTAGTCCACAAAGAATTGCCATCTCTGGTCTTGGGTGGGATGGCACTGCCTGGACAGATTCAGTGTGTAATCTGGGACTCATGGTTCCTGCTCAAAATCAGGTTGTGTGCCAGTTATGCCCTTTCCTGGATCAACAATCCCCGCTCACAGTCACTCACACCCTAGCCACCTCCTGTCTTATATATTGCAACATGCCCTACCTGGGGCTACCCTTGAAAAGCATCCAGAAGCTCCAGTTGGTTCAAAATGCAGTGGATACCATGGTTCTGTGCAGACCCAGGTGTGCACATGAGTCATCTCTCATGTGGGACCTTCATTGGTTGCCAATTTGCTTCCCAGTGCAATTTAAGGTGCTAGTTGTCACCATTAAAGCCCTGCATAGCTTGGGACCAAGATATTTAAAGGACCATCTCTTCCCAGGGTCTTCTGGTAGCTCTCTCACTTGGAACATCATCCCCATGGATATTAGACTGGACCCCACTTTGATATTCTTTCACAAGGACCTGAAAACTTGGTTTTGCCAACAGACTTGGGCAACCCAGAAAGGGATGGAACTCATCAAGTATTTGATTGCTTGTTGTCACCAGGGGGGAGAGGGTAATAGGTTTTACTCTTTTAATATTGTTTTTTTTATTTTTGTAAGCTGCTTAGAGTCACTGAAAGTGAGTGAATAGCCATATAAATTATCTAAATAAAACTAATAAATAAATACAATTTCCTAAGTAAAATAGATGCAGTATTATTTTGCAATAGATATCTTATTTTAATAAGTACAGTCACAAGGAATTTCTGTTCTATAAATTTGATGAGATTTTTAACATTTAAGAGTTGTGACTCGCTGAAAACACAAAACATCTGGAGGTCATTTGATAGGGGAAAGCTGCCTTGCAATTTCTCTGTAGAGCTCATTTGGCAAATGGACATTGACAGTGAACCCCATTTATATATATATATCAGCAAGGGTTATGCCCAACCATTACTAAATGTTTGGGAGGAAGTCATCTTTTAGCTACTTTGCTTTCATTGGAACTGAAGAAGACAGAAAGTCTATTCCCCTCTTAATAAAAAAATTAATTATTCATTTGGGAATCTTTAGTTTTATCATTTCAAAAGCATAAATAAGAACGCACAGTCAAAATTTATAAAACATTTTGAGGCACACCTAAATTTACTTTTTTGATGTACACAATGGAGCTTAACAGAAATCAAACGGAATAAGGATCCCCAATAGATCCATTGAGATTATGCATACATTTCAAGCTTTGAAAGACATAATTTATTTTTATACAAAAGCCACATGTTAATTGTCAGTATTTAGGAGAAACAATGGTTGGTTGGTTTTTTAATTCCAAAGTAATTCTCACTCTTTTTTAACAAAAATGTGCCCTTTTTTATATAATATTGTTATCAATTTATAGCACTGGATAAAGACATTATGATTAATATTGCTATAGTTCATTATTCACAATTTATTCAAGGTTTTAAACTGTAACTTGATAAAATGCATTGGTATTTGTAGACTTTGGTTGCTTTTTAGTTAAAATGTGAGTAGCAAAAAAAGGAATAAATGAATATTCCCAATCCTGTTCAAACAAATAATAAGAGCAGTTTACCAAATCCTGAATTGCAACTGGTATAGAATCCTAGAGAAGAAAAATACATCTCAGGACCTTTCAAGCCTCCAATGCAATCTTTAACCTGGAAACAGAATCTCCAGCAGTAAAACTACAGTAATTTTTCCATTGGAATTTGGTTAGAAGAGTTACCAAAGATGAAATGGCAATACCACTGCAGACAGAATTTTGGAAAATTGTATTTATGCTAGTGCAACAGATTGAAACTTACCAAGAAAAAGGGCAATGCTAAGCACGACCGTGCTGCTCACA
This sequence comes from Vipera ursinii, assembly GCF_947247035.1. NCBI lineage: Eukaryota > Metazoa > Chordata > Lepidosauria > Squamata > Viperidae > Vipera > Vipera ursinii. Next base: position 65,625,783 of record NC_139514.1, read on the forward strand.
AACACACCGAGAGACAGTTTGAGAAGTTTGCTGGCTCCTCTCTTGTTGGGTGGCATCGACCTCCCTGTTGTCTCTCCTTCCATCAGGATAGATTTTCACAACTCCCTGGGAAAAAACCTCGGTTTTTCGTTCTTCTGCTGTTTGTTACTGTTGACTTATAAAGAAGTCCCATCCATGAATCCCTTCTTCAAATCTCTTTTATCACTGAGTATTTTAGCAGCTAACACTGCTGTCAAAACTCATTTGCAAATGTTTAACTCTTTCCAAAAGTGGGAGTGGATGGGGGGGAGAAAAGACATAAAATGCAGTATTAAATTCCTTCCTTGATCAGGACTTGGAAAGGCACACAGTAACAATTTAATTTGTAGCTCTTGTTCTTTGCAAGCAGGCCAATTTTTGTCAGCAGTGCAGGACAGAAAAAAAAATCACAGTATTGTCCCAATATATGGTTTCACCATTCAAGTTTAAAACAGTTAAAACAAACAAAAAAAGTGTTTTCCAATCAAAAACTAGATTTCTGATAAAATTTTGCAGACATTAGATTGATAAAAAAAAGAATTGTTAAGCAATTAGATTATCTGCTGAATCTCATTCATTTTCACTCTAGATGCTGCATCATTTTCCTTTACAGAATAAATTTTCTCCAACTACAAGTCCTTTTAAAGCTCCAAGGAGTTCTGGGGATGACTTACACTGTTTTTATTTTAGGAGATTTGTTTATGACATCAAGTGCCAAAGATCAGAGTCATGCTTATGTGGAAGGCAACCTTGTTATTAAAACAACCTACAGATGGGATTTTTTTAAGCAAAAAAAATGAACAAGTTATTTTTCAGTGCCTGTGGAGTCTCTAAAGGTTCTGTGCAAACATTATGCAAGAATAAAGCTGCAGTAAAGTGCTTTTATGAAGACAGGAAAGACAAAATGTATTAAATAATAATGTTGTACCCGGTTGCAGGCTGATATGCTACAATTATAGAGTTTGCACTTTCAAAAGTTAAAGCTGGGAACAATTCATTTAGGACAGATTCAAAGAAACTCAATTAAAACTCAAAAATGAAAGATAGAAGACAAGAAAGTCACTTTCTTCTATTAATTGTCATGCTTAAAATATCCATATGGTTTGTTGAAACAAAAATCTTCATCAGGGTCCAGTCCAAGCTACATTTCTAAAAGCTGGCCTGCTTGGTTTCTGCCTGGAGGAGGGAGACTTGGGGCTGTCTTTGCCTAAGATTTTTCATTATTCCTTTGGGGAAATATAATATTCTGTCCTTTTTAATATCCCCCCAAAATATTTCCTTTTCTAGGAGGGTGGGTGGGTGCTGACTTCCAACAGGTTTTAATTGACTGCAGAGCAGAAATCAATACATGAGATGAGGCTTTAATCCTTTTCCCCCCCTGCTAATCCCAGATATTCCTTACTCATACACACCTAGATGCTATTTGCTATGAGAACAGACTTGTAATTGGTAGCAACAGGCTCAGTCCAGTTGGATAATTTCTAAAGAAATCAGGAAAGCCTTCCTCATCAGATGCTCTAGTATCATTCACCAGTTAAACTAAGAGCAAGTAGATTGGATTTGATTTGTCCGCTAAAGCAACTATATAGTGAGAATTACAATCTGACAGTATTTGGAGTTGTTTTCTATGTTGTATTGTTGTTGATTCCTTGTATTTTCAGCTTCTACTAGTTATTGTAGGGCAAAGTATGGTTTGTTTTAACTGGCTTGAGTGCTTCAGAGGAAATATATGGATTTAAATTTAAAAAACCAAGTACACAAATCTTATCTATTCCAATGCTGAAGCTTGGCATTGAAAGGTGGTTGCAGAATTCAATATGAAGTCAAAGTGAAAATCTCCTTATGCCAAAATCTGGTGTTACCATCCTTTGGTCCTAGAGCTTTTAGCAACAAATTGTTGGTAAGGGAAAAAATAGGGAAGTGGAGGTTCTTTTTAAAACATTTATTGCTGTCAAGCAAATTGCTTTGCTGTGTCTCATCTGCTGAAGTTGGATTTCATATCAGCTCTGCTCTATTTTGCCTCTCTGCTATTTCTTTTTTGTATTTACTGAAAATTTACTTTTTTACATTTATTGTAAATCTGCCAGTAGCTCTTGGTAAAATTGCTTTTCTTTCACATCTTCTGAAAATTCAAGTGCCGGAGCTAAAAAGAATAAAAGTGAAAGATGATCCTTCTCTGAGAGCAAGGCACAGCCATTGTCTGCTGTTATTGGTTTGGACCAAAAAGCCATCTTTTTGCTGCCACTAGACATTATGGTACCAATATATATTGTTTCCTAAGGTGTGTGTGTGTGTGTGTGTGTGTGTGTGTGTGTGTGCATCTGTCTGCCCATCCATTGGATGTAATAAGTACACATATCACTCTCATGGCTTTATTATTGCAGCTCTCTACATAGAACCACTGGGAAGGTTCAACTGGTTTGCTTGCCAGATCAGTTCTTAAGGCACTTCAAGATACTGGTTATGATGGCACAATGTCTAATGTGGCATAAAGGTAAAGGTAAAGTTTCCCCCGCACATGCGTGCTAGTCGTTTCCGACTCTAGGGACCGGTGCTCATCTCCGTTTCAAAGCCGAAGAGCCAGCGCTTGTCTGAGGATGTCTCCGTGGTCATGTGGCCGGTATGACTAGATGCCAAAGGCGCACGGAACGCTGTTACCTTCCCACTGTAGTAGTCCCTATTTTTCTACTTGCATTTTTACGTGCTTTCGAACTGGTAGGTTGGCAGAAGATGGGACGAGTAACAGGCACTCACTCTGTTATGCGGCACTCGGGATTCGACCTGCCAAACTGCCATTCTTCTGATTGATAAGCTCAGCGTCCTAACCCACTGAGCCACCACGTCCCTAATGTGGCATAGTGGCCCAGTTATAAGTGGGACCATTTTTCTCTTGTGATACAGTATCTGTATGGTTAATACAAGTCAACATATTTTGGGCACAATGTCTTTTCAATTAAAAAATGTCATATTTTTTGGAACCCAAGAAGCACGCATTCTGTCACCTGCCCTCTGGAAAGAGGTTCTCCATGAAATCCAGTTGGCTCCCATCCTCATAGCATACTGCAGGGCTTTGTCCACCTGGTTGTTTTCCCAAGCTTTCAGTTAGGGTGGCTGAGTTTTGTTGCTGGCCAGACTCTCCATCCTGCTCATTACTTTGTTTTTGTGGGTTTTGTTTTTTGAAGTATGTTGGGTTTGTGTTATTATTATATTGTAATCCACCCAGAGTAGTTCAGAGCTGAGCGACACTTAAATTTAATAAATTTTGCTCCAATCCTGGCTCTTAGAGTTATTCTTGTAGATGTTGTTGCACCAATGAATATTCCACTTTCATTCTATTGTGTTTCCCCAAAAGTAAACCCACCCCTGAAAGTAAGCCCTAGCTGATTTTGGGGGTGCTAATATAAGCCTGTCCCCCAAAAGTAAGCCCTACTTAAGAGCCTGCATGGACGGCCTGCCTCTGTGACTAGGCAAAGCCGATGGGGGAGAGTAGATCTGACTCACAGTACCAGTATACCGGTTCCTTACCACTGCCAGGCTTGTTTTGCAGTCTCATTGCAGTGGCATTGGGCACAACGTGCAAGGCAACAAACAGCTGGTTTCAGCACAATAGAGCCATTTGCTGCTGGCCATGGCCATTTGCTGCCTCGCGCATCACGCCCAATGCTGCTGCCATGAGGCCTGGCAGATCCTCCCACTTCTGACCCACGTGCCATTATACTGGTTCCTTACTGCCACCCAGCTTTTCTGCAGCCTCATGTCAGCAGCATTGGGCAGGTGGCAAATGGCTGGTTTCAGTGCAATGCAGCCATTTGACGCCTTGTGCATTGTGCCCAGTGCTGCTGCCAGGCCTACCATACGTTAACTCTAACCCCCAGAGCCCCCCAACCCTAATGGGAGATGGAAAGCCCTGAGGAGAAAAATGGAAAAACTTGGGTGGGGAAAAAAATGGAAAAAAAAGTTCATTCAGACTTTCTAACTTCTTGAGATCTCGCGAGAAGTTAGAAAGTCTGATTGAACTTTTTTTTTTACCGGTAGTCCCACAAACATGCGACAAGGGTTGAAAAGCGAATGGAGAAACACAATACAGCTGAAAGGCAGGTTAGTAAAAAAAAAAACGCTTGGGGAAGGTGAAGGTATCTGGGGGAGGGGCGTGGCAACCTTACCCTGCACAGCTTCAGCAGGTATCTGGCAGAGGGAAGCAACTCCCACCCCACAGCAACCTTACCCTGTGCAGCTTGGGCAGGTGTCTGGCAGGCAGAGGGAAACAACTCCACACACACACCCCGCTACCTGCCTCACCACCTCACCTCATGGCGGCAGTGGCAGCAGCCAGCCAGGCAGAAGACGATCCAGTGGGAGCAGCCAGTAGAGGCCAAAAGCACCCAGCCAGCATGAGAGATGCAGCACCTGCCCTTAGCCTGGCGCCTGCAGCACTGAGTAGGTGTGCAGGCTGGCGCTCAGCAGCCCAAAGGCGGAGGCATGGGCAGTGTGGGTTTACTGATGGCTGCTGGCGAAGGACCCTGGCAGGCAGGCGGCAGGGCGGCACTCCGGATCTGGGTTGATGCGCCCCACACCAGACCTGGCAACCTTTCCACCCCCGTCCAGCATGGCCATACCGGTACCATATCTGTTTAGCCACTACGCTCTCGCTGTCACATTGCTTCTCTACCCATGCACAGGCCCCGCCCCACCCTCGCATGCTCTTGGCCTGCTGGTACCGGTACCGGCAAAAAAAGTACGCCCTCCCTGAAAATAAAACCTAGTGCTTACTTCAGAGCCCAAAAGAAAGTAAGACAGGGTCTTACTTTTGGGAAACACAGTAGCTGCCCATTAATCAGGGTCATCCGAAGCAATCCTGTCATGTGAAGTAGGAGCAAAAGTCTATTTCTATCATTACTCCTTTCTGGATATTCCATCTTCTGAACCCTCTTCCTCCCTGTTAGCAGCAGTGAATCCATTCTCTCTAGTGTTTGGCAAGCTCACTGTCAACAACAAAATTATCTCTCTGCTGACAGAACACATCCATAGGACATCCCACTGAGAACTGCTCAGAGTATCACACAAAGAATCCTGGCCAAGCTTCTCTTGAAGATCTCATGCTTTAGATAGCATGTTGGGAGATGATGGGAAGCCAAGAAATAAGGGTTAATATTAATTAATTCATTCTTCATTCCAGGCACTGTCCAAAGTGGATAGTTTTTGTTCCTAATTGTAAGGCAGTTCTGCTGTAAGTCCTAAACACAAATACTTCTAAGTCCTAAGCAAAAAAGGCCTCAAAAATACTAAATACTGTCTGAAGATTTGTTTAGGCAGTCTACTTAATGACTGAGACTTATTCCCTCAATGACAGAGACTGAGAGATGCTATATTCACAATAATATTTCCAGTATTATCACAGAGAAGCCTAATAGTCTATCAGTTTTTCTGTTCTGGTCCATTATGTCCATAGCTCACTTTCCAGATGAAAGACTAGTTTTTAATATAAAATGAATGTGCTGAACTTGCTGTTGGGATTAGCAATTCTTTATAGCTTCTTAAGTGTTCTTAGATTATGCAAGAAACTTTCTTAAAGTCAAGAAAGGATTTAACTCAACACTTTCTGTTAAGAACAATACAAATATTCATATATTGTCAGTTTTGGGCAGCACAATTTTTCTCAAACCAGCTTGTGTAATTCAGAAATGAAACATAATATACCACTGGGAACATATGTATAAATGGAATATTCAAAGTCCTTGTATCAATTTTTTTAGTAACAGTGCAAAATACTAAAAACCAACCCATTTGCTTCTCATGTAACAAAGACTGTCTAATATTCTATCAATTAGCTATCCATATGTAAGTTCTGTATTGTGGTTGAATATGCTGGATAATTAGTGAAGATATTTATTTCAGTCTATAGTCCACTTATTCAAATCCAAGCTGGTCTAGGATAAATGGCTTATGAAATTAAACAGTAAAGCAATTAGTTCCCAGAGTGGTTGCTCTTTAAATAAAAGACAAAAATGTATTGCTAATAAATTACAGAATGCATTTTATTGCATAAAATATAAAATAGCATGTTTATTTCTGCTTGCTGAAAAACTCTTTTGTTTGACACACAGCTTGATAGAATGTCAACTAGCAGGACATAATAAGCTGTTGATCTGTTAATGGAAAAATCTGATGTCTGAACTACAGGCTCAATAGTTAGAGAAAGCTGTACTGCTGGCTAATTCACTGTTCACTCCAGGAGCTTGATTCTGAATGGCTCAAAGTTGACTCAGCCTTTCAACATTTCGAGGCCAGTAAAATGAGGGCCCAGATTGTTGGGGGCCAAGATGCTGACTCTGCAAATCAGGCATGTCAAAAAGGATGCATCATACTAAAACCGCACCCACCCCATTGCCAGTAATGGGGAAAAAGTCGTGATATGTCACGCGACGTTATGTGACGTCGCGAGTTTGACATGCTGTAGTATAAATCATTTAGAGAGGGCTGTAAAGCACTGTGAAGCAGTATATAAGTCTAAGTGCTATTGCTAAGAGCTATTGCTATTGAACTATTTCCTTCTTTAAGAATTTATTCTCATAGCATCAATAAATCACAAATGTTAATTTCAATTTAATGTGAAAAATCATTAAAAGGGAAATTAATGTCACTTCTGGGCACTCCAAATCACAGTGCCTAACTCAAGTCCAATTTACCATGATGATATTTACTTTTTTATATAACAAAAAGGACACTGTAGTCTTCTGCTAAGTGGAGCTTGGCATTTTTTTCTTTCCACAACACATTTCAAAGGAGAAAACAGATATTGATCTTTGAGACAATCTGCAAAATACAGAATATCAAGTTGAAATAGAAGAAAAGCTATCTATAGTAGGATCTGACTAGAGAATTTTCTGCAACCTTTGCCACCGACCAAACAGTGGTGGTGATTGCTATATGAAGGCTCTTGTCCGACCTGAAAATATACACTCATTTATATTTTAAAGCTTTGGTTTTTTGTATGACATGTCTCTATGGCAAAGACTTGAGTGTGTAAAGATGGAGGTAATTAACTCTTACATGACCAAGAGCCATGTCCCACTAATGGGGATGTTTATTACGTTTATACCTAATGTTTTATGACTGAATCTGGAGCCTGCAAGCAAAGCAGCTTTTCACAGCACATATTTATGACAGAATGGCAAGTTTAGTAGAGCACAAGACTATTGAAATAAAAGCAAACTATATCCACAAAAACGTATTTGATCATGGTCTCTAATGGTATCTTTTGTAGACAATATATACATAATAAATCATACTGTGGCCTGCTAGATTTGTAACTGATTAAACAATCATATCTGAAATTATATGCAGATGTCTCTAAATCATTAGGAAACTATTGGGAATTATGGAAGTCACTTTGGACAATATTTTAAATCTGTTGCTATTCAATAGTTTTCATAAATAAACTTTATGCATTATAAACAAAATGATGAAATTGAAGGGATGTTTATCAAAATTTACCATGCTACAGAATTAGCTAACATCCAAGTAGACAAAAGCCACAATTCCATGACCTTTGCAATGTCACCAAAATTAAAAGCAGCATACAACCCAAATCACAACAGTGAAAGACAGAAAAATAAGACCATCAACAGTTACATATGTTACTGAAAAGCTCAAAAACGTGACTTCTTTTTTATAATTCCCCAAAAGCTGCAATCAGGCTGATCTCACTGGACAACCCAAGGTTTTGCTTCCTGAACCCTTTTCAGTGTACCTTACAGATTTTTGGTTGCTAATCACTAAAATAACTTGTAATTTAACCTATCACATATCGTTTTATAATAATCTTGTTTTTACACAATGGCAATGTATGCTCTTTGATTTGTTTTGTGAGCCAGGCAGTCTAAAAATCTATTAAATAAATAAAAACAGTGAGTCCCTCCCAAACAATATAACAGGCTGAGCCAATTCTGGTCAGAAAAGGTGATCCTTGTGGTACCTTGATGCCAAATCATGAAGAGCTTTACAAGTTAGCACAGCAGTTTAAATTGTGTTCACAATGGAATCAGCAATTAGTGCAGATCTATTTTTTAAAGCATGTTGCATCTGGGAAAACAAACCTCCTCAACACGCAAATCTAACTCTAGGTTATAGCACAAAACTGTTTAGAGATGCTAGGTAATAAGAGTTTAGAATTGTGTATAATGCTATATAGGTAAGGTAAAGGTTCCCCCGCACATGTGTGCTAGTCGTTTCCGACTCTAGGGGCCGGTGCTCATCTCCGTTTCAAAGTCGAAGAGCCAGCGCTTGTCCGAAGATGTCTCTGTGGTCATGTGGCCGGCATGACTAGATGCCAAAGGCGCATGGAACGCTGTTACCTTCCCACCGGAGTGGTCCCTATTTTTCTACTTGCATTTTTACGTGCTTTCGAACTGCTAGGTTGGCAGAAGCTGGGAGGAGTAACAGACGCTCACTCTGCTACGTGGCACTGGGGATTCGACCCACCAAACTGCCAACCTTCTGATCGACAAGCTCAGCGTCCTAACCCACTGAGCCACCGCGTCCCTTTTAATGCTATATAGAAATGGACAAAACATTCCCATTCTTCTAAAATATTTTCCTTCTGTACTATAAGACTTGATATTGGAACTGGCTGTTAGTCTCCAACTTTCATTGCTTTGTTGCTCAGTATTTTGAGCCATGCTGAAAAAAGGAAATGGTGCCTTTTCCACCTTCTTCCTGAAAACATATAGTGAATTTGATTATTTTGCTTTTAAAGTAAAACTATATAAGTACATCTTATCTATCTGTTGTCCAATAATAAGTGCTAGGTATCTGACATGCAGCCCCAATATGTATGTAACTACTAAGAAACATTACATCTAAAAGAAATTAACATTGACATCTAAAAGAAATCTAATAATCTCAGTCCAAACCTGGCATTTAATGGCACATACAAATGTTGTAGTATATTGCCATATAGCCACATTTGGCCCTTAAGCTATTTATTTAACAGATGGCAGCTCTTAAGCTATTTTATTTTATTTATTTTTATTTACGTTATAAATAAATCCTGAGATAAATCATGAATCCAATCTATGTACTCTAACTTCTGCTTTTCCAATAGATGCCTTTCTGCCAATTATGATCATATGAACCTTCTGGATCTCTTTATTGTTATGTATTGGGATCCACTTCAATATATGAAACTATTTTATTTTGCTAATAGTCATGTTTCATCATCAAACTCTGCTATATATATTCTCATTCCAGTGCAAATGCTGAAAAGGAGTAAATTGTATTTCTCAGAACACATAAATGTGGTGTATACCATTAATAATAGTATTACCACATTATTTAAATGTGTAGAAATTATATTCCTTTCCTAACGTTTTTTTTTCTGCAATATGTATAAATAAATATGACAAATTTGAAAAAAAATGCCAATGTAAAAATTGGTTGCTATACAAATAGAACACTGCAGTAAATCATGTCATAGTTTACAAACCACAATGGATGATTAAATAATCCAAACTCAAATTATATGATGGTTTAGCACCATACATGAACTCAGCTATTATACAGTACCTGTACTCATAGTCCTTAAAAAATTTCAAGGATACATTACTGGAAATGTTAAATTTTTCAGTGTGTTCTCGTAACTAATCTTTAAATCTGTCTATGTAGATTCTGTCATTCAGGTCATGGTTGTCCTTATTTTTCCTTGAAGACATTTTGTTTCTCATCCAAGACACTTCTTCAGTTCTGACTGAAAAAGTGAGAACAGAAGAAGCTTCTTGAATGAGAAGCAGGATGTCCTCAAGGAAAAACAAAGTCCATTTGCCTTTTGAAAAAAGCAGCTTTGGGATAATCTGTAAATCCTACATTGCATCTGTATGCTTGATTTTCCTCTTGCGTGCATATAAGCACCTTTAAGTTTGAAATATTAGTCTTTATATTCTTATATTATAATTTTATTATAATATTTATTATAAAGTACTTTCCTATTTTCATTTGCCTAGCACAGTGGTGGCGAACCTTTTTGAGATCAAGTGCCCAAACTGCAACCCAAACCCCACTTATTTATTGTCGGGTGCTGGATGGGCGTGGCCCACTGGGTGGGTATGGCCAGCTCAACATCACTTGCATCGGGGGCACTTGTTCAGAGCTGGGCAGGACTGGGGAGGATCTGAGGGTCTCCGGTAGAGGGGGGATGGGACCGGGGCGAGCACCGGGTCATGGTCCACTGGAGGAGCCTCACTGATATTAAAGGGGGTGGGGGTAGACATGATATTAAAGGGGGTGGGAGAAGAGATATTAAAGGGGGTGGGGAAGACATATTAAAGGGGGTGGGGAAGACATATTAAAGGGGGTGGAGGAAGACATGATATTAAAGGGGTGGGGAAGACATATTAAAGGGGTGGAGGAAGACATGATATTAAAGGTGGAGGAAGACATTAAAAGGGGTGGGGAAGTGTGTGTGTGAGAGAGAGACAGAGAGAGAGAGATTCCCCTTTTTGTAAGTTTGCTTACTTTGTAATGCTTTCCTTTCCTCACACTTTTGCTTCCCTGCTGGCTCAATCTCTCTTTCTCTCTGCTGCATCTGCCACCCAGATCTACGGGTGCAGAGCAATTTCGCTCACACACCCCCATGGCCGATATCAGCAGAAGTGTTTTTGAAGCCTCTGGAACTCGCATCCATGGCAATGAGATTTTACAATGCTCCAGCAGCCCGATCTGGGCATCGGAGGCCTGTAAAATGCTTCTGCTGCCCAAATCGGCTGTGGGGGGGGGGAGCAAAATTGCTCTGCAGCCCTAGATCTGGGAAGCAGAAGCATTTTGCAGGCCTCCGACGCCCGGATCAGGCTGCTGGAGCATTGTAAAATTTTCCCACGGCCATGGGTGCAAGCTCCAGAGGCTTCAAAAATGCTTCTGCTGCCCAAATCTAGGGCTGCAGAGTGATTTCACTCCCCTCCCACAGCCAATTTGGAGGGAGGCGAGCAGCCGCTACCCACCAGAAATCGGCCCTCTGCCATGACACGGCAGGCAGCCATTCTCCGGAGGGAGGCGAGCAGCTGCTGCATGCCAGGTGTGTCACGGAAGAGAGCCGGTTTCGGGTGCACAGTGGCCACTCACCTCCCTCCACAGAACGGCTGCCTGGCGTGTCACCAAAGAGGGCCAGTTTCATGCGCATAGCGGCCACTCGCCTCCCTCCAGAGTAGAACTGCTGCCTGGCGCATCACCGAAGAGGGCCGGTTTCGGGCACACAACAGCCGCTCGCCTTCCCCCGGAGAACAGCTGCCTGGCGCATCGCCGAAGAGGGCTGGTTTCAGGCACACAGCGGCTGCTCGCCTCCCTCCAGAGAATGGCTGCTTGGTGCGTCGCTGAAGAGGGCTGGTTTCGAGCGCACAGCAGCCGCTTGCCTCCCTCCAGAGAACAGCTGCCTGGCGCATCGCCGAAGAGGGTCGATTTCGGGCGCACAGCGGATGCTCGCCTCCCTCTGGAGAACGGCTGCCAGGCCACCGTTCCCTCATGTATGGATTGTCCTGCCGCTTCCACCTTTTCCACCCCCATGGATCACCCTGCCACCACTTGGAAATGGTCTGTGCCCCACGGATCTCGGGCTGCACAGCAAGTTTGTGCCTCCCCCGGCCGATCCAGGCAGCAGAGGCCTTTTTGAAGCCTCTGGAGTTTGCATCCATGGCTGCGGGGCCATTTTGTGGCACCTCAGTGGCCTGAATCGGCAGTGGGGAGGGCGCAAAATCGTTGTGCAGAGGTCTTTTGCAGACCTCTGGAGCCCGTATCAGGCCACTGGCACACCACACAATTGCTCTGCGGCCATGGATGTGAGCTCCAGAGGCTTTGAAAAGGCCTCTGCCATCCTGATCGGCCATCGGGGGGGGCGAAATCGCTCCAGAGGCTTACCTGGACTCATGCTGCAGCTGCCTCCACCATCCAGCCTGGATCCACCCACCTCTTGCAGCTGCTCCCTGACTCTCAGTGCAGAGAAAGAGAGCAAGAGCGTGGAGAGGGGGCGGGGCAGCCTGGCTCCACCTTCCTCTTGGGTGATGGAGCACGTGCCCACAGGGATGGCTCTGTGTGCCACCTCTGGCACGCATGCCATAGGTTCGACATCCCTGACCTAGGCACAAATACATTGAATCCAAATAGACTGACTTCCAGAGAGAGATATATTGTGTTACATTATCATTGTGTTCTAGAGCAAGGTTTTACAACCTTTTCACCCATTGTACCACTTTTAGGATATGGCAATATTCGAGTACCACCAGTCGCCTAGCAAGATGTCATAAACTTGATGACCAAAAAAAAAAGGAAAAAAGTGATAAAGTACAGGTAGTCCTTGACTTACAATAGTTCACTTAGTGACTGTTCAGTTACAACAGCACTGAAAAAAGTGACTTATGACCATTTTTCACACTTATGACCATTGCAGCATCCCCAGGGTCATGTGATTTACATTCGGATGCTTGGCAATGATCCATATTCATGATGGTCATAGTATCCCAGGGTCATGTGATCCTCTTTTGTAACCTTTTGACAAGCAAAGTCAGTGGGGAAGCCAGAGTCACTTAACAACTTTTTTGCTAATTTAACAACTGCAGTGATTTACTTAACGAATTTGGCAAGAAGTCATAAAATGAAGCAAAGCTCATTTAACAAATTTCTCACCCCTCATTCTTTTATATCTTCTTTCCCCTTCTTTTATATCCTTCTTCCCCCCTTTATATCCTCTTTTCTCTCCATTCTTTTATATCCTCTTCTCTGCCCTCCTTCTTTTATATAGTCTCTTCTCTCCCTTTTATATCCTCTCCTCTTTCTCCCCTTTTATATCCTCTCTTCTCTCCCCCCTTTTTCTCTTTGGTGCATCTCCAGATGACTACTCTCCTCAAGGTTGCGCTTCTCCATCTCTCTTTTGCCATCCCCTTCTCTTTCCCCCATTGTCTTTTTTTTCCTCTCCCTTTCCCACCAAAACCTGCCTTTTATAGCCTCTCCTCTTTCTCCCCCCTCCTCTTTTTCTCTTCCAGGTGCACTTGAAGCACCGATCAGTTGTAGCTGCATGCACTGATCCTGGGCTCTCAGCAGAACCTAGGCAACACCTCACGCAGCTCCAGGTGAACCTCTGCCCAAAGACTGTGCGCAGTTGCCTGCCATCCTTGAGGCCGCCGTTGATCAACTGGAGCTGCGTGCGCCTCTCCCTGTACTAGAGTGTCAAGTTAGAGCCCTGCTGGTTAGTCACCTATCAATCCGGCTTGGTGCTTTTTTTTTTTTTGATACTACCTTAAGTCCTTGATTAAATCAAATCAAAAGTGGACAGGTTTGTTAAGCAGCAAGTGGCATCTGTGGCCAAGAAGGCCTTTGCAATTATACTCGTATCTAGCCCTGAAGGCCTTTAAGATAGCCACATGCTTTGGTCATCTTGCAATTAAACTACTGCAATATATTTCACATAGGACTACTCTTGAAGACCACTTAGATGTTATACTGGTCCAAAGTGTGGTGGAATGAGCAGTGATGAGCAACCCATGGCATGCCTATATTAACCTCTGCTCTGTGAGCTGCACTGGTTATCAGTAAACTGCTAGGTGCAATTCAAGGAGCTAAAAAGCCTTTTGTGGCATAGGGCCTGTTAAGGGAAGGGCCACTGATCTCCTTTATGGTCCTGCATAGTCTAAGGTGCCCAGATTTATATAGATTGGAGTGGTTTATAAAGTTAATAAATAAAGTAGGAGAGATTCCCTCATATCTTAATGGAAATGGGAAGAACAAAAATCACTGAGTGAAAACAGTCATCTATATATTGCTAAAGCTCTTGTATCTGTAACCTTTAACTGGGCACAACAGTGCATTGTAGGGAACAATTTTTGAAACAAGGTACCTCAAATAGGCTAATTTATAGTATGTATCCAAAATCCAAGATCATGACTTCCATAGAATTGAAATTTGGAATTCTATAAAACATTTTAAGACATTAAAATTATCATAAATCATTTTGGCATGAAACAAAATGTGATAAAACATTTTCTGTGGACAACTACTTATGTTTGACTTTGACATACAGTTCAACAAGGGCTACTTTCTAGGTAGATACATATCTGAATATCTCCTTGAAATTTAAAAAAAACGTTTGTGGTGAAGGCAATATATTGGAAGCTCTGTCATTGTTGAAGGCATTGAGGAATCTGGTAAGGAAATATCTCTGAAACAATTATCTAGTTGGTCATGGATTGTCTAGTATAAATCTAAAACTAAGCCCAAAGGCTAAACTTGGAAATAGGAAGTTGACAGTGATAGTAAATTTTTTGAAATGAGCTAGTGTTCTGCTTGTTTTTCTGTTTCTATTTGTGGGGAGCTGCATATGTTTATGTAGGAGAACATTTGAAAATGTATGCAGTTTTTTAAAGCTTCTCTTATCACTTCCTTCTACCTCATTAACAGACCAAGCATAGGGAAATAGTACACCCTGCTGGGGTTAATCAGTAGGAACTACAGCAATACTCTACATGTGTTTTAAGTTTGTATTGTACTCCATGTTTTCTAGAACTTTCATTCCGCTGCATGGGAATTTTAGTTACAACTTATTTGGAAGGTGCCAGGTTGCTCTCTAAGCAATATTTTTCTAATAATGTTTGTGGCAATCCAACATGCTTCCATATGGTAAAGAAATACTGTACTGTATGCCTGCTACCTTTCTGCATAGTTATATAATATGGGATGTGATCTAAAATAAGCCTGTAAGGTATATCTGAATCAAAATCTAGATCATTCTACTGTAATTTATGCATGCTTATATTTAGTGACACCAAAAAAAAATCAACAAAGGCTGTTAGAAAAGCGAATTAGAGGCTAGAGAGATTTATTTATTAAATTATTTGGATGATAGTAGATCAGATCAGAAAGGCTCTTAACTGAATTAGAAATAGGAAATTAATTTACAAGAATAAGCCATACATAAATCCTTCACTTTAGTCAGTGTATTCTATAGAAATTGTACTTCAATTTTGTCAACTAAGACAATTTAGGTGGTAAGGAAATAGGGGAACTCAGGTACAAAACAGGCTATGTAGAAAGTAAACACAGGGTCAGTCAAAATGGACTCAAATGTCTATAAACCAATGCACAGAATATGAGTAATAAACAGGGTGAACTAGAAATTCAGGTAAATGAGGGCAGATATGATATTGTTGCCATTATGGAAACTTGGCGGAATGAAACCGACAAATGTAATATACAGCTATAGGGATTGAAATTATTTTTAAAAACAGACCAAAAAAAAGAGGAGGTGAAGTTGCACTATATACAAGAAATAACTACATTTCTACAGAAATAGAGCACAACAATGATGAAAACTGTCTTGAATGCATTTGGATCAATATAAAAGGGGGAAAAATTACATTGCTATAGGTGTATACTACGGGTCGGCAACCCACAGCTCTGGAGCCACATGCAGCTCTTTCAGCCGTCTCCTACGGCTCCCAGTCCTCCTTCACCATTTGCAATCCCACAAAAGAAAAGTGGGAGTTCAATCAATCAATTCCAATTTCTCACAAGTAAAAAAGATCTTGCGAAGTTGGAATTGATTGATTGAACTTTTGTTTGTGGGACTGCCCACAAACTTTTCTTCTTGGGACTGCACGTGGCGGCAGTGAAGGAAGAGACGGAGGACTGCTGGAAAGAAGGTCCATGGGTCAGATGGGGCATGAGGGGGGGTTTCTGCCAAGCATCATATGGAGCTGGCTGGGGAAACAGGCTGGGTTGGGGGAGCTGCCAATGCCACTGCCATGATCCCCCCTCCCCAGCCACCATACCACCATCACCAATATTCTCACCTGACCTCACTCTCTTCTTCTCGTCTTCCACACTCTCCTGCGTAGTTGGATGAGGCTTCTCAGAGGGGGCTACCACACCCGAGTATCTGATTGAAGGAATGGTCCGGGGTGGACGGAACTGAGCCCAGAGCACCTTTTACCTTGCACCAGCCTTATTGAGTGGGAAAGCACCTCTGCCTCTGCTTCTGGCTGCTTTCCTTGCACTCCAGGGCATGAATGAGGAGGGCGCTTCGTGCATAAAAGGCACTCTGTGGGGCAAGAGCACATGGTGGCTATAAAGAGCTGACCTTTCCTTCAGGCCCCAATAAGAGTCTCACTGGAGGCATTTATTAAAACTTCTGGAGCACAGCCTGGCTGGCGCATCTTTCCCAGTCCACAGTTTGGTCTGAGCACCTTTTCTGATTTGGATTGGTCAGTTCCCGCCGGCTGAAGCGACCCATGCTGAAACCAGCTGAGAGCTGGAATGGCTTTCTGCAGCCAACGGTGCTAAGCGGCTTCGAGGCTGGAGAGGAAGGTATAAAGCAACCTCGGCTGAAGCTCTTCCAGCTGCGGAGCTTCAGGTGGTTCCTGAGGAAATGCTCTTCTCATTCAAACTGGCTGCTAGCGGCTTGGGTGGCTCTGCTCCATCCAAGTTGAAAAAAAGCAGAGGCCAGCAGAAAACAGGCCTGAAGGAAAGGTCAGCTCTTTATAGCCGTCATGTGCTCTCGCCCCACGGAGTGCCTTTTATGCACAAGGTGCTCACCTCATTCACGCCCTGGAGCGTGAGGCAGTCAGAAGCAGCAGCGGAGGCGCCTTCCCACTCGATAAGACTGATGCAAGGTAAAAGGCACTCGGGGCTCAATTCTGGCCACCCCCTTCCCACCCGGACCACTCCTTCAATCAGTTACTTGGGTGCAGTAGCCCCCTCCTCTTCAAGAAGCCTCATCCAACTCTACACGGGAGATTCTGGTGAAACAGGGGCACAATGAGGAGCACGAGGGAGAAGCGAATGGACTATGGCAGGCTTGGCGGGGGCTATTCATTTGGCAGTGTCATTTGGCAGAGAAAGAGAGTATGTGAACTGCAGCAGAGTCTAGTCTCTTCACAACCCAAATGGTGAAGCATCAATTTGGTTTCCAGACGTCTTTTCAGAGCCCTGGGAAAAGCATGTAAAGCGAACTGTTGTGGTCCTTTTACTTTTCTTGTTTCCTAGGAACTGTCAGTTATTGAGACAGGCAAGTGGCAGCCACCCCCTTTTAAAAGACAAAAAGACCCTTTTAAAAGACAAAAAGGATTGGAATTTGTTAGATTTTCCCAGTAAGTGGTTTGCTGGGAGGGGGAGGGAGAGTTCATCGATTTCATAAATGCAACACACTATAATTTTTTATACATAGTATAAAGGTAAAAAAAAAATGCAGGGTTATCTTCATTTTAGATATCAAAAGGGTTTTGTGGCTCCCAGTGTTTTCTTTTCTGTGGGAAACGGGTCCAAATGGCTGAGTGTTTAAGGTTGCCGACCCCTGGTGTATACTATAGGCCAGGGCTTTTCAGCCTTTTTCACAGATTGTACCACTTTTGTTGTTGTTAGTTGCGAAGTCGTGTCTGACCCATTGCAACCCCATGGACAATATTCCTCCAGGCCTTCCTGTCCTCTTACCATCTTCTGGAGTCCATTTAAGCTCACGCCTACTGCTTCATGACTCCATCCAGCCACCTCATTCTCTGTCGTCCCCTTCTTCTCTTGCACTCAATCTTTCTCAGCATTAGGCTCTTTTCCAGTGAGTCCTTCCTTCTCATTAGGTGGCCAAAGTATTTGAGTTTCAACTTCAGGATCTGGCCTTCTAAAGGACCTTCTAAAGAGTACCACTTTTAGGACATGGCAATATTTGAGTATCACCAGTGCTTAGCAAGGTGTCAAAAACTTGATGACTAAAAAAAGGGAGGTGAGGGAATTTTGGGTTGTACTGATTAGATGGATTTGTTGTTATAGAAATGGCTAGTTTATACTATTATGGAAAAGTAAAATGTTGAAGTTTGATGTTAATGCTTCATTTTATTGCAACAGAGGAAGTTGGAAGTCAATGCCTTTTCTTCCCCTTCTCCCCCTCACTTTTCTTTCCCTTTTTCCTCCCCACTGTGTCCTACTATTTGCTTTGTATTTTTGTATTTTATTCTATAATCTAATAAAATGTTACAAACTGTAAAAAAAGGAAGAAAAAAGTACTGGTTTTATTCCTTGTATATCCTTTCCTCTCTCCCCCTTCTCCTTTTATATCCACTCTTCTCTCCCTCCTCCTCCTTCCTTTATATCCTCTCTTCTCTCCCCTTCCTCCTCCTTTCATATCCTCTCCTCTCTCCTTCCTCTTCTTCTCTCCCAGTGTACTGGAAGCGCTGATCAGCTGGAGCTGTGTGCCCCGATCCTGGGCTCTCAGTAGAGCCCTGGCAATACTGCTGCTCCGGCTGAATCTCTGTCCGACGCCTGCGTGTGGCTGCTGGCCACCACCACCACCCGAGGCCGGAAGTGCTGATCAGCTGTAGCTGCACGTGCAGATCCTGGGCTCTCAACAGAGCTCCAGCAACAGTACAGCTCCAGCTGACTCTCCCCCAGGCCTCTTTGGCACTGCCGTCACTTCAGCTCATCCACTTTTACACTTTTTTTTAGTGCTTTTCAATCTGTGGTACACGTACCACCTGCCAGGTGCTAAAGGGCCACCAGTGGTACGCGTACCACGAGTTGAAATGTCCTGTCCATAGCATGTGAACAATGTAATTCCTATTAAAGACTGGAAACAGACGATGCCAGATATGTACATAATGATATTCTGCATAATGGTTACCAACTTACATTCTTTGAGGTCATAATAAATATTGCTGGACAATCAAAAATGGAAAAACGTATTCTTAATTTAATCAAAATACATTCTGAAAACTTTAACATACTTAAATACAAAGATTCAATAAAACTGACAAATACTAGAATAATTTATTTAGAAAGTGAAATGTTTATTTTAACTATTGCACTCTAGAGGCCAAAGTGAATTTAACAATTGTAGGCAGTGCAGTAATTGTGGCATATCTATTTGAACTAGTGTAGTGCAATTGATCAGTGGTTTCTTTAAGGAAAGTCATGTTAGTTTTCAAACTTTATTCCCCTTAACAAAATTAAATTCAACTACGGTGATGGAAGCAGCATTACTAAGAATTGAGAAGTCAGGGCAGCCATGTTTGATTCTGGTGGGCCTATATGAAGAGGCCATCTCAATGATACGCCAGTTAAATGCATAAGTAAAATTTTGAAAAGCATTCATCTGTCAAAGGTAACTTTTCTAAATCTTATCGTCACAAATGGGAAAACAACTACAAGGCAACTACAGAGATAGTTTATTTAAAACAAGGTTTTAACATTTCAATTTATCCTCAATCTATTCAACCAATAGAAAACATTGTTTGGTAAACAGCTATGTATTATGGGAGGCCTCCAGACTAGATAAGACTTTCACAAAACATTCTTTGAAGTAACAATATACGGTATTATTTCTCCCAACATTACCATTACATTCTATTCCAATATAACAAGAATAAAAATTAGGGAAAGAAGGGAATACTTTAAAATGAGAAGCCATGCTGATTTCAGTTTTGAAATAAAATCCGGAAACATTATCTTATGTGTGAGTGAAACTGCTGGAAACATTCCACAACCTAGGTATAAATGAATCAAAATTGTTTCCTCTGTTTTTAGGAAAGTGGAAGAAACTAGTTCCATGTATTTTATAAAGGTAGCTCTAGGTTCATTATAAGTCTTGTATGACTTCTGCCTAGAGTAGCCCCCCGGCAAGATAAGTGGCAAATACATTTAACCAAAAAAAATTCAAATTAAGACATGACGGTATTTCAAAAAATATTGTAATTAAATATAAATATATGCATCGTACAATTCAATGCAAACCTAGATATTTAAAATGTTCTGCTTGCTCTCTATAGATCTCTCAGCTGCAATCTTTTATCACTAATTTTAAAAAAAGAAATAAAGAATGCCACCTGATCTTCAGAAAAATGATTTTGTATAAACCTATGTTTTAAAACCACTACCGTGTTTTCCTGAAAGTAAGAGCCTGTCTTATATTATTTCTGCCTCCAAAAGAGGCATTAGGTCTTAATTTTGAGGGTGTCTTATATTTTTCGTGACACCTGCCTCGCCTCTGCGGCACCAACAGCCCCATCCAGCAGCCCATGTGGCTGCCGGCCCACTTCTGCTGTGGCCACTCGCGGCAGGCTGTGTGGCACATTGCACTGGTGCCACAAGGCGAGGCAGGTGGGGGAGGGGTGCAGCTGCCCCATGCGCCTTGCACCCGCTTTCCCCCCACCAAGCCATTCCTTGATCGGCGACTTTCACTCCCCTCCTGAGCGAAATTTTTTTTTTCACAAGAAGTTGGAAGGTCTGACTGAATTTTAGTCCCACAAACTCAGTTTCCCTGCAGCAGAAGAGAGCTGGAAAGCAGGTTAGTAAAGAAATGCTTTCAGGAAGAGGGACGAGCTGCGCTTCGAGTTGCGCTGAGTGAAGAGGCAGGAAAAAGGGCTACAGTTTCTAGAAGGGAGACGCAGGACAATGCAGGCAGCAAGCAAGTGCTGTTCTTTGCTCTGCATCCCTGCGCAGAGCTACTGCCTTCTCCGCGAGACAGGAAACAAAGGGCTGGCAGAGGCAGGTGGCTGGGAGAGTTGGCGGAAGACAAAGAGGCAGAAGCTGTGCCCGGGCATGTGATCTGTGGGACGAAGTTAAAGAAAGCCCCTCCAGCGGCAGTAGAGCCATTTGCCACCACTCCCCCCTGGCTCTGAAATGGCGGAGGGGGACCAGGCCTACCCCCGCCCATCCCATCTGCCATAGCATTCCTTCCAGCTCGGGAAGGGAGTGAAAGGTCGCCGAACAAAGAATGGCCTGGCAGGGGCGACCCTGAAGTACCGGTAAGCGGGTGTGGGGCACGTGGGGCAGCTCCACCCCCTCCCCCACTTGCCTCACCTTGTTGTGGCAGCAGTGATGCAATGTGCCGTGTGGCCTCCTGCCACATTGCAACAGCGAGGTGGGACGGAGTGGGCAGGGTCCTAACTAGGGCTTATGCTTGGGGTAAGGCTTATATTAGCCCCCCCCAAAAAAAATTAGGGTAGGTCTTCGTTTGAGGATGGGCTTATTTTTGGGGAAACACAGTATTAAATGTTGACTCATGCTTTCCATTCGTATTTTCCTACAAATTTCTAGGTAAATTTACATAAAAGATAGCTTTTCACTCATCAAAACAATTAATTGAAAGTTTGCTCTTTGTCATAGTTTATTAAGTGGCTTTATTCAACACATAATTCAGAAATTGTAATATAGCTTTCTTTATATTGTCTAGTTTGTTGGTATATGAGAATTCAAGATGGTAAATTCCAGTGTTAATAAAATTCAATACCTATCAGGATTATCATGAATTATAATAGACTATCTTCTCTTAACTACCTGAAGAAATTATGTCTGAATTTCTCCAGGTAGTGTGTTGGCCTTTCACAGAAATGGAGGGAAGTGTGTGTTCACACTGTATTTTGGAAGGCACTCTATAAACAGTTTTCTTTAATTAACAAGAAAATAATTTTATTGAATTATTTTTAAGACTGAAAAAAAAGAATGGTACATTTGAATTCACTCTTGCTCTCTTATTGCATCAACATTACAATAAGAAATTATTTCTCAACTATTTTAAGGATCTGCTTATAGCAAACACAATGAGCAAACAAAAAAAAACAGAACACACAAAGAGTTTACAAAAATATAATTTCACACCATGTGCAGAAGCATACGGGGAGACATTGATCCAATAATCTAATAAGTTTCCACATGCATATTCAAATAGCATATGTGCTAATTGATGGCTTAAGGTCAGTAAAATTTATCCCATCCATATGGCTGGGCTCAACTGGCACAAAATATAAATATAGAATTCATAAATGTCTCAGTTCAACATGGTACACCAGAAATCTCTTAGGTCCAGATCACACTGAATGAAATGAGACATGCCTTGTGCTATACAAACTAATCTCCCATTTACCATAGATAAAACTGGTAAAGGGTGTGTTTCCAGCATATTGTCTATTTTTAATGTACATTTCTCACTCTAGGAATATTAATATTAAAGCTAAAAGGGTATGTAATCACTAAGAACTCTTACATATATTTCAACTTTTCATATTTAATTTGGAAAAATAGTCCACTCCATAGCTTTAACAGTTGTTTGATCTACTATTCTACTCTACTTACAATAAATACACAGACTGATTTTGATTGACATTTCACTACATACTAGTTAATTCAGTAACGCTATATTCATTTATTTATTCAATCAATCACATTGATAAGGTCACCCATCTCACAACAAGTGACTCTGGGTGGCATACAATAATAGTTACTAATAATGGTACATCACTATACCATTACTAAGTAGCTTGTAAATCTCTTTGTAGATGGGAAGATAACAATTTATATCTTTCTATATTGAAAAAACAGTAGATGACGAAAGAAACTAAATAGTTCATAGCTAGGATCAAGTACTTTCATGGTAATTCTTATGCAGCGAAATCATAGGTTTTAACACTACCATGATGGTAAATTATGATGGTGCTTTTGTGTCACTTTTTCATGCTGAACTTTTTTACATATTGTAAAACATCCCAGTGAGTTAGAAGGTATTATTAAAAAAATAACATCTCTTAATTTCTTTCAGGGAAGCACAGTAATCATTTGACAACAATGCACAAGTCACACCATGACTATTAAACTGATGAATGTTGAAGAAAAAACATCTACAGAATCACACTAAATGCTAATATTGACTTTTAAAACTGGTGTTCAAAGTTCTAAAATAAACATAATAAAATGATCACATTCTAAAGGTTCAGTGCATTCAGCAGCTATAATTTTGTTGCTTATTCAGCTAGTTGACTTTCAAAAATAACACACTAGTTCATCAAAATATACATTTTGCATTTGCTTTTAAATTAAAATAATAAAAAACAATTAAAGAATTATCAATTGATAGTGTGACTAATTTTCAAAATCATCTACAGCATATAATTTAAAGTCAAGATGCCAAGACAAAGCACGTGGCAAGCCTACAGATTTCATGCAGCATGTGTAGCGCAGGCTTTCAGCTTCAAATATCAGTCTTCTTCCAAATAGTATAAAATACCCATCTAAAAAATAGTCAAGGAATCCAATATTTTGTGTTTTCTCATAAGCTTAAGTTTCCCCACACATATAAGAAAATATCTTGTCAAAATAAATCTTCATTACTTTCAAAATAAAACAAGAAATTCATTTTAGCATTCTTCATCCTTTATATCTCAGATATAATTTTTTTAGCAAATGATTATACTATTAAGCAGAAATTCTTTGATGATTCATTAAGACACTAAAATTATGATTGCTGAAGCCTCAGGAAAACTCGGCTTACATTAAAAAGTTCTAACAGAATGTTAGTGTGTACAAATATTTGTAAACTTGCAGGATTATGAGTTCTTGCCCAAGAATTTCTTATATTAAGACAGTACACTGTGTTAAACCATAATATACTTTTAGGCTTAATGTGTCAGCTATGACTTAGCACCAACTGAAATAGGAATGTTAACAAACATGGTTTCTTACTGAAGGATACAGCTCCATGTATGAGGGAACACATACAACTTCTTTTGAGAATTCCACAGGACAATATAATCTGCCAAGCTGTTCTTCATAGAGAGACAAGGCTTCTGTGAGATTGATACAATTTCCCTGCAAGGGAGCAGGTGGAAAAAAAATGTGTCAAACAAATCTGGTGGAAGGGCAGAGGAGGCAATTATATAAAAAGAAACATTTCATGAATTGGTTCTTTATAATTAAACAACTTTATAATGTGAGTATGCATAAGTATAAATACATATTATAATGACTATTGGAACAAAGGGGAAGCATAAAACGGGGAAAAACAATACATATTTTTTACAAAAATGGTGACTAGACAATGTATCAAATGCAACAAAGGCTATTAAATAAATATTGACAAAGAATACTCTTATACAGTATACAACAATTAGAATAATGGAATATGTATGTTACAAGTGCAGATAACTAGGGATATATGTTCTTATTTTACTGCTACTAAAAAGCTTTTTCATTAAAATACTTCATATTTTTGTTAATATTTAAAAAGTGGAAGCTATCAAAACTATTACAGAATAATAGCAAAATATTATTTAAACAAGATCAAAATATTACATAAAGCTTGGATAGTAATCTAAAATTATCCACAATTCAGCAGTGGTTATTTGGTTCTCCTGTCTTTTACACAACATATAATTTTGCCCACATCAAATTGAGTAGAATAGTACATAAACAACCTGTGTGTATAATTTAAAAATCACAAATAGAAAAAAGGCACTAGGGAATTTATGGATAATGTACTGAGATTGTTTAATGGCATGACCAAATCTACATAATATGAGTAATCTAATGTCTTATTTTATAGACCATCCTCATTACCCAATTCTAATCATCATCTTCAAAAATAAGTAAATCAGAAGAGACAGCATGGCAAAAAAAATGGATGTATGAAAAATGAAATTATTTAAGATACTCAATAGGCAACATTGCATTTAGCAAAGTTCATACATTTCTTTTCCCTAACAGTATTTATATTTATATTTATATCCACTACATTTGATCTGTATAAATTCATGCATTAGGATGATTTGTTTTTAATCAATTTATGCTCTTATATATCCATCTAAACTTCTGTAAAATTATATATACTGTACTTTTGAGGGAAAATAATTGTGAGATGGAAGAAGGATTCAACCCTGAAGTTTCTTATAGTTCGCAGCTGAACTAGGGTGTATGCAAGCTCTATCCACAAAGTCTGCACAAAGCATGCTAACTGTGTGCAATGCCTGAAAGAGATTTAAATGCTTCAGTTAGCATACTTATAAATTTCTCTACCTTACATTGGTGAATGCTTTCTAAACAAATATATCATGTCATTTCAAATCTTTCTACTAATGAAGCAGAAATCTCTAATACAACCAAGTATATGGATATGATAGAGTGCTTTGCTAATTCATGTCTATATTACAATTTAAAACTTTGGTGTTGTAAGTCAACAAGAATATAGGACTTTAAAATGGGCAACATGGCTCACATATGGACAACTAACACCTGGAACTGATTGCAGCTGCAATTTAAAAGGAAAATGATTGCATTTCACTAACATAATTGAGACTGGAGGATTTTTTTAAGGGAAGCCTTTTGAAGCAATTCTCTACCTCTAAATCATCCTAGATTTTTAAGGCTCCCCAAATATTAGCCACACCCTCTCCTGTGACAATACTACATTTCCAGCTGGTGGAATTGTAGATGAGGAGGTTGAATTGCAGCCCACAACTCTTTAAACATTGACACCCTTGCTTTAGAATGTAATGCACAAAAGTGCTAGGATGGAAAATACCTCTGTAAGAGTCATGTACCCTGGCTCCATTCTTTATCTTGCCATGCTAGATAGAGATGATGAGGCTTTTATTCTTAATAACCCCAGAAAATGCCAAGTTAGGAAGTCTGAATTTCAGCTATCTAATTGGAATGACATTAAGTTCTTGAGTACACCTCATGAGGCATATCTTGAATAGTAACTTCCAGAACATTTAATTTTCTACTTGAATTCCTACACATACAAAGGAATAGGTTCTCATCTCATACTTTGGAATGTGAATCTCAGCAGCCATTATGGAATATAGCACTCGATGAGCAAAACAGTTATCTCATCACAAAGCTAGGTACTTTCCAATGATTTTTTTTTCTAGGGAAAAAAAATGTCCAAAATTCTTATCTTTACTAGCAATTGTTATGAAAGCAGGCCTGTTTTATTTATTTACCTTGCTTTAATGTACAAAATAACATAAAAACAACTTATAAAAAGTTATAAAATTGAAGCAAGTCAGTTTAGTTCACATTCTGGCACCAGAAACCAGGAGACTAAGTTCTAGGCCTCCTTCTGGAACAAAAACCGGCTGAGTAACTTTAGGACAGACATTCCACTCAGTCCAACCCACCTCACCGGGGTGGGGGAGTATTGTTGTGGGAAAACAAGAAGCAGGAGTTCTAGGTGTGATCATCCCTTTGATTTTACCAAATATAACAAGATGGGATAATAGTGGTATAAAACATTAAACTATACTTTTATAATTATAGTCCTATGCATTTTCAGATTTTTTTTTAATTTAGACATTTTCGTAACACTGAAAATTAAAAACTTTGAGAACCACAGAGTATATTTAAACCTTAATAATGGTGATATAAATAACAGCCTGACAAAATTGTGTATTTTTATTAAGCATATTCGTGATCTAATATTCAAGATTTTAAAGACTATCATTCTGTGAAAAAAGCTAATACTGCCACACAGAGTCTTATCAGATTACATTACAACTTAAGTTAAATGTACCATATAGTTCCAATCTCTAAATTTGTTACCTGACATTTTTATAATAAAATGGAGTAATAAAACTCCATCTAGTGGTCATATTCAATAATGGAATAAAATGGTACTCAGGCACCAGTAAATAGCTACCCAATTTTATACACTAAGCCAGAGTTGTAGCATGTGGTTATAAATAAGCACAATAAAGAAAAACAATAAAATACAACAAAGTATAAGCCAGAGCACATCAGGACAATGTAATGCTTAATTTTAAATGTTTAGTTAATCTCAGAACAACCATAATTTAATTGGTATATAATTAATTTTAAAAATGAGTCAATTACATTTTAGCAACTATGAATTTTTATGTCTCCTAGTGCTGTGTTACTTATCCTGGTGCTTTTTAAACTAAAAGACTTTGTTTTCAATGATTAATAAACATGGAGAACTTTTTGTATTATTGGAGACTAATGGAAATAGTAGTTCTGCACACCATAGTTTTAAAAAAAATCTAATAAATGCCATCAGTGTGATGCATAGTTAAGGCAGTGGACTAGGCAATGGAAGACCAGATTCTCAATAAGTGACATTAGGTCAGTCACTTGCGTAGCCCAACACACCACAGCGGGTTATTATTATTATTATTTTGGAAGGGGGAGGAGGAAATCCTAAGCTGCTGAAATAAAGGCAGAATATAAATCAAATAGATTACATATATAATAACACTTTTCTTCTTAACTGGGGTTCTTGACACTTATGAGTAACTTAAAATTACAGTAGAAGTAATCACAGTCAATTTGTCTCCATATTTCAGAGGCATAAGAGAGTGTAACCTGAAACATAATTAACCTAAAGCTCTGGAAAGACTGGGTGAAGATTGATTTGGCTAATGGATATGTCAAGCTGGGACTTGGATGGCAGCAATAAGAGAAGGAGGGTAGATGACGCAAAGACTTGGAAAAAATCAATGATTTTGGAATTTGGTTCTGCCAAAATGTAACTGGTTCGAAACAGTTTAGCAAAATTTCCAGAATGCCATGATTTTCTTCTAAGTTCGAGGCAGTTGGGTGTAGTGGTTAAGGCATAAGGCTAGAAATTGGAAGATCTGAGTTCTAGTTCTGCCTTAGGAATGAAGCCAACTGGGTGATATTGGACCAGTCACTCTCTCAGCCCCTGGGAAGAAAGTAACAGAAAGCCATTTCTGAAATCTTGCCAAGAAAACTGCAAGGACCTCTCTAGGCAGTCAGCAGGAGTCAACACTGGCACAAACAAACAAATCATGGCAGAACATTTGTCTCATACATATTCCAACATTTAAAGTAGGATACCTCTATCTAACTTTACTTTAACCAAAGAGAAAACTTATGATCCCTGTGGAAGAAATGCAATTAAGTAAGACTGCCAAATTTTCCATTAAAAGTGTGGCTCCCAGGATTTTTCCATTTCAAGAGAATCTTAGCTTCTGATGGAACTCACCTTAAAAAAACCCCACCTATTCCTGATTCACTCATATCTGAAGGAGAACATACAAACTTAACACTAGGTTTTGGTATTACCCTTCGCTCCAAACATACCCTAACATACCTATCTACAAAGCCATCTAAACAAAGTTGTTTTCAAAATTCCCTACAGTTACATTATCTACAACAATTCCACCTGTCATACCTGGGTGAAATATTTTCCATCAGGTTTCAAGACTCTCATTGAAAGGTCCAGAATCATTCGTAGAAACTCCCATGTGGAATCTAAATTTAAACGTACTAATTGTTTAATTAGAAATTAAATAATTCATAAATGTTAAGTGATGAGAACAACTGCAATTTGCAACATCAGTGGATTCATGTTTGATTTATAGGATGCTCTGTAAATAAAAAGGCAAAGCATGGAACTTACTTTAAACATTTTTATAAATATAGGACAATTATTTAGAAAACCATTTCCAGCACCACTGAACAATCTATCAATGATCTGTAGTTGTGAGGGCCAATGCTTTTTTCTCCATTTTCCTCCACACTCCTAATATCCACACCCTATAAAACTATACTTCACGTACACACTTACCTGTTCTCTCTCTCTCTATTCTTCAGATATATACTAAGTTACTCAACTACAAAAGAGATTTTCAGAAGAAATGATTGACAATAAAACCTGCAAGGGAATGCAATAGCATCCCACCAAATATTTCGATGGCTCCAATCCTGCTAGCCTTTTGTAAGGCATTAAGCGGCTGTTCCCCAGATGTTTGGACCAGATGGTTAGTCACGTTCTGTTGGTTAATGCTGCCTGTTTTGAATTGGCCTTTATTTTTAATTTTGGGCACTATACTTGGTTTGTTGATTTAATCTTTGCATATGCCCACTGTTGTGAGATGTCTGATCCTTCAGATTTTCCACCAGAACCTATGGAGGCTGAAGTAAGTCTATAGAAAATAGATCTGCATAAATAGACAATTCTCTTCCCTATTTTGAGCTCGCCACCTATTCAGACAAATGCCCCAAAGGTATTATGTTTTATAGGAAAATAAAGCAGAAATATAATGAAAGCTTTAAAAAATAACCTTCTTCTGGAGATGTAGAGATTGGAACAGCTGTCAAGTCATTAATTACATAATCAAACATTCTTTCTTCTTTGGCATATCTCTTCAGGACTGGGATACAATCTTCTATTAATACCTAAAAAAATAGTAACATTTTGTCTACTTAACATAATGTCCATAAGGTGACATTAGCACTTTCTGTAGTAGTCATGATGAATGAAGTAGCCCAAATCAATTCAATTGTACTGTCACCCAAGAAATAATGAAGTAGTATCTATATAAGGCCTCCTACAGAACTACATTGTTCAGAGACTGCCATTTGTCCTCTATAACCAAGACAGCTCAAGCTAGAAATTGAACGTGGTATTTTTTGCATGCAAAACATGTGCACTAATATTATCTAGGGATCTTTTGCTGGAGTTTGAATGGAGAAATCATGATGCCAACACCATTTTTTTCTACTTCCATAACTCACAAAAAAAGTGAGCCAAAATACAGGACTTTGGAACAGAGGGGCAGCTACATTCAGCTACTCAAAAGGGGAATGAGCATAATCCTTTCTTTAAACAGCATTCTACTCTATTATTAGCATGACTTGTCTTCTTTGTTGTGACAACTGCTCAACATCTGCTTTTTTTTGTATCTGAACAATCTTGGATCACTGTAATACTGATTGTTTTGCCATTTCTTTCCTCCATGGATTGTATTTAATCTGGTAAGTCTCTGTTCTGCACATTGTAAGAGTTTATACAGTCTCAAGAGTATCATTGGGATCACAAGCCCCTTTACCATTACTGATACAGTAATGATCCATGAAGCCAACAATAAGTAGACAAGAGCAAAGTTCTTCCTCTTCTCTTTGCTGCTCTCTAATGGTCCTATAAAAAAAACCTTCCTATTCAAAATCCCAGTTTGCTCTATGAGGAATTCCTGGATCTACTTTAGATTTCACACTGATGGAATGTAGAGCATGCAAAGGTAGCAGATCCCCTCTATCTATACCATGCCAGTCCAGAACTTTGCCCACAGTAAAGTATACTTTTGTTCATGCACATATCTAATAAATTTCAGCTCCAATTTTATTCATTATGCTAAATAAAGTTATAGAACTTATTTGTGCTGAGCACCATAAATAATGATAAATAAGAATATACTCTATTACTAGTAGTACGGTAAGACATCACCTATGTTTCAATCAAGGCATTACTCCCTATTGCAAAAATATTTCACATTTGTTTATTATTCACTCATTTACAAGATTTAAAAGTGACTGATGTTGAACAGCATGCAATTCTCTTTGCTCTCCCACAAAAAAAGGGCAATTGAAACCAAACCAAAAACCCAGTGGTTTTAAAATGTTAAATCTCCTTCATATTTAAAATAGTATGAACTGTATTAAAACAGAGTTAGCTCTATATTAAGGATATTCTGCAATTATATTCAATACCATTACCTCACATCAATAGTATTGATAATAGAATATATACATTGACAAAATTGGCTTTAGAAACTAAAAGTGAAGAGAGTATAACATAAATAATTGAACTTATTTCTATGTACTTTGAAGAAACAAATACTTTTATGAGAAAACAATACAATGGTATAAATGAAATATATACCTGATAGCATTCTCCTTTTAGATTGTCCAAGACATCTCCACATGTTTTACGCATGTATTTTCGACACCCGTCAATCACCATTTGGTCAATGTTTTTGATACTAATAAGAATGAAATAACTCATTTTGTTGTTATTAACATTCTTCATAATGGTCTTTGTTTCTGCCTTGAAAAGCCTAAACTGTATAATGAACAGACTACTAAAACATTAATAAGTTGACAGTTTTTCTGGAGCCAAACAGATTAATTGAAAACATTCTTAGAAACGTAATTTATTTATTACAATTTTTTGACATATGACCTGATATTAATCAGCGTATTTTATCCAATTATAACATCTATCCTTAGAACTGAGCCACTGGCAGATACTATTGCCACCCCCAGATTCCCTCTCCTTGCCAGATAGAGTAAAACAGGGGTCCCCAACCCCCGGGCCATGACCTGGTACCAGGCTGCGGAAGCAGCAGGCGAGCATAAGCTCACCCGCTGCTTGTGTGGAACCATTCCCTCTCCTCTCTGCTGCTAGTCCGCAAAGCCGGAAAGTTTGGGGACCACCGGAGTGAAGCAGCCCTTAGCTGCCTAAACAGAACTCTATTATAATGTATCTGTTACATAGTATTTAGACCAGATTAAAGATGCATCTTACACACAAAAATTTGTATGATCATCAGAAATTCTTAAGTACAATTTTAAAAGTAGCAAGAAATCTTCAATTGAATTATAAAATGCTATACAATTTGGACCAGATTTAAGATAGGTAATAGTCAAAGTTTTAAATAACGCTCTTAAGGAATCAAGATAAATAATAAACCAATAATCTATGTTCCAAATAGAATGAGATGAAGACTTTTGTTTTTATATTATTGACCACAGGCCCATATCAAAAGGATATCTCTACCATGGTGACCATCTTTGGTTTCATTTTGACAATTTCATACAATATTCCTCCATCACCACCTCCAAGAATGAGCACATCTTTGTTGGTGTAATCTTCCTTTCCACTGCCCATTATAGCTTTTGTATATGCTAAGTCACTTTCTGCCAGATCTTAAAAGGCAGAAAAACAAACTTATGAATATAAACAAACATAAAAATACATCCTTTTCATAACAATAACCATTTTGATACTAATTAGTTAGCTGACAATTAATACTATACAATGGATATTATATGTGTAGTCTTACATTCATTCTTTAGAAATTAGCAAATTTCTAAAGATAACTTTATAACTATACGTAGTCCTCGAGTTACGATCTCAATTAATTTCTGTTGCTAAGTGAGACATTTGTTAAGTGAATTTTGCCCCATTTTATGACCTTTCTTGCCACAGTTGTTATGTGAATCACTGTAGTTAAGTTAGTAACACAGTTGTTAGGTGTATCTGGCTTCCCCATTGACTTTGCTTGTCAGAAGTTCGCAAAAGATGATCACATGACTCCGGGCCACTACAACTATCATAAATATGAAGCAGGTGTCAAGCACCTGAATTTTGATCACATTACCATAGGGATGCTGCAATGGCCATAAGTGTGAAAAACAATCATAAGTCATTTTTTTCAGTGCCATAAAGTTCAAACAGTCACTAAACAAACTGATGTAAGTCAAGGACTACCTGTAATCAGTAGAAAATTGAAAGAGGGGGTAGATCTTGTGCAACTCTCAAGATGTGATGTTTTGCCTACTGGGCAGAATGTTGTCTAGTAGGCAGAAAGGTATTAAAAATAAATAAATACAAATATTAAAAAAGCTAATTCTTTTTTAATATTTGTATTTATTTGTATTTTATTGTTGTTAGCCGCCCTGAGTCCTTCGGGAGATAGGGCGGCATACAAGTCTCATAATTAATTAATTAATTAATAGATTTATGTCAGCTGAACCACATGAATTCAAAGCTATTTGTTTCCTACAACTTCATACTACACCGGCTGAAACCCTTTTCTGTCACTCAAGAGAAATTTGTTCACACAATTTAGTCAGCCATCATATCTCAGATAAGAATGTTATATTATTTTATAATTAGCCATAGTACAGTAACATCAATAAAGAGTAATTTTATATCAGTGCAATTATATTTATATTTTATGTCATATCATCCAAGAAAAAAGATGGCAAGCATCTAATAATCCTTTCATGACATAAAATTGATAAAATATCAATTAATTCTTACACAGAATAAATGTTTACAATTTAAGAAAAATAATCCTAGAAATAAACAATTCCAAGCCCTTAATAAGCCATGATTTATGGTTTGAATTTAGTCTGGCAATTTAGAAACTTTGTCCAGCCTGATTCAATAGCAAATACATATAGTTTATTTTCAATTGATAATACTCACTAACATCTCCACTGAGGATAAGAATATTTCCAAATTGTTTTGAGTGTAAAATTTTAATATTCTGATAAGCTGATTCTTCATCATATACAACTTCATCTATATCATATTCCACCAATCGCCCATCCGCTGTAGGCCAGTATCTATCAATGGCATCCCCTCTCATAATGACTGGCAAGCTGAAAAGGGGGGGGAGAGAAAAGAGGGAAAGAGAGAAAGAGAAAGAGAAAGAGAAAGAGAAAGAGAAAGAGAAAGAAAGAAAGAAAGAAAGAAAGAAAGAAAGAAAGAAAGAAAGAAAGAAAGAAAGAAAGAATGAATTTTATTGTCAGGCAACCTTAAATAGCAGCTTCCTAAAGGGACTATTATATATGAATAGATAGACAAGCAGAATACCTGTTTTTAAACTAATAAATTAAATAAATTAATAAATTTAGTACATTAGTGCTGGAAATTAGGAAATAGTAAAGAAAATGTACTACTAAAACCTTTTACATTCTAAATTTACGGTACATTTAATTATAAAATATAAACATATATTCTCTTCAGAAATCTATTTTGTAATTTCCAGCATATTTCTAGTTTTTTGCATGTATGTAAACATATATTAACTCATAATGAGACATTCATGCACTATATGACTTCACAAGACTATATGTGTACATATAAACTAGTATTTCTTAAGCCGGAATTAGATTGCCAGTGAATTCTATCTACGTTTGTTCTTTTTTTAAAATGTAAAAAAAGATAGGAAATTAAAAAATAAACAGATCATATTTTCTTGATCAAGCATAATGGTAAGGTAAAGAAAAAAATCTTATTTTTACTTAATTCTAATTAAAATTTTCATACATATTCATAATAATATATTTGATAAAAAATTAAGGCACTGAAAAGAAGCTTTTGGCAGAATTTCTTTATATCCTTGATTAAAGACGTTTCATGCAAACTTAAGGACTTTAAAAAGAAAATTGTTCATTTTTGAGTAAGACAACGTATTTATTTTGGAAATTTATAAACGAATTAAGATGGAGTTGAAAGAATATTTCCTGTGGGTTGTTTAAAAATTTACAGAAATATATATGAAGATTTTGAAATGGACTGCAAGAAATTCTCCTGTAGGAAAGTGTTGTTGATTAGGAAAAAAAAGATGATAAGAGGGGACTCTGAAGGTTGACTAGAGGGAACTAGAGAGTGCTAAGGTTTATAATTAAAAGCAGTAGAGGCTCATTAATTCAATGAGGCAATATTACGGAAGAATTCAAGGATACTTGGGAACAATACATTCAGAAATTACTCTAAAAATTGTCTGTTACCGTCTTTCCTCAAAAATTAAACCTATCCCCAAAATAAGATCTATTCTGATTTTTGGAGGTGGGCCTAATATAAGCCCTACTCCAAAAATAAGCCCTAGTTAGGACCTTGCCTACTTTGTCCCACCTTGCTGCCGCAATGGGGCAGGAGCGCGTGTTGGGCCACTGCTGCCACAACAAAGCAAGGCAGGTGGGGGGGAAAGGGTGGAGGTGTCCCATGCACCCTGCACCTGCTTACTTCAGGGACCCCCCAGCCAGGCCATTTCTTGCTCGGCGACCTTCCCTTTCACTCCGTCCTGAGCCTGACTGCCATGCTGAAAGGCGGGAGGGAAATGGATCTCGCAAGAAGTTGGAAGGTGTGACTGAACTTTTTTCAGTCCCACAAACTCCATTTCCCTGCAACAGGAGAGAAATGTGCCAGAGCTGGAAATTAGGTTAGTGAAGAAATGCTTTTGGGAAGCGAGAGGAGCTGGGTCGTGGTGCGCCAACTCTACAGCAGCGCCGGAAGGAGAATTGGCAGGAAACAGGACTGCCATTTCCAGAATGGAGAAGGGAGACGCAGGGCAATTCAGGGTGGCAAGCAAGTGCTCTTCTCTGCTCTGCATCACTGCATAGAGCTGCTCCCCTCCCTGTTCTCTGTTCTCTCCAGTGGCGGCGACAGAGGGCTGGCAGAGGGAGGCAGCAGGGAAGGCTTGCACTGCCCGGTCACGGCGCAAGCCACAAGAGGAGGCAGCTGCCACCGGGCAGGTAATCTGTAGGGTGAAGTGCAATGAAAGCCCTCCAGTGGTGCACAGCAGCAGCAGAGCCTTTCGCTGTCACTCCCTCTTGGCTCCAAAATGGCAATTAAAGATTAAAACTAAGTATAAAAAATATAAAGTGGAGTTATTTGATCTAGTTATTTGGAGTTAATATATAGTATATACAGTATACATATATGTAAAAGATATTTTATTGAAATATCGGAGAAGGTGATAAGTTACTGAAGTTGTATTTGTTATGAGGGAGGGGCGAGTTATTTCTTTACATACATATTTTCTTATTTTCTTTGCACTTTTAATTTTTTTAAGTTTTACTTTTAACATTTTCTTAGTTTGTTTTAGTTTTTTATTTGTAAACTTTAATAAAAATTATTATAATTTTTTTTTGTTTGCTTTCTCTTAATTTAAATACATGGAAATTACTATCATCTTAGAAGTCTGCCCTCCAACAAACAGCTAACAAAATAATGTTAGCACTATATAAAAGCTCTATACTGTATATAATATAGGAGATACTTTAACTATTGCTTTGATTTCAAATTTATTCAGTCATGTCCTTCATTGTTACTCATATTTAAGAGAGGTATGAAAGCACAAACATCCTTACCGCTTTATCCTTTTGATACTTTTATGAAAGAGTTCTTTCATTTTTTCTTCTACTTTATTTAGAAGCTGCAGGAAAACATATGTGTATAAACAACAGTAAAAACATATTAAACTTAAGAATTTGATACCACTCATTACAACTATATGCATCATTATTATTCAATCAACTCTGTATAGCTTATGTTCATCCCAAAACAATTAACATAACAATCTTCTTGAACATTACTTCAAATATCGATTTTTATATGCATCCTGAAGCAAAGCTGAAATTTTGTCCACTTTATGTGGTTCAATGAAGCTAAGTTTTCAGTAAACAAATAAAAACATGTTAGTAATAGTTTGCATTATTTGATTTATATTCCAATTTTTCCCACAATCATTTTTTGAGATAGGTCACGACTAGCCAGTTATCCAATAAAATTTTTAATTGGGAGGTGATGCATTGTCTTAGTCTTGTACTTTTGCTATCATCACTTTAGTATTTTATTTTCCCTTTTTAGCAACAATTCTGCCCATTCAGGTGACTTACGGTATATTGATTTTCTTCCTGTTAAGGTCTTTTATGTAATACGTAATGTTATAAAGGCTTGCTATCTAACTGCTATTTTATGGAAGGAGACTCCGTGAAATAAGCTTGATTATTGCATCTGCTTATGTTTACTTGTTTTGTTTTCTTTCTTTTTACATATTTGCTAGGTATTGGTTGTAATGAACTGAAATAGAACTAAATTGATGCTAAATGTTTAACCACATCCATAAAATTATCTGAGTAACTCTTTTTCTGCTGAAGTAATAGCAATAACTTAAATCTTTAATAACCGTTTCTGATATTACATTGTTTAGAGATCAATACTGATTTTAAAAATGATATAATATACTTAATCAATGAATTTTGAAAAACTTTTAATTTCTATATCTGTAAATTCCATTTATTCATTTGTATGTTTTTAATCTCTCATTTCTTTTTTTATTTCCTTATTGTTCTTTAATGTTTTTCAATAATATTTTTTAAATTAAAATAAAAGGTTAAAAAAATATATATCATAGTAAAAGACTATTTTGCTTAGCATTTTTTCCACACAGTAGCCACCCAATGACCAAGATAACTCAAGCTTAGTAATTCTTCCTTGCTGGTCTCTTTTAGCAACAGATATTCAGAAATATGCACCATCCGATACTAAAAGAAAACTATAACCACTGTGATATTCTATATACCCATAATCCTCCTAGGTACCTACCTACTTACTCACCCATCATTCTATTACTCCCTTTGGGTATAAACAATGTTAAAAAGAAAAGAACGTACATTAAGCCAAAAATATTAAAGGCAGGAAAGAAGGAAGTGCTGTCAAAACTAAACTGACCAACAACTTATAAATAGATACTTTGCATGAAAACTAAGTCAGATAGGACTTCCGGGTGGCAAGGCTCCGTTGCCGGCAGCCATTTCGGCTGTCAGCCCCGTTGTTTTCGTAGAGCCGCCAAAAACAGCGACGATCAGCTGTTTTGGCAGCTCGGAAGCCCGCTCCTCGGGAGAAGAGGAGGGGGTGAGCGCCCAGGCAGGGGTAGAGCTCTCCCAGACCACCAGAGTTGAAACTTTGGTGGTCGAAGGATTGAGCCCCCCCAAAGCCTGAGTTCGCTCCGGACTTCGGGACGCCTCTGCTCCAGGGCTTTGGAGCAGAGCAGGACGCAGCAACCATCCCTGCCAGCGAGAATGAACTTTGGATTACTTGGATGCAGGCAGAGCTGTACAGGAGAATGTTGTCAGAGCAAGTATATGAACTTTAACTAAGTAGATTTTGTGGAGACTTTTAAAAGTGAAAGTGCGCAACAGAATTAAGTGGGTGAAAATGGCTGCCAAATCATCTAAAGTTCCTAGAAGCGCAGAGGCTTCGCCAGTTCAGCAATCTTCATTACAGGCTTTAATGCCCCCTCCCCCGGCACCTGCACCAGCCTTGACAATAAAAGATCTGTAGGATGTTTTGCAAGAGGCTTTGGAAAAGCAATCCCAACAATTAGCTGAACTTATGGAGGAGAAGAACACAGAATTAAGGGCAGACATTTTACTTGCATTTCAAGGCATGGCTGTTTGTATTGAACGTTTGGATGAGAGAGTGGAAGAACTTAGCCAAAATAGTGTGAGATTAGATACTAAAATGACGGATGCTGAAATGGTGATGGAAAAGATTGACGACGATTTATTATTGGTTCAGCATAGAGAGATGGAATTTGCTGTGAGAATTAGAGGGATGAAGGAAGACTCTAAGGAAAATTTGAAAAAAGTAGTTTCAGAAGCCCTTGAAGAGGTTTTGGGGCGCTCAGCAGAAGATATTATGGTGGATATAGATAAAATATTTCGTGTCAATTCCTGGATTGCAAGACAAAGGAAACTACCTAGAGATATGGTGGTTTATTTTACAAAGAGAGCAATTAGAAATGAGGTTATTCAAGCCTTTTATAATAGCAAATTTGCAGTTGCAGAGCAAGAAGTTTTAATTTTAAAAGAGATCCCTCCAAGAATTTTAAGTAGAAGGAAAGAGTTTGCTTTTTTGGCAGAAGAATTAAGAAGACGGGATATCCAGTTCAGATGGGAGATTCCAGTAGGTATGGTGGTGATGTATGCAGGCAAGAGATATCGTCTTCTCACAGTGTTACAGGCATGTGATTTCTATGCTAACATTTTGAAGGCAGTCCCCATACCACTTCTGGAATCCAAAAGGAAGAATGGTAAAGGAGAGCATCAACCACAAAGTGAGAGTACACAAGGTGCTGAAGGAGTCACGCAGCTGAAAGATGGAGAATTCCAGAAAGTTACAGGAGTGGATCAGATTTCAGTATCAATGGAGGAGGTCAGAGACCAAAGAATGACACGCGCTGCAGCTAGATGAATGAGACAAGAGCAAGAACAGCAGAGAGTTATGATGGAATCTCAAAAACTTACTTACAGTGAAGCAGTGGGAGGAGCGAGGCCAAAGAGAGTGCAGGTGATTTTGGAAGAGGTGCTCCAAAAGCTTCAGGTCGCAAAAGATGGCGACAAAGCTTCTAACCTGGAATGTTAATGGTCTAAATTCACCACATAAGAGAAAGAAAGTATTTCAATATTTAAAGCAATGTAAAAACGATATTATTTGCTTACAGGAAACACATATTCGAGCGGCTGATCAAAAGTACTTGGTAAACTTTAGGTTGGGCACACAGTTTATTGCTTCTGCGCCTGATAAGAAAAATGGAGTTGTTATCTATGTTAAGAATACTTTAACAGCAAGTTTAATTGAAGCAGACAAACAAGGAAGATATGTTATAATTGAATTATTAATAGAAGGCAAGAAAATGCTTTTGGTTGGACTATATGCTTCTAATCAACAGCAAGGAGATTTTTACAATTTACTACATAGCAAGATTACTCAGTGGGATTATAAATCTTGTATTTTTATGGGAGATTGGAATGGCGTTTTGGATGTACAAATGGACAAGGGAGGCCTTTTTAAAAGCACGCCAAGTCATGCTAAACTGCTTAAATCTTTTTTTGAGATGAAGGATGACTTGGAATTGAGAGATGTTTGGAGAGAAAGGAACTTGCAAGAAAAAGACTTTACTTTTTTCTCCGACAGACATCAATCTTTCTCCAGGATCGATTTTGTATTAATTACTAATGATTTTTTTCCTAGGATTAAGAAGATCAAGATTTGTCCAAGAACTATATCTGATCATAGTCCAGTATGGTTGGAGATAGAAAAAGATAATGGAGATAGACGGTCTTGGCGTTTAAATGAAAATTTGTTTAGATACCAGGAAAATGTGGAAGAGTGTAAAAAACAGATAAAATTAATATGCATAAAGGTACTTCTATTGAGATGGTCTGGATGCAAGTAAAGCTTATATGAGAGGTGTATTAATATATTTGAATAATAAACATAGACGTAAACTGGAATTTAAGAGGAAAGAATTAGAGGATGAAATTAAGGAAAAAGAAAAGGCTTTAATTCTGAAGCCATCTGATGGGAAGATCAAAGAGGTAATTACTTTATTAAGGGGTCAGTTTGATACGTTAATGGCAGATCAAGTGGCAACTAACTTACGGTATGCTAAACATAACACTTTTTGTAATGCTAATAAACCGGGTAGATGGTTAGCTTACTTGTTAAGGAAGAAGCAAAGAGCTTGTAATATAGATAGAATAGAACATAAGGGTAAAGTAGTGTATCAGCAGAATCTCATTAAAAAGACTTTTGTTGATTTTTATTCTAAGTTGTATGCTAGAGATAAGATTAGAGATGTAGATATAGATGAATATTTGATAAAAGCCAATATTCCTGTTCTTACGCAAGAACAAAAGGAAGGGATGAACCAATTGATAACTGATGAAGAAATTTTTTTAGCAATTAAACAATTAAAAGTGGGTAAAGCGCCGGGAACTGATGGTTTGACTGCCATTTACTATAAAAATTTACAGTTAGAAATGGTGGAACCTTTAAGGGAACTGTTTAAGACAATTCAATTGGGAGGAGGGGTGCCTCCATCGTAGAAAACTGCTTTTATTTCGTTGATCCCGAAGGAAGATCAGGATGCCACCCAAGCTAAAAACTACAGACCAATATCACTTTTAAATACTGATTATAAGATATTTGCAAAAATCTTACCGTATTTTCCGGTGTATAAGACGACTTTTTAACCCATGAAAATCATCTCAAAAGTTGGGGGGTCATCTTATACGCCCAGTCGCCTTATACGCCGGAAAATCAGTAAGCCCGGGAGGAAGCAGGGCAGGCTAGCGTCTGGCGGGAGCCGGCAGGGC
The DNA here is from genome assembly GCF_947247035.1 of Vipera ursinii. Taxonomy (NCBI): domain Eukaryota; kingdom Metazoa; phylum Chordata; class Lepidosauria; order Squamata; family Viperidae; genus Vipera; species Vipera ursinii. The sequence continues at coordinate 65,666,031 of NC_139514.1, forward strand.
AGTCCTGCGCACGCGCGCGCTCCCCAGCTGTTAAGGAGCACTCCTTAGCAGCTGGGGAGCACGCGCGTGCGCAGGACTGCCCTGCCGGCTCCCGCCCGACGCTCTTCCCTCTTGAGGCAGCATCGCTCCCCAGCTCCTAAGGAGTCCTCGGGGATGCTGCCTCAAGAGGGAAGAGCGTCGGGCGGGAGCCGGCAGGACCCAAGAGTAAAATAACGGCCCTGCTAAGATCTCTATCTGTCTTGTGCACACATATTGGATATATATTAATGCTTTGATTATGATTTAGTTAGCATACATAACATTGGATCTTGCTGGCCAGACCGAAAATCCATTCAACCTGTTTGTATTTCTCTTGGCGTTTACCATATGCCGAAAAGTTCCAAATTTAGTTATTTTTCTACTGCGATTCCAAATCTTGGAAGAAACGTTTTCCGGCTCTTGGCTGTGAAAGGAACAGAAGCTACCGCTTCCTGTGCTAACTTTCTAATACTGATTAGCTTTCCTGGAGAAGCAAACCTTCCGTTCCAGCAAGATCACTACGGAGCGGGTTAGAAGACAAGACTCCAGCAACAGCTAGACTCCTTCCAAAGATCCGCCTAGATCCCGCCGACAATGTTATTTTCCGGGTACACCCAAATTCCCTTTTAGCACCTGGGAGGGGAGGGTGGGAAGAGATCATCGCTACTTTCTTCCTCCACTGTCTCCCTAACGCCTTCCCGCAGCTCCTCCCAATAATTCCCTTCCCCCAGGCTTACCCTACAAGTACATAATGTCCCGGGCAGCTGTAAATATCATGAATCATGACTAGGAGGTGAGCGAGAGATAGAAAATAAGATGAAAGCGTCCCTTCCCCTTTCCCCCCCCACCCGATCCACCTCGTCTCCAAAGCCGAGGAGGAGCCGCCCTCCCTAACCAGAATGTGCAGCCACCTGTGGAATCCCTGGAGCAGCTCGCAACGGAAGAGAAGGAAGGCGCCACCTCTTTGGGCGTCACTGGGTCCTGATTTGTCCATCGGACACAGGAAATTGATCACTGCCTCTACTTCCATCGCTGTCCTGAAACCGAGAGTCGTACGAACAATCTCCCTTTAATTTGTTTATCCGAAGTGGAAATGAAAGCGGAGGGCCTGTTGGGACGTTGCGTGAGATTCATTTGGACGGTGGAGCTCTGGCTCGAAACTGCAGGCAGTGACGCCTTTCTTCAAAAACCTCAAGAGGGAAGAGCGTCGGGTGGGAGCCGGCAGGACCCGACGCTCTTCCCTCTTGAGGCAGCATCCCCGAGGACTCCTTAGGAGCCGGGGAGCGATGCTGCCTCAAGAGGGAACAGCGTCGGGCGGGAGCCGGCAGGGCAGTCCTGCACACGCGCGCACTCCCTGGCTGCTAAGGAGTGCTCCTTAACAGCTGGGGAGCGCGTGCGTGCACAGGACTGCCCTGCCAGCTCCCGCCAGACGCCAGCCTGCCCTGCTTCCTCCACAGTGAGAGGGGAGGTCGTGCCTTCCCGGGCTCGCTGATTTTCCGGCGTATAAGACGAAAAATCTTGAAAATCATCTCAAAAGTTGGGGGGGTCGTCTTATACACCCAGTCGTCTTATACACCGGAAAATACGGTAGCTAACAGATTAATGAAGGTAATGCAACAAGTGATTCATAGTGATCAAACTGGATTTATAAGTGGTAGACAAATGAAGAATAATGTGAGACACATTGTAGATCTATTGGAATTTTTGGAAAGAAATAATCAGATTTCTTTTTTTTTGTATTCAAAATGTAAAAAAAAATTAAAAAAAAGAAAACTAAGTCAGATAAGGTTTGTGGCTAAAAGGATTTGAATTTAATAATTAACATCTAAACTCTCACGTTTGTTTCTTGGAGGGTTTTTTTGTTTGTTTTGCGGCTTTAAATCAGCACTGACTCCTAGCAACTGCTTGGAAAAGTTCCTGTTCTTAGCAAGGTTTTTCAGAAGTGGTTTGCCACTGCTTGTTTCCTAGGGCTGAGAAATATTTTTTTTTAATTGAAAAGTTTTATAATACAATTTTAAATACAAAAAACCCCTCCTCCACCTCCCCCCTCCCCAATCCCTGAGAAAGGGCTGAGAAAGATTGACTGGGGAAAAGCTACCCAGATGGGTAAGGCGGAACTAGAACTCACAGTCTGATGCATTAACCAAGCCTGCTGTTTAACCACTACTCCAAACTGGCCCCCCCTAAAGACTTCACATGCTTCAATTTATAATTTATCATTGTAAACATGATACATGTATGACAAATGAGGGAATAAGCTCAGCTAAAATTGTATAAAAATATTTTTATTTCCTCTTTTAATAAAAATTATTAATAAAAATTAACAGCTTACCCACCTGTTCTATTTCTTCTCTCTCGTTCAAATCACTGCAACTCTGTACATCAACCAAAACTAAACCATGAGGATAAATTCTCAGATTCGCAAAGCTAGACAATAAAAAGAAATAATGTAAAGCCAGAATTTTACTAAATAAAATCCTAATAAGACTTAGTTTTAGCTCATAAAACTTTATATATGCTAAAGAATACATTCCTTACCTGCACAGTAAGATAGTGTTCTAATTAAAAAATTATATTCCCTTCTTTTTTTAAGAGACAGAGCCAACTCTTCAAGTTCTCAAACAACTTGGCCAAAGATGTCACCTGGAGGACATCAGATTGGTAAAAGTTCCTCTTTATTTTAAATAATTATTTTTTCTGCAACAATTGAGAAATTGCTACCATCAAAACTGTTACTTGTTCTTCTGGGTCAAGTATTCTTTGAGTTTTTGTTTAAAGATGGCCATCTGGGTATTTTACTGCCTTTTTTTGTTTGCTAGACTCTTAATCGTAGTATTTCTGAACTTTCAAAACATAGTTTTAATAAATATCTAAAGTATACATCACATATTGGGATTAAATTGTTATCAGTGCTCCAAAAAGAGCTAGCTTTATATGTTAAGCTGCAGGGAGCAATAGAGGTCTTTGAAAATAAAATGTCACTTTTCCTCCAGTGTTTGACTATACTTCAACCAATTGTTTTAATTACTGTGTTCAATCACCATTTTATATAGTGGGTGATTAAATCAAATATATAACAACACATTGAATATTCTTTTTGTTGTACGCTGCGAGAACACATTGTTTTTGTTTAGTGGCCTTTTAAATCCAAACAGTCAATCAATCAATCAATCCTTAAAACTAAAACAGAACATACACTGATCTTTGAAAACATCTGGGCCAGAATACCCATAGTTCCAGAAACATACAACTTCTTTAATGAAATATTATTTCTTTCTGGACCCATGATGTTCTTAAAATCAGTCACAGCTTTAGATCACTCCTACACAACTTTTCATTGCTGATAAGAACAAAGGATCTCTTATGCATTTGGTGTCTTCAGAAACATACTTAACATAGAACACAGACATTGTTCTGGAACTCTCCAGAGCAGGGTTATTATCTGTTTTTCTGTCACATGGCTAAAACCAGTGTAGTAGGGCTCTGGGAACATAAACAAAATGGTGTTTTATTTGAAATACACAGCACTAATTTCATTATTGGTGATGTAACTGATTTAACTGCTAACTTATTTTTGTATTTTGCACTTTGTTTTATTTTACCTTACTGTTGTTAGCTTCTTTGTACTCTCTATAGTTCATTTATTTATAAAACTACTTAAAATCATTTTAATTATATAAATATATATGCCTTTATCTATCAAAATTAGAAATGCAAGGTTTTCTACAGTAGTTGTATTATATCAGTTCAAGAATATCAACATAACCATGCAACAGAAATATTAAAAACATTGTGAATTTTGTCAAAAAATTATATTTTGTTTAGTTTTAAGTATCCAAATACAGGTAGTCCTTGACTTATGACAATTGGGCACAACATTTCTGTTGTTCAATGAGATATTTGTTAAGTGAGTTTTGTCCCATTTTAATGACTTTTATTGCCATAATTGTTAAGTGAAACATTGCAGTTGGTAAGTTAGTAAATTGGTTGTTAAGGGAATTCGGCTTCCCCATTGACTTTGCTTGTCAGAAGGTCGTAAAAGGTGATCACATGATCTGGGGACACAGCAAGTGTCATAAATCTGAACCTGTGGCCAAGCATCTGAATTTTGATAATGTGATCGTGGGGATGCTACAAAAGTTGTAAGTGTGAAAAATGGTCATAAGTCACTTTTTTCAGTGCCATTGTAACAGTCACTAAATGAAGTGTTGTAAGTCAAGGACTACCTATATTGTTTTAAATTGTTAAAATCTAAGAAATCGAACAACAATAATGTAGTATAATTCATAAAAGAAGAATTGCAATTTCAGACTCTATCTATCTATCTATCTATCTATCTATCTATCTATCTATCTATCTATCTATCTACCTATCTACCTATCTATTTATCTATCTATAAATAAAACTTATCGGCCACCCATCTTACCCTAGGTAACTCTGGGTGGCTTGCAATCATAAAATATAAAAACTGTCCAAAGATAAAAACGTAAATATTGAACTTCATGTTAAATGTAGCATAAATTTTGAATGTGATATAAACCAATGTCTATTGTTATAATCCAAAAATGGTTTCCAAATTTAATGAACTCAAAAAAAAGTAGATTTTTGTTTTTCCCAGGTTATTTGTATTGTTATAAATCAAAAATATTTCATATAGGACAGTTTTGAAGACTTTCCCAGAGTTTCTTTTAGATACAGATCTGATTACGTTTGGAGAAAATAATATTTAGAACTTAAAGAATCAGAATATGTCAGGCCCCTCAAATCATTTTCGGGGTGCTGCCATTCTGTTGGGTGGGGAGACGCTTGGGCTATGGGATGTGTTTCTTTTCCTTTGTTCTCTCAACTTTTGATGTATCTCTTTAGGTGTGAAAGAGGGGAGGAATGTGCCTGGGGACATCTGCTTTATCTCTGCTCCACTGAGAAGAGGATTTAAAACCTGGGGGAACAGTTTTATCGCTCTTTCAACGTCCAGTTCCCATAACAACTTTACATTTGTGGATTGGCTGGATTTGGACCAGGCAGTTGGGCACCTGGGAGAGGTTTTGAAGAGGGGGTTTAATGTAACTTTTCGTGTGGGAATTATTCAGATCTTGTCTAACTGTTCAACAAAACTTCCTTTTGAAACAATGTCAGTTTCAAGAGTTCTGCTTTCTTGGGAGTATTAGCTGAGGCAGGATCTTACATTAGGCAAGATCTGCAAAGTGGTCAACCCGTGCACATGATGTCTCAACATGGCAGTGAGCAGGAGTCTGAGTGTTGGGCAGAGACCTCCACAAAGATTCACCCTGAGGATAGCCCCTCCGAGTCGATGGAGGAAGCCACCGCCATGGAAGATCCCCAGAGGCCCAGATGGTCCATGGGCGTGGGGAAAAAGAGAGGACTGGGAAGGGAGGACCCATCGGGTCACTCTCACCTGTGGTAGTTGGATGCCGGGCTGGAAGCGCGAGATGGAGCTACTCTACACCGATGACAAACCAGGCAAAGAGCCGAGCTCAGCTGACCAACTCCTGAAATGCGCCATATACTTCATGGTGGAAGTCTTCCAGAACCTGAAGGTGCAAAAAGCCAGTGGCTGTGGGGTGAAAGAGCGAGGAACCAGCGGAGAAACCCACCCCAGGAACCTCAGCCAATGCCACAGCTTATACAGAAAGGGCAACCGCTGCCCTAGCTACCCAACCTCGGGTCGTCCCAGTCGGGGTAAATACCCAGGGGGGCAGAAGGGGAGCCCCAGGCCAGAGCAGAAGACACCCTTCTGGGTGTCAAGTTCGATGGGGACCCTCAACAGTTGGGGTTCTTCCTCGCCCATGTCCTCATGTACATGAAGGAATACGGGCGAGAACTCTCCAGTGAGGGAACCAGGTTCAGAGTTGTCACCCTAGCCCTGGAAGCTGCTGCTGCTGCCAGATGGATGTTGACCCTGCATAACGCTGATGTTCCAGAGCTCCGGAACGCCAACCGTTTCATGGCAAGGCTGAGGTGGCATTTTGAAGACCCCCTGGCTGATCGAAAGATGTGAGACTGCATTAAGACAATGAGATGAGGCTGCCATCAAGTAGCCAAATACACCGAAGAATTTCGGAACTTAGTCTACCGCCTCAACTGACTGGAAGACATCCTGGTGAGCTGTTTAAAAGATGGGCTTAACAACGACCTATACCATGCCTGCATTGCCAAAGGAGCCCCTGCTTGCCTCCACGACTGGTGCATCTTAGCTGAAGAAGCAGATTGACTAAGCCTGGAACCAGCACTGCTCAGGCAGGGTGTGGACACTATCCCTGCCAGAAAGAGGAAGGTAGCACCATCGCGCTCAACTGCCTGCTTCAAATGTGTCAAGCAAGGCCACAGGGCTATGGAATGCTGTTTGAAGACCCCCACAAAGAAGGCCGATTGACCATCAGGGGAAAAACTGACCAAGCCTTCCCAACACCCTAAGGACACAGCCCTGAAGAGTGCAGAGGTCACAGAATTCCATCCCTCCCCAAAATCAGAAGGGGGAACCCCAACCCAACAGGAGAAAGAGTCAGGGACATCCAACAGCCACTACGATGATGACCCCCTGGTAATTCCAGGCATGGGGACAAAAGTAGCTCTAAAGGCCCTACTAGACCCGGGCTGCACCAGATGCTTAATAAGCGCCACCCTAGTGGGAAAACTGGAGGTTTGCCTAAGATTAAAGAACCTATTCTGCCAGCTAGTCGGGTCCATCGCTGGAGGCGCCCAAGCCATCTTTGCCACTAAACCACTGGATTTAACCATGGGGAGCCACTCTGAGACTTTAACCTTTATAGTGGCACCTGACATGGAATGGCCCCTCCTCCTCGGACTGACATGGCTGAAAAAATGGGACCCACAGATGAACTGGCAGGACAGGTGGTTAAGGTTCCCATGGGAACAGAAAGCCCCACCTAGCAATCGCAACAGAAAACAGAGCCAAATTGAGAAGTGGCAGCAGCTGCAAAGAGCAAGTCGCTGAGAGGCATACCTAAGGAATACCACAATTTGGCTGAAATATTCAGCGAGAGGGGTTCAGACAAACTCCCTCCTCACTGGCCCAGACTGTGCCATGAAGATTGTCCCCACAGCTAAACTTCCAAAGCCTAAACTGTACTCTATGACTCCCAGGAAGTTAGACAAACTACGCCAGTTCATAGATAAAAACTTAGTTCGGGGTTTCATCCAGCCGGCTCGGGTGGCAGCCCTGGTGTTGTTCCAGGAGAAGGAAGATGGGTTTCTTCATCTCTGTGTGGATTACAGGGGTCTGAATGTGGTATGCATGGAGAACATGTGACCCTTGCCCCTCATGAAGAACATGCTGGTCCAGTATTTTCTAAACTCCATTTACGGGAGACTTTACAGAGTCAGAATTAGAGAGAGAGATGAATGGAAAGCTGCTTTTAACTGCCCCGTGGGCTACTTTCAATTTAAAGTGCTCCCTTTGGGATTACAAGGAGCCCCTGCAGTATTTATGCAACTGATAAATGAAATGCTACATGAGCACTTGTATGAGTGAGTTTTGGTATACCTGGCTGATATATTAATATACACTGAGATGAAAGCGGAGCACATAAAACTGGTCAGAGTGGTCCAGAATAAACTCCGTGCTGCTAAACTATATGCCAAGCTTTCAAAGTGTGAATTCTACAAATAGAAAATTGGCTACCTCAGCTACCAGATCTTGCATGAGGGGGTGGAGATGGACCCAGAGAAAAAGCACGCTGTTTTAGAATGGAAAACCCCATGCACCAGGAAGCAAGTGCAAATTTCCATGGGCAGTTCATTCCCTCCTTTGTGCAGATTGCATTCCCCATTATGAATTTATTAAAATTCAAGTGGAGAGATAAGCTAAAACCTAGCCAGCCACTAAAGTGGATTATGGAATGCCAAGCCACGTTCGAAAAACTGAAAAGATGTTTTTCTGCGGAGCCAGTCCTGAAGCACCCAGACCCAGAGAGACTGTTTGTCATTCAGGCCGACACTAGTGACGTGGTTGTAGGTGCGGTACTACTCCAGGAAAACAAAAAAGGCCAATTGCAACCCTGTGCATACACTTCAAAAAAAAATACTGAGACCGAACAAAGCTGGGCATTGTGGAAGAAGGAAACCTATGCAGTGAAGTAGGCCCTTCTCAATTGGAGGCATTTTTTAGAAGGAAGCAAAATCCCTTTACAGGTTTGGACTGACCACAAAAGCCTAGAAGCATTGAAAATCTGAGGAAACTGTCCCTCAAGCAGGCACGGTGGGCCCATCACTTCCAGTGCTTCAATTTTACCCTCCACTATTTAGTGGGGTGGGGGGACTTCCTGACAGACACCCTATCCAGGCTGCCACAATACAACAGTGTAAAGGCCAAAAGAGTCAAGCCTCTATTCCTATTGCAGCAACTAGCAACCCCAGTAACCACGAGGGCACAATCAAAAGGCACCCCACCATTAGATAACACTATCTTCTTGGCCTTTAAGCAAGACCTGGAAAAGACAAATGGTTCATTAGTTACAAGAACCTTTGCTCCATGACATAGGGGCTGGCAGGGTTAGGAGGGAAGTTATATGTCCCAGCCAGCCAGAGACTAAATACTATGCAGACCTGCCATGACTCAAAGGTGGCGGGACACTTTGGGCTTGTAAAGACCCTACAATTCTTAAAAAGACAATTCTGTGGCCTTCTATCAAAAGGTTATGTGACCAGCTGCCCTAGATGAGGCTAGAACAGCCTGTAAGGCCCAAGCAGATAAAAAGAGAATGGAACCTAAACCATTCCACATTGGGGACAGAGTATACCTGTCTACTAGGTTCCTGCAATCCCTTCAACCCTCCAAAATGTTAGGGCCAAAATTTGTGGGATCCTTCCCTATCAAACACATTATAAACCCAGTCACACTGGAGTTGGACCTCACCGAGGCCTTGATGCAAATCCACCCTGTATTCCAATGCAGTCTGCTAAAGCCTCAAATAATGTCACTTTTACGTCCAGTAACTTCCCCAGCACCACAATCCATCATGGTAGAGGGTGAACAACACTTTGAAATTAAGGAAATCCTAGACTCGTGCAAACTCCATGGAGCCACCCAGTATTTGGTGGCCTGGAAAGACCTCACACCATGCCAAAACAAATGGGTGCACAAGAAAAATTTTAGAGTCCCTAGCTCAGGGCTTTTCAACCTTTTCACCCATTGTAACACTTTTAGGATATGGCAACATCCAAGTACCACCAGTTGCCTACCAAGGTGTCAAAAACACGATGACCCCCCCCCAAAAAAAGAAAAAAGTGATGAAGGTAGCCCTCGACTTACAACAGTTCGCTTAGTGACTGTTCGAAGTTACAATTGCACTGAAAAAAGTGCCCCCAAGCCACATCCGAGCAAGACACCTGCCTGCCTGGTGGCGCTCTTCCTCCTGTCCAAGGTTTTCATTGTTGTGAACATTTCTGTTGAGGATTGGCAGCGGGGGTGGGGGGTGTTTGGTTCTTATTCCCATCTCTGCTGGGTGGTTGCAGCAGGTTTTGGTCACTTCACATGACCCTGGGACACCGTGACCGTCATAAATATGAATCAGTTGCCAAGCATCTGAATGTAAATCACAAGACCCTGGAGATGCTGCAACATTCCTGCTGATCGCCGCTTATTCTGGGCTCAGAGAAGCGCCAAGATCAGCTGGAGCCTGGCGCTGATCCTGGTGCTTCCGATGAGCCCTGACAGCCCCAAAGAAGCACTGATCCTGGTGCTTCCACTGAGCCCTGCAGCTCCAGCCATCTCTCGCTCAGGCTTGTGCAGTGCTGCCACCGGTTCAGCTCATTCCCCTCCCCCGCTACCACTTTTCTAGGATGGTTGCGTACCACCTACCAGGTGCCAATGTACCACAGGTGGTACCCGTACCACTGGTTGAAAAGCCGTGAAATAGGGGAATCAGTTATTATATAAGGGGCATCATTTTTTTAAAAAAAATCTATCAACTAAATTACCTACTTATGAAAATAGTGTCTAGGATGATATCCCTCAGTTTGGTGATAAGTTATCTGTAACATTCTACCCTTCTCCAAAAAATAATTATTTTCATCTATTAGTTTAAGACACTTAAAACATCAATAAGTTACAACTTGCCTAACAATAAGCTTCAGCAGCATGTTAATTTTATTAATATAAATGCCATTTTCACTATTTTTCATAAGTTACTTAGAAATTAACTCTTAACACTTTTTAAAATATAAAAATTAAGTATACTCTTCACTTAGCTTCTTAAAGATTACCTTGACAAACTGTTAAATAATTGATAATTATAAAATACTTCAAAACTCATGTATATTAAAATTCAGCTTACCAGCCATTTTTATTGACATATGTTGCTAGGTAACCATGATTTTCCCAGTTATGAATAGTCTCTGTCATTCCCTCCTTTTGGAAGATGGACTGTAGACCTTTAAAAATGGCATTACAATCAGCTAGACAAAGGGGAAAAAAACCAATGGGTTAATAAGGCCCAGTTCTTAGGCCCAGTATTCTTCAATATCTTCATCAATGACTTAGATGAGGGAACTGAAGGGGAATTCATCAAATTTGCAGATGACACCAAACTGATAGGAGTAGCCAACACCCCAGAAGAGGCATAGAATTAAGATCATGCGAAGTATTAGTACTGCTTTATAAAACCCTTGTAAGACCACACCTAGAATACTGCAGCCAGTTTTGGTCACCATATCCCTTCCAGCTCTATTCTATTCTATTCTATTCTATTCTATTCTATTCTATTCTATTCTATTCTATTCTATTCTATTCTATTCTATTCTATTCTTTCTATACATAGAAGTGATATTTAGTGCATTTTATGAGCATAAAATGACGACTGCTGTAATTTCTAAACTTTTTATGAAGTATTGGAAAATCAGGTTAAGATTCCTTATCCTCTCCTCTTTTAATAAATCTCGATAAAGAAATATTGTTTTCTGTGGAGCTGGCACACCTTACAAATTAATAGCAGTTTTAATAAGTATCTGTTTCCCAATTGTTTTAAGAATAGAATAGAATAGAATAGAATAGAATAGAATAGAATAGAATAGAATAGAATAGAATAGAATAGAATAGAATACAATACAATACAATACAATACAATACAATACAATACAATACAATACAATACAACACAATACAACACAATACAATTTTTTATTAGCTAAGTGCAATTGGACATACAAGGAATTTGTCTCTGGTGCTAAGTTTTCAATGTACATATAAGCAACAAGTGATAAATCATCATCACAAAATACAATCATCATAAATCATAAGATACAACTCTCAGTGATAGTCATGTGCTAAATAAGCAAACAACATAAATCAAAAAAGGATACTAACTAAAAGCAATCAACATAAAGCATAAGATACAAACAACAAAGTTATAGCCATAAGAAGCTAAGGAAATAGGTAAAAGGAAAGATAATAGTAATACAGCCCTACTAGGTGGTTTGACATGCCGGCCTACTAGGTGGTTTGACATCCCAGGGCATGACAGTGCTGTGGGAATTAGTTGTTTAGCAGTGATGGCACAGGGGGGGGGAAATGTTCTTGTTTCTAGTTGTTTTGGCGTGTAATGTCATCTTCAGGGAAGAAGTTGAAACAGTTTATGTCCAGAATGTGAGTGATTTATAGATATTTTCACAGCCCTCTTTCTGGCTTGTGCAGTATATAGGTTCTCAATGGAAGGCAGGCTGGTTGAAATTGTTTTTCTGCAAACAGGTTTGTCTTGTTTGCTATGCCAAACTGACAGTTATACAGGTGCAAATAACAGGCTCAAAAATTCCTTTGTAGAACTGTATTAGTAGCTCCTTCAGTAGTCTGAGCTTTCTAAGTTGGTACAGGAAGAACATTTCTTGTTGTGCTTTTTGATATTAGGTGTCAATCATCATCATCATCATCATCATCCTCTTGAATCAATACTCAACGCAGTTCAACTGTTTAGCAGCGACATCAGAATGGACTTTGGACTTGGAAAATGTGCTATATTATCCATACAACAAGGAAAAGTGGGAAAAATAGAAGGAATAGAACTGGGAAACGGAAGTATTATGAAAGCACTAGCAAAGGATGACGGTTACAAATACCTAGGCATACTGGAAGCAGATAACATCTTGAATGGAAAAGTCAAAGAGTCAATACAAAAGGAATACATCAGAAGAGTCCGCAAAATACTAAAATCAAAGCTGAATGGTGGAAATATAATTAAAGCCATTAATACATGGGCAGTCCCAGTGATATGCTTCCCAGCTGGAATTATCAACTAGACATTGGCCGAATTGGAACACCTAGACCGGAAAACTCGTAAACTTTTGAACATGCACCATGCTCTACATCCACAAAGTGACATCGACAGATTGTACCTGCCAAGAAGAATAGAGGGCAGAGGGCTACTGCAAATCCACCAAACTGTAGAAGAAGAAAAATGAAATTTGAATGATTATGTGAATTGAAGTACAGAAAAAATGCTGCAGGCTGTGAAAACAGAGAGCATTATCAAAATAACAGAAACAAAGGCAGAATATAAGGAAAAACGGCTGGATGATAGATTAAATAGATGGAAAACCAAAGCTTTGCATGGACAACATTTGAAAAACATTGAAGGAAAATGTGATAACAACTTGACATGGCATGGCTTAAGATGGGAACCATCAAGAAAGAAACAGAAGGCTTAATACTGGCTGCTCAAAAACAAGCACTACAAACTAATGCCATGAAAGCGAAGATACAAAAATCTACTGGCAATCCAAATTGCCGACTTTGCAACAACAAAGCTGAAACTGTTTCACATTTAATATGTGAGTGCAGCAAAATTGCACAAACTGATTACAAAGCTAGACATGACCGAGTTGCTAAACTAATCCACTGGGCATTGTGTAAAAAATATGACATGCCTGTGTCCGAAAAGTCGTGGGAACATAGGGTGGAAAAAGTTGTTGAGAATGAAAGGGTGAAGATCTCATGGGACTTCCAAATAAAGACAGATCGCCATTTGGAACACAACACGCCAGATATCACAGTTGTAGAGAACTGAAGCGTATAGCTGATTGATATCGCTGTACCAGGAGATGCCAGAATCGAAGAAAAAGAACTGGAAAGAATTATGAAATACCGCGACCTGGCCATCGAAACTGCGTGAGTATGGATGAAACGCGTAACAGTGATACCCATTGTCATCGGGGCACTGGGAACTATGTCCAAAAACTTTACAAAGTTTTACATCAAGAAACTGCAACTTCCTGCAATAACTCCAGCAAAGCTACAAAAAACTGCGCTACTCGGAACATCTTACATTTTAAGGAGATACCTGGTTGATACCTAGGATGCTGGCAGCAGCCCATGTCAACCATTAGTGCCAGTCAATTTGAGTGTTCAGTTGACTGAGTTTAATGTTTTATGAATAAAAGTTTTATAATGATGATGATGATGATGTTGGAAGGGACCTTGGAGGTTATGTAGTCCAACCCCCTGCTCAGGCAGGAAACCCTATACTATTTTCAGACGAATGGCTGTCCAGTCTCTTCTTTAAAACTTCCAGTGTTGGAGCATTCACAGCTTCTGGAGGCAGGTTGTTCCGCTGGTTAATTATTCTAACTGTCAGGAAGTTTCTCCTTAGTTCTAGGTTGCTTCTCTCCTTGATTAGTTTCCATCCGTTGCTTTTTGTCCTGCTTTCGGGCACTTTGGAGAATATGACTCCCTCTTCTTTGTGGCAGCCCCTGAGATATTGGAACACTGCTATCATGTCCCCCCTCGTCCTTCTCTTCATTAAACTACACATACCCAATTCCAGCAGCCGTTCCTTATATGTTTTCGCCTCCAGTTCCCTAATCATCTTTGTTGCTCTTCTCTGTACTCTTTCTAGAGTCTCAACATCTTTTTTACATCGTGGTGACCAAAACTGGATGCATTATTCCAAGTGTGGCCTTACCAAAGCATTGTAAAGTGGTATTAATACTTCACGTGATCTTGATTCTATCTCTCTGTTAATGCAGCCTAGCACTGTGTTGGCTGTTTTGGCAGCTGCAGCACACTGCTGGCTCATATTTAAGTGATTGTCCACTAGGACTCCAAGATCCCTCTCACAGTTACTATTATTGAGCAAGGTACCCCCTGTACATTTGGTTTTTCTTGCCTAAATGTAGAACCTTATTTTTTTCACTGTTGAATCTCATTTTGTTAGATAGCGCCCAGTGTTCAAGTCTGTCCAGATCCTCCTATATCTTAAGCCTGTCTTCTGGAGTGTTGGCTATTCCTGCCAGCTTGGTGTCGTCTGCAAATTTGATGAGTTCCCCATCTGTCCCCTCGTCCAAATCGTTGATGATGATGTTGAAGAGCACTGGGCCCAGAACAGAGGCCTGGGGCACCCCACTACACACTTCCTTCCATGTAGATACGGTTCCATTGAGGACCACATGCTGAGTACGGCCAGTTAGTCAGCTACGAATCCATCTGGTGGTGATGCGGTCTAACCCACATTTTTCTATCTTATCAAGTAGTAGGTTGTGACCTACTTTATCAAATGCCTTACTGAAGTCCAAGTAAATTATATCCACAGCATTCCTCTAGTTCAGGGGTAGGCAACCTCGGCTCTTTTATGACTCATGTACTTCAACTCCCAGAATTCCTGAGGAATTCTGGGAGTTGAAGTCCATGAGTCATAAAAGAGCCGAGGTTGCCTACCCCTGCTCTAGTCCACTAATTTTGTCACTTGGTCAAAGAATGCAATAAGATTTGTCTGGCATGATCTGTTTTCGACAAACCCATGTTGGCTTTTAGTAATGACTTTGTTTGCCTAGGTGCTCGCTGATTCGTTGTTTGATTATCTTTTCCAGAATCTTCCCAGCTATTGAGGTCAGGCCAATAGGTCTGTAATTTCCTGGATCCATTTTTTTCCCTTTTTTGAAAATGGGAACTACATCAGCTCTCTTCCAGTCCTCTGGTAGTTCCCCAGTGCTCCAGGATCTTTGAAAAATATAGTGCAGTGGTTCTGAGATCACATCTGCCAGTTCCTTGAGAATCTTGGGGTGTAATCCATCTGGTCCTGGTGATTTGAACTTGTCTAGGCTGGACAGGTGCTCACTTACCATTTTCTTCCCTATCTTAACTTGTATTTCTATTCTGTTTTTTATGGCACTATTTTCGATAGGTTGGACTGTTTTTTTTCCCTTTGTGTAAAGACAGATGCAAAAAACAAGTTAAATAGTTCTGCTTTCTCCCTGTTGTTTGTCACCTTCTTGCCACTTTCACCGACTAGTGGACCAATCATTTCCTTCATTTTTTTCTTGTTTTTACATGTTGAAAGAAGCTTTTTTTTGTTATTTTTGACTTTGGTCGCAAGCCTTAGTTCATTTTGAGCCTTAGCTTTCCTCACTTCATCTTTGCAGACTTAGTTATGTGCCCCTCTTTCCACTTTCTATACTTGTCCTTTTTATCTTTCAATTTATCAGAGTTCTTTATGCAGCCATGCTAGTTTATTTTGAGAGCTGTTATTTTTCCTCTTTGTTGGTATTGTGCTAGACTGGGCATTTATCTCAGTTTTCAAAATTTCCAAGCTGCTTGTTTTCCCCTTGAGGATTCTCATCCATAGAATCCCTCCCAAGCTCTCTCTATGTTTATTGAAATTAGTTCTCTTAAAGTCCAAGACTAGTTTGACTGTGTTCTATTGCTTATGCTTCCATAATGTTAAATTCCAATATTGCATGATCACTTCTTCCCAAGGTTCCTATGGCTTCAACACCTATCATTTCATCTCTATTACTAAGAATTAGATCCAATATGGCTAATCCCCTAGTTCCCTTCTCTATTTTTTGGTTGACAAAGTTGTCTGCTAGGCTTGTCAGGAATCTGTTTGATCTTCCACTTGGTGCAGAGTTTGTCTTCCAGTTGATGTCAAGGTAGTTAAAGTCCCCCATTACTATTGTAATGTGCTTCCTACATACCTTAGTTAGCTAACTAGCAAAAAGTTCATATATTTCCTCTGTTTGGTTGGGTGGCCTATAGTATACACCTATGGCAATGTCGTTTTTTCTCCCTTTTATGTTGACCCAAATGCATTCAAGTTTACAGTTTTCATCACTGTGCTCTATTTCTGTAGAGATGTAGTTATTTCTTATATAGAGAGCAACTCCACCTCCTCTTTAATTTGGTCTGTTTCTTTTAAATTAAATCCCTCTAGCTGTGTGTTCCAATTGTGGGTTTCATCCCATGTTTCCGTAATGGCAGCAATATCATATCTGCCCTCATTAACCTGAATTTCTAGTTCGCCCTATTTGCTGTTCATACTCTGTGCATTGGTGTATAGACATCCGAGTCCTTTATGACTGATCCTGTGTTTACTTTCTACATAACCTGTGTGGTGCCTGAGTTCCCCTATTGTCTTACCACCTATTTGGTTAGTGCACTTTGTGTGGCACCTGCTATTAAAAGCTTGATTTTGCTTGACAACAAGGTTGATATATTCTTGTCCACACACACATCTATGTTACATGCACTGATATCCCTATAGTTTTTAGATTGCCGGGGACAGGGATGTTCTGTATCAATTAACTCACTGTCCCTGTTGTTTAGTTTAAATATTCCTCCAGAAAATCTGTGAATTTATAGCTGAGTAACTCAATCCCTTTCTTTGATGGATGCAAACCATCTCTTTTGTACATTTTTTCATTGGACCAGCTACAGACATCATGACTAATATATCCAAAGCATTCCCCTTTACACCACTCCTTTAGCCACATATTGAATTGAGCTATACGCTGGCCTTTTCTGTTTTGCTCCTTATACACTAGTAAAACCTCTGGAAAAGTAAGCCTACAGCCTATTCTGCTAAGTTCCTGCCCCAAGCTCTGGAAATCATTCTGAGATAGTCCTGAGATATTATAGAACCTAGAAACGTGAAGCTCTCTCTTGTTGATACTGTGTTGTTTATATTGTAAGATGTGACAGAATAGGAGGACTTCTCCTAAAATCTACTATCATCTCTATAGTTTTGAATGTGTCCAGCTCAAGATTGTTCCAGCTGCACCACAGGGCCAGTTGTTCAACTTCCTGTCTATATGCAGATTCATCAGCAGATCCATGTTTTTCATGTGGGCCAACACTAACCTTTCAAAGGTCTTCATAACTACGGATGTCAGAGCATCCAGTCTGTGGTTGTTCAGTTACATGGAATGATAGTAGAGTGTTTGAAGCAAGAAGGCTGGTTCCAGGCGGTTATATCTGCCTCTTTGAGTGAGGGTAGTTTCCCCGCCGTCTTGAAGGAGGCAGTGGTGAGACCTCTCCTCAAGAAGCCTGCCTTGGACCCAGCTGTGTTAAATAACTTTCGTCCGGTCTCCAACCTTTGCTTCCTTGCGAAGGTTGTTGAGAGTGTGGTGGCGCATCAGCTCCCTCTGGTCCTGGATGAAGCGGATTATCTAGACCCGTGCCAATCGGGTTTCAGGCCCGGGTACAGCACGGAGACGGCACTGGTCGCTCTGGTGAATGATCTCTGGAGGGCCAGGGACAGGGGATATTCCTCTGTCCTAGTCCTATTAGACCTCTCAGCAGCTTTCGATACCATCGACCATGGTATCCTGCTGCGGCGTCTCAGGGGATTGGGAGTGGGAGGCACAGTTTTTCAGTGGTTCTCCTCCTATCTCCTGGGACGTTCGCAGTCGGTGTTGGCAGGGGGGCAGAGGTCGACCTCGAGGTCTCTCGTTTGTGGAGTTCCTCAGGGGTCGGTCCTCTCGCCTCTCCTGTTCAACATCTACATGAAACCGCTGGGTGAGATCATTCGTGGTTTTGGAGTTGGGTATCATCAGTATGCTGATGATACCCAGCTTTTCATTTTGACCCCAAACCACCCCAGTGATGCCCTTGACGTGATGTCCCGTTGCCTGGAAGCGGTTCGGGTCTGGATGGGGAGGAACAGACTTCAAATCAACCCCAACAAGACTGAGTGGCTGTACAAACCGGCATCCCGGGATATTCAGAATATTCCACCTCTTTCCATGGGGGGGGTGAGCTTTTACCCCCCCGTAGATAGGGTTCGCAACTTGGGAGTCCTCCTAGATTTGCGGCTTACTTTGGAAGACCATATAGTGGCTGTGACTAGGGGTCCTTCGCCCAGGTTCGCCTGGTGCGCCAGTTGCGGCCCTATCTAGACCGAGATGCCCTGTGTACGGTCACTCATGTGCTCGTGACCTCTCGTCTGGACTACTGCAACGCTCTCTACATGGGGCTTCCCTTGAAGACCACCTGGAGGCTCCAACTGGTACAGAATGCAGCCGCGAGTTGTCTTGGGAGTTTCCCAATACTCCCATGTTACACCTCTGCTCCGCGAGCTGCATTGGTTACCAGTTGTCTTCCGAGTGATATTCAAGGTTTTGGTTATGGTTTTCAAGGTCCTACATGGCATGGGTCCGGAGTACCTCGGGGGTCACCTGCTGCCGGCGTCAACTCCCCTCCGCCCTGTGCGTTCCCACAGAGAGGGCCTCCTCAGGGTGCCACCGGTCAGAGAATGTCAGCTGGTGGCCTCCAGGGGGAGGGTCTTCTCTGTGGGCGCCCCGGACTTATGGAATCAGTTGCCGGTTGAGCTCCGGACGGCGCCTGACCTTCGCTCCTTCCGACGCGATCTGAAGACCTATTTATTTGAACAAGCCGGCCTGGCCTGATGGGGGATGTGTTGGGGTTTTTATTGCGGGTTTTTTATATCATTATTTATTGTTTTAGCTCGGGCTCCTATTTAATTCTCTTTTAATTTTTGTATTTTGTATTTTATATGTGCCCTGTTCACCGCCCTGAGTCCTTCGGGAGAAGGGCAGTACACAAATATAATAATAATAATAATAATAATAATAATAATAATAATAATAATAATAATAATAATAATAAGAAGAAGAAGAAGAAGAAGAAGAAGAAGAAGAAGAAGAAGAAGAAGAAGAAGAGGAAGAAGAAGAAGAAGAAGGAACATCACACGTCTCTAGTGATTTATTAAAGATATGGGTGTAGATGGGGGCACAAGCTTTTAAGGAAGAAGGAGTTACCTTGTCTAGAACCTGGTGCTTTTCCAGGCTTTTGTCTATGAAATACACAAAAGTCTTATTTTTCTGTGATCACCAGAGGTGGGAGTCCCAGAGGGATGGAGTCAGTTCAGTACACATTGTGAGTTTTATTATTGTGATTTCTTACAATACAACTTTTGCTTATACTGTTTTCTATCAGATACCTTTCCTTAAACTGTTTCCTATCAGGTACTTAGGAGCCAAGTACTCAGCAGCACAAGGAATACAATAATCAATGACTTAATATCCAACTATCAACACCCTAATTAATTAAAAGCTACACATAACTAGATACCACATATAAATGCAACAGGTAGTGTACATATTCTAGAAAGAGAGAGAAGTTCCCTGATGATGGGCTCCAGCACAAGCCCGAAAGCTTGGAAGAATAAACCTTTGATCCTGGTTACTGACTCAGATTGGATCCTGCAACATTATCCTGGGACATGTATATTTGCCTTTATTCGCAAGAGATATGGGCAGCTGGTGTTTCCTATCTTTTTACAGTACATTAAAATGTGTCTATGATGGAAATGCAGATATTGGGTAATTTAGAAGCACAGTAATTAAATACAGTATATTCTGAAAAATAAATCAAATGATTTGATTAACTGATTTTAGGAATGTACATGTTTCTCATTGCAGTGTAGATGTTTCTCAAAGTGGAAAAAATTGTCAAATGAGCTTTGTGTTCATAGTCTATATAAAGCTAGCATCTGAAGTAAACAAAATATCTTCTATTGACCACCATTTCCTACTCCTCCATTTTTAGAAAAAAACTTCTCTTTACATGAAAAGCTTGATGCCAAGGCCAATTGTTTTAACAGATGGCAATGAACATCTGTTCATTGTGAAGAACATTTTTTTAAAAAAAAAGTAAACAAAACAGTTTCTCATGTTCATTTGTAATGTGAAGTTAAAGATCTTTTTTGCATTTAATACTTTGATTTCTCCTTTGTTTTTAACCATCATTTTGAAGTCAAATCACAGGCCTGTTATCTAAAGCAGGGCTTTTCAACCTTTTCACAGATTATACCACTTTTAGGACATGACAATATTCAAGTACCACCAGTGCTTAGCAAAGTGTCAAAACTTGATGACTAAAAAAAGGGGGGCTGGGGTTTTGGGCTTTACTGGTTAGATTCATTTGTTGTTATAGAAATGGCCAGTTTATAATATTATGGAAAAGTAAAAAGCTGAGGTTCAATGTTAATAATTCTTTCCTACTGCAACAGTGGAACTCAGAAGTCAATGCCTTTTTTCTTTTTCCTTTCTCCCCCTCACTTTTCCCTTTTTCTCCCACCCTTCGCTCGCAACCCCTCACCCTTTGCTACCAAAACCCTCTAGCTTACTCTTTCACTCACACATTGCTCGTACAAGCTTCTCTCTTGCTTTCACACCCGTTGCTCGCAAAAGCTTCTCTTGCTCCATTCACTCACACGTTGCTCACACAACCTTCTCTTACTCTCATTCACATACACATTGCTTACACAAGGTTCTCTCTTGCTCTCATTCACTCACACGTTGCTTGCAAAAGCTTCTCTTGCTTCATTCACTCACGTTACTCACACAAGCTTCTCTTTTGCTCTCATCCACTCACACATTGCTCGCAAAAGCCCCTTGCTCGGTCTTTCACTCACCCTTTGCTCGCAAAGGGCGCTCTCTCTCTCTCTCCTCACAGCTTCACTAACAAAAGCCTATTCTCTCTGTGTGTGGTTTTTTTCTCCTCTTCCACCAAGACCTGCTTTTATAGCTTCTCCTCTCTCTGCCTCTTCCTCCTTTTCTCTTCCGGGTGCACCAGAAGCCCCAATCAGCATGCAGCCACGCACGCAGATCCTGGGGCTTCTGCCAAGCCCTGCAGCTCCAGCTGATCTCCTCCAGGCTTTGCTGCTTTAGCTGGTTCTCTCCCCTACACTTGGCTAGGGGTCGCGTACCACCTGCCAGGTGCTCAAGTACCACCAGTGGTATGCGTACCACCGGTTTAAAAGCCCTGATCTAAAGAGCTAAGGAATAAACAAGATAAGATTACAGGTAAATGTTTCTTACTCTTACTATCAACACATTATTGATAGCAAAGCCATACAGCTTCAACCTCATTGTGTAATTTCCATTTGTATCTTTTTCTTTTCTCAGAGAATTCAAGGCAACATACTTTTCTTCATTTTATCTTCAAAACAAATCTCTGAGGCGGACTGGGCTATGAGAGAATTATTTCCCTAAAGTGAGATATCTGGTCAAGATTAAAACAAAATAAAAAGCCATTGACAGCTACAGTCAAATTTGAGAGGATACAGGTAGTCCTCACTTAATGACAACTGGGACCAGTAACCCTGTTGTTAAATGTTGCAATCACTAAATAAAACATCATATGACTGTGATAGGCTTACAATCTCACTACCCCTTTGATTATTAAGGGTAAGAAACAGAATTCAGATAGCAATAGGAAAGTAAGAAAAGATGTTGGTTTGGCTGTTTCTGGTTCACCAACATCCCTTTTGCACATCCTTATCATAAAGTATCGGGGTCTTTAAGCAAACCATCGTGTAACTATGATTTATGATTGTACTTCTTCCTTCTCTATTAACTCTATTTGTCACAAGCCAGTGGCACAGCACACAAGTGATGATCATGTGGCTGCAAGATACTGCAATGGTTGTAAAGGTATGCTGGTTGCGAAGTGTCCAAACGATGATCACATGGCCATGAGATGCTGCTACGGTTGTAAGGTTTTTTTTTACAGCATCACAACAGTTGCCAAACAAGGCAACTGATATTGCAAACAATGACCATCATATTTACCTTTATAAAACTTAGTCTTCTTTTTATAGAGCTAAAAATCAAACTGCAGTTAAATAACAGAATTATGCTAAATTTGCAACCAGATGTTTATTTCACCTCTTACCGCATAATTGTAAATACTTAATGTAACTATCCTGTTTACAAATGTATTAAAAATAGCTGTCATTAAACCTAAAATTAAGTCATATGCTGGTGTTCTTTCTTTCTTTGCAAAAAAACATACTGATGAAATTGAACTGGAAGAAAATGCAGATGCAAAAGATATAAAAGGCTGAGAAACACCGTCTTCTTCATCAATATAGTCCTTGCTTAACGACCCTCATTGGCAGTGCTTTTTTTGTAAAAGAAAAAGGTGCTGGAACTCACACGTCATACAACCCGCCTCGCCTACCCTACACAGTTCCATCCAAAAAAGGTGCCGGAACTCCGTTTTGAGCTTTCTATGACAAAAAAAGCCCTGCTCATTGGGATGAAAACTGTCAGCACAGAATGAAGCAGTTGTTTGGCAAAACATCATATGATATGACCATGCTTAGTGATGCCAGTTCCTGTAGTGCTAATTGCGGTCAGTAGGCGAGGACTGCAGCATCATTACGCAAGGATCTTACACTTCTGCCCTGTTGCATTTGCCTCTTCTTCAACACCTCCCATTTGCCTATCTCCCCTGCGTCTTTCCCCTTTTGGCCAGCTGCCCTACACTCTGCTAATGCCTATCCTTGTCACCCCCACCCCCAGACCTTCACAGCCTGCTTTCCTCTGCAGCTAATAAGAGGTATCCAACTGAGGCAGCCGCTGGCCCTTTTATGAAGTCTTGCAGCATCCCCACCTTCTCCTGGTTCCACTGTCCACACTCCTAAGCACCCACTCGCAGACCTATGAACTGCCCGTGCTTCCGACCTGAGATTGCCACCTTTTCCCACTTAACAACCCATGTGGTCCTAGGGTTACAGCATCAACTGGGACTGCCATTGCTAAGTGATGCAATCATGTGATATCATGGTTTATGACTGCATCTAAAGGCCACCAGATCGGGAATGATTAGTGTATAGATTTGTTCCCCAAGATGTGAAAGTCAAGGAAGCAATCAGGAACTCAGAATACTGTCTTTGTAAAATGATGTAATAAAATCTGGGGGCAAGATCTTAGCAAACCTTAATAATACATAGGAGCCAAAAAATATATTTGGTTATAGAACAGGAAGAATTGAAATCCAATGCAATCATTCCAAAAGCATATATACATGTAAAAGAATAAAGGGTTCTTTGTTGCCTGCCATTTGTAGAAGGTGATCTCTACCAGAAACTGCCAACTTTTGTAAAATCTACTGTCCCTATTCAGCCAAGCCTATTGAATTTTGTTAAGAAAAAAACACTGTAAGAAAAACAACTACTTTTCAGGTTTCTATAGTCTATGTGCCTTTTACAGTAGCTAAATGAAGCACATCAACAATACATACAGCTATCACATAACAGGTATACAACAAAATGCAAATGTGGAAGTGGAAAGGAACTCATAGTTTACAACAATTTGAGTTATTGCTTTCTTTTGTGGCAATAGTTGTGTGTTCCAGCAAAAATCATAGGAAATCTTTTAGTTGTTTCAATATGTTTTATGCCAATACAACAGACAATTTACTTACCAGCTCTATAGAACATCATATCTGATAAACAGGTCATTAATAGTGTCTTACACAAACACACACAAAAGGTTTGGCACCATCCAGATACTGCTAAGGAGGTTAATACATCAATTAAATGAAAAACAAATTTAAAAAATCACCTCTATGTAAACCACACCTGACAGAACTATCTCCTGGTGCTATAATAAAACCAACACATATATCATAGCCCAGACTGAGTCCAAAGCTGAAAAAGCTGCTTTAGTTGAGCCTGCGCAATGTCAACTCAGGATGGACATCATATAAGGCTGATCAATCACCAGCACTATCTAACCAGCAGGATCTGTGAGGTAAGGATGGCATGAGGCCTCCCAGTCCCTGCACCAGACAAGTAGAAGGAAGAACAGACCAGAGAAAACCTGTTGGGTTACTTGTCAAGCAATGGAATAAACCAGTATTTTTCAACCTTGGTAGCTTGAAGATGTATGGACTTCAACTCCCAGAATAACCCCAGGCAGCATGTTGACTGCTGAATTCTGAAAGCTGAAGTCCACATATCTTCAAGCTGCCAAGGTACAAAAACACTGAAGTAAACATTCTGACTGGTGATAGCTGGCTGCAGCGTTTAAAAAATATTTTCTTTGCCTATGTTCTCTTTGCTGGAAATAATATCTGGCTTGTGCATGACTTCTCTTGCACTATAGACCCTTGGACTAGCTGATAACCTTAAGAGAACAATTTTGGATGACTTTTCTGCACATTCCCCTTTGAAAACAAAATTCACAGAGAAGTCTTTGCCTTGTTTGACATTCCTTGCTATTGTCCTTTGAAACTGATAATCTCCTAAGAAATCGTCTTGTGTGTGTATGTGTTTAAAAACCTGAAACAGGACAGCATTTTGTGGTCTTTAAGTTCCATTGTTTAAGAAGTACCACCAAATGCATCTCCCAGCTTAGTTTTTAAATATTGTATTTCTTTTTACTTGCATTTACAGAAAGATTGGTCTATTCCTCTTATGCAGAATGACTGCAAATCCTATTGGTTGTAAAAAAAAATTGTACTACATCTGAATACATTTCTTAAAAGCCACTGAAGGTGAAGCGCTCTAAACAGACATGGTTGGATTCAGGCCTTTTGGAAAACATTGGGAAATAGCCCAATTTCAAGATTTGCAAAATAATAATGTATACGAACAAACAAATCCAACTGTCATATGAAGAAGTTAGAATAATTGTCCCAAATATTTCCTTCCCCAACTAAGAAAAAAGATAAAACATCAAACATCCCTATTTCTTTATTTTTAACAATTATTTGACATTTGACACAATTTCATTCCAATTTATCCTTGTAAGAATGCTTCCTGTTCTTCTATATGTTCTGTAGATCGTGTTTCTATTATTACTCTATTAAACAAGCATACCATTTCCCCTCTCCTAAACAGCTAACATTTTCTTTCTAACCCAATTTCCAGCAGAGCCTGGAAATCAGGAAGGGTAGGGGGAGATAACTGAATTACCCCCTCCATCAGCATCTCCGGAGAAAAGACCAAGCACCTGAGAGATAAATTAAGGCCCGTCCTTTGGCGGCAAGACGTATAAAATGAACAAATGCGTATTTCTACTGGACAGAAATAGGCCGCAATATCAGAAGCCCCCCCCCCCGCCCCCCCCCAAGGCACGGGCTCACATTTTTAAGTATATAAAGGAAATATGCCCGGAAGGGAGGAAAGATCTTTGCCTGTCTATTTTCAGATGAAAAGAGTAAATCGTATTAGGGTGAGAGGGGATCTGTTCAGCGAAACGAATAAGAGAAGACACATGGCAATTTTTCGCCGAGGGGAGGCCATAAAGCACATGCGGCTCGGAAGCGCGCATGGTTGGAAACGCAGCGAGAGGGGGCCGAGCTTTAGGCAATCTGCACTTACGAAAGGGAGGAGCTGCAGGCACGAATGTTAGAAAATAACTGCATAGCAGAAAATAATTGCAAATAGGGAGGTGGGGGGGGGGAACCCAAATTTGTCGGGGAATTGAAGATTCGGGAGAACAGGAGGTTCAAGAGTTGGCGGTAAAGGAGAGCCGGGGAGGAAAGAAGGGGATATGCCGCGTATTTGGGGACGGGAGGGCGAGAGTGGGCAGGAAAGGAGCACGCCGGGCCAAAGCCGACCTAGACAGCTCGCTCGCCTGCCTCATTTGCTGCAGAGGCCTGCGGGGAGCCGTGACTCTCGCTGCAAGAGCGACCCAGCAAGCCGTTCGGACCTCTCCTCTCCCCAGCGGCTGAGGAAGGGAAGGAAGAACAATTGAGGGCCGGTCGGGCAACCGGGAGTGGGTGGGTAGGCCGGAGAGGGCGAGTCGCCGGAACGAGGTGCCTCACCTGTGGCGCTGAGCGTGAAGTCGAGAGTGCTGTGTCGCGCTGCTGCCATAATGAAGTAGAAGAGCCCTGTGCCATGCCTGGTGGAACGGCAGCGCTCTGAGTGCCACTGCCTGCCTGCGCGGTAGGCGTAAGCGTGCCGTGTGGGTATTAGCACGCGAAGTGGAGGCCGGGGTTGCCGCCGCCGTGTGGGGAGAATCCGAAGGGGAGGGACAAATGACTGGGAGCGAGAAATCGAGGGCGAGGTGGGGGGGCCTGAAAGCGGCCCCGGTGGGGATTCTTGGGAAAGGCGGGCGCCACCTCCCTTTGCTGTTTTAGGGAGCGCGAGGAGGTGCGCTGACGGCTTTTGTTTGTAACCGGAGACAGATTCACTACTCCGGCAGTAGCTACTACTTTGGCTTCGAGGCCTTCCTGCGAAATAAAGGCGCGTCATCACATTATTTTGCGATGTCTTCGATGTTCCGATTCCAGGTTCTTTGGATTTCTTGCATGCGTTACGCTTTTATTCTCCTATGATGGGTAAAGCTGCTTCACCAAATTGAGGCGGGGATTAACGCAGACTAGGCCTAGTGTCATCCTACATCGCAGTTTTATTTTTCAATTCCAGAACAAATTCTGAAACATAGCGTATAAAGAACAATGTTCTTTTAGGCATGTAATATAAAATGCTGCAAAGAGCGGGACTGCAGTTTGTATGCTTTGTACAGAGAACGAAAGAAACGGCTTACTTGATGGAAGGCACAGGGCAGAAAGTGTGAATCAACATCTGTCAAGGTGGAATTTCTTCCATGCTATTAGATGCCCTGACGTCTCTAAATGAATTATCTTAACAAATTCTCATTTACATGGAATTGGCAGCAGGTGCTAATTTTTCAGTTTTCTTTCCGTGAGAAATCATATTGCATATAATTAAAATTACTGAAGAATTCTCTCTCTTAAAATATATTTTAACAACTAGGTCGTGGCTTAAAACCACAAACTGCAAATTATAACACTGGAAGACTAAGCATACAAATGAAAGAGCAAAGAATCGAACTATTTGCATCTTTCCAAAGTCAAACTTCTAAGCATCTTCCCGAAATGAGGCAATGATACAACTAAGCCAGCGGTAGGCAACCTCGGCTCTTTTATGACTCGTGGACTGGCTCAGGAATTCTGGGATTTTCTTTCCAGTAACTATATGTTGACATTTGGGGAGGGAAGGTATTTTTAACTGGTCTTGCAGATGTGTGATTCTTATAAGCATATTTAAGATGTGTAGCCCAAGAAATTTTGTTTCCCAAGATTTTTTTTTAAAAAACTTCCTGTTTCCAGCCAACCAGACATTTAATAAACCTTCACTGAATTTCCATTGTAACTGAGAGGAGTAGCTAACTTAGGAACAAAGGCACAATTGTTGAATTGCTACCACAACTGTTTCTCCCCTTCCAGTGCATCACCTGCAGACAGCCATGCTTCATGTTTTCCTCAAAGCAGTTGGACATTTTTGGTTTTTTTAGCTTACAGAGGCTCTTTTCTTTTTGAACACTCTTGCTAAAAATAATTAGGCATTTGGTCTGTAAAATGTAGCACTCATCTCAATAGAATCACCTCTGCATCCAGATACAAATTGCACACTTGGGAATTTTGGCATATGGAAAGGGTTTTGCATTCATTTTGTGATTGTGCAATGCTGCTGTTTTTACATAAATGAAGAAATAAGACAGCATATATAAAGTCATATAATTTATCACATTCTTTTACTAATATTTATATTTCACTCTGAAGACTAAGCCAGTAAATACAGTAGTATGGGTATAAAACTGGTGATTATATTAGCATTCAAGACTTCATAATAAAAAGTAAAAAATGTGAATGGTTTAAAAATAGATAAGCTTTATTGTCATTTTTTACTGCAGGCACAATGGCATACATTAAAAATGAAATTTAGTTGCTTGCTCTCAAAGTGTACACATACATAAAACACATTTAAACATACTATATACAACATATGTATAGACCTACAACTAAAAATAAGCCCATCCAAAACCTGTTTTAAGATCCAAGCCTAAGTTGCTCTCAGAAATGACAGGAGCACTGAGCCATACTAGGAACTTTAATTCTTGCTATATGCTGAATGATCCATATAGCTGACATGATTTGTGGTTTACCATCATGTGTCACACTTCAGTCTATAATCTTAGACATCAAATAGAAAGTTTCATCTGGGAACTATTCCTAAGTATGCAGAAAATTAAAATCTATTTTACAGCAAAAGTATCCACTGAAGAGTTTAGAGTTGAGAGGAAAATGAAAACCGATGTTTTCGTCATACATGGTCTGACCTTTCCATGTACATTATGGTGTTGCATACACAATAATCCAAAATCATCATTTTGACATAACTCTTTGATGCTGCAGAAACCTGTTTTATAGTACTGTGTAGGCAATGATCCCTCACTGAAATGAAGACAGTTAGCTTGAAACCCACATTTAAACGAGAAATTACATTGTACCCACATCATGGTCTATTTTATAAAAATATAATATACAAATTATACAAATTAGGATTCATATATATATAGCTCAGGGTCAATTTCTTTACATTTGAAATAAGATGAATTGAATATTCAGTAGTTTATTTTGCCATGTGTGAGGAAGAAACATGTGGTTGAGAATACAGCACTGTACAGGCTACACTGAGTAGTTATACATACATGATGCTTTACATTAGTGTTTCTCAAACTTGGCAACTATAAGATAGGTGGACTTCAATTCCCAGGACTCCCCAACCAGCACGGCTGTTTTACATGGCAAAAAACCTTGCTTTGTTTCACTGACTAGAGTACTGTATAATGAGTTTCCAGTAATCAGCACTGTATTTCTATTACAATAAAAATAAATGAACAGACATATATTAATATGGTACAAATTCCATGGAACCTTTATTTTATTGCCTTAAGGATGTTAAAACTGCTAAGGAGTATTTTTACAACTAGCAAGTTTCTAAAATGAGGCAATTGTTTTATAAAAGGTGGGTAATAAGGCTTTGTTCTATCAGCATCTGGAGTACTTGAGCAATTGATAGATTCCCAGGGCTCTGGCAATACACTCTTATGTCCTCCCCTCTCCTGGAGCTCCCTTAAATATTATTTCTACAGCAACACTCCGAGTAGTATTGTGACCTTCAGTTTAATAATATTTTCCATTTCCCACAGTGTCTTTATTTTAACATTATTCTTGGACATTGCAAAAAATGATTAGTAGGTACAGCTGCTCAGTATAATTTCTTTCTATTTGAAAACAGGATGTGTACAGTTGCTGAAATATTCAAAATGTGGCAATTATCTTCCTTATAAAGGAGAGCAAAAACAAATGGAGATTGCATGAAGTTGATTTTCTAGTTCTTGCCTGGAATGCATACCTACTTGTAGATTGTGTAAGGCTGAATGAATTTCAGAGTTTAAAAAGTTATACAACTGTTTCAGTTGAGGCAGCTATAAAAACAAATCTACGGGAAAAAATGTTTTAGGTATTTAAGAAAGACATGCAACTAAGAAAGTGGATTGTAGACATTTAAAAATCATAATATCATTTAATACACTTAAAGGTGTAAAATTCTTTGTTCCTTCAACTGAACATGTCTTCCAGCGACTCCGGTGATGGAATCTGTCATTGGATTAGCTTTGTTAGGAGTTTGCTTTATTTTCTATAGTCTACAAACACAGAGACAGGCAAATATTCACTTAACTATTTAATTCTTTTGAAAAAAAGTGCTAAACATGGAATACCCATCCATGATCCATGTTCAATGCCCTGGCTGAGGGAAGGAGGTTCTCACCCAAGATTTGACAGTACATGGCCCTGTCCATCATCCCTTTGATGCAGTTAAGTTGTCCTGTCCCCTTAGCAGAAAAACACCTCCAAAGCATAATGTTTCCACCTCCATGTTTGACGGTGGGGATGGTGTTCTTTGGGTCATAGGCAGCAATCCTCATCCTCCTCCGAACACAGCGTGTTGAGTTGATGCCAAAGAGCTTGATTTTGATCTCATCTGACCACAATACTTTCACCCAGTTCTCCTCTGAATCAGTCAGATGTTCTTTGGCAATCTTCATACCGGCCTGAATATGTGCTTTTTTGAGCAGGGGGACATTGCAGGCGCTGCAGGACTTCAGTCCTTCAAGGTGTAGTGTGTTACCAATTATTTTCTTGGTGACTATGGTCCCAGCTGCCTTGACATCATTGACAAGATCTTCCCGTGTAGTCCTGGGCTGATTCCTCACCGTTCTCATGATTATTGAAATTCCACGAAGTGAGATCTTGCATGGAGCCCAGACCAAGGGAGACTGACAATTATTTTGTGTTTCTTCTATTTGCGAATAATTGTACCGTTGTCACCTTCTCACCAAGCTGCTTGGCGATAATCTTGTAGTCCAGTCCAGCCTTGTGTACATATACAATCTTGTCCCTGTCATCCTTGGACAGCTTTTTGGTCTTGGTCATGGTGGAGAGTTTGGAATCCGAATGATTGCTTCTGTGGACAGGTGTCTTTTATATAGGTAACAAGGTGAGGTTAGGAGAACCCCCTTTAAGAGAGTGCTCCTAATATCAGCTTGTTACCTGTATAAAAGACACTGGGAGCCAGAAATCTTGCTCATTGATAGGGGATCAAATACTTATTTCACTCATTAAAATACAAATCAATTTATAACTTTTTTGAAATGTGTTTTTCTGGATTTTTGATGTTGTTTTCTCTCTCACTGTTAAAATAAACCTACGATTAAAATTATAGACTGATCATTTCTTTGTCAGTGGGTAAACATACAAAATCAGCAGGGGATCAAATAATTTTTTCTCTCACTGTACCTGTAAAATTATTGCTGAAATTGGAGACCCAATGTGAAGAAGCCGTATTAAACATGTAATTTGTCTTTATCTGTGATGAATTTATTTTTTTGTACCAAAAATACAGATCCTGGCCACTTGAGCATGATGACCTCTGAATTTATTTTTCAATCTAGTCTTCTAAATCCTTAAAAATTAAGAGTTTTTGTTTTGACCCTTTAGACTGAGCCAATCTTTGAAAAATGTTTTCCTTAATGTTAATAATAATTAATATTAGGATGTATATTGTACAGGTAGTCCTCAACTTACAACCTTCATTGAGTGATTGTTCAAAATTACAATGGCACTGAAAAAAGTGAAAACTGTCACAGCATCCCCATGCTGACATGATCAAAATTTGAGCACTTGGCAACTGGCATGCATTTATAATTGCAGCATACCTGGGTCATGTGATCATCATTTGCAACCTTCCCAGCCAGCTTCTGACAAAATCAATGAGGAAAGCTGGATTTGCTTAACAACCACATGATTCACTTAACAATTGCAGAGATACGCATAACAGCTATAGCCAAAAAGGCTGTAAAATAGGCAGAAATTCTGGTCCCAATTGTGGTTGTAAGTTGAAGACAACCTGTATGAGTATTTTTAGTAATTTCAACATGTTGTTGTTGCTAGTTGCGACCATGTGTCCGACCCGTCACGACCCCATGGACAACGTTCCTCCAGGCCTTCCTGTCCTCTACCATCTTCTGGAGTCCATTTCAGCTCACGCCTACTGCTTCAGTGACTCCATCCAGCCGCCTCATTATCTGTCGTTCCTTTCTTCTCTTGCCCTCAATCTTCCCCAGCATTAGGCTCTTCTCCAGTGAGTCCTTCCTTCTCATTAGGTGGCCAAAGTATTTGAGTTTCAACTTCAGGATCTGGCCTTCTAAAGAGCAGTCAGGGTTGATCTCCTCTAGGACTGACCAGTTTGATCACCTTGCAGTCCAAGGGACTCACAGGAGTCTTCTCCAGCACCATAGTCAAAGGCCTCAATTCTTAGTCCTCATTCCAACTTTGAAATAAATATTAATTAGAAGTTATTGAAGTATGTTATTATTTATTTGACTTCAGCCTTGCCCATCTCCAGACTTACCCTGGGCGGCTTTTTCTATTGCTGATTACAATTAAAAGAAATACTAAGGCTCTCCATGTGGCCTTTTAGTATCCAAATGTTATTTTTATTCATGTGTATTCAGAAGCAAGCTTAATTTTATTGCAGCCCCAGATGTTAAGAATCAAGTCTGAATTCAGACTCAAACTGAGACATGTCTCATGTGTCTGTCTGTATAGTATGGAGAAAAAGCTAATACCTTTCAATGATCAGAAATTACAATAATATTAAGACTACCCATATGCGGATAGTCCTTGATTTATGGCAATTAAGCCAAAATTTCTATTGTTAAGCAAGACAGGTGTTAAGTAACATTTGGCCGATTTTACGATCTTTCATGGCATAATTGTTAACTGAATCACTGCAGTTGTTAATAACACCGTTAAGTGAATCTGGCTTTCCCATTGACTATGCTGGTCAGAAGGTGACAAAAAGTGATCACATGAGCAACCATCGTAAATATGAGCAAGTTGCCAAGCATCTAATTTTGATCACATGACCATGGGAATGCTGCAACAGTTGTGTGAAAAATAGTTATTTCAGTGCCATTGTAAATTTGAATTGTCACTAAATGATTTTTTGTAAGTTGAGGACTACCTGTACAGTTATTTCCTTTGATAGTTAATAGCTTTTAAAGTGCATTTGTTTTATCAGTAAGACAATGTAAGACTAATTTCCATTTATAACAATAGAACTTACAGACTATGTTATTTGTCTAACCATAAAATGGCCAATAGCTAAAGTAACAGTTCTGCAAACCAGCAAATAAGCTTTGGAGAAACATAGCTTGAAATAAATAAAAACTGTATTTTATAATCTAGTACAGGAGACATGCATACAATTACAATAATCATAATTAGATTCTTCAGTAAAATAAATATGTAATATCTACACGAACCCAGAGGCTTCACAAAAAGTCATTACTATAATTGTGCAGCACAACCCTAAGCCTGTTTGCTCAAAATAAATATTTATTGAACTCAGTGAAACTTATTCCTTGAGTGTGTTTAGGATATCTCATAAATTAAAGTATCTACAATCAGTCTGAATTTAAAACCCTAGTTTATAAATACGTTTTTAAATGAATGAACTATAAATTATCAATGGCCCTTACTTTAGGCTTATAACTAGATGTATATATGCCTATTCTATCAGGAAGTCTTTCCCATTCAAGCCGTGGAAAATACCTTTCCATATCCACATTATTTCTCTTTGTAGTATATATCTTTGTAATACATATTTTACAAAATGGAAATCCACCATTTTTCTCATGTTTCAGGCTCAGAAAGAGCAATTTGTAGCAATGCCAATGAGGCCTTTTCTAGTTTTCCTAACTATATAAGAATTTTGTTGTGAACAGCTAGATAGTCCCAAGAACATTGAAACACCATCATCATGACATCATCATTCTCCATATGTAAGACTGATACAAAACTGAATAGCTGGGGCTGGAATTAAAAACTACAAGTATATGAAAATATGAAAAATGAGAGCATACACAAATAGAACAATTTACAAAGGAAAACAAAATGAGTAGTAGCATTTGCAAAAAGAATCGTACAATATACTTGAAATATGATTATCAGCTCTGAACTTTCAGCAAAATATTACATATATTTTTTAATCATCAACAAAATGTACAGTCATTTCTTTCTGAAAAGTCATGTCAGATAATTCAAAATCCATTTTAAGGCTTGACTTCTGGACACAAAAGGTTACACAGTGAAGAGATATATCCATCGATATATAATTCACATTACTTAAAGACATACCATTAAAATCCATCCACTTATGAATAAGTTTACCTGAGAATGGAAAGTAAGTGCATATTTCTTTTTTGGAAAAATACTAAAGGAAAAAAGTCTTTTAATTTTCAAGAAATAAATCTTGAATTGCTTATAATTACAAGATAATATACCTGTATTTTCAGTTTAGGCTCATTTGCAAGTATACAAGTATAATAAAACAGAAATCCATTCATAAATATGCTGTTTACATTCACAGAAAGCACTCCACTGACAATCCTAAATACAAGTCAAAGATAGCCTGAGCCCCAAAACCATATTTTGATTCTGCATTGAAAGGAAAGTCACCACCGAGTCAACCGTCTAAAAATGTACTATTTGGCAATAATATTTATTCAACACTCTCACTCCCCCCCAGGACCCTTCTGTTGTTTCACTTAACAATTTCAGCAATCTTGGCACTCCATCTCTATGGCCATGGTCACTTTGCAGTATAATTTCTTCTTTAAAAATGGCAAAGGGACCTCAGGGAAATTCAGTAGTAAAAGTTAATTATGATAGGAAGCCACCAGCTAGGCTGAACTTTCTAACACATGATTGTTGTCCACTTGAATTCTCCACCCTTCTAGGCTGGTCTTCTCTCTTTACTCCAGCTCCAGGAAAACAGAAATAAGTACTTGGCATCTTCCTCACCAAAGTCCAGTACTGAAGAACTATCAATTCAAATACACAAAAGATAGCAGTATAATCTTGTGGTCAGGCAGGTAAGGAAGGTATAATAGGAAATTTCTTCTAAAACCAAACCAATAGCTATAGAAGAAGTTTATTGGAAAGTGACAGTCTTCCATTTATCATTAATATTTGATAAAACTAAGGAAAAGTTTTCAAAGCACAGTAAGATAGGAGAAAAGGCATACCGTCGCTTTACCCAATCAAGAATAACACTCTATGATTCTCTGAATTTAGCCAACAAATCAGAATGCTTAAAGACTAAAGCCACTTTCCTAATGACTCTTGGAATTATAAAGGTGCAGCCGGGCTTTCACCATTTCTATCTTTGCAAATGTGATTTGAAGAAAGACTTCTGGTGGGGGGGGGAGAGAAGCTGGATTTCATCTATTTCTCAGTGTGGGATCAATGTTTAGATGCTTTAGGGAGACTGATGCCAAACCAAAACTAGGGATATGTCATACTTTTTTATTAGTATGTCACCCTTCTACATTGTTCCTAACATGTCAAAGCTTACTAAGTAGCAACAGTGTCCAATTTTCTTCCTTTTGGCTTTGACATGCAATCAAATGAACTGCAGAGTAAATCACTGAGCTCTGAGCACCATTTCCTGATAATGCCTCTGAAGCCATAGGGGCCTCTATGAATCAATGCTGAGTATGGTCAAGCGGCAGGGTCAGAGGACTTCAAAGGTAACAAGAAACATGTTTGAAGGTATCTATGGACACGTTCTTAAAAAGAATAAAGCTATTTTTCTTTCCATTGACCCACCCAACTGTCATTTTATAAGGTGATATATTTCAATGTTTTCTGCATCAGCATCATAACTGATATCAAAATGTGCTATTATGTTATCGTGCTGTCACAATCCAGAGTCCTAGGGCCACATTAGCAGCCAAGAGTGCACTGCCAGCAAGTAAAATTAAGAAGCCAAGAAGCTCTCTGTTTTGCTTTTCAACAATAAATTTGCTAGCAGTAGCTTCCAAGAAAGAATTCAATATCCATTGGCCATCCAAAGCAAAACAGGGAATTGCATTAACAACAGCCAGTGCTCCAGAGAGTGAAATCAGGTATCTGTTTAAGCTTGTTAAGGTACATGATCATAGTCATTTTTAAAAAACACATATAAATTTGGGAACACAGCCATTTAACTGAACTAATATTTTTATTCATTCTTTATAATTCTTTATTGATAGCAAAAACCAAAATCAGTAAGGTCCTAGTTGTAAAATGTATTTTTATACAAGATAAAGGAAGAGACTTTACATAAGGAAGAAACATGTTGAGAAAGGATATAAAGCTTACAGCATTATATTTGCCCCTACAATGGTCATAAAAAACTAGTTTGCCATTACACCAGTTATCGGCAGTATACATCTTTAATAAATTAATAATTTTTTAAAATGACTGCATATGTTTTATTTAATGTTTAAAAAAAGAGCTATTCTAACTTGGAAATGGATAATCTAAAACACTAGTCATGTTTATAATTCTCAGCAATAGCTACATGCTATTGCAGCATATTAGAATATACAGTATATTATTCAATTCTCATACAAATGATGAAACATATTGCTAAACAGTCACTAAATGAGGCAGTCATTAAACAAGGACTACCTGTACTTATAGTGACCTTGTTCCTATAGGCTTAAAGATGTGAAAAGCTTCTAATATTATAGAAGCCAAACAGAACGGGGCAAGGTCTCCTTCATGAGTCCCCAACTCGTCCTGGTACTCTGTGCAGGAGTGGTGCAGACCTAATTACCCAGCTTATAATCTACATGGTTTCTATCTCCCTTTCCAGATTTTCACTGAAAGAAATGTATCTTCTTTTAAATGGCTGAAGTGAATATCACGTTTCCATAGCTATATTGACTATCCCACTACCAATAGAATCCCTGATTGAACTCAAGCAGTCTTGGACATGCTATAGGACCGGGCTTTTCAACCAGTGGTATGCGTACCACAAGTGGTACTTTGGCATGTGGCATGTGACCCTCCTAGAGAAGTGTAGTGGGGGAGAGGAATGAGCTGAAGCGACCCAAGCCTGAGGGACAGGCAGCTGGAACTGCAGGACTGTCGGGGGCTCGGCAGAAGCCCCAGGAGCACCGGCAGGGCTGCAGCTGATTGGGTCCAGCTGACTGGCACTTCCAGAAGCAGCGTGTAGCTGGAGGTGAACTGAAGAAAAGGGTGGGGGAGGAAAAGAGAGGATATCAAAGGAGGTAGTTTTGGCAGGAAAGGGGGAAAAAGACAACAGGGAAAGAGAAGGGGATAGAGAAGAAGCTGTGGAAGGAGAACTCAGCAGGCAGTGAGGAAAAAGAGACAGGGAAGAAGAAGCTGTTGCTGAAAGAAAAGGTCCCCTGATTCGTTTTCTCCAGCCAGGAGAATGCAATCGGTGCTGATGAAATGAAAAGCTGGGAGACCAGTATTTCGGAAAGATTAGTTTATTTCGGAAGCCAGTGGGTTCCTGGTCAACTGGCAGCTTGAATTGGTTACCATCAGGATTTTTATATTTTATAGCGTTTTGTAATTCAGAGGCTCGGTTTGTGTGCTTCGGTTATTGGAATATTTTAGTCTGTTTCACAAAGGCTAGCAATGAGTCCAAAGTGTTGGCTTCCATAGGTTTAATCCCTTTAAACAAATGTAATTAGTTTTACCTCATCTTGAATTTGTCTATGGCTTTTAGCAAGTTTTCTTTGTAGGTAAACAGGCTTAATTTAAGGTTATCGCTTTTCGCAATTGCCTGAGCCTTTTAGACTCCAGTTGCTACATTGTTTAAACTGAGACACGCCTGAGGCAGCTTAAAGGGGGGGGGGAACCGTAGTCAGTGTTTCTTTATTCTGGGAGGCTTTTGTGAGCCTTTCTTTGCTTTGTGCTTGATTCCTGTGTCTTTAGGGGTACAGTGAAGGGACTGGGGGTGCATTCTTACTACACTGCAGGAGGAGAGCTCAGAAGGTAGTGGTGCATATTAATAAATATGGATAAATTCATCATACATTTGTCAGTGCAAAGGGAAAGTGATTCAGCAAAGGAACTGCCACCGATACTTTTTCCCTACACTTTGTAACATTTTATTAGATTATAGAATAAAAGACAAAAATACAAAAGCAAATAGTAGGACACAGTGGGGAGGAAAAAGAGGGGAAAAGTGAGGGGGAGAAGGGAAAAAGTACAGACTTCCCCTGTTGCAGTAGAAGGAAGCATTAACGCTGAACCTCAACTTTTTACTTTTCCATAATATTATAAACTAGCCATTTCCATAACAACAAATGAATCTAATCAGTAAAACCCCAAATCCCCCCCCAGATATTGTCGTCCTAAAAGTGGTATAATCTGTGAAAAGGTTGAAAAGCCCAGCTATAGGAAACCTCAAAGTGTGTGGTATGTGATCTTAACACTCAACTTGACAAGTGCAGCTCATTTCCATATCTTTATCCAGAATGTTTTGAAATCTAGTCATTAAGCCACATGCTTAATCTATTTCTTGTCATAAAAGGAAGTCAGCATTCTAGACAGCAAATTGTCCAGAATGCCCACTTCCCATGGACAAAAGTTGTTATGGAATTATCCATGTTATAAATTTAATAAATAAAGAAATTCATTTATTCAGGCTTTTTAAAGATTTAATGTTAACATTTTAATCTGTAACTATTTGTTTATACGTTTACTGATGTTTTACTATATCTTTGTAAGCCATTAAGAAAATGGATAGTGTATAATTTTATTTGTGTGTGTGTGTGTATAATTTTCCTTGATAAGATTAAAAATGTGAATCCCAGGCATATTAAAATTAAACTAAGTGAACACTGGGATGGAATAAGAAAAACTAAAACAGTTTTTATTGTTAAAAGATCAAGCTTTCGTTGACTAACTGCCAATGTCGTCACGATGGAAACGTTGGGGTGGGGAAATCACATTTACACTGTTAGTGTCTCTGCACTCCGCTCATGGAGTGCGTCACCGGTCTGTTCGTTGAGGCCAGCCGTATTCCTTTGAGTCGTCGCGCATCTGGATGGCCTCAACGAACACACCGGTGACGCGCTCCATGAGCAGAGCGCAGACACTAACAGTATAAATGCGATCTCCCCACCCCAACATTTCCATCCAACATTTCCATCCTGACGACATTGGCAACGAAAGCTTGATCTTTTAACAATAAAAACTGTTTTAGTTTTTCTTATTCTATCCCAGTGTTCACTTAGTTTATTTTTATGTATACACACACACACACACACGTGTGTGTATATGTATATATGTATGTGTATGTATATATGTATGTATGTATGTATGTATGTATGTATGTATGTATGTATATGTATATATATATATATATTTATTCCACCCCACAGGCAAAATATGCAAAATAAGTTAGAAGAGGCTGTTCAAAAGGTAAAAAATCAAATGGCTGTAGTCATTGGATATTTTATATGCAGGACAGATACTCCCAGTGTCTTCTCTCAAAAAGTTCACACAAATATGAAAGGATACTTGCAAAATGTTTCCATTATTAAAGGAAGGTCCAAAGTTAGAAAACTGTATCGAGGTACAAAGCTGCTGAGGCTCACTTAAACAAAGAAAGAATTTTCTAAGTTTGCTACAAAATCAAGGAGCATTTCAACACAAATCATGTCTAAATCTCTCTTCACAACAAATACAACTTTTTATTTCATTCCCCATGATGTATGGTAACATCACTTCAATAACTATGCCACATTCATAGTTGGTCTATTTTTTGTGAAAACAGCAGGTCTAACACATAATACACTTACTGTTGTTTTAGAATTAATTGTCTATAGTATAGAGGAATAATATGCAGCTGATCTTTGTATGTGAACATTACATATGTATTTTAGTAGAAGAAAGCTAAAGACAAAAACAGGAAATATATTCCATATCAACTGCCTATAGCATTCATGTCCCTAGGTATGTGTTACTTACATAAAGTACAGGTAGTCCTTGACTTATAACAATTCATTTAATGACCGTTCAAAGTTACAAAGGCACTGAAAAAAGTGACATCACCATTTTCACACTTATGACCGGATCCCCATGGTCATACGATTTACTTTCGGATGCTTGATAACTGGTTCATATTTATGATGATTGCAATGTCCTGGGGTCATATGATCACCTTTTGTGACCTTCTGATGAGCAAAGTCAATGAGAAAACCTGATTCACTTAACAATGGTGTTACTAATTTAAGAACTGCAATCCTTCACTTAACAAGTATGGCAAGAATAATCATAAAATGGGGCAAAACTCACTTAACAAATTTCTCACTTAGCAACACACATTTTGGGCTCAATTGTAGTCATAGGTAGAGGACTATCTGCAGTGAACAAATACAGGTAGTCCTTGAGTTATGACTGCATTGAAATCTTCCCATCATGGTTATAAGTCACGATGGTCATAAAATGAGGCTAGACTAGACTCATTTATGATCTTTTTTGCGGCACTCATTAAGTGAACTTCATGGTTGCTGAGCAAAATAATGGTTCACTTAATGGGCATTTTTGCCGAAAAACAGAAATAAATGCCTAGTTTGGCAAAAATGTCGTAAAACACAGTCATGTCACTGCAGGACACTTGAAATGGCCATAAATGCAGGCTAGTTACTGAGCACTCGAAATGCAGTCACATGAACATGGGCACAGGGACCTGCCCATTGGAAACAGGTCATAAATACCCCACGGAGATGCATCATAATTTCGAACAGTTGCTAA
Source organism: Vipera ursinii (assembly GCF_947247035.1). Classification (NCBI taxonomy): domain Eukaryota; kingdom Metazoa; phylum Chordata; class Lepidosauria; order Squamata; family Viperidae; genus Vipera; species Vipera ursinii. The sequence goes on from NC_139514.1 coordinate 65,706,052, forward strand.
GCAACCAGTTATAAGTCAAGAATTATCTATAAAAGGAATCCATTATATTTATGGCTAAATATTAAAAATATTATCTATGTTGAGATTTGTTTTTGATGTCAGTGGTTTAAAGCTGAAAATATAAACTTTATGAAGTTCAAAAAAGTCTATATACATACAGATTAAGAAACCTTAATTTCCTGACAAAATTAGGACTCAGCATCTTAAGACAAACTTTTACCAAACACTGAAAGAATGGTAAATGGCAAAAGAAGCCATGCAAAAGCATTTATTAGAATGTCTTGTAGCAATATTTTCATATTCCTGAACCAGTTACCCAAACTTTCTCTGTTTCAGTTAAGAACCAATGATCAACATACATACACATGTATGAAATATTATTTTTCAGTTTATGAAATGCATGGCTACAGAATAAGCTTCATATTGAGGTAAGCTTTTTTGTAACTGAAGTACTTATATTTATTTTGCATACATGACCAAATACATATGCATATAATCTAAATGAAAATATGTAAATTTGATTACTGTGGAAATAGGGCAGCAATAAAAAACTGTATAATGCCTGATAAACCAAAAGAAAGAAAGAAAGAAAGAAAGAAAGAAAGAAAGAAAGAAAGAAAGAAAGAAAGAAAGAAGAAAGAAAAAATCAGCCAACTGTAATCTGTATGTTGTGTTTTTTACATTCTCAAATTCTGTTAGCATCCTCACCAAATCACACATACCTGTATATTGGAGATGCATTGGATGACCAACAAAGAGCATATCAATTTGAGGAGGATGCTTCACCCTTATGAGCTTGGTTTGATTTTCCAAGGAAGGCGTCACACACGTACTTGGGATAAAATCCTTTGGGCAATCTTTGTTTGTTTGGCAGAGCTCACTGGCCTCAATAGTTTTCCGTGCTGGCAAACAAGCATACTGGGTCTGAAATTTAAATAAGTATTAAATGTATGACATTGAGAAACATTCACTATATGTAGGCCATGACAAGCTAGATGGAAAACAAGAAAACTACATTTTAGTTATTTTACATATTCATTACCATTTCTTCAGAATGAGGCTTCTATGAGCTCTACAAAACTAAAACTTCCACAATTTCCAGGCAGTATCTCAAAAGTACTATGGCTGTAAATGCAACAATATGCTATAAACATAATGTTATATTCCAAGTGGCAGAATGACTAAATAAATAACCTGAGGGAACATTAAGGAGAGATGAGAGAAAAATCCAACTAAAAGTGAGTTGGGAAATATAGAACCATTGGCCCAGTAGACAGGCAACTCTTTTTGGTACATCACTGGACAGGTAAAAAGTGTTGGGCTCTTTGGCTTGCTGAACTTGGCTGTTTTCTTGCAGGCATTTCCTTACCAGGTAACATAATCAAGTGAATGGGAGAGTAGAATTAGTTGGCTGTTAAGTCTTTCTTCCTTCATGGTTTATTATGGTATTGTTTCTTCTTGGACTGTTTGTGTGATGCTGTACCCTTCTTACAAGGATGTTGATTGCTAGCAAGGATGTTTTCTGTGCTGTTTGCTTCTTCTTTGACACGGTTATATCCTTCACATGGTATAGATTGACTTTATGGGTTGGCTGATAGCTGATATGTCTGAATTCTAGGAATTCCCCAGCACTTTTGGATTTAATTTAATGTACAGTATCAAGTTTCCCATTTGAAATTGTGGTTGAATTTGTCTGTGTGCTGAGGCATTAATGATTTTCATCATGTCTTCTGATTACAACATGATGTTTGTGGATGCATTCTGCCAATCTTCTACATGTCTGTGCAGCATAGGCCTTACATCATACAGTATGTTTCAGATGGCCTTCTTTAATGTCTGTGTCTTTAGGTTTGCTTAAGATGCTTTGGACTGATTTTGTTGGGTTTGCATGCTACAGTAATACTGAGAAGTTGTTATTGCCCTTTGGTTGGCCCAGACATATAGTATATAGTGATTTTTTTTAAAGGTTGTTACGGTTGTTAAGCACTTTTTAATGAAGTTGTGTGGTTGTCTGTTATGTTAAAAGATATTATACATATAATCTGTTTCCTCTTTTTGAGGTTCCGGATACTGCAACATGCATTTGTTCATCTTCCTCTTGTGGACAATGTTGCTTGTGGACACTATGGATTGCTTTTCAATAAACTGGATTTGTGGTCTTTAATTGCTTTTTCTGTTGAGGAGAATAGTAATTTGTTCTTCTTCTATTCCTTTACAGATGTTGTCTCATGTGTCTTCTCAAACTGTTCCATTTTAATTATAATAAAAATGTCATCTATAGAATGGTTCTATATTTGGGTTCTCCATGTAGGAAAGCTATTTCTTCTAAGCATTACAGTCTCATGAATCCTGAGAGGGGAGATTCCATGGGTGTTACTTCTGATTTTTCTGTATATAGTTGAACTGGAAGAGATGAGACAAAGGTCATTAAGTTCCATGGGCCTGGGTATTTCAATTACTCTGTTCTCTGTAGAGTTTGGTATGTTATGTAGTGGTGTTGCAACAGATTCCTTTGCTATTCTGGATCTATGATTGTGAAGAGTGAAACCATAATTTCCTCTTTGGAATAGTTAAAGTCCTGGAAGCACTGAAATGAAGAATTTATATTCATCCCATCTATTAGGTGTCCAACTTTTTTGTGAGTTCTTTGGTAAACTGTGTATTGGGTTCCTTGGTAGTTATATAATTGAGCAGAGTGATGTGATGGGCCCATGCATTTTAGAATGGAGCACTGGGAACAGGTCCATAGCTTTTTCATCCACTATTGCTCTAGCAGTCGCATTGTAGAAGGTTCAGACTTACTTCCTTCAGAGGGTAAAGCTAATAAGATGAAATGTTAAGGATGTAGACATTAGGAAGTATTTCTTGGCTGTAAGAATTGTCTTTCAATAGGATAAGTTATTACATGTAGTGGCTTCTTCCCCTTCGCTGGAGGTTTTCAAACAGCAATCAGGGATGGTGGAGTAAATGCTGCAGTGTGCAGGAGGATGGACTTGATGAACTCTTAAGTCACTTCCAATTCCATAATTTTATCTTTGGCCATCTGGTTGTAAAATATATTTTAAAAGTTACTATGTGCAAGTATGCTTTCAGATATTTAAAGATAGCCATGAAAATGCTTTTGATAAGATGGGTGACTGCATAAATTAGATGCTATTAGGAACCTCTCCTAACTTTTATCATCTGCAACTTTGGTAAGCATTCCTTCAACTCCCTCCTCTATATCATTGATAAAAGTGCTGATGTAATGCTCTACTTGAGATGTTTCTCCAGGTAGATTTGACAGTATTTATAACTACACTTTGAGTATGATCCTTGAGGCAACTGTGGAATTGTCAAACCTGTATTTGACCATTTTCGTAATAAGGATGCCATGAAAGGTTTTGTTTTTGTTTTTTTAATCCCATTTATATCCCGCCCTTCTCCGAAGACTCAGGGCGGCTTACAATCTAAGCACAATCAATGTGCTTAGCAATAGCCTTCATTCTATGTATATGCCTGCTTATTAGGGCTTTCACACACACCCCAAGTGGCATTATTACAAAGTCAGCTTATTGCCCCCAACAATCTGGGTCCTTCTTTTGTCAAAGAACCTTTGGTAAAGCAAAGATATACTGTGTCTACATTTCCCCAATCAACTAGGCTAACAATATATATTAGTTACAAGGTGGTTATTATGTGTAGAACCTTCAATCCTGAAGAACATATGTTCTCTAATATTGGAAGTAAAAAGGGCATTTTTAAAGAAATATGAACATGCCATTTCAGCACAATAAGGTGGTTATTTGCATTAAAAGTAAGCAGTTTAGTTTTGCTCTATGTCTACTATCAAACCTTATTTACTGCGACATCCTGTTATTTCTGCCAGCCCTAACATTTGAGAAAATTTAGCTAGAGCATTCAAGTGTGAGATAGTGTTTTTAAATGAAAAATATGCACATCCATTTTTCATATCATTCATTTTATTATTTTTAATTTCTGATACAATAATTCTGACATAAAACTAGTTTGTATACTATTGAATTTAGAAAACATGTACTTTTCTCATCTATTTATATAAAAACTTACCATATGGCTGTTCAATTTATTACTGTATGAAAAGCAGACATCTGTGAGGCTATTGTTATTACAACATTCAACAGTGCCATCAAGTCTTTTAAAACCTAAGGACAAGGGCAAAGGCAACTTATTATATTTTCAAATATCATACACCCACTGACCTGTAATGCAATAAAAACTCAACCATCACCACTTCTGCAGGGTTTCTCTCTCTCTCTCTCTCTCTGTGTGTGTGTGTGTGTGTGTGTGTGTGTGTGTGCGCGCGCGCGTGTGTATTTTATTTATTTATTTATTTTAATTCCATTTATATCCCACCCTTCTCCGAAGACTCAGGGCGGCTTACAAGCTTAGCAGTATAAAGGCACAGTCTCAGTGGCAATCAGAAATAGCTAAAAGTAGCCATCAGTATCCATATCCAGTGACTATTTCCCATTCATCTTTATAAAAATAAAACAAAGTGTAGGACTATTGTGGGGGTGAACTACTGAGGAAGTTGCAAGAGACTCATTTACAACAGTGCACTGACACTCTAGAGCTGCTTTCAAGTCTCTATGACAAGAAATAGATGAGTTCTGAAATTTATGCGGTCCTTATATATCCTGACAGTGCTGTGAGGAAAGCCAAGCCAAACCCTCCAAATTCATCAGTTCAGATTCTGCTCCAGAGCAAACACTGCAAAACTGTTATAGTGCTTCCTCTGGAGCAGGGGTGTCAAACTCAAGGTTGCCCTTAGGGGGCCAGATGGGTATGGCCAGGGTGGGCGTGGCCTACTGGGTGGGCGTGGCCAGCTCTACATCGTTCGCATCAAGGGTGCCTATGGGGGGGGGGCTGGGCAGGAGTGGGAGAGATCTGAGGGTCTCTGGCAGAAGGAGGGTCTCTGGGCCAGGGCCAAGGCAGTGGGGGCCATTCCCTCACTGTTTCCAGGATGGCTTCGCGGGCCAAATGAAACCACTTTGTGGGCCGCATCCGGCCCCCGGGCCTTGTGTTTGACATGTCTGCTCTGGAGTTACAGGCAGACTTGCTGCCCCCTGATGAAAACTACTTCAACCCACTGTTCCTTTGGGATTCTTCTTCCTCCATGGACCAATTACCAGTTGGTACCCTGGTATTCTTTCCCCACATAATGTTTCCTTACTAAAGCATTGACCAACTTACTCTTCTTTATCTTTCCACAAATATGAGTTTTGGAAGGTAAACAGCAAAGAAAGGAAGCATTGGCTGATTTACATTTTTGCAGTCTCCCATTGGCTAGCTGGAAGGAATGCTGGCCAGTTCAAGCAAGCGATCAAGATTCACTTTGCAGCTGCTATGTGTTTGAATGCTGAAGGCAAAAGCATAGATTAACTTGCTAGGCAAGAGGCTACCTGGGAGACCAGAACATAGGAACAGCCCAGCAAATTCACAATATAATTTTGCACTAGCAGGCTCTAAATATTAAAATATTAAAAAGGAGACACTGTGTTGCAGCAGGTAAACTAAATCCATAAAACCTGACAATTCAGCTGGTAAGTATGAGTAGACATTTCAACCCAGACTAAGCAAATATTTTCAAATTATAATCAACTATATAAGCAAACAATAATAATTTTGAAATGAGTCATCTGATTAACGAGTTGACAATCTAGTAATTGATTTAACATTTTAAATCAAAATGTGTAGTTTTCAAAACAATTGTTATATGATTATACTAGGCCGTACTTTTGAAGAGGAATTCTCTTCCCAAGTAAGAATACTACTTAAGACAGTGAATTAACAAAAATATTTTGGGGGGGGCAGTTTCCAATGACGTCGCTGCAACATGAGCGCTGGGGAATCAAGATCCGCTCCTCAAGCCCTATTTCTACCTGATTTCTGGGGGGTTCAACAGGACCAAAAGTCGCCCCGTAGAGGCGACTGGCCAAAGGGTGAAACTTTGCAGATCGCAGGCCAGTGATAGCTGTCCTGCTTGATCCAAAGGAGCCCTCGGGACCGGCAGGAAGAAAGGCTGACTGCACCCATGCAGTCAGCCAGAAGCAGCTGATCGTCGGAGACAAAGAATACTAACAAGTGGAAAACAAAACAGCTGATTCGGGTGAGACTACTTTCCTTACCTCTCTACAAGCGACCGGTTCTGGGAAAAAGAACTCAGCTTCGGGGGGGGGGTTCTACCCCTCTCTCCTGAACTATAAGCGGCAGTTTAATTTTGGGGAAATTAAAACTGACTTATAACAATATTGTAAAGATAATTGAGGCATAAAGGAAGGATAACTTTGGAAACTTTTGTATTTATAAATCTTTTTTTACTCCTTGTTTGGAAACCATTGGATTTTAACTTTTTTAAAGTATGGTGGGAATGGACATCTAATGACATCTAGTGGCAAAATTGAGAACTACATTTAACCTTGCTATTTTTTTTATCTTACTAAGTTGTTTGGATTGGAGTTTTCAAACTTGGCTGGATGCCCAGACACAGCTTATAGTTTAAACACTTTGGTGTCCTTGGAATTTATAGTCGTGAAGATTGTGGCTGAAAAAGAAAAGACTCTTTTTGGATTGCCCTTTTCTACAGGATGGATTACAATTATAAATAAAAAATGTTTTTGAAGTCAACTGACTTCCTTGGAGTACAAATACAGCTTGACCTGGAATTTTTATAAGCTGTTTTGAAAGAATGAATAACAAGACATTTCTTCTAACAGAACACTTTGTGTTATAAATTATGGTATATAATTTTTTCTCTGTTTTTTTTTCTACCTTCTCTTTTTTCCATTTTGTTCTTTTTTTACTACTTACTATTTTTTATTATTTATTTGTCCTATTTGTTAGGAGCCTATTGGCTTATAAATTTTGACTTACTTGATGGATTATAAAGTATGATTAAAAGATAAAGTTGAGCGTCCCCAATCTATCTAAAGTTGGAAAAAAGGAACTTCTGCTCCCTCTTCTGCTTCTGCAAGTCTATCAGAGATCAATTGATACAATGTTTCAACAAGAAAAGGTAATAACTTCCAAAAGGAAACTCAAGCAACATTACAAGCAATTCAAGGGGCAATTGCTACTCAAATGGTGGTTACAACAAGAAACCATGAGATGAAAAGTGATTTTGATAAAATGAATCAAAAAATTAATAACATGGACTCTGAATTTGAAAATTTTAAACAGATGATTACAGATAATCAACAAAGAATCCAAAAAATAGAAGATAAATCAACTGAGGTTGACCAGAAATTAGAAGTCTTAAAAAGATAAAAATCAGAAATTGATGCAAATAAATGGAGAACTAGAAGTCTCAATAGCTGGGATGGAGATGGAAAGAGCCTCATATTTTTTAAGATTTCAAAATATAATGGAAGATAAGGAAGAGGATCTTCTAGACGGAATTATTGGTAGACTCATTAGGAATCGGGAAACAGGAAATGGAAGGAGAATTAGATCAGATCTATCGAGTCAACTCAAACTATGCTAGAAGAAATAAAGTCCCCAGGGAAGTACATGTTAGATTTCTCAAAAGATCTACAAGAGATGAGATTCTGAGAAGAGTAAAAGACGAACCTTTGAAATACAAAGAAAAAGAAATTGTGGTCCTCAAACAAATTCCTAGGAGAATAGAGAATCTCGAAGAGAATACCAGTTTCTAACTAGGAAATTAGTTGAAAAAGGAGAGAATTTCAGTTGTCTGATTCCAGATGGGATTTTTATCTATTGGGACATGAAAAGATATAGATTGGATATGCCACTTAAAGCAATGGAATTCTTCCAACAACCATAGAGCATTTCTGGAAGGAGGTGATTTTGAATCTGGTACAAAGAGAGAAACAAAGAAACAGGAAGAAATGGCAGTAGAAGGAGCAGTCAAACCAAGAGAGGAGGAAGAAAATAAAAATACACACACAGAAGAAGGAGCAAGACCAAGAGATCAGAGACAGATAAGACTGACTAGAAGATTGAGACCTAGATATAATTGAAAGAGATGGAGAAAGAGAGTGGGATTTTGTCAATGAATATAAATGGACTAAATTCTCCCTCAAAAAGGAGAAAATTCTTTACACGATTACAAAAAATAAAAATGGATATAAATTGTCTCCAAGAAACACATATTAAGAGACAACACTATAAGTTGTTAGAACAGCTGAAAGCTTAAGGAGAAAATAGAAAAATTTGGAGAAGTGGCAGGGTTGAAAATAAACAGAGAAACAAGAGAAAAGACTAAAGTGCTAACAAAGAATCTAACAGAAAAACAAAAAAATCAACTAACAAAAAAATCTTCAAATAGTTAAAAAAGAAATATTTGGGAATTTACTTAACAGCAAGATGTGTAACAATAAAAGAAGTTAATTATGTAAGACTGCTAAAACAAATAAAACTGGACCTGGAAAAGTGGAAAAACCTACAACTTTCAACACTGGGGAGAATAGCAACAGTGAAAATGAATATCTTACCAAAAATACTCTTTTAATTTCAAACGATTCCTGTAAGGCTGGGAAAAGTCTTTTTTGATGAATTGAATACAACAATACTGAAATTTATCTGGCAAGGGAAAAAAAGCTAGAATTAAAGTGAAAATGCTACAAGAAGCAAAAGACAGTGGAGGATTTGGACTGCCAGACTGGAGGTTATACTTCTGAGCAACTATTCTAACATGGCTTAAAGAAAGGATTATGCTTAGAGATAAAAGACTATTTTCCTAGAGGGGCATGACCTACAAATTGGTTGGCATGCCTTTCTGTGGTATGGGAAGAATAAAATACATAGATACTTTCAAAACCATCTTATAAGGAATGCACTCCTCTCAGAATGGAAAAAAATAAAAGAAAAAAATTACATTAAGATACCTGGATCGAAAGCTTTTGTTTACCCAAATTAAATTAATTACAATAAAGTTGTGACTTATAAAGATATCTTGGTCAATGAAAGAAAGTTGAAAGACAAGATTTACAAGAACAAGGTATCTATCATGGTGGCCATATTTGCAAATCAAAATGAGATATGAAAAGATGCTAAAATAATGGGATTCTATAAAGAACAGACAGAATTTGACCAAATACTGTTAAAAATAGATGAAAAGTTGATTAAGAAACTCTATTAATATCTATTAAGCTTAAAAGATGGAGAAAGAACAAGTAACATGGTCAGATCATCATCTCCTGCGGCTGGTCTTCCGTTACGCCACCCCCCCACCGCTGGGCGGCAGAACTAACCAGGTGGTTCCGCCCCAGGCGCCTAATGGACCCGGAACGGTTCCAGATGGCGCTTGGGTCTACACCCATCGCCCTCACCCACAGCCCAGTCGATGCCTTGGTGGATGCCTGGGAAAGGGCGGCCGCCGGGGCACTTGACTGTGTTGTACCCTTGTGACCTCTGACTCAGCGCAGATCCCATTGGGCTCCATGGTTCTCTGCGGAGCTCCGGGAGATGAAGCGTCGGAGACGGGGTCTAGAGAGCGGTTGGAGGTCCAGCCGATCCGAATCTGACCGATTGCAGTTAAGAACCCTTATAAGGTCTTATCTTGCGGCGATGAGGACAGTGAGGTCTAATTACTTCGCTGCCCTCATCGCGTCCGCAGATAATTGCCCGGCTGCCCTGTTTAGAGTGACTTGCTCCCTCCTTAACCAGGTGGTGAGGGAGGATCCCTTGCAGGGACGAGCCGAGGAGTTTAGTCATCATCTGGCGGACAAAATCGCTCAGATCCGGGCCGGTCTGGACTCTGACTGGGTAGAGTCTGACATGGAGGAATCGGACGGTCTTGAGCATGTTATCTGGACTGAGTTCGATCCTGTTTCCCCTGATGATGTGGACAGGATCATGGGGAGGCTGAGCACCACCACCTGTTTGTTGGATCCGTGCCCCTCCTGGCTGGTTTATGCGGCCCGGGAGGAGACACGAGGCTGGTTCCAGGCAGTAATAACTGCTTCTTTGAAGGAGGGTGTCTTCCCTGCCGCCTTGAAGGAGGCGGTGGTGAGACCCCTCCTCAAAAAGCCTGCCCTGGACCCAGCTGTTTTAAATAATTATCGTCCAGTCCCCAACCTTCGCTTTTTGGCAAAGGTTGTTGAGAGTGTGGTGGCGTATCAGCTTCCTCTCTTCCTGGAGGAAACTGATTATCTGGACCCGTACCAATCGGGTTTCAGGCCCGGACACAGCACGGAGACGGCATTGGTCGCACTGGTGAATGATCTCTGGTGGACTCGGGACAGGGGTTGCTCCTCTGTCCTAGTCCTATTAGATCTCTCAGCGGCTTTTGATACCATCGACCATGGTATCCTACTGCGGCGTCTCAGGGGGTTGGGAGTGGGAGGCACCGTTTTACGGTGGTTCTCCTCCTATCTCCTGGGCCGCTCGCAGTCGGTGTTGACGGGAGGGCAGAGATCCACCCCGAGGCCTCTTGTTTGTGGAGGTCCTCAGGTGTCGGTTCTCTCGCCCCTCCTGTTCAACATCTATATGAAGCCGCTGGGTGAGATCATTCGCGGTTTCGGGGTGGGGTATCATCAGTACGCTGATGATACCCAACTTTTTCTTTCCACCCCGAACCAACCCAGCGATGCCCTCGCCGTGATGTCCCGTTGCCTGGAGGCGGTCCAGGTCTGGATGGGGAGAAACAGGCTTCGTCTCAACCCTGCCAAGACTGAGTGGCTGTGCATATCGGCATCTCGGGTTAACCAGACCATTCCATCTTTAACGATGGGGGGTGAGGTGTTAGCCCCCGTTGATAGGGCTCACAACTTGGGCGTCCTCCTTGACTCCTGGCTCAATTTTGAAGACCATATAGGAGCTGTGACCAGGGGGGCTTTTGCCCAGCTTCGCCTGGTACGCCAGTTGCGACCCTACCTGGACCGAGATGCCCTACGCACAGTCATTCATGCGCTCGTGACCTCCCGTTTAGACTACTGCAACACTCTCTACATGGGGCTGCCCTTGAGGACCACTCGGAGGCTTCAGCTGGTGCAGAATGCAGCTGCACGAGTTGTGATGGGGGTCCTTCGGGAAAGGGTGGTATACAAATCTAAATAAATAAATAAATAAATAAATAAATAAATAAACAAAAAAACAAAAAAACAAAAACAAAACAATGATAATATGGGCAAAGAGCTTTGGATATAATATAGAATTAGAAGACTGGCAAAAGTTATGGGGAAGAAATGTCAAATTAACTAAAGCAGTGGCATATAAAGAAAACTTACATAAAATGTTTTACACCATTGAGATTAGCAAAAATGTTTAAAAATACTTTGAATAAGTGTTGGAAATGCAAACAAAAACCAGGCACTTATTACCATATCTGGTGGACATGCCCTAAAGCAAAAAGATTTTGGTTCAAAATACATTTCTGGTTAGAGAAAATGAATTATTTTTGTTAGGAATAATAGGAGGAAATTATGAGAAAGATTGTATATATTTAATTTTACACGTATTAACTGCAGCAAGAATTGTATTTGCCCAACAGTGGAAAAATGAAAATTTACCAACTGAAGAAGAATTAATTAAGAAAATTTTAGAGTGTGCAGAAATGGTTAGATTGACTTTAAAGATAAAAGAGAAAGAAGATTCAGTGTATTTTAGAACATGGGATAATTTCTATCAATGGCTAGACAAATGAGTTAGAAAGGAATGTGATATGTAACTTTCAATATATATTAGCAAGAAGACTATCGAGTGATTAATTAACATATTGATGATAATTAACTATTGTCTATTGTTTTTGTTAAACGCATGAACCCCAACATTATGCTGTTTGCTAAATATTGAGAATGTTATTTGAAAAAATCCTAACCCCAACCCCAATCCTAACAATCCTAACCCAAATCCCAACCCCACCTCATTCCTAATCCTATAAAAACTAATAAAACATATATGTGTGTGTGTGTGTGTGTGTGTGTGTGTGTGTGTGTAGATCTTTGGTCATTCGGGTTTTTTCCCACGTAAAACTGGAGGTATCAGGGCAACGTTTCGACGAAATCTCATCCGTCATCCTCAGGCTGGTGACTTCAGCTTCTCCCAGAAGAACGAAGCTGAAGTCACCAGCCTGAGGATGAAGGATGAGATTTCGTCGAAACATTGCCCTGATACGTCCAATTTTACGTGGGCAAAAACCTGAATGACACACACACACACACACACACAAACACACACACACACACATATATATATATATAAAACAATAATAATTTTTTAAAATCCGGCGATCATATAAAGTAGGTGATCCTTTAGTTACATAAAAACAACCTATAATATACCATAAAACTACAATTAGATGCAATCTAGAAAAAATTGTACCTCTAACTGGGAAGCTTAGCTGCTGTAGTATTGATGATTTTATGCAATAGCCTGTTTGTGGCTTCCGATACAACTTTTCCAGGCAGGCATTCCAATCTTCCACACTATAAACTGAGCAATCCTGCAAACTAGTGACAATGTCACCAACAAAAAGACCTCTAGGACCATTAGCAGGAGAATCCTAAAAAAAAGAGAGAAGAAAAAATGCTCATCCTGGACTGAAGACCACTTACTTTTGTTTTATTGGCTACATTTTCATATATGGTAGTTTAACCATGATCTGAAGAGGAATGAGCGAAGCAAACTCCCCTTTTAACAAAACCAGTGGGGTATTGGAAAAAAAGTGTTTTCTCTTCTGATTATTCTGGCCATCCAGATTGATAAACAGTGATTAGCACTACTGTAAGTAAAACAATATGAATAGCCACTACAATATTAGTAATGTACTCCTGATGCAAATGTGATTATTCTCAGTATCAAATCTTTCCCATTTTAATAAATGTGTTTACACTTAAAGCTGATTAATAATCATGTAGACCTGGTTATATTTCATTATATCACATAGGATTAGGTTTATTTAATATACTTCACTATTAATACCATACATATCTTAGCACAGAAAAGTAATAAACTGGATTACTGTGAAACAGAGCTTTAGTTTATTTTATATCCTATCTTTCCACTTCAAAGAGTATTCAATGTAGAAAAAACAAAGCTTTAATTAAAGCAGAAAACCGAATGAGTTATACTATATAGTATATATAGTATGGGACGCGGTGGCTCAGTGGGTTAGGACGCTGAGCTCGTCGATCAGAAGGTCGGCAGTTTGGCAGGTCGAATCCCGAGTGCCGCGTAACAGAGTGAGCGCCTGTTACTCGTCCCAGCTTCTGCCAACATAGCAGTTCGAAAGCACGTAAAAATGCAAGTAGAAAAATAGGGACCACTCCGGTGGGAAGGTAACAGCGTTCCGTGCGCCTTTGGTGTCTAGTCATGCCGGCCACATGACCACGGAGACGTCCTCGGACAAACGTTGGCTCTTTGGCTTTGAAACGGAGATGAGCACCGGCCCCTAGAGTCGGAAACGACTAGCACGCATGTGCGGGGGAACCTTTACCTTTATATATAGTATGTAGGTCTTGGCGTATTCGGGTCTTTTCCCGTGTAAGATTGAGGGTGTCTTGGCGACATTTCGACGAGGTCCCACTCGTCATCTTCAGGCTGGTGTCTTCGGCTTCGTGCTTGTGCAAGCAAAGCGTGATCGGAGCTGCCATCTCTCTATAAATATTGGTGGGGTTGTGTGTGGTGCTGGCTTTGTTGCTGTAAGCGGGTTGGTTGGCTGTGTTGTTACATCCTGATTGGATGATGGAGTTATTGTTTACAGCTGAGTCGGTTGTTTTGTAACATCCTGTGTGGCTGAGGTGATGGCTGTGTGCCTATTAGTCTTTTGTGTTGTAATGACTTGAGTGTTGTAACAACTTGAGTGATGGGCGGTGACATCACTCAAGTCGTTACAACACTCAAGTCATTACAATATATATATATAGTGTGTGTGTGTGTGTATTAAGTGTATGTCTGCATATCTATACATACACACACAATCTATGTCCATAATTTCCAAATAACCTTCCAGTATATATCACCAACACTTTTAGAAAAGAGAAAAATCACCACTATCTTTGACTGTACAGATGACAAACTATTCTTCCAAAGAGGTGAATTTATAATGCTGTTACCTGAGTGACTTCAGTAACAAGTGCTCCTGCACCAGTGTAATAAAATGGGTAAAGAATAGCAGGTAGAAAGAAGAGAACTACAAGACCCGCAGCACCAAGCACAAAGTTATGCCAGACACCTGCAAAACCAGAAAAACAAAGCATTTAATGTCTACCCATGCAAGAATAAGCTAAATAGAATTTTAATATGTAGAACTATTTTTTATTTTATTACAATAGCAATTTAATCTAAATCTCATAAATTCTGCTTCAGGAGTGAAGCTAACATTAAGATTTTGAAAATGAAGTGTTTAAATGCAACTGGAACCATACCGGTAAATGCTACAAGTTTATGGTTAACAGACGTCTTGACTTAAAAAATGTATATGAAAGTCATAAAAACATGACTGGGAACCACTCCGACTTTCAGCACAAAGGACAAGCACAGCTAGGGCAATAAAAATGAACTATCCTGAGAGGTATTTCTGAATGAATATCATATTCATAGTTGTCATTATGGTCAAGAAAAAAAAGCTCCTGTCAAGCAAGTGTGACTCCCATGGTCTTCACGTACATATCTATCTGGAATTGGTTGACTGTTACCTTCTTATAGGAAAGGTTTCTAACTTCCCAGTTTAACTTACAGCCCTGGAATAGCCTACTAGCCTCCCATCTAAATACCAATCAGGACTGACCCCCCCCCCAAACCTTTACTGCAACAGTAAACCCAATTAACTCACCTGCACAAAAAATTCTTAGCTGCTGAATCGGAGATATTAGTTGTAAGTGTGTAGTGAACAGGTCAACAAATGCCCCGGGATAGACAATAAATATAAAAATTCCATAGCCATTAAACCGAACTTGCTCTCTAAAAAACAATAGAAAATATTTTTAAAGACTGAATCAATCATTTGTAACCAAACAGATCAACATGCTTCACAGTATCTGCATAGAATTTTAGTTTCTACTAGTATGTCTACCACTATAGTTAATTTTTTTTATCCCATTTATATCCCGCTCTTCTCCGAAGACTCAGGGCGGCTTACAATCTAAGAAGCACAAATCAATGTGCTTAGCAATAGCCTTCATTCTATGTATATGCCTGCTTATTAGGATGAATTGCCATTAACCTAAGAAGAATGTATTTCAGAAGAACAAAATAATAATCATAACAAGCATATTTTGTAAAGCAGTTAATGTTACTTCATTCCAAGTATTCAGTGTGCTTTATTTCAATTATCTGAACTATAACCTTTACCACAATCTGCAGGCAGAACTATTACTCTCCAAAAGGGGTGTAGTATATAACCCACTACGATTTGTTTAAGTATAAAAGGTATAGAACTTTTTGATCTGTTATTCAGTATCTAACCAGCACAATATAACAGATCTGTTCCATGAAAGAAAAAGAAGCAGTCTAAAGCTATGGTAACAGTCAGAAATCTGGGAATTAAAAGATAATTGAAGGACAATGAGGGTTTAGTTTATAGTGAAGTAGTAATTAAAAAAGAATTTCATGTCAAATCCTTCCTTATCAGACACCCTGTGTTATCATGGCAATCAAGTGAAACTGATTTGTACTGGTGGGCTCAAAAGGTAATTCTTCATCCTATATGATCTTTAAAGCAATCATGTTTGCTTTCCAACAAAGGAACTGGTTTTCACTCCAATTTATTTCCAAACAGATAAAATTTTACAACATACCAGAACACTACTAACTGAACTGCTGCTACAGATTTTCATGGATACTATATGAACATTATGAAATAATGGGGCAACCTCCTACATTTGACCAAAACTAATGTTTGCAGTAAGAGCATAAGTATAGCTATCATTTTTAACAATAGTATGCTGAATTAGATATATTAGAAACATGAAAGTACTAATTGACAAAGTGATACAATAACAGGTAAAGTGAGCAAAAAGTAACTGTGAGCATAACTCTGTGAGTTCTCCCTAGAACTAAGGAGAACTTCCTGACAGAACAATTAACCAGTGGAACAACCTGCCTCCAGAAGCTGTGAATGCTCCAACACTGGAAGTTTTTAAGAAGAGATTGGACAGCCATTTGTCTGAAATGGTATAGGGTTTCCTTCCTGAGCAGGGGGCTGGATTAGATGACTTCCAAGGTCCCTTCCAACTTTACTATTATGATTGTGTTATGGATAATACTGAAATTTGACAAATAAAATAAATGAATAGACTATAGAAATCAGAATTCAGTTCCTTTTTTCAAGAAATCTTTCATTTGTGGCCAAGATAAAATAAACAAGAAAAGAAAAGAAAAAGAAAAAATACAAAGTTATCATCCTGGCCCCAAAAGGTCTCAAGCAGTAGAAGGAAATAGTGAGTAGAGTATATTATAATGTTAAAAGTTTAATTCTAAGATCAGAGTAACTCTCAAGAGCATAATATTTTTAGCATTATCTATAAACTATAAGATCAAAACACAAGTAACATCAATAAAAAATATTTCCTAAAACCTACAAAGATAGTACTTTAATCTATATTAAATCACAGCATGATGAAACTGAAGAAAAGAAAGTAAATAAACTTATGCCTTCTCCAGTTTTTGTCATAGTTCCACACAGTGCTTTTTTTGTAAAAGAAAAAGGTGACGGAACTCACACATGTCATATAACCCGCCTTGCCTACCCTACAAGGTTCCATCCAAAAAAGGTGCCGGAACTCCGTTCTGAGCGTTCTATGAGAAAAAAAGCCCTGGTTCCACTGAGGTAACACAAAGCCTAGCTACTGATTACATGACAGAAGGTTTCAAATCTTCTAAGAGGATCTTCACAAGGCACTTACAGTACATAATTTTCCAACATGTTTGTGTAATGGGGTAAATTAAATTGGTCCAACTGTTCTTGAGAAATTTACAGTGCATTAATATATGGCTGTTTCTACCTCATTAGCACCACATGGGCGGGTGTGTTCAAATAGTGGAATTTTAGCATATCTGCCTTGCAGCAATGCAAAAGGCAAGATTTTTGATCAAGTTTAAAGAAGATAAGTAGTAAATCTTTTGCTGGTTCTCATATACCCTCAGCAACTCAAATTCTATTGTACTAAGACAACCTATTTACCTCAACGCAATATTTTATACTATTCATTCTTTGAATAAGCATTTACGTAGCCTGACTGTAACCTAACGACATTAAAAATGATGCCAAAAGCCTATATGAGACAAGCTTCTGCTCTATCACCAATTTCCAGTTTGAGGGGAAGTTATCAGCGAAACTTAATGATAACCCTTCTGAGAAAAA
This sequence comes from Vipera ursinii, assembly GCF_947247035.1. Classification (NCBI taxonomy): domain Eukaryota; kingdom Metazoa; phylum Chordata; class Lepidosauria; order Squamata; family Viperidae; genus Vipera; species Vipera ursinii. The sequence continues at coordinate 65,723,339 of NC_139514.1, forward strand.
AGTTTTTAGCTGATAATTAGCCACGAACCTCAAAATGCACATCTGAATTCAGGCCATTCCTAGTTCTATTCCAACCAGGGCATCTGTTTTCCTACCAGGGGGATCAGATATAACTTAAGAATTTCATTTGCATCAGCTCCAATGCTTCTTGAAATAAATGTCAAGAATTTGGGACAAACATCTGGCCTCAAAATGAAGGTTTAATGAAGCTGGAATTAATTATGCACCTTTAGGGAAGAAGATGCACTTATAGCAGATTATGAACTTAACCTTAGGTATATTATGTGCTCACAAAATGTGGTCCAGTTCCTTTTCAGTGGAAAGTCACCCCAAGATTCTCTATCATTTTATCTCCTTCCTGTTTTGTTTTTGAGATTTTTAGCCCATATACTCTCATATAGGTAAACATGAGAAATTAAGAAATCATAGAAATTAAGGCTTCTAGCAAATGATATTTTTTCTGGTTACAAAATCAAAATGTGGATTGCATTACCTAATAGCTGCCACTCCATGGCCAACTTCATGTATAATACCACTGATGAGGATTGCTGTGAAGAAATAGGACAGCTGGCTGATGGGAAGGTTTACACCAGGCACCTGTTTTTAAAGACACAACAAGATGCAAGGCAGCAAGAGATGCAGTGATTGGTCTTCCTGCATTCTGATAACACAGCTGCCCTAAAAACCACTACAGATTTCCCAGTGTTCCTATAAAGCAGGGCTTTTTAACCGATGGTACGCGTATCACCGATGGTACATTGGCACCTGGCAGGTGGTACACAACCGTCCTAAAGAAGTGGGGGGGGGGGAATAAGCTGAAGCGGTGGCAGCACCACACAAGCCTGAGCGAGACGGCTGGAGCTGCAGGGCTGTCAGGGCTCAGCAGAAGTGCCAGGATCAGCGCCGGGCTCTAGCTGATCAGCGCTTCTGCAGGGCTGTCAAAGCTTAGCAGAAGCACCAGGAACAGCTAGAGCCTGGCGCTTCTGCTGAGCCCTGAAGAAGCGCCAATCAGTTGGAGCCGTGTTGATCCTGGTGCTTCTGCTGAGCCCTGACAGCCCTGCAGAAGTGCCGATCAGCTGTCAGGGCTCAGCAGAAGTGACAGGATCAGCACAGGAAGGAAGGAAGGAAGGAAGGAAGGAAGGAAGGAAGGAAGGAAGGAAGGAAGGAAGGAGAATGAGAAGGAGGGAGGCAGGGTGGGAGGAAAAAAGGAAGGAAGGAACCCCCCTGATGGTAACCACAATGCTAATGCAGTCTTCAATGAAATTGAGTTTGACAGCCCTGATATAAAAGGTTAAGTGAATCTGGTTTCCCCATTGACTTTGCTTGTCAAAAGGTTGCAAAAGGGGATCACATGACCTTGAGACACTGCAGCCATCATAAATATGAATCAGTTGCCAAGCATCCGAATGTAAATTACATGACTCTGGGAATGCTGAAATGGTCATAAGTGTGAAAAATGGTCATGTCACTTTTTTCAGTGCCGTTGTAACTTCTAACAGTCACTAAGTGAACTGTTGTAAGTCGAAGACTACCTGTACTTTATCACTTTTCCTTTTTTTTTTTTTGGTCATCAAGTTTTTGACACCTTGCTAGGCGACTGGTGGTATTCGGATATTGCCATATCCTAAAAGTAGTACAATGGCTGAAAAGGTTGAAAAGTCCTGTTATAAAGAACTCGTTTTCATGGGGGGGAAATAAGATACAAAGGAGAAAAATTATAACCAGATATAATCCCGTCATATTTACACACTATCCTGGTTGAAAAACCCCTAACTCCAAATCACAAGAGTTAGTGAAGAAAGGCAGTAATATACTTCATTTTATTGTCCCAAAGGTACTTTTTCAAAAGACAACTGGCCTTTTCTTCTTTTTTTTCCCCTTGAAAATATTTTGCTTTTTATCCTAAAGAACTGATGAAGCTTCTTGGATGAAAAGCGAAACATTTTCAAGGAAAAAAACAAGAAAAGTCTAGTTGCCTTTTGAAAAAGTACCTTTGGGACAACAAGGACTTGGATGATTGAAAATCTCCATAGACATTTACCTCTTTTTATGTTCCTTAAAACCGAAAATGAAAAAGCCTAAATCAAACTTTTTCAACTGTTGTGCCCTCCACAAATTTTCAACTATAGTTTAGCTCTGGGGTCCCCAATCCCTGGTCTGTGGACCAGTATCAGGCCGCGGCATACCAGCAACTGGTCCGCACAAACAAGCAAAGCCCCATCCGTGGGATGCAGGCAGCCCACAAAACCATGCACTCTCCGGTCCATGGAAAAACCTTTCTCCACAGAACCAGTCCCTGGTGCCCAAAAGGTTGGGGACCTCTGGTTTAGCTAAAACCAGCATTGCCAATCTTCACGTATGGCCAGCCAGAACACACAGAGGGCACCAGATTGGTAAAGTCTATTTAAGATATCTTAAAGTGCTTCATCCTGGAGAGAATCTATATGGTTGCTAACAGTCAGTACCGACTAGATGGTATAAAATCAATTTTAAAAAGTGCTATTCAGAATCCACTGCATTCAATATAGCTGTTTTGGATAGTTATCTAGAGATAGAATGAGTTTGTGTGTAGATCAAATGAATGGAAAACATGTTAAGAGGAATATATTTTCATTTTAATGTGCTAATACAATTTTATCTCAATATTATTTGATTGTTTATTGCAATTAAAACATTAAGAATGTATTAATAAAAATACACACAGGGAGGGGAAGAATTATTTCATCTCTCCATAAATATTATCTGATTATGTGTTTACATGCCACACTTAATTGAACAGCTCTCATTTATAAATACGAACCTAACTGCATTTAATATTATATTCATTGCCAAGTTTGGACTACAGTTATATTGTGGCAAGTCCAAAAGAGCCAACTTGATCTCAGCTGAAAAACTGAAACTTTAAACAGGCTCTCATTCTGTTTACTCATTTTTATAAGTTGACAATGGCAATACATTAAAATGGGGGGGAGGGATAAAAATGTTCTAAGAAAATATAGTTATATTTAACATCAAAGTATTAAAAACACAATAAACCAAAATAAATCTATCATAAAAAGATGACAATTTGCTCATTAAAAGCCTTTTGGAAAAGCACCATTTTTAACATTATTTGGAACACCATTAAAGAAAGGAACGGTGATCAATGCCACAACAGAAAAACACTTTTTTTCTAGAAAAAAAGCATACTGAGTCCATATTATTTAGAAAAGGCAGTCCTGTAAGTATCTAGGTGACAAACCTTACAGGTCTTTACAGGTCAAAGCAAGCACTCTGAGTTGTAACTAAAAGTTGTATCTCTGCAATAAATGGACAGCATCCAGGTATTGTGTTTTTTTCTCTTTTTCCTGGACATTTTTTTTTGGGGGGGGGGGTCTACATAGGTACTTTAGGTTACCTTGTGTTCTGGGAAAGTAGCCCCAGAAATCTTTCAATATAAAAATAAATATCAGGACACATCAGCATAGGAAAAGTCTGAATGACTTCTTGTAAGATACTGATTTTAAGTTTTATTTCACTGGTTAGTTTATAAATATACAAATAAAACTCACCACAACCTGTAGCATTTGATCATTTTGACTTGCAGGATTTTCAGTTAACATCTGTGACAGAGTTTGTGTCAGTGTCTTCCCAAGCAGAACCACAGAACCAAACATAGCTGCTATGCCAAAAACCATCCCTATGTTAAACCTGAAGCAAGCATGTAAATATTGTTATAAATTAATAGCATCTCCAACTTGGCAAGCACACATGGCAAATTCAAATATTCAATTCCCTACCCCAGAAACATGCATTCATTGTACAAAAAAGAATACTTAGCACCAAGACAAAAGGACATCCTATTTAGCTGTACTGTTTCATGTAAACAAGCAGTTTCAGAACAGTAGCCACGCTGATTGGAAGGATATAAAAGAATTTCCAGTAATTGTCTCATAGACGTCTGAATGGTATTTCTGAAACAATACCAGAGATAAAGAAATCTTGGCTTCCATCTTCCCCAGTTGTAGAAAAGGCGGTTGAAAAAAGCTGTCTGCCATCGCACATGGAATGGAGAAACTGACAGTCCATAGGATGCAAGCCACTCCTCATAATGTTCTTTCAGAGAAGATGACTGTAAAAGAAGGTGAATACAGTAAAACAAAAAAGGAACTGAAGAAGTTTGCAAATTAGAAGTATGATTGCACAAACATCTCATTTAAATAATAATAATAATAATAAACCTTTATTGTCAAAGTACAACATGTGTACATTGAGATTAGCTGAGCCTCCCCCTGTGCTCTCTCCCCCCAACACACAGTGACAACAAACCCTCCCTTATTTCTAGAAAATGTCCCTAACTAATGGGGGCTAGCAAGCCAACATTTGGTATGTCAAGAACATGTTAAGGACATTCTGACAAAATGGCTATTAAGAGCAAGTGGTTCATTCACAAAATAGCTGCCTTATCTATAGACAAGACACCAACATAGCAGAACATTATTTGTCTCTTCTCTTATTCTTCTACCCCTGCTTATGTTTATCCTGTTCCTGAAAGATACATATTCTTCTCAAATAAGTACTGGGCCAAGCCATCCACCATTTTTTTTCCTTAAAAAATGAATGGATACATTTGGAATTCACAGACATTCTAGGAAATGAAGATGATGCTGAAAGCTGGTTTTCTCTCTTATGTTTCAATATAAAATGTCAGGAGAGGCGAGAACTTGCCAAGTATCAACAGAATTGCTATGAGCATTATGTGATGAAGATTCCACAATGAAGGGGCAGAATTTAGATTATTAACTGCTATATTTTTGACTGGTTTCAGCTGTTCTTTAGATTGGATGTAAAGCAGGAGTGGCTGGGGAATTCTGGGAGTTGAAGTCCACAAATCTTAAAGTTGCCAAGGTTGGATACCCTGATGTAAAGCATCAAGAGTGCATTATTTCTCAACATTATTTTCTGGAATGCACATCATACCTCTGGAAAAGACTTGCTATTTTGGAAGAAACTGCAGTAGTAGATTCCTGTAATAGCAATGAAAATAATGAACCCAACATGCTTACTGAAATGAATGAGTAAACAAAATCAAAGAGAAGATGAGAAGAACCAGAATTCTGACAACAGAATTTGAAGAGATTTGCAAGGTTTGGGGAACGTTACTGTAACTACAGTATAGGCACTTCCAAACTGAAGACATGTGCCTAATTCATTTTGAATACAGGTAGTCCTCGACTTATGACCACAACTGAGCCCAAGATTTCCATTCCTAAGTAAGGCAGTTAAGTGAGTTTTGCCCCATTTTACAAACTTTTCTGCCACAGTTGTTAAGTGAATTACTGTAGTTGATAAGGGAATCATGTAGTCATTAAATAGATCAGGCTTCTTGCATTGACTTTGCTTGTCTGATGCCAGATCCCTGGGAAGGTTACAAATGATCACGTAACTCCAGAACAGTATAACTGTCATAAATACATGACTGATTTTTTTTCCACATAACCAGATGCTGCAATTTCATAAGTGTGAAAACCAGTCATATGTCACTTTCTTCAGTTTCATTATAATTTCAAATGATCATTAAACAAATAATTACCTGTATCAGTGAATGGTTCAAAATCTTAACACAGCACATAAAAATGAAGGATTCCAGTTAAATATGATTGGTTTAAGAAGACAATAAACATATTTGAAAACACTCATGAAATTGACTTATTTCTGATATACAAGATAAGGCTGCCCCAAGCACCCCCTCCCCTTCCAAGGCCATTCATGGGATTTTGACAATCCTGCATGGGAAAAGAACCCCAGAAGCTACAAGCAGCAAGTTAGCTGATAATCATGCCTGCACGCTTTTAACATCCAGCATAATTCAGAATACCAGACCTAATGCCTAATAAATAACAACAACCACCTGCCCTCTAGAGCTACTTATGTTAACAAAGTGCAGGTAGTCCTCAACTTACAAAAGTTCATTTAGTGACTGTTTGAAGTTACAATGGCGCTGAAAATTGACCATTTTTCACATGTACACCCTTTGCATCATCCCCAAAGTCACATGATCAAATTTCAGATGCTTGGCAACTGACTCATTTATAACCGCTGTAGTATCCCCTTTGCAACCTTCTGACAAGCAAAGTCAGTGGGGAATCTATATTCACTTAACAACGGTGTTACGAATCTAACAACTGCAGTGATTTTACTTAACTGTGGCAAGAAAAGTTGTAAAATGGGGCAAAACTCACTTAACAAATGCGTCCCTTAGCAACAGAAATCTGGGGCTCAATTGTGGTCGTTAACTCCAGGACTATAAAAAAGAGGCTCCCTCGGTCAGAAAGCCGCATAAGCAGCCCTGCATAGTTCGGATCCTTTTTCCTTGGGCAGCTGAGATAGCACAAGGCAAGTGGCAGAGCCCGAGTGAGAGTTGTGCAGAACGGGGAGAAGGGACGTGGCCGCTATGAGGTGCTCCTCTTCCTTCTCTGCAGACTTGAGGAACGTATCGCCCGCAAAGATTTCTCATTCAAGGGCCTAAGAAGGGGAAAGGCTCCCGTCTTACCTTCAGTACCGTGTCGGCTATGTATATGGTGCACCAGCCCCCCAGTACGCAGACCACCACAGGCAGGGGAATCATAGTGACGGCAGCAAAGCGAAACCAAAGCGACCACAGCGACCAAGCCGGCGACTCACAATTTGCAGCCCGGAACAAAATGTCCCTCGGAACATTTTGTTCCGCATTTCCTGAGAATGAGACTTCCGGAAAGAGCACCGGGAGGAACCTAGGGTGTTGAGTGTGTAGTTCTTAGCGTTGACTTCAGGTTCTACTTTGCAGTTGATAAAAGTGCTTTTTCACGCAAATTCACGTATTGCGTGAAAAAACAGCGGAAGTCTCTATTGTTTTTTACGTTTTGTTCAAATCGTAAGTGACTATTTAGGAAGTCCGAGCGCACATCTTTTCCACCTACTCTCACGCCTGGGTTTTCCTTTTTCTCGAGAAAGCTTTTTAATGCTCCCTAGGCGCAGAGGTCTTCAAACTCGGCCCTTTTATGACTCATGGACTTCAACTCCCAGAATTTCTCAGCCAGGCATGCTGGCTGAGGAATTCTGGGAGTTGAAGTCCATGAGTCATAAAAGGGCCGAGTTTGAAGACCCCTGCCCTAGGGTTTCACTGTCTGTGGAGATTCTCAGTCATCCAGGTGCCCCCAAGGTGCTTTTTCAAACGACAACTGGACTTTCTTGGGTTTTTTTTTTCCTTGGAAGATGTTTCGCTTCTCATCCAAGAAGCTTTTTTAGTGAAAGTCCAGTTGCCTTTTGAAAAGCACCTTTGGGTTTCACTAAGTGGGTTCGGAAGAAAAATCTCACCTGCGCAATTTCTAACCATGTATTTAATGTCATTAAAATGTAGAAGGGGGACAAGCAGCTGGAAGGCTCGAAGCCCCCTCCGATCCTCGCAACAGCGCATAGGTAGGGTCTAGGACAGCGTTTCCCAACCTTAGGAACTTGAAGATGCGTGGACTTCAACTCCCAGAATTCCCCAGCCAGCATAGCTGGCTGGGGAATTCTGGGAGTTGAAGTCCACGCATCTTCAAGTTCCTAAGGTTGGGAAACGCTGGTCTAGGAAGGAAGGCTGTGTTAAAATTTATTGTATCGGAAGCAAAGACTCTCGTACCAATATCCTGGAACCATTGATGTACTTTATGCCGTTGTTTGTGTCACAGATATTAGGAGATATAACTTACAGGTAGTCCTTGACTAATGGAAAGCAAATGTATTAGATTACAGGGGTAGGGAACTATGGCCCTTTTATGACTTGTGGACTTCAACTCCCAGAGTTCCCATGCTTCAACTCAGTTTTAGAAGAACCAGCGGAAGTTCCAGCGGAAACCCGAACCCGCCCCACCCCTCGGAAGGTTTGCGCGAGTGCCTCCGTGCGCGCATGCGTTACAACTGCAAGAACGCTTATTCTGCAAAATTCCTTCGAGCCGTTCTGGTGCCAAGCGAGATTCTTGGAACGATCTGCTGAAGACCGGTTGACGCTGTAGCCTTTTATATTATACTTTGGAGTCTACTACACTGTTCTTTCCTTATTCCATACACCACACAGTCGCCGTAGCTTACTTGAAAATAAATGTACTGGTCTGATACATGTAAACTAAGCATTTATCTTTACTCGTGGACTGTATTCCTTGGCGGGAATGTAAGGCGAGGGAAGTTTGGGATTTCAAATACAATCTCGTTTGACTTCCTGCGTCCGTAAACTGCAAAAGGCCACCCGCCTTCCCTTCCATTTATGTTCTGCCCCTAGAACAGGGGTAGGCAACCTCGGCTCTTTTATGACTCATGGACTTCAACTCCCAGAATTCCTGAGCCAGCCAAGCTGGCTCAGGAATTCTGGGAGTTGAAGTCCATGAGTCATAAAAGAGCCGAGGTTGCCTACCCCTGCCCTAGAATGACTCCAGGGGGCGAAAAAGCAACACTTCAGATGGGACGACATATATACAGGTGAAATCCGAGGCGGGCGATTGAATTTTTGATTCGGTTTAGCGTAAGCATAACAGAAATGTTTTAAAGGCAGCTTTTTATCTATTTGCAAAGCTTCATCTTGGTGGAAAGATCGGAGTTGTTGACTCTTTTTGAACCAGTTTGCATTATTTTGCCATGTAATTAAAATATATCTTTTTTTAAAAAAAATTATTGGTTTTCTAGTTTTACATTTAAATATTTGAAAAGCAACGTGGCGGCTGAGTTGGTCAATAATTTAATAACATAACAAATATCTTTAGTACAGATCTCAAACTATTACATTAAATGTTTCCTCTCTTTTCCCCTTAGTATTTACTGTCTCATATTTAAATTAATACAATTCTTATATCGATGAAATAAAAAATAACTTTCTTACATTTATCAATATTTTTTACTTTATACATATCCCAGTTGTTTTAACATTCAGTCTTTTTAGACTGCCCTGGTTAATTTTTCCCAATTTTTAGTTTCTCATTAATATTTAATGTTTGATATTTATAATTTCCAAGTTTTAAATAACCCCAATTCCCTTTATCACAGGTATGTCAAACTCGCGACATCACGTGACGTCGCGCGACAGATCGGAACTTTTTCCCATTGCCAAAAATGGGATGGGCGTGGTTTCTCCATGACTCTCTGGTCCGCGGGCCGGCAGTTTGACACCCCTGCTTTATCACAAGTCATCACAAGATCTAATGTTCAGAATACACATATCTATTTGAATTCTCACCATCTTACATCAACTACTTAGTAATACAATATAATATTCTTATTTTCTGGTAATTTCCAGATATCTTAAATTTAGTAACCAAAATTCCTCCTATTTCAACATTTAATACTTCCTGTCTTTTTCTCTTAATATCCACTATCTCATATTTAAACTAATAATTCATTATTACTGCTAAATAAAAACATATTCATCGATAGATTTTTAGCTTATATATATCTTAATTACCGTTACATTTAACCTTTATAAGCAAATCAATATTCATATTAAATATTAATGTTTATACTTCTAAGTTATAAATGACAAAAGTTTTCTTTATCTCATCTCATAACAATATCTAGTATTTAAAGTACACATCTTATCTGAGTATATTCTATTTTAATTCTCAGAAGTAAGTCAAACCCCCAATTTTCTTCAGTCTTATTCTGTCTTTCTTTCTTTGCCAAATCATCTTCCATGTCCATGCTTTTCAGTCATAAAACAAATCTCCCTGTGTTGTTATATAGATTGTTTGATGTAGAAAAAACCATCCGGTTGCCATTTTTTTTGAGAGGACTAACAAATCATCTCTCAATTTTTTCATCTCGACATAGTTCTCCTGAACTGTTTATCTCTTCAATCTGTTCTTCTTCTTGATCCTCAGTTTCCTTCTGATTTATGTAGACAGTCTTTTTCTTTTTTCCATATTGTCAGTCCCTTTTCTGGGTTTTCCATTGACTGTATTTGTTGATCAGTTGAATCTTCTGTATGTGAAGTTATTCAAATGTGACTTCCACAAGACCAGTCTAGACTACTTAAGTTACCACATCTCCAGGGAGGGTGTACAAATGGACCTGTGAAAGGTAAGGGGAATCTTAGAATGGGAGGCCCCAGGGAACAGAAGGCAACTGCAGAATTTCCTGGGGTTTGAGAACTTCTATAAGCAATTCATTCCCATCTTTGCACAGGTAGCTCTACCCATCACAAACCTGCTAAACAGGAAGGGGAAGAAGCCCAGATCAAATCAATCTTTGAACTGGACTGTCGGGAGCCAAGCGACTTTTGAAAAGCTAAAGAGACTCTTCGCCACTGAGCCAATCTTGAGACACCCAAACCTGGAGGAGTCATCGTGATCCAGGCAGATGCTAGTAACTTGGCTGTGGGGGCAATTTTAATGCAGAGAAACAGAAGGAGAGAGCAGCAACCTTGTGCCTATACATCTCGGAAACTATCTGACACCGAGAGGTGGTGAGCCATCTAGGAGAAGGAGGCTTATGCTTTCTGCTGGGCCCTCCTCGCCCAGAGACAGCAGTAAAATCCCGTTTGAAGTTTGGACCTACCACATGAACCTGGAAGCACTGAAGGCCCCAAGGAAACTGTCCTGTAAGCAGGTCTGATGGGCTCAATACTTCAACCAGTTCAACTTTACCTTACGTTGTTTGCTGGGGGGGGAAATTCTTTGACGATGCTCTCTCACACCTGCCTAAATATAAAAGATAGTTAACTCTGTCATCCCATCTAAGCAACGTGCAGCACCAGCATGTGTGAGACAGCCACAGAAGGAACCCTCTTGATCAGGAGGAGATCCAGCAACTAAGAGAAGCCCTGGGAGAGGATGAGTGGTTCCAAAAGCATAAAAGAGACCTGATGCTGAAGCAAGGCTTAGCATAGAAGGGGAGTAAAGTGTATGTCCCAGCCAACCAGAGAATGGTCCTACAATGGTCATGATGTGAAGCCAGTGGGGCACTTTGGATTTGTAAAGATCCTGCATCTTAATAAAAAGATAATTTTGGTGGCCAAGGATGAAGAAGAACATAGAATCCTATGTGGCAAGTTGCCCTGTATGCGCATCTATGAAACTCTTGCCAGGGAACACCCCTGGATTGATGCAGCCAGTAGCCAATTCAACCCTCCCTTGGGAGGAGATAGCCATGGACTTCATAGGAGAGTTGCCAGAGAGTGGTGGGAACATTATAATATAGACTATTGTTGACCTGTTATCCAAGCAGGCACATTTCATGCCATGCCCAAAGCTTCCCTCAGACCTTCTCCTAGCAAAAATGTTCGTGCAGTACATTTACAGACTGCATGGGGTACCAAAGAGGATTATTTCAGACTGGGGGGTGCAGTTTACTGCAAAGTTCTGGCGGGAGTTCATGAGCCTGATAGGCTCATTCCAGGGGCTTAGCTCCACTTTTCATGCCAGTACTAACAGAGTGGCAGAATGAGCTAACTCACGGGTCAGCAGCCCGTGGCTCCAGAGCCGCATGCGGCTCTGAGCCGTCTCCTGCAGCTCCCAGTCACCCGGTGCACGCGCACCTCTCTGAACGGGCGGAGGTGCACACGCACCACTCTGAACGGGAGGAGGTGCGCGTGCACCACTCCGAACGGGAGGAGGTGCGCACGCACCACTCCAAAGGTTTGGAGAGCTGCGCGCGCACCTCTCTCGCACCTCCGCCCGAACAGCGGTTTGGAGCTCTGCTGGTGTTCGGGCGGAGGTGCAGTTTGGAGACATGCTGGTGCTGGTTTAGAAGGCTGGTGCGGCCCGCAGCAGCTTTCCAAACCAGCACCAGCAGGTCTCCAAACCGCTGTTCGGGTGGAGGTGCGCACGCACCTCTGCCCGAACACCCGTTTGGAGACCTGGTGTTCGGGCGGAGGTGCGGTTTGGAGACCTGCTGGTGCCGGTTCCGGGGTGTTCGGGCGGCAGTTTGGAGGTCCCGGGGGTGGCTCCGGCGACACCCGGGCTGAAGGCGGCGCCACAACCCAGCGCCCGTCACCATGGAGACCCGTCGCCACTGGCGTGCAGGTGCGTCCACATAAAAAAAGTGGAACCACGCGCCTGTATCCATGCACATGCATGCGCAAAAAACAATTTGCGTATGCGCAAAAAACAATTTGCGCATGCGCAAAAACAACATTTTGCGCATGCGCAAAACATTTTGTTTTATGCACATGCGCGTGCGTGGATGCACACGCACAGCTCCCACTTTTTTTTTATGTGTGATGGAACCAGTTCCCAGTGGCTCTTTTGCTTTTTCAGGTTGCCTACTCCTGAGCTAACTCAATTGTGGAGCAATACCTAAGACCAGCGGTGAGATTCAAATATCTGAACAACTGGTTCTCTGTGTGGATGCCACTTCCAGAAGTCCATTCTGGACCTGGGCAACAAAACATTAGCTACCGGTTCTGCTGAACTGGTGAGAACCAGCAGAATCCCACCACTGCCTAAGACGTTATGTAAATTATCAGCAGACTAACTGGACTGAGCTGCTGCCATTCACTGAGGTTGCTTACAATAACTCATTGCATAGCAGCACGGGACTTACCCCTTTTAAGGTGGCTATGGGAGTTGATTTTGCAGCTATGCCAGAGCTTCTCCCAGGACTCCATCCTCTGTAACACTGATGGAATGGGTGGACTCCCTGAGAGGCACATGGGTTACGGTGTGCAAGGCACTAGAGAAAGCAAGAGAAGCCCAGGAAAAAAGCTGATCAGAAGAGAGCCCTCCAAAGGGAGTTCAGGTTGGGTGATAAAGTGTACTTATCCGCAAAGTATTTAAACCTAAGACAGCCCTGTAAGAAACTGGGTCCTAAGTATATAGGTCCTTTCTCCATTGTGCAGATTATAAACCCAGTGACAGTGGAGCTACAGATGCCAAGAAGACTTAGGCGGGTCCACACAGTGATTCATTGCAGTCTACTATTCGAGATTCCAAACTAAGGCCAGTCGGAGGGACTCCTCCGCTTCCAATCCTTATAAAAGGGGAGGAGTACTATGAGATTAAGGACATCTTGAATTCTAGACACCACCGGGGAAAGTTGTAGTACCTTGTGCGATGGAAGGGCTATCCTGTAGCAGATGCAGAATGGGTGGCGGCAAAGAACGTTAAAGCAGCTAGACTAATAAAGAAGCTTCATGCCAGGTACCCCAAATGACCAAAGTGAAACAGTGTTTTGTAAATGGTAACTTTTTTATGCTTGTGCGTGTGTGTTCATTCCAAATGTATCATTTTTCCAGGGGTGATTCATTTTTACCCAGTTTCTTCTCCACTTGGCAACATTCGGTGTGTGTGTGTGTGTGTGTGTGTATTTGTGTTTGTATCACGTGGGGTAAGAATGGAAAAGAATGCCAAGAATCCATCTGCAGATCATGAGGCCCTGGTTCCCCCTCCTCAGGGACACACTGTGCAGGTGTTGAAAGGATCCAGGCAGTTCCCATAACAAATGGAGCATAGTTGATTGGACAATGCAATGGGCTAGGGCAGGGGTAGGCAACCTCGGCTCTTTTATGACTCATGGACTTCAACTCCCAGAATTCCTGAGTCAGCATGAGTCATAAAAGAGCCGAGGTTGCCTACCCCTGGGCTAGGGGAACCGCCAAAGGGAGAATTCAAATTTAATTATGTGGATTTTTGAGCGAGAAATGCAGAGATGGTTTTGCTTCTTTTGTGCCAGTGTAGTGTATTCAATAAAAGTATTACTTTTGGGAAAAACAATGTCCCAGGAGTTCCTTTCTTGGATTCGCTAGCTGGACATCTGACAATATGACTGATTATAGGCTTTAAGGAAGATTAATTAGCACCAAGGCAATTAAAACAACATTAAGAACAAATCCCCACAGCCTTGCCTGGGGACAAACCACATCCAAACTTCATGTCTGCATGCCCTCACCAGTATCTCAGGGTCCTCTGGCAATTGAGCTGCCTAAGGATAGCCCATGGGACTCCATTCTTGAAATGGGGTTTCAGTCCTATCCCACCTCAGGACACTGCAGATACTTATACCTCCATTTTGAAACCCATCCAAAAAGAGTGAGACACATCCTTCCTCCTGGTTCCCCATTGCTTCTTCCATCATTTTCCTATACAGAATATCAGTCAAAGAGGTCAAGATGAAATTACAACCAAAAAAAAATCTAAAATGGTATGCCTTGACTTTTTTTGGGGGGGGGGAATTGATAATACTGGGAATCCTATTTCCGTGATTATTTTTCTTTACAAGTGGCCTGAAAATTTGCATGAGGTCTGTTCACTGCAAAAAGTTATATGAGGAGGAGGAAGTTATTTAATACTATTTACTCCAAACTATTTTAAAAAGCTTCTGACACTTCTACGTTGAGAAAATGGCCAGCAACGCATTAGCTGAAACTCAGCACTCATATATTTTTGCTTGACACCTGAGACCTTTAGTTTCAACTAAGACAGAATGAAGTTACAGGATGAATCTTATTCTATATTTAGGAAGAACAACTGCAAGCTATGACAGGAATTCTCTATTACACTTGGCTTCTGAACATTGCTCTATTCCTATCCCAGAGGTCTTTTCCCTTGAGAGTACCCACTGCACAAAGAACTTCATCTATTTCACATGAAAGATCTCAGCTGACCTAAGGTGCCTCAGTCAGCGGCAAAAACAAGTGTAGCATTCACTCTTCCGAGGGGCTGGAACTTTTCTGATATAAATAATCAGGTACTGTACTTAACGGGAGCTGAGGAGGGAGGGGGACAGCTTTAAAAAAATAAAAGGTTGACTTGGGAAATACATTTATAGCTAGGGAACAAGGATAAGGGCTAGGTTGCTGTGAGTGTGGTTCTCTATACCAGGTCATTCATGTTTTTCAGTAACTGTTACTGCAACTACCGGATATACAGGCAAGGGTTTTTAAATTAAAGAATGTTGTTCTGAGATTTTGCAGTTTCATAAATGTATCTGCTCTTGTATGATTTTCATAAAAGCCTACTGGGCAGAGTTGGTGACAGCTAACCAAACGCATGTTTATTTTTCTCCCTGTGGCTTTCTGGACAGCCATGTACAAGTAAGCAAAATTATAATACCAATGTTTGAACGCAGAAATATTAATTTCTCACTGCTATCATTAACTCTGGAGTCACAGTGACCTTTCATGAAATAAACTGCACTGTGAGCAATCGTTTTGATACAGAGTTGTATTCCCCCCTCCTTTCAGAGTAAACTTGCTACTCAGCATAGTTTCTATCTAGGTCTTAAAGAAAAAGAATAATACAGTTCCATTTTATAATATCCATGCCAGTTTTATACGTTACAGATGGGGGAGGTCACCATGAGAACAGTGTCAATTCCAGCTTGTTTTCAATTGCATCTGAGTTGCAGGAGTAGGAAAGATGGATATTAGAGAAGCATCTTGCGCAGGCCTCCACTTCGTCCAAGCAAACTGAAGTAGCTTGGTGCTGAATGACTGCATGTCCTTCAGCACTCCCCTCAGGCCTTATTTTTAGACAAGGCAGAGCAGATAAGAGCTTTCTTCCCCCCTGTGTTTATTTCCTCCTGTGCCTCATGCTGGATCACAAATCCTAGGGACCTGTGCATGTAAAGTTCAATACTTACTAAATTACTCCAGTGCATCGCTTTTGGGGGGGTCATAAAGGGTAAGTCATGAGTTCAATGTCTGTATGCCTGATAGGACTGGCTTTTTCAGTCATTTAGTTACATTCTGTTTACAATTTAAATGATTTGTTCAGCTTGTTTAAATTTAAAATGATTCAATTACTGATTATCAGACTGTACTACGGCCTATAATTTATGGATTTTCTCAGCCTGGTTTTATGTCTAAAAAGATGTAAGGAAAACACTGAAAATTATCCCCCTAATTGTCAATTGTGCCCCAAAGGTCTTCAACAGATGGGGGCAACCCAGTAATTCCAAATGGTCTCAGCTGTCTTTTGGAAGACCCAGAGCTCCCAAAAATTATATCATCAAACTCTGGTGGCAATTACTAATAACAGCTTAGCAATTTCCTACTGATTTCAGTGGGAAAGGATGGAAAATATATATATATATATATATAATACATGCACATATATGTCAAATTGGCTTAATACACTTACATAAAACTCATCTGCACTCCAAAATGATGTGAAAAGAGGACAGAACATCTTACTCTACAGAACACAAAGAGCTCGCAGCTATCAGCAACTGAAAAAATTGCTGTGCACACCTGGTTGCAAGTGTGGGAGCGAATGAATATAGCATCTAGAATCACATTGTTTCAGGTAGTGCGTATGTACTGTATATGTACACAGAAGAAGAAGCTCCACTGAATTCAAGATAAATGCAAGTAGTAATATTAGGAAAGAAAAAACAGATCTTTTGGCTGACATTCCCAAGATATAATGGCTGGAACTACCGAATGTAGCCCAAAACTTCTTTAAGGCAACAAGGTGGGATTCTGAACTCACTTTCTTACATTAATTTGATGGCTTAAAAAAGATGTGTGTAGAGCAAGGCTGAACTAAAATTTCCAGCATCCCTTTATCACTGACCATGACGGGAGGATGGCTGGGGCTTAAAGCCCAAAGCAACTCGTGAGCTTCTTATTGGGAATTTGTTTTGAGGGATAAGCCGTATAAAGAGTCTATCTTAAATTTCCTGCCTAGTACACCCCTTATGTAATTGTACTGATCAGGCTGCTGATACCTGTAGTTTGTCAACCTTAAAAGGAGCACAAGTTCTTCATCCTTAGTGCAAAAGATTTGGTACTTCAGAAATAGTTCATTTTCTTCCCCAACTTTGTAATGCTTGTGCAATATTAACATACTGTATATGGTGAGACGTCAAGAGTGTTTTGGGTGAAAGGGGAAATATGAAAATATGAAAGTATCATTTGTTTCTATTAACTATTAGCCTCTTTCCTGTTCATGCAGTCAAACATAAGGACATAATTCCCTTAATATCTCTATTGCCAAATATAATTAAGCAATTGATACAGTCAAGTAAAAGAGAGGGTAGGGATTGCAGTCCAAGAAGATAGTCTATTTTTACTCATCAACATTCTGTTGTCCTGATTTCTCAAGCAGCAATGAGGTCAGTTAAAACTGGCATGGAATAAAGATTGCTTCTGCTTAAAGTAAGCTGTATCACTGAGGAATTTCCATTTTTATTATATTTTATTCTTATCATTTATTTTTAGTTACATATAAATTTAGAAAGTGGCTTCTGGAAAAGAGTACTGTATATATTCAAGCCATGCCATACAGGTAGTCCTCAACTTATGATCACAATTGTGCCCAAAATCTATGTTGCTAAGTGGGAAATTTGTTAAGTGAATTTTGCCCCATTTTACAACTTTTCTTGCCACATTTGTTAAGTGAATCACTGTAGTTGTTAAATTAGTAACACGGCTGTTAAGTGAATCTGTTTTCCCCGTTGACTTTGCTTGTCAGAAGGTTGCAAAAGTTGATCACGTGATTCCAGGATACTGCAACTGCCATAAATGTGAGTTGTCAAGCATCCGAATATAAATCACATGGCCATGGGGATGATGCAATGGTCATAAGTATGAAAAATGTTTGTAAGTCACTTTTTCAGTGCAGTTGTAACTTTAAATGGTCACTAAAGGAACTGTTGTCAGTTGAGGACTACCTGTACTTCAATAGGTACAGTAAGATGGGAAGCTGAATTGAGCAATCAAAATGCCACTGCTCTCGCTATTTCTAATGGTCTTTATTCTCTGAATTCCCTTCTTATCAGACCTCTGAGTAGTTTGTTTATCCTCTTTAAGTTACAGTCTACTGAAAGACATGTTCATCCAGAAAACTGGTTCCGTACAGATATATAAGGGTTTTGCGATTCTGTTTTGTAAATTGAAATAAATAGTAAATAAATAATGTAGATAGCTATTAACTTGTGCTTTTAATGGGACATGTGCCCCTTTCTTATTGTGTTGTGAAAGTGATATTTCTCTTTGGATCTATTAAAAATTCAATAAGGAATTTCAGATGTTCTAAGTTCCTTGCAGTGTTCTGTAGGGGTATCTTAGTAACTCTGAAACTTGAGTCTGAAAGATAATCTGAGCCGATGAATACATAGTTACCAGGAAGCACCATGGTTAAATTATAGATAATAAAACTTTGCTTATACAATGCCATTATAACCCATGAAGTTTTTGCTATAATTTTTTTGTTTCTTTAATTGATTTTGGGTTTTTTGCAGTGAAAAGTCTATTGCTTAAGTATGTCAAATCAACGAGCTTCAAATGTCAGAAGCATTCAGGTAAGGTATTCTGTGTGACTGCTTATAAATACTTTAAATGGAGGAGAGATGGAATGATGCTTGGGTTGAAGCTTTAATTCTAGTTGGGAATTATTCTCAATTTGCTAGACATGCAGCTAAATTAATTTAGTGAAACAATTTGTTGCACGTCTTACATATTTTTATTAGCATAAAAATGTGCTTTTTCCCCAATGTGCTTTGTTCTGTGTTAAAGCAATTCAGTGTGTTATCTCAAGTTTTAAGTAGCACTGTCATACACATGCATGCACACATTACTTGTGCTGTTTATTTTTCCTTATTTGCCTTGAACTTGTCATTTTTAGCATTCTTTTAGCTGATAACTGGAAATAAATCTCTCAATTAAATGTCTATGGAGATTCTCAGCCATCCAGGCCATGATTATCCCAAAGGTGCTTTTTCAAGAGGCAACTGGAGTTTCTTGTTTTTCTTTGAAGATGTTTCACTTCTTCGCTGAAGAAGCTTCTTGGATGAGAAGCAAAACATCTTCAAAGAAAAACAAGAAAGTCCAGTTGCCTCTTTAAAAAGCATGTTTGGGATTCTCAATTAAATACCTGTTATTGTTGTTTCTTGGCAGAAAAATGCTGGCTATTTCATTAAACAGGATATTCCATTTTGCCAATTGACTAAAGTGGGAGCCTTGGCCCTCCAGATAGTATTCAGCTAAAAAATCAAATAGCTTGCTTGTTAGTCATGCTTAGGTAAGGTTGAAGGGTATTTCTGTGAACAAAGGAATAAACATCATTGAAATTACACATTTTTATTTCCTAGTAGGTCATGTCAGATAACTCTAATTGATTAATAAGTCATCCAGAAAAGTTAGGCCCATATGAGCTCATCTTAGATGAGGGAATAGAAGGGGAACTTATCAAATTTGCAGATGACACTAAGCTGCCAGGAATAGCCAACACCCCAGAAGACAAGCTCAGGATCCAAAAAGATCTTGACAGACTTGAACAATGGGCCCTATCCAACAAAATGAAATTTAATGTGGAAAAAAGCAAGGTTTTACACTTGGGCAGGAACAACCAAAGGCATAAGTACAGATTAGGCGAAACCTGACTCAAAAACAGTAACTGTGAGAGGGACCTTGGAGTCCTAGTGGATGAACATCAGTCAACAGTATGCGGCAGCAGCCAAAAAAGCTAATACAAACCTTGGTTGTATAAACAGAGGCATAGAATCAAAATCATGTGAAGTATTAGTACCGCTTTATAAATCCTTAGTAAGACCACATCTGGAATACTGCATCCAATTTTGGTCACCACATTACAAAAAAGATATTGAGACTTTGGAAAATGTGCAAAGTGCAAAGAAGAGCAACAAAGATGATTAAGGAAGACAAAAACATGAAGAATGGTTGCAGGAATTGGGTATGGACAGTCTAGAGAAAAGAAGGACTCGGGGTGACATGATAGCAGTATTCCAGTATTTGAGTGGCTATCTCCTCTCAGTGAATCACTAACAAGGTCTGGAAGCACTGCTGGCTCCACTTGCTTAGCAGTGCTAGGTTGCCAATCACCAAACAGCTGATTGGCATGTCATCAATAGCAATCCAACTCCATGCTATTGACCCTCTGAATAAGCCCTCACTGTTTCTGGCAGCAACTCCTTATTACCTGTATTGAGAACACAGCACTCTCATTCTTAATGTACCACTGAAAGAATTTGAGTGGAGAAGGAGAGAAATCCTAACCCAATAAGATAAAAAGCTAAGTTAGGACTAAGGCTAAATGTCATTGACCCCATGCATAATCTATGGACACTCATGTAATATAATTGTTTTCTTTGTGTATCTTGTTTATAGTTTTAACTATGGACTTAGATTGTCCCATTGGCACATTTGAATATAAAATAGCAGAATTAAAATACAGCTGTTATATCTATACATGTAATCTTTTCATAACTAATAAATGATAAATGATGCCCCTATTATTCTGGGAATGGGATGGCCAAGGCTCTAATATTATTGTAAGAGTCTGAATTTGCTATAAATACAGCTTTTGAAGACAAAAATAGTAATAGTAATAGTAATAATTTAGTAATAGTAAATAGTAATAATTTACTACTATTACTATTACTAGTAATAGTAATAGTAGTAAATCCATTAGGATTCATATTTTATTAATTTTCCATCATTAAAAATCATTTACTGC
The DNA here is from genome assembly GCF_947247035.1 of Vipera ursinii. Classification (NCBI taxonomy): domain Eukaryota; kingdom Metazoa; phylum Chordata; class Lepidosauria; order Squamata; family Viperidae; genus Vipera; species Vipera ursinii. Next base: position 65,743,741 of record NC_139514.1, read on the forward strand.
AGTTAGGCAAAAGATCAAGAGAGAAATATAAGTAAAAACATATCAAAAAAAATCCCAACATAAATTAAGGTTTAGGATTAGGCTTTCATTAAGGAATAAGAAAAACATTGATGTTTTTACTGATATTTGCAGTTAACAAAACAATCAATAAAGCCATGGACATTTGTTGTTGTTCCTATAAAGAATTAAATAAAAACTGAACAATGGTAGTATATATATATTTACATTTTACATTTTGTTTGATGATTCCATTCAAAATTTGACAAAAGTGTATTCCAGTACATTAATGTCTAGTCATGAATGATTAAACAATTATATTAACTATAATTTGTTGAACTCAGTGTTGATTTAATTCATAATCCCTTTATTATTTGTAATTGTAATCATCAAGATTTTCTAATTAATAATTCTGGGATTTTGTTGCTGTTTTGACTTTGAAGAAAACTTATTTGTCAGAGGAACCTCAAAACCAAAATTATAGTGATGCAGGCCCCATTTAACTACAGATTTCCCATGTTGCAGAATTGAAGGGATAACATTTTCCTACTATCCATTCACAAACTATGTTGTTATAATAACACTGGAAAGTTGTTGTATATTCTAAATTCAGCAAAACATTTCACAGAGTCAAATGATCCTTGATTAACAAACTGGATAAGTGTGGACTGTATGGCATGACAATTAAGTGGATAAGTGGGCTTGAAAATTGTACTCAAAAAGTATTCATCAATGGTTTCTCAGAGAAAAGTATTGCTCCTTTTCTGGATCCTGTACTGTTTAATACTTTGATTCATGAATCAGATGAAAAGCTACAGAAAATATTTCTCCATTTTGAATATGACATAAAAATTGTATATCTAACAATCTAGAAGACAGAAATAACATTCCAAATGATCTTAAGAGCTTAGAGAAATAAGCTAAAAATAAGAAAATTAAATTGAACAGAGACAAATGCAAAGTTATGTGTTTGGGAAACAAAACAATCACAGTTTTTTCAGTGGATTTTTGGCTTCACAATAGCACTTATGAAAAAATGTTTGGTGTAATTAGTTCATTTGCAATGATAGTGAATATCTGTAGCTCGGGTGTAGAATGAGGGGGAAGGTTCGTTCTCCAAGCTTGTGGGTTGCTTTTTGAACGTTTCATTACTAGGCTAGTGTAGAGAGAATCATAACCCCACCATGCTCCCAGGAAAAGAAGAAAATAAGGCCTTCTTGTTTTTCAGATAGGAACTAAAACAAATTGATGAAAAGAAAAAGCCATTCACGATGGAGGGAGAAAGAAAAAAAGCCACTTTGCCTCTCAGCTAAGTGGAATAGCTTCAGGCTAGCTGTTAAGAGCATTCTGCAAATAGCTACATTGTATCTGTTGAAGGGGGAAAAAAACCCACAGGAATGTAGCAAGGAGCGGCTTCCGCACTTCAGACTAAGGTAGTTAGAATTGACAGGATTAAGCTAGTAGAGCGCAACAATTTACTAAATTTACATTCTCCTCCCTTCCCCAAGGCTGGATTTGACCCCTTCCACCCCCCAGAAAACTGGACCGGAACAATCAAACACATAGTTAAACTAATCAAATACCCCATCAGGCATCTCAATTACAAAAGCCCTAAAGAGTATAAAAAAACATCCTGCTCACTCCTTAAGCTCTGCCAGCTAACCTGGAACCCACTGCTGTTGTCACTGAAATTTTCTGGCTTCTGTAATAAAAACTTCTTTTCCAACAGTTTTCTTTCCAGCTTATTTCATCCTTCAGGGCTGATTGCATTGTTCTGGGTGGAAGGAAGAACTGGAAACCTTTTCTTCCAACAATTTGGCAACCACAAAGGGACTCCCAGCTAATCCAGCCACTGGACTGGGCCTGGAGAGTCATCACCCTACTGGCAACAGACCCCTTTTGTCTGTGGGTGAGCTCCACAGTCCCTACCCGAGTTGAAGGAGTGAACCAGAAACCTTTCCTTCTGACACTAGGTAACATCTTCAGCAGAGTTTAGGGATGTCAATGTCATTGTTCTTCTGTTTGTAAGGGCTTCAGGTGTGGGTGTGTCGAGTAAGAGTGAGACCTATCACAAGATCCTCACGTGACGCACCCACACCTGAAGCCCTTATAAATTGAAGAACACTGACACTGACATCCACTAAACTCCGCTGATGATGTTACCTAGCCTGGTAATGAAACATTCAGAAACCAACCCACAAGCTTGGAGAACAAACCTTCACCCTCAAATAGTTCATTATTTAGGATGAAGTCCAGTGTCCCTGGGCATTGTCCTCCAGATCTTTTCTGGTTGGGGCAGAAATAGTAGAATTCAGACCTTTCATAATGGCTTCTCCTCTGCTCCTTCTGGGCCTGTTTCCAGTTCACTAGCTCTGAAAGAGGGATCTAACCAACTAACAAGTCAAGGCACTGAGAAAAAGGGGGATTCCATCACCCCACACAATCATCCTTATGCACACTACCTGTTGCTGCTGTAAACATGGGCTTATCATACTTTCAGATGTTTCATACTATGTTTTGACCTTTGGTGGGACAGAAGGGAAACACAGCTGATGTCAAGGCTCTCTTGTAATGCACCTCTACTCGCAACTTGACAACAGAAACAAAGGGAGGGGGGAAGAGAATGCTTGGAATGTATTGGGAGCTGGGAGGGAGGTGAGGAAACTATGCGAGCCATTTGCAGCCTGAGAGTGAAAGCAGAAATGGCTAACACACTAAAGGGAGATGGTGAGCTAGAGCTGCTGATTCCACAAGAATACCGTGACCTAGTGGAAGTCTTTAGTGAAAAGGAATCAGACGCACTCCAAACCCACAGACTGTGTGATTGAAATCATGCCAGGGTCCAAGTTACCTAAACAGAAAATGTATTCAGTGACACTCAGGGAGATGGAAGAATTCTGGGCATTTATAGACAAGAACCTGGCTAGGGGTTCATTCAGCTGACAAAGTTGAGGATGGCTGCCCCTGTGCTCTTTAAGGAGAAGATGGTTGGGTCCCTTAGGATGTGCATGGACTGCAGAGGCCTGAACAGTATTTATGTGGAAAACATGTACCCCTCTCCCTCTTAAGAGGGACATATTAAACCATCTGGCCAAAGGGAGAATTTTCACTAAACTGAACTTGTGAGGGATACTACCAAGTGAAGATAAAGGACAATGGCATTTAATTGCCCCCTGGGCTGCTACCAGTTTCGGGTGATGCCATTTGGTCTGCAGGAAGCTCCTGCTATATTCATGCAAGTAATAAACCAAGCCCTACATGAGCACCTGTACAAAGGGGTCTTAGTGTACCTGAATGGTATATTGATATACACTGAAATCCCAGAAGAGTGCATAAAACTGGTCAGAGCAGTGCTCAAAAGAGGGAGTGGAAATGGACCCCAGCAATGTGAAGGCAATATTAGAGTGGGAGCCCCCTCAAACCAGGAGACAGTTGCAGAGTTTCCTCAGTTTTACAAATTTCTACTGCCAATTCATCACCACATTTACCCAGAAAGCCCTGCCGATTACCAATGCTGAAAGTGGGAGGGGGAGTGAAGCCCAAGCCTGGCCAACCTCTGAATTGGTCTCTCAAGTGCCAAGCTGCCTTTGAGAAGCTAAAGCACCTCTTTGCAGTGGAGCTGGTCTTAAAGCACCCAGACCCAGATGAGACGTTCGCGATACAGGCGGATGCTATGATGTGGCTGTGGATGCAGGTCTACTGCAGAAAATTGCTAAGGGGAAACTGCAGCTCTGCACCTATAGATCCCACAAGCTTTCTAAGACCGAAGCACACTGGGCTATTTAGGAGAAGGATGTTTACGTGGTCCAATGGGCTCTCTTAAACCAGGAAGCAGTTCCTAGAAGGCAGTAAAACCCCATTAGAAGAACTTGGAAGCATTGAAGTCCCCTCAGAAGTTATCCCCTAAGCAGGTTCAGTGCGTGCAACCATTTCAACTTTAACCTCCACTACCTACCAGAGGAAAAAACCTTTTGGCAGATGATTTCTCCCAGATGCCACAATACAACAGTGCCCGAGAGGAAGTCGTTAACTCTATCATCTCATCCAGCAGTTCACAGCACCAGCCTTCACAAGGCAGCAAAGGAAGTCACCCTGCAATCAACCAAAGACCTAGTGCATCCATTGAGGGATGCTTTGGTGGGAGACAACTGGTTTCAGCTGCATGGAACCGACCTGTCCTCAAAGGATGTCCTGGCGTGCAAGGGGAATAAAGTGTACATCCCAGCCAGCCAGAGGACGTTAGTCCTATGGTGGACCTATGACATGAGGGCAGCAGGGCATTTTGGATTTGTAAAGACATTTCACTTAGTGAAAAGACAGGACATAGAGGCATACATGGCCAGCTGCCCTGTGTGTGCTTTGATAAAGTGGCTACCTGGGAAGCCCCCAGGCTGCTGTAGCTGATGGCTAACCCCACTAGCTCTTGGGAAGAGATCTCTATGGACTTCATCATCAAGCTACCAGACAGTGCTGGATATATTGTAATCTGGACTATCACTGACTTGTTTTCCAAACAGGCACATTTTGTGCCATGTCCCAGAATTCCCTCAGCCTGAGTCCTGGCTAGGCTATTCATGCAGCACATATACCAACTACATGGGGTCCCAAAGCACATTGCCTTTGACCGGGGAGTACAGTTCATGTCAAAGTTTTGGCAGGAGTTCCTAAAGCTGATAGGCTCCTTCCAGGGACTTAGCTCCTCCCATCATTCTCACACTAATGGAGATTGTGAATGTACACATTTGGTGCTAGAACAAAACTTGCAATGTTATGTGAACTACCAGCAGAACAATTGGGCCTAGCTTTTGCCTTTTGCAGAAGTGGCATATCACAACTCTGTGCATAGTAACACAGGATTTACCCTTTTCTGGGTAGCTTCTGGAATAGAGTTTGTACCTTTGCCAGAGCTCCCTCAAGAAAGGCCATCATCAGCATCATTAGCTGAGTGGATGGATACCTTAAAAGCCACTTTGGTCACAGTGCATAAAGCATTAGAGAAGGTGAGAGATGCACAAAAGAGGCAAGCAGACAAGAAGAGGGCACCTCAGAGAAAATATAGAATAGGAGAGGTATACCTATCTACAAAGTTTCTGAACCTGAGGCAACCTTGTAAAAACTGGGACCTAAGTACCTAGGGCCTTTCCCAATTATCGAGATCATCAATTTGATGACAATGGAATTAAAATTGTCAAAAAGCCTCAGGTACATTCACACAGTGTTTCACTGCAGCCTCATGAAGACTTTCTGTGGTTCAGCGTTAAGACCTACTACTGAACCACCTCCTCCCCCAGTGAGAGGAGAAGAACACTTTGAAGTCAAGGAGATCCTTGACTCCAGAAAATGAAAATGTAAGTTGCAGTTTTTAGTGTTGTGAACAGCAGTTAGCAGGTGGTGAGTGGGTGGTGGCCAATGGTGTGAGGGCATCTAGACCAGGGCTTTTTAACTTTTTCAGAGATTATACCACTTTTAGGATATGGCAATATTCAAGTACCACCAGTCACCTAGCAAGAGGGTGTGGCCTGCTCAATGCCACTCACTAGACATAGCTGTCTTGAGACAGCTGGATCAGAACGGAACAAATCACACCAGCTAACTCGATGTGGGGACAACTCAGTGCCCCACAAACTCCTCCCCTCCCCAAACTGCTAGTAGCCAAGTGTGTGCGCATGCAGGCACACACCACATTCCAAGTTTGGGGACTTTTATCCACAGAGGAAAGAGAGGGCCTTCTCCCCAAGCCCAGGCATGATTGGCAATTTGCTAGCTCAGATGTGGATAAAAGTCTCCAAGCTTGGAATGGTGTGTGTGTGTGTGTGTGTGTGTGTGTGTGTGCGTGCACATGCACGCACACATAGCATTCCAAAGGAGACATTCTTCTCCAAATCCAAATCCCAGACATCATTGGTGTTTCCCTGTCCGGTGCCCCCTCATGGCAAAGCAGGAGATGAAGGACGATGCTGCTGCATGTGAAAGCTCGGAAGAGAAAGTTTGCAGGAAGCCGTTTCCTCCAAATCCAACTTCTGCCTTAACAGATCTCTGGAGAGCAAGAAGAGGTGGCAGGGGAGCAGCTCTCCCAGGTCCTGCACAAGGGAGGCTGGCTCTTCTCGAAAAGGAATTCCAATTTCCAATTGTGTGTGGTAAGGATGCTGGTTTGTTGGGGCAGCCTTCCCTCACGCAGCTCCCCTGCCACCCCCTTCTCCTCTCCAGACATCTGCAGGGGAGGCAGATCTGGAAGGCAAGGTGCAGCCTCCATATTGGCCACTTCCAGTGGCGTAGTGTGGGTTGTCAGCACCTGGGGCGGGGCAAGGCAACCGGAGGCGGAAATAGAGGGGCGGGCGGGCGGTGACGTCACGGCACTGCTGAAAAGACGCGCCCCGCAGCGGCGTAGACTTTCCAAGAAGAGTCGCGCGCATGCGGGATGCTTCCGGGTCCCTCTCGAGGGCGGCTGGGCGGGGCTCCGACCTGCAAGAGCCGCTGCATTCAAGCTCGCACGTGAGCCCTGCTAAATAAAGCCACGTGCGCAGGCGTGAGACCGCGTGCACTTGTTCACTTCGGGTTTTGGGTTTGGACCAGATATTTTCCATCGCCGGCTATCACGGAGCCGAACCGGGCGACTTTTAAGGAAGGCTCTTATTCTGGAGCAGTCCGGTGCGTTGAGAAAGAAGGGACCCCAGTTTCTTCCTTCGCGGAACTGGAATCCAAAGTCACCCTGCCGCCGCCCTCCCGCACGCCCATCCGTCCGTCCACTACCCTTTCTGGCTCGCTCTCCCGGAGCAGATGAAGGAGACACGGGAGGGGGCGGGGGCTGGGAGAGGGGGAGGGGGAGGGCCTCTGCAGCAGGGGGCCTCTCGTGGTTGGGCCCGCGTGCGCCGCCTGTCACTGGGCGGCGTGTATGTCGGCGGCCTGGCCCCGCCCCGCCTCTTCGCAGCCCGCGGCGCGGACAGAAATGACACAGAGCCTCGGTGGCTACCGAGCAGCTCAGTGCGAGCGCGCCCCCCCCAGATGTTGCGCCTGGTGCGGCTGGCCCCCCCTGCACCCCCCACGCTACGCCACTGGCCACTTCTACTTCTCCAACCCCTCTTGATTAAACATACATAATATAAATTAAAACACAGCCAAAAAGAAAGCATAGTTAAACCACTAATTACTACTCTTCACATATTTTCTGAAAAAAAACACCTTTATTGATGTTAGGAAGGAAGAGCAAACCTTATTAAGGAACTCTTAACAGGAAGGGAATTGAAGATCCCAAAAGGTCTCATTCATTCTAATCAGCCTTCCCTTTGAGCCTTTAGTTCTCATTATTTTACTATTATTTATTTAAGAAGATGATCAAAGGCCTCCGGAGCTCAGGATACTCACCTTAAGATCAGAACCCAGAAAAACTTAGTTAATCCGCAATACTAGCCTATGAAGAATGAAGATATTCTTTGGTCCTTGAGAGCATGCAGATGTCAAGTCAGAATATAAGTGGCACACCTGTCAGCAACTGTGTCACGACGTCCTCAGCCAGGAAAACAAAAGCACTCCAAAAGGAACAGGTGACCAGGTTTATTTCTTCCACAAAGCAAACCGCAATAAAGTCAGCGTTGAGGCACCTAGCATCAACGCTCTTTTATCATGTTACCACACCCTAACCCCACCCCTTCAAAGCAAACCGGCATCCGCCCGCCTCCCCATAAACACCCCACCCATCACCGTGCATAGCCACCACCCATCGTGTGCACTGCTGCAGCCCGTCAAAGCCCCTCCCAGGTGAGTTCTGTCCTTCCGCTCCCTCGTGCGCCCCAGTCCGTGCTGGTGTTGCGGGCGTTAAACTCCCCCCGAGTCCAGTAACAGAGGGAGACGAAATGGGCACAGCCACACTCCCCTCCACAGTTTGTTGGAGCGTGTCCAACTGCCCGCATGGTTCGGCCCGTTGCTGCCCGGGCGCCATCCGCAGTCCAGAGTCCAGCCGCCGAGAAACAAATGTCAGCACCAGACCGGTGGATGCCCGGCGCCGTCCCTGGTGACGAGGCGAGTGCGCGCCCGCCGGCCGTCTGGGAGCAGGCGCGCTGATCAGCTGAGCGCCGGCCAGCTGCTTGGCGGGATTGTGGCGAAGTCCGGGCGAAGTCCGGGCGAAGCCACGCCCTCTACTTGAGCGTCCGGGGTCCGGGAAAGGTGCTGCCCGGGCGCGCCGATCAGCTGGGGACCGGGAAGGTGCGAGCTGGATGCGCCAATCAGCTGGGGAGCGGCTGGCTGCTCAGCGGGGCTGCGGCGGCATACTGTGGCGGCAGACGAAGCCACGCCCTCTACATGAGCGTCCGGGGTCCGGGAAAGGTGCTGCCCGGGCGCGCCGATCAGCTGGGGACCGGGCAGGTGTGAGCCGAGCGCGCCGATCAGCTGGGGACCGGGCAGGTGCGAGCCGGGCGCGCCGATCAGCTGGGGAGCAGCCGGCTGTTCGGCGGGGCTGGGGCGGCACGCTGCGGCGGCAGAAGCAGCCACGCCCACCATCCAGGAGTCCGGGGCCCGACGGAGGAGGTAATGTCGAGGCCCGGGCGGACGGGAGGCCGGCGGGGCTTGACAGTCGGCTCCCCCTACCATCTGCCCTCCTATAAAAGAAGAACGATAAGATAGACCTCCACGAAGACAAGCCGTTGAGTCCCCAGTGCTACCCCCCGGTTTGGATGGATGTGTACGGTGAAAAGCCATGACCAGACGATCTGCCTGAACATCCCCTTTTCTGACCCATGAAGCCTCGGCCAATGTATATCCTTTCCACATCACGAGATACTGTATCTGCCCCCTCCGTACCCGAGAATCTAAGATTGCTTGTATTTCGTACTGGTCCCCGTGTACAGGCCCCGGAGCGTTCCCACTCGCCTTCTCTGTTATCCCCCTAGCGGGCTTCAGTAGGCTACTATGGAAGACAGGGTGGATCTTCCCTAGGAACTTTGGTAACCGTAAACGAACGGTCACGGGGTTGATCACTTGAATCACTTGGAAAGGGCCAAGGAACTTGGGGCCTAGCTTCCTGCTCGGTACCCGTAAGTGCAAATATTTGGTTGACAGATACACCCACTCCCCAACCTTGGGGGTGTCAAAGGGCTCCCTTTTCCTGTCTGCCTGCTCCTTCACCCGTGCCTGGGCTTTCACCATCGCCTCCCTAGCAGTTTTCCAGGCGGCCCCTAATTGGTGCATCCACTCCCCAGGCCCAGTGGGTGTCGCCGATCCCTGTCCACACTCCGGGACAGGGACGAAATCATACCCCGCCACCACCTGGAATGGTGTCAAACCCGTGCTGCTATGCACGGCGTTATTGTGGGCGACTTCAGCAAATACCAGGAGGTCTGCCCAGTCTGTTTGCTGGTACGACACATAACTCCTGAGGAACCTTTCCACCGTGGCGTTGGCCCTTTCAGCGGCCCCGTTAGTGCTTGGATGGTAACCGGAGCTGAGGCCTTGGGTAGAGCCAATGTGTCGTAGAAACTCCCGCCAAAACTGTGCTGTAAACTGGACCCCGCGGTCCGAAATAATCCGTCGGGGGACCCCGTGCAGCCGATAGATATGGGTTAGAAACAGTCGTGCCAGCCGTTTGGCGGACGGCAGCCCCTTGCAGGGGACAAAGTGCGCCTGTCTGGAAAAAAGGTCGATGACTGTCCAGATTACCGTGTAACCCCTGCTTTCGGGCAACCCGACAATGAAGTCTATGGCAATGTCTTGCCATGGTCGTACAGGGTCCGAAACTGTCTGTAGCAGACCTAACGGCTTCCCAACATGGGGTTTTACTGTGGCGCATACGTGACAGCCTCGGACGTGGTGTTCCACGTCCGCCTTCATGCCCGGCCACCAGAATTGACGGCGTGCCAAGTGTAAAGTTTTCAGGAAGCCGAAGTGACCGGCCTGCCTGGCATCGTGACATCGGCGCAGAATGGCGGGGCGTAGTGCCTGAGGCACATACAGCTTATCCCCGTGCCAGGCCAAGCCGTCGCGCATAGTCAGAAGACCGGGATGCTCCTTTAGCCAAGTGTCTGAAGCTAAGGTCTCGTCCATGGCACGGGACAAATCGTCTCCCACGCTGCAGATTGCCTGGGTCACACTCGGGGATGCGCTAGGCGGGATGAGCTCTTGTACAACTGCTTCTCGTTTGGTGTCGTATTGCGGCAGCCGTGAGAGTGCATCAGCAAGAAAGTTCCGCCCCCCCCGGTACGTACTTCAGAACGAAATTAAATCGTCGGAAGAAAAGAGCCCATCTGACGTGCTTGGGCGCCAGTTTCCTCGGGGACTGCAGGACCTCCAAGTTCTTGTGGTCTATCCAGACCTTGAAAGGATGGACAGCCCCTCCAGTAGATGTCGCCACGTCTCCAAGGCTGCGCGCACGGCAAACGCCTCCTTCTCCCAAATCGCCCACGAGCGCTCCGTCGATGACAGTTTCTTGGAGGAGTAGGCACATGGTTGCAGTACGCCCTCCGTATTCCGTTGCAGCAGCACAGCCCCTACCGTGACATCACTGGTGTCGACTTGGACCACATACAGACGGTCGGGATCAGGATGTACCAACACCGGCTCCTTAGCAAACAGGGCCTTCAAAGTCTCGAACGCCCGTTGACACGTGGTGGTCCATGCCAGCTTCAACCCTGGACGTGGTTTCTCCCCGGATTGTCGCGTCCGCAACAGGTCCGTCAGCGGCAGGGCCGTTGCTGCAAAACCTGGGATGAACTGGCGGTAAAAGTTCGCGAACCCCAAGAAACTCTGCAGCTGTCGCCGCGTCCGCGGCGCCTGCCATTGCAAGACGGCTTCCACTTTGCGAGGGTCCATCTCTATACCGCTCGCAGACACTCGATACCCCAGATAATCCAGCCTCGTCTTGTGGAACTCGCATTTAGTGAGCTTCACATAGAGACGGGCAGCCAGCAACTTCCGTAGCACCTGGCGCACGAGGGCGATATGCTCCTCCATAGTCTTAGTATATATCAAAATGTCATCCAGGTACACCAGCACCCCGCGGTACAGGTACTTATGGAGCACCTGGTTTATCATCTGCATAAAGACGGCTGGGGCCCCCTGAAGTCCAAACGGCATGACTCGGAACTGGAAACTGCCCAACGGACAGTTAAACGCTGTTTTCCACTCATCCCCAGCTCTGATCCGCACCCGATAATACGCCTCCCGTAAGTCTAGCTTCGTGAAGATGCGTCCCGTTGACAAGTGTGCCAGAAGATCTTTCATGAGTGGCAGCGGATATAGGTGTTCGATGCAGACCGCGTTGACGCCTCGGAAGTCGACACACATGCGAAGCGTGCCATCCTTTTTCTCCCGGAACAGTATTGGCGCTGCTATCTTGGATCGGGCAGGTTGGATGAACCCCCTCGCGAGATTTTTGTCGATATAACGGCGTAGCTCCTGCATCTCGCGAGGCGTCAAAGCGTACATGCACGGTTTTGGCAGCTTTACGCCCGGCTCGAGCTCGATGGCGCAGTCCGTCGCACGGTGAGGAGGCAGAGCGTCACACTCTTTCTCGTCAAAAACCTCTGCTAGGTCGGCGTACACCTGTGGGAAGCAGGCTTCCGCCTCCCCCTCTGCCCCTTGAACCCGCTCACCACCTAGTTGCTCAGAAGGACCCACGTATGCGTGTGGTGGTGGTTGTGGCCCTGTCCCCAGCCGTAGGTGCCGACAGCCCTCCCCCCACCAGATCGTGGGACCCCACTTGTCGAGCCACGTCAACCCCAGGATCACTGTCTCCGTCATTGAAGGAACGACAAGGAATCGCAAAGTCTCCCAATGGGTCCCCATCTCCAATCGAATAGGTCTCGTCACCCGGGTGACTGGAGCCCCCCCCAAAAGGGATCCGTCCACCTGCTGGAAACGAAGGGGAGTTGGCAGGCGACGCACCTCCAATCCCAGCCGGGCAACCACTGCTTGGCTGATAAGGCACCGGGTGCTGCCTGTGTCGATCAGTGCTGGGCAGGCCTCCCTATGTCCCGTTCGCAGGTTGATGAGCACGACTGGGACTGTGAAAGGTACCACTGGGTCACTCACCATAGGGTCCTCCTCCTCCTCCAGGCTCTCGTAGGGCTCCGGGTCGTTGGCCGCGGGTGTTTCCGCGCCGATTGCTGATGTTGTCATCAGGGTCGCCAGCTGGTGAGCAGCTCTTGAACGCTCCACTGACTTTCGTGCTGTGGGGCCCTTTCCGGCGGGAGTTGCGGCGGCGGCGGCACGAGGTGCCGGCAAGGGGCAAGTGGCCACTCGGTGTCCCGGCTGATCGCACCGGAAACATCTTATAGCTGGTCTCGAAAGCGGCACAGGTGGGTTTGCCGTTGGAGCCACGGCCTTCCGATCCTCCTCCTTTGGCCTCTCAGGGGTTCTACGGGTCCCGACCACCCCCTCCGACTTACCCCTGCATTCGCGCAGCCGGACGTCGAGTTCTACAGTGACCCGATACCACTCCAACAGTCGCTCGGGCACTCCACGCACCACGCACGCCCTCCGCAGCGCGCCGTCCAATCCCAACTGGAAGTGGTGTACCAACAAGCATTCCGACCAAGAGCGGAGTTTACGGGCCACCCGGCGGAATTCAGAGACATACTCTGCTGCGGGCCTGCCTTGTTGTCGCAGCCCCACCACCTCCGCCTCAGCCCTGTGGGTGCGGGCCACATCCTCAAATTGCGTCCGCAGTGACTCCAGGAACAAACCGACGTCAGCCAGCTCCCGAGCATGCTCGCCATACAGGTCAGCCGCCCAAGCTGCGGCCTCTCCCTGCAGGCTTGCTGTGATGGCCACCACCATGGCCCATTGGGAGGCATAGGCTGCACCGTACTGGTCCAGGTGGTGAATGGTGTGGCTTAGGAACATGGCGAGCCGGTCGGGGTGGCCGTCGTATGTAACTGGCAGCGGTGGAGGGCCCCAGAAAAACCCCAGGCCCCAGGGGCCCCCCTGGGCCCTGGGCCCCCTTATACCTGGAGCTTGGTGCCGCCCGCTCCATGGCCTGGCGGACGCCCCGGCCGTTGTTGCCCACCTGGTGACCTCTGCCTTGTCTGACGCCCCGGGGCGTTGTCGGTCGGCCTGAGCAGCTCCCATCCCTTTCAGCCGTGATGACGGGCCCCAAAACCTTGGGCCTTCCAGGCGGAAACTGGGCTGGCCCGACTGGCCAGGTGTCAACCTCTGTAGCGACCATCACCACGTCTCCTGAGCCAGTCCCGAAGACGACCAAGGTGCAGTGTCCTGATATCCAAACTCCCCAAAACGGTCCCGCAACACATCCATTGTATAGGCCCCTGGGGCCGTTGAGTAGCTCCACTCCTTGCCCGCCTCCTCCATCAGCCGCCGCTCCCTCCAAGCCGACACTGAGGCCCGTGAACGGCCCTCTCCACGAACTTGGTCCAAACGCTCCAAGGGAGGGCTCTGCCACCCCTCCCCACTCTGAGCCAGAGACCCTTCCTCCCAACCATCACCAGCCTCAGCCGAGGCCATAATCCCCTTGGTCTTCGGCCGCACTGCTGGCCCCTCTGTCACGCCAGGATCAGGTGAAGTTGCAACTGCAGCCCCAACAGCCCCTTCCTCCTCGGCTGCCAAATCAAGCCCCAATGGATCCTCTGCCATGCCCAAAGCGTGAGTAACAGCAGTAGGTATCCTGGAACAACGCTGACTTACTGTCACGACGTCCTCAGCCAGGAAAACAAAAGCACTCCAAAAGGAACGGGTGACCAGGTTTATTTCTTCCACAAAGCAAACTGCAATAAAGTCAGCGTTGAGGCACCTAGCCTCAACGCTCTTTTATCATGTTACCACACCCTAACCCCACCCCTTCAAAGCAAACCGGCATCCGCCCGCCTCCCCATAAACACCCCACCCATCACCGTGCATAGCCACCACCCATCGTGTGCACTGCTGCAGCCCGTCAAAGCCCCTCCCAGGTGAGTTCTGTCCTTCCGCTCCCTCGCGCGCCCCAGTCCATGCTGGTGTTGCGGGCGTTAAACTCCCCCCGAGTCCAGTAACAGAGGGAGGCGAAATGGGCACAGCCACACCCCCCTCCACAGTTTGTTGGAGCATGTCCAACTACCCGCATGGTTCGGCCCGTTGCTGCCCGGGCGCCATCCGCAGTCCAGAGTCCAGCCGCCGAGAAACAAACGTCAGCGCCAGACCGGTGGACGCCCGGCGCCGTCTCTGGTGACGAGGTGAGGATTGCACAAGGGGCTAGGCTAAAATCCAGTTGACTAGTTTGCAGCCAGATGTTCGGTACAGACCTTACCAATGTGATTTTAATAGCCTGGGAAGGGACAAGAAAACCTGAGGAAAACTTGGTAATCAATGAACCGTGATGGACTACGCTTGTTTTGCCTTATTTTGATTCTCCTTCCCAGCAGCAGCCCATTGATTTTAGAACTACCTCCTTCGGAGCCTTCCTGATCCCAATGGGGCTGGATCCTGCTTCCCCCTCCCCCCTGCAGCTACCTCCTTCAGAGCCTTCCTGATCCCTACAGGGCTGAATCTCGCTTCTCCCACCCCCCTGCAGCTACCTCCTTCAGAGCCTTCCTGATCCCAATGGGGCTGGATCCTGCTTCCCCCTCCCCCCTGCAGCTACCTCCTTCAGAGCCTTCCTGATCCCAATGGGGCTGGATCCTGCTTCCCCCACCCCACTACAGCTACCTCCTTCGGTGCTTTCCTGATCCCAATGGGGCTGGATCCTGCTTCCCCCACCCCTCTACAACTACCTCCTTTGGAGCCTTCCCCCTCCTTCCCTGCAGCTACTTGCTTCAGAGCCTTCCTGATCCCAATGGGGCTGGATCCAGCTTCCCCCTACCTCCCTACAGCTACATCCTTTGGTGCTTTCCTGATCCCAATGGGGCTGGATCCTGCTTCCCCTTCCTTCCCTGCAACTACCTCCTTCAGAGCCTTCCTGATCCCAATGGGGCTGGATCCTGCTTTCCCCCAGTGCAGCTATGTCCTCTGCCCCCTGCAGCTACTTCCTTTGGAACCTTCCTGATCCCGCTGGGGCTGCTGGCATGATATGGGTCAAGAGCGCCAAATGAGCCCCACTTTGCAGGACGAAGCAGGCAGACACAAGTGCCAGTCAGTCTGAGCCGTGTGCCAATCAGCTGGAGCCCCAAGCTGATCCTGGGCACTCACCAGAGCCCTGGCAACACCGCAGCTCCAACTCACTCTCCCATAGGCCTACACTTTTACACTTTTTTTTAGTGTTTTCAACCTGTGTTACGCGTACCACCTGCCAGGTACTGACGTACCACCAGTGGTATGCATACTATGGGTTGAAAAGCCCTGATCTAGACTCATTAGCCAAATATCCAAATTGCCTCAGATAGGATGTTGGGGTAAAGAACTATTTTGTACATTTGTTCTGTCTTTTTCAGGCTTATCTTTCTTCTGGAGACTGTTGTTAAAGCTGACTCATAATGCACCTCTACTCTCAGCTTGACAACATAAATGAAGGAAGGGGGGAGACGAATGTTTGGAAAGTATTGGGAGCTAGCAGGGAGGTGAGGAATTTATGTGAGCCATTTGCAGCCTGAGAAAATCCTGACACTTCAAGGCTATGCGATGGGAACCTTCTAAAGGCACATAATCTTTTCCCAAAATAAAAAGAACATGTTGGATTGGTGGACAATGGACAATGGGTGGCCCAGATGGGGAAAAGGGAAAATTAACTATGCTGTTTTTCACACAAAACCTCAGAGCTAGCTTTGCTTCTTCTGTGCCTGTATGGATCTTTCAGTAAAGTCATATTCTTGGTAAAATAATGTCCCAGGAGTTTATTTTGCTGGATATGCCAATGGGATGGTTGACAGCTGGAGAAAATCTACCAATTTCTTTCTTCAAGATGCCTTGCACACACTTCCTAAGGATAGCTAATGTAAGGTTTTGCCTCAGCTAGTTCTCCCAAGAACACCTGAAACTGGCATTGTTTTAAAAGGAACTTTTATTGAGAGAGAGTGAAAACAGAAAGGCAAGGCAAGCTCTAAAGAATTCCCACACAAAACATTACATTAAAACTTCCCTTCTCAAATTCCTCCCCTGTGCCCAACTGACCAGTTCATTTTCAGCCAATCCACAGGTGTGAAGTTGTTATGGGAACCTGAGTGATAAGGGACAGTTCCCAGGCATTGCATCATCTTTACAACAGAACAAAAATAAGGCAGATGGTCTGTGAGACCCCCTCCTAGCAGAGTGAAACCTCCTCTCCCACTAGAATGACACACCCCTGAAAATATGGATTGAAGGGCACCTGACATGCTGCCCCCCTAAAAGAAAGAGAAGTCCACCTGGAGAACATATGAAACAATAAAATGGGAGAGAAAAAAGATAAGAGAGCTCATATGTTAATCAGACTTGTCTGGGTAATGAGCATGAAAACGTTTGAGCAACCTGGGGGCTTTAACATGTTTTTTGTGAACCCATTCATTTTGGGATGCTGGGAGGTCTTTCCAGGCTACTAAGTATTGGGTTGTTCCATGATGTTTACGGGAATCTAAGAGCTCCTCAATTTCAAAGTGTCGCTCACCCTCTACCATGATGGGCAGCAGTGTGGGTGAAGTTGCTGGCCATAAAGACGAGGTCATTTCCAGTTTTAGCAAACTACAGTGGAATACAGGGTGGATTTGCCTTAGGGTCTTGGGGAGTTCCAGTTCTGTTGTGACTGAGTTTATGATGGAGCTGCTATGGGTTGCTTTCTGTCTAAGAGAGCGTGCAGCCACCCATACTGTTTATAATGCATTTGATCAGGAATGATCCTACAAATTTTGATCCTAGTTTCTTTGACAATTGTAGGGACTGCAGGAACCTAGCAGACAGGTATACTTGGCTCCCTACTTGGAATGGTTTGGGTTCCGTTCTCTTTTTGTCTGCCTGAGCCTTATAAGCACTGGCTTCATCTAGTGGTTTCCTGACCACCAGTCAGGTGTTTTGCAGTTGTTTAATCCATTATTTAAGGGACGGGATGGTGGGTTCATTATTGGGTAATTTGAGCATGGGTTTGAACACCTGTCCCATTGCTACTTGGAAAGAAGTAAACTCAGTACTAGAGTGAACAGCATTATTGTACGCCACTTCAGCAAACGGCAGGAGGTCAGTCCAGTTATCTTGCTGATAGTTGATAAAGCATTGCAGGCACTGTTCCAGTACTTTGTTTGTTCTGTCCCACCATTCTTTTGAGGATGATGACTAGAACTCAGGCCCTGGTCCATCCCCAAAAGGCCCAAAAAAGCCCTCTAGAACTTGGAGGCGAACTGGACCCCTCTGTCTGAAATTATATGTTGTGGAGCCCCAGGCAGGTGTAGATATGGTGAAGAAACAGTTTTGCTAGAACCTTGGCTGTTGGGATCTTCTGACAAGGAATGAATTGGATCTGTTTGGAAAACAGGTCAGTCACCACCCAAATAACAGTATTTCCTACACATTTGGGCAATTCTATGATAAAGTCCATAGAAATCTCTCTCTAGGGTACTGAAGGTTTTGCAACCAGCTGCAAAAGGCCAGGCATTTTTCCTTGCCTTTGTTTTGCTGCCGCACAATTGGGGCAGCTGGCCACATAACTCTATATCTTTTTTGATAGAGGGCCACCAAAATGGTCTCTTTAGCAGGTGTAGGGTTTTTACAAATCCATAATATCCAACCGCCTTTGAATCATGGCAGGTTTGTATAATCTTTAGTCTCTGGTTAGCTGGGACATATAATTTCCCCCCTACCCTTGCCAGTTCCTCCTGCATGGAGCAGAGGTTTTTGTTATTAAGGAACCAGTCATCATTTCTCCAAGGCTTGTTTAAACTCCAGTGTGGCAGTGGTGTCTAATGAGGAGGCATTTTTTGACTGTGCTCTCATGGTTACTGGTGCTAGCTGCTTCTCTGGGAGCATAGGTTTAACTACTTCGGTCTTTACACTGTTGTATTGTGGCAATCTCAACAAGGCATCTGCTAGAAAGTTCTTCCCCCCTGAAAAATAGTGGACGGTGATGTTGAAACGCTGGAAGTGTTGGGCCCACTGCACCTGCTTAAGGGACAATTTCCTTGGGGTCTTCAGTGCTTCCAGGTTCTTGTGGTCAGTCCAAACCTGGAAAGAGATTTTACTCCCTTCTAGAAAATGTCTCCATGTGAGAAGAGCCCATCTTATAGTGTAAGCCTCCTTCTCCCACACTGCCCAGCGCTGTTCCATCTCAGTTAATTTTTTTGAGGTGTAAGCACAGGATTGTAGTTGCCCTTTTTCATTCTCTTGGAGCAGTACTGCACCTACAGCCACATCGCTAGTGTCAGCCTGAATGACAAATGGTCTGTCTGGGTCTGGGTGTCTCAGTACTGGTTCTGCGGAGAAAAGTTTTTTAATTTTTTTAATGCGGCTTGGTATTCCCTAGTCCATTTTAATTGTTGGCTGGGTTTTGGCTTGTCCCCTGCCCCTTTTGTTTTTAGCAAATTCATGATAGGGAGGGCAATTTGTGCGAAGGAGGGGATGAATTGAATATAGAAGTCAGTGAAGCCCAGGAAATTTTGCAACTGCTTCCTACTGTGCAGGGCCTCCCATTCTAAAACAACACACACTTTTTCTGGGTCCATCTCTGCCCCCTCGTGTGAGATCTGGTAGCCCAGGTAGTCAATTTTCTCTTTATGGAATTCGCATTTTGAAAGTTTAGCATATAGCTTAGCTGCATGGAGTTTGTTCAAAACTGCTCTAACCAACTTCACCTGTTCAGCTTTTGTTTCAGTGTAAATTAAGATATCGTTCAGGTACACTGAAACTCTCTTATATTAGTGCTCATTTATCCATTGCATAAACACAGCAGGGGATCCTTGTAATCCAAAGTGGAGCACTTTAAATTGAAAGCAACCTAGCGGACAGTCAAAAGCCATTTTCCATTCCTTGATCCTAACCCTGTAATAAGCCTTCCATAAGTCCAGTTTAGAAAACACTTTTCCCTTGGAAATGTGGGCCAGCATGTCTTTCATGAGGGGCAAGCGGTACACATTTTCCACGCAGACCCCTACAGTCCATGCAGAGACAAAGATTTTTTCCCATAAAAGCACCGGGGCTTGCCGGCTGGATGAGGCCCCTGGCTAGGTTTTTATCTACTGTATGAACTGGCACAGTTCGTCTAGTTCTCTCGTCTAATCATGGAGTATATTTTGGGTTTGGGGAGCTTGGCACTGGGGACAATCTCAATAGCACAGTCTGTGGGCTGGTGAGGGGGAAATTTGTCTGAGCACCTTTCACTGAATACCTCAGCCAAATCGTGGTATTCTTTGGGTATGCCTTTCAGCGCCTTGCTTTTTGCTACTGCCGCCGCTTCTCCATCTGGTTTCCCCTTTTGGTTCTTGTGGCTGTCATGTGGGGTTTCCTGTTCCTTTGGGAACCTCAAGCTCCCTTCCTGCCAATTCACCCATGGGTTCCATTTTTTCAACCATGTCAGCCCTAGGAGAAGGGGCCATTCCATACCAGGTGCCACTATGAAGGTTAAAGTCTCGAGTGGCTTCCCATGGTCAGACCCAGAGGCTCAGTTGCAAAAGTACCTGGGATGCCTCCAGCTGTGGACCCATCTAGTTGGCAAAAAGCAATGGAGTTCTTTACTCTCCTTAAGCAGACACCCAATTTTCTCACCAAGGTGGGACTTACCAGGGATCTGGTGCACCCTGAGTCTAGTAGGGCCCTTAGGGGCACTTTTGTCCCACTGCCTGGGATGGACAGTTCTATAGGCATGGTTACTGGCCCACTTACCAGGGGGTCACATCGTAGTCACTGTCAGACGTCCCCAGTTCTTTCTCCAGTGGAGTCAGAGTTCCCCCTCCTGATCTGGGGAGGGATGGAATTCCATGAGTTCTATGCTCTTGAGGGCTGTGGCTTGGATGACTTTCCCCCCAATGGTCGGGCTGCTTTTTTCACAGGGGTTCTTGCACAGCATTCCGCAGCCTGGTGGGCAGGTATTGGATCGTCTTTACAAGGGAGCGGAGATAAGGCAGATAGCCCCTGGCACATTCCTCCCCCTTTTCACACCCAGAGAGATGCAACAAAGATTGAGAGAACAAAGTAATGGAAATATGTCTGTGATTCCCCCCTCCCAGCAGAGCAAAACCTCCCCCTCCATCAGAATGGCAGAGCCCTGAAAATATGGATTGGAGAGCACCTGACAGCTCCATTTTACAGTATTGTGGCCAAGCTGGTAATATGATAGTAGATAGTTATCAGCAATTGGAAGACAAATTTTACACCAGCATAGTTATCTGTTAGCTTGGGTATGGGTGATTCTTATTTAAAATGAGCATGAGCCCTTTATTTCTAAATCCCATGATTAACTATGCCTGTATTCTCTGAACCACTTCAAGTAATTTTAGAAGTGTTTTTATAGGTGTGAAATAGAAATTCAATGTATTGCTTAAATGCAGTGCCTTTAAAGGTTCAAGGCTAGTCAGTACATTCTCTATATTGCGTTTTTCCGAAAATAAGACCTGGTCTTATATATTTTTTGCCTCAAAAAGAGGCACCAGGTCTTATTTTTGGGAGATGTTATACCCGCTTACCTTAGGAGTGCTGCAGCCAGGCCTCCCATGCCCCGACTTCTGTCACGCCACTACCTGAGTTCCGTGGCCACTTGCAGCCTCTCTCAATTAAAAGGCCCATGGCTCATTGTGCTGGTGCCGCTGCTCATGGCAATATGCCATGTGCTGCTTCATGCCAGTGCTGCTGTTCATGGCAGGAGGTTGGGTGGCTCATTGCCCTGGTGCCGCCACGCAGCATATTGTGAACAGCAGCACCTGTGTGACCAGCCAAGCAGCCTCCTTCCACGAGCGGCAGCACTGCCATAAAGCACCACGTGGCGTTCTGCAGTGAAAAGCAGCACCAGTGTGATAAACCACACAATGTCCTGGTGCGAGCAGTAGCACCAGCATGAAGTGCCACCTGGCATCCTGCTACACCTGGCATCCTGCTATTGGTACCAGCGCAATGTGCCATGTGGCATCTGGCAATAAGCAGATGCAGAAGAACTTGCGTAGTGGTGTGGCAGGTGTTGGGCTGTGGGAGGCCTGGTTGCAGCAGTCCTAAGGTAAGTGGGTATGGGACATATGGGTCAGCTCCATCCCTCCACTCTCACCCTAGCTTGATTTTTACGTGTGCCCCTCTCCCCCAAACTAGGGGTTATTTTGGGGGTAAGGCTTATATTAGGCGAATGCGTAAAAATCAAGCTAGGGCTTATTTTCGAGCTAGGTTTTATTTTCGGGGAAATACGGTAGGTGCTTGTGTAAGAATATTTTAGGAGGTGAAGGCTGTTAATTGGCTGCTGAACCTTTCTTTGTATGGTTCAATATACAAACTTTACTTCGTATGAATATGGAAGTTAATACAATTTCTTATGGTTACTGTATCTGGGAAGCAAAGATCTGCATGACTATTAATGGTTGCCTGAATTTCTGCAGCCTCAATATTGTAGTCCTTTATTCAATTTTGAAACTAAAACTCTTTGCAGGAGTTTAAGAAGCCATATTAACTCCACAAGTAGAAAGTAAAAATTATCTACTCTTGAAGAACAGCAATATCACTTAGACTTATATACCACTCCATAGTGCTTTGCAACACTCTCTAAGTGGTTTACAGAGTTAGCCTATTGTCTCCAACAATCTGGGTCCTCATTTTACCGACCTTGGAAGGATGGAAGGCTCAGTCAACCTTGAGCCAGTCAGGATCAAACTTGTGGGCAAACTTAGCCTGCAATACTGCATTCTAACCACTGCAATGCTACAGTCTTTCATATGACAGAGGGACCTGATTTTACAAAGACTGTAACCTCAGATTAAAAAAAGTTGTCCTCTATATGGAAATATGAAGAATATAGGGTTTAAATACAAATCACTATGTCCCTTAAAAATGAATATACTAGCACCAGATTATATTCAGCACTAATCTGGTTCCACATAAACAAGGCTCAGGATGCTGCCACTGAATTGGAAGCTTAACAAAATATAATTTGCCTGGACAATCAAGAAAACCCCATCCATCTCTTAATTTTTGTAGATCTACTGCAATATAGCTTCATGCACTGATATGTTCTCCAATTTCCAGGCAAATATCAACATCCCAATGGGAGCACTCTTGCCTGGTGCTGGTCAACCTCCTAAAAGAAAAGAATCTACTGAACCCGAAGAGGTAAGAATACTATGTGCTCATCTGACTAGAACACCACACATTAAATATGTCTTCTGTTCACCAGTGACATTTCATTCTGTAATGTCTCAGGAAAACATTCATTTCATCCGTATCACTAGAAAACATAAGTAAACAGTAAGTATAAACATAATCTTCCCACTCCAATGTCATTAGCTAATATATGTAAAGGACAGTGGTATTTTAGAGTGGTAATTTATGGAAGCAATGTAAGATCAGCATTAAAATGTTGGCGCTTTCTTTCCAAAGTATTTTCCTGCATATCCTTTCTATCATATTTTAACTAGAGTATGTCATATATTGCATTTTCTGAAGCTATATAAAGATCTTATGCTATCAGTATCTTTCCCTTAGGGCCAATTTTTTTTTTAGATTTTGTGGTATAATAATTGTATTTTAAAAGCAACTATAGAGAGTCCCAGTATGGATCATCAGAGTGATATTGCTTTGGGCGACACATTTAATAATTGTTTCTTCCACCTCCCCTCTCTTCCAAGCCTTACCTCCAAGCAGGATCTTTCTGTGTACATTTAAATATGTATTTAGTAGTATTTGGAAGGGGAAGTGCATTGATTTTATTTTATGTATCAGAGAAATTAAAGACTACATCTGGTACCCAAAGCATTTCTATTAGGTAAAAGTACTAAAATTAAAAGCAGGATAAACGTAGGCAGCAAAGACAGTTATTTACATTCCTGTGGTGCTCTTGTATTTAAGCTCTTGTCCAATAACCATAGCCTATAAGGATTTGCCTAGAGGTGAATGAGGAGCTGCCACATGATGAGTACTCAGTTTTCCTCCAAATCTAATAGAAAAAAGAGCCTGGCCATCAGAGGAATGTGGCTCCACCCACCCCTGCCCAGTATAGAAAAGCAATTAACGGCTGTTTCCTCTCACAGTCCTCAATAAGATAGCATTTTTCACCTAAGGATTTTTGTGGATTTATTTGCAAGAATGCATGAAGGCTTTGCTTACTTGATTAAATGTTGGGTCTGCTGGCTTCTTGAAAATGCTGGGTTGTGTGACACAAACTTCTCATTGTCTGGGTTCTCACTATCTTCTAATGTCCAGCCTTGACTAAACAAATTTCTCCCAACCTGGTGTTCCCCAGATGTGTTGAGATTATGATTCCAGAATTCTAAGTCACCGAGGTCAAATTCTGGCAGTTGTGGTCCCAGCACACAAGGACAATGCCAAGTTGTGGCAGGTTGATATAAACAACAGAGACAATATAAAGGTAGCAAGAAAAAAATTAAACAACAGGAAATGTAATCATATCTTAAATATACGTATCTTTGTATATTTCTTTATAGATTTTTTGGGGCTGCATTATGTTCTTCACCAGTTAGGACAGGGATGGGCAACTATGGCAACTTTACAACTTGTGGACTTCAACCATACTGGTTCAGGAATTCTGGGAGTTGAATTCCACAGATCGTAAATTGGCCATAGTTACCTACCTCTGACTTAGGCCCTCCCTGCAACGTTAAATTAAAATCTGGACTAAGCATCACCATAATTTAGCATTTTCACAATACAGAATCTGTTCCTTAAATAGGACTTGCCCTATCATGAGGTAACATGGCCCTACATAGAAACACCCCCTGCCCCTTTATTAGCAACAACATCTCCCCATCTTGGAATTCTCTATCTTTTGAAATGTTATAATTTTGTTTTATAATTTTAATAATTCTTAATCTTAAATTATTCTGTTTTAATGCTTAATTTTATTATTAAATTCTACACTGTCCAGAGCCCCTTTCTGAAGGAGAAAGGCAGTGAAGAAACAATTAGTCTAATACAGTAGTCAAGAAACTTAATTATATATATTATCTATCTCTATCATCTATCATCTGTCTATCCATGTCTATGTCTATGTCTATGTCTATGTCTGTCTGTCTGTCTGTCTGTCTATCTGTCTATCTATCTATCTGTCTGTCTGTCTGTCTGTCTGTCTGTCTATCCAGTTTATATATACATACAAACACACACATACATATATATTTGAGGTTAGTAAAAATAAAAACGATGAACTCTGGGATATAAGAGAAAATTCTTCTTTATTGCTGAACTTTCGTCAACAAGCTGTTGACATCATCAGAGCAAGGGCTGAATGATAAGGGAGTCAGTACATACACTTGTATGGCAGTTATAACATTCAAATTGTGGAACACACACACACACACACATACACACACACACATCATCCCTGGGCACTTTCTTTCTTTCAATAGATGTGTATGTGTGTATAACAACAGTGTATACATATTGCACACCACCCATTCATTCTTTACCTTGTCTCTTCTTGTTTTACCACAGAGACTTATAGGGAAGAGGTCACCAACCTTTCTTGGTTGGTAGACCAGAGGTAAAGGGAGGGGAAAGCATTTTACACATGTGGGTGCATGCATGTGGGCACAGGGCCGCAAGCATGTGCACAACACAAATGGGGCAGGGCTAGCACTCGCATGACACTCATTATCCTTGTCCTTCCTTGTGTGGTGCAGTGCCCTGTTTCCGCACCCCATGGTGCAGCGGCACCCATTTTTCCATTCCGCAGCATGGCGGCAGCCTGTTTTCATATCCTGCAGTGCAACGACGTCCCATTTTCACACCCCAAGGTGTGGCAGCAGCCCCTTTCTATGCCCTGCAGTGCAGTGGTGTCCCATTTTTGTGTCCCAAGGTGCAGCGGTGGCCCATTTTCATGCCCTGCAGCACAGTAGCATCTAGTTTTCATGCGCCACAGCATGGCAGCATCCCGATTTGCACCCCAGGGCACAGCGGTGGCCCAATTCATGCCCCGCAGTGCAGCATCCTGTTTTTGCACCCCATGGCCATAGCCCACATGCAAGTGGGGGTGCGTGCACTGGCCAGCCTGTCCCATGGCCTGGTGGCCAGGAGGCCATGGCCCATTACCAGGCTGCAGCCCACAGGATGGGGACAGTTGGTTTAGAATATTTGTAGATAAATATTATAAGGAATGCCCATGGTGAGGTTATAAATGAACTGGTTGGAGAAATAAGAATAGTTTTTTTTGAAGCTGCACTGTGGGCTGAGAATATGAATGATTTGTAGCTAAAGTTAGACAGACTGTACAACACAGTGAGGATCTAAAATCTTGTCCCACTAGGACAAGCCCATCCTACTCGTGCCAGCAGAGAAGATTTATTTTGGGTCTCATTGGTCAAAGAACTCCAACTATCAGGATCCAGAAGAACCTTCTCTGCTGCAGTGCCAGCCCTTTGCAACATCTTACCCTCTAAGGTGAGATCTGCCCCCATCCGCAAGATCCTGAAGACCTGGCTCTGCCAGTTGGCCTGGGGACCACCTCCCCACCCCTTATAATCTGCTCTCTACCATCTTTTTGGTTATCATATTGATGTATTCTTGTTGTGTTCTTTTTCATTGCTTATTTTATTGTTCTATTATTTTACTTCTATTTCTGTTGTGTTTACGCTTCTTTCATTTTTTTACCTTTTCATCATTGTAAGCTCCTAGAGTAGCCCACCCTAAAAAAATTTAACAAACAAATGAAGAAATAAACATTGGTGTATCCAGGAACAAAGTAATTGGGTTTGAGAGAGTTGAGAGAGCAATGGGAAGTTACATGAAAATTGCAAAAAACAGAGTAGGTATATGAAATTTTAGAATATTCAAAACAGGGGTCTCCAACCTGTGGGCCACGGCCTGGCACTGGTGCCATGGCCGTGGGGTGCAAAAACAGGATGACGCACTGTGGGGCATGAAAACATGCCACCACGGTGCCTTGGGGTGTGAAAACAGGACACCACTACACCTCAGGACAGGAGAACGGGCCACCACTGCACTGTGGAGCAGAGAACAGGATGCTGCTGCACCATGGGGGTGTGAAAACGAGCTGCTGCCAAGCCATGGGGTGCAGAAATAGGATGCTGCTGCACCTCAGGATGTAAAAATGGGATGCTACTGCACCATGGGGCATAAAAACGGGGTGCCGCCATGCTTGTTGTTGTTGTTGTTAGTTGCGAAGTCGTGTCCGACCCATCGCGACCCTATGGACAATGTTCCTCCAGGCTTTCCTGTCCTCTACCATCTTCTGGAGTCCATTTAAGCTCACGCCTACTGCTTCAGTGACTCCATCCAGCCACCTCATTCTCTGTCGTCCCCTTCTTCTATTGCCCTCAATCTTTCCCAGCATTAGGCTCTTCTCCAGTGAGTCCTTCCTCCTCATTAGGTGGCCAAAGTATTTGAGTTTTAGCTTCAGGATCTGGCCTCCTAAAGAGCAGTCAGGGTTGATCTCCTCTAGGACTGACCGGTTTGATCGCCTTGCAGTCCAAGGGACTCGCAGGAGTCTTCTCCAGCACCAGAGTTCAAAGGCCTCAATTCTTTGGCGCTCAGCCTTTCTTATGGTCCAACTTTCACTGCCATACATTGCAACTGGGAAGACCATAGCCTTGACTATACGCACTTTTGTTGACAGGGTGATGTCTCTGCTTTTTAGTGTGCTGTCTAGATTTGCCATGGCTTTCCTCCCGAGGAGCAAGCGTCTTTTAATTTCTTGACTACAGTCCCCATCTGCAGTGATCTTGGAGGCCAGGAAAATAAAATCTGTCACTACCTCCATTTCTTCCCCATCTATTTGCCAGGAATTGAGAGGGCCGGATGCCATGATCTTGGTTTTCTTAATGTTTAGTTTCAACCCAACTTTTGCACTCTCCTTCTTCACTCGCAACAAGAGACTCTTCAGTTCCTCTTCACTTTCTGCCATTAGAGTGGTATCATCTGCATATCTTAGGTTGTTGATATTTCTTCCAGCAATCTTAATTCCAACTTTTGACTCCTCTAGCCCTGCCTTTCTCATGATGTGCTCTGCATATAAGTTAAATAGGCAAGGCGACAGTATACAGCCTTGTCGGACACCTTTCCCAATTTGGAACCAATCAGTGGTTCCATGTCCAGTTCTCACTGTTGCTTCTTGGCCCGCATATAGGTTTCTCAAGAGACAAATAAGATGATCTGGTACACCCATCTCTTTAAGAACTTGCCACAGTTTGTTATGATCCACACAATCAAAGGCTTTAGCATAGTCAATGAAGCAGAAGTAGATGTTTTTCTGGAACTCTCTAGCTTTCTCCATCATCCAGCGTATGTTGGCTATTTGATCTCTAGTTCCTCTGCCTCTTCGAAATCCTGCCTGTACTTCTGGTAGTTCTCGATCCACATACTGCTGAAGTCTAGCTTGTAGAATTTTAAGCATAACTTTACTAGCATGAGAAATGAGTGCAATGGTGCGATAGTTTGAACATTCTTTGGCACTGCCTTTCTTTGGAATTGGAATGTAAACTGATCTTTTCCAATCCTGTGGCCACTGTTGAGTTTTCCAAATTTGCTGGCAAATTGAGTGTAGCACTTTTACTGCATCGTCTTTTAAGATTTTGAATAGCTCAGCTGGAATACTGTCACCTCCACTAGCTTTGTTGTTGCTCAGCTTTTCTAAGGCCCACTTCACTTCACATTCTAGGATGTCAGGCTCGAGGTCAGTGACCACCTCACTGTGATTATCAGGGACGTTAAGCTCATTCTTGTATAGTTCTTCTGTGTAATTTTGCCATCTCTTCTTAATCTCTTCTGCCTCTGTTAGGTCCCTGCCATTTTGGTCCTTTATCATGCCCATTTTTGCATTGAACGTTCCCTTCATCTCTCCAATTTTCTTGAAAAGATCTCTGGTCCTCCCTATTCTATTGTTTTCTTCTATTTCTTTGCACTGTTCATTTAAGAAGGCATTCTTATCTCTTCTAGCTATTCTCTGGAATTCTGCATTTAATTGGGCGTATCTTTCTTTTTCTCCCTTGCCTTTTGCTTCCCTCCTATCCTCAGCTATTTGCAAAGCTTCCTCAGACAGCCATTTTGCTTTCTTGCATTTCTTTTTCTTTGGGATGGTTTTGGTTGCTACCTCTTGTACAATGTTGCGAACCTCTGTCCATAGTTCTTCAGGCACCCTGTCTATCAGATCTAATTCCTTAAATCTATTTGTCACCTCTACTGTATATTGAACAGGGATATGATTTAATTCATACCTGACTGGCCTGGTGCTTTTCCCTACTTTCTTCAGTTTAAGCCTAAACTTTGCAACAAGAAGCTCATGGTCTGAGCCACAGTCAGCTCCTGGTCTTGTTTTTACTGACTGTATAGAGCTTCTCCATCTTTGGCTGCAGAGCATATAGTCAATCTGATTTCTGTGTTGACCGTCTGGTGATGTCCATGTGTAGAGCCGTCTCTTGGGTTGTTGGAAAAGAGTGTTTGCTATGACCAACGTATTCTCTTGACAAAATTCTATCAGCCTGTGCCCTGCTTCATTTTGTACTCCAAGGCCAAACTTGCCTGTTATTCCGGTTATCTTTTGGCTTCCTACTTTAGCATTCCAATCCCCCATGATGATAAGGACATCATTTTTTGGTGTTAGTTCTATAAGGTGCTGTAGGGCTTCATAGAACCAGTCAATTTCATCCTCTTCAGCACCGGTGGTTGGGGCATAGACTTGGACTACTGTGATATTGAATGGTTTGCCTTGGATTCGAACTGAGATCATTCTGTCATTTTGAGGGTTGTATCCCAGTATTGCTTTTCCTACTCTTTTATTGACTATGAAGGCTACTCCATTTTTTCTGAGGGATTCTTGCCCGCAGTAGTATACCTGATGGTCATCTGAATTAAATTCACCCATTCCTGTCCATTTTAGTTCGCTGATACCTAAGATGTCGATGTTCAGTCTTGTCATCTCTTGTTTGACCACGTCCAGCTTGCCTTGATTCATGGATCTTACATTCCAGGTTCCTATGGAGAAAAAATCTTTACAGCATCGGACTTTCCTTTCACCACCAGACATATCCACAGCTGAGCGTCCTTTCGGCTTTGGCCCAGTCGCTTCATTCTTTCTGGCGCTACTAGTACTAGCCCTCTGCTCTTCCCCAGTAGCATATTGGACACCTTCCGACCTGAGGGGCTCATCTTCCAGCGTCATATCGTTTTGCCTTTTGGTACTGTCCATAGGGTTTTCATGGCAAAGATACTGGAGTGGGTTGCCGTTTCCTTCTCCAGTGGATCACGTTTTGTCAGAACTCTCTGCTATGACCTTTCTGTCTTGGGTGGCCCTGCATGGCATAGCTCATAGCTTCGTTGAATTATGTCCCTTCGCCACGACAAGGCAGTAATCCATGAAGGGGAATATGTTACATAATTTTTCTTAAAACTCACTTCTAATTCCCCCATTATCTCCATTCATAGGAGTATAATATGCAGCTACCCCAAGTTACAGATTTCTATTTTCACTTACATCCACAATAATTTAGATAACAGAGGAGGTGGAGTTGCACTATATATAATAAATAACTGCATCTCTACAGAAATAGAGCACAACAATGATGAAAACTGTCTTGAATGCATTTGGGTCAAAATAAAAGTTTGTGTGTGGGGGAAATGACATTGCCATAGGTGTATACTATAAACCACCCAACCAAACAGAGGAAATAGATGAACTTTTTGCTAGTCAGTTAACTAAGGTATGTAGGAAACACATTACAATAGTAATGGGGGACTTTAACTACCCTGAAATCACCTGGGAGACAAACACTGCACCAAGTAGAAGATCAAACAGTTTCCTGACAAACCTAGCAGACAACTTTGTCTCCCAAAAAGTAGAGAAGGGAACTAGGGGATCAGCCATATTGGACTTAATTCTCACTAACAGAGATGAAATGATAGAAGGTGTTGAAGGTACAGGAGCCTTGGGGGCAGGGGTTGATCATGCAATATTGGAATTCAACATTATACAAGCCCAAGCAATAAAATATAGTCAAACTAGAGGCTTGGACTTTAAGAGAGCTAATTTTAATAAACTTAGAGAGAGCTTGAGAAGGATTCCAAGAATGAGAATCCACAAGGGGAAAACAACTCAAGAAGCTTGGGAAATTTTGAAAAGTGATATTATAAAAACCCAGTCTAGCACAATACCAATGAAGAAGAAAAATAACAGCTCTCCAAAAAAACCGAAGTATGGCTGCATAAAGAATTCTCTTCTCTCCTTCCCACAAAGAAGAGGGAGTCAAACTATTCTCTAAAGCACTTGAGGGCAGGACAAGAAGCAATAGATGGAAACTAATCAAGGAGAGAAGCAACCTAGAACTAAGAAGAAATTTCCTGACAAAACAATTAACAAGTGGAAAAATTTGCCCCCAGAAGTTGTGAATGCTCCAACACTGAAAGTTGTTAAGAATAGATTTGGAAAGAGGTGATCCTGAAACAAAGAAACAAGAAGAAATGGCAGTAGAAGGAGCAGTCAAACAAAGAGAGGAGGAAGAAATTAAAAATACACATACAGAAGAAAGAGCAAGATGAAGAGATCAGAGACAG
Source organism: Vipera ursinii (assembly GCF_947247035.1). NCBI lineage: Eukaryota > Metazoa > Chordata > Lepidosauria > Squamata > Viperidae > Vipera > Vipera ursinii. The sequence continues at coordinate 65,774,257 of NC_139514.1, forward strand.
ATAAGATCGACTAGAAGATTAAGACCTAGATATAACTGAAAGAGATGGAGGAGAGTGGGATTTTGTCAATAAATATAAATGGACTAAATTCTCCTTCAAAAAGGAGAAGAATCTTTACAAGACTACAAAAATTAAAAATGGACATAATTTGTCTTCAAGAAACACACATAAAGAGACAATATTATAAATTGTTAGAACAATCAAAAATTGGTAAACTTTATTTTGCATTAGCACTTCAAAAGAAAAGATGAATAGCTCTATACATTAAAGAAATGATGAACCCCAAACAAATCTATGCAGATGAAGAGGGGAGAATATTAATGGTGGAAATAATGATGGATCAAAAACAGATACTGATGGTAGCAATATATGCACCAAATGATAAACAAGAACAATTTTATCAAAAACTATATAAATACTAGATTTAAACTATCAAAATCTTTGTATAATGGGAGACTTTAATGCAATAGCAGATGGAACTTTGGACTACCAAAGTGCCAAACAAAGGAGAAAAGGAGGAAATATATTACCTAAAGCGTTTTTAAAAATGACGGAAGAACTCTGCATTCAAGATACATGGAGAGAAAAAAATCCAAAAAAATCGCAATATACATTTTATTCAAATAGACATAAATCATGGTCTAGAATTGATATGATATGGACATCTTTGGAACTTTAAAATGATGATACAAGAAGTTGAGATAGAAACTAATGTTTGGGCAGACCATAACCCAATAAAGATGACTTGGAGAGAGACTAAGAAAAAATTAAGATGGTCCTTGAATAAATCTATATTGAAAGAAAAAGAATTCCTACAACTAGCAACAAAGGAAATGGATTTTTTCTTCAAAATAAACAAGAAAGGAGAAACATCGCTTCAAAATATGTGGGATACGTCTAAAGCATATATCCCCATATCAAAACAACTTACCTTATGTCCGACCAGAACTTGAAAATAACATTTAATGCAGCACAATATTTAAACAAAATGGTTTGGTTGAGATCTGCATATGTGGAACTGATTGGGGTAGATTGCAAGGGCGACTCCAAAATATAATTTTATTATATTTTATCTATACCTTAAATTATTGTACACTATTATAATTTCATTTTAGATTGTATTTTATTCCCATTTCATTTTAAATCATTTTTTATTCTAATTCCATTTTAAATCATATTTTATCAAATTCTATTTTAAATTGCTTTTATCAAATTTTAGTAATAATTTGTTGCTGTAACTGTGCACTTTGATATGGCCCAAGGGCTAAACAATAAAGACTTGTTATTCTGAACTATATATCGCTAAAAAGAATAAGGAAAAGAAACAACTACAGTTAAAGTTGAAGGAAGAACTCAGAAAGCTAGAATCAGATTTACAAATAGATCCATAAAAGAAAATACTTAAGAAACAAATGGAGATAATGACAGTAAAAGAAGATAACTAAGTGAGACTGCTAAAACAAATAAAATTGGATTTGGAAAAGTGAAAAAACCTTCAATTGTTAATGCTGGGGAGAATAGCAACAGTGAAAATGAGTATCTTACCAAAAATACTCTTTTTATTTCAAACGATCCCTGTAATGCTGGGAAAAGCCTTCTTTGATGAACTGAATACAATAATACTGAAATTCATCTGGCAATGAAAAAAAGCTAGAATTAAAGTGAAAATGCTACAAGAAGCAAAAGACAGTGGAGGATTTGGACTGTCGCACTGGAGGTTATACTACCAAGCAACTATTCTAACATGGCTTAAAGAATGGATAATGCTTAGAGATAAAAGACTTATTGTACCTAGAGGGGCATGACCTACAAATTGGTTGGCATGCCTTTATGTGGTATGGAAAGAATAAAATACAAAGATACTTACAAAACCATCTTATAAGGAATGCACTCCTCTCGGAATGGAAAAAAAATAAAAGAAAAAATTTATATTAAGATACCTGAATGGCTTTCAACAATGGAAGCTTTTGCTTACCCAGATTTAATTAACTATGATAAAGTTGTGACTTATAAAGATATTTTGGATAATGAAGGAAAATTGAAAGATAGACAAGATTTACAAGAACAAGGTATTGAGTGATTAATTAACATATTATGATAATTAACTATATCTATTATTGTTAGTTAAATACATGTTAGTTAAATACATGTACCCAGATACCTGCCTCCAGAAGCTGTGAATGCTCCAACACTGGAAGTTTTTAAGAAGAGACTGGACAGCCATTTGTCCAAAATAGTATAGGGTTTCCTGCCTAAACAGGGGGTTGGACTAGAAGACCTCCAGGATCCCTTCCAACTCTGTCATTCTATTCTATTCTATTCTATTCTATTCTATTCTATTCTATTCTATTCTATTCTATTCTATTCTATTCTATTCTATTCTATTCTATTCTATTCTATTCTATTCTTGACAGTATTTCATATTTTCTGAAATAATTTTAGCTCTTTTATTCGTGAATAAAATCTACACTTTCACTTCCCTGCTTATATTTACCAATTTCACTCTATAAGATCAGGTGCTTTCATTCAGAATTATTGCATATTTTTCCTCTTAAAAAAATCACATGCATGCATTGTTCATTTGTTAATACATGCCTCTTATAGTTGAAATTGCAATATTGTCTATTCAGCAGCCAAAATATTAATTGCCCAATAATGAAATAATCTACATAACACAGCCACTGAGATGTGAATTGACAAGGCCTCTTCAAGTGACAAACTATAATATGGTATAATTTATGTATATGGTAAATTTGTGATCATCAACAGATGGACATTCATCACCTATCCTGGTGGTGCTCAAGCAAGGCATTCAGATAAAGAGTAGATAAGTTTACTAGCATTAGTCATACCTTTGCCATATGCAGATTCCTGATAATGGTAAGGATGCTACCAGTTATTTTTGGCATATTTTGACCAGGATGTTACAAGCACAACTACAGTCCAGTTTTTTCCCCTGAACATGCTTGCATAATTTATATAAGGAGGGCCTCTAATCTGGAGACTACCTTATGCACTATATTCTCAGGATGTCACCTGTATAGAAAAATTGGAGTTTGCACCAGAATTGCTGTCTTAGCAAAGAGGTCTAAAGTAGTGCTTTGATATAGATACCATAATCGAGGATCATCTAGTGAAAGAGAACCCTATCAGTTCTTCCTTTGAGTTATCCAAAAGGACAAATTAAGACTCTAAGTTAATGCTCTATATCCCATGCACTTTTTTAGTTCACATTGTGTCATTTGCCTCATGATTTCTGAAAACAAAAGATGTGTTGCTATTTCTGCCAAGGCAGAAGGAAGGGAGGCTGGCTTAAACCAAGAAACTCATAAACAGGATGAGATGATTCCCTCTGATGGAAAAAGTATCCCTTCCACAAATTCTGCAAAGCTTTGGCATGGCAAATCTCTCTCTCTCTCTCTCTCTCTCTCTCTCTCTCTCTCTCTCTCTCTCTCTCTCTCTCTCTCTCTCTCTCTCTCTCTCTCTCCCTCCCTCCCTCCCTCCCTCTCCCTCCCTCCCTCCCTCCCTCTCTCTCTCTCTCTCTCTCTCTCTCTCTCTCTCTCTCTCTCTTTCCATGCACACACATTTATGTCTTTGAGAGAGACAGAAAAACTGAGTAAACTTTGGATGTATCATAGCTGAGTCAGAAATAAAAACAGATGATGATCTGGGATTGCACAAGTGCAACGCTGATTTTAAAGCCATGGGAGATCTACACCGAGGTTTTAAAATTAAAATTGGGGAAGGGATTACATTTTAGAATTAGGGTTAGGGTGAAAACCCCAAGACATAGTATGTAAAAAGATGTTCTTGGATTATCAATGAAGATTTCAGGTGGCTGAAATTTAGGGTAGATCTTTGGGTATAGATGAAAACTGAGTGAAAGGGCACAAAGCAAGAAAATGTAGGAGGTGTGAATATTTCTGAGAAGAATACAGTCTGTTCAATTAGAGACTGTCAAATAAAGTAATTTACTATCATGAGACATATAATTCACTTTAGACATTTCAAACCAAATTCTAATTTCAGATGCATGTCAGTATTCCTGAGAATGGGAATCTAATGCGAGCAAGGATGAGCAAAATGAGATTTATTTACAGAAAATACATTGTGTGAATAGGCAAAGACAGTGCCTTCATATTAGCAGTCCCTTAGATAAAGAACAGGCAATGCAACCAAGAGGAGAACTCTACATCTTGCTACCCCCTTGTGGCCAGCAGAACACAATGTGCAGAAGAGCCAATGCCTCTGGATTTGGACCTTCCAACACATGAGTGGTTGAAAGAAAATTGTGATTTTAAATGAAACTTCTGGAGTTAAATCTTTCTAGATAATAGCACAGTCATAACAAAAACCCACATACTTCTGCTTTCTGATTGCAAAATAGAATCAGATTTCAGTAAAGAATTTTCCTTGCCTTCATTACTCCCTGATCCACTGGGCAAAAAATGGTTAATTTGCAAGAGGAGAATAATTTAGCTGAAATATAAATAAATAGAAGAAAATGGCCTTTCTTTCTTTGCAAATAAAGATATGCTATCCTTCAGTCAATCTGTATTATGTACCGAGTGCCCTGACATAATGTGCATTTTGCAATTTTAAGGACTCCTTGAACAAATGAGAATCAGCTCTAGATTTGGGTCTTCACACCATTACCTCTTTTTAATATTGGATGGTGCCATATTTTGCTTTCAGTCACTTCAACTGAGAAAATACATACCTTATTTGTGTCGTAATACAGTTTTAAATGCAGCTAGAATTTATTATTGATCATTTGAAGATCTTTGCAATTGTTTCTGCGGTAGACCAGGGAAAGGCTGTCATATGAAATAATTTGTTTGTTTCATGCTTGTTTTTGAATGATGGCCTTGTGAATGGGGGAATTGGTACTAGTAATCTCTTCTCTTTTTGTCTTCAGTAAAGTGGCATCAGGGATTTTTTTTAATTATCCCCAATTCCAACTACTTTTAATATTTTGTTTCTCATATTTTCATGAAACCATACTTATTACAATGTACTTCTCCCTGGTTTTATCGCCAGCCATTGCACCCAGAGTGAAGAAGAGGCCTCACTGAGAAATGGACAAAATGCCACCTTTTCACAATCACAGCTAGCTACAGGTTTTAAATGCATCATACAAAACAAATGCATGCAGTATATTTTATCAACAGGAAAAGGGGAGGGGGCCCCTGTTCCTCTATTTTAGTTCATTTTTTTCATATGGATTGAATTCATATGAAACATTTTTGTACACTCATATCTATGTATGTATCTATCTGTGTATACACACCACAGATATATATTGTGTACCATGAATGAATCAAGTCATGAAGCAACTTGAGCAATACATTTATGACTATACCAGATTAATTCTGAAATGTGTTTTCATTTGTTGGATAAGCATGTATTCAAGATTGAAAAACATACACATATACAACACCAAAATGAGCATCTATAACACAGGTGTCAAACTTGCCGCATCACATGACATTTCGCAACATATCACAACTTTTTTTGCATTGCCGGAGCTGGGGTCGGCGCAGCCTCCGCATGATGCAACCAGCCCGTGGGGCGGCAGTTTGACACCCCTGATCTATGCTATCTTGCCCAGTGGAAAATATTGGAATCAGTGGAGGAATTATTTCAGGAGTAGAAGAGAGTTGGCTAGTTACTTTGAAAATAATTCAGAAGTGCCTAGACCTGACATAAATACAACATTCATCTATTATTCATTAAAGTAGATTGACTTTCTTCAGGTTTCTAAATACTGAAATCTGAAAAAGTACATTGCTGTTTTAACAGCCTCATTATCTTTAACTAGTTGACTCTTTAAAGCAGTGCCTTTTTTGTAAAAGAAAAAGGTGCCGGAACTCACACATGTCATACAACCCGCCTTGCCTACCCTACAAAGTTCCATCCAAAAAAGGTGCCGGAACTCCGTTCTGAGCGTTCTGTGAGAAAAAAAGCCCTGCTTTAAAGCAACTTCAACATTTTTCAGTTCCCAGGTAATCCTGAAAAAAGGCAGGCTATTTTAATACATAGCAGACAGGCAGTGGGGTTAATTGAGAACTAAAGATTTTTTTTCAACATTATTTCTGAAACATACAGTTGTAGAAAAGAATCTTGAGCAAGGTTTGAATTTGTCAATAATCCCACATCATGTAGAAATGAGGGATAATCCTCATTTGGATGAACTCCATCCATCAGTGAAGTTATAGCTATCGCACATGACTAGATGCACATTTTCAAAATTGGTTCTCCTAAATTTTGAATAACGAAATGTGAGTACAGAATACACTAAGCCCCACAACAAAATGTGATAATGCCAAATGTTGACACATGGAACATAATTACATCAATGCCTCACTGGTGTATTTGGCCAGAAGTAAGTCATGGCACTTAACTGATTGTGTCATTATGAATACATTGTCCTTTGCCCTCTTTGCCATTCCGCTTGGAAGTATATGTGTGAGTGGTAAATACTATAATGAATTATTTATTGAAGCCCTCAAAAATTACCTGGTTACTGCTAAACAGAAATAGGCATGTGACAGTTGTGTTTTGAATTTCAGATCCCCTCCCCCTCCCCCCAGCTTCTCCCTAACATCATCAACATGACCAGTGAAAGCAACTACTGTATGAGAATTGTAGTCCAAACCATCAGGATGACATCAAATTGTTTACCTTTTCTGTAAAGAAGAGAATTCCAATTTACTTATGCTAATATTATGTAGTTAAATATATTCTTATATTCTAACCTTAACTCTCTAATATCCTCTATTTCCTGTTTGCTTGTTACAAGTATTATTTTAATTATTATTTTTTATTATTTTTATGTAGAATCTTCCAACTCCACCTCAAGAAGAAAAGAAAAAGACTCTCCCAGGAGCCAAGAAGTTACCAGGCCCAGCAGTTAATCTTTCAGAAATCCAGAATGTAAAGAGTGAACTGAAATTTGTTCCAAGATTTGAATAGTAAAAGAAATGAAATCGTATGTAGAATATATGATTCATACCACTCCCTGTGTGCTGAACCGAAGGAAAATTACTTACATGCATAGGACTGCTTCCAAAGATGAATGAGAAACTGAAACCCCGTATTTATTCCTGTCCAATATAAATAATATATCTGTGTGGATTAACTAAAGCTATCTCAGGAGGTTATATACTTCATTAAAATCAATGTTTTCATTTTCAAAATAAACTTTGACATAAGCAATATGAGTTGCAAAGAAACAGTATGAGAGGTGAGTCTTTTTTCTAGGTTCAGTTCTGACAATGTGCATGTGGTGTGCTTACCGATATGATCCTGCTGGTAATGTAATTTTCAAATTAAAATTATCTGTTCTCTTTCTCCCACTTCCAGTTAGGCATTTATTTATAAAGTAATGAAAATAATATGATCACACTTTAAAAATAAGAATACTGTGTTTTTGGCTGTGATCAACAGGTGATTGTCTAGGGCTAGGTCAGGGGTAGGCAACCTTAGCTCTTTTATGACTTCAACTCCCAGAATTCCTGAGCCAGCCGTGCGTGGCTCAGGAATTCTAGGAGTTGAAGTCCACGAGTCATAAAAGAGCCAAGGTTGCCTATCCCTGGGGTGATGCAAGCTTAAATTCACAAACCTTACTGAATGATCTTGGGATAGTAACTGTATCTTAAGGAACTTGTTAAAGGACTATTTGCATATCTATAAGTCAAACAATATAAATCTGTGTGTTTTTTAAATAAGTAAACTGTTAACACTGAATTTTGACTTATAATATTTTTGATCCTAACTGGGTGGCTTATCATTCTTATCAGGAGGACACCATAGATGTCTTTTTGCTCAATCACTGTGCCTCATTTTTTTATTTTGATTTGAAATATTGGCTGAAATTATCTGATGAAATAAAAGAAAACCCAATTTCCTATCAGACCCCAATATGGTCAGTCAGCACCTGATTCTTTGAATCTGAACAGGCAACTGCCTTATTCTTCTGTGGTAGCTGTTTTGTTTCCAAACGGTGTCTACAAATCCTGCAGTTCATATTTCTTAAAGTATTCATAAAAGCTAGATATATTATGTGTATGCAATGTCTATTGCTGAATGTCATTACAACCAGTTGTAATTTCTTAATGTATATGTCTACATCCTCCTTCGCTATTTTTGCAAGTTATGTCAGAGGTTTAATTTAATTCCTCAGCAGGACATTACCTTATGAAATGAGGTATATCCAGCAATTTTTAAAAAAATATTATTTTTATTGTTGTGAGTTAAAGTAAGCTTGAAGAGATTTTTCCTCAATTCACTGAACTAACTTGAATTTGCCTCATAATACATGAGTTCTATTTTCTCGTTCAGGCTGGCATCTCTTTCTTTGCACAGCAACGTAGTTGAGCTATTCACCATAGGAGCTGTTGCTGTGGAAAGTTGATTTGAAACGCCTTAGAGATGGCAAAGCAGAGCTTTGTTATCGACTCCTGCCAATTCATTGCATCAGAGGCCAGTAATGTACAGACCCCCATTGCTTGAATTAACAGATCAGATTTTTTCATTTATTTATAAGAACTTGAAGGGGGGAAAGAACAATGTTCAGGAAAGGGCAAGAAGAATATAATTATTAGAGAATGCTGACTGAGAATATTATATAACACTACTAATTATCTGTGGATGGGCTTTGTGGGATCTAATTGAGCCACAAAATTGTGCTCAATGTATTATGGCAACAGGTGCTGTCGAGAAAGCATAATAATGTATAATGCCAATAATTAATCTTACAAAGTGCACATGCTTTTCATTACAAGGAAAATACCTCCACTAAAGTTTAATTGTCCCCAAAGTCCAGAAGGATAATTTTTCCCCTATTAATATCAGAGTTTTAGCAGCCTAAATTGTCGCCGATTAAACTGACAAAAGTTATCTCAGATATTGCTTTAATTTAGTAATTGGACTAATTTTTTTAATGCTACATATCTCATCAGTACCTCTTCCAATTTTTTCTGTGGGTTACTTCTTATGAGGTTACTTAGTACTTCTTGTACTGATCAGTATTCACAGGAAACCTGTGTATCAATGCATTACCTTTACCTTTTAAGAAAGTAGCTGTATACTTTGCCATGTTTCCACTTATAATGAAGTTTGTTCACTAAATTTCAGCCAAGCCCCCCATTTCTTTATGAATAATAGGAACCAGCTTCCCTATCATTTATTGTATTTAGAGTTGCAGAATTCATTGGACATATACCCAAATTAATATGCTTAAGGCTGTACTTCTATTTTTATTTATAAAGCAAATATTATTTCACTTAACAGTAGTGAAAACAGAACATTGGCAGATATGCAGCTTCAGAGATGCAGGTCCTCTAAGAATCCATTAGGTTGCACAGTAAAAGTGACCATTTAAAATAGTCAAACACTGAAGTAAACAGCATAATTTATTTTAACCAGTTCCTCCCATAACATTCATTTCTGGAATAAAAATGCATATTTTTGCTCACAGATTATGTAAAGATTGAAGGAGAAAAATAAAACAAAAATGACAATTTTCTAATATCCATAGATTAAATACTTTTAATAGCAATATCCAGTGCTTTTTTTCTAAAGAAAAAGGTGCCGGAACTCTTATCCTGGCAGGCGCAGGAGGTGGGGGGTGTGGGGGGGTGGCACTGCTGCAGTCATGGGTGCGAGGGGTGTTGGTGGCAGGCTGCCCCCCAGGGCTGGAGTCAGCACGGCTGGTGCTGTGGGAGCAGCGGGGCTCGCTCTATATGGCGGGGCTGCGCGGGGTGGGCAGCAGAGGCAGTGCGGGCCAGGTGATGCAGGGCAGCCACTTAGGCACGCAGGGTGAGGCAACGGTGGCACAGGTCCAGCACCAGGTAGGCCACCAGCCTGGCTGACACAGGTGAGCACAAGGAACGAGTGCACATGGACTCCGCAGAACCCACCTCTTACTCCTTGTCCTCTCTTACTTACCTAGTTGAGATGGTGTAGTTGGGCAGCAGGGAGGGATGCAAAGTTCCTGCCAACTCGCCTTCGCTGCAGACAACTTGCTGGTGCAATGTTTGCTGGCCAGGTCTTTTGGCACACTCAGCAGCAATTCCTATTGGCTTTCAAAAGCCAATAGGCTTTTGAAAGCCAATAGAGGGAGTAGCATAGCTTGTGCAAAAGATTTTATTTTTTTGTGCAAAAAAGGGTGCTGGAATGCCATTCTGAGCGTTCTATGAGAAAAAAGCCCTGCTTTTATGTTTTAATCTTATGATTTTAAAAATATTGTAAGTTGCCCCAAACCTCGCGATGTGGATTGCATACAAATATTATATAATTGGTAAATAAAGGTAGAACATATGTTAAATATACATCAAATGATAATATGCTTCCCTACAAAGTCAATTCTTGCTCAATGACAGACCAAGGAATTAACTCAGAAAGGCAAGAGGAAAATCTAGAAGAGGTCTGTGCAACTTGTAGCAGGGAAAGGCCCACACTGATAAATTAAAAATATTTGTGGTCTGCAAAGGAATGCTGGTGGGCTAATCAATGATTTGGTGACTAGAGGAGCATCTACAGTGTTGGAGCTCATGGTCATGGTAAGCCATGGAGGCACTAGGCAACATGACTTTCAGGGCAGTGGTGGTGATTTTATTACTTTTTTTTTTAAAAAAAAGTCTGTGCTCTGTCCAAGGGTGCATGGTAGGCTGCATGTACAAGCCTGGTCTAGAATTTATTTTGGAGCATTCAACTATCTAGAGCAGGCGTGTCAAACTCATTTTGTTTGAGGCAACTTCTTATAAAAGAATTGCCATTAATTTGTTTTAATAAAATAATTTAAATTAATTTTCACTTGATTTCAAATTAAATGAATTATATTGGTTGACAATGAGATTTTTTTTAGTACAATTGCCAAATGCAATAAACTGGTTTTAGGTATATGTGTGCACTAATTATTTCAACACCAATACATTTTAACAACATATTCTATTTGTAAATGAATGCAAATACAATTATACAATTTTTTGTGCAAAAATAAAACAAAATAACAGATTTAAGAGCTGTTATCATTAGTTATCCTTAGATAAAAAATAATTCCATCATCCAAAACTTTGTTATACTGTATTTAACAAACAGATGCTTTGGGATTAAAAAAAAGACTGAGTACATTTGATTGTATATCACCATTCGAACAGTGTATGAAAAATAAAGGTTCCCTAAACATCTGCTGGCTATATCTATACATTTTCCTTGATAGCACTCTATTGCCTTCTTTTTAGCCTTTTTGTCAACTTCCCAGCTTAAAAAAGGCAAGGCACCGGGAGCTGAAAGTTACAGAGACTGTTTAAGCAGGTTGCTAAGCAACCTGTTCACACTCGGCCCTTCTTACCTTCCCACTTTTAAATTATCCTGTATGGATTACATTTCCTTTGATTTGAGCCATCTAAAGGCCTGTCGCTGCGATGCATTCTGCTGCTCTGCAACCTGGCTGCCTGAGGAGAATTTTGCTCTCCGGAACAGTTTCCTTCAGCTTTTTTTTTTTGTGTGTGCAAAAAAAGGTGCCGGAACGCCGTTCTGAGCGTTCTATGGGGAAAAAAGCCCTGGATATATCACATATATTTGAAGATTGTAATTAGTTGTGTGTGCATGTTCAGCAAGTATGATATATTTGTGCTGGCATCTCTAGGCCTCTTTCCAACCACATACAGAAAAATTTGTAACAAACATTGGAATTCTTAAGGCAATGTTTGGTATTTCCCAGCAATCTGTTACTGGAAGGAAAAAGCAATCCCTGCTGCGTTACTGATCCCAGAGAAGCATTTGCATGTATGCAGGTATCCTTAGGGTGCCATAGTTATGGATGAGAAATATTGGTTGCAAAGTTGGCATTTCTGGATGTAATACAGATATTTTGGACTTATTTTTGTTTCTTTGCATGTTTGATATTTTTAAAAAGGCATATGCTACTGACTACGCTTATGCACATATGTAACATCTTTTGCTAGGATAGATGACCACTGCTTGTCCAGAATGTGAAAAGTGAAAGATTGTGACTAAACAAAATTTTAATGTACAGATAATACCACCAGAAATTATTTTAGCCTTTTTAATAAATGTTGTTATTGATGTTAAGCTCACCATGGAAAACATCATATATTGTTATGTATATACTAGGTTAATTATTTAAAGACTGAAGTCTTTAGAAACAACTAGTTTCTAAATAATCTATTTTTCAAAACACACAACAGTCCAAACAGTAAAAGTAAAGTCCAAATTAAGAATATTTCATTCTTAAGAATTGTTTAATTTAAAGTGGTTTAGTTGTAATAGATGGTTAGATTCAAAATAGTTTTCAAGTGTATGTACAAAAGATACTATTTTTTTCTAGCATCAGCTAAATTAGACATATTACATTGAGAAAAATGTTTCTCATTTCTTTCCTGTTACCTTTATTGATTTCATTGCAGAGATGTTAACATAGGAAATAGATTATTTTGTTATCTAATTTTACCTTCCAAAAGACAGAAGCAGATGAAAAATGTGAGTTTCTTTCCTGTTGGCCTTTTTAATTAGCTGTTTTAGATTCTAAAAGTTTAGTTCCTAAAGAAGTAACCCTGTAAATAATTTTAATGTCCTCCTCTAGTGCAGGCTCTTTTATGACTCAAGGACTTCAACTCCCAGAATTTCTGAGCCAGCATGGCTCAGCTTGGAAACCTCTCCCTTTCCCCTCAGCATGGCTGGCTCAGGATTTCTGAGAGTTGAAGTCCACGAGTCATAAAAAAGGGCCAAGATTGCTAGCTCTGCAATAGGCTTTCAGAGGGAGGTGGTTTTTTTTTGCAAAAAAAGGTGCCGGAACCCCATTCTGAGTGTTCTATGAGAAAAAAAGCCCTGGCAATATCAATAGCACTTAGACTTATATATTGCTCCATAGTGCTTTATATAACACTCTCTGAGTGGTTTACAATGTCATCATATTTGCCCCCAAAAATCTGGATCCTCATGTTACCAACCTCAGAAAGATGGAAGGCTGAGTCAACACTGAGCTGGTCAGGATCAAATTGCTGGCAGTTGGCAGAGTTAACCTGCAATACTGTATTCAAACCACTGCACCACCATGGCTCCTGTAATAACTACTACTTTTGTATAATTTCACTTAATACCTATCAATGTTATATCATAACAAAAATTGTTATGATAAAAAAATATTCAAAATAATTTTTATAATTTACTTTGACAGGGAAAGAACATTGAAGTATTTTAAAGAAGTACTTTAAAATTGAAGGAACACATACTGTACAATCTCACCACCACCACCTTAAAAAAAGTCATTAAAGCAGAAACATACTTGGCAAGGCTTACAAAACAGCTTTCAATTATTCCTGTAGGCACAGATATGCACAGCCACTTCATTTGGGTTTCTTCTCATCAAACCAACAGAAGATTATGAAACAGCCACATGTGCTAGAAAAAGGCATGTCTGTTTTTATGATCTGAAAAGAGAAGCTTCAGTGTGTTCCCATGAACCGCAAAACAATTTTTTCAGAAGCTTTGCACAACCCTCTTGCATATTCATTTGTCTTCCCCCCCCCCCAAAGGAGAATAATATTTCATGGTTGGATGGTAAAATTGACTTGTTTTATCCAGTTATTCCAAGATTTTTCATTATCCATTCATACAATCTATAGTCCATAGGAGTCTTCACAACTTAATTAAATCCTAAAATGATATGTTACAAGTAAATTCAGCTGTCGCTTTTGGTTGGTTGGTTGGTTTTAGATTGTGTTTTAGAACATGGACAGATATGGAGGTTGTAGAATGAGAGAATGTAACAAGGAAAAATGACATCAGTGCCATTGAAAACCATACAAAAAACCTACCATTTAGTACTTGAACAGTACTGAAGAAATTTGAAAACATGGAAAGAAAATTGGAGAGTGCTAAAGATGATACACAAAATTATTTTTTAAATCAAACAGGATTATATATTAATTCTTAAATCATTAATAGCTTTTAAAGTTCTTTCATTTGGCATAATTTGTTATCCATTCTAGAATTGGTGTATAGTAAACATTTTGTTCTTGAAAGTATAAAATTGCCTGCTTTACTTCCCCCTGGGGATACATTGCATTGCTGAATTGTTTTTCCTAGCTTTATTTTGGACAATGAAACTAATTCTAGTTCTACCTAGTTTACTATTCAATTTATGTTCATGTTCTACTAAATTATTCTGTAAATTGGCTCAAATACGTGCATATTTGTATTTCTTCATCTGTGATAAATTTCCTGTTAGATACTATCTACCATCTGGCAGCAGTCTGTTAATGGTCCTTATAAAATCACAGTTAATTACCATTGTCATCATTCTCATTTTATGTGTACACACATACACATACACAGTTCTACAGTTCTGATTTTGCTCTGTACCGTCTTCACAGATTTAGAATTTCTTCTTCTTAAATCTGAAATCTTCATCCACATTATCCATTGTTAACATTTTGTGGCAGCATATCTAGCCTCCTCATCTTAAACAGAAGGAATACAGATGCATAGAGGTTATATGCAAAAATGTCATGTAATGGCTGAAATATCATTATGGCGAAATGTTTGTCTGTTTCCACATAACCTACAAAAATGTGCATTATTATGTTTTCCTGTAAGTAAGTTACAAATTCTTATTAAAATCTAAGTACAGGTTTGTCTTTACATACAGTATATACCATTATTGTATTTATGTCCATTGCCCTTGTCAGCCATTGATAGCTTTACTGTGAGTAACAGTTTGAGTCAGGAAAACATTGTGATTACTGCACTATGCTACAGGTTCTTGGTTACTTGCTGGAGAAACAGTACAATTTTTGGCAGCTGTTTTAAATCTTGTAACTTCATTGCTTTTGTGAAAATCACCATCTCTGTGGAAGCAACAGAGTGCCATATACAATTTTGCTTCTTTGGAGTAAGGGACATATGTAAGAAATCAATCTTCTTTTCCATTGATAGGGCCTGTTATTTACTTGAAAATAAGATAGTAAAAATAATAAATGGTAAAACTAGGTCAGCAGCTTTTAATTGTGTTCAGTCTCTGTTCACATTTACCCCTAAGAGAAAACCTAGTTCCAAATTTCTATCATGTTGAACTTGGCCATACAAAACTGTATAGGTGACCCCCAACAATAGCAACTGCAGTTAAGTGCACTTGAGGGGAAACCTCTTTCCTGTTTTCAAACAAACCAGAAAGAGTGAGCTAGTCTACGTCTATGCTTTTATATATATCTCTAAAATGAACACCCAGCAGCTGACATTGTTTTATACCTCAGGCTATATCAAATGCAACATTTGTTTAACATGCCTTTCTTCCGTCTAGTGCATTAAAGTGTGAATAGTTGTAGGACAATTTATTAAAGTAGCTTAGCTTCTGAGAAACACAGGCTGGAAGATGCTTGTGGAAGAGGAATTTCTTGTTTTTCTCCTTTGTCACCACTATAAACAGCTTCTGTCATAGACATCCTCATTAAATGTGGTTTATGGTATAGAGGATTACTGCAAAGAGGGAATTAACCAGCAATCAGGAAGAAGTCTCTTTGCAGGAATGTTTTCAAGAATGAAGCCAATAAATATAAATTCAGAATATACTACCTATTTATAAAATACTAGAAGTAACAGTATTTTAATAAATATGCAAAAGATGATACAAAAACAGATGAAATTATCTATAATAGTAGAACAATTTGTTTCCTTTGCCCTGGCACTATGTCCTGTTTGATGCAGTATCGATATATATATTACATCAAACTATATAAGACTTTGAATGTGTCTTCAATCTGCATCATTTTATGGCCCAGAAAAGAAAATATAGCTTCGAGTGCATATTGTTTTACTGTGATGAACTTAGATGAAGTCCATGAACTTATTGGATATTACAACTTCAGTCAATGAAAATAAAATGACCTTTGCAAAGAGCAATTATGGGTAAATTCGCCCCAAAGCAGTTATATAAAAAATCATTAAAAAGGCATGATAGAAATAAGTAAATGCATACATACATATTTCCTAGCACATTCTCCAGTTTTGACCCATCTTGGCTGTTTAAAATGTTTTCTATTGGGTCTGTGCTGTGAACATAGAAGGTTGTTTGGTTTAAGAAATGGTGTAGTGATTCTTTCAATTATGAAACAACTCACTGTTCTCGTGTTTTGCTCCACTTAGATGAAAAAAATTGGGCTGCAATTCTCTATCCACCTGCCTAAATATAAGGTCTGATGAATTCTCTGCAAAATTCTGAAGGAGGTTTAGATGAATGCAAATATTTATCAGGAATTCCATCTCTCTTTCACTGGCAAATTGTCAAACTAATATTCTATATGCTTGGTTATTTATATTCTGCCTTTCCTCAGAAACCTGGGGTGTCTATCCCCATAAACAATAACCTTTTGAGGTAGGATGAAGTATAAGTATAGAGGTTAATTGGCTTTTGCACTGGAGTTTTATTTTTGTTAAGCTGTTGGGAGTCACCATGAGTGACTTGAGTGGCCATATACATTTTCTAAATAAATAAGTAAATCAAAAATAGTCAGAAATCACTAATGGGCAAGCCTGGCTCCCTAGTCTTATATTCATGTTTACTCATTATACCATGCTTGTAATCTAATACATCAGGTAGCTTTGATCTCATATTTTGTAAATATATTCTATTGTTATTCAAATTCCAGAACTAGTAACATATAGCCATCTTATATTTAATTCAAATGTAACTGTGTGTCAATAGCACATCCAATTTGATTGCAAGAAATGGAGAATAATAAACTTAACACTAGAGGTCAGCCTACAGCAGGATATTTGTCTTTATTATCTATTTTAGCAGAATAAAACTAGAATCATTTTTCTCCTTCTTAGATGCAGTGAAATATTTTAAAGATATTTAAAGATATGTATAGATATATAGATATACTTGAAGTCAAAGTAACTCTAATCGTGTGGTGTCATTGGTGTTTTTAGGAGGCATTCAAACACAAATCAATTAAGCAATCCTCCAGTCATTTCTTAAAAGGTCTGTCCATGTTTAGACTTTTAACAATGTATATTAGTTCAATACGGACGGTTTCTGAAAAGTTCTTTTTAGCCATGGATGATGATGATAATGCCTAGTTCATTGTTGGGAATTCAGTTGCAGAAATGAATCTATTTTCTCATTTTAAGCAGAACACACAAGTCACCTCTCTTTATAGTTTGGCCTTCTGGGTTTCCCTGACAACATGAGATATATTTTCTTCCTGCCTTTTATCTTCTTTCCCCCCTTTTACTAATAATGTAAATTCACAATATGTTCTTGTCTCTTATCCAATGAAAGGATAACATGCTGCTCATCTTGGCCATTGCTTGGGATTGGATAGAGAGAAAAATACTTAGACAGCCTCACTGTTCTTAACAGAGCTGCGTAGGTGTTCCAAGTCTTTAAAGCATGGTTTCAATGAAACTTTCCTGGAGTTAAATGCTTATCTGGAAAAGAATGAAAATATATTTGTAATGAACTAAAGGCAGGGATATGGGGAATTAGAATTCGGTAGACACAGTTCCAAATCTCAGGCGATAGAAATTCATGCTCCTTTCAGTTCCTCTTCCCAATTTTATATACTAAGCCTCCTATATATTTCAAATCCCAGAATTCTTAGCAGTGACCACACTGGTGGAAAAAATCCAAGAATTAAAGTCTGTGCTTCCAGAGATGCCCAGACTGGAGAGAACTACTCTAAACTTTTCTTCCTCAGTATGACTAATGTGTCAGCTGCATCTTCTATAATCCCTTGCATATTTAAAGGTGATGGAACTGTAGTCTAACACAAATAAAAGATATCACATGACTATTTTCTTTCTCATTTCTCTGCTCAAGCAAATCCAAACAAAATCATTTGAATACTATTTGAAAATGATTCTGTGTACAGTTTTATTAGCAATTTATTGCTATCATTTTAATTGGTACTGCATTAGCAGCAAGTTGTATCCTAACAGATGCAGAAGGAGAAAATGAAGTTATTGCCAGAAAAATCTTTCTAATACTTTCAAGGTCTTATTTCCGAATTCTGTATTTAAATCTCTGATCCTCACTTGTCTACAGGGGCTCATTATTTGGAGTAGCACAGTCTTTCTGACATCCTGTCAAACATGAGGATCTACTATACCATGAGGTCAATCTATTGTAGAACTAGGTTTCCCCAAAAAGTAAAATGTCTGCAATCCAGTAATTGACCTAGCAGGTTTTATATGGTACTGTATACAACATCATCAGCATTAGAAAGTAATGCTCACTATTAGTTTGTAATATATTTGATATATGTGTGGAATGGAAGTAAGAAGATTTACCCAGGGCAGTGAATTTTGGTTTTTCAAATAAATGATATGGAAATAATTTCTGGAATCCTATTTTTATGTAGACTGGCACCTTATATTTTAAAAATAGGAGACAAATATAAACATTGCTTAAATAAACATATTCCTTATCTTAATGAACATGTATCAATCTGCTTATAACTTTTATTTAAATACAGTAAGAGTCAGGCTGTCTGTCATGGTCTCTATGGAAATCAGTATCCCTGAAGGTCATTTTCGGAACATCCCAGCTATGCCTACCATTATGTCCAACATGATCTGGAAATCTAGCATAATGACTTAGTCAACCTCGGCCAATAATTATCAAAGTCTGGCATGAATGGTCTTTCTACCATAACTGTTTTATCATAGCTTTCTTGACAGAGTAATTGGTGGGGCTTAAGATATGAAAGGTTGAGAACTAGTGATTTAGACAATTTAGATACTGCCTATCCATACAATATACCAGATTCATATACTGTATATATATTTATATACAGGAAGATAGTGTTGGGCAGACATGATAGATAGAATTTTATTAAATTCTGACATGGTCTAGCTGGAGTAAGAAGCAAGTAGGAAACAAGGCAATACACACATAGAAACTAAAATCAGAATCCGGATAGGAATGTGTGTAACCTTGTTGCCATTTTTACAGATCTTGTACATATTTTGATATACCTTTCTTGTACATAGCCTAAACAATCTTCAAGAGCTTTTTAGTTCTACTTTACTAAAAGAAAATATAAAACATGGCTCAGCACAGTTAAGTTGAAAAGAGCAGAGTAATCCTCACCTGCTGGCAATGGTTACCAGAATACGCTAGGTGTGGTAATCTTCTGATCTGGGCAGGGTCATGAATGGCTGTCCATTAAGGCAAACTGTAATTGGGAATTGGGTTGGCCTGGAGAAAGACAAAGCAAAGTGGTCAAATTCAGCACTTGCCAAGCTTTCAACTCACATGGACCAACTAACATGTAGCTTAGTTCTCGCTCCGGGAGGCAGCGCATCTACCTCAATGTTTTTATATTTTACCTTTCATATTGTACTCCTTCCTCTGGGATTTTTTTTCCTATTATCGCTTTATACATTTTTTGTCCTTAAAAAAGTAGGGCAGTTTTGCTGCAGCAACAGGAGAAATGTTCCCTTTTTGACATTTGGGTTACATACCTCTGTTGCTTAGAAACAGCAGGGACCAGAAAGAAAGGCAGAAGATTTATAATTGCAAGTATTTTCTGTAGATTTTGGAAACAGAGCAACCTGAAGTCTATTTGTGCATAATGACTTGATCAGAAATGCAGCCAATTCACAGTTACATAAAGAATTAAAATGTTTATGTTAAAGAGCTGTGAGTGTTGATTTTTAGAGCTGTACAAATCTTTTACAATAAAAGATGTAGCTCAGAATGACACAAAAGCATTTGGAAGCACCTCTTTGTCACTGTTATAACATTCATACAAAGACAACAAGGAGTTAACTGTCAAAGTTATAACCTGAATCAGAGCTTTTCCAGGGAGAGGGAGTACATTCCATCAAACTGAAGCCGAAATTAAGAGCTGCACTTTTCCATGAAGAAGGGAGAAAAAGGCTCAGGGTAGCCACATCCCTTTCAGAATCTATCTAGTAGGCTAGAAGGTTATAGCTTTATTTTGGCATCATTCTGTCCATTAGGTGTAAGCAAATAAAGGACTGGACTCAGTTGGATAGTGTGAGGTACATCGTTATATAGATTAGTTTATATTTTATAAAAACTATTTAGAGTCAGTATTTAAGGTACAATCCTATAGCAAAAGTGCAGCCATATTTAACCTGGCTAAAGTGATTTGAAGCAGACATTAGTTACGTTGTATAGATAGGCAAGGGAACAGGGTTGAAATATTTGTATCATCCATCTTAGACAAACAGGCTCCTATTGTGAGCTGAGTTGGTTGAATGTCACAAACGTGAAAAGGGAAAGATAAAGGTAAAACAAAGGAGAATTATTAATTGTACAGCTGCAGTGTCTAATAATTTTACTAGGTGGTCGGAAACCATGTGACCAGGCTGGACCTACCAACTGGGCATATTGTATGGGACAGGTAAAAAGGTTTATGCTGAACTGAACTGGGTGTGGCCCTTTGCTTGCAAGTAGAAGGGTCCACCAGCTTCAATAAAATTTGTTTTGTTTTCCAACACCTTTGAAGTGAAATTTATTTTATTCCTAACAATGGATTATTTTATTCCTAACAATCATCTTTGCGCTTGGGCCTGATATGGCCACAGGGATGCTACAATGGTCATAAGTATAAGAACAAGTTGTAAGTCACTTTTTTCAGCTCACTCATAACCTTGAATGGTTGTTAAATGAATGGTCATAAATCAAGGACTATCTGTATGCTGATATTTGAAGAAAGAAGCTCTTCTTGCTTTCTGCATTACTCAGACACACTCCTATGAAACTTTAACTCATTGACATGATTCCAACTTAACTCCCTCTTTCATCCCAACCATCTACTCTCAGGCAAGAGTCACCAAAGGACATTTATTACAAGTTGATATTGTGCATTTGGTATTACAGATGCACTGGATCTTCTGTTCCTTGGAAGATAACATAGAGAAAGACTTTAACAATATTTCAAAAGTTGGTCATCATTTTATCTTTCTCCCAGTTCTAAGAAAGACAACAAAATGCTTTAATAGACATTGGGATATGGGATGCATTACTAACCCATAATTGGGATATGGGTTAGTAATGTGCTATAAATGGGCTCTCCTGCCTGAGAAGTAAATATCACATGTCTGGCTTACATTCTTGTTGAGTGGGAAACATTTCAGTCATCTTCAGGCAAATGCCACTCAGTTGCTCCTGTTGGAATATTTCAAGAACCTGTTCTCCAACCTAATTCCAATAACACAATCATATGCAAAGGCCTGAGTAACACTGCAAGGACAAATAAAGCTGGTAAAATAAAGATCAGCAATGCAACCTGAACTTGATCCTGCTGTGTGTTAGCCAGCACAACTAGCCTAATGTAACCTTATCCAATTTATATTCCATTTCCAAGGGTGTTCATTCATGGAACTTGATATGTTATAAGACTTTATGGGGAAAAATCATTGTAGAATTTTACAATCATCTTTTTTTCTTTTAGAAATTCTTTTTGCAATTGTCATAAGTGAGTTGTTTTTCTGGAAGTGATGGTTTCTTTCATGTTTTCTTTAAAAAAGAACGAATATGCATTGTCAGATTTCTGGATGGTGTTACAAGGACAATACAATGATTCAAAGAGACTGGGAGTAATAAAGACAGATGGTACCCAGAATATATTATCTTTGGCCTTTATAATCCTGCACTCATTTGTTTCATCACACATCCGTGTGAAGGGACTGCACCAGTTGAAAACATCTCCAGAATATGGTCATCCCACAGCATCAGCACTATTGGAATACTGAGTGTTTTACTTTCACCTCAGCTGCAGAACAGCCTGAAGCCCTGATGAAACTAGGATGGTTGTTTTGAAAATGCTGTGGTTCCTCTTTACTGCAAAAGCTTGGGACAAGACCTCCTGATGCTCAGCAGCTTTGAGTTGACAGAAATATGGATGATAAAGATTATTTTTTCAATTACTTCTGATGGTTTAGAAATCAAGTGGTGAGAATGTTAAAGTACGCTTTGAAGTATTTACAATATTTTGTTCTCATTGGTACTTAAACTTGTACCATCTGAGTGGCATAAAAAATACGGAACCCCAGAAGCCTCAGCACATAAGCAATTTGCTAAGAGAGTATGGCAAACAAACCAAGAAGAGTCCATCTGTGATTTATCATGTCTTTTAAAGCACAGATTGTTTTTGGCTTCTTTGGGGGGCTTTTTTTCAAACGTGATAGCAGTCGGTTAAGAAGTTGTTAGAAGAAAGTTATGCAAATGTTTCTGATTTAACATGAAAAGCTAACACATTACATTTATTGATGTCTGCTTTCTATTTCTTCTGTTCCCAGTTTTTCATTGATATTAGCAGGTGCTTAAATTTTTATATAGTTCTTTGTTTAAGAACACACAAGGAGGGAAGTGAAGAAAACAAAGGGAACATGTAGCAGAGGAAAACATTACTAACATGAATATATAACCAAGATTTAATAGATCTTTACCTTAGAGCAACACAACCCCAATAGCTTCTTAAATGGGAAAAAACATGCTGATTCACATGAGCTATTGTAGAATTATATCATTTAAAAAATAAAAGAATGAATGGTCTTTCCCTGCAGCCCAACTCTATTTCAATAATATCGAAGTTGGAAGGGGTGGGAGCTGGAAGTTTCACTTCTAGAAGCATCAATCTTCTTTCTGCTTATATATTTCTAGCCAGTAGAAATTTTAGGAATTGAGAATTCCTTCTTTGTTGCTATTATTGTTTCTATTTGGCTTTCTCCTGATGGAGAGATGGATGTTTTTAGATTCTTCCCTTTGGCTCATTTCCTTAAGAAAGATCAGGTTATCTGCTTTTATATTTTTATTTTTATCCATAGGAAGTTCAGAGAAGCAGAAAGATGTAACTATTTTTAATAAGCTTGTTCTTGATTTATCCTTATTTATATAGACACTCCTAATAGATTTGGTTTCACTCTGCTAAGTACAGAACAAGAGGATTTCAACAAAAGTTACTTGAACATTTTCCCTATAACAGGAGGGTCATGGATAATTTTGTAATTCTAATCATCACATTCCTGATAGCAGCTAATGCTACAAGCAAATAAGCAGGATTCATTCATGCTATTGACACTTGTTGAAATACTTAACTTCCTGGGGCCAGCAGGTCCACCATGGTATCATTAACACAGAACTTTTGTTGGCTGAGGGTTACACAGTCTTTGAATAATGTGACTACATCAAATGGTGTAAGAAGTGGAAAAAGAATACATCGGTATTAGTGCTAAGAGTTTCCCAATTTTTAATATGCCAGTGGGAATCACTTTTTTTTACAAGGCTGGCAATACATATCATGTCTGTGATTAAAGTGACTTAAGTCATTTTCTGCCATTATGCCATCAGATTCTCTCTGAGTTTTCTCTTCTGAGAACTTATCTTTTCTGGTTCCTTCAATCTCTCTTCAAAGGACATGATTTCTGATTCCTTGATCACCTTCATTCATTTCTGTTAACCTATTCTCAAAGTATTAATGCTCAGAACAGAACTTGCGGTTTTGCACAGTAACGACTGGTCGCAGGCTTGCGTATTCTCCCCACCCCCGTGGCTAATTTCGCCCTGCCAGGGGACCATAAATGGGTCTAAGTCATCCTGGAGAGGCAGTGAAGGGTGCCCTAGTGACTCTGGAACAATGGCGGTCATTCTGTTCGACTTGGGGAAAGCCTTCTAACCTGACAGGAGAAAGGCTGGCCATACTTCATTGACCAGACCAAGCTACTTGCAACTGAAGTCCAAAAGTACTAACCAGCACAACTGTGAACAGCGTGTTTGAAACTGGGTGAGGAATTCGATCTTCTCTTTTCTATTCTATATTTAATTTCCTGGAAATGATCCCCAACAAGCAAAATATCTCCGAAAGGGAAGAAGGGGATTTCTGCCCCACCCTTATACTAACAGAAGTGGTGAATTAATCTTTTTATGGAGGTTCAAAATATATGGAAGTGAAATAAATAGAAAACCTGAAATTTAAAAATTACATCTGGATAAATTTAATATTGTTGAATGGTTAAGACTCTCATTCTAAAGACAATTGTTCATTGTGGAAATTGAAAAATAAATAGATGCTGACATCTAGTGGTGGATGAAGACTATGACAGCTATGACTTTCATATAAGAGTTGGTAAAACCTGGGAAAAGCTAATCTGTGTTTGTGACCTTCAAAGCTTTAACAACAAAGAACAGCTGTGACAAAAAGATGACAATACTCTGGGCTGTAGACAAAGAGAGAATTATAAATTTAAAAAAATCTTTTTTGAACTATTTGGATTACAAATATCTATTTAACCGGGATTCTAAAGCTATTTGAGAAAAAGAAAAGAGAAAAATTCAAATTCTTGGCCATCATGGATCAGAGACATGTAGAAAGAACATATCAAGAAAACATAAATACTCCACAGGAGGAGATATATAATATACTGCAACTAATTCAAATAACAATGATTTTAAACCACAAAGAAATTCAAAATAACTTTTGTGCTGGACCAGTATATATTCAGCTGCTCCATTTTATATCTCGTTTAGGAAGTAAGAACTGTGTTAGTGTATTTAGCATTTAAAGGGTTAATACAGCATCCTTAGCAGCATTGTATGTAAGAACATGTAGCATTTACAGGGTTAAATGCTATTTCCTCAAAAGATGGTTTATGGGAATTGTAGTATAGCTGTTTAGTGAATACCATGCTTACCTAGTTAAGTGGGTGGAGCTTCATAGTTTATGGCATGACTTCCTGGCTTTGTCTTTGGATTATCTCTCTGGATGAACCCTAGCCATGAGGTTGGGTGATAACAAGCTCAACATGTAAGCTTGCACAGGATGGGAAAGTTCATCATTCTTTTATCTAAAAAGATGGGTCCAGATTACGACCTTACATTCCTGAAGAACTTTTGCTGTAACCGTGAGTTATTGACATAAGGATGCCTTATGAATAAAGTGATTTATTTATCCCATCCATTTGAGTTTATTTTGGCTGTCTCAGGTGGAACCAGCAATCCCCTTTGCTTGGCACAGCACAACTTTGAAAATATAAATCCATCTATTTCCAAGTTAACTCTACAACAGAAAACAACAACAAAGAAGGAGCAGATAACACAGATAAGTGGATACAAAATTGAGAATACAGACTTAAAGATGGAACTTAACAAAACAAGGAAACATGATTTAATCCTAGTGTGGGGGAAAATTACAAGAATTGGAAAAAAAAACAACTTATCCCTAAGACTACAAAATAAATCTAAGGAGAAGAAAACAGATTGGATAAAATGACTGTGGAGATGTCAGGAACATCGGAGAGAAAGGAAATGATAAGAGAAGCAGAGAGAAAGAAAAAGAAAAAGTTTTCCAACAAACATGGAAAGGCAGAAGCCCCATACAAAGACACTTCACCTGATTTACTTTTTATATCTACAGTAAAATTTCTGAACATATGGAAAGACCTTTCGACTCAGCAAAACACATTGATCAAGAAAGATAGTGGGCAAAGGAAAAAGACTGAAGTGGAAATGCTCAGAACAGATCAGGGTACTTGAGGTGAGAGTTTGACCAGGGTAATATTTTTTTAAAAAAAATTCTATTGTCATCCCCTAACATAGAAAGTGGTTATGAAAAGATAATCACTGGCAAATTTTACCAGCAGATCTTGTTCTGTAATCAAAGCAATGAATTAGAGGTTTGCTCAAGAGGTTTAGATCTCAATCTCAAGGTTGACTCAGCCTTCCATCCTTCCGAGGTAGGTAAAATGAGGACCCAGATTGTTGGGGGCAATAAGCTGACTTTGTAATAATGCTGCTTGGGCCCCCCTGAAAGCCCTAATAAGCAGGTATATACCTAGAATGAAGGCTATTGCTAAGCACATTGATCTGTGCTTTAGACTGTAAGCCACCCTGAGTCTTCAGAGAAGGGTGGGATATAAATGGGATTAAAAAAAAAACTTGGGGCCAAAATACCCAGAGGAGATCTAGGTGGATTGATACCAGTATCCAATGCAAGAGACAGAAAAGACAATTTCATCATTCTAGAGGTGCATTTTTTAATTAAACTTATAATACACCCAAAAGGGTGATGGAATGCTTATAGAGCCTGGGAAACTGTAGAAGGGAAAAGCCTTTTGTAAATAAATAAATAAAAAACTTGGAGCAACTGCACTTTAATTAATTTACTGTAGATATAAATTGAGATTGAGATTTTGATTATTGCCCTACTAAAAACACAATTCTTTCCAGAAATCCAGGTGATTCTTGTTTCTGCAGGGCTTGACATAGAGTGCAAAGTTACTAAAATATTTTTAAAGGAGAAACAGTTAAACAATACTGTAAAAAAGTAGTAGTTAAAAATTAAATCTCACTATCTTACTACAAGTAAAAACTGAAGTCCCTTTCAAATGGAGCTGAACTTCTGATTAATATCTTGTGTACTTCCATTTTAAAGTTCCTGATTAATTGATTAAGCTATTAAAATTCTGACCTAAGCATACATAAAAACTGACTTTACTGGATTATTTACTCACATATTTATGTGTTTTGAAAATACATATTTTAAATGGCTTTTTTTACTTTATCAAATTGTTATCAAAATAGCTTCCTATAGTTCAAGGGAAGAGTACAGTTCTAAACTAATAGACATTGTGCCCTTAAAACTGAGGATAAAGTTCCTCTTGCTGGCATTGGTGTCATTTCATCCACCCACAGCTGCAAAGCTCAGTATTTAGAATGCTCAGTGCTTAGCAGCAGAAGAAAAAAAAAATAAGGAACGTTTCCAAATGAAACTGCAGGGAGAATTTGTGTAGGCAGAGTATAATTACTCAGTTTAAAAGTAAGTACACTTGTGGGTACTTAGATTTTTAAGGCAAACTTTAGGAATTTAATCTTGCCCTATCCTTAATAATAGTGAAACTTTCCAACTGAATAAAATCTCATCCTAAATTATTTTATCTTGTATTATGATTGGTTCATACGGTCAGCTATTAGTTTGGTTTTGTATAGCCAGAATTAGACCCTTGGTCTCTTTCTTCATTTTTCCTACTCTTAGCCATTGCCAGGTCTTGTTGTTATGTTTTCCTTGCTGTTTTTTATGTAGTGGCCGAACTTGTTCAATATTGCGGACAAAAGAATTAGTGCAATGGCAAACAGTTGGGATGAGAGTGAGCCTCCTTGAAAGATCCCTCTTTTGATATTAATCTCTCCCAGTCTAGCACCATTAATCAGAAACCATGCCTTCTATTATGCCATTAATCTTTCTGATGTTTCTACTTACTCTTGTTATTTCTAGGCAGTTGATTTTCCAGTCATTTGGCAGGCAGTCAATGCCTTCTTGTAATCAATCCATGCTGAATTCAGGTTGGTCTTTCTTCTCTTACAGCTTTCAAAAATCGTCTTGTCAGTTAGGAACTTTTTTTCTGCTGCTATGTGGGCACTTTCCTTTCTGCTCAGATGGAAAGAGTTTGTTTTCAACTTGATGCTGTTGGACTGCATCAGCTACCACACCAGTTAGCGATGTGAAAGTTGTTGGTAAGCAACTAATTGTCCTGTAGTTGCCTGGTGGTGCCCTTTTTCTTGATCTTTCATTATCAAGTAGGTTTTGCCAGATGAAAATCAGTCTTCAATTTCACCTCCTTATGGTATGATGTTAAACTGCTTGGCAATAAGTACATGTAGACCAGTTAGATGTTTCAACCAAAAACCATGCAGTTCATTTTCACCTTGTGCTGACCAATTCTTGATCTTCCTTGCCCAGTTCACAACTATTTCTGCAGTTATTATGAGGTCTTTCATTTCAGCTTTTTTTCTATTCTTCTCTACCCCCTTTAACTAATCTTCATTCTTGTTGTATTTCTTTGGATTGTCTCATAGCTGTGCCCAGAACTATCCTATTTTTTCTTTGTCAAGTATTGACTGGTTCATGGCAGTCTCTCTTTCAATAATCTGGTAGAAATGTTTCTGACTACTCTGAAATTGGAGTTTCTGCCTATAGTATGCAATTCAAGCTTCATATCTGTTGATTCCATACAGCTGTTATTTGTTCTTTAATTATTTCTGGTGTTTCCTTAATGTCACTGTGTAAGAAATTTTATGAACTGGATGTTTCCCAGAACTGAATGAAACTGTATGTATCATGCTTATATATATATTATAGATAAAATTTTTCTAAACTATGCCTCCTGCTCATTTTGAATGTGTGCTTATTTTTTGGCCTTATTTTTGTGCTGGAAAGCTGTAAAACTCTAACACTTAATCTTCATTATTTCTAGGTAATATTTCTTGATCAAGTCTTCTTGTTCTTCAGCTTCCTGTCTTTCATCTGTTCTAGCTTGCTTGCATTTGATCTTAGCATGCTGATCTCATCTTCCAGCCTGATCTTCCAATTTGGTGATGAACTGTTTGATATTTATTTTCTTTGTTGATTTTGCATCAAACCTATTCAGTTATAACTGTATCCATGCTGTACATCAGAGGTCCCCAACCTTTCTGGGTTTGTGGCCTGGAAGGAAAGGGAGGGGGGAGTGCTTTTATGTGTGCATGCACTCATGTGAACAGGGCCACGCATGTGTGATGTTCGTGGTGACTGTAGCGCCCATGCAATGCTCACAGCATTGCTAACGCCAGCATGATGCTTGCAGTGATGCTAATGCCCATGTGACACTCACAGCAATGCTAAGGCCTGCTCAATGTTTGCAGCGACACTAGTGTGATGGGGGGTGAGTGCACATGCATGCATACGCTGTCCAACCACTCATGTGGCCCGGTAGTGGGCTGTGGCCCATAGATTGGGGGCCCCTGCTGTACATAACTTGACGTTTCTTTTCAGTGAGCTGATGCTTATATTTGATATTACAATATCAGCATCTTTTAATACTTGTACTGTTTTGTTTTGAACAAACTTCAATGTTGTTTTTGTGCTGTTGTGGTTCTTGGTTATTCTGTGTTTCAATTCTTTTTTAGTTAGTTGTTCTTTCTGAAGAGACGGCAGAAGTGACAGTGCTTCGTTTGGGAATGAAAGCAATTCAGTGGTTATGCTGACTTCCTCTACTGCCACTTATTATTGTTGATAGTCTTTAACTTGTATAGCTGTCCATTTCATCTAAACATCTCTGGGTGGCTCACACTCCTTCATACCCAATCGATTTCAACTCATGCTTCAGTTAGGTTGTCATTATGCTGGCTGGGGAACACTGGAAAATATAAGGTAAAGCATCTGAAAGTTGGATTAAATTGGGTTAGTCTTTTCATCCTGGAAATTCACCTCTTAAACTTCACCAGATTAATCATGTGTATCTACTATATTCACTAGTGGGATGAAGTCTTTAAAAAAAGTCAGGATAACTAGAAATAATTATAATTGTAATTACAGACAATGCTATGTTCATACATCATAATAAACCATAATGAAATTTGTTTAGTACTGTGTATGAATCTAGACAATTGTAGTTTGTTCAACAAGGTGTGTAAATAAAACATGCCTTGGCACAATTAAAGAAGGAAATGTGTCTGTGCATATATGGTCTAGGTCTAGGAAGCTTCCTTACATTCTGACTGGTATGTATTAGAAATCTCACAACATGAGAGAACAGCTGATCTAAGGAGAATGTAAAGAGTTTTACTGAATGAACAGTTTTGCAGTTTTCTTCAACCAGATTGGTGAAACTATCAAATCAGTTAGCAATATGTTTACAAACTACTTGAGAATTATGGTCATTTAACTAAATTTGGGGAGATGAGGAGAAAAGAGGCAGACAGGTGCCCCACAGAGGCACTAGTCACATATTCCACAGTGCTTTTTTTGTAAAAGAAAAAGGTGCCGGAACTCACACATGTCATACAATCCGCCTTGCCTACCATATAGGTTTCCATCTAAAAAAGGTGCCGGAACTCCATTCTGAGCGTTCTATGACAAAAAAAGCCCTGCACAAACTAATGTCTTTAGAAAGCAGCTAAAGAGAAATGCAATGAAAGTTTTGTGGGCTGACAGAGTGCATTTGGCTTTGTGGATTTATGCAGTTTATGCAAGACAGGAATAGACCCAATATTTTATCTCCTCCAATTCTGAATACAATGCAAAGTTTGGTCTCTAAGTGTATTCAAAGGCAAAAGATCTACAGTACATACAGTAAAAAGAATATTGGCTTCAGCCAAGGCAAAAGAAGGATCTGTTTTCTTTGAAGATTTGACAGGAAATTTGACATAAGATTTGACAGGAAATTACCTGCTTTAAATGGGATAAACAGCTACTTTATCATTGGCCCAATCTAGGTGCACATAGATGTCATAGTTCTCACTGATCTTTTTACAGGGCTGTGATATCAGTAGCTTAGACATCCAGGATGAGGCTGGGGCAAGTAATTACAAATGCAACACAGTATCATTATGCTAATGAAGCAAATAATGTAATTTGCACATTATTTGTGTTTTTTAAATATATCATGGCTTGTACTAAACACCTCTGATGAGAAATGAGCTGGATTGGGAGAACATGTTTTAAAACACAAAGAATATAGGAAAGGGATGTTGAACTGCCTTACTCATTTAATGTGTAACTTCCCCCTTCCTTCAAAAAAGCATTTTAATTATGAAATAGGCATGGTCCTGCTTCCTGTCAATTTAATCCTCATGATACATCTAGCAAAACCAATAAAGGTTTAATTATTTACTAGATTTGTTGGTTCTTGGTTACTATAAGGCATGGATAGCACTAGGCTCTGATCAAGATACTATGTCAGCATCATCCCCCACAAGCTGGACCATAAAAAAGGCTGAGCGCCAAAGAATTGAGGCCTTTGAACTGTGGTGCTAGAGAAGACTCCTGCGAGTCCCTTGGACTGCAAGGCGATCAAACCGGTCAGTCCTAGAGGAGATCAACCCTGACTGCTCTTTAGAAGGCCAGATCCTGAAGTTGAAACTCAAATACTTTGGCCACCTAATGAGAAGGAAGGACTCACTGGAGAAGAGCCTAATGCTGGGAAAGATTGAGGGCAAGAGAAGAAGGGGATGACAGAGAATGAGGTGGCTGGATGGAGTCACTGAAGCAGTAGGCGTGAGCTTAAATGGACTCCAGAAGATGGTAGAGGACAGGAAGGCCTGGAGGAATGTTGTCCATAGGGTCACGATGAGTCAGACACGACTTCGCAACTAACAACAACAACAACATCATCCCCCAGATCAGCAGTATGACAGATGTTGAAGAAATCTCTGGTTCTTTCAAAGGTGAGTGTGATGTCAACATTTGTGTAAATAAGAGAATTAGTATCATGACACTGCTTCTCCCATCGTGCTAATTTGTAGCTCCCCCTTGGAGACCCTGCTGCATTTTGTATTTGTAACAAATATTGTATATATTTATATGAAAATTATGAGAAGAGGGAGAGGAAGAAGAAGAAGAAGACATTAACTAAAGTATATAAGTGAACTTCTCCAGGTGCTGAATTTGATTATATAAATAAAGATAAATGTTAAATTTTATAGTTAACCTAATGTTCCTTTAAAAAAATCCAGAACATAAATAATTATTTTCAGTTACAAGCATAATTGAAAGAGCATCATAGCAAATACTATAGGCATTGATCGGAATATAAAACTATTAGGAATCAAATAGAATGGTCATATTCCAGCTCATCGGGAAATGAAATGGTATCCATGTTATGTCCTTAGCTTTGGTTGGTGAAAAGAAAAGAAATTAAGGAAAAAAGATCTCCAAGATTCATCATCTCCAGAGCAATGAATTTAATTTGAATACTTGAAAATATTAAGTGCTAATCAGCTGATTGCCTGGAACAGGGTGAGAAGGATCTATGCCACTAAAGGAGAACATTTGTAGCTCAGGGTTGAAATGAGGGGACCTTGGTGCTCTCTGAGCTTGATGATTTTCTTGCAGACATTTCATTACCCAAACTAGGTAACATCATCAGTGTTCATTTACTAGCACTGATGATGTTACCTAGTTTGGGTAATGAAATGTCTGCAAGAAAACAACCAAGCTCAGAGAGCACCAAGGACTCCTCAGGAGGATCTATGGCAACCACACAGAGGCCTTCTTAGGTCAGTTGCCCATCCTTGCTTAAATAAATAGAATATTGCATTTAGAGATATCATACGAATATTCTACTGAGTCAGGTTTCTAGTAATTCAAGGGCTTTCCAGCTAGAGAATCTTTTCTATTTCTCATCTTCACTGCATAATGAATATATTACTTCATAAATGAGCAGAATACCTCTGAATTTCATATTACATGGAAGCAACTCAGTGTTCAAGATTTTATCAGAAAAGGGTAAAGGTAAAGGTTCCCCCGCACATGCATGCTAGTTGTTTCCGACTCTAGGGGCCGGTGCTCATCTCTGTTTCAAAGCCAAAGAGCCAGCGCTTGTTCGAGGACGTCTCCATGGTGATGTGGCCGGCATGACTAGACGCCAAAGGTGCACAGAACGCTGTTACCTTCCCACCGGAGTGGTCCTTATTTTTCTACTTGCGTTTTTATGTGCTTTCGAACTGCTAGGTGGGCAGAAGCTGGGACGAGTAACAGGCGCTCACTCTGTTACGCGGCACTCGGGATTCGACCCGCCAAACTGCCGACCTTCTGATCGACAAGCTCAGCGGCCTAACCCATTGAGCCACCGCGTCCCTCAGAAAAGACACATCAGCAAAAATAACAATAATAATCTTTTGATTCGTTATCAAGAAACCACTTCAGAGATTTTTGTGGGTTTCTTTTATCCCACTCCATTGAATGAATTCCTATTTTGGCTGAGGAAAATAAGGAACTCCTTGAGTTCTCAACACATGAGAAATACCCTCTTTTTAAAGCATCACAACAAAGCTGCAGCAGTGGCATTAGTTTTCCTTGGCATTGGGATGGGGGGCTAAGACAGTCAACTTCTCCCTTGAAAGAAAATAAGATTCACTCTGCCATCACATTTTATTGAGGTTTAACTTCCACAGAATGGAAAATACTTGAGAAAAATAGGTGATTCCCTGAGGATTTTATACTAATTTTTTCTCCTCCAGTTGCTCAATATCTGCTCCTTGGGTTGTATGTGGAAGAAAATTTCTAGGTTAACCTGACATAATTTAATTGGTGCATAATTTGATTTTTTTTCTAGCATTTCAGGGATAGAGGAGAAGACTCCTAAAGCAAAAAATTTACTTTTCTAAATGTGATCAGTTGTGCAGTCCTGACTACTGTCTTTATATTGGTCACCCTTCTATTACATATCCATTCATTTGTTCATCTTGGTTGTTAATGCTCAAAGTTGCTGAAGAGAATCAAAACATGTGTCCCTTCTCTCTTCCCCCACCCCCAGCTTGTAAATAATTTGTCCAGAGTTCACTTAGTTCTTTCAAATGTCACACAGCCATAGACACACATGTGACTTGGAAGCTGCAGCAAGCTTTCCCCATGTCCAAATGATAACTCAATGACTCACTCTCTAAATTATAGTAGTATCATAGATACCCATTCTTCTCTGAAAGTATAAACTGTTCCAACACAGAGCAGCAGCATTAACAGAGCTCTCCCCAAAATGGGGACAATATTCGCCACCTTGTACAGCCAAGAGACTGAATGTGTTTGCATGATAGGAGTTTGAAAAGAACACATGTTATAAAGCAGAGATGATGTCCTATTTAAGATGTGCTTAACAGTTGATCCAATAACCAAGGGCAAAAGTCAATACAACAAAATGATTAAACAGTTTAAGTTTCATTCACAGAATTTCAAGTAGACTGTTGATCAACAGGAAAAATGTGATTTGAAAAGCTAAGTCCAAGAGCAGTCTAGGCATCAAGGTCAATAATCAGACTGGATAAGATAAGAGGCAGAATCAAGTTTCATAACCGAATCCAAAGTCAGCCCAAGAATCAAAAGTGAGGATCAGTGACATGATAGAGTCAAGAGTACCACAATGTCAAGAGCTTTTAACAGAACACTTTTCTTACACTGATAGTTCAGAAAGGAGGTCTTATAAGGTTAGCACAAGTAGGACTCTAATTATGCTCCACCTGCCAGCTATGAATTGCTTCAAGAGAAATTATGACTTGCAAAATCTAACCTCTCAATGGTTTGATAGGGCATTCTTTCTTTCTTTCTTTTAATAAATATTTTATTATTTTTCTATTTTTACAAATAAGCACTTAATAGACAACGTGTTGACTGGGTCCATTAATAATTCCATGGTACATATAAGCTTCTTCATACTAAATCCAATATTACACCAACCAATACCTCCTCTCTTCTCTGGTAATAAACATTTTTCCACATTAAGCAAATACAATTCTTTTTTTAAAAAAAAACTAGTTTTATTGGTTTTTCAGTTAAAGTCTACATATTTAGAAAGCACCATGATGACTGGGTAATCAGGGATTCAGTAACAGAGTTTTCAGTACATAATTCAGGTTACATTATCAAAACATCCTTCTTAATTTCCCTTAACATTTCATATAACCAGTTTAAACTAGTAAATTTCTAGAAATAGCATGGTCAGTTGAAAAATTTGTCAGTTCAACTTCATTGAAATATATCTATGTCCTGTTATTAAAGTTTACCTAATTTTAATTTTAATTATATTATTCAAATTTAGCCTTTAACATCCCAAATAATATTCACAACCCAAATTTCCTTTATTTCATTACAGCAAAAACTATAGCATCTAACATGTACACAGTGGCTGAATAGCTATGTTTTACCTAATAAACCTCATCTGTTTCATATCTCATAAACATTTTCTATTTTAGATCCTAATAGATCACTGATTACTAAAAGGATAATCTTTAATGGTTCTCTAAGAACTCACTTTTTAAATCTAACTTTGGGTTTCTTTTTTTTGCCAATCAGGTTTCCAAACCAAGGCCTTTGAATTGCCAGATAGGTCTCCCTTTGCTCAAATACATATTATTTGAATTGAAAGAGGCCATCTAGCCATCAGTGATCCACAAAAACCAAACCATTTGTAATCATTATGTTGTTGCGCTGTTAGTTCTAGTCTCTGTATTTGCTCTAAAAACTTTATCTTCAGTTCGGTCTGGATTCCTCTTCCGTCTGGGTTCATCTGCTTTAAGTAAAGAGTCTTATCCAATTTTGTAATTAAAGCTTGGCTATCCAGGCTTTCAGAAAACTGTCTTTTTTGATCTTCCACGTCCTCTATGTCAGCATCACTATCTTGTACATAGTATACTTCTAAAGTTATAGGCTCTTTTGATGGAGTCAAAAGTTGAGTATTAAGTTTTCCCATAGTTTGTTGTTGGCCCTTAAGGTTATTTGCCATAGTGATAGTTCCTTGTACTTTTAGAGTTGTCGGTTCTTTGGATAGTTGTTGCTTATATTCCTCTGTCTCAATAGTAATATCTTCCAATTTTGTTATATTCTGAAGTATAAATTCTTTAGTTGCAGTCTGGGTTTCAATTTGTGACTTAAGGTTGGCATGTAAATTATTTTTTTTTTAATTGAAAAGTTTTAAAATACAATTTTCCTTTAAAAATCCCCCCTTCCCCCTCCCTCCTCCCCCCCTACCTCCCCCCCTCCCCCCCGACTTCCCAGAGCTAAATACAAGGTATATATATAAAAAGCAATCATAAACAATCATATACTAACAAACTATAAACTCTAAAATCCATCACTCTCTAGCTTATATAGGATAAACAAGCCTTAGTAATATTGAATATGTATAAAAAGAAACTAAAATAAGAAAAGAAAAAAAACGAAAGAAGACTTATTCAAATGCTACATAAAACTTCTTAACCCTATACTTGTTCTGGATAAACTCAATCCATTTTCTCCATTCCATAATATAGTGTTCTTGCGAATGGTCTTTCAGATAGGCCGAAATCTTCGCCATCTCTGCCAGGTCGGAAACCTTTAAAGTCCACTCTTCTATAGTCGGCAGTTCCTCTTTCTTCCAATATTGGCCTATCTAAAGTCTTGCTGCCGTAATTAAGTTCAACATCAATTTGGTGTCCACAACTGTAGCGTCTGCAATTATTCCCAACAAAAAAAATTGCGGACAAAACTTTATCCTCTGTTTAAAAATCTTCTGCATATTCCACCAAACTTTTATCCAAAAGGCCTTAACCTTCTTACATGTCCACCATATGTGAAAATATGTTGCATCTTCATCACCGCACCTCCAACATTTAGGCTGATAATTCGGATACATACTTGCAAGCTTTTTAGGATCTAAATGCCATCTATAAAACATTTTATAAAAGTTCTCTCTTAGATTTTGAGCTTGAGTAAATTTTACGTTCCTCACCCAAATCTTTTCCCACGTGTCCATTGTGATAACTTCCTGAATGTTTTGGGCCCATTTTATCATACAATCCTTAACAAGCTCTGTTTCTGAGTCAATCTCTATCAATGCAAGATATATCCGTTTGATATGTGCAGGTCCCTGATTTCTAATTTGCTTTATCAAATTTTCATCAGTGATTGTAAATCCATTTTTCTGGTCTTCTTTCCACCTGGCCAGTAACTGAATATATTGAAACCAATTTTGAACAACCTTCTCTTCTCGCAAGAGGCTATATGATTTCAGACACCAAACATTTCTTTCCAAGCTAAGGATCTCCTTGTACATAGTCACATCGTGTTTGAAGCCAGCATGTATATTTTCTATTGCGTGTTTTGGAATTGCCCACAATGGTATCTTGCAACTTAACTTATGTCTATACTTCTTCCAAACTCTCAGCAATGCCTGTCTTAAAATATGCACCCTAAACACGTTGTCTACCTTCTTATCATACAACAAATCTGCATGCCAGCCAAACAACAAATCATGGCCATCAAGATTTAATAACCTCCCTTGCGTCAAATTAATCCAATCACTTATTCCTACTAATGCAGCAGCTTCATAATATAATTTAAAATTAGGCAATTTAAGGCCACCTCTCTCACGAGTATCCTGCATAATCTTAAGTTTAACTCGTGGCTTTTTCCCTGCCCACACAAATTTACGTATTGATACCTCGCTGCCATTCCTCCAGATTAGAATCTTTCTTAAGAATCGGTATCATTTGAAATAAAAATAAGAATTTAGGCAGGACATTCATTTTTACTGCTGCAATCCGTCCCAACAAAGACAATTGCAACTTTTCCCAACTCTCCAATTCTTTTTGAATTTTCCCCCATAGTTTTTCATAATTATTTTTATATAGCTTTGTATTAGAGGGCGACAAAATCACCCCCAAATATTTAACCCTTTTAACAATCTCAAATCCAGTTAATCCTTCTAAGAGAGCCTTTTGCGAAACTGTCATATTTCTAGCCAAAATTTTGGTTTTCTGTGTATTAACTTTAAATCCAGAAACCTTCCCATATTGTGTTATTATCTCCATCAGGTCCACAACAGAGTTCTCTGGCTGGGTCACTGTAACAACCAGATCATCTGCGAATGCTCTCAATCTATAGTCCTGATCTCCAATTTGTATCCCCTTAATTTTTTCCGAATTCCGAATTTTAACCAATAATATCTCTAATGTTAACACAAATAACAAGGGCGATAACGGACACCCTTGCCTTGTGCCCTTCTCAATATTACATGCTTCTGTCAAGCTATTATTAACTATAATTCGGGCAGTTTGTTTTTGATATAATGCCCTAATCGGTTGTAAAATTTTTTCCCCAAAATCCATTTTATCTAAAACTTTCAACAAGAATTTCCAATTCAATTGATCAAAAGCTTTTTCAGCATCTAAAAAAATTAGCACCGCAGCGATCTGGTTGTTCCTTTCCAAAAACTCTAACACATCAACTATATGCCTCACATTACTTTTCATTTGCCTACCACTAATAAACCCCATTTGATCCCCATGAATCACCTGTTGCAGAACCCTCATCAGTCTATTAGCCAAAACCTTAGCAAATATCTTGTAATCTGTATTTAAAAGCGATATCGGTCTATAGTTTTTAACTTGAGTAGCATCTTGGTCTTCCTTCGGAATCAAAGAAATAAAAGCTGTTCTCCAAGACGGTGGCACCTTTCCCCCCCTCTGGATTGTCTGGAACAGTTCCTTTAACGGTTTTATCATCTCTAATTGTAAATTTTTGTAATAGGCCGCAGTCAAGCCATCCGTACCTGGTGCTTTGTCCACCTTCAATTCCTTAATTGCTGTAAAAATTTCTTCTTCTGTAATCAGTTGATTAATCCCCTCTTTTTGTACTTGCGTAAGAACCGGGATGTTAGCATTCTCCAAATATATATCAATATCTTTTTCATTAATTTCCTCTTTAGCATATAATTTCGAATAAAAATCCACAAAAGCATCCTTAATAAGATTCTGTTGAAACACAACCCTTCCTTTATACTCAATCTTATCTATATTAGAAGCCCTTTGTTTTTTCCTCAATCTATAAGCTAGCCATCTGCCTGGTTTATTAGCATTGCAAAAAGTATTATGCCTAGCAAACCGCAGATTGGTCGCCACTTGATCAGCCATTAATTTATCAAATTGTCCTCTTAGCAATCTAATAGCCTCCTTGGTCTTCACATCCTCTGGGTTCAAAATCAAAGCCTTTTCTTTTTCCTTTATTTCATTCTCCAGTTCTTTCCTTCTAGTTTCCACTGCACGTCTATGTTTATTATTCATATATATCAACACCCCTCTCATATAGGCCTTGCTAGCATCCCAAACCATATCCATAGAGGTACCCTTATACATGTTAATCTCAAAAAAATCCTTCATCCGCTGTTTGCATTCTTCCACATTTCTCTGATTTCTAAACAAATTCTCATTTACGCGCCACGAGCGCCTGTCTCTTATCTCCTTATCAATCTCTAACCAAACTGGACTGTGATCAGAGATAGTTCTTGCACAAATCTTCACCTTTTTGGTCCTCAAAAAAAAAATCATTAGTCAACAAAATAAAATCAATCCTCAAAAAAGATTGATGTCTATCAGAATAAAAAGTATAATCCTTCTCCTGCAAATGTCTCTCATGCCAAATATCTCGCAATTCCAGGTCATCCTTCATTTCAAAAAAAGATTTAGGCAATCTAGCATGACTTGGAGTGCGCTTGAAAACTCCAGCCTTGTCCAACTGTACATCCAAAACACCATTCCAGTCCCCCATAAAAATAAAAGATTTATAATCCAACTGGGTAAGCTTTGTGTGAAGTAAACTAAAAAAGTCATCTTGTTGTTGATTAGGTGCATATAATCCAACTAAAAGCGTCTTTTTACCTTCTAACAGCAGCTCAATCATAACATATCTTCCATGCTTGTCTGCTTCAATTAAGTCTGCTGTTAAGGCACTTTTAACATAAACAACCACTCCATTTTTCTTGTTTTCTGCAGAAGCAACAAATTGCGTACCCAACTTCGAGTTCGATAAATACTTTTGATCCAAAACTCTAATATGCGTTTCTTGCAAACATATAACATCTGTCTTAAATTGTTTTAAATATTGAAAAACTTTCTTTCTCTTCTGTGGTGAATTTAGTCCATTAACATTCCAGGTTAGGAATTTAGTTGCCATGCATATCCTCCCAAAGCTCTTGGACCACAGCTTTGATAGGACTATCTTCTTTAGGCCGTGCTCCTCCCACTGCTTGGCTATGAGTACGTTGTGAAGATTCTGAGGACTTTTGCTGGTCTTGTTCTTTTATTTTCTTTGCTCGTTTTAAAGCAGCACGCGTTACCCTTTGCTCTCTAGGATCATCCAAAGAAGTTATAACTTGATCTCCTCCAGCTCCATTTTCCTCTGTTTCATCCTCTTGATGTTCTCCTTCTCCAGATCCCTTTGCAGCTTCCAGAAGTGTTAATGGGGTTGCTTTTAAGACATTATTGTAGAAATCACGCGCTTGCTTCACAGTAATCAGCCGATACCTTTTACCTTCATGCATCACCATCAGCCCGTCTGGAATCTCCCATCTGAACCTTATATCTCGTTGCTTGAGCTCTTGCACAAGAAATGTAAAATCCTTCCTTCTCCTTAAAATCTTTGGAGGGATTTCTTTTAAAACCAAGACTTCTTGATCAGCAATCACAACTTTAGCATCATAGGCAGCTTGTATAACTTCATCTCTAATTTCTCTTTTTGCAAAGTATACCACCACATCTCTAGGCAACTTTCTCTGTCTGGCAATCCATGAATTCACACGGAACACTTTATCCATAGCTGCTCTTATTTCAGATGCTGGCTGGTTCAATACCACTTCAAAAGCCTCAGAAACCAGCTGCTTTAAATCCTCCTTAATATCCTCTTTTAAACCTCTGATTCTAACAGCAAACTGCATCTGGTAATATTGAGCAAGGCTTAACTCCCTTTCCATTTTGTCTCTTAAATTTTCATTCTCCCGTACTTTTGCTTCTAATATTGCGTTCTTTTGGGTCAAATCATCCACTTTTTCATCTAAATCTTCCACACATTCCGCCACTTTATGCACTGAAGACAAAATGTCTACCTTCATCACGCTGAACTTCTGTTCCATCCTCTCTTCCATTCTCTCCTCCAGTTTCTCCAATTTCTCCTCCATCTGTGCAAATTTATCACCAATTGATTGATTAATTGATTCCAAAAGTACCTGGGCATGTTTATCCAGTGCATCTCGTAAGTCCTTCGGTGTCAGTACATCAGGAGGGTGCAACGCCTGTAATGATGATTGTTGCACCGGAGAAGATCCACCACTCCAAAGAGTTTTAGGGGGAGGTTTAGCCGCCATCTTTTACTTTTACTTTTCAATTGTGACGCACTTTCACTTAAAGTTTAAAAAGTCCATCAAGCTCGAGAGTATAATAAAATAATCCTCTTCACCTTTTCCTCTTGTACCGCTCTGCCTGCTCCTTTAATCCATAGTCCTTTCTTCAGGCAGGGGTGGTCGCAGACGCCTGGCTCTGCTCCAAGAAGTCCGGAGCAGAGACGCTGGCCAGCTGGGAGCAACCTAGGCTTCGGGGGAGTTCAATCCTTCAGCCGCCCAAGCTCCAAGCTCAGGCGGCCCCGGAGAACTCGACCCCTACCTGGGTCCTCACCCCCTCCTCTTCTCCCGAGGAGGGGGCTTCAAATTCGCCCGAACAGCTGATCGGCGCTGTTTCGGGTGAAAAAACACACAGCTGAGCCGCGGGCAGCCCGGGAAGGCTGTCTCCGGCGCCGCGCAGCCACCGGAAGTCCGGCATGTAAATTATTAAATCTGGAGATAAACATCTCAGTGACTCTGTGTTGTTGTTGTTAGTTGCGAAGTCGTGTCCGACCCATCGCGACCCTATGGACAACGTTCCTCCAGGCCTTCCTGTCCTCTACCATCTTCTGGAGTCCATTTAACTCACGCCTACTGCTTCAGTGACTCCATCCAGCCACCTCATTCTCTGTCGTCCCCTTCTTCTCTTGCCCTCAATCTTTCCCAGCATTAGGCTCTTCTCCAGTGAGTCCTTCCTTCTCATTAGGTGGCCAAAGTATTTGAGTTTTAGCTTCAGGATCTGGCCTTCTAAAGAGCAGTCAGAGTTTATCTCCTCTAGGACTGACCGGTTTGATCGCCTTGCAGTCCAAGGGACTCGCAGGAGTCTTCTCCAGCACCATAGTTCAAAGGCTTCAATTCTTTGGCGCTCAGCCTTTCTTATGGTCCAACTTTCACAGCCATTCATTGCAACTGGGAAAACCATAGCCTTGACTATACGCACTTTTGTTGACAGGGTGATGTCTCTGCTTTTTAGTGTGCTGTCTAGATTTGCCATGGCTTTCCTCCCAGGAGCAAGCATCTTTTAATTTCTTGGCTACAGTCCCCATCTGAGGTTATAATCAAGCAAGGTTTGTGGCTGATCCTTCTCCATTTTGTAATAATTATAAATAGTCTTTGGTGGAGGCTATGTTTCAAACAAAAATAAGTAAAAGTCCACCTCCACAAGACTAAGCCAAACTCATCTCCAGCTGTTTCAGATTTTTATCTTAATGCCAAGGTCAGTCCAAAATGTAAGCAAGCTTGTTTGCCAATAGTATTCACTAGATGTCTCCAGAATACTTCAACCTTTTCAGACAGTATCTTTTTATTTATTTCTATTTTTTTGTCCCCTTTTTTAGACTAATAGGTAAAATAGTCCATTTCTGTAAATATAGGAACTTTGGGCCAAAAGTAGAAAGGCAGTAAGTCCAATAAATCAGTATAATTTAGTAGAAGGCTGTTTCTTTTCTCTCCCAATGTAGACAAAGGCCGCTCATAAGGAGGGTGGGGGAAAAAATCCCTTCCCTCTCTCCTCACAGGGGGAAGCAAATTCAATAAGCTTTTGACAGGGAAAGTAGACAATTAGGAAAACAAGAAGGCAATTCTCACCCAGTTTTCAAGTGCTTTCAAGTGTTTTGTTGTGCTTTTGGCTTTGGCAGGAAACGGCTAAATGATGGGCCATGGGAGTGGCCGATCCTTTCTTCTTCGGTTTGGAGAGTAGCTCCAAGCCGACAGGAGGGCCACTGCCCTTCTACCGCTGACTGGAGAGACTTCTCCCCCGCTTGTCACCCCTCCAGGGTGACTTTCGACCCCTTTACAGGGGCCCCACGATGAAGAAATCCAGGCGACACGAGGAGCAATTCCCTCGTGCATCTGGGAGCATTGAAAGTCCGGAACTGGAAGCAAATACAATTCTTATTGTTATTAATAGATATACAGTTGAATACCAGCATTTACTACAGTTTTCTAATAATATCAATATATCAGTTTAAAATATATTTTCTAACCAAAACATATCTTAACTGCATTTGCACTTAATATCCATTTATTCAGTCATTATCCTATTTTTGCTTTTTTTCAGTTTTAATTTCCCATCCATATTCAAAATATCCCGATCATTTATAGTTTCAAAACAAGTTATATTTGGGTAACCAAAAGCTTCCCTTATTCAAACTTCTTAGCATTTTCTTATTTCCCTTTTCATGGCAAAAATATGATATTCTGATTACTAATCTTATCTCTCTAGTTATAATCATATTTCTATTTCTAACAATCTATTCTTAACCATATTCAAACATCTAATTGATAATATAACATTCCCTCTGATAGGTCAAAGCTTCTGTTTTCTTCAGTCTTACTCTAGCTTTCTTCCTTTGCCAACTAACTTTCCAAGTCAGTACATTTGGATCATCAAATAATTCTTCCTCTATTTTTGTGCATATTATTTGGAGCAAAAGAAACAATTTAGTTAAAGTATTTTTGGAAGAGCTAGCCCACTGATATTCATTAAACAGCCTCCCTCCTTCTCCAGTTCCCCACAGTTCTGTTAACGGCTCTATCTTACATTCCATCAGCTCTCCTTCCTTATCCTCCAGTATGTTCTGAAATCTTGGTTGATAAAATGTCTTTTCCATTTCTAATATTATCATTATGTCTTCTAATTCTTCATTTGTCTGAGTCTGGCCATTAGTTTTTTCCATTAGGTCCTCCATATTTGGGTCAGATTTCTCTAGTTTTCCTTCTATTTTCTGGGTTGCTAGTTCCTTCTCTGTGGTTATTTTCTGGGTTTATAGATTTAAATTAGAAAATTGTTCTTTTATCTCCTTTGTGTTTTTTAATCCCATCATGAGCTAAGGCAATTGTTTCTTGTATTAATTTCAACATGGAGAAAATTTCTTTCTGTGATTCATTAGTATTTTCTTGGTGGTATGTCAAACTGAGGCTTCTGGAGACAAATGTTAAGGATGGTTTTTTACCATTTGCAGCTAAATATGGAACATCCATTTTATTTTTTGTAAATGACCTTTATAGAAATCTGTTTGAAAACTTAGGAAGTTTCAGTTAATTATTATTGGAGCTCCAAATTATCCAACCAACTTATCGATCCTTTCTTAAATCTCCCCTAAGCAAATCTAAGTAAAATTCATTTTTTTCTATTTAATGAGAAATATATCCTTTCTGTCCAGAGAAGAAAGAACCATTAAAAGTTGTTTATCAGTCAAGATTTATTATCTAAAATGTTCCATCATATCAGGCAATGGTGTATATTTCTTCTACAAGAAAATAGTTCCACAATACAGTTCTGAAAGTCAATATTTGTATTTAGAATAGTTTATCATCTCTGCCACACAGATAAGCAACCCCCAAGTCTTTCCTTTCTCAGCTGCAATCTTCAAAAGTAAAAGCTTCCAAGGCCAG
Source organism: Vipera ursinii (assembly GCF_947247035.1). Lineage (NCBI taxonomy): Eukaryota > Metazoa > Chordata > Lepidosauria > Squamata > Viperidae > Vipera > Vipera ursinii. Next base: position 65,818,309 of record NC_139514.1, read on the forward strand.
TCAAAGTCTTATCTAAATCTGGGCTTCAAGCCAGATTTCTTTTAGGCATAATAAGTTGTAGTGCCATAAATTCACCCTAGATGTCATTGATGCCATTTTCCAGTTGTTTTTTTAAACCCAAAACTTATACTTCAGACTTTTCAAGTCTCTTTTTTAAAAAAAAGGTCTTAAAAGCACTTTTAGTCCCCAAATTTCATATTCCAACTTAGTTGTGTAGTTTTCTCCATTTTTCCCAAAAAATTAAATTGTCACTTTTCTTTTCCTGAGGGAATGGGGCAGAAATTCCTCTTCCCTCTATCATCGGGGTGTGTGCTTTGGGCAGTTTTTCAGGAAGAGGTCTTACAATTATAGAGAGAGGATCAAGTCTCACCCAGTTTCATCCACATTGCTGTATTGTTGCTTGTTGGTGCTTATTGTCTTTCATTGTCAGCATCTTAGGACTGGCTACGCGAATGTAGCCTGTCTTTCCCCTGCCAGTTTGGAGGGCTTCCTCAGATCAAACAGGAGGGCTGCCACTCCCCCCACAATTAACAAGGATCCCCTCCTTGCTTGCCGCCTCTACAGAGTGACTTTTGACCCTTTCCAGAGTCCCCCAGTGGGGCAAAATTGAATATGAAAGATGGAGCCCCGTCTTCTTGTGTCCATCTTGCCATGACATCAAAACCGGAACAGGGCATTATTTCTTTATATGATTTGAATCTTTAACCTTCCAGGGAACCAATCTGATAATGACCTTGCTGATCCCCATCCCCCACATCATCTATTTCTCAATATAAGGCAGGAAGACCCTGCAATATATGTTGGCTTCATCTTCATCCTCTAATAATAAATCTATTCTAGAGGGCATGACAAGCAGGCAACCTTTGGAACTTCCAAATAGCTGGAGATAATTGAAACTGGAGACTAATAATATCTGGAGAAGCACTCATTGCGCACTTATTCTACAGAGATACCTTATCAACTTTGTTCTCCAAAAATACAGTTTTGAGCCCATATCAAACAAAGGCTTTCTGAAGTGTTAGCCAAACTTTGGAGTGCTTTAAATCAATCTTGCAGTGGGAGGTGGGATATGAAGTCTTTCAGTGAATAAATTTAATGTGACTTGTAACAAGCAATGATTACTAGAGAAAGCAATTTATATAGAAATGGTACAACTTCAATTGCATAGGGCCACCATTTTGCCTGTTATACCCACTCTACAGACACTCTTGTCTGAATGAAAAAGTCTCATTTGACTGTTAAACTGAACTATGTTACTTTCAACCCATTTTTCTAAGCTTGTCAGACATGTTTAATTTTATTTTAATATTTTCATGTATTAGCTCTTTCACCCAATATGATAAGCATTCTCTCTAGCCTTCAAGCAAGACATTAACAAAAACAGTGCTTAGGACACAGGACTAACCTTTGTGGGCATCTCCTCCAAATCTTTATCTAGCATGATGAGGAACGACTTTGAGTATGTTCTGAGCCATCTAGGTATACACTTAATTGACTAACCACCTAGTTGATACTTATGAGTAACTTAGGGTTCCTTGTCAAATAGTTTGCTCTTGGAATCTGTTAGGAAAATTACCCAGTCAAAAAATAAGGTAAGACTGTCAAAATTTGTTTTTGGCAAAGCCATGTTGATTTTTGGTACTTCCTACATTCTTCCCTCAATGCTTATATATCAATCTATTCATGATCTGCTGTAAATTGTCCCAGTATCTATGCTGGACTGATTTTGCATTTTACTGGGTCTTTCTTCTCTCCCTTTTTGAAGAGAGGGACATTATTTGCTTTCTACTTGTTTTCAAGGATTTTTCAAAAATATTTCATAAGAAATTGGCCAGGCCATTAGCTAATTCTTTTAATATTCTAAAGTACAATTTGATTTGATTAATTTGATTTCTATAGATGGCCATCTCAACAGGGGACTCTAGGCAGCATGCATCATAAAAATATCAAAACAATTGAAACTATACCAAATAAATATGTATGGTCATGGGTAAAACTATTGCCATGGATGTAATATATACGCAAGTAGAGAACATGTCTTCCAAACTCCAACAACTTGAAGTACTTATCCTGCATTTAGGGCACTTTTCCTAAACATGTCAATATAATGCTAAGACAGAAGGCCAGACTGAACAAGACCCCCACCTCTTCTCTTTTAAGCACAAGGCAGCAATAAGGTGCTCTTTCTCAAGCTGCATTTATATGTTAAATAGTTTTTCTAAGGTTGACACAATGGCATTGGTTCAGGGATAGTGCACAGCTGCCAATCTCCAGTGATAACACTGTGCAATTGGCAATGATGAGAAAGGATGTCCTGTCATCCCAGTTTTTGATATGGATCTATTGTGACAGCAATCATTCTGGGGAATAACTTTTTATATTTGCCAAATTATAAAAGAAGTGAAGATAAGGACGTATATTGGAATGTAATGCACTGTATTGTAAAATGATAAGAGATTCTCTTAAATAGATTTATTTAACATGAAACTGACAGAATAGTTTGAGTAAGAGGCAAAATTCTGATTCTATTTCCACTTTTGCAGCATTTTCTCCTGGGAATTCGTTGCTACTAGACTAGATTGCCCATAAGTTGTTTTTTCATGCAGTGCCAATAATTTCTCAAAGCCATTCATTTGGGTCTTTGGTGGTTTGGCATGTCATTACCTCTAGACACTGTGGATTATTTGAAGTCAGCCAGGAGAAATCATGGTTGGCACTCACCTGGCGTAAACCTATCAGCCATAGACTTCATATTTAATGAGTGTGTGAAATGCTTCAGCAGCTCTGCATGAATGAATGTCTCCTGGGAGGTCAGTCAATTAAGCTCAGTTTCAGAGTGACATGGATTGTAGCAACACAAATTTAATGCATTCTCTGAGGTGCTTCTGGTCATAGAGGTTGGGGACATGAATGTGATTGATTCTAATGGTATGCTTAAAGTTTCAGCCTCGGACAATATTGTAACAATGGAAAATAACTCATGGGAATCCTTAACTTTTTTCTAAATCAATTTATTTATGTTACTGTTTTAACAGAGATGCGGGCAGAGTATAAGACACTAAGACATGTCTGTGGTTTAATGAACTTGAAATATTCTTTTTTAAAATAATAAGTCTTTATTGATTAGCCCTTGGGCCATATCAAAGTGCAAAGTTCCAGCAACAAATCATTACTAAAATTTGATAAAGGCAATTTAAAATGGAATTTGATAAAATACAATTTAAAATGGAATTTGATAAAATACAATTTAAAATGGAATTAAAATAAAATACAATTTGAGATGAAATAGTAATAAAATACAATCTAAAATGAAATTGTAATAATGTACAATAATTTAAGATATAGATAAAATATGATAACATTATATTTCGGAGTCGCCCTTGCAATGTACCCCAATCAGTCCCACATATGCAGATCTCAACCGGATCATTTTGTTTAAGTACTGTGCTACGTTTAATGTTATTTTCAAGTTCTGGCCGGACATAAGGTATGTTATTTTGATATGGGGATCCCAATGGGTCATTTGTTTGGTATATAGACCAAGATACCTGTCTCTCACCCTCTTATACAGGCAACAGTCAAATAGGATGTGAGCCAGGTCCTCTGCCTCTGCCGCTCTACAAATGCAGAGACGCTCATTGTACGGTATGGCATGAAATCTCCCATATCTGACCATTGTGTCAACCTGTTCGAATCTCGCTCTTGTAAATATCTCCCTAAGATGTTTTAAGAGTTGTAACTTCAAATAACTGTCTACTTGAAAAGTACATTTATATTTACTCAGCCATTTCAAGTTACCCACCTTACTAAGGATAGCTATATCAGGTTGTGCTTCTATATCCTTAATTATTTGGGCAACTCTTTTTTTAGATTGTTCTCCTGTTACACAAGAGACAGGAAGGCCACAGCTTCTTACAAAATTTGTTAGTTTGGTGATCCAGGAGATTTGTGATTGTAGTTTTATTTGCTCTAGTAGGCATAATTTGGGGAGTCTATCAGTCTCCATTTCATTAACTTTGCACCAGTAGTTATAAGATCTAATTTTAGATAATGCCTGAATTGTATGAATTCCCAATTCAGCTCTAACTGCTGCAGCAGATGTTCTTGGATCTACACCCAAAATACATCTCAAATGCTGGGACTGTGTTTGTTCTAGGACTGTGGGTGAGTAAAGACCCCAAATTTCTGCTCCATACAAGAACACTGTGGTAAACTTTGCCTTATAAACCTTGATTAATGGGGCTAGGGACCCTGGGTAACTATGGTTCTTTAGTTTGAGAAATAAATTCAAACGGGCTTTTGCTCTAAATGTACTCCGTTGATGATGGCAGGCCCAAGATCCAGTCTTGGAAAAAGTTATGCCCAAATATACAAAGTTATTAACCTGTTCAATTGGTTCACCATCTAATTGCCACTTATGTCTCTGATGGTGTCTTCCAAACACCATTATTTTTTATTTAGATTTGCTAATGATTAGGGAGTTATCCTGGCAATAAGAGCTGAATCTTCTTAATAGCCTACGTAATCCTACTTGTATGATAATAAAATCATATCATCAGCATAAAGCAAGCTGTTACAGTAAGTATTTAGGATCATCGGCATGTGTACCATGGGATCCTTCATTAACCCTGGCAAGTCATTGATGTATAAATTAAATAATAATGGGGCCAGGATACACTCTTGCCTTATCCCTTCATTTGTGTGAATCCTGTTAGTCAGGGCCCCATTAACCCCATACCGCACCCTTAAACAGGTACCTGTGTAAAGGGCTTTAATCAAAGCCAGGAGTCTGGGTTTTATTTTACGAGATGTCAATTTACTCCATAGTACTTCTTTATTTACCATATCAAATGCTGCTGTAAGGTCTATGAAAGCAGCAAACAGGGGTCTCCTCTTATAGGCATATCTGGCAATTAGATGGTTCAAGACAAAGCAGTTATCAATAGTAGATCTGTTTTGTCTAAAACCTGCTTGTTCTTCTGTGAGGATGTTGTTTTCTTCTACCCAGATTTCAATTCTGTTCAAAAGGTACCTAGCATATATTTTTGCTACAATGTCAATCAGGCTGATGGGCTTATAATTACTAGGATCCTTTTTATTCTCTTTTTTATATATGGGGACAACTATTGCCATTTTCCACCCATCTGGTATATGGCAGGTGTTATTTATGTGTGTAAAAAGACCTGCTAATACAGGGCCACACCAGTTGGGAAATTTCTTAAATAATTCTGCCAGTAAAAAATCTTCACCTGGGGCTTTATTGCTCTTTAAGCTTTTAATGATGGACTGTATCTCCTTTTCTGAGACTGGTGGCCAAGAGGGAGGAGTTCTAGGGTTTACTAAATCACTGTTTAAAAGTAATTTCTTTACCAGTTCGGTGGGAGCAAACAAGCACTGATAATAATTCTCCCAGTCCTCAGCAGAGATTGGTATGTCAAACACAAATCTCTGTTCCTTCAGGATACCTGCTACAGAGTGCCAAAATAATAATACTGAGTTATGACTTCTGGCAGCCAATCTTTTTTTATTGTTATCACTTGAACTTTTCAGGACTTCCAAAGTGAAATAACACTCTTTTTTAAAAAAAATATCTTGCCATGTTTTTACTTTTATTTTAATGACAGTTCCAAAGGATGCAGCATGGCTTCAACATGAACTTGATAGCTTCTTATCAGAATCCTGGCTGTTCCTTGAAAATCACTTACTATCTTACAACAAACATAAAACAACCCAAGAGTTCATCATTGCCAGTAAAATAAATAAATAAAACAAAAATTCATGTGATTGAGAAACCAAATAATTGTGTTGATCTTTCAGTTCTTTAGCCACACATCTCTGTTGAACCATTTAATATGTATCACTTCCTAATTTCTTTGTCCACAGGATGCAGTAAGAGTCATGTTACCTAATCCACATATAAAAAGGCATTGAATCAGCTTTGCAATCAATTACAATTCAGGGCATCAGATGCTGGCTTCAGCATTGGCAGTATTTGTAGGTCAGGTTTTTCAATCATGCCAGAGTGAAAACTGGACATTTTAAAATGTTGTATTTTTTCCACTGCTAACACATTCTGGTTTTATATAAGCTGATAAATAAAAACAAAGGAATCATGTGGCATTTAAAATGTGTATTTAATAAGACATAAGCTTTGGTGACATCAGCTACAGTATAATAAAGTATAAAGTATTATACAGTGTTATAAAGTATAAAGTATTATCCTGAGCTTGGAAGTTATATAATGACTGACTTTCTGGTCATGATTGGATAACGTTTTTCCCAGTTCAGGCCAATGAAGATAGAATTGAAGCACCTGACAATATGTTGCTCACTTATTTTGTAAGAAAATCTATCTTTGTGGTACCTTTGTTCAAGAATGACTACTAAAATTAGTGTCTGAGTTTTCTAGAGGGCAGAAATTAATGATGTTATTTTAGCTTTGTTGGATTTTCACAAGCAAGCAATAGTAATATTTTTGAGAAGATATAGATATAGATATAGATTATCTAATTATAGATATTGATTATCCAATTATTCAACCAAAACACATGAAGAGGCACTGCAGATAGTTGCTATATAGCAAGCCTGAACTCTTGTCCACCTAGCTGAACATTAGAATAGAATAGAATAGAATAGAATAGAATAGAATAGAATAGAATAGAATAGACCTTGGAGGTCTTCTAGACCAGCCCCCCACTCAAGCAGGAGAACCTATACCATTTGAGACAAGTGACTGTCTAGTTTCTTTTTAAAAACCTCCAGGGATGGAGCGCCCACGATTTCTGAAGGCAAGCTGTTCCACTGGTTAACTGATGATGATGATAACTTTATTGTCACTTTGAATGTACACCAATCGGCATACATCAAAATGAAATTTCGTTGCATACAGCTCTCAAAGGGTCACCACCTCTGATATATTGTTCGTGGCCCGCTCAAATTTCACATTGTCCATTTTAGTCTCTAGGGAGTGAATGATGGCACACAGGACAGATGGAAATGGGGCTCCATGTGGATTAGCCCTCAAGTTAGCTTGTATTCTGACAACCTCGCCTTCTTTCCTTTTTCTGATCTTGACTCTTCTACCTTTTCCTTAAAGAGGCCTTGCTTCTTTTTGCCCCTGGAGCACGCTGCTGCCGCCACCAACTCCTCCAAAAGCCTCTCTCTCTTCCTCTGGGCCTGCCGACAGCCTCATCCAGTTCCTTTGCTCCATAAGCTCCAGGTCCTCTCCTCCTCTTGCCTCCCCTGGAAACAGCCCTGAATCACTAGGCCAGCAGTCAGATCTTGCTGCTGGTAGAACAAATTCAAACAGCGCCAACTGCCCTCACTGTTAGGACATTTCTCCTTAATTCCAGGTTGCTTCTCTCTGGTCAGTTTCCAACCATTGTTTCTTGTGCTGCCCTCTAGTTTGACACTCTCTTTATCCTTTTTAAATGGGATTGGCTCTCCAGAAGTTGCCACTGGCTATTTTGGTCCTTTTCCTGGAAATGGTGGGGGTAAAACCATGAGCAGCAAGAAACAATATAGAATCATCTTCCTTGTCCTCACTGAAACCCAAACTTTCTGGCCAAGTTCACTTTTCACATACATCATTTAATGTACTTTCATGGAATAACTCACTTTTTGCTCTTAATTCATTTAAAAAGCAGTTTGGGGGGAAAATAAGGAAGTTCAGATTCCTCTGTTTAGATTGTCATTTACATAAATAAGATGCTAGAGCATCTTATATAATCATCAGATCTGTTTTAAAGAAAGGCACTGTTTTCACCATGTACATTTTAGAAGACATAGTTTCCTGCTCTGCCTACTTGGTGGGGGTCATTAACATTTTACGTTTTGTACTATTTTTAAAATTTTAAGCTACATTAAATGATTAAATGAAAAGAGTGGGACAAACACTGTATAAACATAACAATATAAATAGAAACATGTAATCAAAGTATAGTGCAGTTTTTCTCAGGGCTATACCATTTCAAAATTAGACTGAATGAAAAGGTATCATATGATTGAAATATCTGGCTTTTTCATGTTAAAGAAAAGTCATTTATTTATACCAGTATAAAAGAGAGAAAGGTAGTTTATATTAATTTCCCCTCTTGTGTTAATTTTTCATTTATAGGAAAATATTTCTAAAATAAGAGTTACTAGAAAAATACAATTCACTTTCTACAATTAAAATTCAGGCAGTTTAAAAACTGATTAATTTTGTTCTGAGACAAAAATTAGAGATGGTTAGCAGATTTCTTGGCATCATATGACCACTATTGATGCAGCAAAGTTTAAAACTGAAGAATGCAAAAAAGAGGAAAGTTGGCTATATTGATATATGATGAAGCTTTAAAAATATTACTCATGTTTATAATTGGAAATCGGACTCTCTCAGGAAACTTGAATAGCTTGTACAATCAGCTGTGTTACTTCATAATCTAAATAGCTGACACATAATCAATCATCATGAAAATTTCCCACTATGTGATCAAAAGGTGAGACTTACCAGTAAGACAGATCCTTTCCAGATCCTTGTGCCTGCAAATAATTATGCCTCAGAACTGTGTGAGATTTCTTATTTCTAGGTTAGCATTTTGTACTCGAAATAAAAAATTGTGAAAGCAAATCAAGTCAGTTGATCCAAGGATTCTCAGACTCAAGCAAATCATCTCAATGTGAATATGCAGGTGCTGTTTTTTTTTTTTTGAGGGGGTGGATTTTCTAAGCTCCAGATATTTAGAAAAGCCACTAATCTCTAGTTACTTATATGTCATCTGGCTACTATATTCCTACTGTGAGAGAAGAAGTTCAAATTCAATCCATTAATTCAACTACTGTATTCTAAGGTTCCACAATAAATAGATTCGTTGGGAGGATACAGTTTTAGGTATAATTCTGTCACTCCTCCAAAGAACTATGTTGCTCTTGTGATTTCCATCCAAGTCACTCACTGTCAGATGCGTTGAACTGCACTCCTTGCAAAATAACTGCTTTATCCTCCCTCCTTTGCTCACTCCCTCCCTCCCACGTGAATGCTCTGTTCAGCACTTGGACAGCTATGATAACAGGCAATGTTTGCAATCTATTCTGGTCACTGTGAGTTATAGTGATATATAAGCCAAAGGGCTCTAAAATGTATGACAAATTAAACCTCTGAGTAATCATAGTATTTTGTTATCTTTCCACTCCGGGTTAAAGGTTTACATGTTCACAAAGTCTTCCTGCTCTTAACGGTAGGTGCCGATTTGATTTTCAGTGGAGACTTCCTTTGAGCAAGATCACCATACTTGGCTTGTTGCCCCATGGGAATAAGATCTAAAGTTGTCTAAGAGGGAAATACAGAGCTCAGGCAAAAGCCACAGCAAAACATAACTCTTCCTACTTTCAGATGCTTCCTGATGCATCGGCAAGCCCAGAAGTTTTATTTAATCATCGATAAGAGAAAGAAAAGACTGGAGAAACATCTGAGCTGATGAGAAATGTCACTTAACGCCATCTAAATCTCAAATTGGTCATCTGAGACTGGCCTAATAAGAACTCTCACATTTTGAGGACCAACTCTCTTTTAACAGGAAATAGAGGTGAGAGAAATACATATTGAAAGATGAGACTAGAATCAACTTTATGAATGAATGCATGAAATAACAGATGCTGAATTGGAGAGGAATGTAAAATTAGTATGTGAGCTGTCTGTCATCGGGGGAAGAGGATTTTTTCTTTTCAAACCTGAACTTTGCACATTTACCCCCTTCTCTCATCAGTGGCAAAGAGCTTTGGGAGCATTTTGTGCTGCACAATGACTTATTTCTTGTCTTATTGCAAAAGACACTGTAGTTCCGTATTGTCTCAATACCAAACTCTCCGAAAGGAAGGCTTGCTCTGTGACATTCTGTTAAAAGTAAAAGAAAATGAGTTTCCTGCACACAAGTCTTTGTTAGCCTGTTCCAGTGATTACTTCAAGGCCATGTTCAAGAATTATACCAAAGAATCAAAGGCTGCTGTTGTTCATCTGCAAGTCGTCTCGGTGACTGGATTGCAACATGTTCTGGATTTCATTTATACATCCTGGCTGCCTTTGTCTTTTACCACCTTGGAAGATACCTTAGAAGCTGCCACCTACTTACAAGTACCTGAGGCAATCTGTTTATGCAGCCAATATTTGGCTAACAATCTCAATCTGGAGAACTGCTGTTTTTCAGCCAATATTGCGACAAAATTTTATCTTCCAGATGTTGTATCTGCAGCAGAAAAATATCTTATTATTAATCTCTGGAAACTACTAGACCAGGATTTTGCAGGTCTGCTGGAACTGAATTTCCAGTCTTTGAAAGCAGTAGTAGAATCTCCTGATATAATTATGGTGAGAGAACTTAATTTGTTAGATCTATTATTAAAGTGGTTAGCATATGATAAATTGAGGCTCATCCACATTACTAATCTTTTGGAACACGTAAGATACAGTCTCATTCCTGTGAAAGATCTGAGAAATATCTACACTCAGTCAGAAGTGCTTCTAACAACTCCTGTAAAATGTTTAATTAGAAAAGCAATAAACTATCATTCACTTATTTATAAACAGCCTATCTTGCAGGATAAATACAGCACTTTGAGAAACCAGAAAATATGGATTATCCTGCTTGGAGGTATGATTGCACATGAAGGGCTTGTCACAGAAGTGATGGCTTTTGATGTTTACAATCACAAGTGGCAAAATTTAACACAGTTACCAGATAGGATACAAAATCATTGTGTATGTACTATTGGAAACTTTCTATATGTGCTTGGTGGAGAAATCGAAGATATGCAAAGTGATCCAAAAAGTCCTATCTTGAAAGTTACAAATAAAGTCCATCGCTATGACCCAAGATTTAATAAATGGATACAAATTACTGGGATGCTGGAAAAAAGGTGTCAATTTTCTTGCTGTATCTTAGAAAATGCAATCATTGCAATTGGTGGACAAAGTGAAGATAAAAAATTGCATTCATCTGTTGAACTCTATGACATTAGCAAAGACAGGTGGACAAAGCTTCATGATTTGCCATGCAAAGTACATGGCCATGCTGGTACGGTTTGTAAGAACACTATTTATATATCAGGTGGCAAATACATGGGTCAAAGTAACACAAGTAAAGATATGTATGCTTTGAGTAATTTTGAAGGGGAATGGAGAAAACAAGCTCCAATGAGCATTGCTCGTTTTGGGCATCAGATGACCACAATCCGAGATTCAGTTTTTACATTTTTAGGTTTTTATGAGCCATTCTCTGAGATTGAAAAATATGACCCTGACCAGAATCAATGGACCCGTTTAAGGCCATTGGTATATGATCGATATAGTTATGGTTTAGCACTAGTGGAGGAAACAGCCATTCTTATTGGAGGGAAGAAATGGCAAGACTCTCAGGAGATTCCAACTCAGAATGTTGTAGGTTATGATATTGATAATGACTGTTGGGAAGAAATCTGCAAATCTCCTTTACCTTGGTATGGATTGCAGTGCGGAGTGCTAGAACTTTCTGAATTAGTAGAAGGTAAAGACATTCAGCAGCAAGAGACCAAATGTTGAGGTTTCCTAGTCATTGAACTAGGAAAACAAGGATAATAGAAGGATACAACATGTATCCTAATTTACAGTCTAAATGTTGGAGATGTGGTAGTTCAGAAGCTACCTATTTTCACATGTGGTGGACTTGTAGAAACATAAAAGCTTTTTGGATCAAAATTTGGTGGAACATTCAAAAGATTTTTAAGAGAAAGATAAAGTTTTCTCCGCAATTATTTTTATTGGGTATTGTTGTAGATTGTGATGTTAAAGAAACTAATTTGATGTTGAATATGATAAAAGCAGCACGGTTACTGGTGGGACAATATTGCAAGAAGGATAGTTTGCCCACTATAGAAGAATGGGTGTTTAAAGTTTCGAATCTTGCAGAAATGTCTAAGATTTCTGCTTATTTGAAAGATCATTCACAGGAAAGATATATTTCAGTTTGGAGGAGATGGATAAATTATATTCAGAACAAATATGGGACTAAAAAGTTCCATTTAGCTTATGAGTAGATTTTAGTGGGATATTGTTATTGGTACTTTGTTTGTAGTTATGTCAAAGGGGAGTTAAAGCACATTATGAATTTGGTTAATTGTATATATTATGCATAATTTTTATTTAGAATATGATTATTGTAACTATAATCCTGTATTTAGCTCTGGGAAGTGGGGGGGGGAAGTGGGTGGGTTTGGGGTGGGAGGGATTTGGGGATATATTGTAAAATTTTGTTTTTGTAAAACTCTTTAATAAAAAAAAGGATACAACAGGGATTATTAGGGATTAAACAGTTATTACACACACACACACACACACACACACACACACTACAATCTATATGGTTAAACATAGGTATGTTAATGATTAAAACAGCAAATTAGCATGTATGAAATTGTATTTTTATTGCTAATAGGGAGTGGATGAATCTAAGAAATGCAATGTTAAGATTTTCACTATGCTGTAATAGGAGTGACCTGAAATAGGGACAATGTTTTATGAAAAACAAGATGCATACTTCTAATTTTGCATTTTTGTGTGGTCCACATTTGTTTAACAATGCTGGTTAATTCATAGGAATATCATCTTTATTTAACCAGGAAATGAACAAATAATTAAATATGATTGTAACAGCTGTCATGATATCAGGCATTCTTAATTTTCTTATTCTATTTAAAGGTACAGTTATTCTTTTTCTGATTTGCCAACTGTACTTACTACAATCTAGTTTTATCAAATGGCCACATAACATGTTCCCATGCCTATATAATTCATTATTTACATACATAAATAGGCTGATCATCTCAGGAAAAAGCCATTTTTCAACTATTATTGAAATGCTAGGTGGAATTACTTTGGAAAATGTAATTATAAACATCATGTGAAAAAATTTTCACTCCCAAATATTCACTTGTGCCTTCCATTGTTTCCATTTGGTAAAATTTATGGAGCAGGAAAAAGCGACAACTGCAAATAATTGTTAAAATGTTGTTTGTTAAGCAAGGCAATATACGTAAATGTATACACAGTAGTGTCTGGAGGTTTAACTCTTGTATAGCTTTGTTCTGTGTCCTATTGGATCATGCTGTTGAGAAAATATTTGTTACATACACATTAATAAAAGCTGCCTATGTATATATTATATATGATTCACTTTTGACTGCAAAGGGCATAAATAGACACCTCCTCTGTTACTGTTGGAGTAGAATTGTATGTTTTACACTTCTCTGTATGCCAGTGTGAAATCCGGGAATAAATGAAGTTTATATTCAGTTCAAAGCTTGGTGCATTAAAGGAAATCCATGTTAATCTGTTAGTTCACCTAATACAATGTGTAGCAATGTAGCTTTTGTTAAAGTATAAAAGCCTTATTTCAAGTTAGACAAATCATATAAAACCTAGTTGAATTTTGCCCGCGAAAGTCATAAAACTGTCTTTGCTATGGTACCATGTAGGCAGAATAACTGTTGCATAGCAACAGGCTGACATATACACTGCCTGATGTACTGCATTATCTCCCATTTTCCTACATGATGTGCATTTGAAATGTTAACCTACATCTATAGCTGTCTGAAGATGTGGCTGGTCACACTTTCCCAGATTATATATATACTCTGAGAAGCCGTGAACATTTTCAGCTTCTCAACAGACTTATCAAGAACCCAAGTACAGATTCTTACAATACCAATACAATAATAGGTATAAATAAGTATTCACATGTAGCTTTCAAGTTACTTCCCAAGAAATACATTTTCTGCATCAAAGAAACATAGAACTGAAGATATAGAATTATGCCCACTACTTTCTTTATTATACTCAGTCATTTGTAACTGCAGGTCACTCTATTTGTAATAAATATTGTGATAAAAATAATTAATAAATATTAATCACAAACATATTTATAATATATGTCTTGGCAAAAGCTTTCAGTGTACCACATAAAATGTATGGTAAAAATAGCAATATCTGTTTTCTAACTTGATTCCTCATCTATGTGGAAGTTATGTAGCAACACATAAAAATTAGGCATTGAGACATTACAAGAAAAGCCCAGCAAGAGTTTAGAATAAACATTGTAAACAGAATTAGAGATCAAGCATTTTTATGTGAGAAATATACAAAATACCACAAAGTATAACAAATCATGCAATCAATAACTGTTTATACAAACATATTCTTCTAAGTGATATAAATGGATCACTGGATCTGGAATTTTATACAATCTCAATGCATGGTTTTCATTCTGAATTCAACTGAATAGATATGAACTTAAATGAGCTGAAAAAGGCCACTCTCCTGAACAATTGTGCAAAGTTTGCAAAATGTTTGCAATTCAAAATGCCTTTGAAAAGAAACAAACAACACTGCTCTTTATGTTGGTCCCAAGACCAGAGTGTAATAGTGCTTTTAATTTTTTAAAAAAATACATTCACTGAGCTGAACAGGCAAAAGCTGGAAGCAAGTCGAGAAAGAAAAGTACATTATCTTTTTTCTTTTTAAAGGAAAGACTAAGCTTACAAGCTTACAAGCTTGTATTTCAGTTCCTCACATGTGCAGAAAAGCATCAAAAAGCCACATGGACATTTTTGCCAGGATAAAATTCAAAGTGCTGATAAAGGCAAAAATATACAAGTTGGCTTTTGCATCCTTAGCCAAACACAAACTGATTTTCTCAAAAACATTTGGACTTTTGTGATACTTTACATTGCTATATTGGCTATATTATAGAAAGAATAATTTTGTGATATGCATGTCCTGCAGAATGCAGTCATCACAACCATATGGTTTTTCATAAAGCTAAACAAACAATTAGGATGGGGTAAAGAAACGTCATGACTCCTTTTTTCTTTTTTCCAACTGGACACTGTACTTGCCGTTCAGCCACGTGTTCTGCAAGCATCATTTTTCATCTCACATGATAAATAGACAGACAGAAAGACATTTTCCCTTAACAAAAAAAAATCAAACCAGCTGTTACAATTTATTATTATTCACTGGATGAATTTCACTGCTCTCCTTCTTCTTCTCCCTCCGTTGCATTTCTTATTGCTCTCTAAATGCACTTATGAATGCAAAATCCCAGTCAGCTTTGTCATAAAACACAAAATAATGGAGAAAGCTCTTGTCAATTTTTTGCCTTCCCCCCACCTTTACTCTGGGAGAAGGTCAGTGCTTAAGCAAGGATGGTGTGTCCATTCGCATAAACAGGGCATAAAACACACTGGAATTGAGTGCTTTCTCCTTTCACTTTTTTCACTTTCACTTTACAATTTCAGGGCAAAATGTTCCCTTTGTTTTCTGTCTTAAAAGTAATTGAATGTGCTACAGT
Source organism: Vipera ursinii (assembly GCF_947247035.1). Taxonomy (NCBI): domain Eukaryota; kingdom Metazoa; phylum Chordata; class Lepidosauria; order Squamata; family Viperidae; genus Vipera; species Vipera ursinii. The sequence goes on from NC_139514.1 coordinate 65,833,668, forward strand.
CCCAATTCTAGAGCAAAGGCAGGAATAATTATGGCAGAGAAGTGATTAAGAAAGGGGGGGAAGGGGATTAAACACTATGTGTTAGTTCACACTCAAAAGGTATTTGCTACACCTATGCTGGAAACTCAAGGGAGAACTGTAAATTAATATTTTTTAAAAACAAATTCATGACATCATGAACAAATGGGCATACAAAAAATTAAAGTAAATAGTGAACTTGATCAGATTTTTTTATTCTTTTTCTTTTCTCTGCACCTTTAGTATCTTGATCATTTTTTCATGGCACCTCCCAGCCCAAGAATATCTAACAATTCCATTTAGTAGGTAATTAGAGCCAAATATAAAGAATCTCATGATGCCCTAGTGACTTTTGCTATGGTGGTTTGGAAAGCTCAGGAGTAAACACATAAAATTACTAGCAATTGAGTTATTAATAAATTATATTCCAGTGATTTTAGGTCCACATTAAGGGTTGACCTAAATTATCCTTCACACACTTAGGAATGGAAAAGAGTTAGAGCTCAAGAACAACTAGATAATATTTCACTATGAATGTTCAGAAGTTCTTCAATCTTATATGCCAGATAATTTGCTATAGATTGATTTAGATTTAATTGTTCTAAAAATAACTATTTAAAATATTTAAAATGATTCCTGAGGTTAGTTTAACATCTAGAACACTGATTTTATTGTGAATATGTCTTTTGAAACTGTTATGCAGAATTAAGTATAACTTTTCCCAAAACATGGAATGTCTAGAGATTAGTAAATAAAGGCCTTGTTAATAGTCAGCTTTTGAAGTCTTTTCAAAATTTAAAACATGGTTTCAGATGTCATAACACTGAGGTTTTTAAAGACCAATTAATGAATGGGATACTTTGGTTGGTAAATCAACATTTTTTTTCAGTATAATAGCTTTAAAAATCACCCAAGGGACAATGATAGATGTCATTCATAGTGCTCTGAAGATCTGTGTTAAAATCAAAACAAAGTGAGCCCTTTATCATTATTAATCTATGTTACAGATTGTCTGCTAATCAACCCCCTAAAAACCTGGAAAAATGATATTTTTTAATATTCAAGCTTATGAAAGTACATTTTTCTTATTCCCTGATCTTTTCCCTTAAATGCAGTCATAATCACAGCATTATGCTTCTTCTGTAATTTATGAAAATATCTAAAATATCCCACTAAATATAAAAGTTTGATTGTCACACTGGCTAAAACAAAGGCTGCACTTTGAAAATGTAACACATTACAACAATTACATATTATTAAAACAGGAAATATAAGTAACCTTCAGTAGTTAAACACTGCTCTTTATGCCAACTTTTTCTTGAGAAATCAAAATCAATCCTTCAAAACATATACTCATATAGACAATGGACTTGATCCAAAGAAGCAACTTGAGAGATTCTGTTCCATTTAAAAAGTAAACTGACTTTTCAGCAGTGAAGATTGTGTCAGCACCAGCATCAAACAAAATACTTATCATTCTATTCTATCAATGCACACTCCTTTGGATCATAGCCAGCATTTGTAAACATAAACATAAACTGAGCATCAGCAGCATAAAAAGGATATAAGTTTTTATTCACACAATGACCATTAAATTGTACTTTATTCATGTCATAAACATTAAAATAGATATCCTGCAACGTGATACAAAAGCTACTCTTTGAGTAAAAGTCTGGAGTGTCAAAGAAGGTTGAAAACAAAGGATTAAGATGTTTAAAATTATTATTATACATGTGTTTCAATATAGGAATGGCTGTGTGCTAAAGAACCTAGAAGCACATCCGCATCATCAGAGTCATTTACTGGATCCTCTGCGGCATTGTTCTGAGAACTGTCTAGGAAGAGATCAAGGTACATTTGTTTCCAGTCTTGAAAGTCTTTAGATGTCAAATCTGGATTTTCTAGAACCTTATCTATCATAGCTACTTCTTCTTCTCTAGCCTTGAAGAAACAAAAAAGAAAAAAATGAGGAAAATGAGGAAAAAACCCACACACCTCTGAATACATAGGTTTCCTTAGAAACTTAATCCTATGTTTATATATGTATATAAAGTTAATCCTATGGCCATACTAACTGAGAAATAATTGACTCTGGTGGAAGGTTTTAATCATTGCTTTATATTTAAGAATTTTCTAGTTCTATGTCTTACAAATAAATAAGTTATATTAACAGTACATTTGTTTCATTTTGGGTCTTCTAACTTTAATTGGTGTGTATATTAAAGAAACAGAGAAAATGTCAATCAAAATAACACAAAACATTCTGTGGCTTCAGAAGTAAGTTACCAGTGATAATTGAAGAACACCACTTGTTGGCCATGCATTTACACAGGAAAATGTCTTTTTCATCTTACCTTTAAAGTGCTTTTCAGAATTCGCAATTGGTGCAATTTTTCATTGATTATTGGGTCACAGCATCTTTTAATGAAAGATTTCTTGTATTCCATTTTAGTAGAAATTTGCCGATCTCCTAGAGGGGACAAACTAGCTAGTTCCAAAGATCGGTACAAATCTTGCAATGAATCTGCAGGTTTGTCTTCTAAAATTTCAGCTGTAAGACATGAAAAAAATAAACTCCATAGCTTTCAGATATCCATCTAAATCAGTTTTAATTATGCCAGCATCGCTAGGTGAAATGCTATCTTAGCAATTCAAATATACAAAATATTGCTTTGAAACCATTTCCTTATGAGAAAAATAAATTATGCTTAGATTTCATCATAGGGTATTCATAATGAAGTGCAGAAGTTCATTTTGTACAGAAGAATGTAGTATGTATAGTATTGTATTATATTCAGCAAAAAAATGCTCACATGATTTCATCAAATTGATGCTAGGTTGCAAACTAATTTGTTCAATTTAAACCAATCACAATGGTTTGCCTGGATAGAGCTTGAAACATTTACTCCATTTTAGGATATCATGAAGGAAAAAAACCTATCAATTCTTAAAATTTTAGGAAACAATGTTAAGGTGTAATCCATACAGTTCTACAGTGCATTCAGTGGGGCTCTTAGAGTTTAGTCAACTTAGTCAAGTGTTCAGTATGAATGAGGGCACGTACAGTGCTCTTCTATATGCTGAAAAAGAAGTGTTGTGTATTGAACTCTAAATATTTGTTTTATAATTAGAACCATCCACAGATAATAGACGCCACAAAAATGGAATCTTATGGGATTTTTTTCCCCACTACACTAGGCAAAATGTATATAAAGTTTATAAACAGAAAATATAGTTTGTCAAGATTTTATTTCTAATCTTGTACACTTTAAGACATCAAGGACAAAAAAATGAAAACAAAAAACAACCCCTCTTTTAATATTAAAAAATGGGCAACTGAACCTTTTATATTTCATTAATCTCATGGCATTGAAACTATATAAGAGTCTAGACATATTCCACCTCCCTTAAAAATCTATATCCAATACTATAGCCATCTTTTTTCAGCCTGGTGCCCATCAGCATATTGGGTACAATGCTGTCATCAGAAATCATCATGACACACTATCTAAGAATAAGAATTGGGGGGTAAAACATCTGGAAAGCACATTGTCACTCTTATTTTAAGAAATTATTTTCCAAACCCTAAATTCTAGTGGGAGCAATGGGGAAAGGAAAAATAATAATAGAAAATAGTCATTTATTTATTTATTATTTTTCACTATTATTTTAAATAGTTAAAACTCTGCAATGACATTACATTATTTTTAATTAACTTGAAAAGCTCTTATGCTAGAATTTCATTGCCTTCCTTTTTGTCCATGGATAAATATTTTTATCACCAAGTAAACTTTCATCTTTCTTTCTCTATTTAATTGAATATTTCCTCAGACCATTTTCTATTAATCTTGTGACTTTCTGGTTTCCTATCAAAGCATACTCTCTGTCCAGTTTTGGGAAGGATAATACTCATGCAGTGTAGAAGTTTCCCATTTAAATCAGCTTTTCAGACAATATAGCATTCTATTTTGTTACTATGATAATACAATGAAATATTGCAATAGAGTGCTTTTTGCCCTATTAACATTTCATTAAAAATGTTCATAAAATATGCCTAAACTTTCAACAGTTATGTCACAAGGAAATTAGATGGCTGTATTCAAATTAGTATTAATCTATAAGTCTTGCTTCTATATAGCTCATAAAGACAACGTTGTCTAGCATTCTAACATTTCTGCAAAACAACTTAGGGCATAAGGGTATTTTTAACTCATTACATTTCTCGAGCTTTAAAGCATTACAGAACTATCTATAAATAATAACTAATGCCTGTGTAGAAAGGTTTCAAGGACTTTTCTTTCAGTAGATGTATTTAACAAAATCACACATGAATACATAATTTCAGTATCATGAATATTCTTCTAAATGTTTGCTATTGTTTCAATTGTAAACATGTCACTTTTTAAAACAAGTGTTTACACCTTATTCACAAATAAAACTATGCTAAATAGAATCAGAGAAGTCTCACTTGCTACATATCCATTGCAATTATTTCTCCCCTCTACCTTTTTGAAAAACTATGTGGATGTTGATTTAGGTATTAACACTATAGCTTATAGTAAATAACAGCAATAGACATAGTCTTCTTTAAATGACATGCTGCCAGTCTGCAAACTTTCCCCAGTCTGGTTTTAATTCATTTATTTTATTTCTTTATTTACCTGCCATCTCAGTTCAGACTTTGTATAGTCAGTAAGCTATTTGCACAAAAATGTTTTAAACAAATCAATATTGTACAAAATATAAAACAGCAGGAAACCCACATGCTAAAATTGTTGTAATAAACTGACCACACTATTGTAGTCCATACCATGTGTTTTCTATATGAAAAAAAGAAATAAAAATTAGTTATTAGTTAGATAGGCTTTGGGGTGACATTGGACAGGCAATTGGATACAGGAAACAGCTTTGTTTAGCCACTCAAATTACATCTCCTAGCAAAATTAAAAAAAACATTTATAATTTCCCATTGTAAAACTTACAAAATAATAATATAAATACTACTGTTTCTATCATATTTACAAAAATTTTGAAATCATTGATAGACTTAATGGATATAATCTAAATTATTTAAAAGATATAACTTTCAACTAAAATTGGACTTTTTTGGTCATAAACAAATATGAAATAAGAAATATTCCATATTCTCAAACTTGAGGATATAAATATATTTAATATTAAATATATTAAATATTTAATATTAAATATATTTAATATTAATATTAAATTGTAAATTTAATTGTATTAAATTAAATTTAATATTAAATTGTAAATACCTGGCTACCTTACCCCTAGTACACAATCTTCAAAAATTACTTAGCTGGAGTTTCAAAGTAAATGACTTAAGGCTAGATTTGAGCAATGGTATTTTGTATTATGTTATGCAACATAAGTTTTTGATCACGTCAATACAGAGAAACAGCCAATGTTCTTACCTGAATTTCAAGATGCAGCCATTAACAAAAAGTGCAGAGAATAATATAATTTATATAAATACAATTTATATCAAATTTGCAGAAGACTAATATGTTTCTAAAGAATGTGCCCTAGACCTAGCACATTTGTCAAAGCCCTTTAAATAACATAAATAAATTTAAGGTCATGGAAGGATTGGGTGAGGAAGTTGTATTTTAAAAAAATCACCTTATGACCAAAGGACTCAAATGTGTATTATTTTAGTGAATCCCATTATATTTTGATAGCAGATTTCAGATTAATTGGCAGGATATTTTTTAATTTCTGAGATCAGTTTTTTTAAAAATTGACTTTTTTATGGTACATCATCCTAGATGCCTGATAGACAAAGGTGCAATGTATAATAAGTAAGATGGTTTTTTTTTTATGAATGGTCACAAATTAAACTTAAATCACGGTTGCCTAAAACAAATATTCAGCTCAGAATAAACATTCATGTTCTTTTCTCAGATCAGAAATGCTACATCAGATGCTGTAATATAGTTTACATATTTGGACATTGCCTTTTGCTCTGCATGCATAATTTTTCCTTAATAGAACAGCTGATCTTAGCTTCAGTGAAGGGGAACTTATTTCCACTCACACATTCATTCACTCAATGAACCTGAGACATTTTCTTTATCAATATGGCAACTACATATATGATTCAAACGTGAATATTTCTCATTTCTCTAAGGTTAAAAAATCTGCTCATTAGTCTGCATACTTTTACTGAAGATTCAGAATAAACTAATACAAGCAATATGTAATTATATTCCATAAAAATGCTGAATGACTGAGCATACCTTTTTTATTGTGTACCAACACAGGTCATATTTTGCTTGTATACTACTAGCATGTAATTAGTTTTCTACAGCACATTAGGCAGATGTTCCAGAAATACATACGTAAGCAACTTAACAGCATGCGTATTTTGCAAGTAGCTTAAATAATATGCCTAGACTCATATGTTGGGGACATAATTAACAAGAACAACAGATGATCACAATCAAAAGACAATAATCTTTCAAAACCCAAACTATATTTCCTTTGCTTTGGATCGATGAGTCCAAGAGCTTATTGCTTCCATAGAAATGACTGGGGCAACTTGTTCGAGATTCTATGTATAAACATTTTCCTAAGATTTTCCATGTCGAATAACAACCCAAAGACTTTCATCAATGTTATACAGGAATTGTGCAAAAATACCTTGAGTAAATATATAGGTTAGGTTTTAAAAATCAGTTTCTTTTTAAAACTGGTATGAGAAGTACATCAAGAAAATTCTGAATCATTGTATGATACCCTGACTCATCCAAAAATATTATTAATTTGTTTCCAAGATATAGTTATGAAATAATTTAAAATATATTTTCTCCTTTGTAAAAACTGTTTTATCTCCCAAATAGTATAATATAAATTTTGTTACTGACAATACAGAGAAATTTGACCAACGTAAGAGAAATTTGACAAACGTAAGCGCATTTAATGTAACTGATTGCTCAATTTTGGAGGAAAAAAATGTCTGTTCTAAGATTTTAATACATTGTGATATCACTATGATGTCATTTCTGCTTTTGACATTGTAGCAAATAAACCCATCATTCAAAAGTAAAATGGCAATCTATGTATTTTAAGTTCTAAATTCAAATTTTACCCTTCCTAATCTTTTTTCCATTTCTATTCAATTACAAAATTTAATGATTGATCATAAAGTTCCATGTCATTTTACTGTTAAATTGTTCAAACTACAAAATCTTTATGCATTAAGCAGTGATTTATAGAATCCGAATAAGGTATTTCAGTGGAAATTTTATATAAAGAACTAACATTTGCTTTTGTTCAGCAAAAGGCAGCAATAAATTAGAACAGAAACTGGTTCCTTAGAGTATATGTTGAAGAAAAACTGTCAGTGTGCAACTTCATTCAATCAACAGTAGTCAATGAATAAATAATAATGGCAACTAATGAATTTCACATTCCAACTAAGACTAGAACTGGAAAAAATTGGTTTCCAGGGAAGTCTATTTTTACAAAAATGGGACCCAAAATGCTTAGCCTCAAATGTATCCTGTCTAAATGCGATCAATTTGTTCCTGTTTTAAATACCAAGTAATCATTTATTTTGATAAAATTATACATTAAATTTGTGCTCATAAAAACTAATAGAAGCTGATGTTTTTGTTTTTGTTTTAAAAAAAACAAACAAACCTAAAATCAGTCTAAGTAATGTTGCATGTAAACTACAGGCATTGTAATACAGTTCCCACTGGTTCTTCTACAATATACAGTATTTTAAAATGCATATTAAACTGCTAGGATTTTCTTACATCTGTTAGGCAAATGTTGTATATGGATTCATTTATGAAAAGAAATTACAATTCACTATTCTATAGAAAGTGAAATATTATATAAATAACTATATATTTTATTGATATCAGCATAATGTAATACTGTACATGGACCTGACAGAAATAAAACATTTCAAAATACATTTTAGAATTCTCTGTCCATAGTATTATACAAAATATCAAGAATTAGCAATGACATTACAGAATACCTTCAGCCAAAAAAGGAGAAAAAAAGAACATCCAATCACAGAGTTACAGGCAAACAATGATACATAGGATATTGTGTAGAATAATGCTAGACCATTCTCCAGCCTCGTATCTTTCAGATGTGTTGAACTTCAATTTACATAATGTTTAGTCATTATGATACTTGGACAAACTGGCTAGGGATAATAAGAGTTTGAAATCCAATATATTTGGAGGAGGATAGATAGGGAATCTTTTGAGAAACACATCTTAAATCCTTAAACAGGGATTTAGATAAAAGCTTGTCTGCAAAACTGTCTCATACTATTTCTTGGCTAAATTAGAGAGTATTTCATACAGATGATGCAAAGTAGCACCACTTGCATTAAAGTTGTGCAGTATAAGGCGATACAAAATTATCTGCAGAGTTTGAAATATTTTATGGTGAACCTTCATAAATAGGAATTTGTGCATCATTTTTAAACTGATTCAGACTCTTAAATAACCTTGTTTGAAAGTAATAGTTAAGCAAGAAGTAACAGTGACAGGCCTGTTTATTTATGATCTACTCCAATCTTGAGTAATGTAAAGTTTTTAAACTGAAATGTGCGCATATATATCACTAGTATCTGCATATTTCCTTCCTCAAGCTCATCTGTTTCTCAATTTTGCTTTAAAAGAAAATCTATGAGAATACAGAGTACAGGAAAGAATCTTTTAGTAAACAAGTATGCAACTTTCTTTTTCTTTCTTTCTTTCTTTCTTTCTTTCTTTCTTTCTTTCTTTCTTTCTTTCTTTCTTTCTTTCTTTCTTTCTTATCTTTGGAGCTTATCTTAGGTCTATTGCATGTATAACTTTAGATCAAATCTCAATGAAAATAAAAGCATTTGATTCCAAGAAAATACAGTAGAAACAGTGCACTTACAGCTGATTTTGACAGGATGCATTTAAATTAATATTATACAGCAATTATTTTCCTTTACTAATGTGGAAAAAATATTAGTGTTTTCCACTTTAGATAGAAGTCCATTTTCAAAAGAGGAGCTTAATCACATTTGATCCCTCTTCCCTTGAAGAATGCAGAACACACCGGGGTAACACCATTGTCCCTTTCCTCTAATTACTCTCTTTCCCCTTCTATTTTCCCCACACTGAAGGCTGAATTTTGTGCAACTATATTCCATGTAGCCTTGATCTGATATTGTGCCTAGTTCCTCTGTAGAAAGGATGCATTTTTGAAAATAAAATCAATACAACTGGTAATAGGTTTGCCCCTTTCCTGGAGGCCCCTTACCCAGGCATTTGGTTGTCTATATTTTAAAGTCAGTTTTTGCTTATAAACATCAAAGATATTCAAGAAGAATTGATTGGCTTCTTGAATGCAGGATACTAGAGGTTGCTTGCAAGAGGCTGAAGACGAATCTCTGTTGTGCCAATTCTCTCCGATCTAAATTCTCTAACCAACACTTTATCAATCTCTGTGTCCAATCGATCCAGTGCCAAAAGAAGTAGATCCAAGTTGGCATGGAGAGGTTCTATCAACTCTCGCAGAGCTTTAGCCTAATACAATAAAGCAGTGATACAATATGATGAATGAATTGTGGTGGCCCGTTCTTATATCAGTATAGCATTATAATCATGCAATCCTGATTAAAAAAAAAGAGAAAGGATATATGAAAAGATTGTTCCACATGGTTTAGCTCCACAGAGTTCTTCTATATTAGCATGCAAACATACTTAAGTAATAAAATCATGGCATATTTTTAAAACAATTTTAAAAAAATCTGTCACTAGAGGAAAAAATGCTAGCTAGATATAGATTTATATTTTCAATTTGCAATAGCACTATTAAATCAACAACTAGCACCAAAGTAAAATAAGTAACAAATATATTATATATTTATACAAAATATATTTACATATTTAATTTTAAATAAACTTAAATGTTAAGAATTGCCTAGTGTATTTAACAAATAAATTATGTCATATAACACTGATCAACATAATAAAAAATAAAATATAAAGGGTAAGAATAAAGCTTTCTTTGAGTCAGTAAGGATTTCTGATGATCTCATGACATATCCATACTATTTTTTAGCTGCAACATGGAAATGGTTTGCTACTGCCTCTTCTAGGATGTTTCTTCCAACTTTTAGTCTATCTTACATGGTGTACAGATAGTCCTTGACTTACAACCACAATTGAGCACAAAATTTCTGTTGTTAAGTGAGACATTTATTACATGAACTTTGCCACTTTTATGACTTTTCTTGCCACATTTGTTGATAAGTTAGTAACCCAGTTGTTAAATGAATTTGGCTTCTACATTGACTTTGCTTGTCAAAAGGTTGCAAATGTGATCACATGACCTGGGGACACAGCAATGGTCATAAGTATGGATCAGTTGCCAAGCATCTGAATTTTGATCACATGATCATAGGTATGCTACAAAGGTTGTAACTGTGAAAAATAGTCATAAGTCGCTTTTTTCAGTGCCGTTGTATCTTTGAACCATCACTAAATGAACTGTTGTAAGTTGAGGACTACGTGTATCTGTTGTTTCCTGCTGATCTTTCATTCATGTACTAATCATGTCTGATCTTGTTAGATTTTCAAGATCACCTAACTGGGAACATGGAAAAGAAAAAATAATTCATATCTCAGCAGGACATTTAACAGAAACTCAAGGTATGGCTGATATATTAAAATATACAGTGAATGGGCATTAAAACTAATCTTCCATTCTACAAAATTGGAACAAAGGATTTGATTTCTATGTGAAAATAACAAAAAACAGGCAAATTGCTTTAAAATAAATGATCCATGGTTGTCTCATGAGGATGAGATAGAAAAAATGTAGTTGAAAAAACCATAGGAATCCTGCTTACTAAGAGAAGATTCTTATGCGAACTTTTACAGTAATTTCAGCATTAAATATTAAAGTTATGAGAGAAGAATAGAGAAAACAATTAGAACTAATCATCTTTTCTTGCAGCAAAGTATAGTTGGGAAGCAAGTATAATTATTACTGTATATTTAGATTAGAAGCCCCTTCATGGATTACTGCCTTGTCGTGGCGAAGGAGCTTGCATAATGCAATGAAGCTATGAGCTATGCCGTGCAGGGCCACCCAAGATGGAAAGGTCATAGCAGAGAGTTCTGACAAAATGTGATCCACTGGAGAAGGAAATGGCAACCCACTCCAGTATCTTTGCCATGAAAACCCTATGGACAGTACAAAAAGGCAATACGATATGACGCAGGAAGATGAGCCCCTCAGGTCGGAAGGGGTCCAATATGCTACTGGGGAAGAGCAGAGGGCTAGTACTAGTAGCGCCAGAAAGAATGAAGTGAGTGGGCCAAAGCTGAAAGGACACTGAGCTGTGGATGTGTCTGGTGGTGAAAGGAAAGTCGAATGCTGTAAAGATTTGTTCTCCATAGGAATCTGGAATGTAAGATCAATGAATCAAGGAAAGCTGGATGTGGTCAAACAAGAGATGACAAGACTGATCATCGACATCTTAGGTATCAGCGAACTAAAATGGACAGGAATGGGTGAATTTAATTCAGATGACCATCAGGTATACTACTGCGGGCAAGAATCCCTCAGAAGAAATGGAGTAGCCTTCATAGTCAATAAATGAGTAGGAAAAGCAATACTGGGATACAATCCTCCAAATGACAGAATGATCTCAGTTTGAATCCAAGGCAAACCATTCAATATCACAGTAGTCCAAGTCTATGCCCCAACTACCAGTGCTGAAGAGGATGATATTGACTGGTTCTATGAAGCCCTACAGCACCTTATAGAACTAACACCAAAAAATGATGTTTGGCCTTGGAGTACAAAATGAAGCAGGGCACAGGCTGATAGAATTTTGTCAAGAGAATACGGCTCTACACATGGACATGACCAGATGGTCAACACAGAAATCAGATTGACTATATGCTCTGCAGCCAAAGATGGAGAAGCTCTATACAGTCAGTAAAAACAAGACCAGGAGCTGACTGTGGCTCAGACCATGAGCTTCTCATTGCAAAGTTTAGGCTTAAACTGACGAAAGTAGGGAAAAGCACTAGGCCACTCAGGTATGAATTAAATCATATCCCTGTTGAATACACAGTAGAGGTGACAGATTTAAGAAATTAGATCTGATAGACAGAGTGCCTGAAGACCTATGGACAGAGGTTTGCAACATTGTACAACAGGTAGCAACCAAAACCATCCCAAAGAAAAAGAAATGCAAGAAAGCAAAATGGCTGTCTGAGGAAGCTTTGCAAATAGCTGAGGAAAGGAGGGAAGCGAAAGGCAAGGGAGAAAAAGAAAGATACACCCAATTGAATGCAGAATTCCAGAGAATAGCTAGAAGAGATAAGAATGCCTTCTTAAATGAACAGTGCAAAGAAATAAAAGAAAACAATAGAATAGGGAGGACCAGAGATCTTTTCAAGAAAATTGGAGAGATGAAGGGAACGTTTCATGCAAAAATGGGCATGATAAAGGACCAAAATGGCAGGGACCTAACAGAGGCAGAAGAGATTAAGAAGAGGTGGCAAAATTACACAGAAGAACTATACAAGAATGAGCTTAACGTCCCTGATAATCACAATGAGGTGGTCACTGACCTCGAGCCAGACATCCTAGAATGTGAAGTGAAGTGGGCCTTAGAAAAGCTGAGCAACAACAAAGCTAGTGGAGGTTACAGTATTCCAGCTGAGCTATTCAAAATCTTAAAAGACGATGCAGTAAAAGTGCTACACTCAATTTGCCAGCAAATTTGGAAAACTCAACAGTGGCCACAGGATTGGAAAAGATCAGTTTACATTCCAATTCCAAAGAAAGGCAGTGCCAAAGAATGTTCAAACTATCGCACCATTGCACTCATTTCACATGCTAGTAAAGTTATGCTTAAAATCCTACAAGCTAGACTCCAGCAGTATGTGGATCGAGAACTACCAGTACAGGCAGAATTTCAAAGAGGCAGAGGAACTAGAGATCAAATTGCCAACATACGCTGGATCATGGAGAAAGCTAGAGAGTTCCAAAAAAACATCTACTTCTGCTTCATTGATTATGCTAAAGCCTTTGATTGTGTGGATCATAACAAACTGTGGCAAGTTCTTAAAGAGATGGGCGTACCAGACCATCTTATTTATCTCTTGAGAAACCTATATGTGGGCCAAGAAGCAACAGTGAGAACTGGACACAGAAGCACTGGTTGGTTCAAAATTGGGAAAGGAGTCCGGCAAGGCTGTATACTGTCGCCCTGCCTATTTAACTTATATGCAGAGCACATCATGAGAAAGGCAGGGCTACATGAATCAAAAGTTGGAATTAAGATTGCTGGAAGAAATATCAACAACCTAAGATATGCAGATGATACCACTCTAATGGCAGAAAGTGAAGAAGAACTAAAGAACCTCGTGTTGCGGGTGAAGAAGGAGAGTACAAAACTTGGGTTGAAACTTAACATTAAGAAAACCAATATCATGGCATCTGGCCCTCTCAATTCCTGGCAAATAGATGAGGAAGAAATGGAGGTAGTGACAGATTTTATTTTCCTGGGCTCCAAGATCACTGCAGATGGGAACTGTAGCCAAGAAATTAAAAGAAGCTTGCTCCTCGGGAAGAAAGCCATGGCAAATCTAGACAGCACACTAAAAAGCAGAGACATCACCCTGTCAACAAAACTGCATATAGTCAAGGCTATGGTCTTCCCAGTTGCAATGTATGGCAGTGAAAGTTGGACCATAAAAAAGGCTGAGCGCCAAAGAATTGAGGCCTTTGAACTGTGGTTCTGGAGAAGACTCCTGTGAGTCTCTTGGACTGCAAGGCGATCAAACCGGTCAGTCCTAGAGGAGATCAACCCTGACTGCTCTTTAGAAGGCCAGATCCTGAAGCTAAAACTCAAATACTTTGGCCACCTAATGAGAAGGAAGGACTCACTGGAGAAGAGCCTAATGCTGGGAAAGGTGGAGGGCAATAGAAGAAGGGGACGACAGAGAATGAGGTGGCTGGATGGAGTCCCTGAAGCAGTAGGTGTGAGCTTAAATGGACTCCAGAAGATGGTAGAGGACAGGAAGGCCTGGAGGAATGTTGTCCATAGAGTTGCGATGGGTTGGACACGACTTCGCAGCTAACAACAACAACACAAGATTAGAAGCATTTTATATTAATTCAGCATAGGTACCACAACAATGCCAGTTAGTAAATACGGTAGCATGAGGTCTCCAACGCTCAGGCCGCAGCCCACTACCAGGTCACAGCCTGTTCAAAACTCGGCCATGGGAGAAATGGGTGAACTTGCACGCAAGAAACTCCACTCATGCGAGCCGAGGGTGCTTGCGCTCATGCACGAAGTTCCATTCACATGTGCCCTCTGCTTGTGCGAATGGAGCTTTACATGCAAGCACAAGTGCCTGCTGCTTGCATGAGTGGAGCTTTGGCTGTGCTGCCAAGCTGGAAAGGCTGGGGACTGCAGTGGGAGAACAATAGTTAACAGAAAAAGGGTTCAATTTGTCAGGTAGTCATCATGAAATTACAAATTATAAAACTGGGTGATTTCTTTTCTTGGTGTAAAGAACTACAAAGAAATCTTTGTAAAGCAGAGCAAAAGTACAATCAAGCCATTTACTTCTAGCTCTCAATCACTAACTCTGAACATTTTTTTTGAGTTTACTAAGCTACCTTCATATTGCAATGTGTGCAACATTTTGAAGATAAATGTTCATTTCTTTCACTTTTTCATCTTTAAATTGACCAGGGATGTAAGGAATCCAGGCCAGAATCTATGAATTTCAAACCTTGTGAAGCAATACGTATTCTATGAGGATAGTTTAAGGATTGGGAACTTGGGAACAATAATCACTTCTACACCACATTCAGACTGCATACAAAAATAGTTTCAAGCAATAACAGTTTTTGCAATGATCTGAAAAAGAATTGAAATACTTGCTTTTTTATATCCATAAGTCAAAAGAAAAGAAGATCAGATAAATTAAAACTCCCTTCTTCAATGGTAATCTCAATTTAGCTAAAGAAAACCTTGGTATTTGATTATCCCAAATAGATTTCTTATCAATTTAAAGGAAATGTATATTTAATTTTAACTCTAAGGACATAAATTAAATTAGGAATAATATCCATTTTACTAACATTAATTTTAGTCCGCAATCTAAAGGGAATTCTAACCCATCTATTTAAATTCAATCCAATCTTTTATAAACATTTTTGCATTTTTCAAAATGTTTTGGGGTATGTAAAGCCCCAGGTATTTGATATGAACAGTGTGGATCAAGGTACAACTGGACTTTCTTTGTTTTCCTTGATGATGTTTTGCTTCTCATGCAAGAAGCTTCTTCAGTTTTCAGCTCAGCTTCTTGGATGAGAAGCAAAACGTCTTCAAGGAAAAAAAGAAAGTCCAGTTGCCTCTTGAAAAAGCATCTTGGGGCCAAGGTCACCTAACTTTGTGTCCAAGGGGGATTAGAACTTATCATCTCTTAGTTTCTAACCTAATGCTTTAACAACTATACCAAACTGGCTTGCAGAGTACTGGAATAGAATTGCTAAAACTTCAACATATAACATATTTATAGAATCATAGATTTATAGGGTTGGAAAGGACCTTGGGTTTCTTCTAGTCCAGTCCTCTGATGTCCAATCTTTTCTTGGAGACCTCCAGCAATGAAGCACCCACAAGTCTGGAAGGCAAGCTGTTCATTGTTCTTACGGTCAGGAAATATCTCCTTACTTCTGGATTGGATCTCTCTTTAGCAAGTTCCCACCCTTTGCTTCTTGCTTTGCCCTCAGGTGCTCAGGTTGACCCCCTCCTCCCTATAACTGTCCCTCAAGTACCAGAAGACAGCTATCGCTTCACCCACACGGAATCAGCGTAGCACACAAGCAACCTAAAGCCCTTCAAAATATCCTAAGCAAACCAAAAGATCCAGCAACTCCAGAAGAAAAAACAGGAGTCATCTACAACATACGATGTAAAAACTGCAGCAACTACTATGTAGGACAAATAGGCAGAAGACTGGCAGAACGCATCCATAAACACCAACTGGCAATCAGAAGACATAATGAAAATTCTTTAATTTCACAACTTACAGACGTATTTAACCATAATTTCAATTGAGAAAATGTGACAATCCTAGACCAGGCCAAGTCCAAAAATGCCAGGGAATTTCTGTGACAGGATCATGGGGAAGCTGAGTTCCACCACTTGTTTATTGGACCCGTGCCCCTCCTGGCTGGTTTTTGCAGCTCGAGAGGGGACACGAGGCTGGCTCCAGGCAATAATAACTGCTTCTTTGAGAGAGGGTAGCTTCCCCGCCGCCTTGAAGGAGGCGGTGGTGAGGCCCCTCCTCAAGAAGCCTGCCCTGGACCTGGCCATTTTGAACAACCATTGTCCGGTCTCCAACCTTCGCTTTTTAGCGAAGGTTGTTGAGAGTGTGGTGGCTCATCAGCTTCCTCTGTTCCTGGAGGAAGCGGATTATCTGGACCCCTACCAATCGGGTTTTAGGCCCGGGTACAGCACGGAGACGGCATTGGTCGCACTGGTGAATGATCTCTGGCGGGCTCGGGACAGGGGTTGCTCCTCTGTCCTAGTCCTATTAGACCTCTCAGCGGCTTTTGATACCATCGACCATGGTATCTTACTGCGGTGCCTCAGGGGGTTGGGAGTGGGTGGCACTGTTTTACAGTGGTTCTCCTCCTACCTCCTGGGTCATTCGCAGTCGGTGTTGGCAGGGGGACAGAGGTCGGCCTCGAGGCCTCTCGTTTGTGGAGTCCCTCAGGGGTCGGTCCTCTCGCCCCTCCTGTTCAACATCTATATGAAGCCGCTGGATGAGATCATTCTTGGTTTTGGGGTGGGGTATCATCAGTACGCTGATGATACCCAGTTTTTTATTTCCACCCCAGATCAACCCAGTGATGCCCTCTCCGTGATGTCCCGTTGCCTGGAGGTGGTGAGGGTCTGGATGGGGAGGAACAGGCTTCGTCTAAATCCTGACAAGACTGAGTGGCTGTGCATACCGGCATCTCGGGTTGTCCATCCTATTCCATCTTTATCTATAGGGGGTGAGGTGTTACCCCCCGTAGATAGGGCTTGCAACTTGGGTGTCCTCCTTGATTCACAGCTCTGTTTTGAAGATCATATAGGAGCTGTGACCAGGGGGGCTTTTGCCCAGGTTTGCCTGGTGCGCCAGTTGCGGCCCTACTTGGACCGAGATGCACTACGCACAGTCACCCATGCGCTCGTGACCTCTCAGATAGACTACTGCAACGTTCTCTACATGGGGCTGCCCTTGAATAGCACTCGGAGGCTCCAGCTGGTGCAGAATGCAGCCACGCGAGTTGTGATGGGGGTCTCCCGATACTCCCATGTAACACCTATGTTCCGCGAGCTGCATTGGCTTCCAGTTGTCTTCCGGGTGAGATTCAAGGTGCTGGTGATGACCTATAAAGCCCTAAATGGCATGGGTCTGGGTTATTTACAGGAGTACCTTTTGCTGGCGTTAACTTCCCATCGTCCTGTGCGCTCCCACAGAGAGGGCCTCCTCAGGGTGCTGTCGGTCAGGGAATGTCGACTGGCGACCCCCAGGGGGAGAGCATTCTCTGTGGGCGCGCCTGCCCTCTGTAATCAGCTCCCTGTTGAGCTCCAGATGGCTCCCGACCTTCGCTCTTTTCGCCGCGACCTGAAGACTTGGCTATTTGAATTTGCTGGCCTGGACTGAGGGACTGGGATTTTAGATCTTAAATTTTAAAAAATTTAAATTTTAGAATGTGTTTTATTGTTTAGGGCTATTTGGTTTAATTTCATTTTAATTTTTGTATATTGTGCGTTGTTCATAGTGTTTTAATTGCCCTGTACACCACCCCGAGTCCCTCGGGAGAGGGGTGGTATATAAATCCAAATAAAAATAAATAAAAAATAAAATAAAAGCCTGGCTCTCTGACAAATTAGCCATCAATAAACACACAGACATTAACAGCATCTATAGACTATGCAAAAGAGACAATCAACCAGCCCAAAAGGGAACAAAAAGACCCAAGCACCTCTCCACCAGCAATCAGCACCCAGATCAGCATAGATCAGGGTGTCAAACTGCCGGCCCATGGGCTGGATGCGTCACGAGGAAACCGCGCCCACCCCAGTGCTGGCATGGGGAAAAAGTTCCGATATGTCGTACGATGTCAAGTGATGTTACAAGTTTTACATGTCTGGCATAGGTTAACTCCAATGTTAACTTCGGACCAACAATCAAGTAAACAATACCCCAATCAAGAAACTGCCAAACAGCCAACCAAAGAATCTCTAAGGCCATCCCCACCCACACTGATAGTCAAGCCATCATAATATAAACTGACAGCAAACAGCACTTCTTACTAGCCCTGATGATGTTACCTAGTTTGGGTAATAGAACACCTGCGAGAAAACAAGCAAGCTTGGAGAGCAACAAGGGCCCCACTACTGTTACCTCTTATATTGTCTTCAAATTATAAGCAATGGAAACAACCAAATAAAGTTACAAGAAAAGGAAACAAGAAAGTTCCTATCGTTATATTAAATGTCAATTTTGCCTCATTTTTATTGTTGTGACAATAAATTTAGCTACTGTTTAGGTAGTTTTGTGGTGTGAGTTTGAAAGTAAAAAGTGGGAGCAAAAATTGTCCATTCTCCCAGGTGGACCTAGTAAAAGAGGATTATGCTTCAAAGATTCTTCTAAAAATTACAATACAGATATTGGATTGTTTTGACCTCTCTGGGATCACATAGGCAACTGTTGTTGAGATAGAGGAACATTGGCATACCTGCCAAATAATTATGTAGATGACAGACATTGTGCCAGGCTCTGAAAAGTCCTTTCTTCAAGCTTGAAGTATATTATATTCATATATGTTGTAATGCTCAACAACTAGCAAATGCCTGATAATATGACTTCTGATTCACAAAAACCTGGGGCTGCAAATGAAGCTGGCTGTACTTTTCAAATTTATGTTTGTAAAGCTGTTGTTAATTATGTTTTTCTGGTTGACAATTCAATTTATGCTAGAAGGGACAGAAAACGGCACATACCACATAAAATTTGGTTAGTATTTTTAATTTTGACAATAAATCTGAAACTAAAAGTACTTTATATTAATTGAAATAAAAAGTTGGTAGGTGACAACTGCTTTCAGATTTGTATATGAATTACATTTAGGCACTATCTAAAAATCCTATCAAACATTCTGCAAGAGCCTTATTTTAGACCCTTATTACTATACAAACCAGAAAGCTTCTAATTGAAGTTATTAAGGTAGCATCTGGATACCAAATATATAATATGCTACCACTTAGCACTGTAATTAGAGAAAATCAGAACTAGGGATTTTATTAGGATGCTAACTCTTATTACAGGACTCAAGTAGCAAAAATGTCACGACATCCCCAGTGTATTACAACCCTGTTTAAAGATAGAAACAACCAACAGCATTGAGATTTGTCTCTGCCTTTGCAGCTTTGTTTCTTTCTGTTTACAAAACCATTCTTGTTATATAATCAAACCAATATGTAAACAAAGAAACATTAAGGGGAAAAAACAGAAGGAGCATGTTAGGTAGCGCATTATTTTAATTTTGAGAATCCACCAGAGACATTTTTAGGCATTCTATTTCACTGCATATAATTCTACTCATAATTATAGCAATAACATTCTTTAGCTTTAAAAAAGCATTCTTTGCCTTTATCTGCTTCATTCCATCTCTTTCCTGCAACTCCTTACAAATCTATGGGGAGAATTTAGGGTTCATGTCTCTGTATGTGTGCAGGCACGTGTTCATACTGTTTATCTGTTTTGTAGG
The DNA here is from genome assembly GCF_947247035.1 of Vipera ursinii. Taxonomy (NCBI): domain Eukaryota; kingdom Metazoa; phylum Chordata; class Lepidosauria; order Squamata; family Viperidae; genus Vipera; species Vipera ursinii. The sequence goes on from NC_139514.1 coordinate 65,853,525, forward strand.
TACCTAGTGCTGTTGCACCATCTGCAGTCCTTTGCCTTCAATTTTTCACTCTTTCCTCTGGCTCCACTTTTCTTATTCCATTTAAGCAATCCAGTACATTTTCCTTCCTTAGTTCCTTTTCTTAGCAACTGAGCATCTATTTTGCTAAACAACAGCACATATGGTTCTAGGAATAAAGAACTTGAAATAATGATTGTGAATAGAGTTTATTTTCATGTCTAACAACAGCTGGGCTTAAATAATGGCTTGCAATGAGAATACTTCAGTATCACATCACCTGACATATACTAAGATGGAACACTTTTGTTCCATTTTGTTCCTAAGATGGAATACTTGCACTATTTTCACATTAAAGACTAAAATATATAATGAGCTATGTATAGAAAAATATTTGCTTTTTAGATATATTTTAGAATTTGTATAAATACTAAAGAGAGTACATATAATATTCAATATCAATACATCATTAATTGCTGTATATTGTAGTTGTGCAATAATTCTTTTTCATTTTACCATTATTTTCTTATTTCTTTCCATATTACCATTTGCATTAACCTTTTTACTGAATGAACTAGTAGATGTGCATTTGTGAAACTACAACTAAAGTGAAATATTTAGTTGATAACATTTTATTGTTAAGAATATTATTGATATTAGACATTTTATTTTGAATGACTTTTTTCAGAAGGCATAAAGGTCAGTGCTTATCATACATAAATATTCTGACATGATCCTACTCCAGCTTAAAGGATATTTAAAGCTTCCCTAGTTCTTCAACTGCTCAATATTTTTATTAATTAACCAATATCATGTTATCTTATGTAATCAAACAGTAAGATTTTGTTTTTTTCAAAAATATCAGTATTTGTAAAGTGTGCCAATAGGGTATGATGGTCAAGGGTTGGGTGAGGACTGAGAAGATCAAAGTTCTAAATTATTGTCAGCCGGAAACTCAATGACTCTTAATCATTCTCTCTTAGCACAACCCATATGGGGTTGCTGTTATGGGGATAAAATCAAGTATGAGTTTTAACATGAGCTGCCTCGAGCGTCTAAGAAATGTGACATCATCACATTGTCATCATCATTATCACCACCATCATCACCATCCAAGATATATTTTACATTGTGTGTTGGACCCAAAAGGTTATTGCTTCTCACAATATCTTGAAAAATACCATTTTTAAATTTTCATTAAACCAGCAGTAGCAACTCTTGACCTTCAAACTACTACTATCTCTAATTCCCAACATCTTGCACATTTACTTATGTTCACTGTATTACTGCAGACTGTAATACCACATTCGTGGGAAAGCCACAGATTACTTCTATTGAACAAACAGCAGCCAAGAAATGCCTGAAATGGTTCATTACATCTAAAGCTGGGAAACAAACCTAAACTTAGGTCTCACAAACTCCAAATTTACATTATCAATTGGATTACAATGCTAATTCTTGTTTAAACAGAGTCACATTTTATTTGCCATCCACTCTTCCCTCCTACATGGGAGCTGTGTAAATACATAACCAAAAAAAATGAATAAAGCAGTGCTTCATAAAAAATATCTGTTATACTGGTTTTCAGTTTTCCTAATTATTCCTCCAAGTTCTAGGTTTTGGTTAAGAATATAGAGAAAAGTAAATGTGTACACACGCACACACACACACGCACACACACATCCAGATTAGAAATGTAATTCAGGGCTTGTGTCTGAGAAGATCTTAACCTAAACATTCCCATCCCTCCCGAGGACTGCATTGTTAGCTGCAAAGGAAAGCTGCATAATCCCAGCAAAAACCACAACTGCAGGTCTTACCATCAGTTATTACATATGTGCCTATGGATGTTTCAAATCACATTCTGTCCATATCTATTATTTTTCCATAGCCCTGATATATAAATCTGCAAAAAATCAAGTTCTGTTTCTGAAAAATAATTTTTTTTTTAGTTATACAAGGCTACCATGACAAATATCTTAGAAGTAAGAACACATGTGTTAGTGTTTGAACAATCCACCTGAAGCAGTTGATCTCAGATCTCAATTATGGGAGCAGACACTTGTTGCCTTGGAGATGAGAAAGTGAGTGGGAAGGACAGAAAGAAGAACATTTCATAGTTCACTGCAAAAACTGTCAGGGCACACTGTTTCCTATAACTCAGCAAATGATAAAACCTAAGTGTCATCATGCTGTTATCTAATGTTGTCATAGTAACAGAAATAGATAATACAACATTTTTCTAACAATAAATTAGGTGAGAACGTACCCAAATCTACAGTAAGTATTGGCAACAAAATCCGCACATTCTCTGATTTGCTTCCATTTATCTTAATTAATTAAAAAAAGCTTTTGCCCCAGAGGATAAGTGTGAAGAAAATAATTACTTAAAGCATTACATGACAAATTTTGGGGCACAACCTATGTACTGATATAATTAGTCTTGTATCAATAACATTTACTGCCTATGGCTTCCCTCAGTTCAGTCACTAATTCTTCTACCACTACTTGGAGATTTAACTGGGAGGTGGTCTACATGCAACATAAATGCTCCTTATTTTAGCAATGTTCAAAAAAAAGAGACTACAGAAGGGGTATCAATCTGCTGCCCCAAGGGCCAGTTGCATCATATGGAGGCCGCGCCCACCCCAGCTCCAGCAATGCAAAAAAAATCAGGATACGTCACGACACATCACATGCCGCAGCGAGTTTGACACCCGTGGACTACAGCACACACGTGAAACTCGCAACATCATGTGACATCACACAACGTATCGGGACAGTTTTGCCATTGCCGGCAATGGGGTGGGCTCGGCTTCTGTGTGACGCGTCCCTCCCGCAGGCTGGCAGTTTGACACCCCTGGACTACAGCAATCTAGTAGGGATTTCTAATATTACCTTGTTCCCAATGCTTTTTAATATCCTTATGAAGTTGCTTAATGCAGATATTAGAAATCTGGGACAGAGTTATTATTTTAGCATGTATAACACTAGATAATACATGATTAAGGTAATGTATTACTGTGTTTCCCAAAAGTTAGATCCAGCCTGATAGTAAGCCCTAGCTTAATATTGGGGGGTGGGCCTAATATAAGCCCTACTTCAAAACTAAGCCTTAGTTTTGGGGCGAGGCGCACCACTAAAAATCAAGCTAGGGCAAGGGTAGGGGGGGTAAAGCTGCCCCATGTGCCCCACACCCACTTGCTTTACTGGTAGGACCACCACAGCCAGGCCTCCCACACCTCAACAACTGTTGTGCTGCTGCTTGACTTCTGAAGCTGCTTGCTGCCACTTGTGGCTGGCTGCCATGTGGCACATTGCACTGTTGCCACTCCTCCTAGCAGGACGCTGCATAGCACTTTGGGCTGCTTCCACTGCTCATGTGTTTTGGGCCGTTTCTGCAGCACTTCGGGCCGTTTCTGTTGCTTGCACACTTCGGGCTGCTTCTGTTGCTTGCGGCAAGAGGCCATGTGGCGCTTTGGGCCGTTTCTGCTGCAGAAAGGGCCCAAAGAGCCATGCAGCGTCCTGCTGTGAGCAGCAAAAATGGCACAAAGCACCATGCAGCATCCTGCCAGGAGCGGCAATGGCGCAATGCGCCACATGTCATTTGGGCACAAGTGGTAGCAAGAAGCCATAGAAGTTAAGCAGCGGCACGACAGGTGCTGGGGTGTGGGAGGCCTGGCTGTGGTGGTCCTAATGTAAGACAATCTCTGAAATTAAGATCTAGTGCCTCTTTTGGAGGCAAAAGAAATAAGACCAGGTCTTAATTTTGGGAAAACTCGGTATGTCTGATAGTCAAGTAGTGTTTTACTGTTATTATTAAATTATACATTGCCTGACTCCAAAGGACAGTAAGTAGGTGGTTCACAAAGTTCATTATTGTATATTGTCATGGTTCTGATAGATGAGACCAGTAAAAGCAGAACTCCAAGGCAACAGGTTTCCTTAAAGAACATATTTATTGGCTACAAAGTATTGGCACAGTCAAAAGTGAAACCAAGTCTGGAGTTTCCTCCCAAGCGTTACAATGTTACAAAGTTGAATTTCCCACCTCAGCACTATGACATTATCCATATTTCCCAATAGAATACTTTGGCGGACTTCCTAATGGAAGGCTCAGCCCGCCAAAAGTCAGGCAGCAATGACCTAGGTTCCCACGGGACAATTTATTGTTTAGTCTAACCTTAAAATCACTCATCCCTCCTTCCAGTAATGTGGCAACTGAAAACGAAGCAAAAATGGCTTTAGCCAGGATCATTGTAGTGTTGACATATATAGTATGCAGTATACATGAGAGAGAAATAAGATCAAATCTAAGTAATTAAATCACACTTTTCAATCCTAGTAGAATGAAAGCACATCTACACCTAGAACAATGGCATAGTGAGCAACTCTGAACATAATATATAAGCTATATTACCTTTAAACTGAAGTGAATACCCTCTATGTGATATTTAGCTGAATTAAAAAGAATAAGCCTCTCAAAATAAACTAGGTAGGTTAGGGTTAGGGTCTAAACTGAAGATCTTTAAACAAAATGTTCTCAGAATTGTTTGATGAAAATTAAAAAAGAACATGTTCCACTGATCCATCTGAACACAGACTAATTTGTTCTAATTTAGTATTTGCTTTAGGTCTCTCTCATGGAGACCTGTAGTTAAGAAATCTATTTTTAAAAAATGAAGAAGGAACAAGGAACAAACTTTGGCTGAATAAGTTATTATTTTAAAAAGTCAAACCATTATCAGGGAATGACAAAAGCATTAGTCAAAATTTCAAAATAAAAACTCCTGCCTGTTTCACAATGCACATACCGGTTCAAACCAAGAGCATGGGGGACATATATTAGAATTTTTTAAAAATATTGAATGAATGTAGACTTCCGGTCTTGCGCAGTAGTGCAGCAGCCAAGGGATTTGGGGGCTCTGTGCCCTTTGGATGAATTTCTTCCTGTTAGGGGACCCTAAATGGGCCAGAAGTCACCCTGAAGAGGCGCCAAAGAAGTAAGTCCCATGGATCATGGAGAGATGGTGTTTGACCTGATCGGTCGAGGAGAAGCCTTCGAGAAACCAACAGGAGAAAGGCTAGATCAACTTCAGAGTCTAGCCCAAGCTACAAGCAACCAAAGTCAAAAAATACTACTATAAGCTGATTGTAAACAGCATGTTTATTAACTTTCCTGAAGAAAAAAAATCCCAAGAAGCAAAAAACCTCCAAAAGTGAAGCAGGGGGATCTTTGCCCCACCCTTTACTAATGGAAGCAGCGAATTAAACCTTTTATGGAGGACCAAAACATATAGAAATGAAATGAAATGAATATAAAACCTAAATTTGGATAAGTTTGAAATTGCTGAATGGTTAAGATTCTCATTTTAAAGGCAACTGTTTATTTTGAAAATTGAAAAATAAACCGGTGCTGACATCTAGTGGTGGATGACAGCTATGGATTTCATACAAGACTTGGCAAAAATCAGGAAAAAACTAATCTGTGCTTGTGACCTTCAAAGCTCTAACAATAGAGAACAGCTGTGACCAAAAAGAAAACAATCTAGACTGCAGACAAAGAGAGACCTATAAACTTCAGAAAAAAAAAACACTTTTTTGAACTTTCTGTATTACAAATATCTACTTCACTGTGACTCCAAAGCTATTTGCAAAGGAAAGAAAACTTTGATTCTTGGCCATCATGGAAAATCAGAGACTTGTAGAAAGAACTTATCAAGAAAAAATAAATACTTTTCAAGAGGAGATATATGATATGCTGCAAATAATTCAAACAATGATTTCAACCACAAAGAAATCCAAAATAACTTTGAAAATATACACCAATTCATCTCCAATTTAACTTTACAACAAAAAATCCCAGAAAATAACAATAGAGAAAACAGATAACTGAACACAAATTCGAGGATAGAGACTTAAAGATGGACCCTAACAAAACAAAGAAGTATGATTTAACCCAAGTGGAAAAAAATTCACGAGAAATATTGGATTTGGAAAAGACAACTTATACTTTAACACCACAAAATAAATTTGAGGATAAGAAAAAAGATTGGACAAAATGGACTGCAGAGATGTCAGGAACACCACTAGAACCGGAGAGACAAAAATGATAAGAGAAACAGAGAAAAAGAAAGAAAAAGATTTTCAACAAATATGAAAGGCCAAATGCCTCTTACAAAGTTATTGTACTTGACTTACCTTTTATATCTGCAGTAATACTTACAAGAGTATGGAAAGATTCTTAGATTCAGCAGAACATATTGATTAAGAAAGATACTGGGCAAAAGAAAAGGGCTATGTGAAAATTAAGAAAAGATGATGGGACCTATCAGAGAATATTTAAAAAAGAAACACTTGTTTGAATATGGTTAAATAGAAAGATTTTGGATATGAATTTTATTTTAAGAGAGAGGAGCCCCTCAAGTAACATAGTACTCTCTTTTTCTTCTCTGTTCTTACTTTATTTCTTGATATGAGTAATATAAAAGAGTTAGAATGGCTTATATAAAGGAAATGTTTTAGATATTTAAATGTGATTGACTTTAAGAAAATTACAATGGATTAAAAAAAGATGTTTTGAATAAGAGTTAAAAGACCAGATGACTAGATTTATTAAATGGAATATTTAAAGATTAAATATATTTTTAATTATGGTAAAAAAGAACAGAAAATTTTTGGAAATAAATATGTATTAGCTTAGGGGAAACATGGATTTTAAGTAGCACATTATCTTTTTATTTTTCTTTACTCTTATTCTTCTTTTTTCTTTTTTAGTCTTATTTATTCCTTAAGAAAGGTAAAAGTATTGGGATGGCTTACATGAGAAAAAAAGGCATATGTTAGGAATATGGTGATAGCCTACAATGTTGGGTTAAAAATATATTAACCATGATGTTGTGACTTTAAGATGTTAATTGGCCAATGGGTGTGTAAGTGTTCTCATGGCCATAAGAGGGAGCTAGGAACGTAGCTTCTCTCTCTCTCTCTGAATTCACTGCTCTCTACTATTACTGTTTTTGCTCTGTTTTGCTGTACTGTTGGTTTACTACTGTGATAAACCTGTACAACTGTGTACTGACCTCTGGACCAGTAAGAAGACTTTGTATTTTGGATTATTCCTTGGACTGTTGCTATTGTGAATGACCTGGACTGTTTATTTTTGACCGTGCATTTTTGTTTTTACACCACCTCAAAAGTAAAGTACTTTTTGCTTTCACAACTCAATGTACTCTTGTGGTTACTGTGTGACTCTTACTGCTCTCAGTACCCTTCCTTGTCTGTGCAACTACTTGGTAGCACAAGGAGACCACTGCACAACAATCCTTAACAGACTTAAATATCTAATTGTAATTAACTTGGAGAAAATCTTAACCAGTAAGAATATCTTGAACACTGTGGGAAAAACAAACATAAACAAGAACTGTACACAGGATCTATGATGAGGCAACCAGAATGACTAGATAGTAAAGAAATATTATATTGATGTGATTAATATCTGTAGAAATATTAGAAAAAATTCTATACTCATTTGTTATCTACCAAAAGAAAAAGAATTGTATTAAGTTAAGGTTGGCAAAAGAGAACATTATGGGAAAAAGAGGAAATCAAGTAAAGCTATTATGTGGATTATACATCATAGAAACCAACTGTTAGTGAATGTTTTTAAATGTAAACCCAGACAACACACTGTTTACCAAATATTAAGGTGACTATATTCAAAAATCAAAAAATATATTATATATATATATACATACATACATACACACACACACACACACACACACACACACACACACACACACACACACACATATATATATATATATATATATATATATATATGTATATATATATATAATATATTTTTTGATTTTTGAATATAGTCACCTTAATATTTGGTAAACAGTGTGTTGTCTGGGTTTACATTTAAAAACATTCACTAACAGTTGGTTTCTATGATCTATAATCCACATAATAGCTTTACTTGATATATATATATATATATAAATATTGAATGAATGCAAAGCATGTTATCTACTGTTACCTTAACAACTGTAGTGGAATTTGCATATGATAGGCATTTTTATATTGTAACTATCCTAAAATATTAGTTCCTTCACATTAAGAATCAAACCTATGAATTCTAACAACAGTTTCTTTAAAAAAGCAAAAACAAAGGAAGGCTCACCTAAATCAAGCTATGATTCTCAGTCTTCAGATGGGAGTCACTTAAGGTCAAATATTCAGTTACAATCTAAACAAGATCTTAGGTTTTGCCTCACAAGGAGTGTATTATTTCGGCCATCTCACAAGATAGCAAACAACAGCAGATAATTAAGATTTATTCAATAAAGTTGCAAACCATAACCAAAATGTATCAGCAATTCCAATAATTCAAATACGTCTTATTTATAGAAATGACTATCAAATACTTTGATTTCGTTTCTATGCTACATAATGGACCACTTTTTCCACTCTTTGGGACAAGGCTGGTTTGTCTTCTTTTGTCCTTTACTTTTGTAACTGATTCTGATGTACTAACCATGCCTTTTCTCCTGACTGCATCAGAACATTCATACTACCTCCCTCCTCTAAATTACTCCTCTTTCCTCCCTTGTTCCTAGAAGACCTTGAAACTTCCTCCTTCCCCTGATCCAGGAAATAACTGTGATACTCCAGTAGTTGTTCTCTGTATATTTGTAGTTTACAAAACTCTTCCCCTTTGTCTCACCTGATCTAAGGATCACTGAAAGGTTTACTCCACCTTCACTTCCCAAATAGTTGGGGGAGGGGGTGCAAACCAGAATTTGTAGCTTCTTCAAAGAGGAAAGTGAAGCATAAGATTTTCAAACTTGCAGACCTCCTGATCACATTCATCCACCCCAAGATCTAGCAGAAGATAAAATCTGTTAGCTGCAAATCAGAGGTAAGTAGAGAAGAAATGTAAAATTCAATTAAAGGTTCAATAATTTATTTCCTATCAACCAATCAGAACAGAGCTGGAAGGGACCTTGGAAGTCTTCTAGTCCAGCCCACCGCTTAAGCAGAAGAATCTATACCATCTCAGACAAGTGACTGCCAGTCTCTTCTTAAAAACCTACGAGCGATGAAGCACCCACAATGTCTGAAGGCAAGCTGTTCTACTGGTTAATTGTCCTCACTGTTAGGAAGTTTCTCCTTAATTCCAGATTGCATCTCTCGTTGATTAATTTCCATCCATTGTTTCTTGTTTTGCCTTCTGGTGCTTTGGAAAATAAATTGACCTCTCAAATACTAGAAAACTGCTATCATGTTTCCCACAATCCTTCTTTTCTCTAGACTAGCCATTCCCAAATCCTGCACCATTTTTTATATGTTTTTAGTCTCCAGGCCTTTAATCATCTTAGTTGCTCTTCTTTGCACTTTTTCCAAAGTCTCAACATCTTTTTTGTAATCTGATGACCAAACCTGGATGCAATATTCCCAATCTGGCCTTACTAAGGCTTTATAAAATGGTATTAATACTTTTGTTTCTATGCCTCTGTTTATACAACCAAGGATTGTATTAGCTTTTTTTGCTGCTGCTACACAATGCTGACTCATGTTTAAGTGATTGTCCACTAGGACTCCACGGCCCCTCTCACAGTTACTGTTTTTGAGGCAGGTTTCACCTAATCTGCACTTGTATCTTTGGTTTTTCCTGCCCAGGTTTTTCCTGCCCTTGCTGTTTTCCACATTAAAAATCATTTTGTTAGATAGGTTCCATTGTTCAAGTCTATCAAGATCTTTTCGGATTCTGAGCTCATCTTCTGGGACGTTGGCTATTCCTGGCAGCTTGGTATCATCTGCAACTTTGATGAGATCCCCTTCTATTCCCTTATCTAAGTCATTTATGAAGATATTGAAGAGTACTAGGCCTAAGACAGAACCTTGTGGTACCCCACTACTTCCTTTCTTCTATGTAGATGTAGTACCATTAAGGACTACTCAGTGAGTATGGTTTGTCAGCCAATTACAAATCCATCTGGTGGTGATGCTGTCAATCCCACATTTTTCTAGCTTACCAAGTAGTAGTTTGTGATCTACTTTGTCAAATGCATTGCTAAAATCTAAATATACAGGTAGTCCTCGAGTTACGAATGTAATGGAGCCTGCCTATTCCATTTGTAACATGAGAATTTCTGGGAATCTCGTACCTCAAATGAGATCACTCCCTGCTCATTAAGACGCACGCAGCTTGTTAAGTGCACATGAGATATCTCAGGGTGGGGAAGTCCATGGGGAGCCTAGTGATGGAACAGGCCCCCAAGGCATCCCTGACCCACTAAGATATCTCAAAACACTGTGAATCACATGGAGCTTCAAAACTCAGTGAATCCCTACGTTTTGAATAGCCCCAGAGGCACGCAAGTATTTTTTATCCAAAGGGAGACTTGAGAGAGATTGGAAGGTCCGTGTGAGTGCCAATGGGGGGGGGGCTTCAGAAAAGGAAAGGAATGCTCAGTTTCTGAAGCACCCCATTGGCAATCACACGGACTTTCCAATCTATCTCAGGTCTCCCTTCAGATAAAAAGTGTTTGAGTTGCAGCAGCTTGAGTTTCTCCACTCCCTCCGAGAGGAAAGAAGTGGAGGCACAGAGTGGGATTGCTCTCAATAAGGCCAGGACACACAAGCGAGCAGTGCACCACATCTTCTTGACAACAATCCTGCTGTGCCTTTGCTTTCTTCTTTTTGGATGGAGTGGAGAAACTCAGGCTGCTGCCGCTGCTTGAATGGGGAGGACAACAAAGAGAAGAGCAGTCAGAATTTGTGCCACAGGGCTGGTCACTCGAGGAATACATCAGGTGGGGTGGGTGGCTGGCTGGGAGGGGAGATCATGTTCACTCAGGTGGCTGTTGCCACACCACCAGCAACTTGGACACAGGTGTAAGGGGACTCGCCCAGCAATGCCTCCCTGTTCAGTTGAAGCTTGGTTCCTACCCTCAAACTAAGGCTGGTGCACACAAGCGAGCAGCGCACGCATGGACAGCATTGGTTCCTGTGCCCAGCCAACTCCAATTCCACTCCAATTGCCCCATAAGCATGCAAACGAAGCAAAAACTCCCCCCCCCCAGAATGGAAGCTTCCGGAGGCCATGGTCTCTTTTGCAGAGAATCTGTATTTGAACTTGCATGATCTTACAGCCCGCAGGAGCTTCCATTGTCAGCGTGAAAAGGATTTCCAAGCCAACTATCCTCTCCCTCAAAGGGAAAGAAACTGCAGCAGAGAGGAGACAGATTTTGCAAAGTGAGTCCAGCATGGTAGGCAGGGAGGAAGCAGTGGAAGTGGGGGGGGGAATAGAGTGAATGTTGTAGAGCCTCTACAGTCATTCATAAGGGCAAATGATCACCATGGTGCTGCAATATTCATAATTTTGGGACTTGCTTGTAAACACAAGGGGGTGCTGATCGCATAACTTGAAACAAGTGTTAAGTGAACACTTATAATTCGGGGATTACCTGTACTATGTTCACAGTATTTCGCTGGTCTACTAATTTAGTCACTTTGTCAACAAATGAAATAAGATTGGTTTGGCATGATCTGTTTTTAACAAACACATGCTGGCTACTAGTAAGAAGTTTATTTGTTTCTAGATGTTCACAGATCTGTTTTTGGATTATTTTTTCCAGGATCTTCCTAGGTACTGATGTCAGGCTGATTGGTCTGTAGTTTCCTCGGGGGTTCCCTTTTTTTAAAAGGTGGGAACCACATCAGGTCTTTTCCAATCCTCCAGGGCTCCAAGAATTTTAAATATATGATACAATGGTTCTGAGATAACATCTGTTAGTTCCTTCAGAACTCTGGGATGTAATCCGTCAGGTCCCGGAGATTTATATTCATCAAGGTCAGACAGGTGTTCTCTTACCATTTTCTTGCTTATTTCAATTTTTATTTCTAGTTCGTCTTTTACAGATATGTTTTTGGTAGGTTGGCCTACAGTTTCTTTTTGTGTGAAGACTGATGCAAATAATGAATTAAGCAGCTCTGCTTTTTCTCTACTGCCTATTACTTCCTTGCCATCTTCTCTCTTTAGTGGACCGACTGTTTCCTTGACTTTTTTTGTTATTTATATGTTGAAAGAAACTTTTTTTTAATTATCTGACTTTTGTTGCAAGTCTTTGTTCATTCTGAGCCTTTGCTTTACTGACTTTATCTTTGCAGATTTGGGCTATCTGCTGATACTTTGCCTTAGTTATGTGTCCCTCTTTCCATTTTTTGTACTTATCCTTTTTGTCATTGAGTTTATCAGAGATCTTTGTGCAACTATGCTGATTTCTTCTTGGATTTCTTGTTTTTCTTTTTCAGTGGTATTGTGTCAGACAGGGCTTTTATGATTATATTTTTCAGTGTTTCACACACTTCTTGAGTTGTTTTCCCCTTTACGATTTTTATCCATGAAATTTTGCTTACTGAGTTTGTTAAAATCAGTTATTTAAAGTTTAGGACACTGGTTGGATTATATTCTATAATCCTTGTGTTTGCTTTATACTGAATTCCAGTATAACATGATCATTCTCGCCCAAGGTTCCTGCAATTTCAACTCCCTTTATCACTTTTTTTCTATTAGTAAGAATTAAGTCTAGTATAGCTTTTCCTTTAGTTCCCTCCTCTACCTTTTGGGTGACAAAGTTGTCAGCTAAGTTGGTTATCTCCAACTTGCTGCAGAGTTTGTCTCCCAGTTGATATCAGGGTAGTTAAAGTCTCCCATTACTACTGTGCTATGTTTCCTACATACACTTGTTAATTGATTAGCAAACAATTCATCTATTTCTTCTGCTTGGTTGGGTGGCCTATAGTATAATCCTATAGCAATGTCATTCTTTTTTCCATTTATATTGACCCATATGGATTTTAGGAGATTTTCATCCTTGGTTTTGTGTATTTCTGTAGAGATGTAGTGATCTTTTATGTTATAGTGCAACTCCACCTCCTCTTTTGTTGGGTCTGTTTCTTTTGAATAGTTTATATCCTTCCATCAGTCATAAGTTTCATCCCACCAGGTTTCAGTAATGGCAACTATATAGTATCCACCTTCTTGTATTAATATTTCAAGTTCACGCTGCCTGTTCCCCAAACTTTGAGCGTTAGAATATAGGCATTTGAGTCCTTTACTGGTCTTGGGTATGTATTCTTGTATCTCCTACTTTGTTACTAGGATTTTCATCCTTGCCATCACTCTCTATTTCATTATGTTTTTCTTTTTCTATTTTAGAAACCATTGATGAATGCTCTTTTTCCTATTTTCTCTTACTGCCCAAGAGCTTCTCTGACTGACATTGACTGGAATGAGTTAGGTTCATGAGTTTATGGAATGGTAAAATGAATTGATGAAGGAAGCATTCTGCAGCTTTATATGTTCTGTCTCCAGATGCAATGAATCAGTAAATTCATTCTGGATTTTCTACATTGGAAATCCAAGATATATTCTATTTGAAATTTCTTATTATTTCCAACTGTAACATGGAACAGAGGAATATAAGGGGCACAGAGGATATCCAAGGAGGATTACAATGGGTGGTAGAAACCTAACTATATCTTTATTGTTATCAAAGCAAAATCAGAATGTAATCAGAAAGGTAGAAAAACTTGGAAGGCCAATCTCCTCCCCCCCACACCCCCCCATCTATTTTAGTAATAAAAAGACCTGTTGCCATATTTGAATTCCATGTAAATAGGACACTTTTAATAAACTAATTGAAATTCTTCCAAAAGATGAAAAATAATGTATGAAGTGGCAATGAATGTTACAGAACCCTAAGGAGTTGTAAAGCATCTTAATATTTCTCAGGGGCAGGGCAGAACAAGGTGGAATCCAGTTTAACACAATCCATTTGGATGTTCTGGAAAAAAAATCCCAAGTATCCCAAGTAATCCAAAACAGAAAAATCACATTTCTCAAACATAGCATACACGTTGTGCTGCCATTTGTTCAGCAATGAACAGTGCAGCAAGAGGAGGGGTGTCAGTTGCTATCATGTGGATCTAGTCACTCAAAGCAAGTTTTCCCTGTTAACAACTGTAATAAGAAATTGCTGAAATTGGCTGTTAAGATTGATGACACAGACAGGAATGACCACTTAGGCCATTTCACATAAACCAAGAACTAGATTAAATTTACTGAGGTAAGTAAGAAACCATAATGCAAGAATATCAACAACTTCTGTACATCAAGAATGAATGCTGGAAATAATGTTCAATCCTTCATTCCTGTTCTAAGGGGTTATTTGGCCTCCTCTTTTGAGCCAGCCTGCTTGTCTCTATCTGCCTTCAATTTTTCTTATTTTTCATGACCATGTGAGAATTTCTTACACCAACACAGTACAATGACATCCCTGAAATTATAAAGGTACGGAGAACAGCAACAAAGCATATTTCAATCTAGAAAAGTTCCAAACTCTATTTCAAATATATTCATTAAAAACTTTCATCACTACTTGAGAAGTTATACTGTATATATTCTATGCATTTGTAAACCATATTACATTTTAGTGAGTAATTTATCATTTTAAACAGTAAAAGACTATGTATGAATACCTAGACTAGCCCAGAGATTAATGCAAGAGAAGTACCTGTCAAGGTTCTGACTGATGAACCCAACCAAGTAAACACCTTCAAGGCTTTCCAAACTCTTAATGCAAAACTTTATTGAGTACATCATTTCGGCACGCATGCAAGCAAAACCAGCTCTGGCAAAAACCCATCCAATCCCATATAATAAAAGTATAGAATTCCCCCTCCCCTTTCTTGATCAGGTCACATTGCCCAATTAGGTGGGAAAATATTGTTTTGAGAAAGTATCTCTGGATCTGGCCAGACACCTGAACTGTCCTTGGTTCTCATGGTCTGCTTTCTTGATCTTTTGAAGTCTGTGTTCCAATCCCTTTCCCTCCCCCACAAGTTTGTTGGCAAGCTAAGAAGCAATAATTGTCAGACCAGCAAAAATGTGCTTTGAACTTGACAGGTGGACCCTCCTAAAACCTTGAAGAAACCTGAAAAATTGTAAACACATATTAAGACTGTTCCTCTACCTCTGCTTCCTACTTAAGAAGCCTCTGGTTTCTGAGGATACTTTGCATGAAATCTACTTATTAAACATTCTGCTCTGATGTTGTGGGGTTTGAACCATGTTGTTTATGCTATTGGGCAACCTCTCCACTGTACTAAATATTGTAGTTGCCCCTTATGGATCCTAGAGTCCAAGATTTGCTTGATCTCGTAGTCTCTTTCACCTTCCAGTATTATTGGACTGGGGACTTCCTTTTCAACTGGTCTTAGTCTAGATTCCTTAGCCAGCTTTAGCAAACTGCACTTTACCCAATATTCTGGGCAATTTCAATTCTACCATAACAGAATTAATAATTTTCATAATTGGGAAAAGCCCTATCTATTTATGACCTAGTTTCTTGCAGGAAATCCTCAACTTTAGATATTTGGTAGGTAGATACAGTTTATCTTCTACATGAAAAGTTCCTTGGGCAGCTCGCTTCTTATCTGCCTGTTTCTTTTGACTCTCTGTTGCTTTGGCTGGCACTTTCTGCACATTGTCCCACGTGCTTCTGCGGGAATCCACCCATTCAGTCAGTGTTACTGATGAGGGGATTTCGCTTGGACATTCTGCTATCAGCATGAACTCCACCTCGGTAGCTATTTTAAAGGGGTTAAGCCCCATGCTACTGTGCACTGCATTGTTGTATGGCACTTCAGCGAATGGCAGGAGTTCTGTCCAGTTAGATTGTTGGTAGTTGACATAACAACACAGGTATTGTTCTACCAATGCATTGGCTCATTCTGTGGCCCCATTCATACTCAGATGAAAAGCTGAACTAAGACCTTGGGAGGACCCTATCAGCTTTATAAATTCAGGCCAAAATTTGGCAGTAAATTGGACCCCTCAGTCCGAGGTTATGTATTTAGGCATTCCGTGCAGCTGGTAAATATGTTGCAGGAACATCTTAGCTAGTTTCTGGGCTGATGGGAGGCTGGAGCATGCTATGAAATGGGCCTGATTTTAGAATAGGTCCACCACTATCCATATCATGTTGTTCCTCCACTTTCTGAAAGCTCGACTATGAAGTCCATGGCTATTTCTTCGCACGGCCGGGTCAGGTCAGCTACCTGCTGCAGCAATCCCAAACTCTTTCCTGGTCTCTGCCATACCGTGTGCCATACACACGGCACAACTTCTCACATAGCTGTCTATGTCCTTCTTCCCTGGCCATCAGAACTGCTGTTTAGTTAAGTGTAAGGTTTTAAGAATCTGAGTTGGCTGGCTTGTTTAGCATCATAACTCTTCTGTAGCAATTGTAGTTATAGACTATCAGGACATACAGTTTGCTCCCCTTCCAGGCTAGTTATCCCCTCCACATTAGCTCCCCTTGTGGGCACCAAACCATGCATTAGTTTGCAGTTCCTTTTCAATCTGCTGTGCAAAAGTGTCACTAAGAGGGTGGGGGTTTCTTTTAGCTTGCTGTCTGGTGATTACCTGCACTGCCAGCTGCTTTGTGGGGCTAATAGGGTTCACTTCTTCTTAAGTACTTTTGTATTGGGGCATGCGGGACAGTGGGTCAGCCAGGAAATTCCCCCAAAAAAATATATTTCAAGAAGTAGTCAAACCAGTTGAAATATTAAGCCCATTAGACCTGCTTAGGGGAGAGTTTTCGGGAGTCCTCAGTGCCTCTAGATTTTTGTGATCAGTCCACACTTCAAAGGGGATTTTACTTCCTTCTAGGAACTGTCTACAGATCAGTAGTACCCATTGCACGGCGAAGGCTTCCTTTTCCCATACTGTCCACTGGTTCTCAGTCTTGTTTAGCTTTCTGGAGGTGAATGTGCATGACTGCAGTTGCCCCTCTCCGTTCTTTTGAAGTAGCACTGCCCCCACTGCCACAGGGCTGGCATCCACATGAATCACAAATGGCTCCACAAGGTTAGGGTGCTTTTGGACTGGCTCAGCTGCAAACAGTCTCTTAAGCCTCTCAAATGCTGCTCCATTACCCAGTTCAATGGCTGGCTAGGTCAAGGTTTCCCTCCACCCGGCCTGTCTTTAATAGCTCTGTGATCGGCAGGGTGATTTTTGCGAAGGCTGGGATAAACTGCCAGTAGAAATTTCGAACCCCAAAAAGCTTTGCAATTGAGTGTGGGTTCTGAGAGCTTGCCATTCCAGGATGGAGTTCACTTTTCCCAGATCCATTTCTACTCCCTCACAAGACACCCTATAGCCTAAATAGTCTAGACTGGTCTTGTGGAATTCACATTTTGACAATTTGGCATACAGCTTAGCATCCAAAAGTTTTTTCAGCACTCCACGTGCTCCCCCATTGTCTTGGAATAGATGATGTAATCTAAATACTCTAGGACCCCTTTGTATAGGCCAGGGGTGTCAAACTCAATTTCATTTTGGGCCGCATCAGCATTGCGGTTGCCCTCAAGGGGCCAGGTGGGTGTGGCCAGGGTGGGCGTGGCCTACTGGGTGGGCATGGCTAGAGTGCGTATGGCCTACTGGGTGGGCACGGCCAGCTCTACATCGTTCGCATCAAGGGTGCCTATGGGGGCCTGGGCAGGAGTGTGGACAGATCTGAGGGTCTCTGGGCCAGGGCCAAGGCAGTGGGGGCCGTTCCCTCACTGTTTCCAGGATGGCTTCGCGGGCCACATGAAACCACTTCGCGGGCCGGATCTGGCCCCCGGGCCTTGTGTTTGACATGTCTGGTATAGGCGCTCATGCAGGACTTTTTACTACCGTAAAAAACAGATTAGAAACACAAGTTAAGACAAGCAAGGAAATGGTGAGCACCTGCCCACCCTAGACGAGTTCAAATTGCTAGGGCCAAATAGATTATTTTATTTATTTTTTTATTTTAATTCCATTTATATCCCGCCCTTCTCCGAAGACTCAGGGCGGCTTACAAGCTTAGCAGTAGCCTTCATTCTATGTATATGCCTGCTTATTAGGGCTTTCACACACACACCAGCAGCATTATTACAAAGACAGCTTAATTGCCCCCAACAATCTGGGTCCTCATTTTGCCTACCTCGGAAGGATGGAAGGCTGAGTCAACCTTGAGCCTGGTGGGATGCGAACCTGCACTAATTGTAGGCAGCTGGTGTTACTTAAGGAGGCATTAGCCCACTGCTCCAGCTGCATATTTATGCAGGTCATAAATGAGGTGCCACATGAGCATCTCTACAAGGGGGTTCTGGTCCACCTGGACGACATTCCCATCCACCCTGAGACAATGGGCGAACAGGTGAAACTGGTGCAGCAGGTGCTAAAAAACTATTGAATGCTAAGCTATGTGCCAAACTGTCAAAATGCGAGTTTCACAAAACCAGACTAGATTACCTAGGCTACAGAGTATCATTGGAGAGGGTGGAGATGGACCTGGAGAAAGTGAAATCCATCCCGGAATGACAAGCTCCTCAGGCCCGCAAGCAGCCACAGAGCCTGTTGGAGTTCACAAACTTCTACAGACAATTCACTCCCCCCCCTTCACCAAGATTGGCCCGCCCATCACAGGACTACTGAAAAGGGGAGGAGGGGGAGAGAAGCCCTGGCCGAACCAGCCCCTGAACTGGACAATGGAAGGCCCAGCAGCATTTGAAAAACTGAAAGGGCTGTCTGCTGCTGAGCTGGTTCTAAAACACCCAAACCCAGAGGCGCTGTTTTTAATTCAAGTGAATGCCAGCGATGTGGCCATAGGAGTGGTCCTTCTCCAGCGAAACCAAGTGGAGAAGCTACAACCATGCGCATACATGTCCAGAAAACTGAACAAGATCAAGAGACAGTGGGCTGTGTGGGAAAAGAAAGCCTTTGCAGTGTGGTGGGTGCTTTTAACCTGGAGGCAATTCCTGGAGGGGAGAAAAATCCCATTTGAGGTGTGGACGGACCTTAAAAACTTGGAGGCTCTGAAATCCTCCCCGCAAACTTTCTCCCAAGCAAGTCTGGTGGGCGCAGTATTTTAACCAGTTTGACTTTGAGTTGAAATACATCCTGGGGGGGAGGGGGAGAGAATTTCCTGGTGGATGCCTTGTCCCGCATGCCTCAGTATAAGAGTAACCGAGAGGAGGAGGTGAACTCCATCATCCCTATAAGGCAACAAGCGGCGTAGAAAGAAAAGGGCTCACCTCCTACCAAGGCCTTTGTCCAGCAACTGACATGTGTTATGTGGTTTGGGGCTCATCGAAAAGAGCTCTTAGGGAAGGGTTGGTAAGGAAGAGGGACAAGCTGTATGTCCCAGAAAACCTGCAACTACAGGTTTTACAATGTAGCCAAGATGCCAAGCAAGATGGCCACTTTAGATTCCTAAAGTCTTTAAATCTAGCCAACCATCACTTCTGGTGGCCAAAGATGAAAAAGACATTGAGAGCTACATGAAAAGCTGTGCTGTGTGTGCAGTAAGAGGTAAGAGGATGCCAGGGAAGAGCCCAGGGTTGCTGCAGCAAGTTGCCTATGCGACCAGATCCTGGGAGGAGATAGCCATGGACTTCAGTGTGGAACTACCCGAGAGTGGGGGGAACACCATGGTTTGGACTATCGTGGACCTGTTCTCCAAGCAAGGCCAATTCATTGCATGCCCTGGACTCCCCTCCACCCAAAAGCTAGCAAAAATGTTTCTGCAGCACATTTACCAACTGCATGGGGTGCCCAAGCACATCATTTCAGACCAAGGGATCCAGTTCACTGCTAGGTTCTGGCGGGAGTTTATAAGAATGATTGGGTCCTCCCAGCATTTCATCTGAGTACGAATGGGGCTGCAGAATGAGCCAGTGCAACGGTGGAACAGTACCTGTGTTGTTATATAAATTACCAGCAGTCTAACTAGGCAGGGCTCCTGCCATTTGCTGAGGTGGCATATAATAATGTAGTACACAGTAGCACAGGTTTCACCCTTTTCAAAGTAGCCACGGGGTTAGAATTTGCATCTATGCCAGAATGCCCTCAGGAGCCTCCCTCCTCAGGTATTTTAACTGATTGGGTAAATTTGTTCCAGAGTGTCTGGAGCAATGTAAAGAAAACCTTAACCAAAGCAACAGAGCCAGAAGAAAAAGGCAGATAAGAAGCAAGCTCCCCAAGGGACAGTCCTGGTAGGAGATAAAATGTATCTGTCTACAAAGTATTAAAAGTTGAGACAACCTTGCAAAAAGTTAGGTCTGAAGTACATAGGGCCTTTTCCTATTGTAAAAGTCATCAATCTGGTTACAGTAGAGTTAAAGCTGCCCAGAATATTGGGTAAAGTACATCCAGTGTTTCACTGCAGCCTACTGATGCCATTTCAGAGTTCTAGGATGAAGTCAGTTGAGAGAGAAACCCCCGGTCCAATAATGGTGTCGGAGGAGACACACTATGAAGTAAAGTGGATCCTAGACTCTAGGATCCACAAGGGGAAGTTACAGTACTTAATCCAGTGGAAGGGTTATCCGATCTCAGAGGCTAGGTGGACAAAAGCCCATAATGTCAAGGCGGATCGATCAGTAGAGAAATTCCATAAGTACCCCCAGAAACCAGGACCCTTGCAAGAGAAATAATGTGTGCTTATTGTTTTTTAGGTTCCTTCCAGTTTCTAGGGGGGCAGCCTGTCAAGTTTCAAAAAAACGTTATTCTGCTTCAGCCATTGGTTTAATGTCAATTATACCCCAAGGTTCTGAAGGAACTGGCAGATGTGATCTCGAAACCACTGAACTATATCTTTCAAAGATCCTGAAGCACTGGGGAACTACCAGACTGGAAAATTGCTGATATAGTTTCCATCTTCAAAAAAGGGGAAAAAAAGGATCCAGGAAATGACAGACCTATCAGCCTGACCTCAATACTTGGGAAGATTCTGGAAAAGATAATCAAGCAACAAATCAGCGGACACCTAGAGGTAAGCAAAGTCATTGCCAAAAGCCAACATGGGTTTGTCAAAAACAGATATGCCAGACAAATCTTATTACATTCTTTGATCAAGTAACAAAATTAGTGGATGAGAGGAATGCTGTGGATATAATTTACTTGGACTTCAGTAAGGCATTTGATAAAGTAGACCACAATCTACTACTTGATAAGATAGAAAAATGTGGGTTAGGCAGCATCACCACCAGATGGATTCGTAGCTGGCTGACCTGACGTACTCAGCATGTGGTCCTCAATGGAACTGCATCTACATGGAGGGAAGTGTGTAGTGGGGTGCCCGAGGGCTCTGTTCTGGGCCCAGTGCTCTTCAACATCTTCATCAAAGATTTGGATGAGGTGGGCAACTCATCAAATTTGCACATGACACCAAGCTGGCAGGAATAGCCAACACTCCAGAAGATAGGCTTAAGATAAAGAAGGATCTTGACAGACTTGAACACTGGGTGCTATCTTAACAAAATGAAATTCAATGGTGAAAAAAGTAAGGTTCTACATTTAGGCAAGAAAAACCAAATGCACAGGTATAGTATAGGTGGTACCTGGCTCAACAGTAGTAACTGTGAGAGGGATCTTGGAGTCCTAGTGGACAATCACTTAAATATGAGCCAGCAGTGTGCTACAGCTGCTAAAAAAGCCAACACAGTGCTAGGCTGCATTAACAGAGGGATAGAATCAAGATCACGTGAAGTGTTAATACCACTTTACAATGCCTTGGTAAGGCCACACTTGGAATACTGCATCCAGTTTTGGTCACCATGATGTAAAAAAGATGTTGAGACTCTAGAAAGAGAAGAGCAACAAAGATTATTAGGGGACTGGAGGCTAAAACACATAAGGAACTGTTGCTGGAATTGGGTATGTCTAGTTTAATGAAGAGAAGGATGATGGAAACTAACCAAAGAGAGAAGCAACCTAGAACTAAGGAGAAATTTCCTGACAGTTAGAACAATTAATCAGTGGAATAACCTGCTTCCAGAAGCTGTGAATGCTCCAACACTGGAAGTTTTTAAGAAGAAACTAGACAGCCATTTGTCTGAAATGGTTTAGGGTTTCCTGCCTGAGCAGGGGGTTGGACTAGGTGACCTCCAAGGTCCCTTCCAACTTTATATTATTATTGTTGTTATTGTTATTATTATTTCATTAATCAGTTGCATAAACACAGCAGAGGCTCCTTGTAGCCCAAAAGGCATCACTTTAAACTGTAGCAACCCAGCGGA
This sequence comes from Vipera ursinii, assembly GCF_947247035.1. NCBI lineage: Eukaryota > Metazoa > Chordata > Lepidosauria > Squamata > Viperidae > Vipera > Vipera ursinii. Next base: position 65,875,650 of record NC_139514.1, read on the forward strand.
CAGTTAAAGGGTGTTTTCCATTTGTCGCTTCCTAGATCCTCACCCAGTAATATAGCTCCCTCAGGTCCAACTTAGTAAACACCTTCCCCTTAACTAGATGACTCAGCATGTCCTTCATGAGAGGGAGGGGATACATGTTTTCCACACACACACCATTTATCCCATGGATAAATGGGATAAGTGAGCCATCTTTCTTCTCTTTAAACAGCACTGGGATTGCCACATGGATTTTGCGGCTTGGATGAACCTCCTAGCTATGTTTTTGTCAATGTAGTCTCTTAGCAACTTTATCTCTTTTGGAGTCATTGAGTACATTTTTGGCTTGGGGAGTTTCGCCCCGGGCAAGATTTCAATCGCAAAGTCTGTGGAACAATGTGAGGTGGGGGGAAGAAAGGTATCACTTTCTTTTTCACTGAACACCTCTGTTAAATCCCAGTATTCTTTGGAGATAGCTGGAGCTTCTGATGTTTGTTCTGACACCCCCTTTCTGCTCTCAGACTTCTTCCCCTGACATTTAGCTTTGGGGGGGCTTTCTCCCTGAAGGGGGGGACCCATCTTCACCAATACTAAACAACTCTTGTCCTTCCCCCAATGCATGGTAGAGTGCTTCTTTGGTAATCAGGCTAGGCCCAGTATCATGGTTTCAGCCATCTTTGGTGCCACAAAGAATCCAATGGTTTCTTTGTGGTCACCTAACTTCAGGAGCACCAGCTTGGTTAGATAGGAGGCTGAAGCCCCCCCCCCATACACACACACCATGGAGCCATCAATTTGTTCGAATTTTAGAGGTTGGCGCAGCTTCTGCACCCACAACCCCAGGTTGCATACTGTCTGCAAGCTGACCAAGCATCTGGTTCACTCGGAGTCTATTAGGGTGTTCACCATTCCCCTCACTCCCAAGCTAGGCACTACAATCTCCAACTAGGGGCTGATGGTCCCACTTACTATAGGGTCATCTTCCCCCTCACTTTTGCGCTTGTAGAGGTTTAGCTGCAAACCCTTCCTAGGTGGAGTTCTCTCCCCTTTGCTGTTCAGGGGGGGGGGAAACCTCAATGACCTGACACACCACTCAAGCTTTCTCTTTCCCGTTCTTGGGTGGCTTTTTTGGGTTTTGTGGAGTGCCAGGAAATCTGCTGCCCAATGGCCCTCCTGGCCACATCAAAAGCAGGGGCCAGATGTGCACCTTCAAACTTCAGTAGGACCAGCAGCTGACATGGCAGGAGGTTTCCGCCCCAACAGTTCCCTTGGCTCTTCTTTGGGCAGTTTTCGGTTCCTCTGTGCCTTCTGTATTCTATCAGGTCCAGCTCCGTGTTTGTCACCAGCTGATACCAGTCTTGGATTCAATCCGTCAGTCCTTGAGGCAAACATATATGGTACATTTCTCGGTTAAGGCTGTCCTTGAAGTAATGGATCAAGAGCCACTCCAGCCAGTTTCTCAGCTTCCCTGCCAGTCTCCGGAATTCTCTAATGTATTCTGTTATGGTCTACTTCCCTGTCTGATGGCATGGATCTTGGATTCTGCTCACCGGATCTGTGTGTTGTCTCCAAAGTGGTCTCTAAGCTCCCCCAAGAATGCATCAAGGTCTCCTAACTTGGGGACTCCCTTGTCATGGAGTACCATCACCCATTCTGCTTCTGCTTCTTTGAGGTTGGCCACAATGGTGTTCATGCAGGCCATATCATCGGTGTACATTAGCACATACCGATCTAGGTGTGCCCACACCTGATTTATGAAAAATGCAAATTTCTCCGGATTCTTGTTGAATGTAACTCTGATTGGTGGGGGTCCCAGGGGTCCGGTGCCCCCCATTATCCCAGTAGCTGCTCCGTAGGGAAAATGCCAGGGCTGGGCACCAGTGGCTGGGGAGGTGGCTGTCTGGCAGTCCTGGTGCTAGGCTTCTGTCCACAGGAGACCAGTGGCTCCTTAGACTGGGGCCAGACTGGGTTGAGGGATAGCAATTCTTTGGCGGCTGGCTCCTCCTATGGCCGCCATGGGTCCCATTCTCTGTTGGGGTTGAGGCAGTGCTCCTGAAGTGGTCACTGAGGAGTGGCTGGATCCCATTCCAGGAAGCAGTTCTACCCCCTGCGCTGGCTTCCCTCCCCTGTTCAACTGATGGGCTGCACTGCACTTGTTCCTCCCATTCCGCTGGTCTCTTTCCCTTCCATTTTAGGACCTGGACAGACTCTCCCTCCAGGGGAGATCAGCGGGAACTCGGCTTCAGCCTCCTTTGGTATCATAACTCTATAGCTCCTTTCCCATCTGGCTGTGGCTTCCCACCGTTGTGGCCTGTCTCACATTGTTGCTTGCTCTTTGGACGGGTCTCCAGTGCTTGGGCACCTAAGTCCAATTGGCCCATACCTGGGCTCTCTTTCACCAGTCTCACTCTGGCCATCTTCTCCCGTGTTCACAGCTCTTCTGGAAGGACTGGACAGGCTGTAGGAGCTCAGGACTCCTTGAGAAAGTTTTTCTTAAAAGAGAGCTGATTTAATGTCAACATTCCAACTGACAAACCCAACCAAGTAAACACCATCCATGGTTTCCAAACTCTTAATGTAAAACTTCATTCAATACATCATTTCAGCATGCATGCAGGCAAAACCAGCTCTGGCAAACCCCCACCCAATCCCATATAGCTCTTCTGTCCCAGCCTCCGCGAATACTGCTCAACTGCTTACTTGCAAGGAAAAACCCATTTGCACTGAACAAGGCAGGACTTGGTAAGATAAACCCCTCTTATTTTGACAGCTTTTATGGAATAAAACTCCAACCAGTCCTTTAGTTCAGGGCTTATCAACCGTTTCACCCATTGTACCACTTTTAGGATAAGGTAATATCCGAGTACCACCAGTCACCCAGCAAGGTGTCAGAAACTTGACCCCCCCCCCAAAAAAAGGGAAAAAATGATAAAGTACAGGTAGTCCTCGACTTACAACAGTTCACTTAGTGACTGTTTGAAGTTACAACGGCATTGAAAAAGTGACTTATGACCATTTTTCACACTTATGACCGTTGCAGCATCCCCAGGCTCATGTGATTTACATTCGGATGCTTGGCAAGTGATTCATATTTATGATGGTCACATTGTTCCAGGGTCATGTGATTGCCTTTTGCAACCTTATTATTTATTTACTATTTATTTCAATTTACAAAACAGAATCGCAAAACCCTTATATATCTGTACGGAACCAGTTTTCTGGATGAACATGTCTTTCAGTAGACTGTAACTTAAAGAGGATAAACAAGCTACTCAGAGGTCTGATAAGAAGGGAATTCAGAGAATAAAGACCATTAGAAATAGCGAGAGCAGTGGCATTTTGTATGCTCAATTCAGCTTCCCATCTTACTGTACCTATTGAAGTACAGGTAGTCCTCAACTGACAACAGTTCCTTTAGTGACCGTTTAAAGTTACAACTGCACTGAAAAAAGTGACTTACGAACATTTTTCACACTTATGACCGTTGCAGCATCCCCAGGATCATGTGATTTACATTTGGATGCTTGGCAACTGATTCATATTTATGATGGTCACATTGTTCCATGTGATTGCCTTTTGCAACCTTCTGACAAGCAACGTTAGTGGGGAAACCAGATTCACTTAACAACCATGTTGCTAATTTAATCTCTTTCTCTCCCTCTATTTCTCTCTCCCTCTCTCTTTCTCTCTCTCAATTTCTCTCTCTCCCTCCCTCTCTTCCTCTTCCTCTCTCTCCATTTCTTTCTCCCTCCCTTTCTTTCTCTCCTTCTCTCCCTCTCTATTTCTCTCTCCCTCTATTTCCCTCTCCCTCTCTCCCTCTATTTCTCTTTCTCTTCCTCTCCCTCTCTATCTCTCCCTCCCTCTCCCATTGTCCCTTCCTTCCTTTTCCTTCCTTCCCTCCTTCCCTCCCTTCCTCCTTCCCTCCCTCATCCTCATTGTCACTTACTTACTTACTTACTTCCAAATCCATTTTTACCAAGAAACCTGATGCCCACTTAACTTTAACACTTCTATCATAATCCAAGCAACCACGCCCCTCAAATCACTTTAGACATAAATTGAGGAAAATTAATACTCGGTATAGCCTAAACTGTCACAAGAAGACATGCTTCTAATGATAAGAAATATATTGATGGGGGATTTCCGGTTAAGAAATCAACATGAGCTCATCATCACTTCCTAACAATAAGGCCACTTAGGCATCCTGAGCCTCCGTTAGCAGAAAGAGGCTCAAGAGGAAAAGGGGTAGCTGGGGATGCCCTGAACTGTCTTGTGCTCACCTGCCCGCTTACCAGAGCTGGTCTCCAGGATCGAAAGCACCACAACCCGTAATGGGAGGTGGCAGCCATGAGGCCACTCGAAAGCGTTTTTGTCTCTCCCGCCATAAGTTCCCCTCCTCTCTCTTACCCGCCCATCGCAAAATAACCCTCCCCTCCACGTTGGCCCCCGCAGCCTATCGGAGAGCAAGAGCCACGGCGGCACACCCTCCAGCTCAGCACGAGAGTTTAATGGCATCACCCAATTACAAGCCGCTTGACAAGGGAGTTAACTGAAGGGACAGCGAACCAATCAATGATCAGAGTTGAGGCTCTTGTGAGGTAATGCCTCTCGACATGCGGTGAAATTGATATACAGCAGGGGGTCTTCAAACTTGGCCCTTTTATGACTTCTGGACTTCAACACCCAAAATTCCTCAGCCAGGCATGCTGGCCCGGGGATCGATTTGGAGGTGCAGAGGGGAGGAGAGAGGCTGAGGGCTGCCCATGTGACCTGCCATGCTGCTTTCCAGGTGATAGTATTTCTTCGGGGCTCAGCAGACCCGCTTTCAGCCCATACATTTAACCCACCCAAAACTGTCCCCTTCTGTTGCAGAACAAGAAAGGGGGCAGGTTGCTCGAGCTAAGCGGGATTGGGATGGCCAAGAAGCAGCATTGGCATGCAAAGGAAGAGGTGCTGCTTCTGGACAAGCGTTTCCCCCCCTGCCAGTGTGCCCGATTCAACACACACACACACACACACCAGCAAGGTGACTCTTCGGGCTGGCCCATTTTGTCCCCAAGAGTCCCCTTTCAAAAGAGGATGCCAAAGCCCCTGGCACACCAGCCAGGTCACCTTTCCCGTCTCCGTAGGGCAGCTGCTCACCAAGATCCCCATGACATCTGTCCAGAGCCTGGAGAAACTCGGGGATGCTGCGCTGCTGCTGCCACTGCTCCCCACCGAGGCTTGCTCCTCTTCCTCCTCCATCTGCCACCACCTCTCAGCCACAGTGCGGCTTAGCACAGGTGAGTCTGGCGCTGGCTGAGGGCGATGTCAAGCCCCATGGGCTTGACACACAACGGAGGGGGGGAAACCCAGTGCCAGCCCGCCCCCTCTCTCTCTCTGACTGGACCTGCCACTGGGAGGCCACCAAAATGCTGAGAGCCCTCTGGAGCAGTCAGGGCCGGTTCCAGGCTCACCGCCCCCCCTCCTGCTTTCTTCACCAGCTGGAGCCACCGCCGGGAGGCCAGCGGAATGCCGGGAGCCTTCCAGAGCGGTTGGGCCTGGTTCCAGGCTCACCGCCTTTCCCCCGTTCTCCTCACCGGCTGGGGTGAGGTTCTGCCAGCCCCCCCCTCCAGATGCCCTCACCACCCCCAAGCATTTTTTTTTTACTAACCTGCTTTCAACTGCATTCCGTTTCTCCACTTCTCTGCCTTCGCCACGTGATTGTGGGACTATCAGTAAAAAAGAAAAAAATAGTTCCATGCGACTTTCTAATTTTTCACAAGATCTCGCGAGAAGTTAGAAAGTCTCATGGAACATTTTTTGTCCCACAAACATGCGGCTGAGAAGTGAATGGAGAAATGGAATGCAGCTGAAAGCAGGTTAGTAAAAAAATGCTTTTTACTTTTTTTTTACACTGCTGTTCAACCCGTCCTATGCGTACCTACCACTAGTGGTACGCGTACCACCGGTTGAAAAGCCCTGCTTTAGCTGTTGAAACGAAAAAGTTCAATCTCTGAGTTCTCAGCTGGAATGCTCAAGGTTTAATTCACTCAAGCACACAGAAATCCGACAAACGTGGTTAAATATCCAAGAATCCTGAGGCAAGAAATCCAACGACAGAAGCACAAAAGCGTAGCATAAACTGCAACCAGCCCCTCCCATGCCTCTCCTCTTTATAACCAGCCAGGGCGTGGCTTCTTAGAGTCTTTTACTTGTCCTGGAGAGCTGCCCCACTGCCCTGCTTCCTGCATGCCTTTCCTCCCTGCGCATTCGTGCATCTAGAATAGGCCCCAGCTGTCCTCGTTTTCGCTCAGTTCAGGCCCCCAAACCAGCTGTCTCTCTGCTTGAATGTGAGTAGATGGGCCTAGTATCACATCTAGCTCTGAGTCTTTGTGCTCCTCAGAGCCTTCCACAGAGTCCAATGTGACCCCAGGCAACCCGTCCCTCTCATCCGATTCATCTGACTTGGTTGCCAGATCTGCTGGCAGGCGAGGACTCACAATAATAGTAAAAGAGTAGAATTCTCCCTCCCCTTTCTCTTTCCCTCCCCCCAAGTTTGCTGGCAAGCTGAGAAGCAATAATTGTCAGATCAGCAAAAACATGCTTCAAACTTGATAGTACCTATTAAAAATGATAATCAGTGTGAGAGGGATATTACTTGGATAAAGATCACCTACAGAAAGAATTTGAAAAAGCAGGCAAGCCACTTCTGAAATCTTGCCAAGAAAACTAGTAACTGTTCCTGGTAGTCCGTGTGACTCACTATTTTGGCCGGAAGAACTAGTGAGTCAGGAGGCAGCCAACATCAGCAAGTTCAACTACTGGGAGAAAGATGAGTGATGGGACAAGATTTTTCCTTCAAAACACATCAAATATTGAATTTGATACATTTTGAAGCAGTTGACGGTTGAAGTATGACTGTACTAATCAAAAGTGAAATCTCCACACTTCTAATTCATTTTCATATTATATACAGACACTCCTAAAAATATGAAGAAAATGTGCTTTTTGGTGTTTACATATATACTGTAGATACAGGTTAATTCTAAATTATTGTATTGTGGAAGAGTAAATTTTGTACCATATGTTGTGCACTTTCAACCATGTACTACAGGAGTGTCAAACTGCCGGCCTACAGGCCGGACGCGTCATCCCAAAACCGCGACCACCCCAATGGAGAAAAGGCTCCGATGCGTTGCACGTCACGTGACGTCGCGAGTTTGACAAGTCTGATGTACTATAACTTATTAGGTATATGTGTATTTAGGTACATATCTATTATCCTAATCCATCTCATGGTAAGCAACATGATGCAAAGCACAGAAATATAAGAAGTAAACCAAAGAAATTAAAGACATAAGAGAAAATAAAATCTAATCAAATCTATTTAAAACTAACACCTTTCACTATATGTCTCCATACCTATTTAATTATACAATCATTCTTGTTTCTATCATGTCCATATACATTAGACATTGCCTTTTGTTCTCTACATTTGTCTTTTCTCCTGAAGATATGAGAAACTTAATTCAACCACATTTCTCACTTTCCTCTCAATCCACTAACTTTTTCTACATTTGCTTTGTAATTTGTTTTGTATCTCATACATTTTCTCCATTCAACCAAATATTTCAACATATTTATTTTGTATTAGTTATAGTGTATTCAGTTGAAATTCATTTATCATTCACACAAATCAGGCACATTTCTATTCTATTCTAATACATATTACTTGATACCATTTTATAGCCTGGGACATCCAAAACATTGTATCATTTATGTATCTTTATTATACTAAAGTGATTTATTATCACTGAAGTCTATCCTATCCAGAATTTCTTGAAAACAAATCAATGGGATGATTTACATACAGGTAGTCCTTGACTTACAACCATTCATTTAGTGACCATTCAAAGTTAAAACAGTACTGAAAAAAGTGACATAACTTTTTTTCACACTCATGACTCTTGCATCAATAGTGGTCACATGATCACAATTTGGACGCTTGGCAACTGGCATGTATTTATTATGGTTGTAGTGTCCTGGGGTCATGTGATCATATTTTATGATCTTATGACAAGCAAAGTCAATGGGGAAGCCAGATTCACTTAACAATTATGCTACTAATTTAATAACTGCAGTGATTCATTTAACAATTGTGTCAAGAAAGGTCATAAAAAGGGGCAAAGTTGACTTAACAGTTGTCATGCTGACCAATCAAATTTTTGGGCTCAATTGGGGCCATAAGTTGAGAACTACCTGTACTACTTACCTGTAGTAAGGTATTAGCCAACAATTCACAACATTAAAATATTCTACTAAATTCATCAGGGAGCTAGAAAAAAACTATGACTATTCTACATCAGGAGATGCTATTATTATTTTATACATCTCTTTTTATAGCAACCATTTTCCTTCTTTGATGTATAGTGAGTATAATGTTGTTAGCCACAGAAAATACTGTATATGAAGATTTCAAACCTTCATTCATATATGTGAAAATGCAATAGTTGTAAGCTTGGAAATTATAACTATGTTTCTCAAAAATTTCCATTTGCTTTTGAATGAAAGGTTACTATTAAAGACAGTCAGGCAGAACAATAAAAATTTAGCAGCCCAACTGCTATGCATATGCATATTGTGTGTATACCGAGCAAGTAAGAGTCAGTAATGTGGAAATAACACTGGTAACCATAGTAATAAGGCTTCAGCTTCTGCACTCAGCAATTAATATGTTTATACTTTATATATGTTTCTTTCACTGGACATTTATTTTTTAAATTAGCGTCCAATTAGAATTAATTATTTCCTTTGTCTGATTGTACAAATGCAACCAATAAACTATTCTAAAAAAACAACAAACAATCTACAAGCTGTTCGTTAACTACTATGCTATAAATACTATGAGCATACTTTTCAAAAAGAGATTACATGGGTCATCCTAAACGTTTCTTCACTGCTTTATGAAATGCAACCTTACCAAATGGAAGGGGCTCATACTCTATGAAATATTTGCTTTCCAAAATTCTGCAGATCCATTCATAAAAAAATAAATTACCATACTCAAATCATACATACATCAACAAGCAAGGATGTGGCCAAACAAGAACAATTTTAAAAGTCTCGCAGAAAGTATGACAATGCCTTCATTAATTACTATGCAATAAATAAATTAATTACTATGCAGTAAATAAAGTTTTGAAATATAGTCTATGAAGTATTGTGAATAACTACAGTATTGTGCATAGTCTATGAAGTACTGTGCATAACTACAGTATATCTAAAGAAACTATTTCCACCATGTGCAAAACAAAGTAAATTTGAAACCATAAATTTAATCCAATTTTTCTTAGTATTCAATTATTTCTATGAAATTTTTTTTAATGATGGCAATATGATTCATGCTTACTTTCATTTACTTGATTTTCTTCTGCAATTTTTCCTCCTTGTTCCTCTTCTTCTTGCTCTTTTTGTGGCACTTCTTGATGGCTTGAAGTACTGACCGAAAGTGTATGGCAGCAATGGTTGAACCCACCATCCCGTGGCAGAGTGTAACTACGGGGCTTTCCCCCATTCCCATTTAAAACTTGTATTCGTTCACTTTCTAAAGGAAAAGGGCCATAGTGATCCTGCTGATGACATTTCTGGGTAGGAAGAGTTGATTGCCGCCTGTGTTCTGGAGAGATAACAGCTGAGTCAGAAAATACCGAATCCTCAAGGGGCAGAGTCTGAAGGTAGTGTAACCCTGAGCTTGTCAGTGGTGTTTCTATTAAATCCTGCCAAGACCGTCGCTGGCTTGCTGTTTTGCGGATGGGAGAATCAGTAGTATTCCCCACTGGCTCTTGACGGAACTCTTCATGTGAAGACTGAGACTGGGAAGTTTCAGTAGATGACAGTCGACTATGCTTTGGTTCCACAAAAGGACTTGCACAACTCATCTGCAACAGAAATTTACATTCTGGCTTGAAGACAATGGTAAAATAAGTATACAATATACATTTAAGTAACTACTTATACATTCCAGCTCACTTAGTTATATATTCATTTTTTTAAAAGCATGCACATTAGGAACATACATTAAAAATGAACTGCTTTATAAAGATAATTCAGAAAATGTTCTTCAGACCACTCTCTTAATTGTAAATCACAGAATTTAAAGCAAAAGCATCCTTGCTATTTCTTGAGAAGATATGTCATATTTCTTAAGAAGATATGTCACGTAAAAATACATATTGCAAGAGACTAGAAGTCATAAGCATTGGGCCCTGAGGAGATGCTCACCACTGGAAGTGGAATAAGATGATCTCATTCCTCTGCCATTTCTCTCCTTGATTCTAGTTTTTTATAGTTTTTCAAATTTTAATCGTTTTTATACAGTATTTATCTTTTTACTGTTTTGGTAAGCTGTCCAGAGTCATCTTATTGGTCAGATGAGTGACATATAAATTTAATTAATTAATTTTAAATTGCTTTTTGCCCTATGTATATCTGCATCTGTATTATTGATTAGTTTGTATATTTTATTTAATTTTATCTATCTTTCAAATAATGTGCTTCAAACTTTAAGGTGTAGGATAAAATGTATACAATCCAACAGAATTTGATCAAGAGTTATTTATTTATTTATTAATTAAAAATTAGCTTTTGGCTCCAAATGATATATTAATATAGATGATATATTAATTAGAATTAATAATGTATCAGAAGGATAGCCTATAATCATTGATTTCAGATTTGAAATCCCCATCAGAGCTTATGAGATCCTTAGTACCTTTGAAATTCTCTTACATGAGCCCAGTTTTGTAGCAGTTGAAAACCTAATTTCATCTGATTTCTTTGCACTTTCTAACATTTTTTATAATTTGCCTTTTAATTTCTTTTATTTATGTGAAGATTGCTGAAAATTATTTTGATTTGACTACTCAGAACAACTTCGCTACAAAACTCAGTCACTTCTGTGCTACTGGTATGAATGAAATTAAAAAGAAAACCAAACAGGTAAAATTGAAATACTGAAGGCAAGAACTGAGCACATACAGCACATCTATGTTTAATTATCGTGCTTAATTATCCAGTAAATTATATACCACTTTTGAATCAGAACCAGATGAACATTATTTCTGTAAATATTAATAATAGTTAGAATATCACTTCTTTAGTTAGTAGCAGCTTCTAAATTTATTAACTTCTTGAACTTTCTAAAAATAATAACTTAAAAAAACATGATTTATTATGGTGCCAAGGTTTTATTTATTTATTTTTATAGGGTTCTTTAACAAAACTTCCTGGAAGGACCATATGATCACATATACAGTAAGCATCTCTTATCTTCAAAAACTTGGATGCGGCTGGAAATGGCTTTTAGAGTTGTTTAAAATACAGAATACAACATCTTGTAAGCTTAAGAACATCCTTCTTCCAAGTTATTTTTTTTCCAAGTAAAAGGTTAAGGAATTAATATATTTTCATTTGAAGATACACATATATATACATTCCTGAAAAATATTACATACTTGCCAAAGCGATCTTGCTTGTATTTTAGTTAATTTTGGCAATTTGCAATTAAAACTAGTTCTTTTTTGGATATTCTAAGATTTTAGCAAATGCTGCTCTGCTATTTAAATGGCAACTGGAAGCTTTATCAGCTTCAGGTAATACTTTACTTCTGTTGCCCTTGTTTCTGCACTGATTTAGGCTGTTTGCCTATATTTTAATAGAAAAAAAATGTACAAGCAGGATTCCCTCAAAGCAAGCATCTACAAAAGTTAATTTGGATATCATCCATCACGAATACTCATATGTGCTGTACATAGGTGGTACCTAAATTTGAAAGCATTTCTAAACAAGATTTATGCAGACAGCTCTGAATAATGACAACTAATTATACATAATCACTTACTGAAGGAGGTCGTGGATATGTGTCATATGGTGGAGGTGGACTGTCTTGTTTAGGTGTTGAAGGTGTGTCTGCTTCTTCCTTATCACTTTCACTCCAATAATCTAAACAAATTAGAAAGCCAGAAACTTGATTTACTGTGAAGCAAATGCTGACAGGTGTTTAAGTAGCATCGAGCTATAAAAATGCCTAAAAATAAATTAATAAAGAATACAGATTTGTAACATAAATGTGGCATGATTTTCCCATTAAGAAATCATTTAAACAAGTGATTTCAGCAATTCTGCTGAAATTTAAGATTGCAGATATATCTCTATGTTAGAACTTCAGATATTATCAGTTGCTGCTTAAAATAGAGAGGAATTTATCAGACTTAACGAGAGGTACTGTTAGCTGTAAAGAAGAGTGATGTGTTTTGAAAACTTCACCAGGTTTTTAAAATACAAGAGGAATAAATAAAAAGTAACTCATTATCTAGAGAGGTTCACAATAAAAAAATATCAGGGTTCACATTAGGTGAAGGGATGGTTATGTATCTTTCTAGTCACATAATACAGAAAATGGCTTACTATCCAGAATGCTTTTGGATACTATTTGTTTAAATTTGTGTCTTCATTAGAGATAAGAATGAAGCTAAATAAAAATATTTATTTACTTCAGTGCACAGACTGTTTGTTCTCCAGGATTTTAGTTCCAGTTGTTGTTTTTCTCGATACCTTTCCAAGTCAACATTCTTGCTGCCTTGGAAGTCATCTGGCCATAATGGGTTTTTCTAGCGCAGGGGTCTTCAAACTTGGCCCTTTTATGACTTGTGGACTTCAACTCCCAGAATTCCTCAGCCAGCTTTGCTGGCTGAGGAATTCTGGGAGTTGAAGTCCACAAGTCATAAAAGGGCCAAGTTTGAAGACCCCTGTTCTAGCGTAAGAAGTATTTGTTTCTGCCTTGCCAGCTTAATTTCCCACACTACTGCCTTCCAGATTTTCTCCTTGCCTTCTACTTCCAAGTCTGGAGGTGTCAGGTACTTCTCCCTGATACTTTCTGGATATGAGTGGCCAGAAGGCAATACTCTTCCTCAGCCTTCTTTCTTCAGAAGAAGGAATATTCTTACTTAAGAAATACCGCAATGCATTTTCTAGAATGCATAGGGGGGAAAAAAGCAATAGTTCATTTTCACTAGGGGTAAACTGAAGTAGTTAAGCAAGTAACTTTTTACCTTGTTCTTGTTTGATCCTTTCCCTTTCTGCATATCCAGCAGCAAGCATATTAATTCTGTTCAACCACCTGAAATAACATGTTTATTGAATTACTGACATGACTGACACATTTATAAAAACTATAACACATCTGGATAAGATCAAGACAGCAAAGCTTCTTGCTAATTTTTTATTTAGTCTTCAATAAGTTAAAACTTTAAAAATGTTTTAAGATATTGAAAGCTCCTCTAAATTTATTTTTTACAGATGCTAAATTATCTTAACTATTATTCATCATACCATGAAGTTTAAATATAAAGTGGTTTTATATGTTCCTTTTGCTAAAGTTCATGAATCAAATACTAAAACAAAACAGATACAATTGAGGACATTAAACAGGGAAAGGTAAGGAATCCCCTTCTATGTTAAAAAGATTTAACTGAACTGAAGCAATACTGATAGTACTGAGAGAGATAACAAGTCTATTACGCCAGCCTGCACATTTTTTTGTATTATCATTATCCAGAAACTATAATTAAATCAGGTTCTGATTTAATACTACTGTCAACATGACAGTCACGTGTAGTAAAATTGGACCTCTTTTTATATAGATGTGTCAGGATAATCAATTTACTTTTATTATTAGATTTCTATTCTGCTTTGAGAGACAGAGACAGGAAGACAGAGGGAGGGAGGGAGGAAGGGAGGGGAGGGGAGAGCGAGAGCTGTAGATAGTGAAGATTTTGTGATTAGCTGTGAACCCGTGTCTGACCCATCGCAACCCTATGGACAATGTTCCTCCAGGCCTTCCTGTCCTCTACCATCTTCTGGAGTCCATTTAAGCTCACGCCTACTGCTTCAGTGACTCCATCCAGCCACCTCATTCTCTGTCATCCCCTTCTTATCTTGCCCTCAATCTTTCCCAGCATTAGGCTCTTCTCCAGTGAGTCCTTCCTTCTCATTAGGTGGCCAAAGTATTTGAGTTTTAGCTTCAGGATCTGGCCTTCTAAAGAGCAGTCAGGGTTGATCTCCTCTAGGACTGACCTGTTTGATCACCTTGTAGTCCAAGGGACTCGCATTTTTAAGCCCAAGAAAAGAAAAAATGTGAGCAAGAAACTCACTAAGGTAAAACGAGAGTGGGTAGGGGAATAGGCAGGTGGGACATATCTTTCTGAAGGCAGTCAGGCTCTCAAGATTCTGTTACTATAACCTCCAGCAGTAAAATAGAATTCCAGTGAAACTTGTGGAGTCTTATTTGATCCACCTTGAAGAGCCGACATATTTATAGATTTCCAAATGTCTATTCATAGGCAAAACAAAACTGAACAAAGCAAATAAACAAAAAACAATCTGAATTTTAGATTTCAGCCTTATGAACCTATTTCTTTAAATTTGGTAGGCTTCATATCCATAGTGAATCTACACTGTGCATTTATCTTCCTTCCATCCATCCATCCATCCATCCATCCATCCATCCATCCATCCATCCTGTAATCTTGCTAGGAGTTTTGCTAGTGATTACATTCCAAGAAGAGTAAAAAGATATTTAAACAATACATGAAAAGGCAATGTAACCTCTTTTCCATAATCTACCATGACATTTCTAGCATATGATGTGCATTATTTATATTATTGTTTCATAATAAATTAGTGGTACAGAGACCGACTAAGGACAATATTATCAGTAACAGTAATTTGTAATAATATTTTAACTATACAGAGTAAAATACATATTTCATTATTTAAGTTAATTTCATTTCACAAATGTCTTCATTTTGAAAGACATAATCTGGCTAAGACAGGAAAAATACCCTGTTGGAAGACAAAATGATCTGATTATATTAGAACATTCTGAACTATGCTACATGTTTTAGCAGGACCTAGTAGAATTTGGATATGCACAAGTTGTTCTTGTTTTAATGTCAGGGAGTGAGCTATATGCAATACATCACAAGTACAGAAGAAAACAGGGCAGTCACTGTACAGGCTGCACAATCTAGTTTCAGAACTACAGCATAGATGCCAAGCATGCTCGTCTGTCTTATTAGACTTGTTTTGATATAATCAATAATGGTTCTCTGCAAAAAAATCCTATATGAGCACTGTTATCAACATTACCCTAATTACATCAAATTATGGAGTATTCAATATTTCAGCATTTAAGGCAGGCACATCTGGCCCGTGGGCCGGATGCATCATGACAAAACCACGCCCTCCCCATTGCCGGCAATGGGGGAAAAGTTGTGATACGTCGTGCAACGTCATGTGACATCGTGAGTTTGACATACCTGATTTAAGGGGTCAAACATTTGAAAAATATGCACAATTGATAAAAATCGTAAGCATACTGAAAGATAAAGCATGGATAATAATTAGCACTAATTTAAAGGCTTTTTTCCTATTATTAACTGCAAAAACATTAGAAATCAGTCTATAAAATCTCTGAACCCAGATTGCCTCCAGCTGGAAAACTATACAGGCAATCCTTGACTCACAACAGTTCATTTAGTGACCATTCAAAGTTACAACGGCACTGAAAAAAGTGACTTTTGACCATTTTTCAGTTACAACCTTTATAGTGTCCCCATAATCATGTGATCAAAATTCAGATGCTAGGCAACTGGTTCATGCTTGTGACAGTTGCTGTGTCCCAAAGTCATTGCAACCTTTTGACAAGCAAAATCAGTGGGGAAGCAAGAATCACTTAACAACCATGTTACTACTGTGTTTGCCTGGTCTTATATTATTTTTGACTTCAAAAAAGGCATTAGGTCTTATTTTCAGGGGATGTCTTATTTTTCCCCGACACCCTCGCCTCACGGTGGCGGCACCAATGGCCCCATCCAGCAGGAGTCTGCGTGGCTGCCGGCCCACTTCTGCAGCTGCTTGTGGCAGGAGGCCACGTAGCACGTTGCGCCAGTGCCACCACAAGGCGAGGTGGGGGGACGGGGGAGCTGCCCCACATGCCCCATACCCACTTACCTCAGGGCCCCCACAGCCAGGTCTTCTACGCCCCATTACCTGTCTTGTCTCTTAAAAATCCAGGGCTGAGAGGCAGATGAGGCAAAGCTGGTTCACCAAATTTATTTTTTTTAAAAAGGCAGTGGTGATTCCCTTTCTTCCATGTGGGAACTCGCAAAGCCATGGCCCGGGTTTTGTCAGCTGCAGGCTGAGTGCAGCACTTCAGCCCTTTGTATACAAACCATGCCCACAGGTAGCCTCCTGAAGTGGCCTCTGCTTCTTCCCACTTGCAGCCAGTAGCTGGCTGGGTTTTCTTCCATACTGGGCTCCTTCCAGCACCTCATCTTCTTCTGCTCAGTGCCAGCATCATCCCCAATGGCTACACGGGGCTGTCCACTGTCTTCTTGGCCTCCACTCCCCAGCACTGGTGCTGAGTGCCTGCTAATACAAACTTGAGCGTGGCGTGGTTCAATGCCCACATCCCCCTGGAGAAGTGCGGTGGGCAGCGGGTGCAGAGCCAGTGTAGCCGCTACCACTTCAAGGCCCTGCTCAACTTCTCTGCCGGGAACCTGAAGCCTGACCACGATGTCAATCTCAGGCAATGTCACTGAGGTAGGCAGATGCGTGTTGACTTTTGGGCTGGGGAGAGGGGAATATTAAGGGGACCAGCAGTGTGATAACCTCCCTCCCAAGAGAGGCCTTATGTCTTCCTTCCTTCCTTCTTTTGTGACTCAGGGCCAGCCTGTGGGTCCGACAGCCGGGTCCGATGTATCGGAGGACTCAGATGTGGGGGAGGAGGGAAACGAACCGGCTGATGATGATTTGGAGACTTTGCAGAGTCCTCAGCCGGGAACCTCTTCTCAGCTGTGTGAGCCCGAGAGTGCGGAGGATGATGACCCACAGCTGGCCCTGTTCAAGGACGCCCGACGCAGGAGGCAGACGAGCAGGGACAAACAAAGGAAGGCTATGGGACTCCTCGGGAGGAGGCACAGGGAGACCACGCCCTGAGCTCTCTATAAAAGAAGTGTTTGGGGAGGGGCTAGTTGCTGAAAGCAACTTTTTCGTTTGAGAAGTCAAGCTCTTGTATTTTTGTAACAGTGTAATTAAAACTTGGCAGAAGCCTTTTGATCTTGGACGCTTTCCAGACTCTTCCTTTGATTAGGGGTGCGAGAAGAGGGCTGGTTCAGAACAGTTTGCTTTCAGCCACCCACCCCTTAATACTACGATGGAGCAGCTTCTTGCCGAGAATGTCCAGCTCAACCAGCAACTCACCTTGCTGGCCACTCAGGTGGCACAACTGCAGGCTCAGGTACATGCTGCCCCCCCACCCAGGAGGAAATGTCAGATAGCTATGCCGGATAAATTCGCTGGTAATCCAGAACTGTTTCCTGCCTTCCTGGGACAATGCCAGCTTTATATCAGCGTGAGAGCAGCTGATTTCCCCACTGACCGAGATAAGGTGGGATTCGTGTTGAGCCTTCTGTCGGGAGATGCAGCTCGTTGGGGCACGCCTCTGTTGGCACAGCCTAGCCCTTTGTTGGATAACTTTGGGGGGTTTTGTGACCATATGCGCCTCATGTACGAGGACCCGATTAAGGCACAGACGGCCACCCGACGCCTGAAAGCTTTGAGGCAGGGTCAGCGCCCTCTACAGGCCTATATCAGCGATTTCCGGCTGCTTAGCCAGGATTCCGCCTGGAATGAGGCTGCGCTCGTGGATGCCTTTCAGGATGGCTTGTCAGAGGAGATGTTGGATGAGCTGGCCCGCGTGGACATTCCCTCAGACCTGAATGGGCTGATCCATCTTTGTCTGCGGATCGATGCCCGGCTGCAGCAGCGTAAGAGTCGCCGTGCCACCCCACAGACCCCTGCCGCCCCTGTTGTGCGTGAGCCCCCGGTCCAGAGGGAGGAGCCAATGGAGCTGGGTGCCGCCAGGTCCCGTCTATCGGTGACGGAAATGGACAGACGACGATCGGAGGGGTTGTGTTTTTACTGTGGGGACCCTGGACATTTGGCTGCTTCTTGCCCGAAGAAGCGTCAGCGGGCGTCAGTGACCAAGCCTGCCCCGAGAAAGTCCCCTGCTTTGTTATCGGGAAACGGCCCGAGCCCGATCTAGACGGTGTGAAAGATCGGGCGACCCACAACATCCACACCGAGCGACGCCGTTCCGACGGTGCCTGTGAACCTCCACGGCATTTGATTTTGGAGGCACGTCTGATCCTCCCTGGCAAGTCAGAGGGGATTCCAGTCCATGCCTTAATTGACTCTGGGGCTACCACTAACTTTATGGATTCGGCCTTTGTGGCCAAATGGGCTGTTCCCCAGTGTCCAGTGGATCCGCCCATGCTTGTGGAGACCATCGATGGTCGAGTGCTCCTGTCCGGGCCTATCACGGCCGCCACGCAACCCGTGTGTATGGCCATCAGTACCCATGTGGAGGCCATTCAGTTCTACGTCACTTCGGATCTGCACTTCCCCGTGGTCTTGGGACTGGCGTGGCTCCGGGCGCATGATCCACAGATCTATTGGTCTCAGAACTTGGTCACCTTCCCAAGTTTGCAGTGCGTGGACCACACCCGCCATATCTGTGCCGGCCAGGTGGAGGGTTCCTCAGGGGTTTCCTTGCCTCCCGAACTGTCCGACTTTGCTGACGTGTTCAGCGAGTCAGAGGCGGACCAATTACCCCCGCACAGGCCCTACGACTGCTCCATTGACCTAGTCCCTGATGCGCCTCTCCCAGTGGGGCGTTTGTACTCCATGTCGGAGCCCGAGTTGGCTGCATTGCGGGACTTCCTGACGAAGAACTTGGCTCGTGGTTTCATCCGGCCCTCGTCCTCGCCAGTGTCTGCGCCCGTGCTCTTCGTCAAAAAGAAGTCGGGCGAGTTACGGCTTTGCTGTGACTACCGGAAACTCAACGCTATCACGGTGCGTAACCGCTACCCGCTGCCCCTCATCCCCGAGCTCTTGGACCGACTCCGGGAGGCTAAGATCTTCACGAAACTGGACCTGCGTGGAGCTTACAACCTCGTCAGGGTTCGGCCGGGTGATGAGTGGAAGACGGCGTTTGGTACTCGCTATGGACATTTCGAGTACACGGTGATGCCGTTTGGCCTGACCAACGCCCCCGCTGTGTTTCAGCATTTTATGAATGACGTCTTTCGGGATCTGTTGGACCAGTTTGTTGTGATTTACCTGGACGACATCCTGATTTACTCCCCGTCGCGTGAAGCGCATCATCAGCATCTCCGTCAGGTCCTGCAGCGCCTCCGGAATCATCGGCTGTTTGCCAAGTTGGAGAAGTGCCAGTTCTACCAGGTGACCATTGATTTCTTGGGTCACCGCATTTCTCCTGAGGGCATCGCCATGGAACCGAGTAAAGTTGAGTCGTTGCAGAGTTGGCAACCCCCGCGTCGCGTGAAGGATATTCAGCGACTTCTTGGATTTGCCAACTACTATCGGACATTCATCCCTGGCTTTGCTGCCTTGACAGCCCCCCTCACCCGGCTCCTGCAGAAGAAGACTCGGTTCCAGTGGAACGCCCCCGAACAACAGGCGTTCCAAGCTCTGAAGGACGCCTTCATGAAGGAGCCCATCTTGAAGCATCCTGACCCGCAACGGCCGTTTGTCGTGGAGGCGGACGCCTCCGACATTGCCATTGGGGCCGTGTTACTTCAGGCAGCGACGCCCAACGGTACCCTTTTCCCTTGCGCGTATCACTCACGGAAATTGAATCCCTCGGAGCGCAACTATACCATCTGGGAGAAGGAGCTGCTGGCCATCAAGGCGGCGTTCGAGGCTTGGAGGCATCATCTGGAGGGGGCGCGGCATCAAATCGAGGTCCGGACGGACCACAAGAATCTGGAAAGCCTGCAGACCGCTCAGAATTTGAACCAACGCCAGATCCGGTGGTCCCTCTTCTTTGCGAGGTTTGACTTCCGGGTGCGGTACATACCAAGCGGGCACAACCAGAGAGCGGATGCTCTGTCCAGGAAGCCCGAGTACACCCGAGTGGAAGACAAGCTTCCGCCCAGGACCGTGATCCCCGTCGAGTCTTTTGCTGCGGTGCGGGAGCCGGTGGATATACGGGCTCGGATCCGGGAGGCGCAGCAGCAGGAGGCGTGGGTGGCTCAGCGGAAGGAAGAGGTGGGGCCAGATTCGCCTTGGTCGGTCACGGATGGACTCCTGTATTATCGTGACCGGCTCTATGTTCCAGGAGGGCCACTCAGGGGACTCGTCCTCAGCCAATGTCATGATAACCCGGCTGCGGGGCATTTTGGCCTGTTCAAGACTCTGAACCTGGTCTCCCGTACATTCTGGTGGCCCCGAGTCCGACACGATGTCCAGTCTTATGTCACCTCCTGCGTCCCATGCAGGCAGGCCAAGTCAGCGACAGGGGCCCCGCCTGGTTTACTGCAGCCTTTGCCAACGCCCAAGAGACCCTGGGGGGCTGTGTCCATGGACTTTCTGACGGATCTACCCCCATCCTCCGGCTTCACGACAGTGTTTGTGGTGGTGGACATGTTGACCAAGATGGCGCACTTCATCCCCTGTCGCGGCTTACCGTCAGCTCGCGCCACTAGTCGCATGTTCATCCAACAGGTGTTCCGGCTGCACGGCCTTCCCGATAGAGTCGTCTCCGATAGGGGGGCCCAGTTTACAGCCCGCTTCTGGCAGGAGTTGATGCGGGCGTTGGACATTAAGGTTTGCCTCTCGTCCGCGCATCATCCTCAGACCGACGGGGGTACCGAGAAGGTCATCGGCATTTTGGAGCAGTATCTGCGCTGCTACGTTAACCTGCAGCAGGACAATTGGGTGGACTATTTGGCCATAGCCGAGTTTGCCTTTAACAACTCGCAGCACACCTCCACGCAGATGACACCGTTCTTGGCCAATGTGGGTTATCACCCTCGGTTTTTCCCCCTTTCTCCCGTGGACTCACCGGAGCCGGCAGCGAACGAATTCATGGCGGAGTTACAGGCGATCCATCGGTTGGTGCGACGGCAGCTGGAGAAGGCCAAGGCCGACTACAAGAGGTTCGCCGATCGGTCGAGAAGGGATACGCCTCCATTATCGGTGGGGGATCGGGTCTGGCTGTCCACCAGGAACCTACCATCCACTCGGCCGGCGAGGAAGCTGGACCACCGTTACCTTGGACCGTTCCCAGTCGAGGCCGTCATCAACCCGGTCGCCTATCGTTTAACTCTGCCACGTTCCCTGCGCGTGCACCCCGTCTTCCATCGGTCCTTGTTGGTCCCCGAACAACCGGCTTGTCCACTTCGCCAAGCGGAACCTCCCCCATCAGGACCTCGTGATGGCGACAGCACCCCCGAGTACGAGGTCGCCAGCATCAGGGATTCCCGCTGGCTGAAAGGTCGCTTCCAGTACCTGATCGAGTGGAAAGGGTACGGGCCGGAGGACTTCACATGGGAAGACGCGACCGCCGTTCATGCCCCTGCGTTGGTGACTGCTTTTCACGAACAGTTCCCATCCCGACCGCATCCGGATCGGCAGACCCGGGGGAAGGGCCCTGCGGTGCGGGATAGTGTTGTGACTCAGGGCCAGCCTGTGGGTCCGACAGCCGGGTCCGATGTATCGGAGGACTCAGATGTGGGGGAGGAGGGAAACGAACCGGCTGATGATGATTTGGAGACTTTGCAGAGTCCTCAGCCGGGAACCTCTTCTCAGCTGTGTGAGCCCGAGAGTGCGGAGGATGATGACCCACAGCTGGCCCTGTTCAAGGACGCCCGACGCAGGAGGCAGACGAGCAGGGACAAACAAAGGAAGGCTATGGGACTCCTCGGGAGGAGGCACAGGGAGACCACGCCCTGAGCTCTCTATAAAAGAAGTGTTTGGGGAGGGGCTAGTTGCTGAAAGCAACTTTTTCGTTTGAGAAGTCAAGCTCTTGTATTTTTGTAACAGTGTAATTAAAACTTGGCAGAAGCCTTTTGATCTTGGACGCTTTCCAGACTCTTCCTTTGATTAGGGGTGCGAGAAGAGGGCTGGTTCAGAACACTTCCTTCCTTCCTTCCTTCCTTCCTTCCTTCCTTCCTTCCTTCCTTCCTTCCTTCCTTCCTCCCTCCCTTCCCACAGCTATCGCTGGCCTGCACTTTCTTGCTACTCTGCACAGAAGAGCTTTGCTCTTTTTCTCCAGGGCCTTTGAAATTCCGCCCCCCCCCCTTCACTTTTCTGCCTTAAAATCTAGAGCAGACACGTTTTCCTCCTGATCAGCTGAGGATATGGTAGCTATGGTTTTGGTAAAAAGCTGAGTGTACTGGCCGAGGAGGCTGGACTCACACATACCAGTACACTCAGCTTCTTACAAAAATCATAGCTCTTCTGTTTGCCATCCGAAGCAGGTGCTGAGGCCAACTCTGTGGGAAGCAATTCGCTCCTCCACGCAAAACCTCAAGGGCTTTGCAGAATCATCGGAGAAGGGGAGCCTGGTCTTTCTCGCCCAGCTCCAGCTGGTGTAGTTTTCCTGAAGCTTAGTATCCTTCCAAACGAAGGAGGAACGCAATGCTGGGAGAAGTGGCAGAAAACGGGGCTGCCATTTCCAGAACAGAGAAGGGAGATGCGTGCCGATGCAGGGTGGTGAGAAAGTGCAGATCAGTGATCGTTGCAGGAAGGAAGGAAGGAAGGAAGGAAGGAAGGAAGGAAGGAAGGAAGGAAGGAAGGAAGGAAGGAAGGAAGGAAGATTTAAGAACACCCAGGGAGGTGAAGGAAGCTACCATAAGCCGCCTTTCTCCCTTTCCCGGCTGGGGCGGAGGCAGCCCGCATGGGCTGCTGCTTCGTGCAAGGGAGTACGACCCTGGCAACCAAGGCTCCTCAGGGCCACTTGAGAAGGTTTGTTCCTGGGTGATGGTGGGTGAAACTGATCACCCTGCAGCAGTTTTCCTCCTCTGCCTCTCCCTCAGGTGGCTTACTCCCCCCCCTTTACTTTTAGTGTTCAGGGAAGCCCGTGCTTTCACATATCCTTAAGTTGCTGTTTGCACTCTATCCTAAACCCTGGAGACCCACATTTGTCTGGTGTAAAAACTTCGGTCAGCCCCACAGCAAAAGTTACCCTCTCCCTGTTCTCCATTCTTCACAGTGGTGGTGACGGAAGGCTGATGGAGGGATACCAGGGTTGGCGGAGGAAGGTGGCAAGGGAGATTTGTGCTGCCCGGTCATGGCGCAAGCCACAGGAGAGTTGGTGGAGGAGAGGAGGTGGCTGGGTAGGTGATCTGCAGGGCAAAGCAGGGGTGGCGGGGACCAAACAAAACCCCTCCAGCGGCAGATGCAGCTGTTGAGCAGCAGTGGCGGAGCCTTTCGCTGTCACTCTCCCCTGGCTCTAAAACATTGGAGGGGGACCGGGTAAGGTGATCGAGCCTCCCCTGCCCATCCTCCATAGCATGGCAGTCTGGCTCGGGAGGGGAATAAAAGGAAAAGGCGGGGGAGCAGCTAGGTCATTGAATGGGTGGGGAGAGGTCATCAAGCAGGGAGTGGCCTGGCTGCGGGGGCCGAGGTGGAAGGTGTGGGGCACATGGGGCAACTCTTCCCACCCACCTGCCTCACCTCAACTTGTGGCAGTGGCACCAATGCAGTCTGGGATGGAGTGGGCGGGGTCTTAACTAGAGCTTATTTTTGAGGTAGAGCTTATATTAGGCACACGCATAAAAATCAGGCTAGGCCTTATTTTCGGGAAAACATGGTAACATATCAACTGCAGTGATTCACTCAACAATTGTGGCAAGAATGGTCATAAAATGGGGCAAAACTCACTTAACAAATGTCTTGCTCAACAACAAAATTTTTGGGCTCAATTGTGGTTGTAAGTCAAGGACTACCTGTATTTGTATCAGATCTTGGGAGGCAATGAGATAATATGGGACTTTAAATTGTGACATCACTATGAATTATTTTCTATCATCAGAGCTACCTGTGGATGCCTACTGAATTTTGCTACTTGTGAAAATATCAGGATTGTTATATCCAAAATCACTCATTAAACCCAGAAGACTTTTGTTCTTGCAGTGTTTAATACTCAGAACTTATCTTTAACAGACCTGTATGCATGTGTGTGATATACATGTTACACTGTGTACATGTATATAGATAAAAACACACATACAAACAGCATTTTTTGAATGAAAAATTACATATCTTACATATTTTCCTATATTTTCACAGTTAGTCTTAATATGTAAAAGTATATATTTTCTTGAATTATACACAACACAAAATATATAATTAAAATTTATAAAATAAAAATATTATTTTAATCTTTTAAAATGAATTACCTGTTCAAGTCATCTTGATGTTCAGCAGCAAAGTAAAAACTTTTGATTTTAGGATGACAGGCCTTGAATGCACTACACAAAAAATAAGAAAAAATCATAACAAAATATTAAGTATGTTACTGCATTTCTTTCTGCATTTCATATTCATGTTCTTTTTGTAAAATAAATCTGCTTTCATAATTGACATCAATAATATTTTATGCCTATTTCTGTTTTTAACTGAAATATGGAAGTGTAATCACATAATGCTCTTAAAATATAATATGATACAAGTCTACTTAACAACACAGTGAATTCAATAGGTCTGATGCTGCAATCTAGATGCATCTCTAGATATGTGATTGGAGCTTCAACTTCTTAGTAGTTGAGTAGAAGAAAAAAGTTTTTGACAACCTATTAAATATGAAAACATTCACAGTAATGGAAATTCCATAGATCTGTTTTCTTTCAATATACAAAAATAATATCTTCAAATTTAGACAAGGATTTTTCAAACTGCTTCCCATGGAAATTAGGCTTTTATGAGAACTTGAGAGGGTTCTGTGACAGACTAAGGGGGGAAAAAATCACTAAAAGGCAGCTAATTTTTTATAACGAGGTTTGCCTCTTGATCAGCGGTACTCAGGATTACTTTTTAACAGGTTCAACAGCCTGAAAATGTTTAAAAAGTTAGTCCTGAGTTAAATCATCAAGCCTAGTTCTAAGGTATTACAAATTTGTTAATATAAACTCATTTGTAAAATATCTTGGTAATGTAAAAGGTAGCTGGAGATCCATATTACATTTTTAGCTATACTATTTATTTTCACCTTCTTCAAGCACTGTAAGAAACAGCAATGATAAACCTTTATAGGTTGAGACAGTATTAAATAATAGACATTAAATAATAATGACTCAAGTGGATAAACATGCAAAATCCACATAAACATCAGCTTGTTGTGAACCAATCATAATAATAAAGGCTAAAATAGAGAAAGATATCTTTTTTGTCCTACTGTTTCTAACTGTTAATTTAGAATACTTACTACTTCTTGCGACATTCATTAGCTCTATCAATTTTAAATTCTGGTAGACTGATGAATCCTTCGGCTTTTTCATCCTATGAGAATGAATACATTAAAAAACAAAAGCAGGAAAACAAGCAAATGCAAGTATACTTATAACCTATTTGGCTCTCAAGGCCAAATAAACACTTTAGCTAGAAGCACTTTAAAAACCTTGCTAAAAAGTGGATCATAGTGACAGTTAAGGTTTATTAACAAGAGAAATGTGTAACCTGTGTTACAAGAGTAAGCAATATGAAATAACAGTGTTGTTTTGGCTTAGTGATGTGAGAGAATTCAGATGATGGAATGATTAATAGTGGCGTAATATATGAAACAGGCCATAATGGCTTACCAAAAAATCTTGATTAAATTAATTGTTGTGAATAGATGTTAGTTAAATCCTACTAACATAAGAATTCTGTTAGAATATTATGATAAATATTGTTAGAAGTATAATACAGATCTAGGCCTAAAGATATCAAATCTACTGTTAAAATATTACCTGATTATTTCAAAACAATAACTGAGTTCAAGAAACAAATTAATCCATGATGGTTTAATCATACTGCCTGTACCTGCACAGCATCTTATTTATACATGGCTTACTAACTGGATGGATGCATGGAACATATGATGTAAAATCCAGAATGGCCACCTAAAATTTGAAATTCACATCTATTTCTGCTATCACTTCTTCTTAGAATTAATTTACTTGTGTAACTATTATATTTAGAACTACAATCAGACTTTTCTTTCTGAGATCCAGTTTCTAGATCTAGCAATTCTATACTTCTTTGCCCTTGTCTGGTTATCATATTTTTGACAAGAGTGCACAGCTCTCTGAACTGTAAGAAGTTATGTGGATATTTATTCTGAATATCCTTTTTCTCAATTGTATATTCACAACCTACTAAGCTATCATGACTGTATTTTATGTCATTGTCAATTTTCTCTTTAATTACTCTGTCTTTTGACCAATCATTTTTCTTTTTCATGTTAAACTCAAGTATTTTAGACTCTTAATTTTACTTCGTTGTTTTTCCCCAGTCACAGTCTTCTATGCTTAATTCTAATCAATCTAACAATATTAAATTTTCCAAGAAGCCTAACTAAAAATACAGTTAAGTTCTTTGAAATAAAATACATATCAAAAATCAATTTGTCCCCAAATTGATATTATTATGTAGGACAGTGAATTCTGCATATGACTAGTAGAAGCAGGGAACTTGTATTTACAGAACAATCTCATTCATTGTTGTGTAATTGACCTTACTACTCTGGCAGTCATTTTATGAGACCCCCTATAACCTGCTCTTAAAATCTCAGATGTGTTTTGCTACAAAAGTTTGTTACAATGTATAGGATTCATTGATGCAATGGGATATATGCATACAGAACAGTCAGAAAATCTTGTAAATGCATGTCTTTCAAATAATAACTACAGTATTTTCCAGTTCCCTCCTAAGATACATGCATGCTGCTTTTCTTTAAAGCAAGGACAAAGGTTTCATTTGCTTTAATTCATTATGATTAAATATTAATTTTAATACATGCATGGGAGGAACTGTACACACAATGTGTGCTCCGTTTACTTTTTTATGCTATAAGAGTTTTTACTGCTGAAGAAATAAGTGCTGACTTTTGGAGTATTCCTTGATTCTAAAAATAATTAAAATAAAGAAAGTCTAGATAAGTATACATTGTGTCTTTGATGTTTATATATTTGTTAGTTTTGGTAAAAGAGAAATAGTAATGTCTACTCCATACCTCCTCATTGATATACCAGTACAGGGAAGTTTCCTTTAGAACAAACCAGTATTTTTTCCATTTTTGTGAAAAGTAACTTTTAGCA
Source organism: Vipera ursinii (assembly GCF_947247035.1). NCBI lineage: Eukaryota > Metazoa > Chordata > Lepidosauria > Squamata > Viperidae > Vipera > Vipera ursinii. The sequence continues at coordinate 65,902,835 of NC_139514.1, forward strand.
TCTTTCTTTTTCCACAGCCAGCCTTCACAATCTCCACGACCTAGATCTTTACAAGAAATACGTCGCTTACTCTTACTAGGTGCTAGACCTGGAAAAAAAATTGACTCAACGTTTATATAAATGTATTTAAAATGGAAAATGAATTAATATGCATACATGCAAAATCATGCTATTTACAAAGTATAAACCCTAAAGGGTACATGCACAAGAGTCTTAGCTACTAAGGAATTGATAAATGGACAAAGGGAAACTTCAACTAGTGTGTATCTGCTATGATAAAAGCAAAGAGTGTTAACATTTGTTAGTTGTAAGGACTATATACTTGAGTGGGGATGCTATTCAGACATTTTTGCTATGATCTTGCCACAATTCAATCATTTGGGGAAAGTTGACTATTTGAATCTAATGCAGAAAAATTATATTCTGATCTTAATAAAACTTCCAGTCTAACTTGAATGTTTTTTTCTGCCATGCATTACTGTTAAGGCTAAAGTCTGCAACACCCCCTGCCCCGTAATAAACAGCTATGCCTGAGACACAATATATTTCTCTGATAGGAAGAATATTTAAGGATTTGGCTTGTTATAATTATGTAAAGCTCAAACATCTTTTAAATCGCATGTGCTTGAAAAGCTATAGACCTAAAAGAAAATCAGTGAAAAGGCTGTTTTTATAGAAATAGACTGAAAATTAGATTTCCTGAACAAAATTCATGACTTCCCGTATACTTATTTTTCCTTAAAAGGTTTTTTTTACAACTGACAACATTATTTTATTTGCCACCAGATGTACAAGAACTATTTCACATAATATTTACCTTTATTCTTCTTTTTAGACTTATGCTGAAGAGAGGATTGCTGAAATGTCTGGAGGGAAAAACATACGTGGGGTTTGGTTAATATATGCCAATTTAATCACAGTCATGTAAAATAATTATCAAACTTTTAGAGGGGAGAGAAAAAAATTCTACATCAACCACATTGATGTAGAGGTGGGAGAAAAACAGATGGGTTAGGGATATTGTATTCTAAGTTATCTTTGGACCTTATTTGGTTTTGTTTGTTTCTCCCTCTTCATCAATGAGGATTTTAAAAAAAACCCCTATTTTATATTGTTCTATGCTGGTCTTTGACTTGTAAAGTTTACATTTCAAATTTCATGCAAATAGAAAAGGAAATGAAAAGTTTATGAACTAATTAAATTTAACTTCTAGAATTATTTATTCTGGATAAGTGTGATATAACTGTGGCTGAAAAGGTGATGGAATTATTATATAAAAAATTACTCATTGTTTCTTTTCAACAATAACATTTTTAAAAAAATGTTTTAAGGAAGAAGTTGAAACAAGTCTGTCAAGTCTAATTTAAAGAAATTGTGATTTGGTCACACTATAATAGATCATTCAAAGAGGAAAAGAAATTAGAAAATTCGTGCCTGGCATTCCACATATATTAGCCAAAGAGCTGATTTCTATGAAACTGAAAAGAAATATAAATGAACTATAACTGAAAAGAAAATCAATGTCTTTAATCACAGACATTTAACTCTAATTCAGTTAAATCTGTACTTATTTTTAAGTAAGACTATACGACATCTGATTTCCCTGAAAAAATATTATGCTACCAAGCATATATTTAATATCATATTTCTCTGGAAAGTCAGATGCCATACAGTGCTACTTAGAAATAAGTAGATATTACATGATTCCTCAGTAGTTTCATGCTATGTATTAATCAGCCTGGGGAAATTCCTATTCTTCATTCCTTTTATGCACTGCAAAGGTTTGATACAACTGCATCAAAATATTACAATTACATTCTATGATATCTCAGCTATTTAACTCTTCTTGCCTCTTCTGAAAAAATTCATCAGTTGGATTTAGATCTAATAAATTAAGGCATGATAATTAATTCTGTGCTTCTGTTCCTGTAAATTCTAATCATGACAACTCTGTTACAGTTTGCTAAATACTAACTTTCCAAGAAATTTTATATTTTTCAAAAAGTCTTTGTGTTTAGTTGCCGATTCAAGCCATGACATGAAATCAAACTTAACATTTTTGTATAGTTTTGGATGGCTGTTACAAAAAACCCCACACATCATATGGGCTGAGATTGTGTCCTGTGGACAAGGGGCTATCGAAACTACAGCTCATGTCCTACTATACTGTGTCTTCTGTCAGGACTAATGTACCCAGGAAATACTGATCTCATTTATGTATAGCTGCTATCAGATCAGTCTGATATAGTTTCTTTGAATGTAGCCAAATTTTGTTATACTGAATGCAAAATTAGGCAGACTCTAACTGCCCACTGATAATCCACCACTAATCATAATATATTTTTTGTCTATTTTTTATTATTTAAAAACAGACAAAGCATTATTTTTAATGCTTTTATTTGTAATGCTGGTCTGTAATCATAATAAAAATTGATTGATATATCTTTACAATATTTGTATATAAATTGCACTTATATTTATGTATTTATTTATTTAGATTTATATACCGCCCTTTCCCGAAGGACTCAGGGCGGTTTACAGGGCATTTAAAAGAAAGTCAATACAAACGTTAAAACAAATTAAAAAAGATTAAATAGAACCCTGAGAAAATTAAAACCCAGTTAAAATTAAGATTAAAAAATTCTCAGCCTATTTTCCTAAGCTTAGTATCTAAAGCAAAATTCAATTGATTTAAAGATAATTCACATGTCTAAAAATTATTGTATACAAACTGGTCATTTTCATTTTATACAAAGTATATGAAGATACATAAACACAACATCTGTAAACTTTCTAAAAATTTCAAGCCTAATCTTGGTGTAGAACTCAACTATTTGTGACTTCATAGACATATCTAAGTAGTTGTTTGGTAACAAAACCAAAGTGGTTCGTTATCACTTTCTTCAATACATTTTTTTTAAAAACCCTGCCTAGTGTAGTCTATAGTCCTAATTCTTCCTTTGAACATTTCCTTTGCAAGTTCTAATTCCCAAGAATGACTAGTTTCCAAACACAAAAAAGATCAGCCAGCGACTGCCACTGACCAATATTCAAATTAAAAATCTATGTCTTAAAAGGTGGATATGCATGTGCATATCACCTTTCTTTGTATATTTAGCAAGTCTGTATCTTTTACAGAATGCAACAAAAATGTTTTCTATTGGAAGATGAAACGCACCATAAAACTATACATATATTGTATATGTTTGTGTCTGTGTCTGTCTGTCTATCTGGATGAATATTTATATTTTCATTCATTCATTTACAGGTTTTGGTTTCTTATTTTGCATATATAAATCAATATATTATACTTCACTAAATCCACACTGTCTTTCTAATACTAACATTTAATTAAATGTTATAAATAGGTTTCTGGAATAAGAGCAGAGCGTTAATATCTAATTAGGCTGATGGAGAATCATCTTGGGCTATCAAACTGTGATGCAGAGAGAAACATGAAATCCCAAAGAACCTGTTGAGCAGTAATAATGTAAGATAATGTTGGCTATGGCACTGCAAAAGGCTTTTCTTTCCCTCATTCTAATGAAGACTAACGGTTCAGTGTTCTTTTAATGGTCATTCAAAATAAAAAAATGTTAGTAATTCTTGAAATCAAAAAGATTTATATTTTATTTTTATTTTACTTTAATTCCATTTATATCCCGCCCTTCTCCGAAGACTCAGGGCGGCTTACAAGCTTAGCAGTAGCCTTCATTCTATGTATATGCCTGCTTATTAGGGCTTTCACACACACCCCACGCGGCATTATTACAAAGTCAGCTTATTGCCCCCAATGAAGGCTACTGCTAAGCTTGTAAGCCGCCCTGAGTCTTCGGAGAAGGGCGGGATATAAATGAAATTAAAAATAAATAAAACAAATAAAACAATCTGGGTCCTCATTTTACCTACCTCGGAAGGATGGAAGGCTGAGTCAACCCTGAGCCTGGTGGGACGCGAACCTGCACTAATTGCAGGTAGCTGGTGTTACTTAAGGAGGCATTAGCCCACTGCTCCACCAAGGCAATTTAATGGCCAGATTTAAGCTGGATATATTTGAAAAAGTTTTCTGGGAGCCACTTATTTAATCATTGACATCTTTCTCCATGCAAACCAATAGCTTTAGTTCCATTATATATAGTTGTTAAAAAAAAGAATAGTCCTTGAGTTATGATCACAGTTGAGCCCAAAATTTATGTTGTTAGGTGAATCATTTGCCCCATTTTATGATTTCTCTTGCCACAGTTGTTAAGTGAATCATTTCATTTGTTAGTAACATAGTTGTTAAGTGAATCTGTCAGGTCTGTATCGGAACGCTGCCATTAAACAAGGGGGAGGGAGCATGCATTATTGTGGATTGAGGATGTTAATGCCTTGTTTTTACTTTCACTTTGATGTATCTGCATGGAACTGGGGAGGGGGGGACCCTCAGGGCCATCTGTTTAAACTCCTGCAGGCTAGCAAGGACAAGGCACCAAAGAACAGCCAGTGATCACCTTCGCGGTTCAAAGTTCTCACAACATCTTCACACCAGCGGATTGGCTCCTGATAGACTGGGGCATTGAGGTGGGACTGAAGAAACGGGACTTTTAATTTAATGCTCTTGCACGGGAACTTCAAATTCAGCCTATCTTCTCTGTAATCATTTTCTCTCAATAAAACATTCTTTTTGAAACAATGCCTGTTTCAAGACTTGTGCTTTCCTGAGGGGATAGCTGAGGCAGGACCTTACAGAATCTGGAGTCCCCATAGACTTTGTTTGTCAGAAGGTCGGAAAAAGTGATCACATGACCCTAAGACACTGCAACCATCATAAATATGAACCAGTTGCTAAGCATCTGAATTTTGATTACATGACCATGGTGATGCTGCAATGGCCATAAGTGTGAAAAATGGTCATAAATCGCTTTTTTCAGTACCATTGTAATTTTGAATGGTCACTAAATGAACAGTCAAGGACTACCTGTAATAGCTATTCCACAGCTTCCTACCCACAGAATAAAATGGTAAGGATAGTGCATTACAAATTAAACCACTGAAGAGCCAGACTTTCCTATTTCATTTAATATTAAAATAATAATGTCGAATAATAATTGAAAGAGCCAGTTTGGTGTAATTGGTAAGGCATCAGGCCAGAAAACAGGAGCCTGTGAATTCTACTTCTGCCTTAAGTGTGAAAAACTGGCTGGGCGACTCTGAGCCTGTCAATCTCTTCAGGCATAGGAAAGAGACAAAAGCAATTTCACTTCTAAAAAAAACCTTGCCAAGAAAACCGAATTGATCTGTACAGGTACTTTCTACAAGTCAATACTTACTTGAAGGAATAACAGTAATAACACTTTGGCAAAATAAAATAAAGATAGTATCAATAATGATAGGCGCCTTCGATGCAATGGGTGAACACCATTGGCCTTGACAAAATTATTATCAATTACAAAGGCAGCTTTACTTGGAACAGTTTACATCCTGAGACAATACATTTAACACCATCATTCAATAACATGTCAAATCCTTGGGAAGGACTTAATAGATGGGTAAAAATGCCACATGCAATCTAAACAATCTAAACATCTGGCAAAATAAAAAAATAAGTTTGGAAATCATCTTTAAAAGATAAGAATGTATAAGGTGTTAACAAATATATGTAGTCATTTTAGTTATTCAACAACAGTATCAACAAAGAATGAAGCATTTTATTATTTTACTTACATGGTACAAAGTTGTTTCAGGCCCAGGTGTGCTCATGCTGTCTTGCCTTAATGATTCCATTTGTAAATTAGGTAGCAGAGAATAATGACTAGGACTGTTATTCTTGTCTTTCTTTTTAGATTTTTTCCCTGTGTCCTTTTTGCTGTTCCTTTGGAATATATAATCTTCTTGAGCTATTTTCTCATTACTCATATATCGAAGAAGTGAATTTTCTAGATAGGAGGTATAAAAATTTATTACAAAATTACTTCTTAAATACTAGCAATTTAACATAATTTTGACTAAAAAGAGTTGAATAATAAACATACTTGCCTCTCAAAAACCACAAACATTATGAATAAAGTACAAAAATGTTTTAATTATATAAAATCTGATCCAATAATGCTGTATCTATTCATTTCAAAATTTAATCCAAATTAGAATACCAAAAATACCTGAGGATTTGAATACACGTGAAGTATCCTTGTAAATTGGTTATTTCATGTTGAACATATTTACTTTCAAACTATAGTTCTCAAGCTGAATGATTCTTTTTTATATGAATCATAACTAAGGTTTTAATTATACCATTTTGAAATCAGAATAATCATGTCTTTGCTTTATTCCCAAAAAGTTGTCTTTCACTTCATTCATTCTGCTTTTAATCTGCACAAATTCAGTTTTTCTAAAAGATTGCAAATCATAAGAAATAAATTTTAAAGAAATAAAGATCCTCACACAGCTTTTCCCCCCCTTTATTTTCTGTATTCTGTTATGGGTCAGCAATTAATTCAATATTTGGCTGTTCTTCAGCTTTGACAAACTGTTCTCATTTCCATTCAGATGAGAAAGAATTGATTTTGCCTTGTCTCTCTCTTTTTTTAAAATCAATAACTTACCACCACAGAACAGTAATTTAAATAAATATGAGTTTTCTGCTTACTAATTAGAGGCAATAAAGTAGTCAAAAGATGAAGGAATACTTTTTAAACTGCAGAGAACCAATACGGCAAATTCAGCACATTGCCAGTACCAATTAGATCAGTTCTAACTATCCAGCTTGCTCTGATTCAGATCTTTAAATGATCCTTGTTATAAGCTGGATCAAAGGAACTTCATTTAACTTTTCCTTCAATTTCCCTGAAATTTGAAATACAACTCGTTGTATTTCACTGGTACTAGCGATAGTCAAAATAATAGCAAAAGAGAGAAGCAAAGAGAGAAGCAACCTGGAATTAAGGAGAAACTTCTGAGAGTGAGGACAATTGACCAGTGAAATAGCTTGCCCCCAGAAATTGTGGGCACTCCATCACTGGAGTTTTTTAAAAAAGAGGCTAGACAGTCACTTATCTGAGATGGTATAGGTTCTCCTGCTTGAGCAGGGGGCTGGACTAGAAAGCCTCAAGGTCCCTTCCAGGTCTATTCTATTCTAATAAACAGGGGAAATGAACAAAGAAACCTGGAAGAATAGAGCCTCAGCTAGAGGCTAAATTGCTAAACTGGAAAACGTGGAAGACCAGAGACAGGAGGACACTGGTCAGCGATAAGAACACTGACTGACACTGGGCAAATCAACAAAAGTTTGAAATGAAATGAACAGAACTTTGGCAAAGGATAAAATAACAAGCTTGTGGGTATGTAAGTTTGGATGAGCGAATGAATACGTGTTTGGAATTTTCTTTTACAAACTTTGAAATCAATGAAGTTTTATTGTTGCTGAATCTCAGTATCCTGCGTTGCTCACAGCATAGAATTTGAGTAAATACCAGGAGTCTGAAAGTCACACTTTATGTCAGTGAACTATGCTGTTAACCTAAATGTATGAGAAGAAAGGGCCTTCTCCTTGGGGTTAAATTCTCTGGTTTCAGTCATAGTAGCTTTCTTATTAGTAGTAGCTTCCATTAAAAGAACAATTACACTAGTTAGGAAAGCATACGTAAACACACACGTACACAGAACTATAACACACAAAATGGCTAGGAACTCTTTGAACATGATTTTTTATAAAGTGCTTTGGGCCTTGCACAAAAATTTAGGTAGTCCTCCAGTTACGAATGTAATGGAGCCTGCCCATTCCATTCATAACTCAAGGATTCGTAGGAGTGAATGGTGTACCTAGAATGCCATCACTCCCTTTTGCCCATGCATTCTACTAATCGAATGTGCAGGCCGTTAAGTGCACATGAGGTATCCCAGGGTGGGGAAGACCATGGGGAGCCTAGTGATGGAACAGGCCACCTCCTTCAGACCTCCCCAACTCACTGAGACACTTCATTCTCCCCAAAACTACTTTCCCCAGCACCAGACTCACCTTGCGAATATCTAGCAAGCTGTCTCCTCTCCAGCTTCTATGCCACACAAGTTCACGGCGTTGAGAAGCTTCCAGTTTTGGTGCCCAAAGTTTTTGTAAGCTGAGGGACACTTTGAAGCAGTAAAATTGCTGCCTCAAAGCGTCAACTCAGCTTGCAAACGCTTTGAGCACCGAAACAGGAAGATTGTCAATGCGGTAATCTTGTGTGACTTCAGCCACAAGATTACAGCGCTGAGAAGCTTCCAGTCTCCATGTGTGGCTCCTGGCCTCCATTTTCGATGCCAAAAGCCTTGAGGAAAGGCCTTTGCTGCTGAGAACGGAGCCCCGGATTGACATGTGTGTCACTCCTGGCCTCTGGGACCAATGTGTGCACCGATCTGGGACTCCATTCTCAGCAGCAAAGGCCTTTCCTCAAGGCTTTCGCCACTGAAAATGGAGGCTGGGAGCGACACAAGCATCAATCCAGGGCTCCGTTCTCAGCAGCAAAGATGGCAAAAAGCTTTGCAAATGGAGGGGAAAGCGTTAATGTTTCAGGCCTTCCCTCCATTTGCAAAACCTTTTGCCACAGATCTCGTCCATGCCCCTGTTTGCAATGAACAGAGGCCTAAAGTATAAGATCATGCAAGATCAGCAGTGTGAGATCTAGCGCTACTGATCTTGCATGATCTTGCAGTACTTTAGGCCTCCATTCTCTGTGAACGCCCCAAAGGCCTGAAGCAGCAAAATAGGCCAAGAAACCAAATCTTTCCAAGGTGAGTATCCACAGACCTAGTTCCTATGGAGACTCAGTGGTGGGTGGGAGGGGGAGGGGATAGCCAGGGTGAATGTTGCAGTGCCTCTGCGGTCATTTGTAAGGGTGAATGACTGTCGTGGTGCTACAACATTCGTAATTTCAGGACTTGTTCGTAAACACTAGGGGATGCTTATCGTGTAACTTCGAATGTTTGCTAAGGGAATGTTCGTAACTCAGGAATTACCTGTAAGACCAACTTGATTAGTTAATTGGTTGGTTTTTGTTAGATATACCATGCTTCCCCATCTAAAAAATAAGCCCTAGCATGATTTTTCAGGATGTTCATAATATAAGCCCTACCCCCAAAATAAGCCCAGCATTGTGGTAGCAGGGGTGGAGGCGTGGCCATCTTGATGTCGCTTGCATTGGGAGGCCTGGGCAGGGCTGGGGGGATCCTGGGGTCTCTGGTGGAGTAGACAGGACAAGGGTGGGCACCAGGGCCTGATCCACCGGAGGAGCTATTGCGGGTGGGGCGGCAGGCTCTCTGGAGGATGAGGTTGGATGGCAAAGGTCAAGCGTGCATAGTCCGTGGCATGGCACCACTCCTGCCTCATCACCTGCCTTGCCTTACCTGTTCAGGACTGCCTTGTCTCATTTTCTCCTTCTTCCTCCTTCTTTGAACAGCCCTTTGCTCCCGTTGCTGCTTTTTCAGTCCCGGATCTTGGTTTGTCCAGACCCTACACAGAGGGTCTTTGGAAACAAACGCCTCAGTGACCAGGGGTGTGGGAACCATTCCTTTCATTTTGGGACCAGCTCAAAGATGGGCTGGAAGGCGCTCTAATCTGACTTTGCAGCAAGCAAGGGGATTGGTGACTAGTTTATTGGGTGAATTCTGGCTGGGATGATTGATTTAGCAAAATGAGGTTTAGCAGGCCGAGCACGCAGGGGCCACATCACTTCCAACACAAGTGGACAAGGCATGTGAATGCACGCTAGTCTGGTGTATCAAAGAAAAGGAGTGTGACAGGAGCCTTTTTTGAGAGAGGTTGCTGGAAAATTTTAATCCAATCAGCTCTAGCATGGTTTATTGGACGGCAGGCCTGCAAGGTCATTCGAGGCACTTCATATCTCATGCCTGCTTAGGGCAGGGAAGGGCACGAGAGTGGGAACATGGATCCACAGTCACTGCTGCTGGCAGTCAGCTTTCCTGGCCTGCTTGACGTACCGATTCACTTTCGCCCAGTGCAGAATCGTTCTCGACTGCAACAAGAAGGATCCACATTCTGCATCAAGTAAACTTTTAAGAAAGTTACCATATACAGTATGGCAGCAAAAATCCGGCAGCAGGGGAAAAAACCCGATCCCACATACAGGGAATCTGCACAGCCCACTTCCCCCCTGCCTCTGCCTTCACACCTGCTTCAAAGTTCACTTGATGGAGAATGCGGATCCTTCCTGTTGGGGTCAAGATTGATTCCACACTAGGGAAAAGTGAATTGGTATGACGAATGGACCAGGAAGGCTGACCGCCGGCAGCAGTGACTGCGGAATCACATCCCTGCTCTTGCGCCCTTCCCTGCCCTAAGCAGGCACGGGATTTGAAGTGCCTCAAACAACCTTGCAGGCCCGCTCTCTGACAAACTACAATAGAGCTGATTGGATTAACCTGAAACCTTTTCCAGCAGCTTCCCTCAAAAAAGTTGCCCTTTCACAAACCTTTTCTTTGAGATGCCACTCATGTTGCAAATGACGTCGTGGCCACTGCACCCTCGGCCTGTTAAACCTCACTTTGCTAAATCGATCACCCAGCCAGAATTCACCCAACAAACTAGCCACCAATCCCATTCCTTGATGCAAAGTCAGATTGGAGCCCTTGGGCCGCTCCTTCTAGCCCATTTTGGAGCTGGTCCAAAAGCAAAGAGAATGGTTCTCACCCAACCCAGTTGCTGCAGGGCTTCATTTCCAAAGACTCTCTGCTCAGGCTCCAGAAAAACCAAGATTTGGGACTGAAAAACAGCAAGGGGAGCAAAGTCCTGTTCAAAGGAGGAGGAAGAAGGAGATAGTGGGAGAAGCCACCCCTGAACAGGCCAGGTAACGCAGGTGGTGGGGCATGGGTAGCCTGGCTGTGGGGGCCCTGAGGTGTGAGGGTAATGGGTGCGTGGGGCAGTTCCACTCCCCAGTCACCTGCCTCACCTCACCTCGTGGTGGCACTGATGCGCCACATGGCCTGCTGCCTCATTGCAACCGCAAGCAACCAGACAGTGGGATGGAGTGGTTGCCTGTGTGGTGCGTCCAGTGGGGGCCGGCCTGGCTGTAGTAGCACCTGCGCTGCGTGGGCTTCACTGCCCTAGAGTGTGCCAACCAAGGGGCTGGAGGACTATGGCTGCTACCAGACACCTTCATCCCCTGCACGCTCACCGTCTCTCATACATGGAAAAATAAGACATCCTCTGAAAATAAGCCCTAATAGGTCTTTTGGACCAAAAATAAATATAAGTCCTGTTCTTATTTTTGGGGAAACACAGTATATCCTGTCTTTCTTTCAGAAGATATTCAGAGAAAAAGCAGCCTTTTTTTCAGATTTACATTGAAACCTGAAAGCAGTTGGGCTGGTTTAATGAACAGCACAGAGATACTGCCCTTCCATGTGTTTCAAAGTACTTCTGAATAGTTGTCAAAGCATGTACAATACTAAAATAGAAAAAGAGGGAAATATGTGTATTTTTTAAAGAAGGCCTCACTAAGTTTATCTTTCATTATTGTTATAAAATAAATCAGATTTACTGATCTTTTTTTCTACCAATGTAAGTAGAACAAACAGACATTATACAACATGAGATTTTCCCCTGCAGATATTTGTACATTACTGCATTTGCTTAGCTCTTCCAAAGTATTAAAATTTTCAGAGAAAACACGATTATAACTTTCCACAGTTTATATCCACAAAGTATTAATTTACACCACAATGCCCTGATCTGAAGTCCCACATGCAGTGTGATGTACTCTGTACCTAAAGTGTTTTGATGTGCAGTATAGTCTAATCATTTAAATGGTGGGGAAAGATAACTAAAGAGGAACATTTTAAGTACATGGGGAGAGAGAACATCAATGGAACATTTTAGTTATGTCCTTACTGATTCAACACAATGTACTCTTATAAATTGGTAAGTTAGGAAACAGGAATTTATAATTTATGATATTAACTAAATATAAACAATATATATGCTTAAATATCAACCAAATCAAGTGGGATCCCACTTAATAAAAAGTGTCCATGAAAGAGACCTAAAACAAGATGGATCGATGACATCAGCAAGTATTGCGGGCCCCACTGGCAAAAGAAAGCTCAGGACTGTATAGGTTGAAAACATGCAGAAGAGGCCTTCATCCTGCAATGGATAGACAATGGCTAAGATGATGATGATGATCAACCAAATATATGAATAAGGCATTTTAAAAAATCCATATCATAAGGTAAGAAAAACCAAACGTACAGGTATAGAGTATAGGGGGTACCTTGCTCAATAGTAGTAACTGTGAGAGGGATCTTGGAGTCCTAGTGGACAATCACTTAAACATGAGCCAGCAGTGTGCTGCAGCTGCCAAAAAAGCCAACACAGTGCTAGGCTGCATTAACAGAGGGATAGAATCAAAATCACATGAAGTGTTAATACCACTTTACAATGCCTTGGTAAGGCCACACTTGGAATACTGCACCCAGTTTTGGTTACCACGATGTAAAAAAGATGTTGAGACTCTAGAAAGAGTACAGAGAAGAGCAACAAGATGATTAGGGGACTGGAGGCTAAAACATATAAGGAATGCTTGCTGGAATTGGGTATGTCTAGTTTAATGAAAAGAAGGACTAGCAGTGACATGATAGCAGTGTTGCAGGGGCTGCCACAAAGGGGCTGCCACAAAGAAGAGGGAGTCAAGCTATACTCCAAAGCACCTGAAGGCAGGACAAGAAGCAACGGATGGAAACTAATCAAGGAGAGAAGCAACCTAGAACTAAGGAGAAACTTCCTGACAGTTAGAACAATTAACCAGTGGAACAACCTGCCTCCAGAAGCGGTGAATGCTCCAACAGTGAAAGTTTTTACGAAGAGACTGGCCAGCCATTTGTCTGTAATGGTATAGGGTTTCCTGCCTGAGCAGGGGGTTGGACTAGATGACCTCCAAGGTCCCTTCCTCCTTTACTATTATTATTATTATTATAACTGTGGAATAGTTAATAAAAATATATAGTTAAAGAGTGTCTATTTTAGAATGAAATTATTTTTAATAAATAACCAAATAATGCTATGCATAATTTGTGACTAGAATTACTTACCTCTCCTGCTATCTCTTTTTGTTTTGCTAGGTTCTTCATAATCTCCTACCCAGTTATATTCTACAGGCATAGATATAGGCCTTAGTTTCCCTGCAACAAAATAAATCGGATTGCTTGGGCTTGAGGATACTTGTAGCAAACTTGCAGAGTTAAGATGTAACTGAATTTTATTCAAGCACATGCATAAAATTTGATGTGATTTAATGTTATCAAGTGGATGGTTTTTTTTACAAATCTTTTACTTTACATATAAGGACAAAAATCCCCTCAATTTAATAGACATATCAATTGTTCAAAATCATCTATGTTACTTTTCATAACTTTTGTATGCAATACATTTGCATGGAACATGGTCATCCATACATGTCAGCATCAATTAACATCCAATACTATGGGTGAAAAGAGCCTTGGTGGAGCAGTGGGCTAATGCCTCCTTAAGTAACACCAGCTGCCTGCAATTAGTGCAGGTTCGCATCCCACCAGGCTCAAGGTTGACAGCCTTCCATCCTTCTGAGGTAGGTAAAATGAGGACCCAGATTGTTGGGGGCAATTAAGCTGACTTTGTAATAATGCCGCTTGGGGTATATTTAGAATGGATATATATATCCATTCTAAAAAGAATCAGAAAAGAATTTGAGTCCTGCATTTAATCTTTTGCTCAGCCTAATTTAAATATATAATCAAATTCTAAAGGGGAAATTGCAAAAATAAATTTGATACTTTATCCACTTTTCTCTGCTATTCCAGTCTTATTTCACTTAACCTTCACTCACCTCCTCTAATACAAAATTAAAGCAGACCAAACTAATAAATAAAACAAGCGCATAGATCAGATATTTTTCTTCAGACATTTCTAGGAAATGTCACCTTTTTCTCAATGGCCTGCTTGATTTTTATGCTAATTACCTCTGTTCTGAAAGTTAACCTTTCTTTTGATATAATATATAAGGACATATGTATGAGAAACAGAAACAAGATTTCCAATTTCGTAAAATTAAGGGTTTTCTTTTCTTTTTTGAAACTCCTACCCATGGAATAAATTCTTCTATTCATATCAAAATAATAAAATTTAGTGCTTAATTGAAACTGCTTTCATGAAATTCTAGTCATGTGTTTCCCAGTATAAATTACTGTTTTTTAACTTGCAATAATTCAACCTTTTCAAAATGAATTAAAACATTAATTAGGAGATGGTAATATTAGAGCTGATAATTAAAGATGAAAGAAGAACAGTTTAGAACTTAAAAAACACAACTGAAATGGGATGCGTCAACGTTTTCCAGATGCTTTATACTAAATTCAAACCTTCTCATCTTTAGAGAGATCAAATGAAAAAATGGTATTTCAATTAGGTATCATTAATTTGAGTCCCATTGATTGGAAAGGGTTTACTGTTAGGATAGACTATGTTAGATACAGTACCTTGGTTTGTATTCAGTGGTTTTACATCCTTAAATCAGAATTTCTATTCTTGTGAAAAAGTAATACAAATTGCCAAAATTTTAGTTTTGTTTTTGTAAGCCATACACAAACCACTTAATTTATAGCTTAATTAATTTGGGCATTGCTGTAGCTTCAAATCACAAAGAAAGCAATTCTTAGATACTGATGCAAATGATATGTTTTTCAGTACTCACTGCTGTTTTTAAAATAAAATTTAAAGATCATATAGTACAGTCAACAATTATAAGGTTTCTTTACAAAGAACGTAAACAAAAAACACAACGATTTATTTTTCAACGTTAAGACACATAGTCAGATAGTCCCAACAGTTCTGAATTCTGTTTCTATAGACACATATTCATATATTTAAAAATAAAGATAAGATTAATAAGCCTATTTATACCTTTTCCATTATAAAGAAATAGCACAAATAACTTATTATCAAAAACAAATGGAGATTTGAAAAGTTAACTATTTTGTAAGCAAATTCAAGAGGATTTATGTTACGTGATAGTCAGAAAAATTATCTATAAATATTATATATAGTTTGGTGTGACACTGCAAAGCCAATATCATTATTACAAATCCTGGCATATTATAAATATCAAATCAAAATCTGAATATCCTGAAATGTAGTTACTAGTATAGAGTGTGAAAGATCCATCTTGGTGTGGTGATTAAGGCACCAGCTAGAAACTGGGAAATTAAGTTCTAGTCCTACCTTTGGCATGAGTCCAGCTAGGGGGCTTACGGCCAATCTCTCTCAGCCCTTGAAGGAGGCAAGCCACTTCTAAAAAATCTTGCCAAGAAAACTGCAGGGACTAGCCCACACAGTTGTCTATCCAGGATGTTCCCAACCTAAAGGGAATTATTATTATACATTGCACAGCCAGCCAGATGATTATACTGGATTTGGCATTTTTATCTACCTATCAAGATTTCCCCAAGGACTTGGGATTACTGCATTTATTGTGCTTCTTTACTATGTTGTATTTTTGTGTGCCACATGAATTTCTGAAGTAATTAAGATAACTGCAAAAAATAAAACCAGAATAATTCCTATGCTAACAATATTAAGAGGACACTGTTGATCTCCATATACCAAAATAATCCACCAACATACAAGCAGGAGGTATTTGCATGCTTGAGGATTTAACAATTTATCCTCTTGCACAAAATATCTCCCTTTTAGACTGATATAACTAGCTTTTACATCTGCTCTGAGAACAGAAACTGTACTAATGGCCCCACCAGAAGATATTAATCTGGAGAGGAACAGCGGCAATGGTATTGGAAGTGTTTTCCTGGATCTTTTAGTGGCATTTATTACATCAATCATGAATATTTATGTGCATAATAGGACTGAGAGGAAGCAAAAACAGTCTGTTGGAATCATTCAATGGGCTTTTATGTTTGTTTCCCTATTTAGCATGGACCTACCTGTTCTATCTGTGCAGTGTTGGCAAATTAAGTCAAATCTATAAAAAGTCCAGATGTCTGGAGTTGAAATTAGTTTAGAATTATATACAATTATAATTTTCCAGTTTTAATTTATCTAATTAAATAAATGAATGCAACTTTGTACAAATGAAAATGGAAGCTTATGCAAATTAGTAGTTCTCATATATCCATCAACTTTCATTGACTTTTCTCCTTATTTTTGAACCAGCCCAAACCTGTCAAGAATTGTATTTCAATGAACAATCCTAGGCCAATTCAAAAGATTTCAAAAACTGTCTTCCGCAGCTGGGATTGAATTTAATGAAACACAAAAGAGGAATAAAGTGAGAAGGAGGACATGATAATTTAGCTTTTATAGGCATAAACAATGTTTACATCTTTGGGATTGAATATACGGTATATAAACAGAACCAAATCTAAAAAAAATAGCTTTTAAATAATTAATGGTATTAATACATACCATATGTTGGTGTACTTTCTCTTCTTCCAGAACTACTTGTTCTTCCTTTCTCATATTCATAACAATACAAAATGGCATCTTCTTCAACAACATTAAAACGCTTTCGATATTCTTGGTCAAGAAATGAATTTGGAGATTCAGATCCTTTATGTACTGGCTTTCCCACTAGGTGTCTTCCAGTATCGTCACATGGAAGGTTCCCCTTCTCATCTCTGTAACAAAACCTATTTTTAGGTGCTTAAAAATGAAAGTGATTATTACTGCTCATGCTGTGCTATATTATTATATAAATATCGCAGATTTTCATTAACTAACATTCTCTGTGGAGCTCCGGGAAATGAAGCATCGGAGACGAGGTCTAGAGAGCGGTTGGAGATCCAGCCGATCCGAATCCGACCGATTGCAGTTAAGAACCTTTATAAGGTCTTATCTTGCGGCGATAAGGACGGCGAAGTCTAACTACTTTGCCGCCCTTATCGCGTCCGCAGATAATCGCCCGGCCGCCCTGTTTAGGGTGACTCGCTCCCTCCAAAACCAGGAGGTGAGAGAGGATCCCTTGCGGGGACGAGCCGAGGAGTTTAGTCATCATCTGGCGGACAAAATTGCTCAGATCTGGACCGGCCTGGACTCTGGCTGGGCAGAGTCTGATGTGGAGGAATCGGGCGGTCTTGAGCACGTTATCTGGACTGAGTTCGACCCTGTTTCCCCTGATGATGTGGACAGGATCATGGGGAGACTGAGCACCACCACCTGTTTGTTGGATCCGTGCCCCTCCTGGCTAGCTTATGCGGCTCGGGAGGGAACACGAGGCTGGTTCCATGCAGTAATAACTGCTTCTTTGAAGGAGGGTGTCTTCCCTGCCGCATTGAAGGAGGCGGTGGTGAGACCCCTTCTCAAGAAGCCTGCTTTGGACCTGGCTGTTTTAAACAACTATCGTCCAGTCTCCAACCTTCGCTTTTTGGCGAAGGTTGTTGAGAGTGTGGTGGCGCATCAGCTCCCTCTGTTCCTGGAGGAAACTGATTATCTGGACCCGTACCAATCGGATTTCAGGCCCGGACACAGCACGGAGACGGCATTGGTCGCGCTGGTGAATGATCTCTGGAGGGCAAGGGACAGGGGTTGCTCCTCTGTTCTGCTCCTATTAGATCTCTCAGCGGCTTTCGATACCATCGACCATGGTATCCTGCTGCGGCGTCTCAGGGGGTTGGGAGTGGGAGGCACCGTTTTACGGTGGTTCTCCGCCTACCTCCAGGGCCGCTCGCAGTCGGTGTTGACGGGAGGGCAGAGATCCGCCCCGAGGCCTCTCATTTGTGGAGTCCCTCAGGGATCGGTTCTCTCGCCTCTCCTGTTCAACATCTATATGAAGCCGCTGGGCGAGATCATTCATGGTTTCGGGGTGGGGTATCATCAGTACGCTGATGATACCCAACTTTTTCTTTCCACCCCGAACCAACCCAGTGATGCCCTCGCCGTGATGTCCCGGTGCCTGGAGGCGGTTCAGGTCTGGATGGGGAGAAACAGGCTTCGTCTCAATCCCGCCAAGACTGAGTAGCTGTGCATATCGGCATCTCGGGCTAACCAGACTATTCCACCTCTAACGATGGGGGGTGAGGTGTTACCCCCCGTTGATAGGGCTTGCAACTTGGGCATCCTCCTGGATTCACGACTCAATTTTGAAGATCACATAGGAGCCGTGACCAGGGGGGCTTTTGCACAGGTTCGCCTGGTGCGCCAGTTGCGTCCCTATCTGGACCGAGACGCCCTACGCACAGTTACTCATGCGCTCGTGACCTCCCGTTTGGACTACTGTAACGCTCTCTACATGGGGCTGCCCTTGAAGACCACTCGGAGGCTTCAACTGGTGCAGAATGCAGTCGCGCGAGTTGTAATGGGGGTCTCCCGATACTCCCATGTAACACCTCTACTCCGCGAGCTGCATTGGCTTCCGGTTGCCCTCCGGGTGAAATTCAAGGTGCTGGTTATCACCTATAAAGCCCTACATGGCCTGGGTCCGGGGTATTTGAGGGAACACCTGCTGCCGGCATCAAATGCCCTTCGCCCAGTGCGCTCCCACAGGGAGGGTCTGCTCAGGGTCCCACCGGTAAGAGATTGCCGGCAGGTGACACCCAGGGATAGGGCCTTCTCAGTGGGGGCGCCTGCCCTCTGGAACCAGCTGCCAGTGGAGCTGAGGACAGCCCCCGACCTCCGATCATTCTGCCGGGGCCTGAAGACCTGGCTCTTCGAGCTCTCGGGCCCAGGCTGAGGAGAAATTTATTTTAATCGGGGTTTTTTAATTGCACAGGGTTAGTTTAATCTTTTTTAAATTGGTTTTTAATTTTTGTATTGCTGGTTTTTAACTCCCTGTAAACCGCCCTGAGTCCTCAGGGAAAGGGCGGTATATAAATGTAATAAAATAAAATAAATAAAATAATAAAATAAATATTTCAGTGACTCCTATTTAAGCCATGCTGAAATTGTTTATTGCAAGCAGTTAGGAGAATAAAAGTTTTAAAACCCATGAAAAGCAAATAATTGTGCTTAGACTTGTTCTATTCCTAGGAATTTTTCAATGGCAAGTATTTGGAAGGACTGTACAATTTATGTTGTAGTGTGAATGCAATAGGACTTTTTGATTTAGGTACAACTAGAAGTACAACTAGAAGTACAACTAGAAGTACAACTAGAAATGGTTGCTGCAATCAATCATATTATGCAGTGAGGAACTTATCTGCCTTTTGGAACTTAAATATCCAGCATTCTATAATCAATAATATCAGAACTTTATATGAACTTATACTTGTATGCCTGGATTGTCCCATCTGGCAACATATGTCTTACAGATTCACATCTAAGTTTTTTAATATATCCATTTTCTTTCATTTCTTCATTCGTTGTTGCTCTGTATTTTTCTTTCTAACCAGATGAATCAAATCCTGATATAGCAGTAATATTCAGAAAATGCTTGAAATACTTTCAGTTGTTGGGCTGTTGGTTTGCAGCCAAATCGCCAAGCTCGGAGAGCAAACCAACAGCCCAACTACCAACCCGAGCTACTAATATTCAAACACATCTCAACTTTCAGTTGTGAAAATAACAAGGCTAGCATGTCATATTCTTCAATGAATGAATCTGGAGCACACACTCTTTTTCTGACTTCCTTGGTGGAAGGGCAGGTTATACAACAGAATCATGTTCTTGTCTGAAAGTTTGTATCATGAAATTAAGAGCTCCTATTGTAAACATTTCTCTAAGTAAAACAAAATGCTTTTCTTAATAGCAACTGGGATTCCCTCTCCCTTTTTGTGATGTAGCTTTTTTGCTATCCTTTATGGCAGGCATATCAAACTCGCGACGTCACGTAATGTTGCATGATGTATTGGGACTTCTTCCCCATTGCCGGCAATGGGGTAGGTGCGTTTTTGTCGTGATGCATCTGGCCCATGGGCCGGGAATTTGACATGCCTGCTTTATGGTTTATGTTTTCCTTTATCTTGAAACTAGTTATACAATGACACTTCTAACTTCAATACAGAAATAATAATATGCAACTTGCAACTCTGAGCAAGGCATTGCATCTATCTAGCACAGAATCCAGTGGCCTATACTTTTCCAATTGCAACAAAGAGCAGTAGCATTATTATTTTTTTAAAAAAAGGATCCTTTTTAACGTGAATAAATTTGTTCTATGAGTTAATATTTGAATATTGTGCCTGATAATAGTTTTTTTCACTTTCAGTTCCACATAAGTGTATTGAAACTTTTTTAAGTAGGTGAGCTAGCTTTTTTGGGGGTGGAGGAAGGAGTACGGATATTGAAGCCAATTAATATCCAGTTGCAAAAAATGCAAATTGAGAGAAGGCAATGTGCCAAAATATAAAAAGGAATTAAGATGATATATGGGTTTGGGACACTGAATGGTCAATGAATTGTTAATACCTTTCTTCTTTTACTTATATAGTACTGCCATGCTCATAATATAGTAATGATGGTTTCACATTCTTTTTTTCCCCTCCTAGACATGGATTATTGCATATTCTTATAACCCTGAGTAAAATTAAGAGTATGATCAATTGTGATAATTCACCTGGGAATATAAGGCTCTGCTGGAGGTGGTGGTATGTAGAGGTCCTGGAGGGCTGAGCTGTCTCTTTTAGTAGGTGTGCTGACAGTACTGGAAGGTGTTGCAACACTGCTTGTAGGACTTCTAGATACAAGTGGCTGGTTAAAACAAAGCAAAATGATTTAAAGTCATATCTAGTTATCTTTTTATATTACAATAAATTAAGCATATATAATCTTGGAAAAGGTAATGCTAATAAATTAAGAAACATCAGCTTCAGCTTAACTGGGGAATGACTTTTTAATTTTGTATATTTTGAACTGCTGCAATTCTCCATTTATATGTTGCAGATTTCCTGTACTGGAGCATTTGCTCTTCATGCCTTAAAATCAAATCCAATATAAATTGATCTGTAAGTACTCCCAACATGACATATTTTGATTTATAACTTAATAGAAATCATATAAATTATATTTTGGCAGGTTTATCCAGCAATCTTGCTCAAATTTCACTTCTTTAATTATTACCATATTTTAATTTCAATAATTTACAGAGCTGGCTAAACTACTGAAGTGCTTTCTTTTGGGGAAAATGTTATTATCCCCAGCTGTTCAAATACAAATATCATTTTAAGACAATGATTTCATTACATGTAAGCAGATATTGGTTTTATGGTTGCCAGATATTCATGTAATCAGAGAAGCCATTTAGGAAAATATTTATTGGGATTTTCTGAACAGCATTATACAAATGGATAAATGTATTGAAAGACAAGAGAACACAAATATTACATTTTGGGAACTGTCAATAGAAGAAATGTGAACCCAGCTTTTAGAAATAGAAAGCACACATGAATGTAAACCAGGCTTCAATTTAGAGTTCTCAAAATATATTATTTTTGGGCTACAAGTCACATTATTCTCTAATAATTTAGCCTCATAAAACTTAGGAAAGCTTACATTGTAAGAATTAAGAAAAATTATTTGTGGCAAGCTATTGTGATTTTCCATAAAGAAAAATCAGGTCTCATTTTCCAAATATTATTATACTTTTGTAGAAGATATGCTGTTTGTCCAAGGTTTAAAGTGTATATCAAAGATTAAAATATAAAATCTGCCTTATCGTGTAGAATAGATTTGAATATAGTATAGTGAAATGTAATGGAGACACACATAAAAATGGAACAGATATACATCAGTATGAACATAAAAATGTACATCAAGAATTTAAAGAAGAAAATAGAGCTTCCCCTATATACTTCATTTGGCTAAATAGAGAAACACTTGAAATATTTACTAAAATATATTATTCTACAGTATACACCAGACAAACAAGTAAAAATCAGCACTATTTTTTTTGTCCTGATGAATAGGAAGAGAGAAAAATCTCAAGCAAAAAGTATTAAATTCCTCTTGACTCTTAAAACATTTTCACTGGAGAGTACATAATTAGCAGCCATATAATGCTATCTATCATAAATTATTTTCATTAAATAGGAGAGGGGAATTTATTGATGTGCTTCTCCATTATGATTAAAACCACTTTAAGGTACATAAGCAACACATGGAGTACAGAATTCACCTAAATTTGTGAATTATTTGTTTTTTGTGGGTTTCATTTGTTTTCATCATTATGATTTTTTATAATGTATAAAATTACATTAGCATTTGAGCAATCTTTTTAGAAAGACTTAGACTGACTTCAGTTAGGAGAAGATTGTTTTCAACAGCCAGAGTGATGCAAAATAGCATAGCCTTCTAGCTTCTTTTGCAGAAACCCCAATGAATCAAAATGCCCCCCCCACACACACACAACCACACACAAACCCAAACCTGTTGACTGGGCTACTAGCAACTGTACTGTATATAGCTAGTCATTAGGATTAAAGTTAGAATTCACACTTCACACTTTCCACCTTAAGTAATTGAAAAGGTTTAAAAAGAAGTCAATGTCAGATGGAGCTGATAAGCTAAAATTCATAGTAACAAAGCACTGGTTTCATCTGCACCAAATAGTAACCCCAGATAATAAAGTCTCTTTTAGGTCCATATTAGAATAATTTAAATATTTGAACATTTTCAATTTTAGCCTATCTTCACAATAATCAAAACAGGAGTTGACTGAAGCTGAAATCAGTATATTGCCACAGAGACAGTTAAAATGGGAATTATCAGACTAGGCAGAGAAAATGTGTTGTTTGCACCATTTAAGCCTCAAATAACAATGATGTCTCCAGGAACACCCCCAAAGCTGAGTCCCAATCCTTTGGGAACATACTAGATCCTATTCCCTAGACAGATGAATGGCCCTTCAACATTATTTCCATCTTGTCTTACATTTTTGACTTGCTTCTATAAACATTAACTATCCATTCTGGTGACAGAAAGAAGAGGTGAATCTGGCTGTCATCTACATATGAACGACTCTACAATTCACAGGTAATTTTCCTTGACTCTGAATAGCTTTTCAAGCAATAGTACATGATTTCACAACAAATTTTCCTCATTTTCCAGTAGCATCCCAGTATGCAGGTAGTCCTTGACTTATGACCACAATTGGGACTGGAATTTCCTTCACCAATTTTACAATATATTTTGCCTTGGTCATTAAGTGAATCTGGGTTCTCCTATTACTTGGCTTGTTGGAAGCCCCCTGGGAAGGTCACAAATGGTGATCATGTGACCCAGCTGTAACTGTTTTAATCCATTGTAAATTCATGCCAGTTGCCAAGTGCCCTGATTTTGATCACATGACCACAGGTATGTAGCAAGTATCCTAATCACTTAATATCATTTAATATAATGTTACACTTTCATTTTATTGATAAAACAAATAATGGTTACCCAAAAGAAGCTATAAGAAAATATCATACACACACTCACAAACAAGAAATACACAATATAAATAGATCCCATTTAATAATACTATGATATTGTATTGGAAACAGACTAGCTGCTATGAAAACTGCATGCTTTCCCATAGATTAATTCTGGTACATGATGAATGTGGCACTGGTAACAATGATAAAATGTATCTTTACTTAAATCATAATTTATGTGTTAGAGCAGATTTATTTCCTGCTATTTTTCATTTCTTTTTCATCAATAATACACAGTAAAATTAGGTTTAAGATAATTTGTGTGCTAGGAATTATATTATATAAGTAAATAAAGTAGTCAAATGTACGAAAACAAAGAGTTGAGCAGGCTGAATTAACAAATTAAAATTCTACTTCTTAACAATGAAAATGCATTGCACATAAGTTATTAAACTTATTTTATAAAGATATTTCCAGAAAACCTTTTGGGATTGATTACCATGGAGTCACCAGCCCCAGATTATTTTTTATTAGTATGTATTACATTGTATAATAGTTGGTTGCACAGTCAAGCAGATATTTAAACTGGATTTGTCACTTTTATCCATCTATTGAGCTGGGAAAGGCATTTTATGATGATGTTAAAGGTATCATCATAGACTGTAAGCTGTTCCTAGGAAATATGCATTTGCAATTAATTGATGATGATTTTGTCAAAGCCTTATTATTAATAATAACATGTATATGCTGCCTAACTCACATAATAAATTAACAGTTTGGTATATTCCATATTAACAAGAGTCCTAATCAATTTCAGTAATAGGTGAATCTTTTAAAAAACAAATAAAAAACAAAACTGAAATATAACTTTATAAAATTCTGTTTAAGTTTGTGCTTGTTCCATTTTCAGATACAATTAAGAAACAGAGAAATACTATGTTCAATGTCAGTAAGAATACAAATATGGAAAATTCTGTTCCTTTACCCAATATTACAGATGAAAAAAAATCCCATTCCATTATAGCACACTTGTTTTTAAATCTTAAACTGGTATTGCTTCTCAACGTTTGATTAAGATCAAATATATTTTCATAAACTGGTTGAAAGAAATGGGAGATGCTGCTAATCATCTGTAGAATAATGAAACTATGCTTACATTCAAAGGTATAGAGCAAAACAAAGCTTAGGAAGAATACATTTCCACAGGCATCATTCCTACCATAAGAATAGCATGTTGTCCATGTAAAGAAACAGAATGTAAGTAAAACATTTTCATTCAAGTCATCAACCAGCCCTGTATTATTGCTCCCTTTTTTTTGCTCCCCAACTTACCATGAGAAGGTTTCAGTCAATCTATAGATAATCACAACACATTGTAAGTAACATATGTAGATATGCAGCTAAAGGTGTATTACTCAGTTCTCATATCAATAGAAACTATTTATCAATCAATCACATATCTATTCAGTATATATGGCTGCCCATCTATCAAAAAAAAACTCTGGTGGCAAAAGAAGATAAAAACAAAGAATTCCATTAAGCAAACAAGAATCCTGAAACAAATAAAACTCTATTCAGGCTCAGTAAAACCACAAAACCATTAATCACATGAATACACACAGCCCTATTAATATCCTGACTTGAACAACTGAGTCTAGTAGCTTTATGAAGATAAAAATCTCTTTCATCCAAACAGTCCCCAAACAAGCTGAATAACTTAGTTTGTATATGCAAGGGCATGCAAAACATTGGTGTCTTGATCTGTTGTAGTAGAAAAGTATGTATTGTAAACTTTACTGCACAAATTGTAACAGCACCTTGCATACAGGGTTCACAGAATAAGCATGTGTATGGGTTACAAAAAGCAGCTATATAGCCAATGGCAAGGTGCATTTGTTTGTTCTATCAATACTATGTTATTTATTTATTATAAAAAGTATAACATTGTTCTTTCCTATTAAGTGACAAAGGAAATGGACTTCTTTTTCAAAATAAATAAGAAAGAAGAGACGTCGCTTCAAAATGTGTGGGACACAGCTAAAGCATATTTCAGAGGGCTGGCTATAACCTATACTGTTAAAAAGAATAAAGAAAGAAAACAACAGTAGTTAAAGTTGAAGGAAGAATTTAGAAAATTAGAAATAGAAATAGACCCACAAAAGAAAATACTTAAAAAGCAAATGGAGATAATAAAACATAAACTAAACCTAGTAGAGCAGAAAAGTAGTGGCTCAACAGATTAAAAGGGCTAAACAGAACTTTTTTGAAAATGCCAATAAGCCGGGGAGATGGTTTGCATATAGACTGAAAAAAGAAAGAGAAAAAACTGATGAAGTCAAAAGGTGAATTACAGTTTCAAAATGACACAATTTAAAAATTATTAAAGACTTTTACGAGATACTTTACAACACAGTGGAAATTTCAAAGGAAAAAATACAGCAGTACCTAAAAAAAGTAGACTTACCAAAAATTCCAGAGACTATTCAAAGCATATTAAATGGAAAAATATCAATGATGGAGATTACAGAGGCCATAAAAAGGGGGGGAAAGGGGGGGGGAAGACAAGACTCTGGGCCCAGATGGATTACCTGCAGAGCTTTACAAATCATTACAAGATATACTAAGCCCAATACTGAAAGATCTGTGTAATGAAATACTTTTGGAGGCTAAAATACCAAATACATGGACTGAAGCTAACATCACTTTAATACCTAAAAAAGGTATTAAATAAAAAAATTACAGACCAATAAATGTAGATTATAAAATTTTCACCTCAATAATAGCAGAAAGATTAAAGAAATTTCTGACCGAATTTATACATACAGACCAAAATGACTTTCTACCTAAAAGACAGATTAAAAAATAACTTAAGAATGATCCTAGATGTTTTAGAGTACTATGAAATTCATCCAGGGAAACAGATGGCTTTAATATTTCTAGATACACAGAAAGCGTTCGACAACATAAATTGGCAATTTATGTTCCAGCAGCTAGAGCAAATGGATTTTGGAGAAAACTTTATAAACGTAATTAAAACAATTTATTATAAACAATCAGCCAAAGTAATTGTAAATGGAGATTTTACAGAAAACATTGCCATTAAAAAAGGCACAAGACAGTTATTTATATTAACACTGGAAGTATTGAATAAAAACATCAGGCAAGATATAGAAATTAAAGGACTGGAGATAAAAGATGAAAAATACAAACTACAAGCATTTGCAGACGACTTGGTTTTTATATTGGAAGAACCGCTTGAAACAAGCTTTAAGCTTATGGATAAAATAGAAGAATTTGGAGAAGTGGCAGGGTTGAAAATAAACAGAGAAAAGACTAAAGTGCTAACTAAAAATTTAACAGAAAAACAAAAATGCAACTAGCAAAAAAAACAACCTTCATATAATCAAAAAAGTTAAATATTTGGGAATGTATTTAACAGCAAGATGTGCAACAATAAAAGAAGACAATTGTGTAAGATTGTTAAAACAAATAAAATTGGATCTGGAAAAGTGGAAAAAATTTACAACTCTCAATGCTGGGAAGAATAGCAACAGTGAAAATGAATATCGTAAATACTCTTTTTTATTTCAAATGATACCTACAAGACTGGGAAAAACCTTTTTTCATGAACTAAATACAACAATACTGAAATTTATTTGGAAAGGAAAAAAAGCTAGAATTAGACTGAAAATGTTACAAGAAGCAAAAGAAAGTGGAGGATCGGACTGCCAGACTGGATGCTATACCACCAAGTAACTATATTAATGTGGGTAAAAGAGTGGATAATAATAGAGATAAAAGACTATTAAACCTAGAGGGGCATGACCTACAACTTGGATGGCATGCCTTCCTGTGGTATGGGAAGAATAAAATACATAGATACTTTCAAAACCACTTTATAAGAAATGCACTTCTTCTAGAATGGGAAAAATAAAAGCGAAAATCTATATTAAAATACCTGGATGACTTTCAACAATGGAAGCATTCGCTTACCCAAATTTAATTAACTACAAGAAAATTGTGAACTATAAAGATATTTTGGACAATGAAGGGAAACTGCAAGATTTACAGGAACAAGGTATTGATTTATCATGGTGGCCATACCTTCAAATTCAAACAAGATATGCAAAAAATACTAAAACAATGGAATTTTATAATTCAGCACCATTTAATAGTTTAAGGATAAGATAATTGTTGCTGACGGTTCCAGCAGAACATTGCTATTTCCACTTTTGCAGACAGGAATTCCTTGGATAGCCAAGTATATGAATAGTGTAGATATTAAGCTATAACTGATTTCATAAGATACAGTTGATATAGTTGGTAATTACTCAGTATTATTCAAGCCCACTTATAAAGAAATTCTGAGTGGAGAAATTCTTAGTTCTTAGAAGACAAACCAGAAATATCAGCAATGGACTTGCAATCATAACTTTCAAACCAGCTATGGTTATGTATTTTCTAAAAGAGAGAATTCTGGAATAAGGTTACATTTCTCATAATGAAAGATATTATAAACAAAGGCTAAGTTTAATAAATAGTAATTGCAATGTAATTTAGATGATGGAATGCTAATTCATGTGGTGTGGTTATGTCCTGCTATTTCTATATTTTTAGTTGTTGTAAAACAGCTGAGTCTGCTGTAATCTGGGTATCTCAATACGCAAAACATCCTCATGTTTTTACATCCTGGCTTAACATCTTAATGATTTGTACCATGTGTGAGAGAGATAATATTTTATCACCCTACTATATCTCATTATTAACAATAAAAACAAATGCAAAAGTTGAAATAATATAATTAATCCTACCTCAACTATATAGCATTTTAGCATGTGACTGGAAATTTTATTTATTCCCACTCTTCTTGGAAGATAGACCAATTACAGCAAAAATAAACAAAATCATTCATTGGTTTTAAAGAGATAAAATCTAAAATGTTTTTTTTAAATATTAAACCTTAAAATAGACACATTTAACACTGCATAGTTGTTTTTTTAGATTATAAATAAATATAATATTTCGTTGCCTAGACTGAAGACAGTAATGAAAGGCTTAGGGCATGCAATCAGTTTTCCTAACTTGTTCATTAAACCTTTGAAATTAAGGTAGCAATACAGAAAAAAATATTCTAATAGAAATCCTAGTTGTAGCATATATATTTTTTCTATAGAAACAGCATTTTTTTCTTGAATAAGAAACCCTTTACAAACTTTTGCCAAAAATCTGAACTTTAAGAGGAGAGCAGTGTTGATCTCCTCTTAGTTTCAATCCACAACATTTCCTTCAATTTTCTCCACCACTGTTACCTTTGCATTTTTAAAAGATTCAGTGAAAGGTAGAGAACATCTCTGTATCTATATTACAGAGCCAATGTGGATTGGTTTGGCATTCACAATAGAATAATTGCTTCCTATTAAAGACTCTTGACCCCTATTTACAACTTAGGAAGACATCAAAAATTCCGGATTTTCCAATTTGGGAAGAAAATTACTCAAAACAATTATACATCCATAACTTATTTATGAAAATGAATTACTACAGTGTTCTTTGTCAATATTTGAGTATTTTTCATGAGAAGGTTGTCTTTTTAATAAATTAAATGTAATATTTTTTTAAAGTTTCATAGTAAATATGAAGTTTATATTGCAATTTTCTCAGTTTAAGTCATTTGGTTTGTTGATATTTGTTAAGTATGGAACTTAGTATTTTCATTTGTATTACTGCTATGTGATTATATAATACATTTTATTGGTCTAGATGGATTGTGCAAGAACTAATAAACTTCATTTCTCTACAACGTTATCCATTATCAGACTGTAGCAATTTAAATTCACCAATAATACAGCGATAGACAGCAGTCTTTTTATATTCCTGAATTGTAAAATCCTTACCATCACATTTCAATGGAAATGACATTATTAACAAATGTTTAATAAACATCTCATCTTACAAACATCTGAAAATTCAGTCACATCACTTTTTTTAGCCAAGTTGCAGAAGGTACAGAATATGGATGAAGTTAATTTTGTGAATGCTTGATCAAGATAATATTCAATGTATCTACCACCCTATTTCAAAGCCTACTAAAGAAACTCCCGTTTAACTCCTGCTAAAGATAGCTATTTTTTTAAATTTTTATGTCTTTACTAAATAAGCATGGAATTGCAATCATATTCCTCTTGATATTACTTCTCTTAATGTGGCAATAGCCCATCATAGTGCACACAATATGGTTGCTCATTAAATGATAATATTTCAATAAATACATATTGTTAGAGAATATGAAATAAAATTGTCCACAATAGAGATGGTGAGAAAAGTTTATTTCTCTCAAAACCTAAGGAAATAGCATAAAGTTAATTGCTGAACAGAATACAAATTTGTTTACCAAAATCATTTTGGATACTCATATTATTCATATTATTTAATTGCAAATAGTATCTACAGATCAAACGAAACATATGTATAAATATAAAATGAAGCACAGTAGCAGTTTGAGGCTATATATTTAAACTCTAGATCACAGGTAGGCAACCCGTGGCTCTGGAGCTGCATGTGGCTCTTTCAGCCTTCTCCTGCAGCTCCCAGTTTGCAGAGAGACAGAGACAGAGAGAAGCACTTGCGCTTCCCTTCTCTCTCTGTCTCTCTCTCTCTGTCTCTCTCTCTCTCTCTGTCTCTCTCTCTCTCTCTCTCTCTGTGTGTGTGTGTGTGTGTGTGTGTGTGTGTGTGTGTGTGTTTGTAACTCATGCTGTCCTCCGAGAAGCTGATGAGCTTATTGAGCAGGGCTCCTACCCAACAGGAAGCAAGAAGAGAGCCAGCCCAATAAGAATGTGTATCAGCTTGTCCAAAACAACGTGAACCCAGCTTGTCAAGTGAGCAGAAGATCGGAGAGAGGGAGAGAGAGGGGGGAAGAGAGGGAGGAAGAGAAAGAGAGGGGGAGAGGGAGGGAGGGAGAGAGAGAAGGGAAGTGCAAGTGCCTCTCTCTGTCTTTGTCTCTCTCACTCACACACACACACAAACACACTGAGTGGGGGAAGAGGACTGGCAAACCAAGGGCAGAAAGAGAGGGAGAGGAAGAGAAAGAGAAAGAGAAAGGGAAGTGCAAGTGCTTCTCTCTGTCTCTGTCTCTCTCTGTCTCTCTCACACACATAACACACAAACACACAGAGTGGGGGAAGAAGACTGGCAGACCAAGGGCAGAAAGAGAGAGAGGGAGGGAGAGAGAAGGGAAACGTAAGTGCCTCTATCTCTGTCTCTCTCTCATTCACATACACATACACACAAACACACTGAGTGGAAGAGGACTGGCAGCCCAAGGACAGAAAGAGAGAGGGATGGATAGCGAGAGGGAGGGAGGGAGGGAGGGAGGGAGGGAGGGAGGGAGGGAGGGAGGGAGAGAGAAAAAAATAGGAATATATGTGGTTGCCCTTACTGGACTTTTAGTAAAGAACATTTAATGGAATATTTTGATGTGTTTTTTAATTAAGAGGTGAGGTATGGGGATAATTATGCTGTATTTAAAAATGGTAGATAAGCTACTAAAATTGTTTTTACCTGTTGGGATGAAGGAAAAAGGTTTTTTTCCCTCTTTCTCCTGTCCTTTTCTTCCCCACCCCCCGCCGCATTTTTTTCTTTTCTATTTTTCTGTTTGTAGTTTTTATAGTTTGCACCGGCTTTTTATTTCATAAATATGAGGACTCAAAGAGACATTTGAGTATTTTATTTGAAAGTAACCTTCGACCCAGCGTCTTTTTTTTTTTGGACTTCAAAATACTTTTGTTGCATGCAGAAATAAAAATTTGTTTACTTTGTAGCAGTTCATTGATTTCATAAATGCAGCACACTATATAGTTTTTTTATATATAGCATAAAGGTAAAAAACAATCTAAGCAGTGTTATCTTCGTTTTAGATGTCAAAAGGGTTTTGCAGCTCCCAGTGTTTTCTTTTCGGTGGGAAACGGGTCCAAGTGGCTTTTTGAGTGTTTTAGGTTGCCTACCCCTGCTCTAGATAAAAGCAAAATTATGATTATTAATAAACAACAAACATCAAAAAATATATCTGGCTATAGATTAAAGGCTATAGCAGTCTTCATTTACAGGAGAGTTATCCAGAGAATTTTCATTCATGAGTCTTATGTTTCTCTTTAAACATTATACTCTCAAGTTATTTTTTTAAGGAAGAGTAATAAAAGGCAGGGTAGCCACTTCCACCCCTGAAACATAGCTTTTTCATTAATTTCTATCAGTAGGTCTATTTGAATTCTTAGATCCTATCACATAAACTGGGGGTGTCAAATTGCTGGCCCATGGGCCGGATGCATCACAACAAAACCGTGCCCACCCCATTGCTGGCAATGGGGAAAAAGTTATTATACGTTGTGTGACATTATGTGAGGTCGCAAGTTTGAGATGTCTGACATAAACTCTTTCCCACAAAACAGAAATATTCAGATTGGGAAGTAAATACCGTATTTTTCGGACCATAAGACGCACCTGACCATAAGACACAACCAGTTTTTAGAGCAGGAAAACAAGAAAAATATTCTGAACCAAATAGTACCGGTATACTAAAATATTTAGGGTTAGGGTTAGGGTTCGGGAAAAGGGATCCTATTGTATTATTGTTGTTGCTGTTGTTTTATTTTTTTAAAAAAAATAAAGCAAGGAAGGAAGAGGAGTGGGCTCCACAAAAAGGGACTAGAAATGCCAGGGGCAGACACACACACACAAAGGGGAGAGGGCGACAGACAGTCTGGGTCTGTCCAGCCTTTGATTCTCCTGCTGCAAAAACTCCCAACAATACCTTTGTCCGAAATGCCTCTCGACTCTTTCAAAAGCAATTGGGGAGGCGGGCAGGCGCTGCAGGCTCAAGGGGGGGGGGAAACGGGTGGCAGGGCTCCGCTTGCACGGCCAGGGAGGTTATGGGTTTTTTTGAAGAAAAAATGGAATTTCCCTTTCAGTGCAGCAGAAAGCCCATCGGTTATCCTGTCAGCATGTGGAGCCAGGGAAATCCTTCATGAAAGAAGCTCACATGTGAGCAATCCCTGCAAGCATTCCTCAGATAATTCATCCACCTACGCAGATCTCTACAGAGCTTGCCCTTTTCTTGCTTGCTTGCTTGGCAGAGCACAGAGCCAGTGATTAAAATCCAGGAACTTCCGAGACCATCTGCATTAAAGCCACCCGCGGGAGTGGGGGGGTCTGATTGGTGCGATGCCTGCCTCCCCCCTCTCCTTCCCTCCCCCCCACCGCGGTCGTCCCCTTTTTCCTTAGAACGGGTGGCATCTCTGGGTTTGCCGCCGACGCAGTCTGCGCAGCAAGCCACGGGCGTTGCATGGGAGGCAAGGGCAGCAGCCGTTTTGCAGAGGAGTTAGAAGAGCGTTGCGGCTGCCCACGCCCTGTTCTTGGCAGCCAGACAGGAGGAAGAAAAAAGGGGGGTGGGCTGGGTCACCCTCGCCTTTGTTGGGGTAGCACACCTTCGGACCATAAGACGCACCCTCATTTCCCCACTTTTGGGGGGGAAAGTGCATCTTATGGTCCAAAAAATACGGTATATGCCAAAAATCTGCAACATGATATTTATTTATTTATTTAGTTACATTTATATACCGCCCTTTCCCTGAGGACTCAGGGCGGTTTACAGGGAATTAAAAAATCCAACATACAAAAGTTAAAAACCAAATTAAAAATATTAAATTGACCCTGTACACTTAAAAACCCCAATTAAAAATTTCTCCTCAGCCTGGGCCCGAGAGCTCAAAGAGCCAGGTCTTCAGGCCCCGGCGGAATGATCGGAGGTCGGGGGCAGTTCTCAGCTCCACCGGCAGCTGGTTCCAGAGGGCAGGCGCCCCCACTGAGAAGGCCCTATCCCTGGGTGTCACCCGCCGGCAATCTCTCACCGGCGGAACCCTGAGCAGACCCTCCCTGTGGGAGCGCACTGGGCGAAGGGCATTTGATGCCGGCAGCAGGTGTTCCCTCAAATAACCCGGACCCAGGCCATGTAGGGCTTTATAGGTGATAACCAGCACCTTGAATTTCACCCGGAGGGCAACCGGAAGCCAATGCAGCTCGCGGAGTAGAGGTGTTACATGGGAGTATCGGGAAACCCCCATTACAACTCGCGCGGCCGCATTCTGCACCAGCTGAAGCCTCCGAGTGGTCTTCAAGGGCAGCCCCATGTAGAGAGCGTTACAGTAGTCCAAACGGGAGGTCACAAGCGCATGAGTAACTGTGCGTAGGGCGTCTCGGTCCAGATAGGGACGCAACTGGCGCACCAGGCGAACCTGTGCAAAAGCCCCCCTGGTCACGGCTCCTATATGGTCTTCAAAATTGAGCCGTGAATCCAGGAGGACGCCCAGGTTGCGAGCCCTATCAACGGAGGGTAACACCTCACCCCCCATCATTAAGGATGGAATAACTTGGTTAACCCGAGATGCCGATATGCACAGCCACTCAGTCTTGGCGGGATTGAGATGAAGCCTGTTTCTCCCCATCCAGACCTGAACCACCTCCAGGCACCGGGACATCACGGAGAGGGCATCACTGGGTTGGTTCGGGGTGGAAAGAAAAAGTTGGGTATCATCAGCGTACTGGTGATACCCCACCCCAAAACCACGAATGATCTCGCCCAGCGGCTTCATATAGATGTTGAACAGGAGGGGCGAGAGAACCGACCCCTGAGGAACTCCACAAATGAGAGACCTCGGGGCGGATCTCTGCCCTCCTGTCAACACCGCCTGCGAGCAGCCCTGGAGGTAGGAGGAGAACCACCGTAGAACGGTGCCTCCCACTCCCAACCCCCTGAGACGCCGCAGCAGGATACCATGGTCGATGGTATCGAATGCCGCTGAGAGTTCTAATAGGACCAGGACAGAGGAGCAACCCCTGTCCCTAGCCCTCCAGAGATCATTCACCAGCGCGACCAATGCCGTCTCTGTGCTGTGTCCGGGCCTGAAGCCCGATTGGTACGCGTCCAGATAATCAGTTTCCTCCAGGAACAGAGGGAGCTGGTGCGCCACCACACTCTCAACAACCTTCGCCAGAAAGCGAAGGTTGGAGACTGGACGATAGTTGTTTAAAACAGCCGGGTCCAAAGCAGGCTTCTTGAGAAGGGGTCTCACCACCGCCTCCTTCAAGGCAGCAGGAAAGACACCCTCCTTCAAGGAAGCAGTTATTACTGCATGGAACCAGCCTCGTGTTCCCTCCCGAGCCGCATAAGCTAGCCAGGAGGGGCACGGATCCAACAAACAGGTGGTGGTGCTCAGTCTCCCCATGATCCTGTCCACATCATCAGGGGAAACAGGGTCGAACTCCGTCCAGATAACGTGCTCAAGACCGCCTGATTCCTCCACATCAGACTCTGCCCAGTCAGAGTCCAAGCCGGTCCGGATCCGAGCGATTTTGTCCGCCAGATGATGACTAAACTCCTCGGCTCGTCCCTGCACGGGGTCCTCTCTCACCTCCTGGTTAAGGAGGGAGTAAGTCACCCTAAACAGGGCGGCCGGGCGATTATCTGCGGACGCGATAAGGGCGGCAAAGTAGTTAGACTTCGCCGTCCTTATCGCCGCAAGATAAGACCTTATAA
Organism: Vipera ursinii; assembly: GCF_947247035.1. NCBI lineage: Eukaryota > Metazoa > Chordata > Lepidosauria > Squamata > Viperidae > Vipera > Vipera ursinii. Next base: position 65,937,726 of record NC_139514.1, read on the forward strand.
AGGTTCTTAACTGCAATCGGTCGGATTCGGATCGGCTGGATCTCCAACCGCTCTCTAGACCTCGTCTCCGACGCTTCATCTCCCGGAGCTCCACAGAGAACCATGGGGCCCAACGAGATCTGCGACGGGTCAGAGGTCGCATGGGTACAACGCAGTCGAGTGAAAGAATAATAATTTAAAATACAATAACTTTAAGACTACAAATGTTTGAAACAATTATTGCAACTGCAGTTTATTTGCCAAAAAGGAAAAAAAAGCAATGATTGCATGAACAACAAAAGGACAATGATTTCCCTGAAAAGCGAATGTAGCAATAATTTTCAGAAAAACCATGCATTTCTTCTGTAATTTCAATTTTAACAAATGAAGGCTGTAGAGAATATTTTAAGATGGAAACACTAGAAATTCACATCAACAGAATTGGAATATAACATCATAATACTCCAGATATTTCCAGGAGTAAAATTGCTAATAATTGGCAGCTGATATCTAACCTGATTTAGTTATATATAAGATTTATTTGACAACCTGAAACCAGCTGAACTCTAAGTAGTTTACCAAATTTATTAATAGATACTGAAACAAAACAAAATGATTAAAATAATAACAAAAATATCAAGCAAAAAATATAACATTGTAAGAAGGGGAAATGCTAATACACTTAAATCCTAAAGACCGTCTAGAAGAACCATGTCTTAATTTGCTTCTCAGAAGGCCAGGAACCATGGAATTTGCATTGATTTGCTTTTCCTTAATATAGTAGTGGCCATATGGACATTTATAAGAAGCTTGAAAAAGTATTTTTTTAAAAAGATATAAGTACTATACATAAATATATCATCTGGATATATTTGTAGCATTTTAGAACACAAATTATGCTTATGTTATAAGAGACATATGTGTCACCTTCATACTGTCTTGTATTAAATAACAACTGTGGTTATAATATTCAGCCAGAATATTATAAATAATTCTGGCTGAATATTATAAAAAATACCTTTATATAGTTTTTTTTAAAAAAAACAACTGTTTTAATGCCATTATTTATATAGGTGTTATTGTCTTATTTGGGGATAAAACTTTCATTCTTGATTGTTCTTATTTTTTCTTTTGTGCACAGTTCTGGCTCCTCTAGGAGGTAGAGCAGTATAACAGCAAAGCAACATAATATTTGCATATGTAGATTAATTATGTACAGGTAGTTCCCAACCTATGACCACAATTGAGCATTAAAATTTTTGTTCCTAAGCAAGGCAGTTGTTAAGTGAGCTGCACCCCTTTTTATGACCTTTTTTGCCATAATCGTTAAACAAATCACTGGAATTATTAAGTGAATCTGGCTTCCCATTGACTTTGCTTGTCAGAAGCCAACTGGGAAGGTTACAAAGGGTGATCACATGACCCCCCCGGACAGTGCAACTGTCACAAATACATGACAATTGTCAGGTGTCAAAAAATTTGATCATGAGACTATGGGGATGCTATAACGTTCTTAAGTGTGAAAACTGATTATAAGTAAAAAAAATTCAGTGCCATTGTAACTTTGAATGGCCAGTCAATGAATGGTTGTAAGTTGAGGACTACCTGTACAATAGTATAATGATTGGCATAAATACTGATCTTTTCATAACTTTCAAGGATTATATAGGAGAATCACAAAGATTTATTTATTTCACTTACATATCAAAGTATTTTTTAAGATCCAAAACAAATCTCATCGCCACCATCCCAGTGTCCAGTGGAGAGGAAGAGAGAGCAAATGATAAAATGAGTATTGTGATACCACTACCACAACCTGCCTCCTTGAATGCAAACACTTAAGAGTGCAATTTGCTTTATGACATCACAGCATGCACGCCATCTTGTCATTCACTCTCTAGATTTTCAGTTTCAAGGTATACTATTTGAATGTAAGATCTACCTAATCTCAGAATTATTGGATAGTACCAAATAATTGTACTAATTAACAAAATTCTGCCTATCCAATTTTCCATACAAAATCAGGAATACTTTTTTTATTCATTCCTTCAAATGCATTAAATGTTGAGGGTAAAATATTTTGAGGAAAAGCTATGACATAAATATTATGTAACAGAATATGTTATTATCGAAACTGCTTTTATGTTTTTATACATTAAGTAGCAACAGTTACAAACTAAAACATTAACTAATGTGTAGAAAAGGAAAGCAGCTTACTACAATCCCTATAGAAAACACTGTAGTTAATCTTTGGACATTTAAAATGCAATTCCATAAGATGTCTGTGAATTTGTATAGTAATAGGGCCTAGCCTGGAAGCTCATTGAGGCAGAACAACTATTTCTGACACTGCACTCTCCCCTTACCTCCATGAGTATCTCTCCCAATGACAGGCTGATTTTTTTAAAAAATCCCATTTATATCCCGCCCTTCTCCGAAGACTCAGGGTGGCTTACAATCTAAGAAGCACAAATCAATGTGCTTAGCAATAGCCTTCACTCTATGTATATGACTGCTTATTAGGGCTTTCGGGGGGCCCCAAGCGGCATTTTTACAAAGTCAGCTTTAATTTTTAAAATTGTTTGCAGACCATATATATCCTTAAATTTTACAAATGGTGAAGAGTTACCTTGTGGTAAGATGAGCAGTCAATAAATTTATAAAATAAATCAATAATCTTGATTTGATTGTCCAAATCATGCAAATATAATTTATAAATAGCACTCCTGTTGGTCTTTTTGTAAATTTACAAATATGAGGGACTTTCAGTTTTGCGCAGTAGTGCCCTGTTGCAGGATTGCAGATTTCTGCACCCCTGCGGCTAATTTTGCCCTGCCAGGGGACCCTAAATGGGTCTAAGTTGCCCCGGAGAGGTGGCGAAGAAAAGAAGGGTGCCCCAGCGATTCTGGAATGACGGTGGTTGTTCCATTCGATTCGGGGAAAGCCTTCTAACTCGACAGGAGAAAGGCTGGCCACACTTCACTGATCAGCCTAAGCCACTTGCAGCTGAAGTCCAAAGGTAATAACCAGCATAACAGTGAACAGCGTGCTTGAAAACGGGTGAGGAATTTGACCTTCTCTCTCCTATTTTATGCCTAATTTCCTGGAAAAGATCCCCAAGAAGCAAAAAGCTTCCCAAAGTGAGAAGGAAGGGGACTACACCACCCCTTCCATAGACAGAAGCGGCAAATTATATATATAATCCTATCAATACTTTTTCAGGTACACACACACACACACACACACAAACACACACGTCCATGAACAAAAATAACTTTGTTTAAAAAAAAAGTTGGGAAATGAACAGTGACACCTAGTGGAGGATTAGAGGAAAGTACAACTGTATTGACTCAGAATTTGGCAAGACACCTAGAAACAGCAAAAAAGCTGGGAACAAAGCACTAAGTTATTTCTTACTGAGTGAAACTACATTTGTTTAAAAACTGCTGACCTTCTGGGATTACAAACATACTGAACTGCATGTTTAAACTTAAGAACTGTTTGCAGAGAAAGAAAAAAATCTTGGCCTTTGGCTAATCTTCTAAAGGAGAAATTACTAGAAAACTTTTAGTTGATTAAATACTTTGGATTGAATCCTGACTGGTTGATAATTACAAGGCCCCTGAAAAGAAGAACTGTTATAAAATATTGTTTTCAGTGATGCCTGGACAATTAAACGTACTGGACTATAAAACTATTATATAAAGATACAAACTACGTAAGACTTGGCTATTTGGAACTTAAGGCGGGCTGGCTTGATAAAGCCAATAAAAAGACTATGACACCGATGAAAAATTACTTAAAGGGGAGTGATAAAATGGACATTTTATACCTATCTAAAAGTGATAGAAAACTATACACAACACCTTCTCCGGAAGACCCAGTTTGGAGTTTCAAAGATCTGCAGGAACAATGACTCAATACAAAACAAATACATCCCAGGAGAAATATATACAATGCTGCGACAGATTCAAATGATAATTGTTTCAAACCATGATGAAATTAGAAATAAGCTTGACAATATAAATGAACATATCTCTTAACATAAATCTACAACTGAATAACACTCAAAAAATGACAACAAGGAATGAACAAATAAATCAGACAACAGAACATAAATTAAATGAAAGTGACTTAAATAGAAAAGCTATAAATGAAGAAAACTACAATTTAATACAAAAAAAATCTGCAAAACCTCACTGTAATAAAGAAGACAAAAAAGATGCTTTATCCTCTAGGATTTCAAAACAAATTTGAGGATAAAAAAGAAAAACTAATAAAATGGATTAAAGAACTGTCAGAAGAATCATCACAACGTGGGTGACAAAAAATCGATATTTTACTTGAGTTGTCTTTTTTGTCCCCAACAACACTCACAAAAATAAAACCTGGCAAGCTAAACTTACTGACTTGGAAATGGCAAAAGAAGAAGACTAGAGTTGGAGTCAAGAAATGTGATTCAACATATCAGAGGAAATATTATATGACTAAACACTTGTTTGAATATGGTTAATATATATATAAGATTATTAGATGGTGTAGTATAAGATTAAATATTGTTGAATATGGCCAAAAGAATAGATAAAATTTGTAAAAGGGCCCTATAGTAAGAGAAATAAGATATATACTGTAAGTAGTATAACATTTCTAGAATATATGAAATATTAAAACTTTGAGATGGTGTATTTAAATGAAAAGTTTGGATATATAAAGGTAATGAATTTTGAGAAAAGTATGACTGATAATAGTGGTCTGAATACTGAGGGGAAATTAAGCTTTAATAAAAAGTTTGAAAACAGGATATATAATGACTTAATGTCTTTTATAAATATAATGGAAACATAAGCTGTTATATGTTGATGTTATCATATGCATAAATACAAGAAGGTTTATATTCAACTTGATATGTACTGAAATTATAAAAAATTATATTTGTTTAATGTAGACAAAAAGAGATTATTGGAAGAAGAGAGGATGAAGAAATATATTACCAACAAATTAATTGGAGAAATTGTTATTGTTTTGAGTATATGTACCCAGACAGCACACTGTTCACGAAGCATTAAAGATTGTTATTGTAAAAAATAAAATATATTTTTTTAAAAAGAAAATTTACAAATATGTTCCAGATCAGTTTAGCAATGCCACAAATGAAACTTAAATTACACAAGAGCTCTATTTCCATGTCAAATCATTAACTTAGGACATTGTGTGCACCTACACTGAAAAAGTAGCATTTGCTTAATTCATATTTCATTTCATTATTTTTCTTTCTGCCAATATACAAACATAGTGCACAAGTGCTGTTTATAAGAGCAACAATATCTCAGTATATGGCAACAACCTACTAAATTGTCTTCAAAAATAAAAGTAGATATTTTCGCAAGCCTCTAATTTTTTTAAGCAACTCCTCCAAAAATCTACAAATGGTATCAACAACAGTGGAAAGAATAAATCTCACTTGGTTTGGAGCCAATGTACAAAATAAAGATTATTTTATTTTGCCTGGAAAATTGAAATAATCCATGCTCCTAGGACAACTTTCTTCTAGTGATATAGAAAGAATTTAACATCTGAATCATTTCAAGCTAAAAACAATGCATTTCAAATTCAGGACAGCTTAAGCACAGAACATTCCCAAAATGTTGAAAACAGCATCAAACAAGTCTAGCAAAATTGGGACAACTCATCTTAAGCAATTTGAAATTTGGTTTGCACCCACTGACTTCCTTCTATCCTGCAAAGTATCACTTGATTATTAAGCAGAGGAAGGAGATTCACAATTCAAAAATGAACAAACAAAAAGACACAAGCATGTGATTAGTGTTTCATTTTTACTTAATCAGGGCCCATATTAAATTATTTATGGTTTAATAAGGCATATACTTTTATGCATTTTAAAAAGGATATGTAGAATTCAGATTGTATATACATTTGAAACTGAGGAATGAAAGATTGCCTCAAGTTTGCAGGCTGTGGATTTAATATTAAGATAGCAAATAAATCTGCAGATATTTCACAAAGCATTTTCAAAGCATACAAGATTAAATCCACATATGCTGCTGAAATGAAGCACAATAAAGTAGCACTGAGATAATCTAAAGCTAAAATGATGGTGTATGATTTATGATTAAGCATCATTACCTGCAGAGCAAGGGGCTTCCATCTCATATTTTTCAGTAAAGCTGGTGCTGAGGTAAGCATGCTCTGAGGTCGCTTTTTCAAAGTTAAGATAACACCACTCGGATCCTCTCGTAGTGCATTCACCAAATTTTTCAACTGCCACCCCACCTGGTAACCAGCAAAATTATTACAATAAAATTGAGATAAATTATTCACAGTGTAATCCTCCCCTTTTAATAAGATTAGTAAAATCATTAGATTTTGCAGATTGCTGTTTAAAATTTCACAGTTGACATCACTAAAGCATGCTGACTAAAATCAGTATTACTGGAATGCATTAGAATGGGTTATCTGATTTTTAAACTTAGAGAACGAATAATCACTAATGCAAACTGGGGGATTTATTCTTATTTTTATGAGTTATTTCAATAATTAGTTCAAAACTAGTTAAAGTTGAGCAGTGGAACACTCCCAGAGTGTTCCCTACAATTTAGCTATCGTTATTTTAGCTGCACATTCACCTTTAATTATGCTCTTAAATTAACCATGCTATTAATCCATCATTTCAGTAGGCATTAATGTTATAAAATTAATCATAAAAATATTATTCTTTCAGACTGACCAAAAATCAAATAAAAAGCAAGCACTGAAATGTCTTTTGTAACAAAATTTTAAATTTCAAATTGTTCAAAATTTATTAATAAGTGCACATATATATAAATTAGCTTTGGTTATACAAACATTGTAGCAATACAGATACAGTACAGGTAGTCCTTGACTTATGACCACAATTGAGCCCAAAATTTCCAATGCCATGCAAGACAGTTATTATGTGAGTTTTGCCCCATTCTTGCCACAGTTCGTAAGTCAATTGCTGCAGTTGTTAATTTAGTAACATGGTTGTTAAGTGAATCTGGCTTCCCTATTGATTTTGCTTGTCACAAGGTCACAAAAGGTGATCACATGACACCCCCAGGACACTGCAACTGTCATAAATACATGCCAATTGCCAACTGTTCAAATTTTGATCATGTGACCATCATGGGCATGCTGCAACAGTCGTAAGTGTAAAAAATTGTGCCATTGTAACTTTGAATGGTAACTTTTCAACAGATCTAACACAGGTAAGGTCAGAAGAAATGTTTTCTGAAAGAATACATTTATCTCAAGCTGCTAACACTTCAGGAGTCACTCATATGAAGATAAAAAAGTGATTTGAATTATATATATATATATATATATATATATATATATATATATATATATATATATATATATATATATATATGTGTGTGTGTGTGTGTGTGTGTGTGTGTGTGTGTGTGTGTGTGTGTGTGTGTAGATCTAGAGTCTCGGGTTTCTTCCCGCGTTCCTTTCATCTTCAGAAAGTTGTGGCGACGTTTCGATGAAATCCCATCCGTCATCCTCAGGCCGGAGTGTTCCTCCTGCTGCTTAAACAACACAATGTACTGTATTTAATAGTAGGATGTCTTATTTTGTGTTCCCTTTATTTTTTTGAGCAGTATATATATATATACGTATATATGTATGTATGTATGTATATGTATATGTATGTGTGTGTGTGTGTGTGTGTGTGTGTGTGTGTGTGTGTGTGTGTATAATTGTTTCCTGCACTGTACACAAAGAGAATGTTGGGTGTACAGTAATGAGTTAAATTTGCTTTTAGATTTCAGAGGCTCTGGACATAAAATGCACTTTTTTTTTTTAAATAGTGGGAGATGGCTTTCTACATTACTGGTTTAGTACTAAAATGCCCCTTGATACTACTATTGCTGGATATAATATTCTATCTTTCCCCCTTTAATGCATTTATAAGTAGAGGATTTAAAAAATGAACTAAGATAACTGAAAAGTTTTGCCTTGAAGTACCAAGCAATAAGCACAATGAATTTGAAAAGCTTACTTAATTAATTTCCCCTTATATACTAAAAGCCAATACAGGTAATCCTCGACTTACAACAGTAATGGAGTCTGCCTATTTCAGCTGTAAGGCGGGAGGATGCTAATTGAAACTTGTTAAGTGAAAGAGTCCCCATCCTGCATCACCCCAATGCATATGTTAAACAAATGTAGGGGTGAATACAAGGGTCATTAAAACCTGACCTCCCCTCCCTCTGCATGCCCTATTAACACTCCTTCATAAATCCTTTTTTATGAGAAAATATAGAAACTGCAAAGCACAAACAGTGGCTCATTATCCTGTTTTGATTGTAGTTTAAAAAGTTATTTTGTATTTAATTCAGCAAGCTGAAGTAGAAACTAAGGGAAAATGCATTCTGTCTAGTCACCTCCTAAAGCAAGCATGTCAGTCACTTGAAAAGCCCATACATCAGAAACATGACAGTATTACTCCATTACTCAGATAGCACCTTAAATATAAGAACCCAGTGTCTCTTTCTTTGCCAGAATACATTAGCTCCAAAATACTTCCAAATTGGCCTGCATGTGGAGATATTTTTCTATAGCCAATCACCCACCATTTTGTTGCTCTTGACTCTAAATAGAAACAGTGGCCTTCCCAGGAATTGGATATATGAGTTGATCAAAGTTAGTCCTGGTGTCATCTTACTACTGCTGCAAAAATCAAAATATTCTCAATCTCCTTTTGATCTTTCTCAAATGAGAATGACTCTTCAGTCAAGGGTATATGACCTAAGATGCACTGAGTAAAGAATAATTGAGTTCATTTAAAAACATTATTTATTTATTTATTTAATTCAATTTATATACCGCCCTTTTCCTGAAGGACTCAGGGCGCTTTACAGGGCAAAATTAAAACAATACAATATAAAAATTACAATAAAATTAAATCAACAGCCCCAAAATTTAAAATTAGAATTTAAAAACCTTAAAACCCATCAGTCCAGGCCAGCTAACTCAAAAAGGCAGGTTTTTAGGTCCCGGCGAAATGAACGAAGGTCGGGGGCGATCCGGAGTTCCACCAGCAATTGATTCCATAGGGCAGGTGTGCCCACAGAGAATGCCCTGCCCCTGGGGATTGCCCGCTGGCATTCCCTGACCAGCGGGACCTTGAGGAGGCCCTCCCTGTGGGAGCGCACAGGACGATGGGAAGTTGATGTTGGCAGCAGGTGCTCCCTGAGATAATCCGGACCCATGCCATTAGCCATTTTATTTTGAAATTACTACATATTTATTTATTTAAGAAGGGAAATTCCAGAAATGATCAGTTTCTCTTCAATTTTTAAAAGGAATAATAATAATAATAATAATAATAATAATAATAATAATAATAATAATAATAATAATAATAATAATAATTTTATTTTAGTGAGATTGATGTAAATAGCAACTGATGGAATGATTAGAAGTCTTTAGATGAATATATTCTCATTCAAAAGATTTCATCAAAATTATCTGATTTTTTTTAATTAATAAGTACTCAATTTGCAACATTAAAAGGATTTTTTGAATATATTCTAATAGAAAAAGATGTATTAGAAATTTTACTAACCAAAATATCTGACTCTGACAAACAGCATGTGGGTCAGGATGCATCACTTACATTATATGCAAAGATAAGAGACACAGAAGTTTAGGATGAAGACAGCTATAGTTCTGCTATTGGGCTTAATTGTGAAAAAATGCTTAGAGTAGGAAGAGAGTAATATATGAATCATATTTTAAACAAACAATTTAACTGTACATTTTATTAGCTAGTTTGATTATCAAATTCATTTTAAAATGGACAAGACAAAAACAGTCCATTCCAACTCTCAACAGAATTCTGCTGCCTGGGTTCTATAATGAAAAAGATGCCTATATTTAAATAGTCTATTGTTCTAATGTATCCCTGTTAATTATTGTTAAAGATGACCACAACTGGTTGCCACAATGATGAGGTAATACTGTATTTTTAAACAAAGTAAGGTTATTGGAATTTGCATTAAATTATGGCTAATTCTGCTCTACCTACTGAATATATAATTGTGCTTTAAATGAACATTGACAAATTAGAGTTAGAATTATCCTTTATATTATTTTCTATACCTGAACTCAATAATGCAATAAATTCCTGAGAAACAGAACTATAGCAGCTGACTTTAAGTTTGCATTTCTCTAGACTCAGAAGTGGATTTGTTTAGGACTTCAGGACTTTAGCAAGGAACACAATTATTTTTTTTTAAAAGTCTATACTTTTAAAATGCTTTTGTCAAAACACAGAATCAATGGTAAGCAAATAAAGAAAAACTGACATTTAGAGCTCAAGCACATTCCTAGGCACAAACTTTATATTTTCTATCAGTGACATCTAGGATTAAATAAAAGTGCCTTATATTCAGGACTTTTTTCTCATTAAAATCAATTTCAAAGATGCATCTATGTTCTCATAAAATACGAACCATAAAGCTGCAGTTAAACATTTCTCAGTCTTACTCAGATGGAAACATGACCTTGCTTTCTGGATTACTAAGATGCCACAATGTAGTACACCCTAGGAAATATATTGAAATTATTTCCCTATGTCACTGATACAACAGATTGCTCTAGGACTACCTAGTCTTTCTTTATGTCTTTTCTTTGGTGAGATGGTTTTAAATTCAGCGTCCTATGTATTGAAACTTAACATTAAGAAAACCAAGATCATGGCATCCGGCCCTCTCAATTCCTGGCAAATAGATGGGGGAAAAATGGAGATTGACAGATTTTATTTTCCTGGGCTCCAAGATCACCGCAGACAGGGACTGCAGCCAAGAAATTAAAAGACGCTTGCTCCTGGGGAGGAAAGCCATGGCAAATTTAGACAGCAGACTAAAAAGCAGAGACATAACCCTGCCAACAAAAGTGCGTATAGTCAAGGCTATGGTCTTCTCAGTTGCAATGTATGGCTGTGAAAGTTGGACCATAAGAAAGGCTGAGCACCAAAGAATTGAAGCCTTTGAACTATGGTGCTGGAGAAGACTCCTGCGAGTTCCTTGGACTGCAAGGCGATCAAACAGGTCAGTCCTAGAGATCAACCCTGACTGCTCCTTAGAAGGCCAGATCCTGAAGCTAAAACTCAAATACTATGGCCACCTAATGAGAAGGAAGGACTCACTGGAGAAGAGCCACTGCTGGGAAAGATGGAGGGCAATAGAAGAATGGGACGACAGAGAATGAGGTGGCTGGATGGAGTCACTGAAGCAGTAGGCGTGAGCTTAAATGGACTCCAGAAGATGGTAGAGGACAGGAAGGCCTGGAGGAACACTGTCCATGGGGTCGCGATGGGTCAGACACGACTTCGCAACTAACAACAACAAACATATTTTATGTAAGTGGAATGTGTATGACTGAGCAAAGTTGTACACCAACCAGGGAAAAGTTGCTATTTCACTGTTTGGCACTTGAATAAAGAGCTAATATATCAGGACACTTAGAGTAAAACTGGGAAATTCTTGTCTATAATAGTAATATTATTTTCAAGTGCATCAGCTCAGCAGCTTTTAAAGTATTTTAAGTCCCTGCATCAAAGTATGCTGAACATGCATTATTATCAAGAATCTGTTCAGTGGATTCCCAGGAATATGCTAGCGAAGTATTATATCTACATCACTCAACTGAAAATGAACAGCTCAAATAATGTTAGCCTAAATCCCAGTCTCACACTTTTGTTATGGGTCTGGTTAAGCTGATATTTTGTCCTTTAAACAAAAAAGGAGATTGTAACTAAAAAATACTCTTTTTGAACATATGAGAGAGAACAGAATGAAATATACAATGTCAACTAACTCTGTACTCCATGATATAACTCTTCAGTGTTATATCACACCTTAACCACATTTATCATGCATAATTAGCATATAAAATTTGGTAATATGAAAAATGATTGAGTACTTTGTTCAAGAGCATAGCTTGAGAACAAATATAAGAAGCTACTGCCATCCAGACATTGCCACAAATAATCAAATAAATTAAGTAATAAATTAGATTCAGTTTGTTCAATAATGTTAAGATGATTTTAAAATATTAGAAATATTAAGAATATCTGTCATTAGACAAAATGCAGAGGACCTAGCTTATCAAAACAGCAATATATAAATCAGACTTGAAAGAAATTAGAAAGCCACTCGGTACATGACAGTAGAGACAAATAAAATTGGAAAAACAGATTTTAACTTAAGATTTCTAGAAAAATGAAGTAGATGCAATAACTATCTTTTGTGGATTTCAGCAATCATTGTAATTCATTTCATCAAGTACTCATATTTCATTTAAAACTTTTTTGAATGTAGCAGTTAATTATAGCATTTGGTTTACAGTCTGTTTGATTGCCTCTTGTTTTACAACCAGCTATTAATTGGATATAACATTGCTCTCTCATTTTTTTTGTAATGCTTCACCTTGTTGTTAACTGAAAACTACAACTTCAGGTCTGGGAGCTGATTACTATGCTGCCTAGTACAGTTAACATGTACGTTGCGATGGAAGGTTAGAACTGAGTTGTAACTTTCTAACAATTCTTAAAGTTCACCAGTATGGTCATCATTTAAATGTTACCTGAAATATAAATTATAAATACATTCATATGTATTCTTCCTGAAATATAGTAATATTTTTTAAAATGGAGCAAACTACAAAATTTACATTTATCTTAAAGAATCATTATGTTAAAATCAAATTAATAAAAATTTCTCATCTCTAGTTTAGTATTCCAGTAAAATAAATCAAAGCAAAAAATACAGCATCCCACAATCATGTTCCCACATTATAAAAATACCTTGTTCAAATTTCCCAATAAATGTTATTAGTCTCTAACAGTACAATTCTAAGCATATTTTTAAAAGGCAAACCCTGATTCATTCTAACAGACGTAAGTTTATTCAAAAGTAAGTTCCATAATATTCAATGGGATTTACTCAAGTGCGCATGCATAACATCTTCATCTGCCCTTTTTATGGTGTCATACAACTTATTTCATTTCCTGTGAATCGGGTTTTTGTCCATCGCTACAGAAATGTAGGAGCATCAACATCATCCTAACATCATCCCAAGTTATAGCACTTTCATTGTCAGACTAAATAAATTACAAACTCACTCAAATTGACCTCAGTTCCTGCATACTGAATCTACTACAGTGGGGGTTTTTTATGGTGTTACAGATGTTTGCCATTGTTTTCCATATGTATTTTTTATTTTACAATCAAGAAAACAGGCTTGGATTTCCTAGGTTGACCTTCATACAAGTGCTCATTTAGCTGCTTAACTTCAGAGAATGGCCATGGTCAGCTAGGTGTTGCTAACTGCAAAGTTCATTAATATTATTACATCCTAATAATAGCTAAAATAAGGAATGAAATAAAGTATATATTATCCCACTAAAGCATCAAACACAAAATAAATTACTTGTGATTCCAATTAATAAGCATGTAGGAGTTGAACAATGTATGATTTAATACTGTTTTCCTGCCATAGCATTTACACCACTACTAGGAAAGTAAGAAATCTGCCAAGTCTTTAAATGTTTAATACCCTAAGATGTTGTCCTATTAGAGGTTTCTTTATAAAAATTCTCCTGCATGAATATTAGCAAATAAGTACTGATAGAAATATATTTTAGTTGTATAAGGTAATGTGGTAGGCTGAAATTCACTGGCTCTTTTCTCATGATACAATTGACATATTCAACAGCTATTTCTAGGAAAGTAATATTCCCATTAAGTAGCAGCCAATTATCATAAAAACAAAACTTTTTTAAGAGGAAGCGTTTTATAAACTGGCCAGGTATGTTTTTTTTAATTGTTGGAGAAGTGACTACATATAAACATCACAAGAATTATTAATTTTTAAATACCTCATGCAGATGATGCTCACATAATAAACCAAATCTGTTAACATGAGTTGCTGATAAATTAATGCATTTTCATCTTCAAGTCAAACAGAATTCAATTATACATACCACAGTTTGGTGATTAACTTGAATCACTTCATCGCCAGCATGGATTTTCTTACATCGATCTGCAGGTGACTGAATTTAAAATAAAAGAGATGATAAAGAATATAATCCTTACTGATTATCATCTCTCCTTTTGCAAAAAAATATAATTAAGCTGTGAAGATTGTATTTAAATGTTCCAGTAAATAGTTTTGTAAATAAGTAAATTTATTTTAAATTTTTAAAATGTGTAAATTAGGAATTCTTGGTCATGTGTCAATTTTTATTATTTTCCAGTTAGGATGTAAATATGGAAACAAATAGAAAACCACAAATATAAAATCACACAAGCAATTAAGTAAATCTATAATTCTGGATAGAAACTATTATTTCAATACAACTGCTCAAGCATTTAAGTTTAACCCATCATCTTCCATTTTCTTCCCCAATTCTTTCTAAATACCATCCTTCAACAGTCAGAACATTCTCTTTAGGATTTTGGGGAGGCAGACGAATATTTTATATCTTTTAATGTAAACTTTATTAATAGTTGCAAGATAAAGAGCCTTTTTAATATGGTTATCCAGTTTGCTAACTTGACCACCAATTAGATATTTGCCAAGTATAAATATAAATCTGCAGAGATTACAAGTATATTCCTGAAATTTTTATTTCTGTTACTGTATTTTAATTTGAAAATGAATGCTCATTATCTTTTTTCTATATGTGAAAATTCTAGTGAAATATTTGTTTGTGAGATAAGTAGTAAATCTGTTCATATCATATGAGCCGTGGTGGCACAGTGGTTAGAATGCAGTACTGCAGGCTACTTCTGCTGACTGCCAGCTGCCAACAGTTTGGCAATTAAATTCTCATTGGCTCAAGGTTGACTCAGTCTTCCATCCTCCCAAGGTTGGTAAAATGAGGACACAGTTTGTTGGGGGCAATATGCTGACTCTGTAAACCGCTTAGAAAGGACTGTAAAGCACTGTGAAGCGGTATATTAGTCTAAGTGCTATTGCTATTGTTACCAGCCCATGAAAGTAACAATATGACTCAACAACATCATCAATAAAAATCCAACAATTGCCAAGACACAATTTTTAAATTTTTTAAAACACAGCAATATCTGCTTTAAAATCCAAACAACAGGAGAAAGGCAGAACAAACTGAGGCAGTATGCTACAATTACGGTAGCATCTCCAACTGAAAAAGTTATGTTTTTCAGTTCCAGGTGGACTGCTGTGTTTAATCCTAAAAAAACCTACCTATGTAATTTGTAAATGTAAATAAATAAATCAGAAAGTAGGCTGAAGAAGGAAGGAGAATTCATTTCCCCTAGTTCATCTGCTATTCTACTTTTTGGTACTGTACAGCAAGTAAGATTTGGGTGGACATAGAATAACCTGGTCATAGGAATTCCATCTCATTAATCACATACGTATTCAATATTCTACCTATTCTGAATGCTGGTTATTGGATTCTAAGGGTAAATTGTGGATTGCCTTTCTAACAGGAATTTTGTTTAATGTTCCCCTTCAGAAATCCATCTATGGCTAGTTCGAAGTTTTTTCTTTCTTTTTTTTTTTTTTGCTTAAGTGGTAATATCAGCTAGAACAGACATGTCAAACACAAGGCTCGGGGGCCGGATTCAGCCCACGAAGTGTTTTCATGTGGCCCGCGAAGCCATCCTGGAAACAGTGAGGGAACGGCCTGTATTATATATGTAAACAACATTAATAATAAGTTAAACAGTTATTCCGTTATTACTGTGAGGGGGAAACAAATCTGACAGGAGAACACGCGGGAACTTTGACAGCTGTCAAAGTTCCCCGCACGGCGCAGGCGCAGCCACTGACAGCTCGCGGCTGTCAAAACACCGAGCCATGCGGAAACAAGAGCTGTCAAGAGAAGACGGCGCGGATTGGTTCGGTTAGACGCGGTGCCAAAAGAGACGTTCCTGATTGGTCCTCACTGACAGCTGCCGGCTATAAAAGCCGGACGAGTTGTTCTGTTTTTGCCTTGCTCTAAATAAACCTCTAGTTAATTAGCCTGTTGTCCCGAGTGGTCCTTCGGCTACTTCACGGCCCCCACTGCCTTGGCCCCGGCCCAGAGACCCTCATTCTGCCAGAGACCCTCAGATCTGTCCCACTCCTGCCCAGGCCCCCATAGGCACCCTTGATGCCAATGATATAGAGCTGGCCACACCCACCCAGTAGGCCACGCCCACCCAGCCTCCCTGAGGGCAACTGCAATGCTGATGCGGCCCTCAATGAAATTGAGTTTGACACCCCTGAACTAGAAAAAAGAAATCTCACAATGTAGCAAACCAACTGAATCCATAAGATATAAGGATGGAGGTCTCAAACTTTCTTTACCAGAAGCACTTCGCATCCTATTCTTTCTTCCAGTTTTGGAATAGTGACTTATTAATTCCTGTTGCTACCAGCTATATTCTGGGAACTACTCACTTGATGAGTATTGCCTAACCCTGAGTATATGAGAGATAGCCTTTCATACCCTGTGCTGCTTTTCTAGTAATTAAATGTTTAAAGAATAAAAAGTAGAAGTAATTTCAATATTCCAGCCTCCTGATCATGTAATGTACAGAAACATCTAGAGGACAAAATCCTTCTTCTCTCATGGGAGGCAGATCAGTTTTAGAAGAGGAAAACAAAGTATAAGATTTAGTATACAAAATGAAAGATTAAAAGTTCCTTTTTAACTATAAATTTTAGAAATCCAAATGCACAAAATATAAAAATATAAACTACAGAGTTGCCCAAATCATGATGGTATAGCTGACAATTTTTTAAAAAAATGAAGAAAAAGAAAGATAATCCAGGGCCCATAACAGACCACAAAATGTTGTTGGTTTGATATAAATGAACATTAACTATTCCAACATTTCTTTAAAGGAAAAAAATCTGACCCTTTAGTACTACACAGTAAACATAAATCAATCTTGTACAAATACCTAGCTAAATATTTTGCCAGGAAATAGAAGAATTCCTGCAATGCATGTTTCCTCTGCACCAATTACCTGACTTCTCCAGATTGTTGGAAATTTAGTTTTCATCATGGGCTCCTAAGAAAATGATAAAACTCTGCACTCTCTAACGTCAATACACATATTTTTAGTAACCAACCTTCGCTATCTCCCATAAAAGGAAGGTTTGTGTATATCATTCTGTACATGACTGAAAACACCTCTTACTTGCTGTGGATGTGTACTGAATTATAGCATGAAGGCTGGCTGCCCTCTATGTGGATTAATACCTGGTATGAGAGGCTGGAAGGCAAGTAATCTTCACAATCATATCCACAAAGAAACAGTAACATGATCATGGTTTTGTGAACAAAGGTGGGTGATTTTCAGTCCTCTATATTAACCATTTCAAAGCCAACTCCTTGACATTACTGATTTTCCCTCCAAGGGTAAAGGAAGTGCTGAGCATATCACATGCATTTCATTTATAACAGACAAACTAAGTGTATCCCAAATGAAAAGGCATTTTGAATCCTTTTTGAATTCCACAGTTTATACAATAAGGACATTTAGAAGAGACAAATAAATGGAAACCACTCCCAGCATGCAACAAATATCAGAACCACTTAAATTGGATATACTATATTAAAAGCAAAAGGCATTTTCTATAGCCTCTATAACATTTCTTAACAATAAGACACTAAGACACATCATTTTCAGATAGCCATAATATAATTTTTCTAAACTTTATTCCACTTATTCTTATCCACAAAAACACAAATATGTTTCATAACAATATCGCTCCAAAGAAAATTCATAATACCAAAGCTTCTATTCAATTTCTGTAATTTGAAAGAATTTGTTTTATTATAACGCTAAAATTGCCTTTTAAATTTGGATTCTTTTAAATAAACTGCCAATGATAGCTCATTTAGTTGTAAGTAATTAATTTACAGTTCTCTGTTTTGGATCTCTGTAATACATTTTGTTGTTGCTATAAGGATAGCATAAATTTTCACAATTTTAGGCAATAGTTCTAAGTGTAAATTATCTTCAAGGATTATTATTAATGTAACAGAGTTCTATATAGTTTTGCTTTTCATTATACAGTTTCTATGTATTTTCCCAGGATTGCCCTACCCATCTGGAAACGACAAAAACTATTTTAAAAACACAACAACATGGCTTATCCTAGTGGTATTTCATAGTACCATTTACTGATAAAAATAAAATAAATGAAGCACATTGAATGTATCTTTTTAAATTATTTCCATGCCCTTTTAACAGCAATAGCTATAACTTTGTATATGTGTATGACTTCCACAATACATGGAAAACTGAAATGCTCCTTTTACATTATGTGATTGAGAGGAATGAGGCTTAGAATGGAGCAGTTGCTAATACTGTATTCCAAGCCACATGTCAGGTCTGCCAGGCTCAGGTTGGCACCTCACAGGCATCCTACTATCAAAGGCAAGGAGGATAGATGGACAATAAAGTTGTGTGTGTATGTGATGGGAAATAGGGAGGGGGGAATGACAGGTGAGAAAGACCAGAGAAGCTCAGAACCAGTTTGTACTAGCATTCAAGGCCAAGCACCCAGAGAAAAAACACTTTGGTGAGTTTTGATTGCCTGAAGACAGACTGGTCATGGAGGGAGGGATAGAATGAGGGGAAACCGTTCTGTATCTTTTGAGTGCAGGAAACCCAGAGCTCAACTGAGTTTACTTCAGCCAACACCTTTTAGTAAAAAAAACCTTTAGTAAAAGACAACCTAAAGTACCCATAGCTTTTTGCCAGCTGGACAACTCAGTGGTGGAGGGGATCCCAGTGACATTCATCACCAAGCCAATAGAGATGAGGATGGTGCAAACACAGAGAGCCTGAGCCTTATTGTGGTCCCTGGCATGGAGAGGTCCCTTGTGGCTTGGCTTCTGAAATGGAACCCCTGTGTGAACTGGAGGAAGGGGCTGCTAAAGATCTGAGGCCAACTGTGAAGGGGAATAGGAGAAGGACCATAAAAAGCTTAACCCAATCTGACACAGGTGAAGCCAAAAAGGGAGGTGGGAACAACCATCAAAGACCAGGCCCAAGGTGGTCCTCAGATCCCTAAAAAGTACTAGGAATTGCAGGATGTTTTCAGTGAAAAGGGGTCAGATGCACCCCCCACACACTCCGGCTGACTGACTGTTCCATAGAAATCCTACCGGTGGCCAAATTACCCAAACCTAAACTGTACTACATGATCTCTAGGGAATTGGAGAAACTACAGACTTTTATAGACAAAAACCTGAAGCATGGTTTCAACCAGCCTGCCAGACCTAGGGTGGCTGCCCCAGTATTGTTTAGGAAAAAGAAAGATGGTTCCCTTCATCTAAGTGTTGACTATCGGGGTCTCAATGCTGCCTGCATGGAAAACATTTACCCCTTCCCCTTGATGAAGGACATGCTAGCCCATTTGGCCAAGGGGGAAGATCTTTCTTCACCAAATTGGATTTGCAGGAGGCGTACTACTGGGTTAGGCTCAAGGCAGGGGATAAATGGGAAACAGTTTCAACTGCCCCTTAGGATGTTTCCAATTCTAAGTCCTCCCTTTCAGACTGCAAGGGGTCCCTGCTGTGTTCATACCGCTGATAAACAAAGTGCTGCATGAACACCTATATAAGAGTGTGTTAGTTTACCTAACACTGTGGTGGGATGTGGTGGGATGTGGTGGCTCAGTGGGTTAGGCCGCTGAGCTTGTCGATCAGATGGTCGGCAGTTTGGTGGGTCAAATCCCGAGTGCCGCGTAGCAGAGTGAATGCCTGTTACTCATCCCAGCTTCTGCCAACCTAGCAGTTCGAAAGCACGTAAAAATGCAAGTAGAAAAATAGGGACCACTCCAGTGGGAAGGTAACAGCGTTCCGTGCGCCTTTGGCGTCTAGTCATGCCGGCCACATGACCACGGAGACGTCCTTGGACAAGCGCTGGCTCTTCAGCTTTGAAACGGAGATGAGCACCGGCCCCTAGAGTTGGAAACGACTAGCACACATGTGCGGGGGAACCTTTACCTTTACCTAGTTTACCTGAATGACATTTTAATCTATACTGAGACAATGGTAGAACACGTAATGCTTGTCAGAGCTGTGCTCAAAAAACGTCAAGTGGCCAAACTATAGCCAAGCTATCAAATGTGAATTTCATCAGAATAAAATTGATTACCTGGGCTACTGCATTTCCCATGAGGGAACAGAGATGGACCCCAAAAAGGTGCAGGCAGTACTAGAGTGGGCTCCTCCCTGCACCCGGAAACAACTACAAAGCTGGGATTTGCAAACTTTTACAGCCAATTCATTCCCTCATTTGCCCAGATAGCCCTCCCCATTACCAATCTGCTAAAAACAAAAGGGGAGGGAAAGCCCAAGCCTAGCCCAAGCCTAGCCAGCTGCTTAAATGGTCCATGGAATGCCAAGCCGTATTCAAAGAGCTTAAGCGCCTGTTTGCAATGGAGCCAGTGCTGAAAAACCCAGACCCAATGCCCCCTTTATCATCCAGGCTGATGCCAGTGATGTCACAGTGGGTGCGGTGCTTCTGCAGGAAAACAAGCAAGGGATAACAATAGTAATAGCACTTGACTCATATACTTATATACCACTTCATAGTGCTTTACAGCAGTTTACAGAGTCAGCATATTGCATCCAACAATCTGGGTCCTCATTTTACCAACCTCAAAAGGATGGAAGGCTGAGTCAACCTTGAGCCGGTGAGAATTGAACTGCCAAACTGCTGGCACTGGTAGTCAGCAGAAGTAGCCTGCAATACTGCACTCTAACCACTGTGCCACCATGATTCCTACAGCCATGTGCCTACACTTCTAAAAAAGCTTAATGAGACGGAGTGGAGGTGGATGGTTTGGGAGAAGAAAGCCTATGTGGTGTGCTTGGCGCTCCTAACTTACAGACATTTCCTAGAAGGGAGAAAAAACCCATTTGAAGTATGGGCTGACCATAAGAATCTGGAGGCTCTAACCCCCCCCCCAAGGTTTTCACCCAAACAAGTTTGTTGGGCTCAGAACTTTGACTGCTTCAACTTCATGTTATGACATCTCCCGGGGGAATAAACTTCCTAGCAGATGCTTTATCCAGGCTGCCACAGTACAATAGTGCAAAGCCAGAGGTGATTAGGCCGGTCATCTCCTCCAGGCAACTGGTAGCCCAGTCACCATCTGGGCATAGGCCAAAGCGAAAACCCCAATAGCCGATGATCTAAAGGGCACCCTAAAAGCAGCTTTGGAGGAAGACAAATGGTTCCAAATGTATAAGGGTGAATGTACAATGCAAGATGGTCTAGCTTGGGTGGGGGACAAACTGTATGTCCCACAAAGCCAACATTTAATTCTTCTACAAAAAAGCCATGATTCAAAAGTGGCAGGGCATTTTGGTTTTGTAAAATCCCTGCACCTAGTCAAGCACTAATTTTGGTGGCCATCATTGAAAAAGGACATAAAGAGTTACGTTGCTAGCTGCCCTATCTGTGCCCCCACCAAGAGGTAACAAGGGAACACACCAGGGCTTCTCCAGCTAGTAGCAGAACCTAAAACCCCATGGAAAGAGATATCAATGGACTTTATAGTAGAACTGCCCAAAAGCTTGGGTAATACCGTAATTTGGTTGATAACATGTGCACTTTATACCCGGTTAAAAAATCCTCTCCGCTCGCACTTTGGTTTAAGCCACAGGTCTGCAACCTGCGGCTCCCAGTCCTCTGCCATGTGCAATCCAAAAAAAAAAAAGTGGGACTAAAAAAGTTCAACCAATCAATTCAAATATGCAGGGTAGGTGCATATCTCACCTTGGCTCCATTCTTCAGTCAAACCCTGTTCTGCGCATGCATGCATGTATGCGCATGTGCACACATTTTTTTGCGGCTCCCAGTTTTTCCTTTTGTGAGGGAACCGGTTCCGAGTGGCTCTTTCACTGTTTCAGGTTGCTGACCCCTGGTTTAAGCTATTTGTGCAGCACATCTACCAGCTGTACCAACATCCAAGGACAGGCAACCCAGTGCTTTTTTTCTTAAAAAAAAAAAAGGTGCCGGAACTCTCATCTTGGCGGGCGCAGGAAGCGGGGGGTGGGGGTGGGGCGCTGCTGCAGTCACAGGTGCGAAGGGTGTTGGCAGTGGGCTCCCCCCCGGGGCTGGAGCCGGTGCGGCTGGTGCTGTGGGAGCAGCAGAGCCCACTCTGTATGGCGGGGCTGCATGGTGCGGGCAGCGGAGGCAGTGCGGGCCAGGTGATGTTTCAATCTTATGATTTTGAAAATATATTTTTTTCTATTGTAAATTTCCCCAAACCTCGTCATGTGGATTGCATACAAATATTATATAATTGGTAAATAAAGATAGAACATATGTTAAATATACATCAAATGATAATATGCTTCCCTACAAAGTCAATTCTTGCTCAATGACAGACCAAGGAGTTAACTTGGAAAGGTAAGAGGAAAATCTAGAAGAGATCTGTGGGGAAAAGCCCACACTGATAAATTAAAAATCTTTGTGGTCTGCAAAGGAATGCTGGTGGGCTAATCAATGATTTGGTGACTAAAGGAGCATCTACAGTGTTGAAGTTCATGGTCATGGTAAGCCATGGAGGCACTAGGCAACATTACTTTCAGGGCAGTGGTGGTGATTTTATTACTTAAAAAAAAGGCTGTGCTCTGTCGAAGGGTGCTTGGTAGGCTGCATGTACAGGCCTGGTCTAGAATTTATTTTGGAGCATTCAACTATCTAGAGCAGGCATGTCAAACTCATTTTGTTTGAGGCAAGTTCTCATAAAAGAATTGCCATTAATTTGTTTTAACAAAATAATTTAAATCAATTTTTCACTTGATTTCAAATTAAATGAATTATATTGGGTGACAATGAGATTATTTTTTTAGTACAATTGCCAAATGCAATAAACTGGTTTTAGGTATGTGTTACTGGAAGGAAAAAGCAATCCCTGCTGCGTTACTGATCCCAGAGAAACATTTGCATGTATGCAGGTATCCTTAGGGTGCCATAGTTATGGATGAGAAATATTGGTTGCAAAGTTGGCATTTCTGGATGTAATACAGATATTTTGGACTTATTTTTGTTTCTTTGCATGTTTGATATTTTTAAAAAGGCATATGCTACTGACTATGCTTATGCACATATGTAACATGATCACTGCTTGTCCAAAATTTTACTATACAGATAATACCACCAAAAATTATTTTAGCCTTTTTAATAAATGTTGTTATTGATGTTAACCTCACCAGGGAAAACATCATATATTGTTATGTATATACTAGCTTAATTATTTAAAGACTGAAATGCAACATACCGTAACTAGATTCTAAATAATCTATTTTTCAAAACACACAACAGTCCAAACAGTAAAAGTAAGGTCCAAATTAAGAATATTTCATTGTTAAGAATTGTTTAGATTCAAAATAGTTTTCAAGAGTGTACAAAATATACTATTTTTTCTAGAATCAGCTAAATTAGACATATTACATTGAGAAAAATGTTTCTCATTTCTTTCCTGTTACCTTTGATTTCATTGAAGAGATGTTAACATAAGAAATAGATTATTTTGTTATCTAATTTTACCTTCCAAAAGACAGAAGCAGATGAAAAATATGAGGTTCTTTCCTGTTGGCTTTTTTGAATTAGCTGTTTTAGATTCTAAAAGTTTAGTTCCTAAAAAAGTAATCCTGTAAATAATTTTAATGTTCTCCTCTAGTGCAGGCTCTTTTAGGACTCAAGGACTTCAACTCCCAGAATTCCTGAGCCAGCATGGCTCAGCTTGGAAACCTCTCCCTTTCCCCTCAGCATGGCTGGCTCAGGATTTCTGGGAGTTGAAGTCCACTAGTCATAAAAAAGAGCCAAGATTATTAGCCCTGCAATAGGCTTAGGAAAGCCAATAAGGAGCTGGGTGTTTTTTGTTTTGCAAAAAAAAAAAAGGTGCCAGAACACCGTTCTGAGCGTTCTATGAGAAAAAAAGCCCTGAGGCACCCAGAGAAAGAATGTGGAACACCTCAAAACACCTCAGCATTCTCAAAATACTTCAGGAAGTTCTGATTGGCTGAAGACGGACTGGTCATGGGGAGGGAGGGCTGGGAAACCTTTCTGCATCTTTTGAGCATGGGAAACCCAGAGCTTGCCTGACTTTACTCCAGTCAACATCTATTAATAAAAGAACCTTTCACTTCAACCAAATGGAATACAGGGTCTTTCTTTCCTAATGAATCAGATTGGAGCAGGTCTGGTACCACGGCTCAGTGTGTTTCATATAACACAGAAACACCAGATCACTTCATTCTTTTGCCCTACAAGCACCAGTCTGGCCCACTTTTTAACATTTTTTTTGCCAGCCTTTCTTCCCACACCAAATTTGGTCCCATTCAGTTTGAATATCAGATGCTTATTATGCTATTGGACAAAGTCCCAACTCAATTTACATAATTTCTTCTCAAGATTTTGCCAGGTTAAAAACAATAAAAAAACACCCAGGAATTCATAAATATATCATTGTGCCTAAAATTACTATGAATTATTTTGATTAATTAATGATTTTGAATTCTTTAAATTATGATTGTATAGCAATTTCTAAATTACAATAGATCGATTTTTCTTATCCACAAAAAGGATAAGTGTACCTAAACTTGTTTAATTATACCAATAGCTTCCTGAATGCTGGTGAGGGCAATTTATTACATTGGACTTCAAAAACATAACTTATTTCTGCCCAAATATGAATCTATTTCTTTCTGAATAAATCTATCTATTATATATTATGGATATAAGCAGTGCGTTCCTTTTAAAAAAAGCTTGTATTTATCAAGAATGGGTGGATATCTTATATTTGTTATATATATTTTAAGAGATGCTGACAATAACATCTTTCTAACAACTGTTCATGTAAACATGTTGCTAATACAGGATTTAGCCTTTCAAGAAACAATAAATACATCCTTTATCCAAGGATTTCTCATTCTGGTAAAATGTACTGATTCAGAAGAAAAACAAACAAATCTAACAATCCATATGATTCTTCTACAAACAAATATTCACACATAGTTGTAATTCTCTACAATCCCATTTAGTTTTGAATTCTTATCAGTTTTGTTTAGTTTCATATATATCCAACAGACCACTCATGTAATGTGTATGAAGGAGCAACCCAGATAACCTGATCTGATATCATTCCCACCCTAAGAAAAATGTTAACCAAGTAATATAAACCAACAAAAAAAAGAAAAATAGATTGGGCATTCATCTGTATTGCGCTGACCTAAAAATGGGGCATTAATAGCCCTCTCAACTACTCGTGAGGATTTAAATAATATGAAAAGGTGAGACAACTGTAGCAGCAAGCTTTAACTCTAGCTTACATACATTCAGTTAAACTCATTCTGGTGTACAATTGTACAGGGAGGGGATTCTTCTAGTTTTTGTAAGCTGGAAATTAATATTTAAACAAGGACCTTCCATAGTAAAATAAACTGTATGATGGTGCTAAGATGGTTGTTAAAATAGTTTATATTTAGAGATGTTAAGTCTTTATCAAAACTGAAAAGTCTGATCTTTCTTTTAAGAAGACAATGTCCACATCATATAACATGCCAGATTTATCTGTGGATTGCTCAGCCAGTCATAGGATTTAGGATACTGTACTGTATGAATTTAGTGTAAAAGGAGCTTGTGGAAAAGAACATTGTCATAAATTTAACCTGAGCTAGAGGCCCTTCCATTGTTTACTCCCACTGGAAGTTTCTAGTGTACTTCATTTGCATGATACAAATTAAAGGTAGTTATTCTCCAGTGTGTGGTATGGGAGTGAAGGAACAAGCTGTAATGTTTTATGCATGAATTAATGTCAGACCAACCTGTTTTTATTTGAACTGCACAAGTGAATTTAGATGAGAGCTGGAGAGTTTTTGAAATTCTAACTACTGCACTATATATTTACGGTGGCTATTATATAGATTATTACAGCAGAGTATCCATGGGTGAGCTATGGATGAATAAACAATATAATATATTCTTGATCCCTTGCAATTAAGATAGGCAATCACAGGGATAATTTAATCTAAAGTTAAATTTAAAAATGCTCCAGATCTCAGCAAAACATATTATCAATACTTACATTTTCTGTTGTTCCAGTAATTACATGGAGACCATCATATGTAGATTTAATGTACATACCCTAAGAAAAAGACATCATGGGAAAGAATTTGAAAATTTTTTCCATACTACCATCCAACATACACTTCTCATCTGTCTAAAATTCATCTGCTGACAGTTGAGTGATACAATGGAATACTACTCTGAATAATAAAATTGATTCCATCCCGTTTCTCAAAAGACACCCAAGATTGATGTATACTAGATGTAAATTATTTCAAATTTGTTTGCAATGACTCATCATCTGGCTTAGATTTGTGTGATATGAAGCAAATTCTCAATCTTCAGGCAACAACTGTAATGAACCATGGAATTATTTAAAATAATTCCATATGACACCATTTTCATGTCTACTCCCCTGGAGCTGGACGCAGTCTCACATTTATAAGTGCAATCTATCGGTACACCACTACAAACTATAAAGGCAATCCAAACTATAGGGTAAATCCAGATGTGTACTGAATCAAATCAGGCATAGTTATCAGATGTGTCAATCACTTTAAACTGCACAACATATGGTTTCAAGGTAGCAGGAAGCTATCTGGGGTTTTTTATAATTATTTGAAGTGATCTTTAAAAATCTGAAGTTTCAAGAAGTCGCCATGAAAGAAAATGGAGAAAGATTGTAAAAGGTCATCTTTTCATGATAAAAGATGGGTCAAATCCTCTCAATAAAGTAAGAAACATATACTGATTTCATAGGATTTAATATATAATATTTTAATAAACATATTCATTGAAATATGCTGATTGAAACAAAAAATAGGTAATTATGCAACAGAAAATTACTATAAAGCATTTCAAATCATAATCACTGAATTATTAACAGTACTAACAGGATCAATAAAAAGGCTTCTAATATATTTATTTTGCAAACTTATAAATTTGATTCAAGAACTGTGTGAAATTGATGTATAATCAGTTGATACACATAATTTAACACTGAAATTTAGTAAAATTCTCAGGTTAAATGTCTTTCAAAATTAACAATTAAGACAATCCTATAAAATACCTTAATTCTGTGAACTTTACTGGAAAGTTTTGTTTTTTATAATTTACAGTGTTCCCAAATGTTCAAATGAATATAATGTCTACAGCGAACATAAACTTCCAAATTCATGCTGATACAAACATAGGTTATATTTTTCAATTTTAGGTTTTACAGTACCCGTTGATACATTTCTTAAATGACAGATCCAGTCTATCTCTATGGTTTTAATATTTTTAGATGCATAATTGGTAGATAGGTCTAGAGTGCTAGCTGAAGAAACTGATTGTCCAGTTTTACTCTGTTTAACTCATGATTATGATCTGTTGAACTAAAGCATCTATTTATCTGTGTTTTTATACCCCTGGTAAAAAGAAATGACCAGACAGAACTGAATCTCCTGTTGATGGGGGGAGGAATACTAAAGAAGGTATGGTAAAAACTTTGAAAAAAGTATTTTCATGTATCATCTCACATAATTATAATCCGTCTCCAACCTTTCTTTAATAAACAAGACTCTCGAATGATAAGTATGGATTTACTTTTAGTTGTTCTTTGATGAAAATGATTAACTAAATTTGCACCCTTATTTAAAATCTGCTTTAAGAACACTTCCCATAAACAACTCTTTCCACTGAACCCTGTCAAATTCTCTTCCTGAAGAAGTTAGCTTCACATACTCTTTATTCAAATTATCTTGGTTAAATATATTTTTATCTACTTTATTTTTAAGGAGTTTTTTTTAACTATCTCTGTTCTTTGTGGGATTTTTAAACCTTGTTATTATTATCAACTTTTTTTTGTTTTTCTGGCTTAACACAGTTATGTGTCTGACTCTTTGTAACTGCAACTATCCATTAGAAGAAAATGCCCTCTGCTCTGTGTTACATAAACAGTTTGTAGGGATATAGCTTGTTAGCTCAAAATAAATAATAAAATAAAATAAAATAAAATAAAATAAAATAAAATAAAATAAAAAATATCCTCCATATTATTTATACTAATAGTTAACTGGCTTCCAAGATAAGGATTGTTTGCTCTTGAATATATAGTTAAAACTACATACTTATTTTCTATCCATAAAAACTGTCATTTTGGTTTTTCTTTTTTTTTAAAAAAAAAATGAGTATTTAGGAAACTGCAATATGATTTTATAGTTCTTGCTGACAGAACTTCCTTTGGTGTCTTATTTCTTGATAATTGCCCTGCATCAACACTTGACAGAGAATTTTTCCTTTGTTTCCCCTCCTTTTAGTTTTAATGGGGGTTTGATTTTTTTTTGGGAGGGGGTGTCTATGACAATTTGCCGTGGCCAACTCCCCATAGCCAACTTGCCATGGCTCATCATGTCACAACTGGCCAACTCACCACGGGACAACTTGCTGCAGGACAAGAGTTAAACTAATATCAAAGAAATGATGGAATGAAATAATTAAAGAAAGGAGCAAGAGGAGGGACAAAATGAAATGTAAATGACAAAAATTAAAATATTTTTAATTTATTTTAAATAATTAAATTGAATTGTTAAATTGTTCCAGGGCAAGTTAGCTGTGGTGAGTTGTCCCGTGGCAAATTCGCTATAGCGAATTGTCCCATTCCAGATTTTTAAACTATTCATCTGTGTGTTTTATTACTAGTAGACTAGTTCTACTAGTTCTTTTCACTTTGCAGCAAAATATAACTCCAAGATCTTTCAAATTTGCAATGAAGGTTCATCTTCCTATTCTGTAGAAATGTTTTGTTGCTATTTTTTAGAAAACAATTGTTATTTTGTCATGTCAGTGTTAATTTTAACATGAAATGGCCCACTTTAGTCAATAGAGTGTAGACAGTAAATAATACATTTTTATTTATTGAACTCCTGGGGAAAAAACAATCAAAATTCCTGTCACTGTTAACATTTTTTTCATCTTTTCTGTGTTCCTTCTGCCCACATATCACTGCACAATGTCTGGTTTATAATGATCTAAATAGGGAAAACCACAATAAACTGTCTTTTAGGTGTTTTCATATTTAGTTTTAAAACGTGTTTTGTTGCAATGGGAAGTAGGGATGTGAAGGGTGCTCGAGTTTACCAGCGAAGCTCCATTCATGTGAATGAAGCTTCACATGCCAAGGCCCTCTGCTTGCACAAATGGAGCTTCATGCACAAGTACAAGTGCCCACAACTCAAGCACCATCCTCTCGTGTGAGTGGACCATGAGTAAGTGCAAGTGCTTGCCTCTCGTGTTAGGGAAGCTTCACGCATGAACACAAGCACCCCCTATTCGTGCGCAAAGCTACATTTGCATGAGTGGAGTGAACATGCGCCCACTGACTGCCGCACCTGCCACTCACACCACCACCACCCGCTAGGCTGGGTTGCCAAGCTGGAAAGGTTGGGGACTACTGACTTAAAAGAAATGCATTTGGGTGCTAAAATTATTGCATCTAAATTGAGTTACATCTAATATTTTGAATTACTTGGTACTGCAATGTGAAGACTCCAAAGATAATCTAGTGCAGGGCTTTTCAACCAGTGGTACGGGTACCACCTGTGCTACATTGGCACCTAGCAGGTGGTACGCGACCATCCTAGAAAAGTGGTAGTGGGGAGGGGAATGAGCTGAACCGGTGGTAGCACCACACAAGCCTGAGAGAGAGATGGCTGGAGCTGCAGGGCTGAGCGGAAGCGCCAGGATCCACCTGCAGCTTGGCACTGATCCTGGCGCTTTTGAGCCCAGAAGAAGAGCCGATCAGCTGGAATGTTGCAGCATCTCCAGGGTCTTGTGATTTACACTCAGATGCTTGGCAACTGATTCATATTTATGATGGTCACAGTGTCCCAGTGCCGATTGGTGACCCCCAGGGGGAGAGCGTTCTCTGTGGGTGCGCCAGACCTTTGGAACCGCTTACCGGTTGAGCTCC
Source organism: Vipera ursinii (assembly GCF_947247035.1). Taxonomy (NCBI): domain Eukaryota; kingdom Metazoa; phylum Chordata; class Lepidosauria; order Squamata; family Viperidae; genus Vipera; species Vipera ursinii. The sequence goes on from NC_139514.1 coordinate 65,967,789, forward strand.
GGATGGCCCCCGACCTTCGCTCCTTCCGGCGCGATCTCAAAACATTCTTTTTTGAACAAGCTGGCCTGGTCTGACGGGATGAGGTTGGGTTTTTAAAACTGGTTTTAATTTTAATATGTATTGATTTTATGGGCATGATGTTTAATGGCTTTTTAATTTTTGTATTTGATTTTTATTGTGTATTGCCCTGTTCACCGCCCTGAGTCCTTCGGGAGAAGGGCGGTATAGAAATCAAATTATTAAATTAAATTAAATTAAATGTGAAGTGACCAAAACTTGCTGCAACCACCCAGCAGAGGGGAAGGATAAAAACCAAACACTCCCCCACACCACCCCCGCTGCCAATCCTCAACAGAAATGCTTACAACAGTAAAAACCTCGGACAGGAGGAAGAACGTCGCCGGGCAGGCAGACAGGTATATTGCTCGGCTGTGGCTTGGGGGGGCACTTTTTTCAATGCCATTGTAACTTTGAATAGTCACTAAGCGAACTGTTGTAAGTCGAGGACTACCTGTACTTCATCACTTTTTTCCTTTTTTTTTGTCATCAAGTTTTTGACACCTTGCTAGGTGACTGGTGGTACTCAGACACTGCCATATCCTAAAAGTGGTACAATGGGTGAAAAAGTTGAAAAGACCTGATCTAGTGTAACTATATAATGCTATTTTGAAGACATATTAATCACTTAATAATACAATTTCTAAGTTAGTTAACTAAACTGAGTCTAAGAAGAAATATTTTGAGTAAATGTTTACATCCTTTTGAAGTACATATCAATGATTTGACAAATTAACTTGAGACAAGGAAATTAGATATACCGTAGAATGCATCTACAGTATGTCATAAGACTAAGATACCTTCCCTTCACCAATTATATGCAGCCCAAATAATTCACCTATTATTTTTCTTATATATAGTTGCATGTTTCTTTCTGGTGGGCTGGTTACAAATGTTGAAAGAACTAATTTATATATTTAATTCTCAAAGTTTTTTGTTTTAACTGACTTAAAATTAATGAATATATAAATGGCAGATTTTCTTCAATAACTGTAGTTTTCTCCATTCACAAATATGTATGTCCTTCTGGGTTTTATTTCCTTTTTTTCCTCACCCCTCACCCCATTTTTTATTGCGCGCGCGCACACACACACACACACACACACACACAGCCCCATATGATTCACCCTTGTCACATCACTGTGGCATGAGCTGCACCAGTTCCCAGTCTTTCCAGAAGCAATTCAAGCTGCTGGTTATTATTAAAGCCCTAGATCACTGAAATCATCTTTTCCTAAGTGTATCTGCCTGTTTCACCAGGTCAGATAGGATGGCAGTGAAGTCTCCAGGTCCCTTCCTTCTTCTTCCCATTTAGAAGGACCTAGAAGCACATTTTCCATAGTAGTAAAAGGGATTGTTCATTGGATGCTTTGAAGCAGGATTGCTGAGGGGCTAGATTTGAGTTTTATTGTTTCTATTGAAAAAATAAAACCCAAATCTAGTTTGGATTGTATTTGGTTTGTTTGTACTTTCATTGTTGTTGTAAACTACCCAGAGTTTTGCTTTAAGAGAAATGGCCTTATAAATCTTTAAAATAAATAAACAATATATATACAGACACAGTGTGCTCTGCACAAACAGGTATACATCTTCTTCATGAAAAAGCTTTGCCCCACATAATTACACTCTAGCTAATGTATTTTACAAACCTTATGCCTTTGAATATCATAGCAAAGTATATTTGATATATGTATCAATTTTATGAGATAATACTTCTATTAATCCAAAGAACATGTTATATTATTGTGAAGTAAACACATTACTTCCATAACATTCAAAGTGAAGAGGGGAAAATTTACATAAACCTATGCTCAAGATTAAGGTAACATAATGAAAAATAGAACAGAATAATCAATATATATTTTTTAAAACTAATTTTTAATTTTGCAAGAAAAAGACACACCAGTACATGCCCAAACCAACACACATATACACAGAAAGAGAGCTCTTATGACTAATTCTTCTAACTTTGGAAGGCACCATTTGTGGGCCACAGGAAAGGATCCTGGGCAATTTAGATATGAGGTCGAAACCACTGTCCCATCTCACCTCACACACATACCAGAGGAAGATTTAAGCTCTAATTACAATATTCATATGCCTATTTCTCTGCCTGATCCTACAAAATTCTTTGTTTTGTTATTGCTTATAAAAACAATATTTTAGACTTATGAAAGTTCAATGTTGTATAACTTAATTGATTTTACTAGTAAAATAATGAAAATAATCTTTTAAACATTTTAAGGTACGCTTCAGATAATATAAAATATTTAACCATAGCTAATTATTAAAATGTATTACAATGATTTTAAAAAGTTAAAAAATTCTGACCTACAATTTAAAATAAATTATGACGCTTAACACAATGCTTTCGAAGGTAAAACCCCAAAATTTAAGACATATAAGTGTCAAAACAAAGTGTGTTTACAGGCATTTGCACATATGCAATGAATCTGGTATGTATGTCTTGAAGGAAAGATTAGTGGCTCAGCTGAAGTATATAAAAATTAATTTGCTTTTGAAACATTGCAATCCCTATTATTTCACACATGTGAGAGTGAACAGGCAAATTCATTGAAACAATAAGCACTTGCTTTATCAACTAAGCAAACATTTTTTTCAAAAGCTCAATGCATTATGATAAAATCAGTGACATGAAACCTTCTACAGATATTTACATCTTTACCCAGCTGATGAAAAATTTCTATGAATTGATTACATATAAGGAATCTTGAAAGATTCTCCACCCAACACTTCTATGACTATTTCTTAAAAATTCGACAAGATCAAATACAAAAGGCTTTGTGTTCTGCATATTAACTGTTAAAACATTCACAGATAATACATAGTCAATATACATATCACATTCAATACCAGTTGTATTGAACAAAAAATATCCAATTTATTTTTAATATATCAACCAAGTTCACAAATAAGTTTTAATTGTCAACTTTTTCAGCTTGGACTTTGCAGTAAATCTCATATTTCCTGGTACTTGACCACTTAACTTGATTCCTCAGGGTGACTTCATAGAAGATACGACTCTGCAAAATTAAAATCTGTACTGCAGAGAAGAATGAAGCCATACACAACAGTTGATTGCCAGTAAAAAGAAGCAATGGCTTTTTATACCCTTGGGGTTTTAAAATTATGCTTTCTTCCTCACCCATTGATGGATACTTGTTATAGTTCTTGGTAGCCTTGAAACGGTTGTTGTACTTCTACACAATGGTTATTTTTCCCTGAGAACTATTTAAAGCCTTAATCCTTACACTGATATCGCAATACTTTTGGTAGGAATTATAGCAGAAGAATAATATACTATATAATTGAAACCAAATTGCATTTGATCTGGCTTGAGCAATTTGTTCCTTTCCTTCTTGCCATTACCATTTATTATTTGGTCCAAGTGTAACATCAACCATAACATTAATTTCATTTGCCTTTATTTCTGAAACTGTTATTCTTCTCGTATATTAAGAAACTTTATCCATATTCCTTGCTATTATATTGTGTTTTCTTGGTAACTTATTTTTCTACCTCTATCAGAACTTCCAAGTTGATAGCAATTCAATACATAAACCTCAAGTAAAACAAAACTCTATTTGAGCTTGGGTACACAACTCCTTTGTTTGTACTTCCTATGTCAGAAATGCCAAGACATTTAAAAACCATCAAGTATCAATAATTATAAGAAAATTTGAATAATTATCCTTTCATTCTAATTATTTTTAACATTATGCCGTTTATGTAAATGTCACTTATAAAACACTTTCCATTTCTAGGCTAATAAAAGGTTAATGTTACAACTTACTATTTGATTCCAAAATAATATGTTTCAGCAAGAAATAGACAAAATGACCACTACTCAAGATAATTTACAGAATACATTTGAAAAAAGACATATGAGCTAATTTTTTAAAAAAAAACCTGAAAATCCATTCTGATACTTTCTTTTTTGTACTTAAAGAATTGGTTTTATTGTACTATATCCAGTACAACCAAACCATTAATAAGTATTTCCTTATAGGAACAGTCTTAAAATCTAAACAAATAAAAAGGAGAAAATCTGTAACAGAAACGGGGGTAGAGGGCATGGCATCTTTATAAATAAAAAGAGAATTTGGTCATCTCATAAGAAGCGTTTCTAAAAAGAGACTGGAGTAGGAAAGCCGTACAAATATCCAATGAAATTAAAAGTACAAACATTTTAATCAGATTATGACATGGGACATGGAATAAATTACAGATGGTAGAATAGAAAATGACTTTAATATGCTACCATGACACAGACAAATACAAGATTTAGAACAAGGAACTGCAAAATAGCACAGTAGAAGGCAGATTGAGTGCGAAGGATATTGTGAAATTTAGAAAATAATGAGTTCAGGATTTAAAATATTTTAGGTGAAACCAAATACATATCCAAAAAAATAAAAGTGTTATTTTTAGTTTCATAACAAATTTACGGAGCATAGCTATGAGGAAATTAAAACAACAATATTTGGGGAAAACAGTATAATAATATTAATATATTTGTATAAGCAGACTTGTAATGGCATTATTTATATCAAAGGCATTTTCATAAATTAATGAGGATTTCTTCAAGTATTTGAATACCTCACAAGTATTATATAATATACGATAAAATTATTAATAATATATTATCAGTCAGAGACACAGAAAAGTTTACAGTATTCTGTAATTTAAACTTGAAAACCAATTCTAGAAAGCTGCAGAATACAATCCACTACAGTACTTTAAAAATAGCTTTAATCAATACTATTTTCTTAAGGATTTTATAAAATAACTGTTAACGCGCAATACTGACCATGGTATATCTGACTGCTTCATACAGATTTGCAGTAAAGGGTCTAGATATGCCAAATAAACATTTTATTCAGAAAATGTATTTCTTCCATTCTGGATGAAGTTTTGATTAACTCTGTACACCTTACCAGCCCTTCACTTGGCTTGATGTTTGCTAGCTGAATCACTTCCAGATGAGCAGACTGAGACACAAGGGGATCAGATGAAAGTGAAATTATATGATCACAGACGCTAGATAAAGTCTTACACTAGAAAACAAACAAACAAACAAAAATACATTAGCCAAAGAACTTTAAGCTTAGCACAGCAAATCTTGGGCATAGTAAAGATATAATTTCACTCCCTTATAAGATTGCAGTTATGATGAAATAATCATTCAGATAAAAAATTCAAAAAGAAAAAAAAGTTTAGAAATTGGGGATTTCTCTCTCTTCCCCATTTCTGAGAGCATTAGCAAATATATGGCTGATGAATACACATATATACAAACTTATTTTACAACCATAATAACAAATACAATCCAGATTTTTCCCGTATTATACTGTATATTATTTAATAATTATTGTTAAATAGGTAACGCTAATGATCTAATAGCTGACCTAATCATGTAAAAGGAGAAAAAATTGTAAAAGGACACATCCCCAGTAAGAGCAAATAGGGAAATAAAACTAGTTTGTTTCAAACATATCCATTTGTTTGTTTGTTTATAAAATTTATTGGCTGCCCATTTTACCATAAGATAATTTTAGGTGGCTTACAGTTACATCTAAATTAAAACATAAAATCAAACATGAAAACCAAAGAGACATGGGGAGGGTGGTGACGGAGTGGGGGGGGAGGTGGTATCTGTTATTAATCAATGACCTCCATTCTGCTGTTCCCCCACTGGGGCCCCAAGCCAACTGCAAAAAGATAGGAGGGTTGGGACAACCTCACATTGGGGGGCAAGAAGTTCCAGAAGGCAGAAGCAACAGCAGAGATGGCCCTTTTCCTGGACCCTGCCAGCTGGAATAATGCCTCCTCTACCAGCATGAGTGTTAATTCTACAACAAAACTGGCTGCAGCTATCTTGCTTGTTCTAGGTTGCCACATGAATGGGAGAGGGTGTGGAGGGTTTTTACTAGTCAAAATACTTCTGTGTCCTGTGGGAACTAAGGTCATTCTGTCAGTTATGCTAGGTTGGGCGGGGTGTTAGAAAGCCCTCCAAACTATTCTATTGGGAAACGTAGCTGGTTGCATAACACTGGGGCAGGAGGTTTGGCTTCATAATAGTGTAATTCTTTGGAGGGAATTTTAGACTTGGTTTCACTTTTGACCGTACTGATATTTTGTATCCAATAAACATGTTCTTTGAGGAAGCCTCTAGCCTCGGAGTTCTGATTTATTTGGCACTATCGGAACCATGACATTAAACCAAGTCTCATAAAACCCTTCATTTTCCTGGGGTGCTGAGCCCCAGCTGCCTACCCACCACCTTTGTGAAGACAACAAAGACTCAGCAAGGATTTTGGGATGGTGAAGAGAGATGAATCCACCTCTGGTCATAGCAGGGCTTTGGCTCTCAGGGTGCAGGCAGCTGCTCCAGCTACCGAAGAAGTGCTACAGGCGTGGGCTTGGCCGAAGACTCGGATAATCCAACCTGGAAAGCTTTCAACCTGGAAAGTTGATACTGCAAGAGGGAACTATGCTCCTGGCGGACTTTTCTCAGGCAGAGGTGACTCCTCAGCGCAGAAGCAGCTCTAAGACTGCTGAAGAGGAGCTCTTATTGATCACATCCCACGGTTCTTCATCCATAGCGCCTAAGAAGGGAAAGGATCGACTGGATGGAATGACTCTGTGGAGTGGAAGTACCAGACAGTAGTCCACAGCCCGCCAGTTGAACAGCTAAAGGAGAAATTCAACCGACTGAAAGTCAAAGAGTTCGCCCCTGCCACACAGTGCATGTGTTCAATGGGGTGAAGAGCAAAACCCTACCCATCACTTCCACCACCTTGCCGGAGCCCCAGCCCCATTGCTGAAGCCCGCACTGCATCTCCCACTCCCCATTCGGCAGTGATGTCAAGCCCTGGGTCCCAGCTAAGCCCTCAGCAGCAGCATTGGGCCGCGAGCCCAGGGGTCCAGCAGAGAGGATTCCGCAGGGTGGTACAGCCACGGCTCCAGGATCAAGAAGCTGCCCAGCAACCAGTATACTTGGCCCCACAACCTGTGGAACCACCCACCAACAAGCCCACTTTCGATGGGGAACCCGAGAAGTTACCTTTCTTCTTAAATCAAGTGTGGGCCCACTTCGACCAATACACTTATACATACCTTGATGCCATGATGGTGAACGCAGTGGTGGCTAACATAGAGAAGCGGCTGAGTGGGTGACCAACCTTCACGATGAGGAGGCCCCTGAATTGTTGGATGCAAATTTATTCATGGAGCTATTGACAGCATGATTTGAAGATGAATCCCAAGCACTGCAGGTGGAAAAAGAGATCCACCATTTGAAGCAGAAGGGCCGCTCAGCAAAAGAATATGTTCGGGAGTTCCGGAGGGTCACTGGTCAGTTAGGACACTGGCTGGCGCGATCGTTAATCCACTACTTCAAGGAAAGGGTGGACCGTGACCTAAGAGTGCCTCTACTGAGGGATTCCTAACCAACTGCAAGATTGGTATAGTATGGCAGTGACCGTGGACATTGAGTTAGATCAAGCAAAGAAGCCTGCTACTGCCAAACTGAAACTGAAGCAAGGTCCAGAAAAGTGCCTATTGGGTCAATGTCCCCAGATTACCTCGGCATCCAGCACTTCCTGAGCACCCACTGGGGTTCCCATCAGATATGGACAGCAAGTTCACCGTGCCACCGAATGCCTGGCTCCTGCTCCCCAAGTCAAGAGCACATTTCTTCAACTGCTAAGTCCAGGAAAGCCACATGGGCAGGATGAGAGAAACTGAATTGGGCTCGTCAGGAGCAGATCATCCAGATCTCCTCTTCTTCCCAGGCAGAAGCAACAGCTTTGCCTGAAGACCTGCCAATCTCAGCACCTTAAAATAGTGATGAGGAAAGTGAAGACGATCCAATGGTCACTCTGTGCTATTCCCGCCAAGATTAGTGCCAAAAACAGGGGCCCAAGCAGACTTAAACGTTCTCATAGATTCACGTTGCACCAGGTGCCTAATCAACCTCCCTATATTACTTAAGCTGGGGATTCATACCAAACTCTTGCCCCAGCCATGAAATTTGAACAGGTGGATGGGTCTGTTATCAGAGGTTCCCCTGCAACACACCTGGGAAATCATCCATTTTGTGGTGATCCCAAAAATGACAAGAGATGGTGATTTTAGACTTGGCTTGGCTTGATAACTGGCATCCCACCATTTGGTGGGAGAACGTTGTGAGAACTTTGAGGTTAGCAATGGGACCCCTTCCACCTACTGAGACCTGTGAGATAAAGGGAGCCGCTAGAGTTGGGACCCAGAGAGGAACCTCTCAAGAGTTTAAAAGCTATCATAGAGCAAGTGCTGGGGATCCAACTTATTCCCAGTGAAATCATGATTTGGCGGGAGCCTTTAGTGAAAAGGAATGTGACACGCTTCCACCTCACCAAGCCACTGACTGCGCAATTGAGATCTTGCCAAGTGCCAAATTCTCAAAGCCCAAGATGTACTCTATGACACCTAGGGAGATGAATAAACTGAGAGAATACATAGACAAGAACCTGGCCAGAGGGTTTATCCAGCCCGCTAAGTCGTGCATAGTTACCCTGTGTTATTCAAAGAAAAGTGGGTCTTTTAGATTGTGCATGGACTTAAAAGGTTAAATGCTGTCAGTGTTGAAAACATATACCCCCTTCCTCTGATGAAAGACATGTTAGTTCACCTAGCAAAAGAGAAAATCTTCACGAAACTAGACTTAAGGGAAACTTATTACCAGGTGTGAATTAAGGAGGGGGATGTATTGAAGACAGCCTTCAATTCCCCCCTGTGAAGTTTCCAGTTCAAGGTGATGCCTTTGGGCCTTCAAGGGGCTTCTGCTGTGTTTATGCAGTTGATTAACCAGGTGCTTCATGACCACCTGTACAAGTGAGTTTTGGTTTACCTTGACGATATCCTCTTCTACACTGAGACCATGGAGGAGCACGTTTAGTTCACAAAGTGCTCAAAAAGCTGCTAACTGCAAAACTCTATGCTAAGCTTTCTAAATGTGAATTCCATCAGATGCACCTTCACTACCTAGGTTACCGAATCTCTAGCGAGGGAGTGGAAATGGACCCTGCCAAGGTTAAGGCAGTGCTAGAATAGCAGCCTCCATGGACCTGTAAGCAGTTTCAAAGTTTTTTAGGGTTCACAAACTTTTACCAGCAGTTCATCCCCTCTTTCGTGAAGATAGCTATGCCAATTACTGAGCTATTGAAAAACGGAAAAGGGGTGGAAAAGCCCTGATCTTGTCAACTTTTACAATGGACTATGGAATGCCAGGCAGCATTTGAGCAATTAAAAAGACTGTTCATCGCAGAAACAATTCTTAAAACACGCTGATCCTGAGGAACAGCTCATCAGCCAAGCTGACGCAAATGATGTTGCAGCACTGTCCTCCTACAAAGAAACCATAGGGGGGGACCTACAACCTTGCGCTTATACCTCAAGAAAGCTTACAGATATGGAGAGGAAGTGGGCTATTTGGGAGAAGGAGGCTTTTGCATTGAGATGGGCATTACTAACTTGGCACCATTTCCTGGAGGGGAGTAAGGTGCCTTTCGAAGTATGATTGATCATAAGAACTTAGAGACACTAAAACCCCAAAAGCTATCCCCCAAGAGGAGGGAAGTAGAAAGGTTAGAGGAAAAGAGGAGGAGAAGTGGGGAGAAATGGGAGGGGAGTGGTGAAGGAAAGAGGAGAGGAGAAGAAGAAGAGGGAAGTAGGAAAGAAAGGAGAAAGGGAAAAAGAAAGTAGAGAAGAGGAAAGAGAGAGAAGGAGGGTAGATACAGTGAAAGGGGAAATGGGCAAGCAGCACCCAAACTTACGAGTATGTATTTATGTATTGCGGTATATGTGTTGACTTGTTTGTGGAAGAAATGGAAAAATAAAAATAAAAAAATAAAAATAAAAATAAAAAAAGAAAGTTATCCCCCAACCAAGTTCACTGGGCACAGTATTTCAATCATTTTAATTTTACTCTAAAATACCTCCCTGAGGGGAAAAACTTTCTGGTGGATACCTTATCTAGAATGCTCCAATATAAAAGTTGCAGGGAAGAAGTTGTTAATTCTATCATTCCTCTATCACAATCAGCCTCTCGGGTAACCAAAAGAGGTCAAACCCAGAGGCAATCCAACGAGCCTGATAGTCGTTAGCAGAAGCTCAAGGAGGATCTAAAAACAGACCCTTGGTTCAGGGACAATAGATCACTATTAACCTATCAAGGTGGACTAGCCTGGAAGGGAGTACCTTCTGATTTCCCTCAGAATTCAACCCTTCAACATAGTCATGATTCAAAACAAGCCAGTTATTTTGGTTTCCTAAAAACTTTGCATTTGGTATGGTGGCAATTTTGTGGCCAGGAATGAAAAAAGACATTGAAAATTATGTAAAAAGATGTGCTACCTGTGCAGCTATGAAAAAAATGCTTTAGTAAACCTCCTGGTTTATTGCAGCAGGTAGCAGATCCTTCCTGACCCTGGCAGGAGATAGCCATGGATCTTATTGTGGAATTGCTTGATAGCGGAGGAAATAGAGTAATTTGGACTCATTCTTTTTTCAAAACAAGCTCATTTCATTGCTTGTTCGGGGCTTCCATCTGCCCCAAAACTAGCCAGGCTATTTTTGAAGCACATCTATTGACTCCATGGAGTCCCGAAAAGAATTGTATCAGACAGGGGGTTCAATTTACCACAAAATTCTGGAGGGAGTTTGTAAAGCTGACTGAGTCCATCCAGGGACTTTCATCTGCTTTTCATCCGAGTACAAATGGATTGGCAGAACATGTGAATGCAATGGTAGAATACCTCAGATGCCATGTTAATTACCAGAAGACTAATTGGGCGGATCTCCTACCTTTCACCGAAGTGGCATACAATAATAAGGTACACAGTAGCACTGGATTTACTCCCTTTAAAATAGCTAGTGGTCAAGATTTTGTTCCGATGCCTGAATACCCCCAAGAACCTCCCACTTCGCAGACCATCGATCAGTGGGTGACTCCTTTGCAGAATATTTGGGCAAATGTAAAAAATACCCTTTAACCTAAGCCACTAAGACTTATAAAGAGCAAGCTGATAAGAAGCAATCTCTCCAGAGGCCATTTCATGTGTGGGAGAAAGTTTATCTCTCTACAAAATATCTAAGACTAAAATTGCCTATCAAAAAATTGGGACCTGAGTTTCTCAGTCCTTTCCCTATAGTCAGAATCATAAACCCTGTCACAGTTCAATTAAAGCTCCCAAAGCTTTTAGGGAAAGTTCACCCCATTTTCCATTGTACTTTGTTAAAGCCAGTCACAGAGTCATCCTTGAGACCCATTCCCAAGAAGGCACCTGGTCTCATTCTCGTAGAAGGAGAAACCCACTATGAGATAAAATGTATTCTTGACTCTAGATTGTATAAGGGAAAATTACAATATTTAGTGCAGTGCAAAGGTTACCCCTTGTCAGAAGCTACCTGGGTGAAAAGTACCAATGTGAAGGCAGAAAGGTTAATAAGGTTTTATGACAAGCACCCTCAGAAACCCAGAGGGGGATTCCTAACTTGTATTTTTGTTTCCTCTGTAGGAATTTCTTTCTCCTTAGGAGGTCCAACTGTCAACTCTACAACAAACCTTGCTGAAGCCATCTTACTCGTTCTAGGTTGCCACACGAATGGGAGGGGGTACAGAGGATTTTTGCTAAACAATTCTATGTCCCGTGGGAATCAAGGTCTTTCTGTCGGTTATGCTAGGGGTTTGGGCGGGGTGTTAGAAAGCCCGCCAAATTATTCTATTGGGAAACATAGCTGATTACATAGCACTGGGGTGTGAAGTTTGACTTTGTAATAATGTAACTATGTGGAGGGAAATTTAGACTTAGTTTCATTTTTGACCATAGCGATATTTTGTATCCAATAAACATGTTCTTTGAGGAAGCCTCTAGCCTTGGGGTTCTCATTTATTTGGCTCTATTGGAACCATGACAATGAGTGGTATGAGCCAATCCCAGTTGGGTGAGACGGTTCCTCAAGTAACCTGGACCCATGCCACGAAGGGCTTTAAAGGTGATCACCAACTTCTTGAATTGCACCCAGAAACAGACTAGCAACCAATGCAGCTCACGGAGCAGTAGTGTTAAAGGAGCCATTCTTGGGGGGGGGAAACTACCAGCACTGCTGCACTCTGCACCAGCTGTAGCTTCCAAATGCTCTTCAAGGGAAGACACATGTAGAGTGCCTTACAATAGTCAGCCATGATATCACTAGGGACTGAATGACTGAGTGCATGTCATACAGCTAAATAAATCTCCAAATGCTATAGGTAGGTACAATGGTAGAATGAAAGATAAAGTGTGGTGTAAAGGGAAGAAATATATGGTTTATCTATGAACAACATTCATAGATAAAAGTACACATCTTATACATAATTATATGAACTACAGTTCTTCTGTAGAAAAGAAAAACAACTGATACCAGCCTTAAATAAAAGAGCTCCAAAAGGTAAAGATAAGAAGGACCAGTCATATTCTTCTTGGGAATAGTAAAATAACATATTCTCTTGGGTTTGGCACACCATCCACTTTTGATATAGTGCTTGTATAGTCTTGGTGGTTCCAAGTGGAAAGATTAGAAAGGAAGAATGGCTAGTGGTAAGTACCTTGTTCCCTTAGGTGCACGGTACATGGAAATCTATATAGTTTTATATTTTTAGCTAATGATTCAGCATGTAGGCAGACTTAAGCAAACCATATCCTTAGTAAAACAACTGTGTAGAATAAAGCCTAGAATATAAGTAGACTGTATAGATGACCCAAGAGCTTTTGACTACATAAGGATTAACTTTTAGATAACTGAATTCACTATTAATATCTACGATGATGCAATAAATGCTACTTACCACATGCAGAATTTTGTTCTCAGTTTCATATACTGTGCAGTCCTAGAAAGATAAGACAAACTGAAATTAATTTAATTAAATGAAGCATTTAGGAGAAAATGGCTACTTTTTAATACTTCAATAATATGAGAGAGAAAAAGAGAGAGAGAGAGAGAGAAGGAGGGAGGGAGGGAGAGAGAGAGAGAGAGAAAGAGAAAGAAAGAAAGAAAGAGAGAGAGAGAAAGGAAAGAAAGAAAGAAAGAAAGAAAGAAAGAAAGAAAGAAAGAAAGAAAGAAAGAAAGAAAGAAAGAAAGAAAGAAAGTCATCATTTGGAGATAAGAAATATTAGTTCCTTCCTTTGATTATTATAATTCTGAAATTATACTGCCCATAACCATAGAGCATTATCTATAACTCCCCACATTTCCCTCCACATTTTAAATACATTATTTCTTGTACATAGTTGGTTTACTTTATAAAGAAAGCATTTCAACTATTTTCCCTCTACAACTATTTATTAAATGACCAAGCTGGTCTGCTTAAGCCTATCTAACTTAATTGGTTAGAAAAATCTATATTTGACAAAGAAAAATTTGATTTGCATATTAAAATATGCTTTCTATATATGATAAAATAAATATCAATGTTTATAGTCATGCCAATAAACATAAATTTAAATGTATATCAGTGGAAGACAAGCAGCTTGCTTTAATAATTTAATAACTTAATAAATTATGAATGTTCTTATTAAACTAAAACACCATATTTATATATTGAATATGCAACATATATAACAACATCTCACATTTCATCATTTAGGTCTTTAAAATATTATTAGTATAACATTTACCATGTGATATTGTAAAATAAACTGTTTTAGATATGAGTATCTGAAAATTATCAAAATTCAGTGTTCAGTGTTCATTTATAATTACTATATGATTCACTGAAATATAAGTAACCAAAGTACCCTTAATTTTCTAATGAAATCTGACTGACCCATTATTCTAAAGCAAGAACAAAAATATTAATGTGTATACATAGTTTCTCAATAATTTGAACAGAAAATAATCTAAAAAGTGAAAAACCGCAAGTAAAAGGAGAGAGGGAAATCCTATTTTCTATGGAATGCCTATTCAGAATGATTTTTTTCTGAATCTGAAACAATTTGGGTCCTGGAAATTCTTATACTATCATGAAGTATTTTGTTCTAATGCTTGTTGTTAGAAACAATGGAATTAAGCCAGCTGCCAAAGTTCTATTTACAATAAATATTTTCTTCACTTCTAAGTTGCATAAATGTGGGAGACATCTTTTTGCCTCATGTATAGGACTAAAAACTCTACAATTTGTTGATCTCTGTTCATCTAACTTTTAATATAGCTTAGTATTTTTTTCAAACTGACAAAAATAACTCCTTAATTTCTTTAAAAAGCATCAAGATGCTTCATTAATCTAACATCACTAAAATATAATTTATAGTTATAGCTTTTGCAATTTTGAAATATTTCAGTCAAAACCACTGAATGTTCTTAATACTTTAGCTTACAATTAAAATTTCTTGCTGCCTTTCTGCTCTCTCCCTCTCTCTGCCCATCTCTCCCCTACAGACATAAATATCCATTACAAAAAGTTTCCATGAATAAGGCAAATGCATTTATAGAGGGGGAAAAATAAGCCAACTGTGTGTCACCCACATTCAAGCTGAACTGCTCCCACACATCATGCTTTTCATCATAAATGAGAAACAATGATGGGATTCTTTTCCTAACCAGAACAGAATTAATCTACTCATATTTACTGCATGTTTGCCTGCCTGGAGTAATCTACAACAGAATATAAGGACTGTAACAGCTGCTATGTAAGACAAATAGGCAGAAGCCAAGCAGAACGAATCCATGAACACCAACTAGCACTCAGAAAACATGATGAAACTCCTGAATTGGACAACAGATGGACAGACTTCATCATCACTTCAACTAGGAATTGTGAGGATCCTAGACCTAGACCAAACTAAATTCTAGTTTAAGTTTAAAAATTCTAGAGAATTCCTGGAAGCCTGGCACTCAGACAAATTGCATATAAATAAATGACATCTACATATCATTCAAGAGACAACCAAAAAGCTAAAAGGGAAACAAAAAAGACCAAATACCTTCTTGCCAGCCATCAGTACTCAGATAAGCAGAGATTAACATCAAGATTAATATTAGACTGACAATCAAGTAGTAAGCAATACCCCAATCAAGGAACTTCCAACTCAGACAAACAACCAAACAGTAAACAGCCTAATCAAGGAACCATCAAGAACACTTCCATCAACACTGACTGAGCAAGCCATTTGTATATAAGCAGAGAGCAAAGCCCACTCCCCGCATTATTGAAGAGGGATTCACAGTCTGCCTTCAAATCTTCAGACTATGAGATATTCACAATAATGGCAACAGATAGTTACATACCCATTCTATGGACCCTATTGACTAAGGCATTATTTTAGTCTCAAGAGCAATGTAAACTATTTACAAAAAGGATTAATGTTTATTTATCCATGAATTGTCCCAAGTGGAATCAATTAGGTTTCTAGTCTCTTTGCATATGACAAAAAAGACATGAACTTCTTAAAAACATCTAGGGATTTCATGATTTCTCACAAACATGCTCTATTTCACAATAGTATAATCACTTATTTTGATTTGCTTCCATTAATTACAATATTAAAGCAACAATTTTAGAACTTGCCTTCTAGCACTAATATAAATCGACACTATACTTAAGATTAAAAACAGCATTAAATGAATAGCAGTCTGTATTTTCAGCCATGGAAACGGCATTGGCAGATAACAGACCAGTTTTAGTGGTCTCTGCTATATAAAGGAAACGGCTAACTCAAGGAAAAGCTTCACAATTTGTGGAATACTGTTGGGAAGCAGGGAGCCAAAGATACAAAATGAATTTCTGAGAAAAATCTGATTTATACAATCTATTAGCTTTTTTAAATTAAAAAAATAAAGGATCTGATGAAAAGCAAACTATAATATGATATAGGGTTTTATCTATTGCTTTTCATATTAAAAGCAATACATAAACGCCATAAAGACATATTTATCAATAACTAGTGTATTATAATATGGAATATTTTTAAGCAAAAACCACTGCTGAGGATGTCAACCTTAATTCAATTTGATTCAGAGTAAACCTGCAGACAGTTTATATGTGTGTTTGTGTTTGTATTTGTAACTTAAGAACATTGTCCAACTACAGTATCAAAATGATAATGTCTTCCTTAGCATGTTTCCTTTTCTTCCTATGCATCCGTTAACATATTTTAAATCCAAATAAATACAGTAGTACATTGCAATAATTTATATTTCTTTTACAATAAACATAAGAGAAAATAGGTTAAAAATGGACAAGCTGTTAAGACAGAATTATAATGCCATCAGATGAAAATTTTAATGTGAAAATTCCCAAGGTAACATATTTTTCCTCCTAGAAATACAAGAATACAGCAATATGCAAGCCAAATAACAAAAAAGTAGAAGCTGCATATTTGATATGGTTTTTTTTAAAAAAAAACCTTGAAGGCTCTTCACTATACACATTATTCATTGCATATAAGCTATGAAACAGTTTATGTTGCCAGAAAGATACTCTTAGGATAAATAGCACTATAAATAATACTTACAGCAATGTGGAAGTCAATCATATTGTGAGACATACTGATTTTCAAAAATACATACAGAATCTGTAAACACAGACTCCATTTTCTCTGCCTGAAACATAAATAGGGGTGGATAGAATGGATTGGTGGATATAGCGGATTCTGTCCACCAAGGATAGAAAAATAAAAAGGGAATTCCCTCACTTCTAATCATCCCAATAACATAAAGGGTATATGCTTTGGGTTTTTTTAACCAAGCACAAAACAGTTTGTTTTGCCTTTGTAACATTGCCAACACCAACCAGCAAAACTAGTTTCAAATGGGCTTTGCAATTAGTTTCAGAGAAGAGGTTAGAAGCCGAAGCATGAAGAAAAGAGAACTTGAAATTAATCTTTTTCTTGCTGTTTTTCACACAAACATCACTTCCTTTCATAAATGTTAAGATACGTAGCCTAGTGTAAATTATTTTTCTCTTCCCCTAAATTAAAATACTCTTGATTTGTAAATTTTGTGTACAGTAAGATTAAAAAATGCAGTAAGAGTATGTAAAACAGTTCAAATTTAAAATATTTTGAGCTCGAAGTGCTTTATTGCACACCTGAGATAGCTGTTTAATATGATATTAATTTTATATCTAAATGCAGTAATAAAATTTACTTTAATTTATTATAAGGAATTTGCAACATATCTTAGTATATTGGTAAATAGAAATATTTTTAACTCCAAAAAATTTATGAATGTAAAATCTTTACCTAGAATATTTTTAAATAGTGACATTTAATATTATGTAGTTTCACACCTGTTGTACAATTGTTGTTAATTCGAGGCAGAGTTGTATGACATTGTTCCTTGTGACAGAATAATCTGTTACAGCAGCAAAAGGTGATCTGGAAAAGTAAAATATGGTAAATATAAATCTTGTTATTTATATTCACTGTTAACTCTAGCTGTGATCCCAGAAAGATCCCCAGGTAGAACACCTCTCTCTAATGGAGAATGCAGCCTCACCCAAGGTTAATGAGGGAGATGTACAGTATGTTGTGCTTCAATCACTAAAAATACATTAACTACTATAACTAGATTGATTCTCTAAGAATTAGCTATTTTAAGCAGGGAGAAAGAAAAAAACAATTAAAAATTTCCAGGTAGCCTTCAAAAGCAATTGCCAAATGAGATTAGTTTTGGTGCTAAATCTTCAGTATAGAATTAAATTTAATCCACATTTAAGCTTAAATTATGTTGAGATCTCTATAAATTTTATTGTTGTTTTAAATAAATAAAGCAGATAACTTGTAGTTAGTATTTTAATACGGCTTATAATACATTGCATTTATTTATAAGAACAATAGGTAGTCATCCTTGGAACAACTGAAACGGTTTTACCTGTCCAGCCATGCTAGGAGACTTTTTGCTGCTCCAATCAAATCCACCACTGAGGTAAGGAAATCATTTGGTAATTTTCTGCTACTCCTACCATCATAATGACCACTCCTCCTTCTTCCTGTGATAAAGTTCTGAAGATTTTTGGCAGATGCATTTAGCTTGTGAGAAAGTGTTTTCAGGTTCTCAGTTTCTAATCCATAATTCTGCATTTAAAAAAGGGTACAAAAAGTTTATTGTTATTGATAAGAAAGCCATGTTAGTACTTAGCACATAAATACATCAATTATTATTTCTTGCATCATTTTATTTCTGTATTAGAAGTAGAAATTAAAAATCTACCAACTATAAACTTGAAATATGAGTATTATATAATTCCACAGTAAAATGCTGCTTTTTAGCTAAAAGAAACAGAAATAAATGTATTTATGAAAACAGTGTGAAGTTTTATTTGAAAAATATATAAGAAAAATTCAGTTAACAATTTAGGAATTATATATGACATCAATATAAGTTTAAGCATTGTTCTGACCCTTCAATACATTACAGGTGGTCCTCAACTTATGACCACAATTGAGCCCAAAATTTCTGTTGCTAAGTGTCAAACCTGACTCGACTCCATAGTTGCCTGCACCTGCTTTCGCTCACAGCTTTGCCAAACAGTGACGGGAGGAGTGTGGTGAATTCCTAAGGGTGGGGGGAGACTGTGGAATGCAAGTGAACCTTCTGTTGCCGAAGAAACTTTATCTACCAAGGCCGCCAAGACATGAAGAATGTTTGACCAGAGCAGACAGTTTTTCCCAAACCAAAAGAACTGAACACAATTGGTGAACTATGAACTGTAGGCAGCCCAGGGGTGGAAAAGGGGAGTTATCTATGTCAGTTTTCATGGGAAAATCCCAGAATTGACTTTGCTTCTGCAGTGTCTAGATGGATTTTTCAATAAAGCTACACTCTTGGTCAATCTTAAAGAGCCAGAGTTTCTTTTGTTGAGAGTGCCAAATGGGATGGTTGACATTAAGTGAGTTTTGCCCCATTTTACAACTTTTCTTGCCACAGTTGGTAAGTGAATCAGTTGATAAGTTACTAATCCAGTTATTAAGTGAATCTGGCTTGATCATTGACTTTGCTTATCAGAAGGTGGTAAAAGGGGATCATATGACCTTGGGACATAGTAGTGGTCATAAATATGAACCAGTTGCCAAGCATCTAAATTTTGATCATATGACCATGGGATGTTTATCAGAAGGTTGTAAAAGGGGATGACATGACCATGGAGATGCTGCAAAAGTCATAAGTCACATTTTTCAGTGCCATTGTAACTGTGAATGGTCCTACCTGTATAGGATATTTTCAATAGAATTCTTATTTTAATTTATTTTTGAAAATTAATGTTTAATCTGCTTTTCTGGGCCAGAAATCCCATGATTTGATAACTTATTTGCTTCTTTTTATAAAACTTTGTCTTCTAGAAAATCTCCATAATCATTCTAAGACATATTTGCAATAAAATCTTTAAAAATCATGTATAATGATGCAGAATCTCTTTCCATAGAAACTGAAAATTCATAAAAATCAAATAATGTTTGCATGAAATCAGTCTTGTCTTCAGGCAAGTTGCTTCAGACACTTGCTTCAGCTGCAGTAATATCACAAATGAAGCTTTCCTCTTTAAAGTGCTGAGAAGTTTACAGCTTTTCAAAAATTCAGTACATCTATTTCCAGGTAATCTACTGATACATGTGCATGCGCATAAGCCATGTCCAGCAGGATTGGTAGTGAAATGCTAATTGCATGTAAAGCTAAGCTGATTTGCTTTTGTCTTGGGATATTTTGTAACTCACCCATTGCAATGTATTCATCAAATCATAATTACAACTACCATTTAATATGGGGATAAATCCAGTCAAAGTGCCCTGGTTTGTATTTTGAGAAGAAGGCATCTTGCTTGCTGTTGTAAAAAGTAAGTATGATTTTCAAAGAAATCAATGCTTCCCTTTTTTGGAATCAAATTATTTCTAAAAACAAAATAGTCATTTTCAGTTCAATAAAAATCCTTTTTTTCTCTGAAAAGAGCTAACTTCGATTTTAAAATGACAGAATTTTCAACTATGATTTGTACTGCAATTCAATTTTTGTATCACTAAAATTAAATATATTAATATTACACAAAATCCTTGAAATAGCTTTGCACAATCCCATCGATTTATACAATTTTCATATTTATTTCAGAACCCTTTTCTTCATTCTCAAAATATTTACCAATGCACAGAGTAAGTCAACTGCTTCCAGGATAAGCTCTTGATGACCAATTCGAGTAACTCCCAAATCCTCCAGTTCTTGATGAGTAATACGTAGTAGCTGGTCTCCACCAATCTTTTCCCTCTCAAAATTCTTAATATATTGTTGCAGGCAATCATCAAGGCCTAACACAAAAAAACAATAAATACAATATTTACAAACTAAAATTGATACTTTAACTCTGCTATCTATCAATGTTAGATTATCTGACATTTTTTCACCTGAATTATATTTACTTTTGTTCTAGTATAGTTACATACATTTTTAAAAATTATGCCTGGAAGCAAAGTATGTTTAGGAAAACTTTTTGAAGCTTGAAGGTATTTTTATCTGCATACATCACTGCCATACATATTCAGCACAAGTCATAGAAAAATACTAAGTAGTGAACAAAGAAATGAAAGAACAGAAATCTACTGAATACCAACAGCAATCACTAAAACTCTCCATACCTTTCTATCTTTGAAAAGCATCCTTCTATCTTGCTTACTGTATATAGTGTTTTATACATTCCCTTCTATTCTTTTAACCTAACATTTCTCTTTTCAACAATTTTACACAAACATGACTTTCTGTCTTTCCCTTCCTTTCAAAACATTCACTCCTTCTCTTCAAATTGTTTTGCAATCTGATCTTCATTCATTTTCTTTATATGAGCAAATCAGTATACTTACATAATCCAGTCCATTAAATATGCTTAATTTTAGATTTTGCACCACATATCCAATGCTCATAAAGAAGGGGGTGGAAATGCAATTACGTTATAGTATTTTTACTTCTTGCAGAATACCTATTGCCATTTTTCTAGCAAAAGAAAACTGCATTTGCATATCTTAATTTTTCCATCCTTTTTAAAAACATTTTGCTGGGGCACACAGAATATACTGTAGTTGTACTAAACTTTCCTCATTTGTATATGATTTTCCTTTAAACTGTAAAATCTATACAATTTTATACAAGCAAATCCAAATATTAAACTCTTTGCAAGGAGTGAAAAATTGTAGTTGAACTCTTAGTGGCAGATTTATATATGTTAATATAAAAATAATTAATTATTAATATAAATATTTTACTATAATAATATAAACATGTATATGATTGTGATGTGATGCTTTCTGCTTGTTCTCAGGAAAAGGGTTTTTTTTAATCACTAGTAAAAAATATATGTAGTGTTTCTGAAATTGAACTCTCATTTTATATATGGCAATAATTAAGATTCTTTTTTGTTTTCACAACAAAGTCCAGAGGCTTCCACAAAATCAATAGTCAATAGAATCAGCAGATGAGATCTTGCAATTGATGTCCCACTTCTTTTTAAGATCTGTTGCATGCATGTAAAAAGCTTTGTCTGTTCATGCCCGCCATTTTGAAGTTTTTGAACCCCCTAAAGCTATTCCTGATTAAGTCATCAATACATCTCAGAGAGCAGTTGCCCTCACTGAGTTCCAACACTCACAATTTAACAGAAAGATCAAGGAGTGCTATGTCAAGGAGTCATAACTTTCTGTTAACATGGCCAAGAAAATGTCATGACCTGCTATGCTATTCCAGTGTTTTTCAACCACTGTTCCGCGGCACACTAGTGTGCCGCGAGATGTTGCCTGGTGTGCCGTGGGAAGAATTGAAAAAACACTGACCTAGGAGACAGCGGTGAGAGGAGGAGGAGGAGGAGGAGGGACAGCCACGGGCAGAGCGGTGCTGCAAGACTCTCTGGCAGGGAGCCTTGGCTAAGCTGACGGCCCTACTTTGCTGGAAGCAAAAGCCCGGGAAAAGAAGTGGGCTCGACCTCTCTAAGCACCAGGGCTCCACGGCAGTGTAGCTCCGCCCCCTTCTCTGGCTTCGGAGGGTCTCTTGCTGAAGAGAGAGAAGCTGGGGAGAGGCGACCGGTTCGCTTATCGGAAGAGGACGGACGGGCAGCCAGCCCGGCTCGCCTGAGCTGTCGCGTGGTTGGTTGCCTGCAATGTTCGAAAAAGCTCTTCTTCCCCAGCACGCGCCGCTTACTCCTTACTCCCCGCGCGGCTGAGGATGCGAGACTCCCGCCTGGTCGGCTGCCTGGTTGCTCGCCGCGACCCCTCGCCCCAGCCCGAAATAGAGGGATCTGACCGCTTCGCTCTTGGGTGGCTTCGCTTGCGTCTGAAAAATTACATGGCTGATTTTTTTTTAACCTGTCCTTTTGATACGTTGCATAATAAAATGTCCTTTGGACCAAAGCAATTAAAAACCTTTGGGGTTTCCCCCCCCCTGGAGTGAAGTGCTTTTGATGGTAAAGGTGAGAAAAAAAAGGAGAATAGAAAAGAAAGAGAGAGAGAGAGGAAGGGAGGAAGGAAGGAAGGAAAAAAAGCAGGAAGAAAAATTAAAAAGAAATGCAAGTAGCTTCCAGTTTCCACAACAAGTAGAAAGCAAGAAATTGAGAGAGGGAGGGAAAGAAAGTGGGAGAGAGAAAGGCAGGAAAGAAAGGAAGGAAGATAGAAAGAAAGAAAGAGAAAAGAAAGAGAGAAAAAGAAAGAGAAAAGAAAGAAGAGAGAGAGAGAGAGAGAGAGAGAAAGAAAGAAAGAAAGAAAGAAAGAAAGAAAGAAAGAAAGAAAGAAAGAAAGAAAGAAAGAAAGATAAATGAAGGAGAAAAATGCAGAAAGAAAAATTAAAAAGAAATGCAAGTAGCTTCCAATTTCCACAACAAGTAGAAAGCAAGAAATTGAGAGAGGGAGGGAAAGAAAGTGGGAGAGAGAAAGGAAGGAAGGAAGATAAAGAAAGAAAAGAGAGGGAGGGAAGAGAGGGAAGGAAGGAAGAAAGAAAAGAAGGGAAAAAAGAAAATACAGAAAGATAAATTAAAAAGAAATGCAAGCTTTCCTTTTCCTTCACAGCAAAAACAAACAAACAAAAGCCCCAAAATAAAATAAAATAAAATAAAGAGGCTAATAATAATAATAATAATAATAATAATAATAATAATAATAATAAGAAGAAGAAGAAGAAGAAGAAGAAGAAGAAGAAGAAGAAGAAGAAGAAGTAGTTGGAAGGGACCTTGGAGGTCATCTAGTCCAACCCCTTGAGAACACAGGCCATCCTCGACTTACGACCATTCATGTAGTGACCGTGGGGAGGTCCAACGGTGTGGAAAACGGTGGAGTGCCTCGTGATTTTTTTCATGAAACAAGTGTGCCTTTGCCCAAAAAAGGTTGAAAAACACTGTGCTATTCAATAAGCCTAAATCTCTCCTACATTTTAATACAAATATTATTCATATTAATAACTAATATATTAACTGGGCATTAACGGCACAAACTCTGCCTCAGTTAGTTTTTTTCCCTTCCCCCTTTCATTTTTTTGCTCATTCCTTTTTTATGTCTTTTAAAAGAAGTTTCACTTCTTTTGTTACTTATTTACTTTTTAATTTTCTTTTAAATATATATTTCAATATATGTTGATCTCAGAACCTTCCTTGTCATTTGTCTTTCTCTTTATTTCCTTCATCATATTTTTCAATTTGCAAGTGAATTTATTTCAGCAATAGGGACTAATCTTTTCTCCTCTTTCAATCCTTCCCCCCAAAATAACTTTTTTTTTAATTTTTAAAACTGCTATATTTATCCCTGCTTTTCTTCATAGTTTTGTTATCCAATGTCAGTTTTCAATACTCTCTCTTTTCTGACTCTTTTACTTAAGTCAGCTGTACATGTATATATGATATATATGTATCACACAGGTTTTCTCTCCTTAAATTCTTCTAAAGATTGATGGGCTTATTCCAAGGTAAGTGGATAACAAGACAGGAAAACTAATCTCTGCAAATGATCTTGACTCTGGAGCTATAGGTAGCTTCCCAGAAGCTTTTTTCCACTTCTTCAACAGTGTCTCCTCCCCAGTAAATGAAGTAAGAAAAACAAGTCTTCATTTTTCATTTTTGTAGTGGAGGCAAGGGGACAAAATGAGTGTTATAAGCCTTGTAGGTCTTAAGGAACTATCCTTCAAAGTAAAATTCCTCTTAGAAATAGGCCTTGCTCATTTCTAGAGTGCTTCTCTTGTTTATCTGTTTATTCAGAATAGCCATATGCCAAGCCTGGTTCAGCTCCCAAGTCAAAAGAACTCAAACCCATATGAAATAAGTAGGTAGGGCTAACCAAAAGGCATTGTGCATCTATTTTAATTTTTCATTGACACATTTTAAAATGTACAGTATGTGTTTTTAAAATATGTAGAAATAACGCCAATCTTTAATGTTGGAGAGTTTCTCAACTAACAAGGAATAACTTGCTACTTTTTTGACCTTAATTTATCAGGAAGATATTTTCTCTATATACTGTTTTCCATAAGTAGCTGGGTGAAAGAAATAATATTGCGCCCCTGCATGAGCAGCGGGTTGGACTGGAAGACTTCCAGAGTCCCTTATTTAAATGTCAGTCTAGGTATTCTGTGAAATGTAATTGAAAAGATAATTGTCAAGATTCCTATCGACAGAGATAAATAAAGCAGAACACAGAGGCTTGCAAATTCCTCAAAGAACATGTTTATTGATACGGAGTATTGGTACTTCAAAAGTGAAATCAAGTCTGAAGAAATGCATAACAATTCCCCAATACAAAGTTAAGAAATCCCACCCCCAAAACTATGCAAGCAGCCATGTTTCCCTACTCAGTTGTTGGCAGGCTTTTCATGAAACACCTAGCCTGCAGTCTCAGGAGCAGCCGATGACCTTGATTCCCATGAGAGAAAGTCCGAGAAAGTCTGTTTTGTCTAGCACAACACCTGGCAAACTCCCTCCCTCCAAGCTATGTGTGGCAACTAAGAATGAGAAAAAAAGATGGCTGCAACCATGCTCATTCTAAAGTTGACAATAATCAAGCAACGAATCAGCGAACACCTAGAGGCAAACAAAATCATTACCAAAAGCCAACATGGGTTTGTCAAAATCAGATCATGCCAGACAAATCTTATTGCATTCTTTCACCAGGTGACAAATTTAGTGGACCAAAGGAATGCTGTGGATATAATTTACTTGGATTTCAGTAAGGCATTTGATAAAGTAGACCACAATCTACTACTTGATAAGATAGAAAAATGTGGGAAATGTGGATTAGACAGCATCACCACCAGATAGATTCGTAGCTGGCTAACTGGCCATACTCAGTGTGTGGTTCTCAATGGAACTGCATCTACATGGAGGGAAGTGTGCAGTGTGGTGTCTCAGGGCTCGGTTCTGTGCCCAGTGCTCTTTAACATCTTCATCAATGATTTGGATGAGGGGATAGATGGGGAACTCATCAAATCTGCACATGACACCAAGCTGGCAGGAATAGCCAGCACTCCAGAAGATAAGCTGAAGATACAGGAGGATCTGGACAGACTTGAACACTGGGCGCTATCTAACAAAATGAAATTCAATGGTGAAAAAAATAAGGTTCTCTATTTACGCAAGAAAAACCAAATGCACAGGTACAGTATAGGTGGTACCTGGCTGAGTAGTAGTAACTGTGAGAGGGATGTTGGAGTCCTAGTGGACAGTCACTTAAATATGAGGCAGCAGTGTGCTCAGCTGCCAAAAAAGCCAACACAGTGCTAGGCTGCATTAACAGAGGGACAGAATCAAGATCACATGAAGCGTTAATATCACTTTATAACGCCTTGGTAAGACCACGCTTGGAATCCTGCATCCTGTTTTGGTCACCACAACGTAACAAAGATGTTGAGATTCTAGAAAGAATACAGAGCAGAGCAATGAAGATGGTTAGGAGACTGGAGGCTAAAACATAAAAAGAATGGTTGCTGGAACTGGGTATGTCTAGTTTAATGAAGAGAAGGACTAGGGGTGACATGTTAGCAGTGTTCCAATATCTCAGGGGTTGCCACATGGAAGAGGGAGTCAAGCTATTCTCCAAAGCACCTGAAGGAAGGACAAGAAGCAACAGATGGAAACTAACCAAAGAGAGAAGCAACCTAGAACTAAGGAGAAATTTCTTGAGAGTTAGAACAATGAATCAGTGGAACAACCTGCGTCCAGAAATAGTGAATGCTCAAACACTGGAAGTTTTTAAGAAGAGTATGGACAACCATTTCTCTGAAATGGTATAGGGTTTCCTGCCTGAGCAGTGGGTTGGACTAGAAGATCTCCAAAGTCCCTTTCAACTCTATTATTATTGTTATTGTTATTATTATTGTTTATATATATTACCATGCAAAATCCAATGAACTCCCCTCAGTTTGTTCACATGGTAATTATAGTTTCAACCACTATACTGGCTTTTTCCTTTCTTTCTTCTAAAAATATAACTGATCATGGATCTCCAAGATCAGTAGTCGTTCTTTTTTCAAATATCCAGATATGATGTTCTGTCCTAAAATATTACATATAAATCATATATTGCTACAATAATCTCTAGAAGATCCCAGTAAACATCATACTGAATTTCATGTAATTTTACTCAAATCTTGAGAAATACTGTGATCCTTTCCTGAAAACTCTGGTTTGAATGTCTATTTTTACACAATCATACAGCACTATCTTCTCAGTAAAGATTTGGATAGTTGGATTTACATGGGACAACAAGAGAAAATTCAAACACCTTGGTACTGAAATTTTACCATAGTTCTTGTTCATACATATTATTCATGCTTATTATTCATCTAATTTTCTCTACAGATAAACAATGATTGACATAGAAAATGAAATAAAGTAACAACAATATAAAGCACATTCCATATCTCCAATGCAATCCAAGATAGGATCAGACACATGGACAGTGTAGGAGATGATCTGACATAATAACACAAGCTGTGACTCTTACATAGTCCTTTTGACATCAAGATATATTTTATTTGGTCATATATCAAAACTAGGACAATCTATAATTCATATTTAAAGTATATTATTGATAGAGAATTTACTTTATGACATTGATTTATAAAAGGCAGAGTTTATAAATCATTTCGGAAAAGGATAAGCCTAAGTTCTTTGACTCAGCAGCATGCAATGACTATCTAATGGATTAAGCACTGTCAATTCAGGATTGACATTAACAAGAGTCATATTCTTTTTCCAAAAAAGTTATTTAATGATTTTTATAATTTCCAAGGTGCACTTATCTAGCTAACAATGACTGGATCTTAATATGCCCATTCTTCTCTCACTTCCTAGGAGGATCTGGATTTATTGAATTCTATCAAGTGACATAATAATTTCTTTTTCATTTAGAACAATCAGAATTCCAAACAGCTTCTTAGAAGCTAACCACTGGTTTATAGTTCAAACAACTAGATATAAATCTAACATATTTTACAACTTAATTGGTACACAATTTCAATGAAGTTTATGTTTATGAACAATGTTGCAATTTTCATATGTGGTTTCATTCAATAAATTAAAATAAAAAACTAACCTAAAGAGTAGATAGCTTGCAGTATAATTTTCTGCTCAGAAACAAGTTCGACTAAATTTTATGGTACTTATACAAATTTATCATTTGTTAGACCTAATCAAGAGACTATAATTGCATAATTATTTCTCTCATTTGTTTTTATATAATTGTTTGTTTCCATAAAATATTTCTGACCCACTTTTAAACTTAAACTCAATCAGGACAAATATGGCTAAGGGGAAAAAAAGATTAAACAAGGCTAAAACATATTTAAAACTAGTAACATGAGCTCAGGCAAAGGGTATAAAAGAAAAAGGCAGCTTTTTACTTTATGCTCTTTGGTACAGCATCTTTCAGCAGCTTGTCATCTGTGCCTAGCCCAGTGGGAAATGAAAACAGTTTAAACATCTTTTTCTGGCTTTTAACTCTTTCCCTTTGGCATGATATTGGTTATCTCTGGAACTGATTTCTTTGTTGGGAAAGTCATGGGAATATCTAAAAAAAAAATACTAATGAGCAGGTGGATATTTCAGCTGTCTTATCTTGGAAAAGAAAGGACAGTCGTTCAGTTTTACATGGGAAAAGGAGGTTCAATTGACTCTCAGACACTTTGCCTTAATTAAGCTACTAGTAAATGCAAGGGACGCGGTGGCTCAGTAGGTTAGGACGCTGAGCTTGTTGATCGGAAGGTCGGCAGTTTGGCGGGTCGAATCCCGAGTGCCGCGTAACAGAGTGAGCACCTGTTACTCGTCCCAGCTTCTGCCAACCTAGCAGTTTGAAAGCACGTAAAAATGCAAGTAGAAAAATAGGGACCACTACGGTGGGAAGGTAACAGTGTTCCGTGCGCCTTTGGCGTCTAGTCATGCCGGCCACATGACCACGGAGACGTCCTCGGACAAGCACTGGCTCTTCGGCTTTGAAACGGAGATGAGCACCGGCCCCTAGAGTCAGAAATGACTAGCACGCATGTGCGGGGGAACCTTTACCTTTACCTAAATGCAAGTAAGAGCTTGGGATTATTCAGCTCCTCAGATTCTATATATTGAACCTTTACTTTCTATTGAATGAATCAATTTCTTCTGGATCTTTTCCTCCTGAGCTGGACTCTATGGTTAAAGGCCTTCTCAAACCCTAGTCACTGTTTCAGCCCATGATGAATTGCTGTTCTGTCCACATTCCTTGATCAGTAGATTTCTCTGTTTTTTTTACTTTTACAGTTCTTCCTGTAACTTCAGCTAGAAACTTCCAGAACTCTTCCACCCAGTGGAGGGGGAAAGCATTAAGTCCTTTTAACATGAGAAGTTAAAAAAACTTCTCATGTTCTGCAGGTGTATATGTGTGTATATACACATATGTGCCCACTTTCAAGTCAGTGTTGACTGCTGGCAACTGCCTGGACAAGTCCCTGCAGTTTTCTTGCCAAAATTTCAGAAGGGGTTTGTCATTGCATCCTTTCTAGGGCTGAGAGGTTATCTTGTACAAAAAAAACCAACAGAAAAGAAAATGGGGCATCAACCAGTAACTGGAGTAAATAGGTAACTGTTCACAAGTGCACAGTTAGAAGGGAGGTATCTGCCTGCTATGAAACGCAACAGAAACCTAGGCAGCACCACTTGTACAGTCAGAAAATGTAACTACTCGCATAACTCCTCCTTCTTCAAAAAGATATTTTTGAACCAATAATGTATTACAGACGAGACCTGCAACGAAATCCTAGTCTTTCATTTCACAATGTACTGATTTAATATTTTCTTTAAAAAGTTTCAAGATTTTCAGAAAAATTTAAAAATAATAAAATGCCACAAATTAAGATCAGCCATTTTAATCAAAGTAAAGCTAGCAATACATATGAGCAATTCTAAAACTACTAAATTCATAAAAATGCATTTTAAAAGCATGCTAGTCGATTTCTCCCTCTCTGCTTTGTGTTCATAGACCAAAGGGAATAAACCACATAGAATCTTTTCTTGTTTAGTGACTGCAATTTGTTCCAGAAAAATGAACACTGAGCAAAATGGTCAGTAACCAGACTTTGTAACCCACGTATTCAATCTTAATTAGTGTTTTGCTTTAGGTGATCATGCCTGCACTTTTTTAAAAAAAATATTTTGTACTATGTAAATCTCAGAATTCATTACTTCATTTCATGAGAAACAACTATTTCTCTATTATCCTGCTTTCAAAATATTCCACTTATTAAAATAAAAATAAAAATAAATATCCTGTCAAATATATTCTGATAGTTTGGATTATCTAGTATAATTTGCATCTTCAACTCCATAAAGTTACTATTTAATATACAATATACAGTAAATGCTTAAACCAATTACATACAGCAAAAACAAAACACTATAATCAAGATTTACAAAAGCACACCTGACAATTTTTATTTATAAACGAATACCTTTTATCAATGAACTGCTTTTATCTCCTTAGAAAAAAAGATATTTTTGTTTTGCAACTTTTTTCAATGTTAGTATTCTTTAAACCCCAATGGAATATTTCACTTTTGTCTAAAATAAAATTCCAGTACTTGTCATTTTAGTGTGACAAGAAAATTTACACAGAAGCACAACAGTTAAGACAGCAGACATATAAGTCTTATTGTAAAGCTGGAATACTGCCAATCAGCTGTTCCAAAATGGAATATGATGCAGAAACAAGTCCCTTCAAGTTCTATTTTTCCTTAAACACACAATAGGTTGTATTCCAGCTTGAAAACAGGACTATGTGAAATAAAAATAAAAATATGTTCTTGGTCTTTTTCAACTAGTGCTGGTTTTTAATGAATACAATATTCAACACTACCATCTTTCTTCAACTGGAATAACACAGCAGCAGAGAACTCTTTTTTTATTGAAAAGTTTTACAATACATTTTAAGTATACTCCATTCCTCCCCCTCCCCCCCACATCCCCACCCTCCCCCCCAACTTCCCAGAGCTGAAAACAGGGTATTGCCTCTAACAAGCTTAAACTAAAATATTCTAACCAACTGTGAATACACTTTAAATCCTATCGCACTTTAACTTCCCTTATACATAGGTAAATAATAGTACATCTTATAATTCTAATATTCATTCATATGCTAGATGAAATTTTTTAGTCCCATATTTATTCTGAATATATTCAATCCATCTTCTTCATTCCGAAATATATCTCTGTTGCGATTGTTCTTTCAGGTATGCTGAAATTTTTGCCATTTCTGCCAAGTTTGAAACTTTCAAAGTCCACTCTTCTATAGTAGGCAGTTCCTCCTTCTTTCAATATTGCGAAACCGAAAGTCTTGCTGCTGTTATTAAATTCAACATCAATTTAATTTCTATAACAGTACAATCAGTAATAATACCCAATAAGAATAACTGTGGGGTAAACCTTATCTTTTTCTTAAATATCTTCTGCATATTCCACCAAATTTTAATCCAAACAACTTTAACTTTTTTACAAGTGGTAATAGGTTGCATACTCACAACCACACCTCCAGCATTTAGCCAGATAATTTGGATACATACATGCTAATTTTTTTAGGATCTAAGTGCCACCTATAAAACATTTTATAAAAATTCTCTTAAATTTTGAGCCTGAGTAAATTTTACATTTCTGACCCAATTTTTTCCCCCAACATCCATCGTTATTGGCTCTTGAATATTCTGGGCCCATTTTATCATACAATCTTTGACAAGTTCCGTTTCTGAATCTATTTCTATCAATGCATTATATATCCTTCTTATATGCGCTTGACTTTGATCTCTAATTTGTTTTACCAAATTTTCTATCAATGCATTATATATCCTTCTTATATGCGCTTGACTTTGATCTCTAATTTGTTTTACCAAATTTTCATCTGTTGTTGTAATACCAATTTTCTGATCTTCTTTCCATCTAGTTTGTATCTGACCATACTGAAACCAAGTTTGTACTATTTTCCCTTCTTTTAAGATATTAAATGGCTTTAATTGCCATACATTCCTCTCCAGTCTAAGAATATCTTTATATGTAGTCACATCATGTTTAAATCCCAGACTTATATTTTCTATTGCATGCTTAGGTATTGCCCAAATTGGTATTTTATAATTTAACTTATATCGATATTTTTTCCAAACTCGCAACAGGACATACCTTAATATATGTGTCTTAAAGATATTATCCACCATTTTATCATACAATAAATATGCACGCCATCCATATAATATATCATGTCCCTCAATATTCAACAATCTTCCTTCTGTTAAATTAAACTAATTACTAATTGATGATAAAACCGCAGCTTCATAATATAATTTAAAGTTGGGCAATTTAAGACCACCTCTTTCACGTATATCTTGCATTATCTTGAGTTTTACTCTCAGTCTTTTGCCTGCCCAAATAAATTTATTAATGCCTTTCTGCCATTCTTCCAAATTTGAATCTTTTTTAAGTATAGGTATCATTTGAAACAAAAATAAAAATTTTGGTAAAACATTCATTTTAACTGCTGCAATTCTT
This sequence comes from Vipera ursinii, assembly GCF_947247035.1. Lineage (NCBI taxonomy): Eukaryota > Metazoa > Chordata > Lepidosauria > Squamata > Viperidae > Vipera > Vipera ursinii. Next base: position 65,999,893 of record NC_139514.1, read on the forward strand.
CCCAATAAAGACAATTGTAGTTTCCTCCAACTATCTAATTCTTTTTCTATTTTTAACCATAAGAATTCATAATTATTTTTATATAATTTCACATTTGAGTCTGTAAGATATACCCCCAAATATTTAATCTTTTTAGCTATCTCAAATCCTGTTAATTTTTCTAAAACTACCTTTTGTTCCATAGTCATATTTTTAGACAAAATTTTAGTTTTTTGTCTATTAACCTTAAATCTAGAAACTTCCGCATATTGCGAAATTATTTCCATTAAATCTATAACCGAATGAGTCGGTTGAGCTAATGTAATAACCAAGTCATCTGCAAACGCTCTCAATCTATAATTTTTTTATTGAAAAATTTTACAATACATTTTAAATACAACCCCCCCTCCTCCCCCTCCCCTCTCCCCAACCCCCCCTACCCTACCCTCCCCCCTCCCCGACTTCCCAGAGCTGAATACAGGGTATAATAATACAAACAAGCATAATCTAAAATATGCTAACAAAAATAAAACATTAAATTCTATTGCACTTTAACTCTCCATAGTAAAAATATTAATGAAATAACTACTAACTAGTTATATATCATAAAAATCCACTACTTATTCAAATGCTAAATGAAACTTTTTAGTCCCATATTTATTCTGAATATGTTCAATCCATCTTCTCCATTCCAAATTTTAATCCAAAAAGCTTTAACCTTTTTACAAGTCCACCATATATGAAAATACGTTGCATCCTCACAACCACACCTCCAACATTTGGGCTGGTAGTTCGGATACATACTTGCTAATTTTTTAGGGTCTAAGTGCCACCTATAAAACATTTTATAAAAATTCTCTCTTAAATTTTGGGCCTGGGTAAATTTTACATTTCTAACCCAAATCTTTTCCCAAGTGTCCATTGTTATAACTTCTTGAAAATTCTGGGCCCACTTTAGCATACAATCTTTAACAAGTTCCGTTTCTGAATCGATTTCTATCAATGCATTATATATCCTTTTTATATGTGCTTGACCTTGATCTCTAATTTGTTTTACCAAATTTTCATCAGTCATCGAAAAGCCAACTTTCTGGTCCTCTTTCCATCTAGCCTGTAATTGCCCATACTGGAACCAACTTTGTACAATCTTTTCTTCTTTTAAGATATTATATGGCTTTAATTGCCATACATTCCTCTCTAAACTTAAGATTTCCTTATATGTAGTCTCATCATGTTTAAATCCCACATTTATATTTTCTATTGCATGTTTAGGTATTGCCCAGATTGGTATCTTATAATTTAACTTATATCTATGCTTTTTCCAAACTCGCAACAAAGCATACCTTAAAATAAACACATTATCCACCTTCTTATCATACAATAAATATGCATGCCAACCAAATAACAAATCATGACCCTCAAGATTTAATAATCTCCCTTGTGTTAAATTAAACCAGTAACTTATCGATGACAAAGCAGCAGCCTCATAATAAAATTTAAAATTAGGCATTTTAAGACCGCCTCTTTCACGCGTATCTTGCATTATCTTAAATTTAACTCGTGGCTTTTTCCCTGCCCAAACAAATTTATTAATTCCTTTTTGCCATTCCTCCAAATTTAAATCCTTTTTAAGTATAGGTATCATTTGAAATAAAAATAAAAATTTTGGCAAAACATTCATTTTCACTGCTGCAATTCTTCCCAATAAAGACAATTGTAATTTTTTCCAGCTATCTAATTCTTTTTGTATTTTCCCCCATAACATTTCATAATTATTTTTGTATAACTTCACATGTGAGGCTGACAAGTATATCCCCAAATATTTAATCTTTTTAACTATTTCAAATCCCATTAGCTCTTCTAGAGCAGCCTTTTGTGGTACAGTCATATTCTTAGACAATATTTTAGTTTTTTGTGTGTTTATCTTGAATCCAGAAACTTTCCCATATAACATTATTATCTCCATCAGTTCTACAACTGAATAATCCGGCTGAGTTACTGTAATAACCAGGTCGTCCGCAAATGCCCTCAATCTATAATCCTGACCTCTTATTTGAATTCCCCTAATTTTATTTGATTCTCGTATTTTAATCAGTAAAAATTCCAATGTTAAAACAAACAATAAAGGTGACAACGGACACCCCTGTCTTGTACCCTTTTCAATATTGCATGATTCTGTCAAACTGTTATTTACTATTATACGAGCTGTTTGCTTCTGATATATTGCCCTAATAGGTTGTAAAAAAATTTCCCCAAATTCCATTTTCTCTAATACTTTCATCAAAAATTGCCAGTCCAATTGATCAAAAGCTTTTTCAGCATCCAAAAAACTCAGCACTGCAGGGATCTGATTATTTCTTTCCAAAAATTCCAATAAATCTACAATATGTCTCACATTATTCTTCATTTGTCTACCACTTATAAATCCAGTTTGATCACTATGAAAAACTTGTTGCATTACCTTCATTAATCTGTTGGCCAAAATTTTTGCAAATATCTTATAGTCAGTATTTAAAAGAGATATTGGTCTGTAGTTTTTGGCTTGGGTAGCATCCTGATCTTCCTTCGGGATCAACGAAATAAAAGCAGTTTTCCACGATGGAGGCACTCCTCCTCCCAACTGAATTGTCTTAATTCTCTTAAAGGTTCCACCATTTCTAACTGTAAATTTTTATAATAAACAGCAGTCAAACCGTCAGTTTCCGGTGCTTTACCCACTTTTAATTGTTTAATTGCTAGAAAAATTTCTTCGTCAGTTATCAATTGGTTCATCCCTGGACGCTGAACCTGTCGATCTGAAGGTCGGCAGTTTGGCGGGTCGAATCCCGAGTGCCGCGTAACAGAGTGAGCGCCTGTTACTCGTCCCAGCTTCTGCCAACCTAGCAGTTCGAAAGCACGTAAAAATGCAAGTAGAAAGATAGGGACCACTACGGTGGGAAGGTAAGAGCGTTCCGTGCGCCTTTGGCATCTAGTCATGCCGGCCACATGACCACGGAGACGTCCTCGGACAAGCGCTGGCTCTTCGGCTTTGAAACGGAGATGAGCACCGGCCCCTAGAGTTGGAAACGACTAGCACGCATGTGCGGGGGAACCTTTACCTTTACCTTTAAGAACAGGAATATTAGCATTCATCAAATATCCATCTATATCTACTTCTCTAATCTTATCTCTAGCATACAGCTTAGAATAAAAATCAACAAAAGTCTTTTTAATAAGGTTCTGCTGACATACTACTTTACCCTTATGTTCTATTCTATTTATATTAGAAGGCCTTTGCTTCTTCCTTAACAACTAAGCTAACCATCTACCTGGTTTATTAGCATTATTAGTGTTATGTCTAGCATACCATAAGTTAGTTGCCACTTGATCTGCCATTAACTTAGTGTAGGAATGTTATTGGTAAGGTAAAGGCAGGCATATACATAGAATGAAGGCTACTGCTAAGCTTGTAAGCCGCCCTGAGTCTTCGGAGAAGGGCGGGATATAAATGGGATTAAAATAAAAATAAAAATAAACTGACCCCTTAATAAACTAATTACCTCTTTGATCTTCCCATCAGATGGATTCAGAATTAAAGCCTTTTCTTTTTCCTTAATTTCATCCTCTAATTCTTTCCTCTTAAATTCCAATTTACATCTATGTTTATTGTTCAAATATATTAATACACCTCTCATATAAGCTTTACATGCATCCCAAACCATCTCAATAGTAGTACCTTTATGCATATTAATTGTAAAAAATTCTTTCATCTGTTTTTTACACTCTTCCACATTTTCCTGGTATCTAAACAAATTTTCATTTAAACGCCAAGACCGTCTGTCTCCATTATCTTTTTCTATCTCCAACCATACTGGACTATGATCAGATATAGTTCTTGGACAAATCTTGATCTTCTTAATCCTAGAAAAAAAAATCATTAGTAATTAATACAAAATCGATCCTGGAGAAAGACTGATGCCTGTCGGAGAAAAAAGTAAAGTCTTTTTCTTGCAAGTTCCTTTCTCTCCAAACATCTCTCAATTCCAAGTCATCCTTCATCTCAAAAAAAGATTTAGGCAATTTGGCATGACTTGGCGTGCTTTTAAAAAGACCTCCCTTGTCCATTTGTACTTCCAAGACGCTATTCCAGTCTCCCATAAAAATACAAGATTTATAATCCCACTGAATAATCTTGCTGTGTAATAAATTGTAAAAATCTCCTTGGTGTTGGTTAGGAGCATATAATCCAACCAAAAGCGTTTTCTTGCCTTCTATTAATAATTCAATTATAATATATCTTCCTTGTTTGTCTGCTTCAATTAAACTCGCTGTTAAAGTATTCTTGACATAAGTAACAACTCCATTTTTCTTATCAGGCGTAGAAGCAATAAACTGTGTGCCCAACCTAAGGTTTACCAAGTACTTTTGGTCAGCCGTTCTAATGTGTTTCCTGTAAGCAAATAACATCGTTTTTAATTGCTTTAAATATTGAAATACTTTCTTTCTCTTATGTGGTGAATTTAGACCATTAACATTCCAGGTTAGAAGCTTTGTCGCCATCTTTTGCGACCTGAAGCTTTTGGAGCGCCTCTTCCAAAATCACCTGCACTCTCTTTGGCCTCGCTCCTCCCACTGCTTCACTGTAAGTAAGTTTTTGAGATTCCATCATAACTCTCTGCTGTTCTTGCTCCTGTCTCATTCGTCTAGCTGCAGCGCGTGTCATTCTTTGGTCTCTGACCTCCTCCGTTGATACTGAAATCTGATCCGCTCCTGTAACTTTCTGGAATTCTCCATCTTTCAGCTGCGTGACTCCTTCAGCACCTTGTGTACTCTCACTTTGTGGTTGACACTCTCCTTCACCATTCTTCCTTTTGGATTCCAGAAGTGGTATGGGGACTGCCTTCAGAACGTTAGCATAAAAATCACGTGCCTGTAACACTGTGAGAAGACGATATCTCGTGCCTGCATGCATCACCAACATACCTACTGGAATCTCCCATCTGAACTGGATATCCCGCCTTCTTAATTCTTCTGCCAGAAAAGCAAATTCTTTCCTTCTCCTTAAAATTCTTGGAGGGATCTCTTTTAAAATTAAAACTTCTTGCTTTGCAACTGTAAATTTGTTATTATAAAAAGCTTGAATAACTTCATTTTTAATTGCTCTCTTTGTAAAATAAACCACCACATCTCTAGGTAGCTTCCTTTGTCTTGCAATCCAGGAATTAACACGGAATATTTTATCTATATCCACCATAATATCTTCTGCTGAGCGCCCCAAAACCTCTTCAAGAGCTTCTAAAACTACTTTTCTCAAATTTTCCTTAGGGTCTTCCTTCAACCCTCTAATTCTCACAGCAAACTCCATCTCTCTATGCTGGACCAATAATAAATCGTTGTCAATCTTTTCCATCACTGTTTCAGCATCCGTCATTTTGGCATCTAATCTCATATTATTTTGGCTAAGATCTTCCACTCTCTCATCCAAACGTTCGATACAAACAGCCATGCCTTAAAGTGCTAATAAGATGTCTGCCCTCATTTCTGTATTCCTCTCCTCAATAAGCTCAGCTAATTGCTGAGATTGCCTTTTCAAAGCCTCTTGCAAAACATCCTGCAGATCTTTTATTGTCAAGGCGGGTGTGGGTGCCGGAGGGGGGGCATTAAAGCCTGTAATGAAGATTGCTGAACTGGCGAAGCCCCCGCGCTTCTAGGAACTTTAGTTGACTTGGCAGCCATTTTCACCCACTTAAGTCTGTTGCGCACTTTCACTTTTAAAAGTCGCCACAAAGTTTACTGAGTTAAAGTTAAAATACTTGCTCTGACAGTACTCTCCTGCACAGCTCTGCCTGCATCCCAGTAATCCAAAGTTCATTCTCGCTGGCAGGGATTGTTGCAGCGTCCTGCTCTGCTCCAAAACCTTGGAGCAGAGGCGTCCCGGAGTCCGGAGCAAACTCAGGCTTCGGGGGGGCTCAACCCTTCAACCACCAGTTTCAACTCTGGCGGTCTAGGGGAGCTCTACCCCTGCCTGGGCGCTCACCCCCTCCTTTTCTCCCGAGGAGCGGGCTTCTGAGCCGCCAAACAGCTGATCGTTGCTGTTTTTGGCGGCTCTACAGAAACAGCAGGGCTGACAGCCGGAATGGCTGCCGTCAACGGAGCCTTGCCACCAGGAAGTCCTCTCAATCTATAATCTTGATTATAGATTATAGATTATAGCAACAGAGAACTCTTGACTTCACCTATACCTATCACATATTTATTAAATTAGAGATTTAGTAAATCTAAATTAAATGATAAAATGAAACTTTGTAATAAAAAGAGAAATATCTGAACTATTTTTTATTTTAGAAAACAAATACATTACTTCTTGATTAATAGTGCATTTTTCCAATGAATTCTTTTATAACAAAATCAATTATGTTTGAGAATCTTTTTAATATTTTTATAACTGATTATACTGAGAAAATGATGAAATAGTTTCTACTGCAGATACCATAAAATATCAGCAAAGTAGATGAAGAATGGAAGAAATAAGGTGTACCTAAAACATTAAGGAACACTTACTATAAACGGACCTCAAATGACTAGTGGCTGGAATTTCTGTGGCTTTTTTCTGAGCAACAGCTGTAAAATAATACTATAATATCAACATCATTATTGCTGTGACTTCTGGTGACTGCCTGAACTACAGTAATTCTTGGCTTACGTTCATTAATTAAATGACTGTTTCATGTTACAGTGACATTGAAAAAAACTGATTCCATAGCTCAGATCATTGCATCAGCCCTACAGCCATGTGATTCTGATCTGGGCTCAGATGCCCAACTCATGATTTCAGCATTGTGGGGAGCAGCAATTATGTGATCACCATTTGCAATCTTCCCTGTCAGTTTCCCACAAGCACAGTCAATATCATGGAAGATTGCAAGTAATTCCAGCAAATCCCTCCTACATGCAGCAACCCCACCCCCACCCCAATATCCAATTTCTACCATCTCTACCAAGACTTCCTGGGCCTCCCCCAAGTCATACCTTGCCTGTGCTGAGCCTTCCAAGCCCTTTCCTGGCCTTGATGGGCCTGCAGCCTACTCCAGGCCTCCCAACAGATTGCCAGGATTGCTGTTATTAAGCAATATTGTCATATAATATTGCCCTTTATGACCACATCACTTAGCAACAGCAATCCTGATCACAATTATCATTGCAACTCATGTAGTTCCTTCATTTTGCCTGTTTTCAGCAGTGGTTTGCCATAGCTTTATTCCTAGTGTAGATCTAAGGGAGAAGGGCTCTGCTGTCCAACTCACACAAGCGCGCGCGCACACACACACACACACACACACACACACACCATGGAGGTAAGGAGTCTTTATTAAGCTTCCAAGCCTGAATTAGTATTCCCCAGCTATTCCCTGTGCCAGCACCAGCTCAACCCCAATGAGTTCCATAGGGTACTCAAATGAAGCCAACACTAGTCCTCACGGCAAAGGCAAATTCAGTCCACTTGGCCAAAGCAAGTTCCCAAGGCAAAGAGAAATTCCAAGACAAAGGCAAATCCACAAGCCAAGCCAAGGCAAGGCAAAGAAAACAGCTGAAGGGACAGTGATCCAAAGTTCAAGGCAAAAACACACACAGCAAGGAAAGAAAAACATTGATCTCAGCATCATCTCCATCTGTCTGCTATGCTAAATAGCCAACTTCTGGTGCAGACCATCAAGAAGGGCAAGGTTGCCTCCTCACAAGTAATCTGGCTGACCTTCTCTGCTCCTGCCTTTTCTCTGCCCTATGTATTCTCAGATCAAGTGCAGAAGGCAGTTCCTTTTCCTCAGTTTTTGTAATTAAAAGGTATTTAGTAAGATTATGCGTTGTGTTTTATTTCCTTCCTTCATGCACATCATGCATCCTCTGAAGCACGGTCCTTCACCCTCTACTAAGGTGATTTATACTTTGGCATGCTGACTGGCTGAAGCTGCAAGCTTTCCCCATCGGACACCTCAGGGCTGTCCTGCTGCAGCTGTCCTTCAGCCAAATCACTCTCAGGTGGCTGCTTGGAGCCACTGACCAACTTCCCTCCTGAGGTGCCTGGAATTGGTTCATCTTCCTCTGAGCTGACATCTGGAAAGGTAACTAGGGAAGAGTTTGGGGAAGTCATCACACTGACTGGCCCAAAGTTAGCCAGCAGACTTCATGTCTAAGGCAGGACTAGAATTCACCACCTCAGTTTCTAAACAGGTACCTAAACCACTACATCTAATGAGCTCACTTTGATATGGATTTTACTCTAGAAAAATATAGCTAAACAATTCACAATAAGATGTGTTTTTAATAATTAAATTCAAAGAAATTAAATAAAAAATAATCCTTTCCCCCCCCCCCAAGAACATTAGTACCTGCCACATAATTCACAACATTTTAGGAGGGACAGTCCATTCAAAGCCCTATTAATATCATTTCCACCTGTAATCAATATTTATCTTCATAATCATAATACTGAAATGTATTTCAGCTTTTCATTTCGACCCCAAACCACCCCAGTGATGCCCTCGACGTGATGTCCCGTTGCCTGGAGGCGGTTCGGGTCTGGATGGGGAGGAACAGGCTTCGACTCAACCCTGACAAGACTGAGTGGCTGTACGTACCGGCATCTCGGGATATTCAGGATATTCCATCTCTCTCTATGGGGGGTGAGTTATTACCCCCCGTAGATAGGGCTCGCAACTTGGGAGTCCTCCTAGATTCACAGCTTTCTTTAGAAGACCATATAGTAACTGTGACTAGGGGGGCCTTTGCCCAGGTCCGCCTGGTGCGCCAGTTGCGGCCCTATTTAGACCGGGATGCCTTACGTACGGTCACTCACGCACTCACACGTGACCTCTCGTTTGGACTACTGCAACGCTCTCTACATGGGGCTGCCCTTGAAGACCACTCGGAGGCTCCAACTGGTACAGAATGCAGCCGCGAGAGTTGTGTTGGGAGTTTCCCAATACTCCCATGTTACACCTCTGCTCCGCGAGCTGCATTGGCTTCCAGTTGTCTTCCGGGTGAGATTCAAGGTGTTGGTAATGACCTACAAAGCCCTACATGGCATGGGTCCGGAATACCTTGGGGAGCACCTGCGGCCGGCGTCAACTTCCCTCCACCCAGTATGCTCCCACAGAGAGGGCCTCCTCAGGGTGCCACCGGTCAAAGAATGCCGACTGGTGGCCCCCAGGGGGAGGGCGTTCTCTGTGGGTGCACCGGATTTATGGAACCATCTTCTGGTTGAGTTCCGGATGGCGCCCGACCTCCGCTCCTTCCGATGCGATCTAAAGACTTACCTCTTCGAACAAGCTGGCCTGGCCTGATGGGATGGGGTTGGGTTTTATTAATGTGTTTTAACCTACTTTTTTATTGTGTTTTAACTTATTGTAAGAGTTGTGGGCATTTTGTTTAATCTCTTTTAATTTTTGTATTTTGTCTTTTAATATGTACTGCCCTGTTCACCGCCCTGAGTCCTTCGGGAGAAGGGTGGTATACAAATAAAATTAAATAATAATAATAATAATAATAATAATAATAATAATAATAATAATAATAATAATAATAACCACCTTTATTCAACATATAACTGAAATGGTGGTTTTTACAGCATGAAGACTGTCATTACTATTTAGGCTTTTGGTCACTTCCAGGTCTTTGTGATCCTATGAACATTATTGAACCACTTAGTGTCAAGATTCCAACTGACGAATCCTACGAAGTAAGCCTAGCAGAGATGATCCAATCTCAAATGCAAAACTTTATTGAGAAAATCATTTCAATACAGATGAACGGAAAACCAGCTCTGAATATTTCATACCTAAATTGCTATATTAAAAGCAGAGAAATCTCCTTCCCCTTATTAGTGCAGGTCAGATACTCAATTAAGCTTCAGACAATTATTATAAGAGAAAATCTTCATTTCTCAGTAAGTAAAATCTTGAATGACCTTAGTTCTCAGGCTTGCAGCTCAGCACCTGCAATCCACATTCCATTCTTCCCTCCTCCCCCCTGGGTCTGTAGACAAGCCAAGAAACAGAAATGGCTGAAACACCGTAAGGTTTCTTTGAGCTTGACCCTTAGCAACAGCTTCTTGCATTTTTATAAACATGCTTATATTATTGATATTGATAATACCTGTCTTTAATCTTCCTTTAGTCAGTGTATGCTGGTCCTACCTGCATCTTACTACCTGCCACTACGTATTGGATTGTCTCTAAGGTCTGTATGGGAGTTAATTCTCCAATATCTTAGAACAATATATTTTAAAATATTTTTTTAATATTTTTTCCCACTATATATTGGATTGTCTCTTAGGTCTATATGGGAATTACTTCTCTAATATCTTAGAGCAATAGATTTTTACAATATTGTAATAAATTGTTTAACAGAATAAGAGTTGGAAGGGACCTTGGAGGTCTTCTAATCCAACCCCCTGTTCACGCAGGAAGTCCTGTACCAATTCAGACAAATGGCTGTCCAATATCATCTTAAAAACCTCCAGTGTTGGAGCATTCACAACTTCTGGAGGCAAGTTGTTCCACTGATTAATTGTTCTGTCAGGAAATTTCTCTGACATCCAGTTAAGATGGCCAACTAAAGAACATGCCCAGGGAATGATCCCTGAAGGGTTTTTCCTTGGCTGTCGCTTTTTCAACTTACCAACTTTTCTGGGTTAGGGAAAGTTCTAGAATCATCCCATAAGATCCTCCAATAAAGCAACGGTCTGCAAATAGCTTCAGGAGCTGTGCTTTGAAGCAGCCTGTGTGCCAATAGCTACTTCAGAGATGCATATATATTAGAAAGTTACCAAATCACAAAGGCAATTTCACAAGTAGCTGACAATGTACAGGAGTCAATTGCAATTTTGGAATATAAACCAATTTTTATTATGATGATTTAAATATAAACCTCCCAGCACAATTGAAAGAAGAATTCCAAGAAAATCCGCAATTTTCAAAAGAACAAAGTATGGGATTTTTATTTCATGGACATTAACAACTACTTGATAACCATTCCAGAGAAGAAAAAGATTTTATTTCATGAAGATAAGGTGGAAGGAGTGATTTAAATGTAATGAGTCAGTTGGCATTAGGATGGATTTTTATCGGTCTGATATTTGTAACTTAAAGAAAGTTTTAATGTAAAATGGGTCTGAAAATGTGGTTTTTTTTCTTTTATATATAATGATTAATTCTTAAACCTTATAAAATATTACTGAAAGTGTATTTGAAAGTATCTATGTTAAGAAAAAGTTAAAAAAAAAGATGTAGATAGAATAATTTTTATTGTTATTTTTTGTTGTGGGCACATTGACACACATTAAAAATGAAATTTAGTTGCTTGCTCTCAAAGTGTACACATACATAACACACATTTAAACATTATATATGTGTGTGTGTGTGTTTGTGTGTGTGTGTGTGTGTGTGTATATATATATATATATATATATATATATATATATATATATATGTATGTATGTATGTATATGTATATGTATATGTATATACACATACATACATACATGCACATACACACACACCCTTATTATACAGTTGCAAGAAAAAGTATGTGAACCCTTTGGGATTACGTGAAGTTTTGCATGAATTGGCCATAAAATGTGTTCTAAACGTCATGTAAGTCACAACAATAGAAAACACAGTCTGCTTAAAATAATACTACACAAACATTAGCTGTTGTCATGTTTTAATTGAACATAAGATGGAAACATTCACAGTGCAGGGTGGGAAAAGTATGTGAACCCCTAGCCTAATGACTTCTCCAAGAGCTAATTGGAGCCAGGAGTGAGCCAACCTTGACTCCAATCAGTGTGATGATATTGGATATGTTACTGACAGCTGTCCTGCCCTTTAAAAACACACACCTCTTTTGGGTTTACTAGTCTCAAGAAACACTGTCTGATGTGAACCATGTCTCACAGAAAAGAGCTCTCAGAAGACCTACGATCAAGAATTATTGACTTGCATGAAGCTGGAAAGGGTTACAAAAGTATCTCCAAAAGCCTTGATGTTCATGTGTCCACGGTAAGACAGACTGTCTACAAATGGAGAAAGTTTAGCACTGTTGCTACTCTCCCTAGGCGTGGTCATCCTGTAAAAATGACTGCAAGAGCACAGTGCATAATGCTTAATGAGGTAAAGAAGAATCCTAGAGTGTCAGCTAAAGACCTACAGAAATCTCTGGCACATGCTAACATTTTTGTTGACACATCTTCAATAAGGAAAACGTTAAACAAGAATGGAGTACATGGGAGGACACCACGGAGGAAGCCATTGCTATCCAAAAAAAATATTGCAGCATGTTTGAAGTTTGCAAAAGAGCACCTGGATGTTCCACAGCACTACTGGCAAAATATACTGTGGACAGATGAAACCAAAATTGAGTTGTTTGGGAAAAACACACAACACTATGTGTGGAGAAAAAAAGGCACAGCACACCAACATCAAAATCTCATCCCCACTGTAAAACATGGCGGAGGGAGCATCATGGTTTGGGGCTGCTTTGCTGCCTCAGGGCCTGGACGGATTGTTGTCATTGACGGGAAAATGAATTCCAGAGTTTATCAGGACATTTTGCAGGAAAACGTATGACCATCTGTCTGCCAACTGAAGCTCCGCAGAGGATGGGTGATGCAACAGGACAATGACCCAAAGCATACAAGTAATTCAACAAAACAATGGCTTCAACAGAACAGAATACGCCTTCTGGAGTGGCCCAGTCAGAGTCCTGACCTCAACCCAATTGAAATGCTGTGGCATGACCTTAAGAGAGCGATTCACACCAGACATCCCAAGAATATTGCTACACTGAAACAGTTTTTTGCAGAGGAGTGGTCCAAAATTACTCCAGATCGTTGTGCAGGTCTGATCTGCAACTACAGGAAACGTTTGGTTGAGGTTATTGCTGCCAAAGGAGGGTAAACCAGTTATTAAGTCCAAAGGTTCACATACTTTTTCTACCCTGCACTGTGAATGTTTCCATCTTATGTTCAATTAAAACATGACAACAGCTAATGTTTGTGTAATATTATTTTAAGCAGACTGTGTTTTTCTATTGTTGTGACCTACATGACATTTAGAGCGCATTTTATGGCCAATTCATGCAAAACTCCACGTAATCCCAAAGGGTTCACATACTTTTTCTTGCAACTGTAAATACATATAAATATTAATCACTGTCCATCTTGAATACATAGCAGAAAGAGGAAGCTTTAGAGTTCACAAGGTTAATACTGTATGGAATGAAACTATGACTGAATCTGGATGTTCTGCTACGGATACCACGAAGCCTCCTCCCAGAAGGTAATAAGGAAAACAGGTCATGAAGAGGATGTGTAGTGTCCCAGACAATCTTGCAGACCCTGCTCAAGCAATGCTTAAATGCTATGTCCTGGATGGAAGGGAGGTTATTGCCAATAATCTTTTCAGCCATCCTCACCACTCTCTGCACCACCTTCCTGTCTGAAGCAGTGATGCTTCCAAACCAGACTGTAATACTGTTTGACAGGATACTCTCAATCATCCCTCTGTAGAAAGTGGTAAGGACGGGGGAAGGAAGATGTACTTTTCTCATGTGACGCAGAAAATGCAGGCGCTGCTGTGCCTGCTTCACCAGTGTCTTGCTGTTAAGCAACCAAGCCAGCCTATATATTAGCTTAAAGAAAAGATTAGAGTTTTTAAAAGGATGTATACAAAATATATATTTTATTTTATGAGGTTAACTTGAAATGATTTAAATTTAATGAGTTAATTGGAATTAGTTGGAACTTTATTGGTCTAACTGAAAGTGAAATTTAAAAGATGAAGTTAAAAAAATAGAATTCTTTGATTTTAGAAATGTTTTTAAAGAAAAGTTTAGTTTTTTAAAATAGATGGTTTAAGGTTAAAGAATCTGAAAGAATACAGTGAATTTTGTTAATATAAATGGTGACAGTTTATAAAGATTATTAAGTTCAAGCAGGAAGAAAAAGCAGAAATGGTTAGACTGATTGCTTTATTCAAAGACGAGGACATATTTATGTTTTCTATTTGGAGATCATCTCTGGATTTTGTGCTTGTGATAAAAAAAGAAACTTTGACTTTGCTTTTGCCAATTAAATAATTTGTTATAGAAATGGCTAGTATATATTAATGTGTAAAAGTAAAAAGTTGAGGCTGTAATGTTGTTGGAAATTTTTTTCCCCTTGAACCCACATATTTTCTTTCCCCCTTTCTTTTTCCTTCCCCTAATTTCATATTTCTATTTTCCTTTATATTTTATACTTGGATAGAATAAAAGTTGGAGTTAAAAAAAATTCTAGGTTGCTTCTCTCCTTGATTAGTTTCCATCCATTGCTTCTTGTCCTGCTTTCAGGTGCTTTGGAGAATAGCTTGACTCCCTCTTCTTTGTGGCAATCTCTTGAGATATTGAAACACTGCTATCATATCACCCCTAGTCCTTCTCTTCATTAAACTAGATATACCCAATTCCAGCAACCGTTCTTTGTATGTTTTAGCTTCCACTCCCCTAATCATCCTTGTTGCTCTGCTCTGTACTCTTTCTAGAGTCTCAACATCTTTTTTACATCCTGGTGACCAAAACTGAATGCAGTATTCCAAGTGTGGTCTTACCAAGGCATTATAAAGTGGTATTAACATTTCACGTGATCTTGATTCTTTCCATCCGTTAATGCAGCCTAGGATTATTTTGGCTTTTTTGGCAGCTGCAGCACACTGCTCGCTCATATTTAAGTGATTGTCCACTAGGACTCCAACATCCCTCTCACAGTTACTACTATTGAGAAAATACCACCTATACTATCATGTGCATTTGTTTTTTCTTGCCTAAATGTAGAACCTTACTTTTTTCACCATTGAATTTAATTTTGTTATGATAGGGCCCAATGTTTAAGTCTGTCAAGATCCTTCTGTATCTTAAGCCTATCATCTAAGGTGTTGGCTATTCCTGCTAGCTTGGTGTCGTCTGCAAATTTGATGAGTTCCCCATCTATCCCCTCATCTAACTCATTGATGAAGATATTGAAGAGTACTGGGTCTAAGACAGAGCCTTGGGGTACCCCACTGCATACTTCCCTCCATGTAGATGCAGTTCCATTGAGGACTTACACATTGAGTGCAATTGGTCAGCCAGTTAAGAATCCATCTGGTTGTGATGCTGTCTAACCCACATTTTTCTATCTTATTTTAGTTTATTCTATCTTATTTTAGTTAAGAAAATATACTGAACTCCTGCTTATTCCTTTGTGAAAACATGATGTGGTATCATACTAATGCCAATCAATATTTTATAAATATACGAAACTAAAAATTCTTTGATTTAAAAGTGAAGCCCTCATCAAATTGTCAATTTAATTTTCTTCTTGAATTTAAACCTTTCTGCATTCGAGTTGATTCCAAATGTGCATATAATTAACTTTCCATGCCTCATGTTATCTTTAATATGTTATTTCTCTCTAAATAAGAAATATACAATATTTCTTTTGCTATGGCAACACAGCTATATATGAATAAACATAAGTTGTGTTTTATTCAAACATGTTATTTTCACTAAAAATGGTACTTGTAATTTAATAGCAGCCCAGAAACAAATATAAGTAATTTGTAATAGCGGGCACCATTAATGAATCAGGAACACATAAATATATACAGGAAAAAATATAAGTCTCAAAAAGGACAAGAATTTTTTTTAATATTCAAAGAACTGGAAGGTTTAAGCCATCCAATCCAATCCACCTGCTCAGTACAGAAATACTAATTCAAGCATTACTGACAGCTAATTTTGCCTTGCTGAATATATCCAGTTTTGTGTTCTGGGAAGCTGATTAGAACTTATCTTAATCTGCCAGAAATATCTTTACAAAATTCAGTTGGAATCTGCCTTCCTGAAATTTAATCCATTATGGCATATTCTGCACTGTGGAATATATCTTTACCTTCCTCTATGTAACATCTTTTCAAATATTTTACACATGTTATCATAAACCCTTCAGTCTTTATTCTGAAAGCTAAACAGTTTAAATTCCTTCATTTTCTCTTCACAGGACTGCTTCTAATATCACAAGCATTACTGGTTTTCTCTGGTGCTGTTTGAGTTTTCCTGAATTCTTCTTTAAAAAATTTCAGCCTTTTTTATTTAATTATTTATAAGGGGTGTCAAACTCAATTTCATTGAGGGCCGCATCAGCATTGCAGTTGCCCTCAGGGGGCCGGGTGGATATGGTCAGGGTGGGCGTGGCTAGAGTGCGTATGGCCTACTGGGTGGGTGTGGCCAGCTCTACATCGTTGGCATCAAGGGTGCCTATGGGGGCCTGGGCAGGAGTGGGACAGATCTGAGGGTCTCTGGCAGAAGGAGGGTCTCTGGGCCAGGGCCAAGGCAGTGGGGGCCGTTCCCTCCCTGTTTCCAGGATGGCCGCATGAAACCACTTCGCGGGCCGGATCTGGCCCCCGGGCTTTGTGTTTGACATGTCTGATTTATAGGTTGCCCACTTCATATGACCATACAATTTGTACTTGTCATTCTCAATATAAACAAGAAACAATCCAACTAAGCTAAATAACTGAGCAGTCCATGACCCATTAGGAATAGTGTCTTGGAGGAATATGAATAATTAATCCCAGTATATACTATACAAAGCTTTGATGCTTAATTCTAAAATCCAAAACCTAGTCTGTGTTCAATTTCTTTCTTCGATGAACCTAGAATAGGCAAATCATTCTGGAATTTGTGATACTGTAGCCAACCCTGAATGGACTGAAAGAACTTACAGAATACAATTGTTGCACTGCACTTTAAAGAAGACCTAAACAAATTTCTATATATTTTAATTTGGTATCAATCTGAAACTTTGATCCTCATCTTTTAATCTGCTCTTCAGTTTCCTCATAAAGAAAACATGTTTTTTATGAAGACTGATCCAAAATAGGACTTTAGCTCTTTCATAGCTACCTAATAGAATTTTGCCTTCTTCGCTAAGAAGCTAGGGTACTTTTATGGATACCAAGATGGGCAGAATATAAATGTAATAAATAAGTAATTTAAAATAGTGTTTTCTTTTCCATTTATTTTAACAATACGAAAAATGTCCTTTTTAATTCTTAGCATCCTACAATAACTTATTCTTTGCTTTCATGCCACAAGCTATAAAACAGGGGTGTCAAATTGCCAGCCAGCAGACCGGATGTGTCATGGCGAAACCGCACACATCCCATTGCCAGCAATGGAAAAAAAAAGTCACAATACATCGCAACACATCACATGACATTGTGAGTTTGACACCCCTATAAAATTCCAGGACACCTGTCCTTTTCCTTTGCGACCTAGCCCTCTTTTAATTTTATTTTTGCTTCTTTTTTGACAATTTTTTTACTAAGCCTTTTGTGTAGCCACCTTAACTTTTTTTGCCCCCTGCCATTTTTTAATTGTAATTGAAATGAGAGGTCTTCATTTTCTTATTAGCTTCTCTAGATCCTACCTTTCACTGAATTATACAATTTAAGATATGCTGTTCAGAATCAAAGGCACTTGTTTTATTATGCTCAATTTTAGTTTACCCATACCTGGCAATTAAAAATTCCAATTTATTTGGTCACTTTCCCTGAATATTACTCTAGTTTTAGTTCCTCAATTAAGGCTTCCTATTAATATCATGACAAAGATTCTGAGGAAGAAATTTTTAATCAAGACAAGTCAGAAATTTTCTTTTTTTATGTTTTATTGATTTTTTAAATACAATTCAAAAGTACTTATTCAACCAACATGTTGTCTGAGTTTATCATTCACTAACACTAATTCCTAATCCCTTGTTCGTTTCTCCAGCCATTGATAAAATAAGTCCCAAATTTGAAAATATTCTGACTCTTCTTTTTCTTTCATCCTCAGAATAAGTCTGTCCATTTCCGCACAGTCTAATATATTTTTAATTATTTCTTCCTCTGGTGGTGTTTCTTCATTTTTCCAATATTGTGCAAATATGATTCTTGCCACTACTGTCACATGTAAAATTAAGTATATACTTTGTTTGTCAAGCTTTTCTGGCATTATACCTAATAATAAAAAGTTCAGGTTTAAAATCTACATGTTTTCCCAACATCCTTTCTAGCCAAGTATGTATTTTTGTCCAATATCTCTTTACTTTAACACATGTCCACCATACATGATAATAAGTACCTGATTTGTGATTACATTTCCAACATCTGACATATTTTTAAACTTTTTTGCTAATCTTGCTGGTGGCAAGTGCCATCTATAAAACATTTTATATAAGTTTTTTTAATAAGAGGTTGACATTGTCAATTTATAATTGATTCCCACAAGCTTTACCATTTCTCTAAATCTATATTGTATCCAAAATTATTTGCCCATATTATCATTGTTTCTTTTACTTCTTCATCTTCCATTTCCAAATTCAATAAAAAGTTACACATTTTCTTAGTTTTTCATCAGAGGTTAATAATATCTGATCAAACAAGATCTGCTCTCTGTAAAATCCATACAATTTAACATCTTTATCATATCTCACTTGCATTTGTAAATATGACCACCATGAAAGATCAATACCCTGATTTTCCATCTCTTGTTTAGATTTTAGGTTTCCTTCATAATTTAGAATATCTTTATATGTCCATATTTACTCAAGATGACTAAATCTGGATGTACAAATGCTTCCATTGTTGAAAGCCATCCTGGAATTTTCAACTAATGCATTTCTAATATAGTGGTTTTGAAAATATTTATGTATTTTATTTTTCCCATACCATAAGAAACCGTTGCCAACCAAGTTGTAAGTCATGTTCCTCCAACAATCTTTTATTTCTAAGAATTATCCATTCTTTTCCCATGTTAATACTGATGCTTGATAATATAAGACCCACTCTGGCAAGCCAAAACCTCCATTTCCCTTAGCTTCTTGTAATATTTTCAGTTTAATTCTAGCTTTCTTTCCTTATCAAATAAATTTTGAAGTTAGGGAATTTAAGTCTTCAAAGAATTTTTTCTCCAGTTTTATAGGTATTGTTTGGAATAAAAACAGTATTTTGATAATATATTCATTTTCACCGTAGCAATTTTTCCTAACATCAACAGTTGCAGATTTTTCCATTTTTCCAAGTCTTATTTGGTTCAGTAATTTTATAGTTGTCTTCTTTTATCATTGAACATCTTGCTGTCAAATATATTCCCAAGTATTTAACTTTTGTAACTATTTGTAATTCTATTTTTCCTGACATTTGTTTTTTTTATTTATCTGTAAGATTTTAACTATCACTTTGGTTTTTTCTCTGTTTATCTTCAGTCCTGCTATCTCTCCAAACTGTTCTATCTTTTCCAATAATTTAGGAATCATTTCTAAAGATTCCTCTAGGATAAATACCTAGTTGTTTGCAAATGCTTACTTTAGTTTTAGTTCCTCAATTAAGGCTTCCTATTAATATCATGACAAAGATTCTGAGGGAGAATTTTTTTCATCAAGGTAAGTCAGAAATTTTCTACAAAGATCACATTTGGCAGAGTTTGCTTTTCAATAAATGTTGGGATAATTATACTTCAGCAGCAGTACAATTTTTCCTGCCTTTTGCTTTTGTAAGGCATCATAATCATCACCCTTTACTTTTACTCAGCTACTCTCAACAGCAAGGGTGGACAATTAATTTCCCAAGAGGCCCCATGAGGAACTGGGACTGTTGTGGAGGGCAGAAAAATTGGGCTGTGAAGATGTGTAGGCATGCTCAGACACACATACATAACTTTAAAAAAAATAGTCACCTTCAAAATAAAAGCCACACAGGCTGGACAGGGACAGCCAAAGAGTCAGATGTGGCCTGGGGGCCATAAAATGACAGGTCTGCACTACAATAGTGCCAAGTTCATTCTTTCTGATTTCTGTGCACAAGTGAACATGTTTAAGATTCAGTACAACTACTCCATCTTTCTATGGTGAACAATAATAAAATCAGTTAAAGCCAAGTACAAACACAATATAGAGTGAGAAAAGGAGAGGAAGAGAAAGAATAGAGACAAAGATAATAATAGAGATACAGGCAGTGCTTTTTTTCTAAAAAAAAAAAGTGCCGGAACTCAAGAGGTGCTGTCACTGGGAGCGATGCCGGTGTCTTCCTACAGCGTCGCCGTCCATCCTTTGCATCCCCCACCCCTGCAGCTCGGAGCCACATGCTGCGGGGATTCCCATCCCCTAAGCCGCCAGGGGGATTCCCCTCCCCGCAATTGCCATGCCGCAGCCCGTACTTAGCCCCCACCCGGAGCTGCTCCGAACCCCGATCCAGAGCTGTGTTCCTTGTGACAGTGGTCTCCGGCGCCAAACAGCTGATGGCCTCCAGCACCTGCACTCCTTCACTTACTGCCCCGTCGTTTCCAAATGCAGTAAGTGAGTGAGCGAGCAAGTGGTGTTTGGAAGCATTTGGAAGCGACGGGGCAGTAAGTGAGTGAGTGAATGAGCAAATGGTGTTTGGAAGCATTGAGGCAGTAAGTGAGTGAACGAGCAAATGGCGTTTGGAAGCATTGAGGCAGTAAGTGAGTAAACGAGCAAATGGCGTTTGGAAGTGACGAGGCAGTAAGTGAGCAAGCGAGCAAGAGGCCTTTGAAAGAGATGGAGTGAGTGGGGGAGAGACTGAACGAGGTGCCTTTGAAAGAGACGGAGGAGTGAGTGAGAGCGACTGGAGGCTTTTGTGAGCAAAGTGTGAGTGAGTGGGGGGGCTTTTGCGAGCGAAGGGTAAGAGAAAAAGGGAAAAGTGAGGGGGAGAAGGGAAAAAGAAAAGGCACTGACTTCTGACTTCCTCTGTTACAGGAGTAGAAGGAAGCATTAACACTGAACCTCAACTTTTTGCTTTTCTATAATATTATAAACCTAGCCATTTCTATAACAGTAAATGAATCTAACCAATGAAACCCAAAATACCCCTGCATGTATGCAGGTATCCTTAGGGTGCCACAGTTATGGATGAGAAATATTGGTTCCAAAGTTGGCATTTCTGGATGTAATACAGATATTTTGGACTTATTTTTGTTTCTTTGCATGTTTGATATTTTTAAAAAGGCATATGCTACTGACTACGCTTATGCACGTATGTAACATCTTTTGCTAGGATACATGACCACTGCTTGTCCAGAATGTGAAAAGTGAAAGATTGTGACTAAACAAAATTTTAATGTACAGATAATACCACTAGAAATTATTTTAGCCTTTTTAATAAATGTTGTTATTGTTGTTAAGCTCACCATGGAAAACATCATATATTGCTATGTATATACTAGGTTAATTATGTAAAGACTGAAGTGCAACATAACTAGATTCTAAATAATCTATTTTTCAAAACACACAACAGTCCTAACAGTAAAAGTAAAGTCCAAATTAAGAATATTTCATTCTTAAGAATTGTTTAATTTAAAGTGGTTTAGTTGTAATAGATATAGATTCAAAATAGTTTTCAAGAGTATTTACAAAAGATACTATTTTTTCTAGCATCAGCTAAATTAGACATATTACATTGAGAAAAATGTTTCTCATTTCTTTCCTGTTACCTTTATTGATTTCATTGCAGATATGTTAACACAGGAAATAGATTATTTTGTTATCTAATTTTACCTTCCAAAAGACAGAAGCAGATGAAAAATGTGAGGTTCTTTCCTGTTGGCTTTTTGAATTAGCTGTTTTAGATTCTAAAAGTTTAGTTCCTAAAGAAGTAACCTTGTAAATAATTTTAATGTCCTCCTCTAGTGCAGGCTCTTTTATGACTCAAGGACTTCAACTCCCAGAATTCCTGAGCCAGCATGGTTCAGCTTGGAAACCTCTCCTTTCCTCTCAGTGTGGCTGGCTCAGGATTTCTGGGAGTTGAAGTCCACTAGTCATAAAAAAGAGCCAAGATTGTCTATCCCTTCAATAGGCTTTCAAAAGCCAATAGAGGGAGCTTTTTTTTTGCAAAAAAAAAAAGGTGCCGGAACGCCGTTCTAAGCATTCTATGAGAAAAAAAGGCCTGGATACAGGTAGTCCTCAAATTATGGCCACAATTTAGCCCAAAATTTCCATTGCTAAGCAAGGCTGTTGTGAAGTGAATTTTGCCACATTTAAGACCTTTTCATTATGGTTATTAAGCAAATCACTGCAGTTGTTAAATGAATCATGTAGTCATTAAGCAAATCTGGCTTCCCCCATCGACTCTGCTTGTTCTGAAGCTGGCTGAGGTTTCAAATGGTAATCACATGACTTAGCCAAGCATCCAAATTTTAATCACATGACCATGGGGATACTGCAATGGTTGTTAAGTGTGAAAAATAGTCATGTCACTTTTTTCACTGCCATTGTAACTTTGAATAGTCACTAAACAAATGATTGTATGTCAAAGACTACCTGTAGCGATAACAGCGATACAGAAGAGAGGGAGAAGGATAAGACAGAGAGAGAAAGAGACAGAGATCTTAGCCAGAAAGCCAGCTGTGTGACCTTGGGCCAGTCACTTGCTCTCAGCCATAGGAAGGAGGCGATGGCACATTATTTCTGGAAAACCTTGCTAAGAAAACTTCAGGGACTACTCCATGCAATCTCCGAAAACCAGACACAACTGAACAGAAGAAAAATAATATATAGTAGCCAAGAAAAATTATAACTCTCAATATAACCAGGAAATGAGGCCTTTAACCCACTTGGGGTTGGCCTGGACACATAACCATGTCTTCAAGGTCTTAGGAAAGGCCAACAAGTTTATGTCCATTCTAATCTCTGGAAAGAGAATATTGCAGAGGGCAGGGTCTATGGCAGAGAAGGCATGCCTCCAAATACCCTTCAACAAAGATTCCTTGGACCTACAAGAACCTGTAGCATGCCTAACCTGCTGGACTAAACTGGACAGAAACGTGGGAGAAGAAAATCTTAAGTTTGTGTGGAAAATATAATTACTTTTAAGAAGATGAAATGGACTATTATGCAATCAAAATGTGCAGTAAGAAAATAATTCCAGAATTTAATTGCAAGAAAAAAGAAACTTTATTTAAATTTATTTAAAAACTAAATTGTAGCAGAATCAAATTGGACATTTCTTGAATTCCAACAGAAATGCTTCAACCAAAATTAAAACAAGAGAACATGACAGAAAGATATGTAACAATAAAAAAATCATTGGTTCCCTCCACTGCTTTGAAATTAAGTTGGAAAACACTATCAAAATAAAATCCAGTAAATATCTTAAAAACTCAAACAATAATTTTAATTTTTTTTAAAAAAACCACCTCATTTTCCTGGAAAGAAAATTTTCAGGAAACTGGAAAACAGATTTCAATACAAAATTATTTAGGAACCTGTAAAGACAATCTGCAATTTAAATTGGTTCTTTGCTTCCATTTTCCATCTGTTTAGTGATCAGTTAATGATTGAAAATTCATTCTTGCCTCAGTATATTTTAGCATTTTGAACTCCTTCAAAGTCTCTCAATTATACAAATCCAGACATAATGGCAAACCACAATTAGTATAAAGGAAACCACGGGTAGTACAAAATGTGGTTCACAAATCAATTTCAATGTTTATATTAGACAAAATTTATTTTGGCTGTAAAGATCCTGTCTTAGCATTACAGGTAGTCCTCAAGTTACGAATGCAATGGAGCCTGCCTATTCCACTTGTAACTCAAGTACTCGTAGGGGTGAATCTCGTACTATGAACGAGATCACTCACTGCTTTTGTTCATGCATTTGCTAATCAAATGCATGGGCGAATGTGCAGTTTGTTAAGTACACATGAGGTATCTCAGGGTGGGCAAGGCCATGAGGGGCCTAGTGATGGAACAGGCACCCAAGTCTTCCCCGAATCCACTAAGATACCTCATGCTTCCCCCCCCTCCCTTCCTGCTGCACTGGACTCACGTTTTCACCCAGACGGAGACCTTGGGGAGACAGGAAGCTCTGTCTGTGTGCAAATGGGCTGCTTGAAAATGGGACCAATTCGCTGCATTTCCATGCACCCCATTTGCTCACAGAGCTTCCAGTCTCCCCAAGGTCTCCATCAAGGCAAAAAGTGTTTTGAGTGCTTATGGGGTGCCTGGAAACACAGCAATTTGCTGCTTTCCAAGCGTTCTATAGGCATTCAAACACTTCTTATCCGAACGAAGACCTTGGGGAGACTCCACCTGTGTGCAAATGGGGTGCTTGATATTATGGCATCCAGGAACTTCCATTGACTCTCCTCTCCCTCAAAGGCAAAGAAACCGTGGCAGAGAGGAGACAGATCTTTGCAAGGTAAGTGAGTTCAGCATGGCAGGATGGGAGGGGGAAGCTGTTGTGGGGAGCAGGGGGGAATAGGGTGAATGTTGCAGAGCCTATACAGTCATTCATAAGGGTAGACATCTGCTGTGTGCTGCAACATTCATAATTTTGGGACTTGCTTGTAAACAATAGGGGGCACTTATCACGTAACTTTGAATAAGTGTTAAGTGAACAATCATAATTTAGGGATTACCTGTATTTCATTTACTGACACATTTCAGAAGTCTTTGTAACATTAAAAACCTATTTGCAGTTCTAATAAAATATAAACCTAAAATTTGCTTTTATGAATTTCAAAACATAACTTTAGCTACTAATCTAGATTTTCTAATTAGTTCATGTGAAATATGTATGACAATTATTGCATACATATTTTTTGTGAATTCACTTCTGAAGAACAAAAGATCAGGATATTAAGATGTACAGTATATTTAACTGGTATCATTTTATTGATGCAATACTGCTCAATACTATCGACATTTTCATTATTAGACTGTTTGGGATACCAATTTTGGTGACTATACTTCCTTTCTGCACCCTCCATATCACATAATAATTAATCTTCTTTCCTGGTACAATTCTGGGTCATGGTGGCTAATGAAAACCAAATTGGACATAATAGGCTAGTGACTAGTCAGTTTAGTGAATATGCTGGAGGTTAAACTCGTATCTACACTAAGAAATGCAGTTATATGCCTTGTATATAAGATGCAATCAATAATTAATAGGAGCTTGCAATGCAAAACAAACTTTACTGAAGATTTCAGGGAGAAGGAACTTATATAGGACTGTAAAAAAATTCAGGGCTTTACTAGTACTAGATGATTTATAGCAGAAAAACAAGGATTCACTCGTTTGATGTGAAACAACTGAAATGTTTTCCTACTTATCTAGATAAAGCTTATTTAGACCTCCGAGATTAGATACACATCTGTACTAATATTTACTAATCCTTAAAGTACAGAAAGCATTGAATACATTGGTAAACCTATCCTCAAAACCATTAATCTGTTTTTAGATGTGTTCCCAGATTTTTTTGATATGAGATTATCGAGATGTACTTGAATGTATTTTCAAATTAGTTTGTTGAATGATGAATCTGATTATTCTTGGTATATACCAAGAACTAAACTAATTCAGTTTATTTGATTTTAGAGGGCCTCCTCCATTAATTCCTGCACCATTAACCACAGTATTTTTGTACCACTCAATTTTAACTTTATCTCAAGGTATAATTTTACAATAGCGCTGGTCCTTTCTGGAGAGATAATTTCAGAAGGCAGTGATTCAAGATCTTGGTTCAGACTTTTATTTGAGTTTCTCATGCTACTAATGTATACGTGAAGCCATGTCATTTGGTCCAGTAACTATGGTGGTGTTAGCGTTAGCTTGAAGGTTATCAAACAAACACGAGAGTTTTAGTAGTATATAATTAACTGAAAATACTAAGCTGTTTTTAAAATGTTCTTTCTGCACACAGTCTTTATAAGAAACCAAGCTGTTTCATTTTGTATAATGAAGTCTTTGATGTTCTGAAAATAAATTAATTTAGTTATGTAAAAAGTGTTTAAGATTACCCATTTGAACCTAATGAATATTACACAACAGAAGAGTCAGGAAATTACAAAGCTGTATAGCATGAGGACAGAATAACTGTTTATATTAATGGCATATCCAAACTTAGGTTTAAAGCCAACAATAAAATTTCTAATGAATAGGTTTACAGGATTGAAACACTCTCATTCATTCTGTCTTCTAATTGGTCAGTTCAGCTAAGTAATTTACTAAGACAGAAACTAGTATAGTTTGTAGAATAATATTTATTGTCAGGGAAATGCTCTTGGCTAAAATGTTTCAGAAAGGAAAGTTTAGTTACAGTGCCACTAATCTGAAACTGTTCCGCCAATTGTGATCAGCATGGCTTTTTAATACCGTAACTGAAGCATTGATCCCAAGCCATTGCAACCCGTTATTAATGAGGTTAGTAATTGCATAGATAATGAGGTTAGTAATTGCATAATCAGCCCAAATATTTTGCCTTTTTTGACATGAAATTAGGAAAGTGTGATTCCATCCCTTACCACTTCAATGAAAGAGCTGAAATGTATATTCAGCAAGCTTTCTTTCTTTCTTTCTTTCTAAATAAATAAGTAGAAATAATCATGGGAGGGGAGCATTGCTATTAGGAAGAAAAATTGTTACTACTATCAAACAATGTAAAACTTACAGCAGAGACTTAAAAAATTAGAAGAGTTGCATTCTACTAAGAAAATGCATAAGAAACATGGCATTAATTTCATTTACTCTTTCTCTAGATTCATACAAGAGAAATTTAGCTTAACTATTTAATTAAAACTGTAATCATTTCCTTAATATATCTAACAATTTGCAGACACAATGCTTATTTAGCTAAATAAAAAGGTTTAGCTATACTTTATAAAAGCATTTATATAAAATCTAGTGAAGACAATGACATTAACAATATACTGTACAGTATTTCTAAAGACATTATTACCATTGAAATCTGATTTGTGGAAGTGAATTCAATACTGAAATTAATGTTATCTTTTTTGTTCATGTTTGTCAACCATGTAAATTATGTAAACAGAATCTGGATAATTCCTTTCATTTTAAAAGTGCTAACAATATTGTGAGATTTGAAGCCAGCTATATCAGCTCCTCATAAACCTACAAACTTTAGAAAGATGTCCTCTCTTTAGCACACAAAGATTGATACTTGAGCAAGTTGTTTTATCCATTTTAGGCACCTATCAAATACTAAGTGGCCTTCCTCACTTTCCATCTTTTTTAATTTTATTCTAATTTAAATTTTTCATTTTATTCTAGTCTCAAATACTTTTGCATTTTGTGAAGCCTCACAATAACTTACATCTACTTGGCAAGTATAATTTAACATTCAGCAATTCATTTCATAACCAAACATTGGTTTCCAATGCTTTCCTTTACTATAAAACAGAAGCACCTTGTTATGAAACAGATAGGATGGAACTGACCTTAACTAACCACACATAAAGCAATATAATAAATATTAAATATTAACATCTTTAGAAAACATTTGAAACATGAAAGCAGTTTTTAAAATGAAAAATGGAAACATTTTAAAAAGTGAAATGAAAAAAAATGTTTTAAAAAGTTAAACCCTCGTTATATTCAACCACATATCATTTTAGGTAAAATTATGAAATTCAAATCATGTCATTTAATTTCTAAAACAATGTTCATCATTAAAAGCTGCTAGCTGAACAAGCTTAAGTACTTCAAAACGCATTAAATTTTATTGATATTCTGAAATCACTGGTCATGAAAGCAAGTATTAGAAAGAAGAAAAAGCAAATTTATCACTCTTGATAGCTACTAATATGTTAGTCACTTCCACAGTTTCCCACTTTATGTTTGTCTCTACGTGCGCATGTTTATGCCTTTCCATCAGGCCAAGTCTACAGTTTTCTTATTTGGAAATGATTTGCCATTGTCTTCTTCCTAGAGGTGACAAAAAGTGACTCTTCCAGTCATCCAGCTGGCTTCATGACCAAGGCAGGACAACCCAATGGTTTCTAGCCTGGTACCTTGAGCCACTAATTTAATATTTGCTACTACGGTTACAAAGCAGCCAGATACAAATTAGTGGTATTCAATGGGGCCTACACATTATGATCAAATATACATTTCGGCTCTTTCATTGAAGTAGTAAGGGATGGAATCACATTTTCCTAATTTCATGTCAAAAAAGGCAAAATATTTGGGCTGATTATCTATGCAATTACCACCCTCATTAATAAGGGTTGCAATGGCCTGGGATCCATGTTTCAGTTATTAAAAAGCCATGCTGATCACAATTGGTGGAACAGTTTCTGGTAGATGTAATAAAACAAAAACAGGAAAAAAATGGAATTAATGGGAAAAGTTTGAGAGATTCAAAACAAAGAAAGCTGACTGTTACAGATGTTAAATGAAAGAGTATGCCACTAGAAGAAGTGGAGGAATGTCAGCTGGGATAAAAGTTAAAACAGGACAGTTGCTGAAAGTGAGGTGGTAGCTGCTCAGCTGTTGCTTTACAAGTGGAGTGAAATGACAGCCTGGCTTCTCAAGCTACAAGTGCATCAATAGTATGACTGACTTCAAAGGAAAACAAGTGGCATATTCAACGGTAGCAAACTAAATCATTCCATGTAAAGTTCTAATGGATGCCATACAGATTGTCACTTATTGCAAAATATTCCATGAGTTCATAGGAACATGCCTAGAGAAATTAATCCCCACAGAACTCCTTTATGTTGACACTAAGCACCTGCCTCCAAGATCTGTGATGGCACTCAGCTTCCAATCCAGTGCTGTCCCCACAATATTCCAGAACATTTGATTTCAGTTTGTCACAACCATGTCAGTTGTGGTTTCAGGTTCATGCTGAGACTGGATTCACTGTTCCCCAACAGGGCGACATGATGACATGCTGCCATTTCAGACGCTCTCCTCAAGAGGCACTGCTGTCTCCTGGCACCTGGTCTCTATTATCTCCCTTGTAGTCCTCCTCCACCACCCCACCCCAAGGATTGTTTTACCCTTCTGCAATGTGGTTCTGCCTACTGGCTTTACGGATTGGCCGTTCCACCATGGCTTACATCGCCCCATCAATTGTAAGACCCTTCACAAATATTCCCACGATCATTTCTTCCCTGTGTTTAGAACGCAACAACGCATTTTTCCATCCCATTGTTTCCGAACGATCTTTTGCAGGATTCGATTATGCCTTCGTGAAAAGTTTTAATAATCCAACCAATTTAACTGCTGGATCGCTGCCTAAGAAGGCGCGCCAACGGCGGAGAATTGGGGAGGGGCGACCCCTCGAGTAAAATAAGAGACATAAGAAAAAAAATGCAGAAACCTTAAACCTTGGATGAAATAAAAACTTAGCGACCACCACCCACCCTGCCTTCTGAATAGAGCAATCTGAATGCGCGAAAGCAGCTCGGGAGGGTTCCGCTCATCTTCCCGCGACGACAGTGACGAAGCCTATCTGTCGGGGGCGCCCAAAGGAACGGAGGGACCCTAACTAGGCAAAATCAAATGCAATGCACTTCGTCCAGAGCAGAGCGCTCGGTTCCACTCTGCCTTCTGCCTATCATCTAACGCTGAGAAAGCCCGCGAGGAGTTGCTCCGCACGCTGCAACCCGTTTTGTTATCCGAGGTTCAACTCTCTCACGACCGAATAATACCAAACACGTAACAGGCATGGGGAGGAAAAATAACAATTAGAAGCCGAAAACTAGTAGCAGGAAACAATAACCACAAGCCACTCTCTCAGCAACAG
This sequence comes from Vipera ursinii, assembly GCF_947247035.1. Taxonomy (NCBI): domain Eukaryota; kingdom Metazoa; phylum Chordata; class Lepidosauria; order Squamata; family Viperidae; genus Vipera; species Vipera ursinii. The sequence continues at coordinate 66,029,479 of NC_139514.1, forward strand.
GCGAAACCCCGCCGTCCAGGCTCTCTCTTTTACCTTTCATCCAATCCACCACTTGATTCGGCGTCCATTTACTAACAGGTTCCATAATGAGCGCCATGGGGGAGGGGGGGACTTTAAGAGAAGCGCTTCTTCTCAGGGGCCACGGAAAAGACGAGGGAAGCGAGGCAGAATCCGGGTGGCCTCGAAAGGCGGTGGGCGTTGAGTGCAGCTCCCGGCGTTTACACGACGAAGCCGCGTTTGTGTGAGGCGCCTCGAAACAGCTGCCTTCTCCTCCTTTTTCTCCAGGCTCCCCTTCTCTGCTTGCCTCCGTGGGCGCGCGGCGCGTGTGGATGAGTGTGTGCCTCTAGAGCTTTCCGTTCCTGTTGATGTTTCAGCGGGAGCCGGAGAAAGCGGCTGCTGCACGCTCCGCCGCCTACAGCCTTCCGCGCCCCCACCCACGACCTGCAGCGCCAGGATGCTGGAAACGGGTCCTGGTGCTGCTCCGACCGCTGCTGTGGGAGCTGAAAGGCTCGCGAGGCTTAGCCACCCCGCGGCGCAGCCCGCCGCTCGCGCCGGCCTCTCTTCGCGCCTTTTTCTCCCTGCACCGAGCTGTTAGCTTTCCCTCCGGAGCTGCACGCTTGTCGCACGTTCTCTGCCCACCCCTCTCCACATTCCCCCACCTTTCCCCCACCGGCGGAAATGACGAGATTGGAGCCGAAAATATCTGAAGCCAAGCGGCCCCCCTTGTGCTCCCCCTTGGGGAGCGGGTCGCCCGTGTGATTTGCGAGCGGCAGCCTTTCAGTGGAAGAGAGGCATGGCTTTAAAAAAAAAAAAAGCGCTCCTCTCCCACCGCCGCGGCGAGAAAGCAGCCCTGCCCTCGCCTCCTTGCCCGTACGTGGGGAGGGGAGAGTGGGAAGGATCCCCGACTGAGCAAAAGCCTCCGATCAAAAGCTGTTCAGAAGCGGTGGCGGTAGGTATAGCACCTGTTTCGTTACATCTGACGGAGCGTGGCGCCGACTTACCCCCGGCTTTTCCTGACTTTGCTGCTCTTCTGGAGAGAGAGAGAGAAGGAGGGGATCGGCGGGTTGTGGATTGTGGTCTTTTAAAATTTGTCACTGAGAATGCGGTGTATGTGTGTTTGTGTTTTTTTACATATATTTATAGCTAGTCTAGAGAAACGGGACTTGAAAGAGTCGACTATTTTTCCATGCTGAGCAAGGCTTAAACAACAAATGCTGTCTTTTAAATGGTTCTGATGCGAGGAGCCATATCTTTCGCCATTACTGAGGATTCCCTTTCAGGAGACTAGTGGCTCTCAAGGCAGACCCTGTTGCTAAAATTCAACAGTAGATGTTCCCATTGGTGCTATGTGGAATCGCCAAATACTTGAAAGTCTGCAGATTTCATTACATGCTAAAGTCCTGATTGTAAGTGCATGAGCACTTGATGTTAATCTCAGAGAAAGTAACTTCCAAAAGTGATTTCACAGGATCAAAGGTGGAGGGGAAAGATGCCGCATGAAAGAGGTGGAACAAGGATGAAATCTTGAAGAATGCAGTCTTAATTATCTGCCATAAACATGCAAAAAAAAAGTTTGGGATGAATAAAGATGAAATACTACATTGTCTTACAAGGAATGTATTTGTTCAGTGGAGGAGAAAGGGGTGAGTGAAGAAAAAGACCAGAAGGGGAAAAATAATTGAGGAAAAGAGAACAGCACATATAGGATCATAATACTTAAAGAGCTTCAGATTATTATACCGAGATTTATATTGAAAAACAAGTTTATCTGAATACTTCATGGTGCATGCTCATTCCTTCCCTGTATACAACTTATAGCTTTTTAAAGACTCCTCTATCAAGTAGCATCAAGATGGGTTCCTCTGTCAAGCTAGAGATGTAATCCTGGGCTTAATCATTACCTTTCATTATCATTGTTTAGAATCAGGTTTTCCAAAAGCCAGAATATTAAATATGATAGTCACAAAACAGCTGATGTCTCTTGTGATTAAAACTGCAATTTTTCACATAGTAAACACAGCAGTGCTTAGTTCTGAGTAAACAAGCAGAGGGTTCAGCTTCACATCCTATTGAAGCAATGGAATTTAAAACTGCACCATTTTAAATTGATTGAAACATAGTCTATATGTACTTGTATATGAATGCTAGTGAATGTTATGTTTTTCTATTATATAAGTTTATCTTACAATAAACAAATGTTCCAGAGCTGTGTGTCAGAGATTTGCTTTGAACCCAGGAATATCTATTATTCTGTTTTAACTCAAAATCTGCATACCAATTTCCCTTAAGTTGGCATACTTTAGAGTTTGCTATCAAATTTTATGCCCAATGTTTGCAGTTGTGTTTGTCTTTTCCCATGTAGACTATTGGAATTCTGTTTCTCAAAATCTAATTTCACATGTCAGCATCAATTCACACTTCATGATTTGAACTGGATTTGGACTGATTCAAACCTCAAACTGATTGTGGTATAGCAATCTGAATGTTGGACAAAGACCTAGAATCAAAACTATATTTAGCCAGGAACATTTTATTGAAACTTTAAAGGTGTCAGTAATGTACCCCAGATTCATCTACTTTACAGAGTTACCTTAAAGGTAAAATATATAGGAGTATCTCAAGACAATATGTTCATATTTAAAAAGTAGGAAGAGCATTGAAACACTAATGAGCGAATTAGTGAAACATTATACTGAGTTTATTCCTAGTATCAAGGTGTCAGAATCTGCTTCTAACTTTATGTTTAAGAATAAATATAGTGTTTGGAACTAACTGAAATATTTTTTAAAAACATGTATGAACTTTTTGGAGAATACCACTTTGCAAAATTGGAAGGCCAAATGTTTGCATGACCACCATGTATCAAACATGCTCATTCTCACATAGAAAGGAAGAAAAAATATTAAAGTATCAGATATAATTTGACATTTTTGAATACATAAATTTTAGTTAATTCTTAAAACTATTCAGTATATAGCTTTTTTTATAAATGTGCACAACAAACTGAACCATATTTAATGAATTATTATTTTGCACACTATTGTGCAGAAAATCTGAATGCTTGTATAGGACTTAAAATAGCTGATGACAAGTGGCTGTTACATTTCTGCTAGGAATCTTTCTTTGAGCTTTCCAAAGGAGCTGAGACCCCTGCCTATAAGCCACAAGAGCAAAGAAGGGAAATCAGATCGAGAAACAATTAAACAATTAAAAGGCATACCCAGAGAATACCATGATTTAGCGGAGGTATTCAGCGAAAAGGGCTCAGATAAGCTCCCTGACCGGCCCACAGACTATGCCATTGAAATTGTCCCCTGGGCCAAGCTGCCAAATTCCAAGATATACTCCATGATTCTTAGAGAACTAGGTGAGCTGCGGCAATTTATGGATAAAAACGTGGCCTGGGGTTTCATACAGCCAGCACGACCCCAGGTAGCAGCCCCAGTATTGTTTTGGGAAAAGGAGGAGGGGTCTCTTCATCTCTGCATGGACTATAAGGATCTTAATGCCATGATTCTGGACTTATGAGTGGCATATTATTGGGCTAGGATCAAAGAGGGAGACGAGTGGAAAACAGCCTTTAATTGCCCCTTAGGCTGTTTTCAATTTAAAGTACCGGTACTCCCTTTTGGATTACAAGGGCCCCTGCCGTGTTTATGCAGCTGATAAATGATGTGCTCATGAGCACCTATACAAAGGGGTTTTGTTGTACTTAATTTACACCAAAACTAAAGCTGAGCACAGGGAATTGCCCAGAGCGGTTTTAAATAAACTCCACGTAGCCATGCTACACACTAAACTCTCAAAGTGCAAATTCCACAAAGAAAAAATTGACTAGGCTACCGGATCTCACACAAGGGGGTGGAAATGGATCCAGAGAAAGTGCATGCCATGTTAGAATGGGAGCCCCCACGCACCCGAAAACAACTGCAGAGTTTCCTGGGCTTCGCCAACTTCTATAGACAGTTCATCCCCTCATTCTCACAAATTTCCCTGCCTATCACAAATTTGCTGAAACCTAAGGGAATGGGGGACAAGTCAAAATGTGGCCAGCCACTAAAATGGACCATGGAATGTCAAGCTTTTTTCTGCGGAACCGGTACTGAGACACCCATCCCCAGAGAAACCCTTTTACCATTCAAGCCAAAGCAAGTGATGTAGCCATGGGGGCGGTTCTGCTCCAAGAGAATGAAGAGGGCTGATTACAGCCTTGCGCTCATATCTTGAAAAAACTGAGACAGAACAATGCTAGGTGGTATGGGAGAACGAGGCTTATGCTATAAGATTGGCCCTCCTCACATGAAGGCATTTCATAGAAGGGAATAAAATCCCTTTCCAGGTTTGGACTGACTACAAAAATCTGGAAGCACCGAAGACTCCAAGGAAGTTGTCCTCTAAGCAGGCTAGGTGGGCACAACACTTCCAGCATTTCAATTTTACCCTCTGCTATTTACCTGGAGGAAAAACTTTCTGGCGGATGCCTTGTCGAGACTGTCACAATACAATAGTGTTAAAACCAAAGTGATTAAATCCATGCTCCCAGAACCGCAGTTAGCAGCATCAGCAGCCATGAGAGCACAGGCAAAAAACTCCCTCACTAGACACCACAACCGCTTTGGAGTTTAAACAAGCCCTAGAAAAAGACGGCTGGTTCTTCAGTCACAAAAACCTTTATTCCGTGAGGAAAGGACTGGCATGGATAGGGGGAAAATTATACGTCCCTGCTAGCAAGACTGAAAACTATGCAAATTTGCCACGATTCGAAGGTGACGGGGCACTTTGGTTTTGTGAAAACCTTACATCTACTAAAGAGACAACTTTGGTGGCCTTCCATTAAGAAGGATGTGGAGAACTATGTGAGGTAGCAAAAAGAAGGCAAAGAAAAACGCCTGGCCTTTTGCAACCAGTTGCGAGCCCTTCAACACTCTGGAGAGAGATTCCATGGATTTCATTGTGGAGTTGCCTGAAAGCACAGGAAATACAGTTATTTGGGTAGTGACTGACCTGTTTTCCAAACAGGCCCATTTCATCCCTTGTCAGAAAATCCCAACAGCCAAGGTCCTAACAAAACTGTTCCTGCACCACTTCTACTACCTACGTGGGGTGCCACTATGTATAATTTCAGACAAAGGGATCCAATTCACCTCTAAGTTCTGGAGGGCATTTTTGGATCTTTTGGGTACTGACCAGGACCTGAGCTCTAGTCATTTTCCTCAAATGAATGGGGGAACAGAACAAACTTGGTTCTGGAGCAGTATCCGTGGTGCTTCATCAACTATAATTGACAATTGGACTGACCTGTTACCATTTGCTGAAGTTGCATATAACAATGCTGTACACTCCAGCACTGGGTATACCCCTGTCCACGTAGCCACAGCACAGATATTCAATCCCATGCCTGAATTACCCAATAATGAACCCACCATCCCTTTCCTTAAGGAATGGATCAAGCAGCTGCAAAATATCTGGCCGGTGGTTAGGAAAGCACTTGATGAAGCCAGAGCAGCGTATAAAGCTCAGGCAGATAAAAAGAGTATGCAACCTAAGCCGTTCCAAGTAGGGGGCCAAGTGTACCTGTCCACTTGATTCTTGCAGTCCATACAACCATCAAAGAAACTGGGCCTGAAATATGTGGGACTATTTCCCATTAAACGCATTATAAACCCTGTTACAGTAGAACTGGAACTCCCAAAAACCCTAAGACAAATCCACCCGGTGTTCCGCTCTATGTCAGTGCTATGACAAACTGAACTGAAGCCATTATTCATTTTGTCTTCCTTGCCACATTTTAGTTTAGAGATTTTAGATGAAGGAGGGGGAGGGGGGATGTTAAGTTTCTCAGCCATAACAATACTTCTGTGTGAGAATCAAGGTCAGTCCTGATAAGAGTTTTGGCGGGCTGAATAGCTGGGAGGAGAGCCCACATTTTGAAATAATTGGTGAATATGATTTATGACAGCAATTTGGGGTGGGAATTGCAACTTGTTACTTTGTAGCCTGAGAGGGGGGTGATTTTAGTCTTGGGTACACCTTTGTATGTGCCAATATCTTGTTTCCTAAATAAAATGTTCTTTAAGGAAGAAATCCTTGCCTTGAAGTTCTTTTAAATGGTGTCATCTATCAGAACCATGACAGTGTAGCCTATTAAAGCCCAAAATAACCTCACCTTTAAGGCCAGCAGCTTCCCCAGCGCCAGTGCATTTTAATGGTAGAGGGGGAACAAGATTTTGAAATTAAAGAAGTCTTAGACTCCCACAAGCACCATGGAGTAACCCAATATTTGGTGGCCTGGAAAGACCTTTTTGCTTCCCAAAACAAATGGGTTCACAAAAAACATGTGAGAGCCCCCAGGTTGCTTAAATGGGCAAGCCGGACTAACTGTAAACTCATTTGTCTTTTTTCTCTCCCATTTTATTATTTTCTGTGTTCTGACACTATTCCTTCTTTAAAGCCGGGGGGGCAGCATGTCAGATTCCTCCATATCCTTTTCAGGGCTCTGCCACTCTGGGAGGAGGAGGGGTTTGCTTGCTTGGGAGGGGGTTAGCGGATGTATTTTATGTATTTCTTTTGCTTTGTTCTATCCATACTTGATGAATCCTCCTGGGTGTGAAGAAGGGGGAGAAATGTGCCTGGGGCCATCTGCCTTATGTCCAAGCCTGGTAGAGATGATGCATCACGGAACCGTCCCTTATCGCTCCGGTTCCCATAACAACTTCACACCTGTGGATTGGCTGGAAATGAACTGGACAGTTGGGCATTGGGGAGGGGTTTGCAAAGGGTAGTTTTAACATACTGCTTTGCACGGGAATTCTTTTTTTTTTCTGTATAAGTTTTATTGATTTTTTAATATTTACATATACATGTATTTGTGAAGCAATATGGTGGTTGGGTAGTCAAAATAACAGATAACAAGTTGTAAATAGTTCAGGTTGCATCAACAGGGATTCCCTCTGATTCCCTTAGTTATCACATAGTCAAAATAATCAAGTTAATGCACTTCTAGTTGTAACCTAGTCAATTAACAAAATTTTCAATATATTTTCACTAATACATATCAATATCCTGTTTTTAATTTTTTATCTAATTGCAATAGAATATTCTAGATTAGCCTATAATATACAAAAGAAAGCTTAATTTTTGGGTAACCCACAATTCCCTATTTCAGGGTTTTTCAACCTTTTCACCCATTGTATCACTTTCAGGATAAGGCAATGTCCGAGTACCACCAGTCGCCCAGCAAGGTGTCAAAAACTTGACGAAAAAACAAAAAGGAAAAAATGATAAAGTACAAGTAGTCCTCGACTTACAACAATTCGCTTAGTGACTGTTTGAAGTTACGATGGCACTGAAAAAAGTGACTTATGACCATTTTTCACACTTATGACTGTTGCAGCATCCCCAGGGCCATGTGATTTACATTCGGATGCTTGGCAAGTGATTCATACTTATGACGGTCACAGTGTCCCAGGGTCATGTGATCACCTTTTGCAACTTTTTGACAAACGAAGTCAATGGCCGGGGTGGGCAGCTCATCACTCAGGTTGCAGGGTGCCTGTGTGGGGGGAATCCATGGGTCTCTGGTGGAGGGTGGTGGGACTGGGGTGGGTGCCCTCCTTCCTCCCTCTCTCCCATTGTCCCTTCCTTCCTTCCCTCCCTCTCTCCCACTGTCCCTACCTTTCTTCTTTCCTTCCTTCCTTTTTTCTTCTTCTTTTAACTTGATCGTATTTGAAGTTCTTTTTATTCCTCCACCAACCTCAGTTCATTCTCAGCAGTACACAATTCTGGGCTTCTTCTTTTGTCACCTTTTTGTTTTTCCAGTTCTTCCCCAAGATTTTTGGGTCGCTTCTTCTCTTCTTTTCTCCTCCATTCTCCGAGCAATTGTGCTTTCAACCAGTCCAACTTCCCCACCCCACCCTGTCTCTTTTCCCCATTATTTCCTCTTGCTACCAGGCACTTTTGGTTTAGAAAAAAACACTTTCTGAAGTCCAAGATAGGGAGGTATCAGACACAGTCATGCTTCCATTGCAGTTGCCCTTAAAGTCCCGAAATTGGGCTTATTTTGCTTCCATAAAGATCGTTCTTTCCCACATGGGCTTTGGCTGCCTCAGAAGGCATGAGGGGCCTTGCTCCTTATGGGAGACACGCAGAGGGAGGCCAGAAATCCACCCTCAGATGGCAGCGGCGGGGTGGGGGCAGAGCCTGGGGCTGGGCGGGTGGTGCCCAATGGCCTCCTCAGGGATGTGGCCATTGGAAAAGGATGGTGGTGGCCACACAGAAGACAGGTGTGGCGCTGAGGCGACAGATGGAGTGTGGTCAGGGAGGACGTGGCATCTCAGCCTCGCTTCAGAGGGGACTCGCTACCCACCCGCCCACCTCTATGGCTCCTTCCCCGGGCGCTTCACGTCTAGCTTTATGGCAGGCCTGCAAAGGGCGATGAGAGACGAGCAGGCCATGTATGTCTTGGACAGGGCTGCACTTCTCCCAGGGGGCAGGCGCCTGGCGCAGGGCCAATCAGGAGCCCTGTGAGGGAGCAAGCACTGGGAGCCATAGTTGAAGGCTGAAACGCCTTCAGCTGTAACTGCTCACACATCTTTGTGTGTCTGTGTGAGCAGGGATCAGTGCTTCTTCTGGGCTCAGCAGACACGCCGGGATCAGCACCGAGTTCCAGCTGGAGCCTGGCGCTGATCCTGGTGCTTCCACTGAGCCCTCAGAGCCCCAAAGAAGCAATGATCAGCTGCAAAGTGGCTGTCAAGCCCTGTGGGAGAGTGAGCCAGCAGAGGCCGGGGCCAGTTGCCACCTTCCCTTGTGCATCCTCTCGCCGGCCGACGTCAGCGGAGGCGGGGGCTGGTTCCAGGGGGTCACCGGCTGATAGGTGACGCAGTGACGGGGGAATGGCAACTGTGGGGAGGGAGAATCCCCATGGGATGTGGAGTGCAGGGAGGTGGCTTGGTGCAGCGCAGGATATGGTGGCTGGCTAGGGCCTGACCTGCTGGGGGGGGGAAACAGGCCTCTGTACTGCCACTTATGTTGTTACCAGATGCTGGCTTGTGGGCTGGGGGTGGGGCTTCATCTCTATGCAGCTATGACCTTCCATGGAGGTCGGGCTGCCACCTCGCTCCCAGCCTCTTCACCGGCCAGAGCTGCTGCCGGGAGACTAGAGCTCATCAGCAGAGGTCAGGGCCAGCCCTATGGAGTCGCCAGCTGATTGATGCATACAGCCGGCCCGACCTCTGCAGAAGGACTCCAGTCCAAGGAGAGCTCCTGACGGGTCAACACAGCAAGGCAGGTGCATGGGCGTGATGTGGGGTGGGGGGGAAGAAGGCGACACCACGTACCACCAACCCAGTGGTCGCGTACCACCAGTGGTACGCATACCACCGGTTGAAAAGCCGTGCCCTATTTCAATAAAGAATAATTCTCTTGTCTACCAAAACTTACATGTTCATTACAAAACATTCTTATGTTTTACCATTAAAGTCTAGTTTTCATCTTAACAAATCACCAATTATTAGAAAGATATTTTTTGTCTTAACCGTTCAACAATTATTAAAATACTATCTTTTATATATAAAATTCTAGATTCTATAATATAGTTCAAAAGTAACAATATATTCTAAAAGTCGTCTTAACCATACATCAATTGTTAAAATACTATCTTTTGATATATCATTCCAAATTATCTTGTATATATTTATTGGGGGTTTTTAACAGAACATAAATCATTCAGTAATTTCAGTATGTTGTCTGGGTACCATTTATAAGACAATCTTTAACAATTGATTTCTATAATCTAAATTCCATATGTTAATTTTAATTGATTTCCCCTTTCCCCAAAGTATCTTTATTTGCAAACATTAGATTAAAACAATTCTCATTATTTTGATAAACAACAATTAAGTATATAGTTTTTCCAATATTCCTATTTGTCATCTTAGTTGCCTTATTGTAAATCCTGTTACTGTGCTTATTTCAGTTTATTTCTCCCCCCAAATTCTAAATATTCTTACTAGTGACAGTTTTCTCAACAATTAATTACATTTACATTGGTGGATTTAATTCTGTTTTTTCCATATAAGCCCTCTCATACTTTTGTATTTCTTAATCAATAGGTAAAAAAGTAGAAAGAGAAAAGAAAAGAGGAGAGACAAAAAAGAGGAGAAAAAGAAAAGAAAAAAAGACCAAAACACTGAAATACAAAAATAACATACTACTTAAAATATGTATCCCTCCTAATTTAATATATATTTATTCCCTCAATTTCTTATTCTTTTTAACCATAGCTGAGAATATATTTAATCTATTTAAACTTTAAGCATTCAATAGATCTAATCATCTAATCCTTTAACTCTAATTCAAAACACATTTTTATGCTTTTGTTATCGTCACATTTAAATAACTAAAACTTCTGCGATTGCAGGGAAGTCCTCCTCGCAGTAATCGCCCCTCCAGGGTGATTTTTGACCTTTTCAGGGTCCTCCAAAAAAGAAAGAACGGACAGCAGGAAGCGGACTGTTCCTGCGCTTCCAGAAGCGCCACGCACGCAAACCGGAAGTGGGAATTCTTTAGATCTTGTCTGTCTGATTTCACTGTTTCTCAAGTTCCTGTTTGAAACTATGTTGGTTTCAAGAGTTCTGCTTTCTTGAGAGCACTAGCGGAGGCAAGAACTTACATTAGGCAAGATCTGCAAAGTGGTCAAACTGGAGAGGCATCCGCCCCTACCCTGGGGATCATGCACAGCATGTCATTTTATGACAGCGAGCTGGATGAGTCCGAGTTCTGGGAAGAGTCCACAACCAAGACTCATCCAGAAGAGTGTCCCTCTGAATGGAAGGAGGAGACAGCAGCCATGGAAGAATCCATGAGACAGAGGTGGTCGGTTGGCATGGGAAGAGAGGATTTGGGACAGAAGAGCCCAACATCTGTTTTCTTAAACCACAGTAGTTAAACTTAGGCCCCTTCTTCATAGCCATGTTAACAGACATAACTTCAGTCCTTGAGTTGACAGAAAAACAGGCCATCATAAATTGTGCTGTCTCAACAGTCAAGTGAAATCCTATCCTAATCTAAAGACAGTTGAAGACAATCACTTTTGTAAAGAATTTCATTTTAATTCCTTCATCAGACTTTCAACTTTACATGTGGAAGATCATGTTAGCAGCCATACAGAATTATGTACTGTATATTATAAGGAATCCCTCAAATTCTGCCAGCTTTTGCAGAATCTCCAAAAATTGAATCTGGCCTATCTGCAAAGTTATTTTGAAACTGGCTGCTTGGAAAGAACTAGTAAACTAATTGCAATTATATTATATTAGGTCACATGTTACTATGTATTTCTTCACCTCGTTCTTAGTATTCCTTTGCCTTCTAAGCATTTTTATGGATATATTGGCATTTTTATTGCTTCTCTGAGGGCCCATGAAAAGTGATTGGAGAGGGGAAAGTAATTTGCTTAGCCCTAGCTAATGCCATTTTCTCCTTCAATCCCATCTTTGAACTTCAGAGTGCTCTACATTTCTACCACTTCACTAAGAGTTCACTTCGCTTTAACATCAATTCCCAATGGAAAGCCAAAAAGGTCACTGAATACCCAGATATAGGAAGACATATAAATGACCCCACAAAAAAGCTACCAGGGTGTAAACTACTACATCAGCAATGGATAATCCTAAATAGGATTTGCACCTCACACAGCGTCTGCTGGGACTCTATATAAATGGGGCATTGTATTCTCTCTTCAGTGTGACTGCAGGATCCCACATCAAACTGTAAATCACAATATGACTGGCTTAAGATGAGGGCATATACCAGTTCAATATCTGATTTTTTAAAATATAAAAGACGTGTTTCAATGGTTAGATGGCCTAGATGTTGGTATTTGAACATAGATCTTTTTAACATTTAAGGTAATCCCCGAGTTACAAACATTCCCTTAAGTGATCTTCAAAGTTATGCAATAAGTGCCCCCTAGTGTTTACGAAAAAGTCCTGAAATTATTAATGTTGCCACAGTATGGCGGTCATTCACCTTTACAAATGACTGCAGAGGCACTGCAACATTCACCCTGGCTATTCCCTCCTCCCCACCCCCGGGTCTCCTTAGGCAATAGGCCTGTGGATACTCACCTTCCAAAGATCTAGACAGTATTTGCTTTCTTGGCTGTTTCGCTGCTCCAGGCCTTCGATGCATTCACAGAGAATGGAGGCCTACAGTACGTCAAGAGCACGTGTGAGACCTCTTGCTACTGATCTGGCATGATCTCACAGTAATTTGGCCTCTGTTCTCTGCAAACGGAGGCCTGGACGAGATCTGTGGCAAAAAACTTTGCAAATGAAGGTAAGGGCTGAAACATTGAAGCCTTCCCTCCATTTGCAAAGCCTTTTGCCATCTTTGCAAAAAGACTCTGCTGCTGAGAATGGAGCCCTGGGTTGATGTGTGCATCACCCCCAGCCTCCATTTTGCCAGCAGAGGCCTTTAAAAAAGGCCCCTGCCACCAAGAACGGACCTCCAGAGCCACGTGGCCTCCATCCCTGACCTCCGTTCTGGGTGGCAGAAGCCTGGAGGAGACCTCCAATGCCCAGAACGGACCTCTGGAGCCATGTGGCCGCCGCCCAAACCTCCATTCTAGGTGGAAGAGGCCTGGAGGAGGCCTCCGATGCCCAGAACAGACCTCGAGCCATGTGGCCGCTTCCCCCAATCTCTGTTCTGGGTGGCAGAGGCCTGGAGGAGGCTTCTGGTGCCCAGAACAAGCCTCTGGAGCCATGCGGCTGCTGTTCCCAACCTCCGTTCTGGGTGTTGAAGCCTCTGTCACCCAGAATGGAGGTTGGGGATGGCAGCCATGTGGCTCCAGAGGTCTGTTCTTGGTGGCTGATTCCTCCTCCAGGCCTCTGCTGCCCAGAACGGAGGTTGGCCATGGCCATGTGATTCTGGAGGTCCATCCAGAATAAACACTTCAGCCAGAGGCCGAAAATTTCTGGAGGCCATGATCTCATGCTCAGGCACCCATCCGCTTTTGCAGAGAATGGGTGCCTGACTTCCTGTGAGATCAGGGCATCCAAAAGCTTTTAGCCTCTGGCCGAAAAGTGTATACACACCAACAGGAGGCTTGAAGCAATGTGATTTCATTGCCCCAAACCTCACTTTGGCGTGCAAATGTTTTCTGTGCCATGCCTGGAAGCCTTTGGAGGAGACTTACCAAAGTTGCCCATCACTCCAGAAATGGCCGGTAGCCTGGTGAGTCAGAGAAGGCAAGCAGGGTGCTTCTCCAGCTCTCCTTCTGCTCTTACACGGAGCAGACAAAGAAACAGGCTGGAGAGGAGACAGATCTTCACAAGGTAAGTGACCCAGTGTGGTAGGATGGGTGGGAAAGCAATTGTGGGGACCCCAGGGGAGGGAGAATGAGGTATTTCAGTTTGTCAGAGGAGGCCTTGGGTGGTCTGAAGCAGGTGGCCTGTTCCATCACTAGGCCTTCCCATGGCCTTCCCCACCCTCATGTTTACTTAATGAACCGCACATTCAGCCACACATTAGATCCGAGCTTTTCAACCAGTGGTACGGGTATCACCTGTGGTACATTGGCACCTGGCAGGTGGTATGCGACCATCCTAGAAAAGTGGTAGTGGGGGAGGGGAATGAGCTGAACCGGTGGCAGCACCACACAAGCCTGAGTGAGAAATGGCTGGAGCTGCAGGGCTGTCCAGCGGAAGTGCCAAGATCAGCACCAGGCTCCAGCTGGAGCTCGGCGCTGATCCTGGTGCTTCTGCTGAGCCCAGAAGAAGCGCCAATCAGCTGCAATGTTGCAACATCTCCAGGGTCTTGTGATTTACCTTTAGATCCTTGGCAACTGATTCATATTTATGACAGTCACAGTGTCCCAGGGTTATGTGAAGTGACCAAAACCTGCTGCAACCACCCAGCGGATGGGGGGAATAAAACCCAAACACACCCCACCCCACCCCCGCTACCAATTCTCAACAGAAATGCTCACAACAATGAAAACCTCAGACAGGTGGCTTGGGGGGCACTTTTTTCAGTGCCATTGTAACTTTGAACAGTCACTAAGTGAACTGTTGTAAGTCGAGGACTACCTGTGTTCATCACTTTTTTCCTTTTTTTTTTTTTGACACCTTGCTAGGCGACTGGTGGTACTTGGATGTTGTCATATCTTAAAAGTGGTATAATGGGTGAAAAGGTTGAAAAGCCCTGCATTAGATTACCAAATGCATGGGCGAAAGCAGGGTGTGATCACATTCAAGATACGAGATTCACTCCTACGAATCCTTGGGTTACAAATGGATGGGCAGCCTCTATTACATTCATAACTCGAGGACTACCTGTATATTTTATTGTGTTTTACTAATCTAGGTGAAATGTTAATATATATTGCTAGTCCATGTATGATATGCCATATGCTAAATAAATAAATAAAATAGTTTACTATTTTACTATGGGAACCCATTGTAAATCAGTTTCTTACCTCATTTTTTAACTTAAAATTCTCACTTTGAAGTCCCATGCACAGAGACAAAATTCAACTGGAATTCCTAAATATTTACCAAGTAGTACTAGAAAAACCAATTCAGTCCCAATAGTTGCTAATGTTTGCTCTCTGATGTGGCATTTTCATGAAATTAGAGCATAAAATAGCATGTTACTCCCAAGCATATCTAAATCCTTACATAGAGCTTATTGGGTAGTTATAAATTAGATCTTCCTGCTATATATAGATTTTTGTGGTGGGGATCAAATGAAGTGTAGAAAAATTTTTAAGACACCCCCTCTCCCTTTATTTCCATGCCCCCAGAGAAGGCAAAGGAAAACCATCCACAGAAGCTAAAGCAATCCCTGCCTCCCAGCCAGAATGGCCTCAAGTAACCCCAGTAAGAATAAACTCTGTCAATGGATACACTATATCCATTAGTGAGAAACAAAGCCAGCTAGAAATGTAGCAAGAAGCTGCTTCTGCATTTTATACTGAGTCGGGCTTAATTGACAGGATTAAGTCAGAAAACACAAAGTCATACAGAATTTACATTTCCCACCTTTCCCCAAGGCTAGCCTTGAGCTGACCACCACCCAAGAAATCAAATGAGGACAACTAGAATACAGAAAGGCACACTATTAATCTAATCAAATAACCCCACCAGGCATCTCAATCTCAAAGGTCCAAAAGGATATAAAAATCACTCTACTTGCCATGCCAGGCTGTCAGCTGTCCCAGAACTGATTGCTACATCACTTTGCTTCTGATTCCTAAGTAAATGGAGACCTCTTTTCCTGCAGCCTGCTTCCAAATTCATTGGTTCCTGTGGCCTTCTCCCGGCTTGGAACCGCATTAAATTTTACTTACAACAGAAGGAAGCCCTTTATATGATGCCACGTTGAGTTCACTAAAATGGGATATATATTATAATGATAACAGTAACAACAGGATCCTCATTTCTTATTTTATGTAATTCTGACATATGATGAAAGATTACAGAAACCTGTATCAAAATTTCTCACAAACACAAAAAGATTAAGAATCACCAAGAATTTCAGTGTATTAAAATTTTCACACTACTTTTGTTATTCTGCACTCCTACTATAAATAATTTAAATGTGGAAATATGCTCTCTTGTAGAATATTTATAGATCAAATAAACATGCAAACCTTACTAAAATTTACTTTTTGTAGTAGTCCAGCAAATTTGTGGCATAAGAAACAGCAGAACCTGGATTCTGGCCTAAATATCAGTAGATAACGTTTCCTAGGAGATACTTTAAAAATCAGGCACACACTTAAAGATCTTCTGCATATTAATTCAGGAAAAATGAACCTAACTTTTTCAGAATAAATCCTGAGCAGAAATGCTATATTGCTTATGATACTGACCTAATTATGCACCTTCAAATGTCATAGAATATAGCTTGGATTTTTCCATGTTTATACAAGAAAACCTGGAAGATAATTCTGTATATGGAGCGAAAAAGGAAGTGACATTATTCACTTTAGGTTGCATTACTTTTCCTAACAAGGCTAGAAGTAGAAAATGGTTAGTGGACGATATGACACCATTTTTCTTAAAGCTTTTTATCAAAATTTCAGCACAGTTAGGATAAAATTCTTGCCGCAGGAAAATTTGTAAAAATTATATACATATAATATATATATATATATTAAAAAGGCTATAGAGGAACAAGCTTTGTTAGAGAAGATCAGCATGCATTCTGCAAAGGTAAATCCCACCCCTTCCACATGTTTCCAACCACTACCATCCTGAGCTTTCTTTTGCCAATTGGGCCCACAATATTTGCTGATGTCATCGATCCATCTCGTTTTAGGTCTCTTTCATGGACGCTGTTTATCAAGTGGGATCCATTCTATGACTGTCTTGGTCCACCTGCCATCAGTTCTTCTTGCTATGTGACCAACCCATTTCCATTTCAATTCTTTTACTCTCTTGACGATATCATATACTTTCATTTGTTCTTTAATCCATGTGCAGCTCTTTCTATCTTGTCTTGTAATGCCGAGCATGTATCTTTCCATGGCTCTTTGTCCCACTCATAGCTTTTGTATTGATTGTGGGGTTAGTGTCCATCTTTCACTGGCATATGTTAGAGCAGCTGGCACACACTGATTGAAAACTTTTCTCTTCAGGCATAGGGGAAGGTTGTTCTTGGAAATTATGCTTAGTTTGCTGAATGCTTGTCAACCACATTTAACACACCATTCACTTTCTTTTATTGTATCATCTACCATTGAGATCCCTTGGCCAAAGTATACAGTATGTAGTGGTCTACTACATCTAATTCGTGTCCAGATATGTTTTTTTTTCTTTTTTAGTGAATTTATTAAACATAATCTGGCTCTTTTTCAGGTTTATTTTTAAGCCAAATGGTTCTTCTGCTTTGTGCAGCTCTTGTATGTGTCTTTGTAGCTCTTCTGGGTCTTGTGAGAAGAGAACAGCATCATCTGCCAATCTTAAGTGATTTAAATAGGTGCCATTGATTTTTATTCCATCTTTTGCCCAGTCTAGTTTATGAAATACCTCTTCAAGGCAGGCTGAGAAAAGGATAGGTGATATTGTATCACCTGGTAATACACCTTGATCTATGCTGATTTCCACTTTAAGATCATTAAGGCAAATTGTTGCCATTGTTTTTTCATATACTGATTGTAGTAAGTTTATGTAAGCAACGTCTACACCTTGGTTGAGCAATGCATTAATTATTGCTTGATGGAATATTGAGTCAAACTCCTTTTCATAGTCAATGAAAACCATGCACAGAGACATGGTGTACTTGTTGTGCCTTCCAATAACTTGTTGAACAACCTGGATGTGATCCATTGTGCTGTAGCCACTTCTGAACCCTGCTTGCTCCTTTGGCTGTGCATCATTTCATGTTCTCAATATCCTTTTTGCTATTATCTTGGTAAAAAACCTTGTAGATGACTGAAAGAAGGTGTATTGGGCAATAATTCTTTAAATCATCTTGGGCCCCTTTCTTGTGCATAAGCATTTTTTCATGCATCTGGTATCTTTTCTTCTCTGAGGCATCTTGAGTACTGTGTAGTTTTGCTAGTATCTTGTGTAAACTGTGACCATCAGCTTTCAGCATTTCAAACGTAACACAAACGTTTCCTGAAGCTTTCCCATTTTTTATTGATTTTATGGCACTTGATACTTCCTCCACCAGGATATCTGGCATTTCCATTTTCATGGTTGATGTTATTTTTGAGAGATCTTGATCTTTGTATAACTCTGATTAGATATTTTCCAATTATTTCTAACTTTTCATGTCTTGTTCTACACACATGGCCATCTTCATGTTTTAATGCAAAAAACTTCTTTCTTGTATTTATAAGCTTGCATTTTGCTCTATTAATCTCTTTGTTTTCTTCAATTGCCTTTTTCACAAGCTTCACATTAAAATGATGCATTTCACCTTGGATATGTTTTCTTAGGGTCTTGCAAAGTTCAATGTACTCTAATTGATTAGTGAACTTCCTATATTTTTCATTGACCATCATTTTTTCATTAAATCAATAGTTTCATCAGAGATTTTTGACTGTACCAAGTGTTTTTCCAGCAGTGCTATAGGTGTAGCAGATTCAAGGATGTTTTTGACTATTTGTTCCTTTTGGTCTGTAATGTTCATCTCTTCCAAATCTTGCAATAGTATAAACTAGTTTACTTAGTATAAACAATCCCCAACAGTAGTTGGAATGGTAACACAGAGAAAAAAATCCAGCTGCAATGAACACAAGGAATAAAAAGTGCAAGAAATGATATCACAATAGTAACCACACCAGCTTGTTACAAAAATATTATAATAATTTCTAATGCAAATCAGTGATTTCTAAACTTTTCAACTAGAGGGTCCCTTTTTAACATCATTTTTTTTTGCAGACCACCCCCTCCCCATGACAATAGAATTCTTTTAATGCCTGCTCACTAAAATAAAACATGACAAAAAGCAGCTATGAATTCATGAATTTGTATTTTACTAATTGCAGTACAATCTAGACTTGTCTAAAAAGTAATATGGCACATATGCACAAAAATTTATTTACTCCACAAAAGATTATATTGTTTTCCTGTTCAGGAGAACAATCCCACTGGGAACTTACTAAAACATCTAGAAGGGCAATGTAACCTCTCATTTCCATTTGTTCTCCTTTCTCTCTCTCTTGCCCCCACCCCACCCCCACGCACACATATGCAAAAAAAGAAATAAAATAAGCCAAAGACAAACAAAATCATGTTATTTCAACTAACACCCTTCTTCTGTTCTTATTTTTGTCTTTTAAGGGACAATGTGCATGCTTCGAAAAGTAACTGTACTCTCGGTTTGGGTGAGGAGAGGTGGCAGGCTACAGCAGCAGGTAGCTACAAATAAGGATGGGCCTCTCCACAGGGCATCTATACTTAAGCAAATGTCTGTGTTTTTGTATGGGCATGTTTGTGGCAGCCATTACTCTGCAAGTAAAGCATTCTTCATTTGGAAAGATGCTGTTACCATAACTGAGGGGAAGTTGAATGGCACCTCAGTTCCTGCAGCAAGCCTCTTTGCTCTGCTAGTAAAGAAAATTCCTAAGGTAGACCATTAATGTGCTTCAGGGGTTGAAGCTAAGAGGGAACTGTGGCAGGGGAACTGCAGGGGGACCCCCTAATTGGGTAGCTGAAGATCTCTGGAGGTTAGGGAAAGTAGAGTAGAAATCCATATACAGTAGTCTTGCTTTCTATCCTGTAAGATTATAACCAGGTATGATGCAGGGACTCTGTCAGTAGCAGAAGAAAGAAGAGTAACCGTGGTGTCAGGAAAAAGGCAGATGGCAGGAAGAAGGGAGGCACCAAGCCAAACCAACCATCCCCTTCCTAATACAGATTTGCATATGTCATCCCAGGCAGTGTAGGATCTTTTGGTTAGCATTGTGTCAGTCAGAACAGTGTATATAATATTTGTTTTGTTTCTCATATTTGGGGCCTGTTATATATCTTTTGCAATAAATCTGTGCCTTACCTGGGACCTAAGACTCATAATTAGGCAACCATTAGTTGCCATATGTTACAAATAGTCCTCAACTCACGACAGTAATGGAGCCTGCCCATTTGTGTCAGAAGTTGAGGACTACATTAAATGAAATGCATAATTAACTCCTTCCCCTCCCTGCTTTCCCCAATTCATTTGTTAAACAAGTGCACAGGTTGTTAGGTAGAGCATGGGTGACTCAGAGGTGGGGGGAAATGTGGGAGACCTAGTGCAGGCAGAGGTGCACCCAGAAGGCCTCCCCCACTCTCTGAAATATCCCATACTCTGCGTCCTGCCCCTTGGGTTCCCCAAAGCCCCGTGGGACTCCTCCATACCCGACCCCATCACAATTGCATACTTACCTTTCTGAAGATATCCAGAGCTCAGGAAATCAGGGTAGAGAAGGCTGCTTCCTTGCTGGGCCACAAGGCACAACTGAGGAGAAGAAACCCTATCGCTTTCACTTCTGTTGTGATCCTTTCCTCCCCAGCCAGCCTAAATTGGTATGATTTCTTCTTAGCTCTGCCAGTGTTAGCTTTATGCTACTCTTATGTTGGCAGGGCTAAGAAGAAATCATACCAATTTAGGCTGGCTGGGGAGGAAAGGATCGCAACGGAAGCAAAAGGGACAGGAATTCTTCTCCTAGATTGTGCCACATGGCCAAACAAGGGAGCGGCCTTAACTGACTTCCTGAGCTCTGGATATGTTTGAAAAGTAAGTGAGTGAATGGTGCCAGGGGTTGGGGAGGAGTGCGTGGAACCTGGTATGGTGGCAGGATGGGAGGGTAATAGGAGGGAGGGTTGTGCTGCAGCAGTCAGTCATAAGGACAAATGACCACTGGGGTACTGCAGGGTTTGTAACTTCGGAATAGCTTCATGTTTAGCTTTGTTGTAGCTTTGCATGTTTGTTAAATGTAGCTCAAATTGTACCTGTAGATATACCGTATTTTCCGGCGTATAAGATGACTTTTTAACCCATGAAAATCGTCTCAAAAGTTGGGGGTCGTCTTATACGCCGGGTAGTCTTATACGCCGGAAATATTCACCTCTCTGCAGTCCCCGGCAACGTGCTCCGAAGCCGCCTCCCAGCCAGCATGTTGGCACCAAACTTCCCAGCCCACACCGTGTCTAGGCACGTTGCAGCCCGGATGGACGCCGCGGAGCCCACTGGCACCGGGCAAGACCTGGCAGAGTTGTCCTGCATGTGCGCGCGCTGGCCAGCTGCCGGTCGGAGGAAGCAGCCGACGCGCGGAAGGCAGGCTCACGACGAGTCAAGGTGGGCCTGCGTCTGTGGCGTGCAGGGATGGCGGGGGTGGCTCCCGTAGCGAGGGAGGCGCGTCCATGGGGAGACGGGTGAGGGTGAGGCCCGTGCAGCGTGCTGCGAAGAGGGGCCCCGCTGAATGTCACGCCTGTAGGAAGGGAGCACCTTTGCTTCTGCCGAGGCACCACCTTACCCACGCCGACTGGAAGAATCGCTTGCCTGGTCACGGAGTGCGGAACAGCGGTACTTGGCGCCCCTCTTGCCCGCAGACCATGCAGTGGCCCTCGCCAGCCGGCCTCGCCTCGGCATGGCCACCAGCCAGCCTCGCCAGCCGGCCTCAGCATAGTCGCCCCAAGCCCGGCTCTCTAGCGCGTCTTCCGGGCTCGCCTGGCCAACCGTCTCCTGGGCAGGGCTTGGCTCCAGACGCGGCGGCTGCTCCGTCTGCAAATGCTATCTCAAAGCCGAATCGCGCTTGGCTGTGCAGGCTGCCGAAAGGCGGGGACTCAGAGTTCCTGCGGTGGTTGCAGCTTCTGGCGTGCTGTTTGCAGAGTCTGGCCTGGAAGAGCGCGTGGCTTTGCACCATTTGCATCAGACGGGGTTGAATCTGAATCGGGCTTGTGTCGGACACTTGGCAACTGGCATGTAAGCATTTTCCGGCGTATAAGACGAAAAATCTTAAAAATCTTCTCAAAAGTCAGGGGTCGTCTTATACACCGGGTCGTCTTATACGCCGGAAAATATGGTATGTTTGAATTATGTCACTATAAACAGTTCATCCAATAATCCAACAGTGATTCAGAGGATTGTCACTACAACTTGATCTATTTAAGAAGAAATCATGCCCAAACAGACACTGTGAGACCTTCTGACTATTACCATTAAGGTACATCTCATTTCAAAGAAGCAAAGTTATCCATCTTATACTCTTAAAAATGGCCAGATCTATTATGTACATCACAATACTATCAGCTCACATACCTAAACATGTTGTTTTGGGTACCAACCAATGAACATCCAAATAGGCAAAATGGAAAAAATAGAAATGTGGAAGGTTGTAATTCTTGAATCTTTTTTTTTTTTTAAAAAAAGCCCCTTATAATCCATGGTAAATGAATGGGACAAAATGTAAACATATTGCCACATTACATTTAAAACCTTCACAGAGGTATCACACTTATTAAAGATAATAGAAAACAACCTACTTATTGATGATACCAACAATGATTTTATATGTGTTTAGATGAAGATGCCACATGGTGATGGTTTTCTATTCTGTGTTAATGTATAACATTTTGTTTGAGGGCTCAAAGAAATTGTACTAGGCAAGATGACATGTAAGACCTTGAGCAGAAGGCTTAAATAGGCACTCACATGGCCTTTTCTTCCTCTCACAGATTTAATTTTAAAATATCATTTCAAAGATTACTGCAGAGTTGAAAACTTGATGATGGTAGAGAGGGAATGTCAGATATTTAGGAGGCAATCTGGTGCCAAAAGAGAATAAGAATCTGCTCTTTGTACCATAAGTTATAAATATCTTTTCTGGGTTTCCCCCCCCCCACAATGACTTTTAGAGAAAGATATTGAAGAAACACAAGCATTCTCCTTCCTTACTATCCCAAATATTTTATTGCAGATATTAAACTTTTTCTGTAGTTTCAGTGGGCAAATAGCAATCACTATAGACTGTCACCTCACCTATTATGCAAAGCATGTCATGGAATTTATAGGCAGGTTGGGAGAGGGATTTGTCTCTGTCTAATGTGCATGTGCTCAGCAAAAAACAGCAAAATGCTATTGGTCCATAGAATTTGTCTGCCTGCCTTCATTTTACGTTTACGTTTTATTTAATTTGTATACCGCCCTTCTCCCTAGGGACTCAGGGCGGTTCACAGGGCATATAAATAACAATACAATACAATAAATTTTGACTATAAACAAAAAATGTGTCACTTTGAATGAATAATATTGAAAGTATAAAAGAAAAACTACTACATTACATTGTACTCTAAAGCTCAACATCAACAGAGAACACAAGTATGCATAAAATGTGTATCCACATCAAAGTTAAGCAAACTGATTTAAACTTACTGTCAACTTTACAGCAAACCTGGCTGCAGCCATCTTGCTCATTCTAAGTTGCCACAGAATTGGGATGGGGTATAGAGGATTTCTGCTAGTCTAAACATTACACTGTCCCTTGGGAACCAAGGTCATTTCTCCTGGTTAGATGGGGGGGGGGACTTGAGCATTTGATGAGAAAGCCTGCCAAACTGTTCTATTGGGGAATGTAGCTGATTGCATAGCAATGGGGTGGGAAGTTCAACTTTGTAATAGTGTTTCTTTTTGACAAGGATTTCAGACTTGGTTTCACTTTTGACCATGTCGATGCTATGTAGCCAATAAACATGTTCTTTGAGGAAACCTCTAGCCTCGGAGTTCTGATTTGTTTGGACTTGTCTATCAGAACCTTGACATTAAACCAAGTCTCATTTAAAATGCGGTTTTTTTCTGGGGTGCTGAGCCCTGGCTGCCTACCCACCACTTTGGGAGGAGAGCGAAGAGTCAGCAAAGATTTTGTTATGGAGAAAAAAGATGAATCTGCTTCTGGCCACAGTGGGGATTCAGACATCGGAG
Source organism: Vipera ursinii (assembly GCF_947247035.1). Taxonomy (NCBI): domain Eukaryota; kingdom Metazoa; phylum Chordata; class Lepidosauria; order Squamata; family Viperidae; genus Vipera; species Vipera ursinii. Next base: position 66,052,894 of record NC_139514.1, read on the forward strand.
CACAAGTGGCTGCTTCAGCTGCTGAAGATGTGCTACTGACAGGGGCTCATCCGAAGAGTAGGATAATTCAACCTGAAAAGTTGCTGCAGCAAGAGGGAACCACAACCCTGGCAGACTTCTGTCAGGCACAGGCACCTCCGCAAGGCAGAAGCATCCAAAGTGTGGAGGAAGGGGAGCCACAGTGTGGAGGAAGGGGAAGGGGCCAACTGGCTGGGATGACTCTATGGACTGGAAGTACCAGACAGCAGTCCACAGTCCCTCATTTGAGCAGCTAAAGGAGAAGTTCTATCAGTTGGAAGTTAGAGAGGTGGCTCCTGCCACCCAATGCAAGTGTTCGGTAGGGATTAAGGAAAAGCCCTATCCATCACTGCCACCTCCCCGCCAAAGTCCCAGTCCTGTTGCTGGGGCCTGTGCCATGTCACCCACTCCCCTGTCAGCAGCTATCTCAAGCCCTCAATCACAACCCAGCCTGTTGCAGCAGCCTTGGGCCGTGAGCCCGAGAGCTCAACAGAGAGAGCTCTGGAGAGTAATATGGCCACAGCCCTGGGATCAACAAGCTGCACAGCAGCCAGTGTACCTGGCACTGCAACATCTCAAGCCACCTCTGATCAAGCCCACGTTTGATGGAGACCCCAAGAAGTTACCTTTCTTCCTAAACCAAGTGTGGGCCCACCTCAATCACTATGCTTATGCCTACCCTGATGATGCCATGATGGTGAATGCAGTGACAGCCAACTTGGGGGGGAGGCAGATGCATGGGTGACCAACCTGCATGACGAGGGAGCTCCATAATTGCAAGATGTGAACCTATGTATGAAGCAATTGAGGGCAAGTTTTGAGGATGTATCCCAAGAGTGGCAGGCAGAAAAAGAGATCTACTGTTTAAAACAAGGTGGTTGCCCGGTGAAAGAATATGTCCAGGAATTCTGGAGAGTCACAGATGACTTGGGACAGTGGCCAGAGCAATCACTGATTCACCACTTCAAACAGGGGCTGGACTGTGACCTACTCCAAGCATGCATCTACTGGGGTTCCAAATAAACTCCAAGAGTGGTATAGAATGGTGGTGACCATAGACATAGAGCTGGAAGCCGACCATTGCAGAATTGAAACTGTAGTGAGGACCAGAGAAACACTAATTTGGATGTCACCTCCAGTCTGCCTCAGTGGCCAGCACTCCCCAAGCACCCACTGGAGCTTCCATCAAGCACTTCATATGTGGTCAGCAAAGTCACTGAGCCACAGAGTGCCTAGCTCATGCCCCCCCAAATCAGGAGCTCACCCACTCCAGCTGCCAAGTCGAGGAAACCACCATGAGCCAGACAAGAGAAGTCTAATTGGGGCCAACAGAGCAAGCTGTCAAAATCTCCTCTCCAACTCAGGGAGAAACAAGCACTCCAATTGAGCATCTGCCCCTTCTGGTCCCTTATGAGAGTGATGAGGATGGTGAAGATGATCCGATGGTAAGTTGACCCATCCTACCTTTTGCTATCCCTGCCAAAATTATAGTGTCAAAGACAGGGGCCCAAACAGACTTAGACTTTCTAATAGACTCAGGTTGCACCAGGTGCCTAATCAACCTCCCTACAGTACTTAAGCTGGGAATTCACATGAAACTGCTGCTCCTAGCCATGAAATTTGAACAGGCAGATGGGTCCCCTGTGATGCACTTAACCAAGCCATTGCATTTAGAGTTGGGACAGAATTGGGAGATCATCTGCTTTGTGGTGGTCCCTAAGATGAAGGAGACTGTGATTCTAGGCTTGGCATGGCTTGACAAGTGGCAACCAAACATCTGGTGAGACAATGGTGTGAGGACTCTGAGATTGGCGAAAGGATCCCTTCCACCCACTGACCTTAGTGAAGTAAAGGGGGCTGCTGTGGTTGGGAACCAGGGAGAACCCCTCAAGGTGTTAAAGGCTGCCATAGAATGAATACCAGGGATCCAACTTGTTCCCAGTGAATATTGTGATTTAGCGGCGGGGTGGGTGGGTAGCAAGAAGGAATGTGATACACTTCTTCCTCACTGAACTACTGACTGTGCAATTGAAATTCTACCAGATACCAAATTTCCAAAGTCCAAGATGTATTTTATGATCCCTAGAGAGATGGAGGAACTGAGAAAATACGTTGACAAGAACCTGGCCGGAGGCTTTATCCAGCCTGCTAAATCATGCATGGCTGCTCCAGTGCTATTCAAAGAAAAGAAAGATGGGTCTTTGAGGCTCTGTGTGGGTTTTAAAGGGTTAAACACTGTCAGTGTAGAAAATATGTACTCCCTCCTTCTGATGAAAGACATGCTGGCCCACCTGGCCATAGGAAAGATCTTCACAAAGTTGGACTTAAGAGAGGCTTATTACTGGGTGCAAATTAAGGAATAGGATGAATGGAAAACAGCGTTCAATTGTCCGCTAGGGAGTTTTCAATTCAAAGTAATGCCTTTTGGATTCCAAGGAGCCCCTGCCGTATTTATGCAACTGATAAACCAGGTGTTGCATGATCACCTTTACAAGGGAATTGGTTTGCCTTGACAATATCCTCATCTACATTGAAACCATGGAGGAGCACGTCAAGTTAGTTTGAAAGGTGCTTAAGAAACTGTTAAAAGCTAGCCCCTATTCTAAGCTTTCTAAATGCAAATTTCATCAGACATGCCCCCAATAATTAGGGCTACTGAATCTCTAGTGAGGCAGTGGAGAAGGACCCCACCAAAGTCAAAGCAGTGCTGGAATGGCAACCTCCATGAACCCGTAAGCAACTCCAATGCTTCTTGGGGTTTGCAAACTTCTATCGACAATTCCTCCCCTCTTTTGCAAAAATCGCTATGCCAATTACTGAACTATTAAAGACCAGGAAAGTGGGGAAAACCTCACCCTTGTCAGCCTTTACAATGGACTATGGAATGCCAGGCAGCTTTTGAACATTTAAAGAGACTGTTTGCAGCAGAACCCGTTCTTAAACACCCCAAGCCGGAACAGCCATTCATCATCCAGGCTGATGCAAGTGATGCTGCTGTGGGTGCTGTTCTTCTACAGAAAAATAACAAGGGTGACCTTCAACCTTGCACCTATACCTCAAGGAAGCTTTTGGACACAGAACAATGATTGGCTGTTTTGGAGAAGGAGGCTTTTGCAGTGAGATGGGCTTTGTTAACTTGGCGCTATTTGCTGGAAGGGACTAAAGTGCCCTTTGAAGTGTGGACTGATCATAAAAACCTAGAGGCACTAAAAACTCCTAGAAATTTTTTACCCAGGCAAATAAGATGGGTGCAGTATTTCAACCATTTTAATTTCACCCTCAAATACTTTTCTGGGAGAAAGAACTTCCTGGCAGATGCTCTGTCTAGAATGCCCCAATATAAAAGCCGCCAGGAGGAAATTATTAATTCCATCATTCCTCAACCACAATCAGCCTCTCAAGTAACCATGAGAGGGCAAACTCAGAAAATCCGATGAGCCAGTCAACTCACAAAAAAACTCAAAGAGGAATTAAAAACAAACCCCTGGTTCAAAGACAATAGATGACTATTGAGTTTTCAAGATAGACTAGGCTGGAAGGGGTCAAAACTATACCTTTTGGCATCCCTCAGAATTCAAGCCCTTCAACACAGTCATGATGCAAAACCAGCTGGTCATTTTGGCTTTCTAAAAATTTTGCACTTTGTGCAGCAGCAGTTTTGGTAGCCAGGCATGAAAAAAGACATTGAAAGTTATGTAAAAAGCTGTGCCACCTGTGCAGCTAACTCTTTTCAAATCAAACTGATTTCATTGCTTATTCGGGACACCCATCTGCCCCAAAACTAGCCAGGTTGTTTTAAAAACATATTTATCGACTCCATGGAGCACCACAAAGAATTATATCTGATAGGGGAGTTCAGTTTACTGCAAAATTCTGGAGGGAGTTTGTAAAACTAATTGGGTCTATCCAGGGGCTTTCATCTGCTTTTCATCCAAGTACAAATGGATTGGCTGAACATACAAATGCAATGGTGGAGCAATATCTCAGGTGTTTTGTTAATTACCAACAGACTAATTGGGCAGACCTCCTGCCTTTCGCCGAAGTAGCATACAACAACACTGTAGACAGTAACACTGGACTTACTTAGTTTAAGATAACTACTGGTCAGGACTTTGTCCCTATGCCCGAATACCCTCAAGAATCTCCTGCTTTGCATATCTTAGATCAGTGGGTGATCTCTTTGCTAACTGTTTGAGCAAACATTAAAAAAAGCCAAAGCCCAGGCTGCTAAGATGTATAAAGAACAGGCTAATAAAAAGCAATCTCCCCAGAAGCCATTTCATGTGGGGGAGAAGGTTTACCTCTCTACTAAATATCTAAGGCTAAAATTACCAAGTAGGAAGTTAGGACCTAAATTTCTTGGTCCTTTTCCCATAGTCAGAATTATAAATCCTGTCACAGTTCAATTAAAACTCCCATGGCTATTAGGGAAGGTTCACCCCGAGTTCCATTGCAGCTTGTTAAAATCAGTCACAGAGTCTTCTTTAAGGCCAATCCCTAAGAAACCATCTGGCCTGCTTTTAGTAGAGGGAGAAACTCATTATGAGATAAAATGCATCCATGACTCTAGATTACATAAGGGAAAGTTACAGTATTTGGTTCAGTGGAAAGGTTACCTCTTGTTGGAAGCTACCTGGGTGAAACATACCAATGTGAAGGCAGACGGATTAATAAAAAAAATCCATGACAAGCATCCTCAGAACCTGGGGGGAATTCCTAACCTGAGCTTATGTTTTCTTTGTAGGACTTGCTTTCTTCCTAGGGGGGGTCCCACTGTCAACTCTACAATGAACCTGGCTGCAGCCATCTTGCTTATTTTAAGTTGCTGTAGAATTAGGAGGAGGTATGGAGGATTTCTGCTAGTCTAAACACTTCACTGTCCCATGGGAACCAAGGTCATTTCTGTCAGTTAGATGGGGGGGTGCTTGGGAAAGCCCGCCAAACTGTTCTATTGGGGAACGTAGCTGATTGCATAGCAATGGGGTGGGAAGTTCAACTTTGTAATAGTGTTTTCCTTTGAAGGGGATTTCAGACTTGGTTTCACTTTTGACCATGCCAATACTATGTAGCCAATAAACATGTTCTTTGGGGAAACCTCTAGCCTCGGAGTTCTGATTTGTATGGTCTCATCTATCAGAACGTTGACACATAGAATCTTCGGTTTTAAAGGCAATCTGAAATTGAATATTAAGAAGGCACAAAAAACATTCTGAATAGTGCCTAGAGTACTTCCAGATAGTCCATTTGGAATTTGACCTTATATAAATGAAAAAAAACACCAACCAAACAAATGTGTATGTACATGCATACAAACACTCACATACACTCAAAATTCAGAAAGATCTTGACAGAGTATTGGACACTACCCAACGAGATACAGTTTAGTGGTGAAAAAAGTAAGGTCCTGCACTTAGGCAAGAAAAACCAGATTCACAGGTACAGAATAGGCAGTACTGGTTCAACAGTAGTGCCTGTGAGAGAATTTAGATGTCCTTGTGGACCATCACTATAAGTCAGCAGAGTGTTGCAGCTGCTAAAAAAGCCAACATAGTCCTAGGTTACATCAATAAGACGGATAGCATCAAGATGATGGGAAGTGATAGTACTGTACTACACTATACTACACTAGTGAGGCCACACTTAAAATACTGCATCAAGTTCTGGCCACCATGATACAAAATAGAAGTTGAGACGCTAAAAAGAGTTCAGAAAAGAGCAATAAAGATAATAAGGGGTCTGGAGTCTGAATTGTATGATGAACTAGGGAACTAGGTATGTTTAGCTTAAGGAAGAGATGACTTCAGGGAGATATGATAGCAGTCTTCCAATGCTTGAAGGCTATCACAGGGAAAAGGGGGTTGATTTAGTCTTCATAGCACCTGAGGCAGGAGAAGCAGCAATGGGTGGAAGCTTGTCAGAAGAAAACCAACTTGGTAATATGGAGGAATTTCCTGACAGTGAGAATGAGTAGTCAATCAAGCAGTATGCCTCCCAGAGTTGTGGGTGCTTCATTGCTAGAGGTTTTCAAGAAAAGATTGGACAACTATTTGTCCCTGATGGTATAAGAACTCCTGCCTTGAGCGTGGGGTTGGACTAGAAGACCTCCAAAGTCCCTTCCAGCCCTATGACTTTATGCTTCTACTCTATAACCTAAATAAATCAACTCTGTCCATCCATGATTATCTTGGCATTTACAATTTGCAACTTCACTTTAGCAATTGATTAGTTGAGCTTTCCTCATCCTTGTTTACAGCTTTCCTCATCCTTGTTCTACAAGAGGACAAAGTCCACTACCGGTTCAGCTTATCTATGTACTAAGTTAATTTCAGTTTTGACTGAGAACTCTATATGTAATTTGATTTAGTATAAACCAATACCAGTAAGGACATGGCTATTTTCTGTTGCTATACAATTTGACTGAAATTAAAAAAGAAACTTCATTTGTACAAGCATGAAATAGCCAAGCTTTGTTCCCTACAGTGTGTTTTATTCTAACCTGAAAAAAATGTTTGGAAAATACATACTCTGTGTCAAGATCTGAACACTGTTTCAACCTTTCAAATATTAGAACATTTTACACATCCTAAATTCATAGATCACACTAAACTAAAATGTGTGTGACTAGTTTGTGATCCAGGGCATCTTATGAGCTTAGCTATAATTGTGTAGAAAAGTTAAATTATAATCCTGCAAGATATCTTAGACCTCAGAAAGAGCTGGTGATCATCAGTACAACATGGTTCTCATTGTAAGGGAATGCATAAGTGAATAAAATTATTTACTTTACTTACATAAGTACAGTAAATAAAGTGTTTGCATGTATATATTTAAAATGTTTGACTGAAGTACTGACTTAAAGTACTGATGCATAATAACTAGCACTTTTACAGACAATAGCACCATTGAATTTAGTATTACACTGGTAAGTAAGTGTGAATGGATTCTGCCAATTTTGGCACATCTCTTGGTGGATCTTCACAGCACCACTGTTTCTACTCCTCAATTTTTAAAAAATACCTGGAATGTTTTTCATGACTGCCAACTCAATATGATGAGAACTGTGTGACTCAATCAGATTTTCTTTCCAGCTGTCCAATAACTGAATGCAAATAACTACATTAAGTCAGTGCCCTACTCCATCAATGTTTAGTTCATGTTGTTCATTTTTCTGGCATTTTTAAAAAGAATATTTTCAATGAAGGACAGATAGAGAGCCAGGAAGATTGATTTTTTTATTTGTTCCATTACATTAATAGCGCCTGCAGCAATGATAGCATCCTAGCAAGATGGTACACCAGCTGAACCTCAATAGAGAGGAAACAGAGATTGGCTTGAGTCCAAGAAGACAGGATGACATATGTTTATTTTTATTGTATTTTAAATTATTGTTCTACTAGGCTTATATGTCATTCCAAGCATGGCAGATCTAAAAAACTGTAATAAGATAAAAACTAAAATACTACAGGGGAAAACTGATGTACATTTTTTGATGTTGCAAGATATCAACATGGACCCAGTATAAGTTCTGCAGAGCATTAACACTGCACATAGAAAGTTCAGCTTTGTAAAATTCTAGCTACATTGCAGCTGAGCTAGAAATAAATTATCTCAACTGCCATATATAGTGTAGGTGACAATGAGATCACAGACCCATGGAGTTACTTCTGGGCTGGTCTAGTTGCATGAAAGTACCCCCATTTGTTATGCTCAGTTGTAGCCTCACAATGTTTAATAGGAAGTCTCTATCTGTGGGGATAGCTGGATGCATCAGAATAAGCAATAGAGTTACTACTGCCTTTTTAAAGTGAATGTAACCTCCAGACAAATCTTTAACTTCACTTGGTTCCTTTACCTGTTACTTAACTAGGCAGTCTAGTTCAACAAGCACATTGTGCCAATATAATTTTCTGGTCTATTCACAAGATATACCTGAAAGATCAAATTGTACTGTGAATGTATCACGTTTTTACCCATATCAAAGAAAAATGTTTCAAAGGAATGAAGAGAAGTGATAAAGAGTATGCAAGAGTTTATTAATTCAAAATATTGCAAATAAGGAACATTGTGTTTGACTTGTCTTGCTATTTTTGGTAAGAGTTGTTCAGCCAAAGTCCTCCCACACTTCAGCTTATTCTATTCCTGTTTAGCAGAAGTTTTGAGATATTTTAGAATTATGTAAAACTATGGGATGGTGATAGATAATGAATTTCAGAATACAGTGCTACCACTGCTGAAGGTCAGGTCTGAATTTGACACCACTGTCCTCAAGGCAACTTTGAAAAGATGGCACTGTTAGAGATAGAACCAGATCTTAAAAAGAATAGAACAAGTGTCACTCCAAGGTCAAAAATATTGACTCATTGAACTTGACAATGTGATCCTGATTGTGTTTACTCAGAAAAACTAGGGCTTCAGTGGGTATTATTTCTTAAGGAATGTGATTAGGTTTCTGTCAAGTCTAGTCCAAACAACATAGAAAAATCCAGCCAAAATTTAGTTCTTTATTTGAGGTAATCTTCACGAGAGAAGTTCTCAATTTACAACTGGTCATTTAACAACTGGCCTCAGAATGAATAATTTATAGCCATTGTACATTTCCAGCCATTGTAAAATGCCACACACACACACACATGATTGCAATTTGGACACTTGATAACTGGCTTAATTTTATGACCAGTTGCAGCATCCCATACTCATGTGACTGCAAATTGTGATGCTTTTTTCTGGTTTCCAGTGTTTATTGCTGAAAAGTGATACAAAATCACTTAACTGAGTGATTCACTTAAAAAACGCAATAAAAATGGTTGAAAAATCAGGTCTGGTCACATGAGTGCCTTAACTTACAACTACAACAATTTATAAGTGAAATTCCAGTCCTTATTGTGATTGTAAGTCAAGGACTACCTGATACCTTTTTTTAAACTTCAGTTTCCTACTGTCCTGCTTAGGATAGGGAGCACACACACAAAATACTGATCTCCATAAAATGTGTTCATTTCCTACTAAGATAGTAGTAGCTAGCATGGTCAGTTTTGTCCCTTATGTTAATTGCCAAACAACTTGGTCCTGGCAATTTCCATCAATATTGTGTCTAGGGATAAAAAGTGCCTCTATGTACAACAGTCCTGATAATTTTGTCTGGGGTTATTTGGTTTTAAGGCAGTACAGTGACATTAATGCTATGTATAGCTGGGCTTTTAGACTTATGAATCCCTGCGCTCGCACAGTTACCTACTGTATGTGAGCAGCCAAGAGATGAGTAATGGAAGAGGAGGGACAGAGGGCAAGATTAAACATTATAACATGTACATATATGCACACACATACACATATAAAATATAAATATATACCTATAGGATTGTGGCAAGTTAAGAAATTGCAGTGTTTGAGGCCTATCCTTTTTCAGCTGCATATCTGTGTATCACTTGCCTTCCTTTGAAATCTAAGTTTGTAAGACTGCTCAAGAGTGGGCCCAGCCAAGATCTGTTCTGTGCAAACATGTGGGTGCTGCCATAGTAACAGTAAAAGAACACCAAGATGAAGCTCTTTCTGATTAATGTAATTACACAGCAGGCATATATAATGCCTTTAAGCATAATTCTTTTTCTGCATGAAAAAGAAAGATGAAATGTCAGTAATCTATGTCACATATTCCTTAACTTTGAGGGGAAAATATCATTGGAACATACGTATGCATGTGCTACAATAGACTTTATGTATTTATCTTTACAGGCATTTTTGCCTAGATAATTAAAGTATAAACAGATGGGACATGACTTGTTAGGTAAGGTTAGGTAAGCAGGCTTGAAGAGAGACAGGGAGCATGTCTATAGAGCATTCCATTGAGTATAGATAGCAATCCTATACAGTTACTGATCCAAGCATGTGTGTCTACATACAAAGTACTAAATTAACTAAGGTTTTTCAACCATAGACCATTCTAAGCTTTGATGCCTCATTTGCTAATCATGTATGGCATTACTGGAATATTCTTCACATGAAATTAAGGAAGTTTGATTGCTTACTTAAATATATGTGTTTAAGTGTTTTCAGAATCTGAGGAAGGAAATTACTTACACTTTTTATGAGCATCTAATATGCATAATCAGCAGCTCTGGTTGTTTCTTTCTCACCTCTCTATCATAAGTTGTACATACTATGCTTTCTAGGAATTTTAAGATTTCTTTTCGCCACATATCAGAAGGGCATTTGGTTGACAAAAGTTGTCATCACCACATATTTCTAATTAAGTTTCCCATCACATTTATATTTCTGACTACAAATTTATATTTTTCAAAACTGCATCTTCGTATACTTTGACTCCTCAAAAACATTTTGTTTTGTCATTTATTTTTATTTATTTAGAAAATTTATATTGCTGCTTACTCACACAGGGCAGCTCAAGGCGGCCTATACGACATAAAAACATAATATAAAAGAAATAAAAATAAAAAATAAAAATAGTAACCCCACCCACCCCAGTGACAACAAATATTCATACCAGCCATGAAACCATTTAATGGACTCTATCCTGCTCTGGGTTCCCCAAGCACGCTTGCAGAACCATGTCTTCAGGGCCTTCCAAAAGAGTGTTAGAATGGGGGCCAATCTAATTTCTGGAAGATGATATTGCAGAGGGAAGGAGCCACCACAGAGAAGACTGTGGTGTCTTCTGGGTCCTGCCAGATGTGTCTCCTTAGGGGATGGGACCTGCAACATTCTTTGCCTCCCCACTCTAGTCGGTCAGGTAGATGTGACTGGCAAAAGATGGTCCCTCAGATAACCTGGTCCCAATCTATGAAGGCTTTTAAAGTTTACAACCAGCAGCTTGAATTGCAACCAGAAGCAAATCGGCAACCAATGCAGCTCCGGCAGAAGAGGTGATACATGTGCACACCAAGGTTTGCACAAAATTATGAGGGGGCACTGCATTTTGCACCAACTGGAGCTTCCAGTTGCTTTTCAGGGGCAGCCCCATGTACAGCATGTTGCAATAGTCAAGATGGGAGGTGACTAGGGCATGAGTGAACCTGAGTACAGATTTTGTGCTTCTGTATTTCTTTCCAAATATCCCAAGTCCTCCTAAGATAGTAGTGTAGATTTTCACAGCTAGTATTTGTTAGGCTTCAGGGTTTAGTGACCACAGACTGTCCAACAGATTTCCTACCATTTCATCAACAATTGTGTCTGATCATTTCAGGGCAAGAAAATCTGCTATGCAGACCCAGGTAACTAAGCAGGGACTGACTGGATTCCTGTTTTTATTGCTAGCTTTCCTGACTTCTAATTGGCCGTTAGTCAATTGTAGCATAAACAAAGGACTGATACCACCAAAAGAGCAATCAGGCTTGGGCACTAAACAAAAAAACAATCAGAGACAAATCCTCACCAACCTGCACCAATCAGAAACCAGCTTGGCTAAAGACCAATCAGAAGTCAGAACATATAGATATATGTGTGTGTGTGTGTGGCCTCAGGCCTCCACTCTCAACTCAGCTGGCCTGCAAATAATTCTGCACAAAGTATAGGGCTTTATATCCCATGGTCACAAGTTTTTTTTTGTTGTTGTTGCCATGCTGGGGTCTGATTCTGAATCTATCAGCAGCCAAGACAGCATCTGGCTCCTCCATATTTAGGATAGTAATACATCCTCAAGGGCTTTGTTAATAATATATATATATATATATATATATATATATATATATATATATATATATATATATATATATATATACATATATATATATATACTTCTGTTTGATGACCTTTTTCTCTTAGCATGATTTTGCTTTGATTAAATTTAAGGAGCACTCCAAAGAGCTAATTATATTTATGTGCATTAAACAACACATTCCAATTACGAGTTCTGCTGAACACAGTCAGATATTATTTATAATACTGCTACTGCTAAGCTTGTAAGCCGCCCTGAGTCTTCGGAGAAGGGCGGGATATAAATGGAATTAAAATAAAAAATAAATAAAAATATTTGGTAAAAAGATGGACTTATAAGGAAATAGAAACAATGTATTTCTTTATATTGTATACTAAGCTTGATTAGCATTTGAATGATGTAATCTTCATTCTATATTTAAGAGTTCCAATGTCACTTCCATCTCAACTCCAAACTCCATTGATTTCAGTAGGTCTCAATCACAAGGAAACAGGCATAATATTGCAATCTCAAAGTAAGAGGGCTTCAGTTAAATACTGGATTCAAATAAATGAGTGACATTTAGCACAGCAAACAGAGTATCTCAGGGAGATGATTCAAGAACCAAATAGAGTATTTCAGGGTATTCCAAATAGCCACTCCTCTACCCACACATTATTTTATACTCATACAGATCATGCAGTATGCTACAGATCATCTACATTAGTGTTAAGTGGGTCAATTTGTGTTGCTCTTTATTATTTCTTCCTTCAAAAATAAAAATGTGAATTGCATGCTTTAAATTGAATTTGGGAGTTTATTGTATTGCTGGGTTTGTTTGTTTATTCCAGAAAGAAGCCAGTCTCAAAAGCAAAAGAGAATAAATGTTTGCATCAAAATCATATTTAGAAGTAAATATGCATTTCAAGAATCATTCTGGGTAGAATGTACCAACTCTAAAGCACTGTACAAAAGCATGATACGTGCAGGTGCATCAGCAACAAGATTTGATTACAAGAGGACATTTTTTTTTCATTACAATGAGTCATGGCTCTTTAGGGGTTGAGAAAGAGATTTCCTTCAGTTATTGAACAACACACTACTTCAATATACCTTCAAAACCTTGCACCAAAGGGAACATTATGGTATCAGCCTTCAAAATTGCAGACAGTGACATGCTATGGCTAAGAAACAGGACTTGAGAAAAGGTTTTCAGATGGGATTATCAATATTTGCATATTCATTCAGTTGCCTACAATTTGGACATTTTTCAACATTAAAAATATCAGGTTTTACTTCCATAAGTCTTTGACAACTGTAAGGATTGGTGTGTTTTGTTTTTCTATGGAATATAATTATTTAGAATTCTCTTTTTTTCTTGCCATTTATTCTTTTTAAAAACTTGAGTGACATCCTTATCCCTCTACACACACATCTATTTTCAGCATAAATCTCTCAATATTCATACCTTTTAACCATAAATCTGATAAAGGTGAAAAGCCTCATAAAATACAAAACAACAACAACATCAATTATTGCTCAGCACCACAGATATGGTTAACTATAAGGGATTTGTGATCTCAGAATATTCACCCATAAATTCTCTGTAGGAATAAAGAAATCTACCAATTTTGGTTTCTATATTAGGATTTTGCCAATTTGGTGAAGATTTTTTTTTAAAAAAAGGTCAGGTGAAACGAAACCCTTACCCTTCTGTATGAGCCTAAATCAATGTTGAAACTAGACATTTCTTAATGTCTACACAAATATGGAGCCAATAGAAGAGAATATATGTAGCTTGCAATTGAATTGTGGAGTCCTGAACTTGGTTGTTTTCTTGCAGATATTTCATTACTCAAACCAGGTAACATCATCAGAAGGGAGTGGAGTTTTTATCTGTTAATATAAAAGTAGCTTGCCCTGTCAGTGTTGGTGGGAGTGTTGGTGATTCCTTCATTGGAATATTGTTTACTGTTAGTCAAAGAGCTCTAATGCTAGTCAAGGCTCTAGTGCTGAGAAAGGTGGAAGGAAATAGAAGAGGATAACCAGCTGAAAGGTGAATGGACTCAGTTACAGAAACAATGAGTGAACTGTTGGGAGAACTGAAAGATCAGGTTAGGGACAGATCATCACAGAGAAAATCTTTCTATGTGGTGACGAAGAGTTGAAAACCAACTTGATGCACTCAATCAGTCAATCAAGAAGGGCAGAGGAGATTGAATCACAATTATATGATTTTAAAAAGTGAAGTGCTGCCTTATAAACTGTATCTATTTGTAGTGATTCTGCACAGTTGAAGACAATGACAAGTTTTTTCTGATAATTGATATTTATGTCTTACAGATATAAATTGCAGGTGCTACAACGGTTACAATTTAAAAAATAAAAACAGGTGCAAAACAGCATTTGTTTTTCTGCTAAAACTATGTTTTTAATCTATTTTAAGTAATACGGACTGTTCCTGCCTGGAATGTATGTATCAAGCTAATTAAGTCCTTCAAACAAAACTTGAAGTTGCTTAGAAGATACTGAATGCATTACTTTTCATTGCATTTTATTGAATTTTGATAAGTAGTAGCTTACTTATCAGAATTCATACCAATCAGGCAACCACACTTACTCTAGTACAAAGAATAAGAATTATTTCAATCAGATATAATTAAATCATTACCACCAAATAAGTAGACTATCTGTCAAAGCTGACTCGGCTTCAGCGTTGCACCTGCTTTCAGCTCCCAGTTTGCCAAACAGAAAGGGAGGGTTGGTAAATTCTTAGGGAGGGGGGAGGGCTGAGGAATGCATGTGAGCCTTTTGTTGCTTAAGAAAGTTTACACCTCAAGGTCACATCTTGTGAACTGTTCAAACAGTACAGACTGCCTTCCCAAAACAGAAGGACTGCTTTGGATTGGTAAATGATGAACTATGAGTGGCCCACTGGGGGAGAAGGGAGTTTACCTGTGTTGCTTTTTGGAGGGAAACCTCAGAATTGACTTTGCTTCTGCTGTGCCTAAAAGGATCTTTCAATAAAGTTTTATTCTGGTAACCTTTACATTCCAGGGTGTTATGTATGCAGGCATCTGCATAGCAACAGCCATCAGGGGGCGTTGGCCTGGACAGTTTCGGCGGGAAACCTAGGGCCAACCCCATTGGCTGTTAGCTTACCTGGCCAGGTATATAAGGAGGCCAGGTAGCCCTCATTCCTCAGTTCACTTCCCCTTCCAATAAAGAGCTGAACTCACACACCAGCTGGCGTCTCTCTTGCTTCGGACCCACTACACAATAGTGGCGACGAAGGTGGGATTGCTGCTGACCAAGAGCTGAAGTCACTGGGGAAACGCTCCGCGAGCTGAAGGGAAAGGCATTTTTCCTTCTTCCCCCCACGACCGCCAGCCGAACCAGCAACGCCAAGTGCCACATCCACGACCAACTGCTGCCATGGCTAGAGCCGGACAACCCCGCGAATTCGAGACCCGCTGCCCCGAAACCTGGACCCATTACCTGGCTCACGTTGAACTGTACATGCGGTTCAATCAGATATCGGAGGACGGTGCAAAGGCGGCCGCCCTGCTCTGCCTTGGGGGACCAGCGCTGCTGGAAGTCGCCACGAACCTGTTCCCCCAGGAGGCCATCAACACCATCGCGTACCGAGACCTCGTGGCCAGGCTCAACGCACATTTCAGGCCCCGGCGCTCCAAGGTGGCTGCACGGTCACAATTCGAGAAAAGGGACCAGCGCCCCGACGAGACCGGCGCCAACTTCCTCGCCGCCCTACGGGAAGCTGCCGTCGCTTGCAGGTTCACAAATTTGGAGGAGCGACTACGGGACCGGCTGATTTGCGGCCTACGTGACAGGCGGTTACAGGAGCGCCTGTTCAAAAGAGAGGAGGTCTCTCTCCAGGAAGCCGAGGACGCCATCCTAGCCCACGAAGCGGCCTGCGGGGCCGTCCAAGCCTGCCAGGGAACCCGGCCTGGCAACCAGACAACCAGCGTCCACCGGCAAGGGGCCACAGAGGAGGACGACCTGAGCATCGACCTCCTCCAGCGGAAGTTGACCCCCTACCAGTGAGCCAGACGCCCAGACAGGCCCAGGCCTCCCAGCAACACTGCCGTTCCCCAGAGGTGCGCAGGGTGTGGTGGGAACCACATGCACAGCCTCTGCAAGTTCCGGTCCGCCACGTGCCGGGCCTGCAAGAAAACAGGCCACATAGCCACCGTCTGCCGTAGCCGCCGCCCCCGAGAGGAGATCCACGAGCTGCAGCCAGAGGAACCACCGTTCGAAGGTACTGGGGCCCCCACCAAAACAAAAATTGGCTATGTCGAGAGCCGGCTGGCCATTAACCACACGGGTAGCCGCCGGCTGCTCAAACCCAAAATTAGATTAACAATCCGTTTGCAAGGTGTCCCTTGCAGCATGGAGCTTGACTCCGGATCAGCGGTCTCTATTATTTCGGACGAGACCCTTAACAAACATAATTAGCCGGAGCAAGCAACGGATTAAATTACGGCCTACTAAATTAACCCTGACCGATTTTCAGAATTCGCCGGTCAAGGTGAAGGGGGAGGCCACCATTTCAGTGGGGTTTAAGGGTCGCGAAGGGCACCTGGACATTGTAGTGGTAGAGGGCCGCAGAGCCAGCCTGGTCGGGCTGGACTGGTTTGAGGCCCTGGGAATCTCAGTATCCGGGATCCATCGGATCCAGGGGGACTCCGTTGAGGCCGTTTGCCGGGAGTTCGCCGACGTCTTCGACGGGTCATTAGGCAAGTACACCGGGGGCCCCATATCGTTCAAGCTTAACTCGAACGTCTCCCCTGTTAGGGTCCGGCCGCGGCAAGTCCCGTTTGCGCTCAAACACAAAATCGAGCGCGAACTAGACAAGTTGGTGGCCCAGGGAATCTTAGAGCCTGTAGATGGAGGGGAGTGGGAAACCCCCATCGTGACCCCCCTCAAATCCAACGGGGAAATAAGGATCTGCGCTGACTATAAGTGCTCGGTGAACCGTGCCCTAAACCCGCACGCTTACCCGGTTCCCGCGGTCAGCCACGTTCTCACTTCCCTCCAAGGCGGCACCATTTTTGCAAGGCTCGATCTTGCACAGGCGTACCAGCAACTCACGGTCACTAGGGAAACAGCTGACATCCAAACCATAGTAACCCATAGGGGGGCGTTCCGGGTGAACAGGCTGCAGTTTGGAGTCAGTGTTGCTCCCGGCATTTTCCAGGAGGTTATGGAAAAGACACTCAAGGGCATTCCAGGAGTCTGCCCCTATTTTGATGACATCCTGATCGCAGGAGCATCAGCAGAGGAACTGGCAGGGAGGCTTAGGGAAGTGCTGGCAAGGCTGCGCACAGCTGGCCTCAAACTCAAAAAGGAAAAATGCAGCATAGGCGTTCCTTCCACAGAATTTTTGGGGTTCAGAGTAGACGCCAGGGGAATCCACCCCACAGAATCCAAGGTGAGTGCCATCAAACTAGCACCCACACCCAAGAACAAAGCAGAGCTTCAGGCATTCCTGGGTCTGCTGAATTTCTACCATACATTCCTCCCACACAAGGCAGCCATCGCTGAACCGCTCCACAGGCTGCTAGACAAACAGGCAACATGGGCCTGGACGGCCACCCATGATCAGAGCTTCAAGGCCCTGAAGGCATTGCTGTCGGACAAGTCCACAGTAACCCATTTCATCGAGTCCAAGCCCATTTGTATCGCCTGCGATGCATCCCCTTATGGTGTGGGCGCTGTCCTAAGCCACCTTGAGCCCAATGGGGCACAAGTCCCCATAGCATACTATTCTAGGACACTGTCTGGAGCAGAAAGAAACTACGCCCAAATAGACAAAGAAGCCCTGGCAATCATGGCAGGAATCAAGAAATTCCACGATTACTTATATGGCAGGGAGTTCACTGTCTTCACAGACCACAAACCACTCCTGGGCCTGTTCACCACAGACAGGCAAACCCCCCAGATTCTGTCCCCCAGGATGCTCCGGTGGTCCATCTTCCTTGTAGCATACAATTGCAAGCTGGTACACAAGCCAGGGAAGGAGATGGGCCACGCAGACGGTCTAAGTAGGCTGCCCCTAGACACACACGACCCAGACCCAGCACCAGCCACACAGATCCTAGCCCTGCAGGAACTACCCGAGTGCCCAGTTCTTGCCAAGGACATTGCCAGCCACACAGCCACAGACAACATCATGGGCAGGGTGCACTCATGGGTTTGCACAGGGTGGCAGGACAAATCCCCGGGACCAGAGTTTCAGGCCTATTTCATTAGACGCGATGAAATCTCCACACACAAAGGGTGCCTCCTTTGGGGTAGCAGGGTCATCATTCCACCCGCACTACGCGCCAGGGTATTGGACTCCTTACACGAAGGGCACCCGGGGGTGGTCAGGATGAAGGCACTGGCTAGGAGCTACCTCTGGTGGCCCGGGTTGGACAAGGAGGTTGAGGATCGGGTCAAGGCCTGTTATACGTGCCAGAGATCCAGGCCAGAAGTGCCACATGCACCTATTAGATTTATTGTAGTTCCCGGGATGACTAAGGCCATGGTCTTACGTCTGATGTGGTGACAAAAGTGAAACCCCTCTGTGAGTTGGGATAAAGATAAGTGACAGATGCGGAGAAAAGCAGCTAATTGGCAAGAGCCAGGGAAAGTGCAAAGAGCTAGCCATGTGCCTGTGGTTAAGAAAGTAAAAGTGGAAACTGAATACACTAACAGGAGGAAATGGGTTAGAGCTGCTGATTCTGGCAAAATATCGTGACTTGGCTGAGGTTTTTAGCAACAGAGATTCAGATGTGCTCCCACCTCATCAACCCACCAATTATGTGATAGAGATCATGCCAGGAGGTAAGCAGCCCATGCCAAAGATGTACTCGATGACCCTCAAAGAGATGGATGAGCTCCGAGCATTTATAGATAAAAATGCCAAGACTGATTTGCCTTTTCAACTAGATTTTTTTCTTTCACTCATATCTTGACAATGGAATGCAAAGGTGGGATGGATGATATCTAGGCAAGCAAGAGCCAAGGTCACTCATACAGGAGCTCGAAAGGAGAAGTGGACTGTTTCCATAACAGGAAGCAACAGCAATAGCACTTAGACATATATACTGCTTCACAGTGCTTTACAGCCCTCTCTAAGCAGTTTACAGAACCAGCATATTGCCCCCAACAATCTGGGTCCTCATTTTACCAACCTTGGAAGGTTGGAAGGCTGAGTCAACCTTGAGCCAGTGAGACTCGAACTGCTGAAATGCTGGCAGCTGGCAGTCAGCAGAAGTAGCCTGTAGTACTGCATTCTAACCACTGTGCCATCACAGAAAAAATATTACTATTGGAGAATGTGAATACCCAGTGGGTGGGAGTGAGGGAATCTATTGTTTAACTAAGCAAGCCTTTGAGTGGTAAGATCAGAGCTGGTTTTGCTTTTTCTGTGCCAAGGTAACATTTCAGTAAAGTATTGTATTCTTGGTAAAATCATGTCCCAGGAATTTCTTTTTCTGGAAATGTCAACTGGACAGTTGACATTAAATCAGCTCTCCACTGTAGCAGCCTATCTGGACCCCACCAGGAGATTGCAGCTTTGAAACATCAGCAATTGATGGAGAAGTGGATGGAGGGATGAGACCAGAGGGAGCCCTCTCTCCAGAAAACTATGGGGCTGCCACCCGGGTACATCTTAGTGCAAGAGGACCAAGTGCTGCCTTCCTTCAGACTTCAGTTCAATGAGAAGCCCAACTGTGTGGCTTACCTCCTGACTCAGGTCTGGAGCTATATGAAACACCATGGAGCAAGGTACCTGGACAGGTGCGCCCAGGTCAACTCCATCACATCTAACCTAGAGGGAGATGCAGTAAAATGACTGGTGTCTCTCCACAACGAAGGGGCTCAGAGTTGCAAGAATTGGATGTTTTTGTGCAGCTGTTGCAAGACAGGTTTGAGGACCCTGCAGCAGCCTGGCATGTGGAGATCTGCATCCACTCCCTACAGCAGGGCAAGTGGCCAGTGGCAGAGTACATCCAAGACTTCCATGGCCTGGTGGCTCACCTGAGAGATTGGCCCTCCACCCGATCCCTGGCTAAAATGTTCATGCACCACATCTATCGATTGCCCAGAGGCCCGAAGTGCATCATTTATGTGCAGTTCACATAAACTTTTTTGGCGTGAATTCCTCAATTATAGACTACTCACAAGGAATAAACTCCACCCATCATCTGAGTACCAATGGAACCTGTGAATGAGAGAACTCTGTTCTGGAGCAGTACCTATGGTGTTATGTTAATTATCAATAGACCAATTGTGCCAAGCTTCTGCTTTCACAGAAGTAGCATACAATAACTCTATACATAGTAGTACAGGATTTACCCCTTTCCGGGTAGCTAATGGAGTGGAATTTGTGCCCATGCCAGAAATTCCTCAGGGCCAACCATCCAATATATTACTGGGGGGAAAGATACCTCATAGTGGAAAGAAGCCAATATTGTGCTACTACTGAAAGAAGGTCAAGATGTTACGAAGATAAAGAATTACAGGGGGTTTAGTGGGTTTTAAAATAAACAGACAGAAAACAACAATGCTTTCTAAGAATATGGCCCCATAGGACTGTGATATATTGAGTATAAAGTCTGGATTTAGGGTTGAGAAAAAGGTGAAATATTTGAGAGTCAT
Source organism: Vipera ursinii (assembly GCF_947247035.1). Classification (NCBI taxonomy): domain Eukaryota; kingdom Metazoa; phylum Chordata; class Lepidosauria; order Squamata; family Viperidae; genus Vipera; species Vipera ursinii. The sequence goes on from NC_139514.1 coordinate 66,073,232, forward strand.
ATTGACAAATACAAAACAAAACTGTTCAAAATAACTATGTGCCTCTCTGGAACAATATTAAAAAGAACTTATTAAGATGGGATAAACTGCATTTATCACTATTGGGTAGAATTTATGTAATCAAGATGAATGTCTTACCAAAGATGCTTTTTTTTTGTTTCAGATGTTACCAATACTTGCAACTGGTCCTTCATTTAAACATTGGCAGAGGGTTATTTCTAAGTTTATATGGCAAGGAAAAAAACCCAAGAATTAGATATAAGCTACTGCAAGATGCTAAGAGGAGACGAGGTTTGGGTTTACCAGATTTGAAACTGTATTTCAATGCTTGTTGTTTGGTCTGGCTAAAAGAATGGGTGAATAAGAGGCTACTTGATTTAGATGGTGATGAATTAGGATTTAGATGGCACAGTATTTATGGTATGATAAGATTAAAGTAAATGTTGATTTTAACAACCACTTTGTTAGACGTGCCATTCTAAGAGTTTGGAATAAATATAAAACAAGGTTTTCTCTTTGGGTGTCCCCTCAGGAAGCTTTTTTAAGAAAAGAAATGGGGTCAAAGCCAGACTGGTAGACCTATGGTAAAATAATATCATTTAATCCTGGTGATCCTATCCTCAAACCTAAGGAAGAGCTAGAATCAGAAGAACATGTCTGCCATTAGTTTATGTATTTACAATTGAAAGAAAGATTTAAATTAGACAAAGAGACTTATGGGTTTGAATTTGTTAAAAATGAATTGGAAATCCTACTGTGCGGTAGTGATGAACTTATTATTGCTAAGGTTTATAAAACATTATTGAATTTGAATTTGGAAAATGAATATGTAAAACATTATATGATTCAGTGGGCAAGCAACTTTGGATATAATGTAAAGCTTGAACAATGGCAGAATATGTGGACAAAAGGTTTAAAATTTACACTAAATTACAATTTAAAAGAAAAATTTTATAAGATGATCTATCATTGGTATTTAACACCAGATAAGTTATCAAGAATGTATAAAGATATTTCAAATGAATGCTGGAAATGTAAATGTAAAGAAGGGACTTTTTATCATGTGTGATGGACATATGATAAAGAAAAGAAATATTGGAGTAGGATTTATATTTTAATACAGAAGATTCTAAATGTGAATATAAAAATAAAACCAGAAACTTTTCTTTTGGGTTTAATGGAAAAAGACTTGGAAATTCTTTTTGGAACTTTGATGTTATATATTTGACGGCAGCAAGATCACTTTATGCACAAAAATAGAAGGACACTTCGATCCCCACAATGGACGAATGGCTGCAAAAGTTGATGGAGTTAGTAGAGATGGCTAAATGGACTGCTTTGATAAAAGAAAAAAAAAACATAAGTACTTTTGTTTCTACTTAGAAACCACTTCTGGACTTTGTATTTGAAGTGGAAAAAAATGAAACTTTGATTTTGGGTTTTACCAAGTAGATAGATCTGTTGATATAGAAATGGCTAGTTTTTACTATTATATAACAAGAAAAAGTTGAGATTTGATATTACTTTCTTATTTTACTGCACCAAAGGGAGTCAGAAGTCAACACCTTTTATTTCTTTTTTCCTTCTTTTCTACACTCTTCCCTTCCCTTTCCCCTCTCCTATTTTTCCTATTATTTTGTTTTTGTATTTTATACGATAAACTAATAAAAAAGAAAATCTAAAAAAAAAACCAGCTGACTCAGCTTCAGTGTTGCACCTGCTTTCAGCTCCCAGTTTGCCAAACAGAAACTGGAGGAGGATTGGTAAATTCCTAGGGAGGGGAGAGAGCTGAGGAATGCATGTGAGCCTTCTGTTGTCTAAGAAAGTTTACACCTCAAGGTTGTATCTTGTGAACTGTTCAATTGATGACTGTCTTCCCAAAACAAAAGGACTACATTGGATTGGTGAACAATGAACTGTGGGTGGCCCATAGGGAGGAAAAGGGAACTGACTTTGCTTCTGCTGTGCCTAAATGGATCTTTCAATAAAGTTTTACTCTTGATAACCATTACGTGCCAGGAGTTTATTTTTTTGGAATGTGCCAAATGGGATGGTTGACACTGTTGGAAGTCAGCATCCACCCACCCTCCTAGAGAAGGAAATATTTTGGTGGGGATATTAAAAAGGACAGAATATTATATTTTCCCAAAAGAATAATAGAAAATCTTAGGCAGAACCCCACCCCCCCAGTCTCCCTCCCCCAAGCAGAAAGCAAGCAGGCCAGCTTTTAGAAATGTAGATTTGATCATCTTTTCAGAAAGACTGGAGCCAGGAAGCTTGGAGCTGATGGGATTAGAAAGACAAAGATCCCTAGAACCAACAACCCTCACCAAAAAATCCAACACAGGACATAGCCATTCTCCCCAGCCCCAGGAAAGCAGGATATGACTTTTAGGACATAAAAGTCCTCCCACCATCAGAATACCAAAAAGGACACACTCAAAAGCTCAGGTCATAGTCCATACCACAGGAACAGGAAACAACTCCAAACACAAAAAACTACAACCTTCTTTCCTAAAGCAGTCTCCATTTCGTTTATTCCCAGCTTGGACTGGACCCTGATGAAGACTTTTTCTTTCAACAGCACTATCATATTATACAGAGAATACTATGTGACAAGCAATCACAGAACACTTATTCTGTTCAAGCAGAGGCTAGTGAGCCACTCTTAGAGAGGATTTAATTTAGATTCCTGCACTCAATATAGCTGCACTCAGTGGCTAAATAGCCTTCTCAGCTGTTACAATTCTGCTTAAAGAAAAATAATAAAAAAGAAACATATACATAGCAGAAAATGTTCCATTTAAAAATAAGAAAAAAGGAGATACAACCAGGGCTTTTTGTCTCATAGAATGCTCAGAACGGAGTTCCGGCACCTTTTTTTGATGGATTTTTTCAACTTTTGCACAAGCTGTGCTACTCCCTCTACTGGCTTTCAAAAGCCGATAGGAATTGCGGCTGAGCATGCCAAAAGACCCGGCCGGCAAATGTTGTACATGCAAGTTGTCTGCAACAAAGGCGAGTTGGCAGGAACTTTGCACCCCTCCCTGCTGCCCAACTACACCATCTCCTACTTGTAAGTAAGAGAGAGGACCAGGAGTGGGAGGTGGGGAGCAGCACTTAATTCTGCCCTGCCAAAAAAGCGGAGTCCATGTGCACGCCTGCCTCGTGCTCACCTCATGTCAGCCAGGCTGACCACAAGTCAGAAGGAGAAAACGCAATGGCAAAGAAACCCCCTCCACAAATAACTCACATTTCTCAAGTCCACCCTGCCCTCTGCAAGACCCTTGACCCAATGGGGAGGCGAGGCCTGGCAGACATGATTTCCCTCTTTACCTCTTTTTAACGATAGTCTTGAAGATACCTGGAGGAGACAGGAGTGGCAATGCCATGGTGCTGTGGGAGCCGTGAGGCCGCTCTACATGGCAGGGCTGTGCGGGGCGGGTGGAGGCGGTGCTGGTGGGGCGGCTGTGGGTGCTCGGCACAGGGGTGGCATGCATGGGGCATGGCAGACAGCTGACCTTCCACGGGCCAGGCCAGCTGGTGGCCTACCTGGTGCTGGACCTGCGCCGCCGCCTCTTCACTCTGCGCACCTACATGGCCACCTTGGAGTGCCTGGCCCGCGATGCCTGCCACTGCCCCAGCCTGCCCGCTGCCCTCACCCTCCCACCACCCCACACTGGCATCTGGCTCGGTGACTGCAAGCTCTGCACCATTGGTGTGCTTTGCGGGAGACACATCACCTCACACGGATTGGCCCTGAACTGCTCACTGACTTAACCTGGTTTGACCATATCATCCCGTATGGCTTGGAGGGGCTGAGGGTCACCACCCTCAGCCAGGAACTGTGTCTCATGGCTACTATTTTAGTGGTTATCTGAATTCTTGCAGATTTTGTACGTCTACCTAAAGTGGTAATCTTAAGCATTTTTTTTTCATAAATTACTTAAGGACATGCAAATATATTTTCTCATATTTATCTAATGTTACTTTTGCATCTACTTTTTTCAATCCATTTTCTTTCTGTCATTAATTCCCCAAGAATAAGAAATGTAAATTGTAAGCTCCTCATAGCACAGTTCTATATCATTGTTAAAATACACTGGGCAATTATGGACATATTCATTCATATTCATAAATAGATTGAATTGTAACACTTTCCCCTTCACCTATGCCTGTTCTCCTGTGTGTATAATTTGAATATAGCCAGGCCATTTTTTATCAGCAGTTGTAAAGAAAAAGAAACAAAATGTTTAACTTATGTATTAATAACAATTTCTTTGCAATTCATTATCTTGTCAGTAACATGACTCCATCAATTAAGCACATATATGTTGAAGGCAGCATATCCACTTGTATTAGACATCTATTATCTCCCACTGCTTGTCCTTCGAAAAGGAACTCAATATATGTCATACTATATATGCAAAAGTTGTCTCCTCTATTAAAGTGCAACACATCATTTTCCAAGTAGACAAAAAAAATATTCCAACTTTACTATACCCACCTGCAGTATATAAACATGGGGAGGGGCTATCCCACAATTTTTCACCCCTATGGCAGCCTACTATGCTGTCTTCATGATAAATTTGATAAAACAGACTTTAGTGTTCTAAGTTCATCATGAACTAAGTCTGATGAAAATAACTATTTTGGCAGGGATGAATTAATAGCATGCATTTTGGGTTATAGGAGCATCTCATTCACTTGAATCAATGTTATCATATCTTTAAAATGGTATGCACAAGCCACCAATAATGTGGTTGCTAATATAGGTAGGTCCGGCTTATGAGCTGTTTGTATTTAAGGAGATGCTCACAACAAATTCTGGTGAATGCCTGAAAGATGCATTACTTCATCTAAGCCAAAAACAGATGAAAAAACTAAAGGCAATTATGAATTAAATTTGGCTCAAATCTCAAAAATTTGCTGGACGAGAACTGGACAAAACTTTGGAATTTACTATGAACATTTGCCTTAAATACAATAAATTAAATTTATGTTAAGAATTGAATATATAATTTTTAATTATATAAATAAATATATAAATAAAATTATATAAATAAAAGATTAACAAGATGAGAGTTCTGGCACCTTTTTTTTTTTTAGAAAAAAAGCACTGGATACAACGATTAACATTGTGAGTGCCTTCATGCCCACAAGAGATCTAAATCTAGCCCATCTTGAATTCCATTGACCCTTATCTACTGCTAATTTGCTTTGACTGTTAGTGGTTCAGATTCTTGTAGAAAATGTTAGCGTGCACTAAACCTTTGTTCATTTGAACTGCTGCGGCTCCTGATTTCTTATGCTTGACACCAGATATATTGTCCCAGCAAGAAGAGAAATGAGAGAAAAAACCCAAAGATTTTAATAAGTTGTTTTAATAAAATTTGGAACTAATATCTTTTATGTTTCAACATATAAATCCCACCTACTGGTTCCTCTATTACTTGATAATTAAAATGCCTTAAAAGTATCTGGCTACAATTATCACATTTCAGCAGTGCTTTTTTTGTAAAAGAAAAAGGTGCTGGAACTCACACATGTCATACAACCCGCCTTGCCTACCCTACAAGGTTCCATGCAAAAAAGGTGCTGGAACTCCGTTCTGAGCGTTCTATGAGAAAAAAAGCCCTACATTTCAGTCTCCACAACCTTTTGTGTCCTGAGTGGATCTATAAATTCAGAGTAACTTGCAACTAAGAATTTGAGGACTGGAGCTGTAATCTGGTTTGGGGTTTTTTTAGGTTCAGTTAATTGACCAGAAAAATTGATAAAAGTAAAGGATATAAAAGATAAGAAGGCTGGCAGTCAATAAAGTCCTATTATGAGGAGTGCAGTAAGGTTAAAGAACAAATGAAATTATAAACCATCAAGATTTGTAATGTAATGTCTTTGCTACATAAATCAACCTGAAATTCCAGTGGTCTAGAATAGGCTGTATATTTAGAGGATTGTTGTTTTTTCAATACTGTATATATTTATATTTATTTAATAGATTTCTATCTCACCTATCTCACCTAAGCCCTCTGAGGGGTTTACAACAACATAATAAAACAATACATGAATAAAAGCACACATTAAAAATGAAATTAAGAACAAAGTTAAAACATACAAGTAAAAAATGAAAATCAAAATTAAAAAATCATTAAATTACAGTGTTTGATCCATGTTTGCAATATAATCTGAAATATTTAAAATGTTCTAACAGCTATTTAGTATAAAAAGTAAATACGGACATTTTAAGTCCAATAATGTGGTGGTCCTCAACAGGGCTTTTTTGTCATAGAACGCCCAGAACGGAGTTCCGGCACCTTTTTTGGATGGAACCTTGTTGGGTAGGCAAGGCAGGTTGTATGACATGTGTGAGTTCCGGCACCTTTTTCTTTTACAAAAAAAACCACTGGTCCTCAACCTTTTCAGCTTTATGGACCAGCGGGGAGGTGTAGGGGATGGTTCCACACAAGTTGTGGGCAAGCACTCACATGAAGCTCCATTTGCATAAGCAGTGGGCACACTGGTCACACAAATGGAGCTTAGCATGCACATGTGCTCACCCGCTGCTCGTGCAAGTGGAGCTGCGCACACGAACATACTTGCCTGCCACTTCTGCAGTCTGATTCCAAACAGGTTGTGGTCTGGTACTGGGCTGCAGCCTGCGATTTGGGGACCCCTGCAATACAGCATATAGTATCAGAGAACCTACGAGGTTTCATTATTACTCATTTTCACCTTCATATCAGATTTCAATCCCAATGAAAAAGCCCTCAGGGTTTTATCTGTATGGGTCAGGTGTGTCAATGACAATAATTGTAACACTTAACATGACACACTCCATAAATTCAAAGCACTCTGCAGACATTATCTGAAGACTTTATTTAACAATTAAGAGAAAAATCTCTTTCTCGCAAAAAAAATAAAAAAAAAATAAAGCAGATGGATATGATAATTTGTTGCTAGTGTTGTTCTCTCTCTATTTTTATTGGAGATGCTGACACTCCAAGTACTGTAAGATGGTTAATGTTCTGCTACTACAGCAGCTAACTTCACTCTAACTTCTTTTTGAAGGGAGGGGGGTAGAGGTGAATCATTTGTTATGAGCATGTGTTGACTATTCTAATATTGGTATCATATTGACACCCACCCACCCACTCAACTTGAATGCTACAAAGAAAGTTAATGAGCGCTACCAAACCTTGTAAACTTTACCTCTGTGGGCAAGTACTTGTTCATCCAAATCCTCCAAAAGTCTCATATTTAAGACATATTCATTTGGGATTGGGAGAAAAAAGTTTATTTTATTTATCTGGAAAGGACTGTAATCATTATAAGGCTTATAAAATAATACCAAGCCTTGTCTTTCTTGAAGAGGTTGTTGGTGCTCTATGAGCTCAGTTCTTTTCTTGCAGTCATTTCATCATTCAAACTAGATAACATCATCAGCTCTAGTAAGGGAAAGATGTTTATATTCTAATGGCTTGTTCTGTCAGTGTTGGTAGGAATGGTCTTGGAGGTTTTTTTAGTTGGGTTGTTTACTGTTATACTGTTTACTGTTATGCCTTAATTGGGGTATTATTTACTTCTTGATTGTTGGCACAGATGAGTGTAGATTAACACCAAATTAACATTTGATCTGATATTAACATGGTGTTAATCGATGCTCATTTGTGTCAACAATCAGACTATAGGTCTCAATGTAGGCCTGCTATACAAATAAGGCCTACATATCCAAATAAGGTTGTGCATATTTTCTGCTATACATGATTTGATAGGGTATAGCAGGCCAATATTGAGACCCTAGGTGTGTAAACTTATTTGGATAAAAAAAAGGACTTTCATGTATTTTGTTCTAGTTTTTATAGGTTTAAAAATGCAATGTGCTTTATGCAGGCTGCTTTTAAATATCATTTGGAATTGTCATCTGATTCTTAGTACATGTTTTTTTTTAAGTTACTGTCACTTGAAAGCTCTGGAGCATTGGGTTCTCAACATTTGAAACCTTAATTATATCAGCTATTGGCACTCTGAGATTAGCAGAGTTATGCCTGCTAGCAGGACCAATGGATGTCAAACTGCCGGCCTGCGGGCCAGATGTGTCATGCAGAAGCCGTGCCCACCCCATTGCCGGCAATGGCAAAATGGTCCCGATACATTGCGTGACATCATGTGATGTCGAGAGTTTGACATGTCTGATAGAGCAATGGACTGAAGAGTTCCAAATTCCTTCTTAAGGTAGTCTCTTTATCTTGACCTCTTTGAATAAAGAATACCCAAAGGAGGAAAGCCTGTCAGTAGAAAAGAATATGTGTAGCTCAGCACTGAATTATAGAGTGGAACTCTCTGAGCTGGTTGTTTTTTGCAGACATTTCATTACTTGACTAGGTAATATAATCAATGCTAGAGAGTAGAGGGATTGCTCCCTGTTTATATACAGTAGCTTGCCCTTCCAGGGTTGGTGGGGGTGTGATTTTCTCCTTGGTAGTTCCTTGATTATAGTTTTCTGCTTGGTTGTTTGTCTGGTATTAATCACTGTTTACCTGGCTGAAGAGGATGTGTTCTGGTCTTTTTGTTTCCTTCTTAGCTTTCTTTATTGTCTCTTTTGAATGGTGTGTGTGCTGTTTCAAGCAGAGATGTGATTGCTGGTTCCACGTGAGACAGCCAGAATAAAACTCAAATGGATGGGATGAACAAATTATTTTATTCACAGGCATCCTTAGTCAATAACTCAGGGTTACAGCAAAGGTTCTTCCAGAATGAAGGTCATAATCTGGACCCATCTCATCAGGTAAAAGAATGACGAACTTTCCATCCTGTGCAAGGTTACATGTTGAAACGGAGCTTGTTATCACCCAGCCACATGGCTAGGGTTCATGTAGAGAGAGGACAAAAGCCCTGGCACCAAGCCAGGAAATCCTGCCATAAACTATGAAGCTCCACCCACTTAACTAGGTAAGCATGGTATTCACTGAACAGCTATACTACAATACCCATACACCATCTCTTGAGGAAATAGAGTTTAACCCTGTAAATGCTACATGTTCTTACATGCAATGCTGCTAAGGATGCTGTATTAACCCTGTAAATGCTAAATACACTAACACAGTTCTTAATTCCTAAACTAGATATAAAATGGAGCAGTTGAATATATACTGGTCCAGCACAGTGTGATTTCTCTATGACTATTATTGGCTGATTTGTCAGGCATCCAGGAATTTCCTAATGTTTTGGGATTTTACTTGCTCTGGGATGCTCATACTGAGGAATCCATGGAGGAGAAGCCTTCATACAGTATATAGAAAGATATGTGTACTGGCTTTTATATAAGTAATGAACCTGAGAGAAAAGAATGTTGCTTACCCTTTCTTCTTACTGAGAGAATATTTGTGCCAAATATGTGAGTATTTATAGAAAGGTGGTCTTGTCAGAAGAAACACATGATTTTGGGAAATGCCCAGCCAGGCAGGGAGGAGGAATCAAGTGGGGAATTAGTTTGGAATAGTTGTGCAGCCACAAGAGGTCCAGGATTGACAACCCTCTCCCAAGCTCCATAGAACCTTATCTAGATGTTTCCAAGGAAAGACAGCAGTGTGAGGAGGTTCCTGTATTAGAAGCGGGATACAACAAAGCTGTTAGCTTGAACCCTACACATGTGGATCTGGTCGCTTGCACTTGACACATAATAAGTCTTCCAAGTTTTATGTAATTTTGGAATAAGCTTAACCACCAAAATATTTTGCATTCAAACAATCTCTTTCCCACTTTTTCCTACTTTCTGCAGCTCTTCCAACTGAGTTATCCCACTAATAAATCATCACAGGACAAAAAGAGACACCCTGGACTCAGTTCGATTTGCCTGAAGTCTCATACATGGTTGGGAATCCAGGGAAAGAATAGGCTCCTTCTCCTTCTAAACCTGTATCTTAGACACCTCACATTGAAGATCCTTCTAGCTTCCCACCTAACCCATCTTATTCCTGCCAAGCTTGCAGGATAGCTGAGGGATAGTGGAATGATATACAGAATCACAAAGCACAGAAGTTCAAGGCCAGATTTCTGGGAATAAAGATTTACTCAGGAGTTGCATAGGATGCCATTTTCTATGAATTTGTGTAGAGTGTTATTCCTACATATAAGTTTTGAATGGTGTGAACAATGTTAATTTTCATTGCCTTGATTCAATTTATTACTTTCGCTTGCTAAACTTCACTCTGGGTAAATTAATCTCTGTGTCTGTTATTTTATGCCTGTTTTTTGACTGTTGCACTAGATTTATGGCTAGTCTTATTGATTTTTCTGTCCTATATTCTCCTCTACAGGAGGTGCCCTCCTGTAGTGCCCTCCTCTTAGCAAGCTATATATTTGAGTTGCTCCCGTTATGGTGGACACCAATTTACTACTATCTGAGAATATGCAATACTTACACTGTTTACTAATTGTGGATGTCTGTAGGGGACAAGTGACATCAAGTGAATCCTAACATTAGCACAAAGTGACATAAATTATGTAATTTATGTCAGCCTTGATTGGAAAAAAATTACATTATTTGTGTCTTACATGATGATGTCATGACATGCATAAAGTAAACATGACCAGTATCAGATGACTATGTTGATAACTCTCTTTTAGGTAGATGTCAACCTACCCATAACACTCGAATTTAGGTTGTTTATCAAAACTAATATCTGCTATTTAAGGAGAGAATGAACTTGATAGGTGCTAATAATAGCTTGGATAATATGTGTACTTTTAAAAACAATATTGCTGAGTAGCATTTGGGGAGACTTTTTAATATTCTTTGTTGTGTGGATTCAGTAAACAAAACAATTAAAAACTATCTCATTACTCTGTATATATACACCACCACTGATGCAAAGGCCAAACACTGAAAAATTGGGTCGTTATTATATCTGCCTCCATCACATCTCAGCACAACCACTACTGTCTAATGAGTTAAGAAATAGACTATTTTGGAGGGGGGAATAAATCTCTTGCACACAAGTATATACAGTAGTACTATCAGAAATCAATCTCTTTTTGAAACTATTTGTATCAGGAGGCTTTGAAGATATGGACAGTTCATTCCTATATAGTGAACTTAGCATGGTAGAAGCCTCTTCCATTTTTCCATCTGCTAAATGTAGATCGTTATGATGCCACACTGTGGTTAAGTAACTTCATGTTTTTGTAATCAGTTCTATATATCAAACTCAAATAAGTTTTTTTTTAATTGCTAAAAGCCAAACGTTTTTAGAACAGTCTGATGTTTATAACATGAGCCAAAATATTCTGAATGGCCATGGCACGAAGTTTAGCTTTATGAAAACAGAAAGTTGTCAACTGGGAATATGTGAGAAGTTTTGTATAACTTGCAACATTCTCTTTCAGTGTTTTATATGGATGAAGAAAACTGACAGGCTAATTTCTACTCTCTCCTGCAAACCATACTTCTCTTTACAAGTATTCTGGTAGAACACATATAGCCTTTTTTTGAAGAGGGAAACAAAATAAAAATTGAATAGTTCTGTTTTTGATACTCTTTTGGTGTCCTCACCGAGTAGCTAGTAAACTTTTAAAAAAAATTATTTTAAACATCACTAAAGAAGTCTTAGTCAGAAACTTTCACCAGTTTCAGCACATTTTGGGCATTGAGCTTTTCCTGACACCATCTCTACAGTTCTGGGCTTCTTATTAGCATTCTTTCTTACTACTAAGCTTTCTGTGCAGCTACATTGATTTATTTTACTTTCTTTTGTTTTCTGCCTCTCTTTGGAATTATTTGTAATTCAAGTTTAGTTTCCATTAAAATCAAGATTTCTACCCTTGCCTAATCACATTCCTTGAATGTTCCTACTATTTCCATCTACTTCCCCAATTAAAATGGAATTAAAGGTGCTTAAACAAGATGGGGGCAAAGCTGCAATGTTCACATTTCTTAACTTTATAGATAAACATCTCTTAGGCGGAATGGGACAGCTCACCGCAGACAACTCATCTCTGCCAACTTTCCACAGACAACATGTAGTTCTCGACTTAAAACAGTTCATTTAGTGACCATTCACTAAAAGTGACTTATGACCATTTTTCACAGTTACAATCTTCGTAGCATCCCCATGTTGAAAAATAATGTAAAATCCCATCAAATTACAAGACGCAGTGACAGCATCAAATGCATAATTTTTAATAAAGTAATATTGGTAAACACAATGACCATTTTTCACACTTATGACCTTTGTAGCAGCCCCATGATCATGTGATCAAAATTCAGATGCTTGGCAACTGGTTCATACTTATGACCATTGCTGTGTCCCAAGGTCATGTGATCACCTTTTGCAACCTTTTGACAAGCAAAGCCAATGGGGTAGCCAGATTCACTTAACAACCAGGTTACTAACTTATCAGTAGTAGTGATTTACTTAACAACTGTGCAAGAGAGGTCCTAAAATGGGGCAAATCTCACTTAACAAATGTCTCACTTAACAACAGAAATTTGGGCTCAACTGTGGTCATAAGTCAAGGACTACCTGTATTCTATACTCATATGGATTAAGCCATTGTAAAATGATGTAGTCAAGCCATTTTAACAAGCAGAGAGGAAATGCAATGTGGCTTATGTTCTATTTTCTTCAATATTATCTTCCACGAATGGTATTGATCTAATTTAAGGCAGCTTAATATTCAAATGACCTTTAATTCCGTATTTTCTTTCATGTATGTACTGTAGGAGTTACTACCAGGTTTGTTTTAATAGGTGAATGGATGGATGAAGAGATAGAGATGTGAGCAGAAGGTTAACTACCCAACACCGTATTATCTCTTCTGTTGTAGAATTTTGAATTGATTTGGATGGCCATAATTTTTATTTCTTTTGGTATATGCATCTTTTGCATATGCACAATCTATAGACTTGTAATCAGGCATGCAAAGCTTTTATTAGCTCCAAGTGGACAGACATATAATATTCTGGTTAAAATGTGCTTGCACTAATATCACAAATTTGTAACCTTTCTCCTCCCACCTCCACTACCAAAAGTTTTAATTGATGCCACTAGGAGTTATATTTTCCTTGTTTTTAACTGCATAGTTAATGAGAATTTATATCCAAGTTCACAGCATAGAAAGAACATTTCTCTTCACATGCCACAGTACCTGTAATGTATTGGCCATAACTGTTTTAATCACTTGCTTAATGTCTGATCACTTGTTTAATGTTTGACCTAGATTCTGTGTTATGTAACTGTTACTGAAAGCCAGACTGGCTGTCTCCAAGCTGATAATGAGGCTTGGGCGGGAAACTGTTTCTTTAAACTTATTGGTTGCCACCTAGTGGCTAACAGTATAAATAGCTGTGCACCAGCCATTATGGCTGCTTCTGTTCTGAGTTAATAAAGTTGTTTGCTGTTTCAACACTTCATCTCGCTTAATGCCTAAAGAACCGAATATGTTATCACTGTGAGTTGTGGTGGGGGGAGAGCAAGAAGGGAGACTCAGCCAATCTCAATGTATACATGGTTGACAATAAAGATTCATTCATTCATTCATTCATTCATTCATATGACAGTGGTGACGAAGGTGGGATGTGCTGCTTCATCGTAAGAGCCTGAAGTCACTAGGGGGTGAGCCCCCCCCTTGGTCTGCCAGTAAGCCATGCTGGAGACCACCACGCCCTAGGGCCAACGCAGAAGCCAGCAGCACAAGGCAATGTGAGGAACAAGCAACGCAAGCAACTCACTATGGTGAAAGTAGGAAAGCTCAAAGAATTCAACGTGACACACCCAGAGAGGTGGGCATCCTACCACTTCAGAATTCCAGTCCTTCCTCAGGGCAAATCTCATAAGGCACACTCAGTCAGCTCCCTTTCACCCGGCCTTGAATGGCCAAGTGGAACACATGGTCTGCACAACCAAGGAATCCCTGAAACGGATTGTCACAGGGGATTGGCACCACAGACTGACAGATTTCCTGCTTTCCCAATGCACAACTCCCTACACAGCCATGGGCAGAAGCCCAGCCGAGCTACAATGGGGCCAATGCTTGATCACCAAGCTGGACAGGCTACACCCTGACCGAGTTGCCTCAGACTCTGCACAGCCAAAGGCACCCAGAAGTCTTCAAGTTGGTGACCAGGTTTGGACCTGGAGTAACGGGCAAGGGGCTTTGTGGGTGGCAGCAGTGGTTGTTAAGGTGACAGGACCACTCTTGTACGAGGTGGTCCTGGAAGATGGGCGAGTCATTTGCAGGCACATTGACCAGCTGCATCGAAGGCTGGCAAATCAGTCACCAGCTCAGGACTTTCAAGAGGGCTGCACACAGGGCCCACAGGACTGTGGTCCAACAGAGGAGCTTGCACACTCTGACAGAACATTTTCTTAAGGAGACGTGGGAATGGCTGTAGGAGAGTTTTCCCTGGACAGACAGAATGTACCTGCTGAACAGGGCCAACAAACTGAGCTGAGAGACAGGCCTGCAGACCTTGCTACACAATTGGACTTTGGTTTGGGCCGACCGCGACAAGCCAGCCAAAGGGACTCGAGGCAAACCGACTACCCTGGACCTCAGAACCTGGGTCTACCCAGCTTGGCAGGCAAGCAGGTAGACCAGGAGATCCCTGCAACCCTTAGATGTTCAGAACGGTCAAGAAGTCTGCCTAAATATCTGCAAGACTATGTAAAGCAATTGAGGGTTTGAGCTATCTAGGGGGAAGGGGTGTAATGTATTGGCCATTACTGTGGTGGGTCTTATTACAGGTGGGGATGAGACAGCATATAGGGCGGAGGTACAAAAACTATCCATATGGTGTAGTAACAACAACTTGCACCTAAACATTGGCAAGACGAAAGAGATGGTGTTAGACTTCCGGAGAAAAAAGGAGGAAACTGCCCCACTTTACATCGGGGAGGACTGTGTGGAGAGAGTTTTCTCCTTTAAATTTCTGGGAGTCTACCTCTGTGAAGATCTGACCTGGAAAGTTAACACAACCCAGGTGGCTAGAAAGGCCCAACAGAGGCTTCACTTTCTTAGGGTCTTGCGGAAGAACAATGGCTAATGACCCTCTTTTACCGGTCTAGTATAGAGAGCATCCTCTCGTATGGTATTGTGGTTTGGTATGCTGGTCTGACAGCTGTGGAAAGGAAAGTATTACAGAGGGTAGTGAGCACAGCACAAGACATTGTGGGCTGTTCCCTGACACCACTGGATGACATCACCAGGGCTCGTTGCCTTGGAAGAGTGAGGAAGATTCTCAGGGATGACTCACACCCTGGACGGTATCTCTTTACTCTCCTACCATCTGGTAGGAGATATAGGAATATAGCCAGCCATACCAACAGGCTGAAAAATAGCTTTTATCCGTGGGCTGTTAGGCTTTTAAATCGGACATAATCTCTGTGAATTTATGCAGAATTGACTTGGGAGGCCGGTGTATGGTGTAGTTGGTTCACATGGTGTGGTAGGATGGAGGGTTTGTTGTCACTGTGTGTTGGGGGGAGAGAGCACGGGGGGAGGCTCAGCTAATCTCAATGTACACATGTTGTACTTTGACAATAAAGGTTTATTATTTATTATTATAACTGTTTTAATCACTTGCTTAATGTCTGATCACTTGCTTAATGTTTGACCTAGATTCTGTGTTATGTAACGGTTACTGAAAGCCAGATTGGCTGTCTCCAAGCTGATAATGAGGCTTGGGCGGGAAACTGTTTCTTTAAACCTATTGGTTGCCGCCTAAGTGGCTAACAGTATAAATAGCTATGCATCAGCCATTATGGCTACTTCTGTTAATAAACTTGTTTGCTGTTTCAACACTTTGTCTCGCTTAATGCCTAAAGAACCAAATATATAACAGTACCAATAGAAATTATTCATCCAACTCTGTGCCCAGAATAATCTGTGATTAGGCACTTAATTCTTTACTCATTCCACAGGAAATATTTTATGAAAATATATGTTCATTCCGTAAGGAATTAATACATCAAAGTCTGTAGAAACTATCTGGTTATTCTCCTTTAACTTTCTAGCACAGTCAGTAACGTTCTTACATAATTCAAAGCTAAACAGCTTGTGGGTGAAGCCAGGACATTCAGAACAGACAGAAAAGCTGAGTCACTCTGACTGTATAACTCTTTGTCACATTTTTAACAATGCTCTTTAAGAATCTATTTTGTTCTTCAGAGGAGGACAGTTTCGTTTTACAGGTAAAACTGTTCTTAGTTACAAGGGCACTGGAAAAGGCAATTTATGACCAGTCCTTACACTTATGACCATTGCAATGTCCCAGTAGTCACATGATCAAAATTCAGGGACTTGGCAACTGGCCCTGTATTTGCAACAGTTGCACATCCAAGGACCATGTGATCATCATTTGCAAACATTCCAGAGGCCTTCCAATAAGCAGAATCAATGGGGGAAACCAGCTTCATTTAACAACTATGTGATTCACTTAACGTCCATGAATGACCATGCTCACCCTTATGATACTAGCATAGCAATCTAAAGCTGTATATTTCAGCTTCATAATCTTTTACAGCTATAATATTTTTCTTCATCACTTGAAGACATAAATTGTCTTTTGTATTGTTTTATAATGTTTATATCATTGTCAGCCATTTGAGATTGACCAAGTCAGGAAACAGCACAAGAAATATATAAATATTTTATTGTTTTAGGGTATAATAACAGACTTTCCCTCTGATTAGACTCAAGGTGAGCTATTCTGAATATCTTTCTCATGCCTCCTCATTTCTCAGGATAATTATCTCCTCTTTTCTTTTTCATTTTGCCTTAAATGAGAGTTTATGTATGCATTCCTCTACAAGTATTCCCCAAGATGGTCAGCAAATAAACACATATTCTCATATATTGATGATATATAGGTAGCCAGTGCAAATATTAAAAGGATCTATGCAATAAGATCTCATATCACTAAACAAATTAACATTTTTATAGCTGCATCTAGTGGACCAGTATCAGTCTGTGGCCCGTTGGGAACAGGCGAGCATGCGAAGCTCCATTTGCACGGGTGCAAGAAACCAACGCTTACTCCCCCCACACCTCCGCCACCTGCCCCTGCTGATCCACAGAGGCAGCAAGGTTGGGGACCACTGCTCTAGCACCTTCTCTGATAAAGTAGAATGAAGGAATACCATTAGATTATATTCTTCGCCTTTACTTTAACACACAAACTTGGTCAACAGATCTTCATGAATTACTGCCTACAGCACCCACCAGTTGCAGAAACTGACAGATAATAGGTTTAAAAGAATAGTGTTAGATCAAACAAGACTTTACATGCATATTTTGAGGTCTTCCAGCCCCTCAACTAGATTATTGTTTTTATTCCTGTCAAGTAGATTTTTTTTCCTTTTTAAGTAGGCTTTTCCTTTCAAGCAACATTAAATTGATAACACAGCCTTGACTCTAAGAAATGGCTATTCTTACAGCACTCTGAAGACCTGATGAGACTGCTCTTGTATTTGTTCTTGAGAGCTGATATATGAGAAGAGAGATTTGGAAATCACAGAAAGATTTAAGATAGGATTAGAGGGATTATCATGAGAACCAGATGAGGCGTGTTCCTCTGATAATATTCAGGCTGCTTCTGGATTACTCCAGGTTTCCTCCAGGCTTTCTATGAAGTCTCTTTTTCTGAAAAGATGTTAGTAAAATCAAAACTATGCCTAATATACTTAATAATCATATGAATGCAAATTAGCAGTCCTTAAAAATCTATACAGATTTTCTACACTGTGGATCCTGTATCCAAGACTTTTCCTTAGTGTACCAATATTATTATTTTTAATAAAAAATACAGGGGTTAGGATCCATATCAAATTTCTTAAAAAAAAACACAGGATGTACCTGTCAGCCCGCATCTTTGCTTGCTTGCCAGCTTGCTGCCAGCTGCCATGGAAACAGTGGGAGGGGGAGCAATGGGCACTTGGGGAGGGAAGCATGCAGGAAGTGAGAATGGAAATTTTTGAGAAGCTTTGAGAAGCTTTGAAACTGCTAGCTTTACAATTTACCATCCTCAAGGCCAACTGTCCTAGCTTTGGTATTCAGAAGGGAGGAACGCTGCACTTGAATCAGAGACTTTCCCAAAACATCTTCTTGGTCGATAATTGAACACTGGTTGCCTAGCTAGGAGGGGGTGGGTGGGCTCTAGGGTTTATTTAAATTTGATGCTTCACACGTTTTTGTGTAAGATCTTGCCTTGTCACTTCTTTCCTAGTAAAAGTACCTTTACTTTAATTCTATGGAGTCAAGGCTTTTTCTTTACTAGGGATTGAGTATAGGCAACTCTGACAGTACCATTTAACTATTTTCTCTGTTACTACAGTTTTAAGAGGAGAGAAGAAGAATGAATTCCTTTTTTGAAGGAATAAAAAAGACTAAGTAGAGTAGGTTGCTATTGTATCAGTCAGGGTTAATCAGTTTTGGGATTCTCGTGACCTCTCTTTTCAAGTGAAATCTAGAAAAAGATGAAAAGGAAGATATTTTGGATTTTTACTTCAAAAGCTCAGAAATATAAATTTCTGAAAATTCTGAAAATACAAGGGAGGGGGGGGAAGGGGGGAGGTAGGGAGGGGAGGAGGGAGGGCGAAGGGGTTTTTTTAAAGGAAAACTGTATTTTTAAAACTTTTCAATAAAAAAAAAGAAAGAAAAGTAATCAAACTAAGTTTATATAATATCTTCTTTAGTAGAATCTGATTTCTAGAATGTATGTAGGGTTTATTGCAATGGTAGTGGCGAAGGAGAGAAGGGAAATTAAAAATGTTTTTGTTTGGATGCCCTTTTCTTGTTTCTTTTATTATTTATATATATTTTTTACTATTAATGCAGTACATAAATGACAGTTTTTACCATTTAACATAATAAATAAATGACAACTAGCTGAGTAAGAATATTGAGTGCTATTTTGCTCCATTAAATGCAGTTTTATATTGAATTTCTTATGCTGCTTAAATTTTATAACCACCTTGAGACTCTTCATTTGGTGGCCTATTAATCTAAATAACTGTATATTACAGGGCTTTTCAACCAGTGGTACAGGTACCACCTGTGGTACATTGGCACCTGGCAGGTGGTACGTGACCATCCTAGAAAAGTGGCAGCAGGGGAGGGGAATGGCAGCACCACACAAGCCTGTGCAAAAGATGGCTGGAGCTGCAGGGCTGTCAGGGCTCAATGGAAGCGCCAGGATCAGTGCCAGGCTCCAGTTCGAGCTTGGCACTGATCCTGGCACTTCTGAGCCCAGAAGAAACACCAATCAGCTGGAATGTTGCAGCATCTCCAGGGTCTTGTGATTTACATTCAGATACTTGACAACTGATTCATGTTTATGACGGTCACAGTGTCCCAGAGTCATGTGAAGTGACCAAAACCTGCTGCAACCACCCAGCAGATGGGGGAGAATAAAAACCAAACACCCCCCACCTCACCCCACTGCCAATCCTCAACAGAAATGCTTAAAACAATGAAAACCTCGGACAGGAGGAAGAACACTGCTGGGCAGGCAGACAGGTGTCTTGTGCAGCTGTGGCTTGGGGGGCACTTTTTTCAGTGCCATTGTAACTTCAAACAGTCACTAAGCGAACTGTTGTAGGTCAAGGACTACCTGTACTTCATCACATTTTTTCTTTTTTTTCTTTTTTTGGTCATCAAGTTTTTGACACCTTGCTAGGCAATGTGGTACTCAGATGTTGCCATATCCTAAAAGTGGTACAATGGGTGAAAAGGTTGAAAAGCCCTGTTGTATATAGTCCACAGTGTTTTCATTTCTTTTGTTACAGCTGGTCTTTGTTTAGTCAAATCCCTGAAGGTCATGACAACAGGCTTTTCTTTCTGGGCTGTATATTTAGGGCAGTATTTTTATCCACCACTAGATGTCAGCACCATTCCATCTTTCAATTTTCTGTATTTTTCCCCCCCTAAACTTAATTCGCCACTTCCGTTTAGAGAGGGTGGAACAAAGGCACACACCCCCTCTCACTTTCAGAGGATTTTTACTTTGGTTTTTTTTTTTGTTTTTTTTTCTTAGGAAATCAGTCAGGTAGAAGAGAGAAGATCAATATTCTTACCCATTTCATGCACACTGTATACAATCAGTGCTTTTTTGCTTCAGCTGCATGTAGCTTGGGCTAGAGTCACAAATGACGCTAGCCTTTCTTCTGTAGGTTTTTGGAGAGCTTTCCCCAGATGTCTGGATCAACCACCATCTCCCCAGGATTGGCAGGGCTTCCCTCCTTTCTTGCCACATCTCCGGGGTGGCTTTGGGCCCATTTAGTGTCCCCAAACAGAGAGAAATCAGCCGTAGGGCTTGGATCATCTTGATCCCTCAGCTGTGGTGCTAGCTGCGCAGAACCGGAAGCCTTGTTTTTATTTTATTTATTTATTTAATTGGATTTATATACCGCCCTTTCCCGCAGGACTCAGGGCGGTTTACAGGGTATTTAAAACAGGAAATACAAAAGTTAAAAACAATTAAAAATAATTACAACAGTCCCTGAAAAAGAAAAAAAAACAATTAAAATTAAAATTAAAATTCTCAAAGTAGTTCATAAGCATTGACAGACAAGATAGCTCTCAGAATCTGACCAATCATTACATTTGCAATTGTTAAAACACTAATTACTTTAAGGTATTTTCCTTTTCCCCTGCACAGCCTTGTTTATACAGATTTAAAAAATGTTCCTATGCTGCAGAGGCACTTATAATTTCAAACAAATTATTGTTTAGGGAGTGGGAGAGGAAAATTGTTTGGATAGGTCACAAAAGTAAACTGGACCAAATGAACTTGAACTTTTCTTTCTCAGTAAATGAAATCTAGTACAATCATAAACCAATAATTATAAATAAGGAATAATAATAATAATAATAATAATAATAATAATAATAATAATAATAATAATAATAATAATAATAAAAGTTGGAAGGGACCTTGGAGGTCATCTAGTCCAACCCCCTGCTCAGGCAGGAAACTCTATACCATTTCAGAAAATGGCTGCCGAGTCTCTTCTTAAAAACTTCCAGTGTTGGAGCATTCCCATTACTACAAGCCCAATGGATGAATATTAATATACCAAACAAAATGCCAAAGATTACTACAGGTAGTCCTCAAATTACAACCAGTCACTTAGCAACTGTCTGTAGTTACAATGGACTCCAAAATGCTACTTATGACCCACTTTTGAAGTTCTGATGTCCAGTTCCACTCCCATGGTCACATGACCACATTTTGGGCACTGAGCCACCATCCTGCATAAACCACTGTTTGCTGTGGCCTGCAATTTATGATATCTTTGCCAAACAAAAAGTATTTACTTTCAGATTTAGACAAAAATAGTGTACCATAATGAACAATGGGATCACTTAATGACTACAGCATTTGTTTGACAATCACTGCATTTGCTTAATGACTGCTGTCCAAAACGTTTTAAAATTGGGTCTGGTCACATGGTGACCTGTTATATGATTTTCACAATTTACAATCATAATTATGGGCTCAATTATGGTTATAACTCAACTACCTGTAATGATTGCTAAACAAATGCAACAGTAATACAGCATTTGAAAGAAAGATTTTTTTCTGACATCAACTACAAAAAAAAATCATGCTTCTCAGGCTGGATTAGAAGAATAGAGTAGAGTAGGGTAGGGTAGGGTAGAGTAGGAATAGGAATAGGAATAGGAATAGGAATAGGAATAGGAATAGGAATAGGAATAGGAATAGGAATAGGAATAGGAATAGGAATAGGAATAGGAATAAGAATAGAGTAGAAAATTTAGAATAGAATGGAATGGAACGGAACGAAACAGAACAGAACAGAACAGGGCAGGGCAGGGCAGGGCAGAACAGAACAGAACAGAACAGAACAGAACAGAACAGAACAGAACAGAACAGAACAGAACAGAACAGAACAGAACAGAACAGAACAGAACAGAACAGAACAGAATAGAATAGAATAGAATAGAATAGAATAGAATAGAATAGAATAGAATAGAATTCTTTATTGGCCAGGTGTGATTGGACGTACAAGGAATTTGTCTCTGGTGCATAAGGGGATAAGTATGTGGATAGGTACCAAAATTTTATGTTTACCTTCAATGTACTTTAATTGTATCTGCATGTGACAGCCAGCTAATTTGTGAATACTGTTTTTATTTGCTAACACTGAATGATATAATGCTGTCAAGATTATTTGAGCTTTCTTTTTACTTTTTTTTTAATCTATGAAGATTCCCTGTGCTTCAACTATGGTTGGAAACAAATCCCTGGGGGAACAACTGATTTTATATTTTCAGAAATGAGGGGACCAGCAGAAGAAGAGATGGAGCATTCCATTTTCCTCATTACTGCATATCTGGGTCACTCATGCAGTACATGACCCATTTGTCATTGCTGCCACATACCACCTCAGTCTCAATATCCTAGAATTTCCCAGGCCAATTTTATGGGTTTTTGAAATCATCGCTGTTTCTAAGTAGTACTGATTTAACTGTACTTAAAGCAGTAAACATGTAGCTTAGTATATGATTGTGCTATTAGTGCAAATATTAAGGCATGACCTTTCCAGATGAATGCATACATGCATGCACACATACAAAAATTCGCATCTCCACTAGCAGAAACCAGTGAGTCTATAGCACAGCAGATTGTATATCGGTGCATATTCATGTACATCACAAGCACTAATGTTGTGCTGTAAGGCCTGTTTGAACTTAATATGTATTTGAGTAGGGAAAATGGACTGTACAGAGTCCAAATCCCCTGGTCTATTAATTGCATTGTGAAAATAGTCTCATTTTATGTACTCTGTACACAGCAATATCATAGTACATTTGAGTTTCTTGCTATAATCTACAGATATTCTCCTTATCCAGCTTGCTCTTTGCAGACTTGGTAAAATGTCATTCATGAGGATTGTTGCAAAGGAAAATGTTTGGGATATGTCAAAAGATGGCAAAAGGCACTATGCCTTGTCACGAAGGTTATTCTGTCATATTGATAGCAAAGCACCTACTGTGCCTCACTCAAAGCTCAGAATCCTTTGAAGTCCAGAGCAGAGAACCACTTTATTCACAATTTTTCATTGTTTCAAGATTTTATTAATAAGTTGAATCATTAATAAGCCCTGTTCAGCATTCAAATACAATGCAGAACCTACTGAGCATCTTGTGACTCAAGTTATATTGAAATATAGAGTTAGATATCTTTAGCATACTGATGAAATTTTTGTCCAAATGTCCTGGTCTATTAATTGCACAAGTTTATAGTTAGGTTAGATTACATTATGTTACTATATTTTTTTAGTGTTATAGGATATTAACTATCCAATCCAATTTTGTGTCATCTATTATAAACTGCTGAAAATCTTTGGACTGGTCCATTTTTTTTCCCTTAAAATTGAAGTCCAGCTTAAAGAAAGGTCATGCAAGCCTGCATTATTTAATGTCCCCTGACACCACTGGATGACATCGCCAGGGTTCGCTGCCTTGGAAGAGTGAGGAAAATTCTCAGGGATGACTCACACCCTGGACGGTATCTCTTTACTCTCCTACCATCGGGTAGGAGATATAGGAGTATAGCCAGCCGTACCAACAGGCTAAAGAACAGCTTTTATCCATGGGCTGTTAGACTTTTGAACGGGAAATAATTTTATAAACTTTATGCATGATTGACTTGCAAGGCCGGTGCATTGTGCAATTAGCTCACATGGTGTAATAAGATGGAGGGTGTGTGTCACTGTAAGTTGGGGGTGGGGGCACAAAGGGAGGCTTAGCCAATCTCAATGTATACATGGTTGTACTTTGACAATAAAGGTTCATTCATTCATTTTAGTCTCCATGTTTATGACTTGGATCCAGAA
This sequence comes from Vipera ursinii, assembly GCF_947247035.1. Classification (NCBI taxonomy): domain Eukaryota; kingdom Metazoa; phylum Chordata; class Lepidosauria; order Squamata; family Viperidae; genus Vipera; species Vipera ursinii. The sequence goes on from NC_139514.1 coordinate 66,097,096, forward strand.
TAATCATCCCAGAAAGATGTGATCTGGAATAGATGTTCTGCAACTCATCCTTTTGTGTTCCAAGATATATAACTATCTCCATCTTTTACCTCTAAATCATAGGTTGTAACCTATACATGTTGAGATGCAACAAAGTGTACTTTAAAGTAGATTTTTTATTTTTTAATTGTTGCCTCTGTAATGTTTGACTGTGAAAGATGCAATATCCACTTTGATTCCAGTTTGATTGGGTACACTTTTAGTTGCTTTTAAGACAGAATGTTGCCCAGGTTATACCATCGTGGAGGTAGTTTAAACTTGATACCCTGTAATGCATCAGGTGTTTTTCATATAAAGCTACAGTTCTTTAATAATAATAATAATAATAATAATAATAATAATAATAATAATAATAATAATAATAAGAAGAAGAAGAAGAAGAAGAAGAAGAAGAAGAAGAAGAAGAAGAAGAAGAAGAAGAAGAAGAAGAAGAAGAAGAAGTTGGAAGGGATCTTGGAGGTCATCTAGTCCAACCCCCTGCTCAGGCAGGAAACCCTATACCATTTCAGGCAAATGGCTGTCCAGTCTCTTCTTAAAAACTTCCAGTGTTGGAGCATTCACCACTTCTGGAGGGAGGTTGTTCCACTGGTTAATTGTTCTAACTGTCAGGAAGTTTCTCCTTAGTTCTAGGTTGCTTCTCTTCTTGACTAGTTTCCATCCGTTGCTTCTTGTCCTGCTTTCAGGTGCTTTGGAGAATAGCTTGACTCTCTCTTCTTTGTGGCAGCCCCTGAGATATTGGAACACTGCTATCATGTCACCCCTCACCCTTCTCTTCGTTAAACTACACATACCCAATTCCAGCAACCGTTCCCTATATGTTTTAGCCTCCAGTCCCCCAATCATCTTTGTTGCTCTTCTCTGTACCCTTTCTAGAGTTTTGACATCTTTTTTACATCGTGGTGACCAAAACTGGATGCAGTATTCCAGGTGTGGCCTTACCAAAGCATTGTATTCAAATCTGCGCTCCCCAGATGTGGAGCTTCTGACCATCAAATGCAGACCCTTCTATCTGCCTAGAGCAGGAGTAGGCAACCTCGGCTATTTTATGACTCGTGGACTTCAACTCCCAGAATTCCTGAGTCAGCATAGCTTAAAAAAATTCTGGGAGTTGAAGTCCACGAGTCATAAAAGAGCGAGGTTGTCTACCCCTGGCCTAGAGAATTCTCTGTTACTATTATCACAGCTGTATATATCCACCACCACCACCCCATGCAAACAGAGAAGAGGCCCTGAAGGTTCTCTGTCATACCATCAGTGACTTACAAACTTCTCACCCAGAGGGTGCATTTACTGCAGTGAGAGACTAACCAAGTGGATTTAAAAGCTACCATGCCACATTTCCATCAATATGTGCACTTTGCAACCAGAGCGGACAATACACTGGATCTTGCTTATTCCAACAACAAGAAAGCTTTCAAAGCTATCCCCCGCCCTCACCTAGGCCCTTCTGACCATCTCTCAGTGCTGCTTATTCCAGCATATAACCTTTATTAGTCAGAGTGAAACCTACAGTAAAGCAGGTGAGGGTTTGGACAGAGGGAGCTATAGAAGCATTACAAGACTGCTTTGAGTGCACAGATTGGGTCATGTTTAAGGAAGCAGCTACTGCTAACCAACATATAAATGTTGAGGAGTATGCCACCACAATGTCTGTATATATCCAAAAGTGCATAGAAGATGTCTGTGTCCTGAGAAACATTGTTGTGAGGGAGAATGAAAAACTGTGGCTGACTTATGAGGTTCGCAAGATTGTGAAAGCACGGAATGTGGCTTTTAAATCCGGTGACATGCTGGCACTTAGAACAGCCAGAGTAAATCTGAAAAGTGCCATAAAAGGTGCAAAGCAAGCCCACTGCCAGAAAATTCAGAACTTTTTTCAGGACCCAACAAACGCCAGGCGAATGTGGTAAGGAATCCAGGCCATTACAGATTACAAGGTGGCTCCATCGAGATGCAAGGATGACACAGACTTCCTAAACAAACTGAATACATTTTTGGTAGATTTGAGCCATCAAATAGCACTCCTGCTAGGAAAGCTGTGGCCCATGCTGATGAGCAAGTGCTAAGCTTTCATGTCACCTCTGTCCGAAAAACATTGCAGAAAGTTAACATTCAGAAAGCAGCAGGCCCAGATAACATAACTGTATATGTCCTTAGTGAATGCGCAGATGAGCTGGCTTGTGTTCTCACAGATATTTTCAATCTCTCATTGCAGCAGGCAGTGGTCCCATCATGTTTTAAAATGCCCATTATCTTGCCAGTGCCAAAAAAAGTCCACAATAACAGGCCTCAATGATTACTGTCTGGTTGCACTGACATCCACTATTATGAAATGCTTTGAGAAGCTGACAAAGGACATTATTGTATTTAGCCTCCCACCAGCATTTGACCTGCTTCAGTTTGCCTACCGACCAAATCGCTCTATGGAGGATGCTATTTCTTCCATTCTCCATCTGAGCTTGAAGCACTTAGAGGAAAGAAATACTTGTGTGTTTGTTGTTTGATGACTTCAGTTTGGCGTTTTCTTACCAACAGGCTCCAATATGTGTGAGTTGGAACAAATACCTCTAATACCATTTTTTTGAGCACAGGTTCTCCTCAGGGCTGCGTCCTACGTCTGCTGCTATTCACCCTGTTGACCCATGACTGTTGTGCTAGGTTTGCCACCAACCATACTGTGAAGTTAGCAGATGATAACTGCTTTATTAGTGGGCTTTATTCATGATGATAAGGTGGATGCTTACTGCAAGGAGCTTGAATTGTTGGTGAACTCTATTATATTCTACAGAATTGAACTCTGGGATTGACCAGTGAGTTAGCCTGCAGTACTGCATTCTAACCACTGCACCACCACGGCTCTTAAGTGAATGGCCCAAATCACTCAGTTAGGTTTTGTGCCTAAAAAAGGACTAGAACTTGTATTTATCTACTTCTAGTTCAGCACTGTACAGTTATGGATTATGGCATCACACTGGTCTATGTATGTGTGTGATAGAGATAAATGTGATAGATGGATAGATAGATAGATAGATAGATAGATAGATAGATAGATAGATAGATAGATAGATAGATAGATAGATAGTGATAGAGATAGATTAAATAGCTCTTCCTTATTTTTACTGGATAAAATAAGATAAGATAACCTTTATTGCCATTTTTTTACTGTGGGCACAACGGCACACATCAAAAATGAAATTTAGTTGCCCACTCTCAAAGTGAAACATATACATGACACACACCTAAACATACTATATATAACATATGTATAGACCCACACTCCTACATATACATACAAATAAATATTAAATACTTGTCCATCTTATGGACCCTGCTCAAGCAACGCTTCTGTGCTATGTCCTGGATGGGAGGGAGAGAACTGCCAATGATCTTTTTGGCCATCCTCACCACTCTCTGCAGAGCCTTCATGTCTGAAGCAGCGATGCTTCCAAACCAGACTGTGATGCTGTATGTCAAGATGCTCTTGATCGTCCCTCTGTACAAAATGGTAAGGATAGGTGAAGGAAGATGTGCTATTCTCATGCGATGCAGAAAATGCAGGTGCTGCTGTGTTCACTTCACCAGTGTCTCACTGTTGAGCGACCAAGCCAGCCTACTCGTTAGCTGCACACCCAGGAATTTGATGCTGTTAACCATCTCCACAGGTGAATCATTAATGCACAGAGAAGTGTGGCTATGCCTGCCTTTTCTGAAATTGACAATGATCTTTTTGGTTTTTCCGGTATTTAAAACTAGGCTGGAGCTGCAGGGCTCAGCAGAAGCCCCAGGATCTGTGTGTGTGGCTGCATGCTGATTGGAGCTTCTGGAGCACCGCGAAGAGAAAAGAAGAAAGAGGAGGTGGAGAGAGGAGAAGCTATAAAAGGAGCAGGTTTTGGCGGGAGAGGAAAAAAACACAGAGAAAGAGAGAGAAGAGAAGAGAAGAGAAGAGAAGAGAAGAGAAGAGAAGAGAAGAGAAGAGAAGAGAAGAGAAGAGGCTTTTGTTAGTGAAGCTGTGAGGAGAGAGAGAGTGTCCTTTGCGAGCGAAGGGTGAGTAAAAGAGTGAGCAAGGGGCTTTTGCGAGCAATGTGTGAGTGGATGAGAGCAAGAGAGAAGCTTTTGCAAGCAACATGTTAGTGAATGAAAACAAGAGAGAAGCTTGTGCGAGCAACATGTGAGTGAATGAGAGCAAGAGAGAAGCTTGTACAAGCAACGTGTGAGTGAATGAGAGCAAGCTAGAAGGTTTTGCTAGCAAAGAGTGAGGGGGGTTGTGAGTGAAGGGTGAGAGAAAAAGGAAAAAGTGAGGGGGTGAAGGGAAAAAGAAAAGAAAAGGGATTGACTTCTGAGTTCCATTGTTGCAGTAGGAAGGAAGCATTAACATTGAACCTCAGCCTTTTACTTTTCCATAATATTATAAACTAGCCATTTCTATAACAAAAAAATGAATCTAGCCAGTAAAGCCCCAAACCCCCACCCTTTTTTAGTCATCAAGTTTTTGACACCTTGCTAAGCACTGGTGATACTTGAATATTGTCATGTCCTAAAAGTGGTACAATTGGTGAAAAGATTGAAAAGCCCTGTTCTAGTCCAGCCCCCTGCTCATGCAGGAGAATCTATACCATTTCAGACAGGTGACTGTCCAGTCTCTTTTTAAAAACCTCCAGTGATGGAGGGCCCACAATATCTGAAGGTAAGCTGATCCACTGGTTAATTGTCCTCACTGTTAGGACGTTTCTCCTTAAGTTTTTTTTTTTAAGCTGGAGTCCGAGATGGTGCTGCCTTGGGAGGAGAGGCGATAGACAGCCGAGCCTCTTGTTGTTTTTCAGGCCTCCTGCGGCGATATTCTGATGTTTCCAGCCCTGGAGAGACTGGGAGAAGCAGAGGGGGCATCTTTGGAGGCGAGGTGTGATGCAATCACCTCGCTGGAAAAAGGAAAGCACCCTGAGGATCCGGAGGCTTGAAAGAGGGCCGCAGTTTGGCAGCCCCAAAGCCAATGACTCGGCAGTTTGAGAAAAAGCAGGGAAGTGAGAAAGAGTGGAAGTGAGTTTAAAGACTTTCTGAGCGAGCGTGCCGGCGGGGTGCTAAGCAGAAGTGAAAGGAGCGGCAGCCAGTTATCGGGGGTGGTTTTGGCAACATTTTTTTTTCATTCTTTTCTTTTCTTTTTTCTTTTTTCTTTTTTTGTTAACCCTTTTGTCTTTTGCTGCTGTGAATGCTGATTAGAGGCTTAATGGACTTGTCTATGAATATGACATGATTGGTGGAAGCTTTCTCTTCCCTGAAAAAGTTAGTGTATTGATTTGCAGACTTATAGAAACTGACGGATATTGATGTGACTCCTTCTTTCTTTCTTTTTCTACCTAAAGAGCGGAAGTGAAATTATTAGAAGGAAGTACGGGGTTTGTGAAGTTTCTGGGAAGGAGTCAACCTGTGGTGTACAGTAGTGTGGAGAAACCTCCTGGGACAAACTGAAATGTCTTTAACGACAACGTCAACTAAAACCTTAAGGAAGGCCCCTACCTTGACAGCAGCGGCCTCTCCGGTTACGACGCCACCAGGGGTTAGGAAGTCGATGGAGAACCTACCAGCGACAGAAAAATCTGCTACAATTCAAGGGATTTATACGATGTTACAAAATATGCAGGACATAATGAAGAGGAATTTTGACAGCTTGAAGGCTGAGTTGGGGGACATGAGAGAGGAGATGAAGGAAATTAAAGGAAAATTGGGTGCAGTCCAGGTGACTGGATACGCATGAAGAGCGAATTAAAACAGTAGAAAAGGACTCTGAGAATATGGAGAAGTGGATGGAGAAATGGGAGCACAGGTGCACGCAAGCATCCAAGAAGCTGGAAGATGATATGGTGTACCTGGAGATGGAGAAAGCGGCCTTTTTTTTGCACTTCCAAAATGTTATGGAAGACAGAGAAGAACAGCTGGAAGAAGTGGTAGGAGAAATGATTGCAGACCTGGTGGGGAAAGAGAAAAAAGAGGTTTGGTGCGATATTGATGAGGCTTTTTGAGTTTATACCAATTATGCCAGGCGATACAGCCTCCCTAGGGAAGTGCATGTTAGGTTTACCAAAAAGGCACTTAGAGATGAAGTGCTTCATAGAACTAGAGATCAACCAACTCAGTATAAAGGCTGTCCGGTTACAATTCTTAAGCAACTGCCAAGAAGGGTCCAAGAGCAACGTCAACGCTATCAATTTGTTACTTCGCAATTGAAGAAAAAAGGTGTGACATATAAATGGCTGCTTCCAGAGGGGCTCCTGGTGATGTGGGAAGACCGAAAGATAAAGATTGAGAGTCTACGCGATGCACAAGATTTCTATAAAAATTTTTTGTGGGACTAGTGATCAGGAGAGTGATGGAGAAGTGGAGAGTAGAAGTCAGAGGGAGGAGAGGAATCTGGGGGGAGCGGAGGGGGAGGGGGAGGGGGGGTGTAGAGGGAAAGGGAGAAGAATATAAGAGGGTAACTAGACAGACTACCAAATCTAAGACCCCACATAAGTAAGGATGTGTCAAGGGGTGAATTTTTTGACACTCAATGTTAATGGTCTCAATGCTCCTGTTAAGAGAAAAAATATCTTAACCAGATTAAGGAAATGTGGAGCTGATGTATTATGCCTTCAGGAAACTCATATTAAGAAAAGCCAAATTAATTTGTTGAGTTACTCTAAACTAGGGAAATTATTTGTAGCATCTGCTGAGGAGAAAAAGAAAGGTGTAGCAATGTATGTTAAGGAGTACTTGTGTCCTAAAGAATTATGGGTGGACCTGGAGGGGAGAAGCCTGATGCTGGAGATAGAAATGGTGGGAAGCAAAGTGTTACTGGTAGGCATATATGCACCTAATAATAATCAGGGAGACTTTTTCCAGAAAATATATTGGAAAATATTAGATCTGGAGTATGAGCAGATGTGTCTCTTGGGGGACTTTAATGCGGTGGTAGATAGGGCTAAGGATTACAAAACAGGGAGGGTTGATTTGAAGAAGAAAAAAGGGAAAGATAGGAGGGTCTTACCCAAAGTATTTAGGGATATGTGTGAAGAATTTGGCCTTAGGGATATATGGAGTGTGATTAACCCAGCCTCTCAACGTTATACCTACTACTCCCCCAGGCATAACTCATGGTCTAGGTTGGATATGGTATGGTTGTCGGATGGGCTGATAACTTATGCAAAAGATGCCATGATTTTGACGAACGAATGGACGGACCACAACCCAGTGGCTATTACATTGATAAGGGGGAGTAGAGTGAGGAGTAGATGGATGATGAGCCTGGAGACCCTGAAGGATACAGTTTTTGTACAAAAAATTAAACAAGAGATGAGTCTGGTTTTTTTTAGAAAATAGGACGGAAGGGATGCCCCTACAAATAGTTTGGGATACGGCTAAAGCTTATTTGAGAGGCTTGATAATAAAACAGATGGCAGTTAAACGTAGGAAGGAGGAGGAAAGTAGGAGGGAAATTGTTGAGCAACTTACTAAGGCAGAGAAGGCTCTCCAGGTAAACCCACAGAAAGTGTATGGGAAGGAGCAGGTGGATTTTTGGAGGCATAAACTCAACCTTGTGGACCAAGAGAAAATAGCACGTCAAATTAGGGTGGCAAGGCAGAATTATTTTGAATATGCCAATAAACCAGGGAGATGGCTTAGCTATAGAATAAGGAAAGAGAAGGAAAGTAGAAGAATTGAGCAGTTAGAGGATAAGAGGGGGACACTGATAGGGGATAAAGAAGGGATAGAAAACGATTGAGTTTTTTACAGAATTATATCAGGAAGAAAAGGTTCCTGAGGAGGGGATTAAACAATACCTGACAGAGTCAGACCTTCCTAAGTTATTTCCTAATGAGAAAGAGGCCTTAGATCAGGAGATAACAATAGCAGAAATTGAAAAAGCGGTCAGACAACAGAAATGTCAAAAAACCCCAGGCACTGACGGAATTCCTGCAGAATTGTATAAGGTATTAGTGGAAGCGTTGGGAAAACATATGAAAGATCTATTTAATGAAATTTTGGATGAGGCTATAGTCCCGCAAACTTGCTTGGAGGCAAATATTAGTTTGATTCCTAAGGATGACTTCCCTTCGAAGCATATTAAAAATTATAGGCCAATGTTGTTGTTGTTAGCTGCGAAGTCGTGTCCGACCCATCGCGACCCTATGGACAACATTCCTCCAGGCCTTCCTGTCTTCTACCATCTTCTGGAGTCCATTTAAGCTCACACCTACTGCTTCAGTGACTCCATCCAGCCACCTCATTCTCTGTCGTCCCCTTCTTCTATTGCCCTCGATCTTTCCCAGCATTAGGCTCTTCTCCAGTGAGTCCTTCCTTCTCATTAGGTGGCCAAAGTATTTGAGTTTTAGCTTCAGGATCTGGCCTTCTAGAGAGCAGTCAGGATTGATCTCTTCTACGACTGACCGGTTTGATCGTCTTGCAGTCCAAGGGACTCGCAGGAGTCTTCTCCAGCACCATAGTTCAAAGGCCTCAATTCTTTGGCGCTCAGCCTTTCTTATGGTCCAACTTTCACTGCCATACATTGCAACTGGGAAGACCATAGCCTTGACTATACGTACTTTTGTTGACAGGGTGATGTCTCTGCTTTTTAGTGTGCTGTCTAGATTTGCCATGGCTTTCCTCCCCAGGAGCAAGCGTCTTTTAATTTCTTGGCTACAGTCCCCATCTGCAGTGATCTTGGAGCCCAGGAAAATAAAATCTGTCACTACCTCCATTTCTTCCCCATCTATTTGCCAAGAATTGAGAGGGCCAGATGCCATGATCTTGGTTTTCTTAATGTTAAGTTTCAACCCAAGTTTTGCACTCTCCTTCTTCACCCGCAACAAGAGGCTCTTTAGTTCTTCTTCACTTTCTGCCATTAGAGTGGTATCATCTGCGTATCTTAGGTTGTTGATATTTCTTCCGGCAATCTTAATTCCAACTTTTGATTCATCTAGCCCTGCCTTTCTCATGATGTGCTCTGCATATAAGTTAAATAGGCAGGGCGACAGTATACAGCCTTGCCGGACTCCTTTCCCAATTTTGAACCAATCAGTGGTTCCGTGTCCAGTTCTCACTGTTGCTTCTTGACCCGCATATAGGTTTCTCAAGAGACAAATAAGATGGTCTGGTACTCCCATCTCTTTAAGAACTTGCCACAGTTTGTTATGATCCACACAATCAAAGGCTTTAGCATAGTCAATGAAGCAGAAGTAGATGTTTTTCTGGAACTCCCTAGCTTTCTCCATGATCCAGCGTATGTTGGCAATTTGATCTCTAGTTCCTCTGCCTCTTCGAAATCCTGCCTGTACTTCTGGTAGTTCTCGATCCACATACTGCTGAAGTCTAGCTTGTAGGATTTTAAGCATGACTTTACTAGCATGAGAAATGAGTGCAATGGTGCGATAGTTTGAACATTCTTTGGCACTGCCTTTCTTTGGAATTGGAATGTAAACTGATCTTTTCCAATCCTGTGGCCACTGTTGAGTTTTCCAAATTTGCTGGCAAATTGAGTGTAGCACTTTTACTGCACTGTCTTTTAAGATTTTGAATAGCTCAGCTGGAATACTGTCACCTCCACTAGCTTTGTTGTTGCTCAGCTTTTCTAAGGCCCACTTCACCTCACATTCTAGGATGTCTGGCTCGAGGTCAGTGACCACCTCATTGTGATTATCTGGGACATTAAGCTCATTCTTGTATAGTTCTTCTGTGTAATTTTGCCACCTCTTCTTAATCTCTTCTGCCTCTGTTAGGTCCCTGCCATTTTGGTCCTTTATCATGCCCATTTTTGCATGAAACGTTCCCTTCATCTCTCCAATTTTCTTGAAAAGATCTCTGGTCCTCCCTATTCTATTGTTTTCTTCTATTTCTTTGCATTGTTCATTTAAGAAGGCATTCTTATCTCTTCTAGCTATTCTCTGGAATTCTGCATTCAATTGGGCATATCTATGTTTTTCTCCCTTGCCTTTCGCTTCCCTCCTTTCCTCAGCTATTTGCAAAGCTTCCTCAGACAGCCATTTTGCTTTCTTGCATTTCTTTTTCTTTGGGATGGTTTTGGTTGCTACCTGTTGTACAATGTCGCGAACCTCTGTCCATAGTTCTTCAGGCACTCTGTCTATCAGATCTAATTCCTTAAATCTATTTGTCACCTCTACTGTATATTCAACAGGGATATGATTTAATTCATACCTGAGTGGCCAAGTGCTTTTCCCTACTTTCTTCAGTTTAAGCCTAAACTTTGCAAGGAGAAGCTCATGGTCTGAGCCACAGTCAGCTCCTGGTCTTGTTTTTACCGACTGTATAGAGCTTCTCCATCTTTGGCTGCAGAGCATATAGTCAATCTGATTTCTGTGTTGACCGTCTGGTGATGTCCATGTGTAGAGCCGTCTCTTGGGTTGTTGGAAAAGAGTGTTTGCTATGACCATCTTATTCTCTTGACAAAATTCTATCAGCCTGTGCCCTGCTTCATTTTGTACTCCAAGGCCAAACTTGCCTGTTATTCCAGTTATCTTTTGGCTTCCTACTTTAGCATTCCAATCCCCCATGATGATAAGGACATCATTTTTTGGTGTTACTTCTATAAGGTGCTGTAGGGCTTCATAGAACCGGTCAATTTCATCCTCTTCAGCACTGGTGGTTGGGGCATAGACTTGGACTACTGTGATATTGAATGGTTTGCCTTGGATTCGAATTGAGATCATTCTGTCATTTTGAGGATTGTATCCCAGTATTGATTTTCCTACTCTTTTATTGACTATGAAGGCTACTCCATTTCTTCTGAGGGATTCTTGCCCGCAGTAGTATACCTGATGGTCATCTGAATTAAATTCACCCATTCCTGTCCATTTTAGTTCGCTGATACCTAAGATGTCGATGTTCAGTCTTGTCATCTCTTGTTTGACCACGTCCAGCTTTCCTTGATTCATGGATCTTACATTCCAGGTTCCTATGGAGAAAAACTCTTTACAGCATCGGACTTTCCTTTCACCACCAGACATATCCACAGCTGAGCGTCCTTTCGGCTTTGGCCCAGTCGCTTCATTCTTTCTGGCGCTACTAGTACTAGCCCTCTGCTCTTCCCCAGTAGCATACTGGACGCCTTCCGACCTGAGGGGCTCATCTTCCAGCGTCATATCGTTTTGCCTTTTGGTACTGTCCATAGGGTTTTCATGGCAAAGATACTGGAGTGGGTTGCCATTTCCTTCTCCAGTGGATCACGTTTTGTCAGAACTCTCTGCTATGACCTGTCCGTCTTGGGTGGCCCTGCACGGCATAGCTCATAGCTTCATTGAATTACGCAAGCCCCTTCGCCACGACAAGGCAGTAATCCATGAAGGCCAATATCCCTTCTTAATTCAGATTATAAAATATTTGCAACAATAATTGCAGATAGATTAAAAATTTACTTAAACCAATTCATACATACAGACCAGAATGGGTTCCTTCCCACTAGACAAATAAAAGATAATCTCAGAATTATATTAAATGTTCTGGAGTATTATGAAAGCCGACCAGATAAACAATTAGCTTTAATATTTATCGATACTCTAAAAGCATTTGATAGGGTTAATTGGGATTTCCTGATGTGTCAGTTGGAACATATGGAGTTGGGGCTAAATTCTGTAATATGATTAAAGCAATCTATACTAAGCAGGAAGCGAGATTGTTGATAAATGGGAATTTAACTGACAAATTTTATATCTGTAAGGGCACAAGGCAGGGTTGTCCACTCTCCCCACTTTTATTTATCCTAACCTTAGAACCCCTACTGAGAATAATAAGGAAAGATGAGGAGATTACTGGGCTTCAGATAAGAGACCAAATTTATAAACTGCAGGCGTTTGCAGATGATATGGTCTTCGTTTTGGAAAACCCTCTGGAATCCACCACGGCATTACTAAAAAGGATTGAGGAATTTGGAAATGTGGCTGGTCTGAAAGTAAATAAAGATAAGACAAATATATTGACGAAAAATCTTTCAAATAGAAGTAAACAGATGTTAGAGGACACTACAGGGTTTAAAATCGTGAAGAAGGTGAAATATTTAGGAATCTGGTTGACCGGAAGATGTTCAAGTATTAGGGAGGATAATTATTCTAAATTACTGATACAAACAAAAATGGACCTGGGAAAATGGGGTAGGATACAGTTGTCATTATTAGGAAGGGTAGCCACGGTAAAATCTTATGTTTTGCCGAAATGGAATTTTCTTTTTCAGACAGCACCAGTTAAACTTTCACTGAAATTTTTAAAAGAGTTAGAGGGGGTAGTTTCTAGATTTGTTTGGCAGGGGAAACGGCCCAGGATTGGGGGAAAAATGATGCAAGAAATTAAGGAAAGAGGGGGCCTTGGCCTACTGAACTGGGAACTTTACTATCAGGCTGCCCTCTTAGTTTGGGGCAGTCTAAGAATTAATCGATTGTTGACTTTGGAAGGATTTGATTTGCTGCAGGGATGGCATGCAGCTCTTTGGCGGGAAGGTACTCCTCCAAGCAAACAGTTTACTCGCCACTACATAAGGGATATACTGATTCGGAATTGGGATAAGATAAGGGCTACGTACTATGCGCAAATTCCATGTTGGTTATCAACTTTGGAAGCCTTGACCCATCCGACCCTACTCAAGAAGGGAAGAAGACAAACTTATAAAGAACTTTTAGATAGCAGGGGAGAACTCAAAACACAACAAGATCTGGCTCAGCAAGGGTTTCAATTGGAGTGGTGGGCCTACCTGCAGATCCAGTCAAGGTAAAAGAAGGATAAGGAAGGAAGGGGTATTTATCTGAATCTGCAGGAATTAGATAAGATTCTGCTGGGTCCGGAGAAAGGGATGATATCTAAGTGCTATAAATTGCTGCTAACTAGGGTAGTAGGGGAGGAGGTGGTAAAAGATGCGATGATTGCCTGGGGGAAGAATTTTGGTTATGCACTTCCACTTGAGAAATGGGAAGAGATTTGGTGGACTAATATGAGGCTGGTGGTTTCCACGTCATATAAGGAGAACATATACAAAATGCTTTATAGATGGCATCTCCCTCCGGCTAGACTTTCCAAAATGTTCCCCGGATTGTCGGCCAATTGTTGAAAGTGTGGTAAAGGGATTGGCACATACTATCATTTATGGTGGACATGTCTGAAAGTGGTTAGATATTGGATGAGGATCCAAAAATGGATAGAGGAAATCACAGGGTGTTTAGTTGATCTTAAACCAGAGACGTATCTGCTTGGCTCCAGGCCTGGAAATATTAAGAAAGAAATATGGTATTTGGTTTTACATATCTTAACAGCGGCAAGGATGGGGTATGCTCAATTTTGGAAGGCAAATCATACCCCGCCGGATGAAGTTATAATTAGGAGAATACTTGATTGTGCAGAAGCAGACACATTGACCAAGAAGTTGAAGGGTAAAGAAGAGACACCAGCATTTCTATCATGGAATAAATGGTATATTTGGATGGATAAAAGATTAAAGAAATGAGGGTGGCTTGGAGGTTGGTCAAAAATGAAGTGATATAGTCTTTGTTAATGAATAAGCTTTGGAGTTGGATGGTTATAAGAGACTTAATGAGTGGAATATAATTGTTAGTTTAGAAGTAGATATAATGTGAAATTTTTGAAATGGTTTTCAATTTTTTGATTTCTTCGTTTTTTGTATATTGTAAATGTTTTTTTGTCTTTGTTGGACTATATGCACTTTTGTTGACATGGTGATGTCTCTGCTTTTTAGTGTGCTGTTTAGATTTGCCATTGCTTTCCTCCCCAGGAGCAAGCGTCTTTTAACTTCTTGGCTACAATCCCCATCTGCAGTGATCTTGGAGCCCAGGAAAATAAAATCTGTCACTACCTCCATTTCTTCCCCAGCTATTTGCCAGGAATTGAGAGGGCCAGATGCCATGATCTTGGTTTTCTTAATGTTAAGTTTCAACCCAACTTTTACACTCTCCTTCTTCACCCGCAACAAGAGGCGCTTTAGTTCTTCTTCACTTTCTGTCATTAGAGTGGTATCATCTGCATATCTTAGGTTGTTGATATTTCTTCCGGCAATCTTAATTCCAACTTTTGATTCATCTAGCCCTGCCTTTCTCATGATGTGCTCTGCATATAAGTTAAATAGGCAGGGCGACAGTATACAGCCTTGCCGGACTCCTTTCCCAATTTTGAACCAATCAGTGCTTCCGTGTCCAGTTCTCACTGTTGCTTCTTGGCCCACATATAGGTTTCTCAAGAGACAAATAAGATGGTCTGGTACGCCCATCTCTTTAAGAACTTGCCACAGTTTGTTATGATTCACACAATCAAAGGCTTTAGCATAGTCAATGAAGCAGAAGTAGATGTTTTTCTGGAACTCTCTAGCTTTCTTCATGATCCAGCGTATGTTGGCAATTTGATCTCTAGTTCCTCTGCATTTTTGAAATCCTGCCTGTAGTTCTGGTAATTCTCGATCCACATATTGCTGGAGTCTAGCTTGTAGGATTTTAAGCATAACTTTACTAGCATGAGAAATGAGTGCAATGGTGCAATAGTTTGAACATTCTTTGGCACTGCCTTTCTTTGGAATTGGAATGTAAACTGATCTTTTCCAATCCTGTGGCCACTGTTGAGTTTTCCAAATTTGCTGGCAAATTGAGTGTAGCATTTTTACTGCATCGTCTTTTAAGATTTTGAATAGCTCAGCTGGAATACTGTCACCTCCACTAGCTTTGTTGTTGCTCAGCTTTTCTAAGGCCCACTTCACTTCACATTCTAGGATGTCTGGCTCAGGGTCAGTGACCACCTCATTGTGATTATCAGGGACGTTAAGCTCATTCTTGTATAGTTCTTCTGTGTAATTTTGCCACCTCTTCTTAATCTCTTCTGCCTCTGTTAGGTCCCTGCCATTTTGGTCCTTTATCATGCCCATTTTTGCATGAAACGTTCCTTTCATCTCTCCAATTTTCTTGAAAAGATCTCTGGTCCTCCCTATTCTATTGTTTTCTTCTATTTCTTTGCACTGTTCATTTAAGAAGGCATTCTTATCTCTTCTAGCTATTCTCTGGAATTCTGCATTCCATTGGGCGTATCTTTCTTTTTCTCCCTTGCCTTTCGCTTCCCTCCTTTCCTCAGCTATTTGCAAAGCTTCTTCAGATAGCCATTTTGCTTTCTTGCATTTCTTCTTCTTTGGGATGGTTTTGGTTGCTACCTGTTGTACAATGTTGCGCACCTCTGTCCATAGTTCTTCAGGCACTCTGTCTATCAGATCTAATTCCTTAAATCTATTTGTCACCTCTACTGTATATTCAACAGGGATATGATTTAATTCATACCTGAGTGGCCTAGTGCTTTTCCCTACTTTCTTCAGTTTAAGCCTAAACTTTGCAATGAGAAGCTCATGGTCTGAGCCACAGTCAGCTCCTGGTCTTGTTTTTACTGACTGTATAGAGCTTCTATAAGGGACGTGGTGGCTCAGTGGGTTAGGACGCTGAGCTTGTTGATCAGAAGGTCGGCAGTTTGGCGGGTCGAATCCCGAGTGCCGTGTAACAGAGTGAGCGCCTGTTACTCATCCCAGCTTCTGCCAACCTAGCAGTTCAAAAGCACGTAAAAAATGCAAGTAGAAAAATGGGGACCACTACAGTGCGAAGGTAACAGCATTCCGTGCGCCTTTGCCATCTAGTCATGCCGGCCACATGACCACGGAGACGTCCTCGGACAAGCGCTGGCTCTTCGGCTTTGAAACAAAGATGAGCACTGGCCCCTAGAGTTGGAAACGACTAGCACGCACGTGCAGGGGAACCTTTACCTTTATCTTTATAGAGCTTCTCCATCTTTGGCTGAAGAGCACATAGTCAATTTGATTTCTGTGTTGACCGTCTGGTGATTTCCATGTGTAGAGCCATCTCTTGGGTTGTTAGAAAAGAGTGTTTGCTATGACCATCACATTCTCTTGACAAAATTCTATCAGCCTGTGCCCTGCTTCATTTTGTACTCCAAGGCCAAACTTGTTTGTTATTCCGGTTATCTTTTGGCTTCCTACTTTAGCATTCCAATCCCCCATGATGATAAGAACATCATTTTTTGGTGTTAGTTCTATAAGGTGCTGTAGGGCTTCATAGAACCGGTCAATTTCATCCTCTTCAGCCCTGGTGGTTGGGGCATATGAATGGTTTGCCTTGGATTCAAACTGAGATCATTCTGTCATTTTGAGGATTGTATCCCAGTATTGCTTTTCCTACTCTTTTATTGACTATGAAGGCTACTCTATTTCTTCTGAGGGATTCTTGCCCACAGTAGTATACCTGATGGTCATCTGAATTAAATTCACCCATTCCTGTCCATTTTAGTTCGCTGATACCTAAGATGTCGATGTTCCGTCTTGTCATCTCTTATTTGAACACGTCCAGCTTTCCTTGATTCATGGATCTTACATTCCAGGTTCCTATGGAGAGAAAATCTTTACAGCATCGGACTTTCCTTTTACCACCAGACACATCCACAGCTGAGCGTCCTTTCGGCTTTGGCCCAGTCGCTTCATTCTTTCTGGCGCTACTAGTACTAGCCCTCTCCTCTTCCCCAGTAGCATATTGGATGCCTTCTGACCTGAGGGGCTCATCTTCCAGCGTCATATTGTTTTGCCTTTTGTTACTGTCCATAGGGTTTTCATGGCAAGGATACTGGAGTGGGTTGCCATTTCCTTCTCCAGTGGATCACGTTTTGTCAGAACTCTCTGCTATGACCTTTCCATCTTGGATGGCCCTGCATGGCATAGCTCATAGCTTCATTGAATTACGCAGGCCCCTTCGCCACGACAAGGCAGTAATCCATGAAGGGGTAAAACATCATAGCTTGGGGGAAAAAATAACAACTTAATGCAGTGAGTCACTGCACTAAAAACCCAGCAGTCAGGATGAAGTAGAACATTTTGATTTCTGCCATTATTTTTACACAGTGCAGAAGTAGTATGGTGGTGAAAGAGTGAATTAAAAAAAATCTCCTTCAAGTCAATTTCAGTTATTGGTTACAGAGACACATCCATAAAGTCTTCTTGGCAATAATACAGAAGTGGTATGCTATTGAGTCTTCTGGGGTTCTCATCTAGTCCAGGGGTGTCAAACTGCTGGCCTGTGGGCTGGATGCATCATGTGGAAGCCGTGCCCACCCCTGTGTTATATATGTAAACAGTTAATATACATCATTTAACAGGTTGTTTCAACTAGGGAAAACATTCTGACAGGAGAACACGCGGGAACTTTGACAGCTGTCAAAGTTCCCCGCACAGCGCAGGCGCAACTACTGACAGCTCGCGGCTGTCAAAACACCGGACCATGCGGAAGCCTGAGCTGTCAAAGAAGACGACGCGGATTGGTCCTGGTTTGACGCGGCGCCAAAATGAACGCTCCTGATTGGCCCTCGCTGACAGCTGCCGGCTATAAAAGCCGGACAAGTTATTCTATGTTTGCCTTGCTCTAAATAAACCCTTTTAGTAACTAGCCTGTCGTCCCGAGTGGTCCTTCGGCTACTTCACTGGCGACGAGGATGGGATCGCTCCGGAGCTGAAGTCACGGCCGAGGAAGAGAGTTCCCGGCAAGAGCTGTCACTGGAAGTTTTAACTTCCACAGGAGCAACCCAGGACCGGACGACATGGCAAACTTCGGGCGTGTGAGGGAATTTGATACCCGCCATCCCGAGAGATGGCAATCACACCTAGGCCAGGTCGAGGGATTCCTCCTCGTCAGTAAAATCACTGACGACAGAGCAAAGGCCGCCGCTCTACTATACATCAGCGGACCTCCAGTTTATGATGCTGCCGTGGGCCTGTTCAGCCCGGTGCCCATCACAGAAGTCTCCTACGCGGACCTGGTGGACCAGCTGTACAAGTACTATATGCCGGCTTGCTCAGAACTGTACTGGCGGGTCCAATTCGCCCAGAAGAAACAGCGGCCAGACGAGCCCGCCAACGAGTTCATCGCTGGGGTCAGACACGCCGCACGGAACTGCTGTTTCCCCGACCTGGAGGACCGCATCAGAGACCAGGTGGTGATCGGGTTGAGGGACGAGAGGCTGCAGAAGAAGCTGACATCCAAACCCGACATGAACCTGGCGGAGCTGACCAGAGAAATCATGGCCTACGAGCACAGCCACAAGAAGAAGCCGACTACCACGACCCCAGAGAGCCCAGCGACCGTCTTCCAAGAAAGCGCCACCCTCAGCGACAGCGAAGAGTCGGTGGATTTCACCGACGGAGAAGCCCTACAGCGCAGAATGGAACGCAGGCAGCCAAGGAGAGGCGACACTTCGGATCGCCGAAGGTCCAGGAACCCCCCTCCGCCGCCGCGTTATGAGCAACGGGCCGCCTGCGCCAGCTGCAGGGGCAACCATGCCCGAGGAAGCTGCCGGTTTAGAAACGCTAAGTGCCACAATTGCGGGAAGACCAGCCACATCAAACCGGTGTACCGAAGCAAGGGGCGTGACAACATCAATGATTTGGAGGCAAACTCCCCAGGTAGGCCAGCTACCCAGGCCAGTAGGAAAAAACTGCCAGGGCCCTTGGTAGAAACAATTGACAGGGTAAACAGCCTAAGCTCAAAGGTTAAGATCAGGGTCAAAATTCAGGGGGTGCCCTGCCTCATGGAAGTGGATTCAGGGTCAGCAGTCTCCTTAATTTCGTTAAAAACTTATCAGGAGATCTGTCAACAAGGCAAGGAAAAAATTCCTCTGAGGCAAACCCAGGTCCACCTAGCAGACTTCCAGAAAAACCCCATTCCTCTGGAAGGGAGGGCTAAGGTTGTAGTGCAGTACAAAGGGTTCAAGGGTCCCTTAGAAGTCCTAGTTACGCCGGGGAACCGCACCAACTTGATAGGGTTAAACTGGTTCGGGGCGCTAGGAATCGCCATAACCGGGGTAAATACAATTCAATCACCCAGCCTAGAAGCCGTTTGCAACAAGTATGCAGACGTCTTCGATGGCACGTTAGGAAAATACACCGGTCCCCCCATCTCCTTACAGTTAAACCCAGCAATCCAACCAATTAAGATAAGAGCTAGGAGAGTACCCTTTGCCCTTAAAGAAAAAATAGAAAACGAACTCGATCGCCTCATAGGTCTCGGGGTGCTCGAACCAACGGAAGGGGGAAGCTGGGAGACCCCTATAGTCACCCCTATTAAACCTAACGGGGAAGTGAGATTATGCGCGGACTATAAAGCGACCCTCAACCTAGCCCTCAGCCCCCATGCTTACCCGGTGCCAACGGTAAGGGACGTATTTGCTTCCATCCGTTCTGGCGCCATTTTCGCCAAACTTGATCTCACGCAGGCGTATTTGCAACTGCCTGTCACTAATGACACCGCAGAAGCCCAGACAATTGTCACCCACCGCGGTGCCTTTAAAGTGAAAAGGCTCCAATTCGGCATATCGGCTGCCCCGGGTATTTTTCAGGGTATCATGGAGAAAACCCTGAAAGGAATACCCGGGGTCTGCCCCTATTTCGACGACGTTCTCATCGCCGGAGAAAACAAAGCAAACTTAGCTGACAGGCTGTCAGCTGTGCTAAGCCGGCTCAGAGAAGCCGGCCTCAAACTTAAACGGGAAAAGTGCTCTATCGGAGTCACATCCACAGAATTCCTAGGGTACAAAATAGATGGCCAAGGCATCCACCCCACCACAGAAAAACTAAGGGCTATTCAAACAGCACCAAGCCCAAGGAATAAACAAGAGCTCCAAGCTTTTTTAGGATTATTAAACTTTTACCATGCCTTCCTTCCCCATAAAGCCACTATCGCTGAGCCTCTGCATAGGCTCCTGGACAAGGGAACTGTTTGGTCCTGGACCAAAACACATGAGAATAGTTTCCAATCATTAAAAAAGATTATCTGTCACAGCTCAACGATCACCCTTTTCAGAGAAGACACCCCAATATGCATCGCTTGTGATGCCTCTCCCTATGGAATCGGGGCAGTGTTAAGTCATTTATTCAAGGATGGCACACAAAGACCCATAGCCTTCTATTCACGCACTCTGTCCAAAGCAGAAAGGAATTACGCACAAATAGACAGGGAAGCCCTAGCAATAGTCGCAGGGGTGAAAAAATTTCATGACTACCTGTATGGGAGGCCCTTTACTATATTTACAGATCACAAACCCCTTCTGGGAATATTCACGTGGAATAAAACTACACCACAAATTCTCTCTCCGAGAATACTACGGTGGTCCACATTCTTATCGGCCTATTCCTATCAGTTAATACATAAACCGGGAAAGGAATTAGGACACGCAGACTGCCTCAGCAGACTGCCCATTCAAAACAAGGACTCAGACCCAGCCCCAGCTGGTCTGATTCTAGCAATCTCCCAACTTCCAGATTGTCCCCTGGCTGCAAACATTATAGCCAACAATTCAGCTAAAGACAAAATACTTAGCAGAATCCTCAAATGGGCCACAACAGGGTGGCCAGCTCAAAACCCACACCCCCAATTCCAGCCATATTTTAGCAGGAAAAATGAAATATCCACTCATAGGGGATGCCTGCTGTGGGGAAATCGGGTCATAATACCTGAGAAAAACATAAGCCAAACATTACACATTTTACATGAAGGACATCCAGGCATTGTTAAGATGAAGGCGATGGCTAGAAGTTATGTCTGGTGGCCGGGCATAGATAAAGAAATAGAAAGATATGTAGGAGGGTGCTATACCTGTCAAGCGACCCGAAACGAGCCACCCCAAGCACCAATCCACAAATGGGAAACTACGAGGAACCCATGGTCACGTATACATTTAGATTTCGCAGGACCTATCCAGGGGCAAAGTTTCCTAATTGTAGTGGACAGCTATTCTAAATGGCTAGAAGTCACTCCCCTTAGAAAAACAACGTCAGGAGCCACTATTCAAGCCTTAAGGAAAATATTCGCCACACATGGCCTTCCAGACACCATAGTTTCAGACAATGGACCTCAATTCACCTCTCGTGAATTTCAGATGTTCGCTATGAAGAATTGTATTAGGCTGGTCACGTCTGCGCCGTTCCATCCATCGTCGAACGGGATGGCTGAAATTATGGTGCGGTCCACAAAAGAAGCGTTGAAAAAATTCGCAAAGGGGAACTGGCAGAGGCGTCTCAGCCAGTTCCTCATGTCACAACACGCAACTCCATGCACAACAACGGGCAAATCACCGGCGGAGCTGAGATGGGGGAGGAGGCTAATAACGCGGCTCGACAGACTGCATCCTGACACATATCCAGAAGAAAAAGAGCACCCCTACACAACCCGCACACTCAACCCAGGACAATTGATATGGGCACGGTCATATACGGATAAAAACAAGTGGGTCCAGGGGACAGTACTAAAACAAACGGGACCCATTTCATACCTAATAGCCACACAAACTCACAGGAACGTACGCCGCCATATTGACCAACTCAGACCCAGACAACCGCCACACAACTTAGAACAACCAGAGGAACTCGAGCTACAACCCCCACCAGAAATACTACCTATACCAACCCAAGAAGAAGAACAACAGGAAAATGAACGACCAGAACCAGACAATCCCCCACTCCCTCGCCGCTCCAACAGAAACCGAAGAGCCCCCGCCTACCTAAAGGACTATCAGTGGGCAGGTTCCGACGACCAAGGGGGAGGGAACGCGCCAGGGGAGGGGTAAGGGGTGTGTTATATATGTAAACAGTTAATATACATCATTTAATAGGTTGTTTCAACTAGGGAAAACATTCTGACAGGAGAACACGCGGGAACTTTGACAGCTGTCAAAGTTCCCCGCACAGCGCAGGCGCAACTACTGACAGCTCGCGGCTGTCAAAACACCGGACCATGCGGAAGCCTGAGCTGTCAAAGAAGACGACGCGGATTGGTCCTGGTTTGACGCGGCGCCAAAATGAACGCTCCTGATTGGCCCTCGCTGACAGCTGCCGGCTATAAAAGCCGGACAAGTTATTCTATGTTTGCCTTGCTCTAAATAAACCCTTTTAGTAACTAGCCTGTCGTCCCGAGTGGTCCTTCGGCTACTTCAACCCCTTTGCTGGCAATGGCAAAAAGTCCCGATACATTACGCAATGTCATGTGACATCACAAGTTTGACATGTCTGCTCTAGTCTGGAATTTCTTTTTTTATTTTTATTTATTTTATTTTTTGTAGAAAATTTTATTAAATATACATTTAAAAACAAGAGTGGACATGATTCAACTTCCCTAGCTACAACACTACTATTAGTATTATCTTATATTACAGAAAGAAATAACAAAAACCTAAAATACAGTCTATAACAAACTGTACATATAACATCTGTCGGGTTTTTTTTAGTAAACTGTCATTCAGTCCTCAGCATTACATTTACATATCTTTCAGTTGTGTCCATTATATAGATGCAAATAAGAAATCCTTACATTATCAACCAATTAAACAATGTTCATCTCAGCGATCCTCCTTAACTCTAACCAATTGTACAAATTTTGCCAAATTTCATAATACTCAGTTTCGTTCTTATTTTTGATCTCTAGGGTTAACCTGTCCATTTCAGCGCAGGATAAAATTTTATCTATTATTTCTTCTTCGGTGGGTGTTTCCTTTCTTTTCCATTTTTGGGCATATGCCAGTCTTGCTGCAGTTAAGATATGTACTTATAAGTAGAGAGATGCTTTATTGAGATTATAATTAATAATCCCTAATAAAAAAATTTCTGGTTTTAAATCAATTTTTTGTTGTAATATTTCCTCCAACCAATTTTTTATCCCCTGCCAAAAATTTTACGCTACTGAACATTCCCACCACATATGGTAATAGGTCCCTGGAAGCCTTCTGCATTTTCAGCACATTGGTGAGATTTTTTTATCTATTTTTGCTAACCTTGTAGAGGGAAGATGCCATCTATAAAACATCTTGTACAAGTTCTCTTTATAGGAGGTGGCTAGCGTTAACCTCCTATTTCTATCCCATAGTAATTGCCAATTATCTAAGTCAATATTATAACCAAAATTTTTACTCCAGGTTAACATTGTTTCTTTTGCCTGTTCTTCTAACAAATCCTGTTCTAATAAATATTGATATATCTTTTTTATCATTCGATCTTCTGTTCCTAGAAGAATTTTATCTAATTTTATCTAATTGTGTATGCTCTAATTTTATCCCTGGTTCTTTTTTATCTTTTCTGTATCGTGACTGTATTTGTAAGTATGCCCACCATTCTAACTCTACACCATCTTCTAATAGTCTTTTTCTTGTTTTCATGTCTCCATTTTCATCTAAGAGATCTTTATATGTAATTACACTTCCTAGATTTATAAATTTGGGGTGCATAAAAATCTCTAATATAGATAGCCAATTGGGAATTTCTATATAGTTAAATCCACACCTCTAATAGTGCTCGGGTAATATGATGATTCTGAAAATACTGATGAGCCCTATATTTTCCATCCCACATTATACCATGCCACACAATTTGCATGTCATGACCTTCTAATGCTAGTAATCTTCTGTTCCTTAAATGTATCCAATCCTTTATCCATACCGCTATTGCTGCTTGATAATATTTTTCCCAATCTGGGAGGCCGAGCCCTCCTCTTTCCTTTGCATCCTGTAATAATTTTAACTTGATTCTCGGTTTTCTACCTTGCCAGATAAATTTAGATGTAATTCTATTTAAATTTTCAAAGAAATCCTTACCTAATTTAATTGGTACACATTGGAATAAAAAGAGTAATTTGGGCAGTATAATCTTGATTGTCGCTATTCTTCCCATAAAAGAGAGCTGCAGGTTTTTCCATCTATCTAGGTCTACTATAATTTGGTCCATTAACTTATCATAATTTTCTCTTTTAAGTGTAGTACATCTTGCTGATAATTGAATCCCCAAGTACTTTACTCTTTTAGATGTCTGGTTGTTAATTCTTTCTACTAGCTCAGTTTCTTGTAAGTTGGACATATTTTTAACTAGCATTTTAGTTTTTTCTTTGTTGATTTTTAATCCCGCAACATCTCCATAATTTTCCAGCAACTGTAATAATCTTGTTCCAGATTCTAAAGGGTCTTCCAGAATGAAAGCTAAATCATCCGCATAAGCCTGTAATTTAAATATCTCTTTTCTGATTTCTAATCCTTTAATCATCTTATCTTTTTGGATTATTCTTGTGAGTACTTCTAAATAAAGAATGAATAATAAAGGAGATAGTGGACAGCCTTGTCTCGTACCTTTTTGTATTTGAATGCTATTTGTTAATTCTCCATTTATGATTACTTTTGGAATAGATTGCTTTAAACATATTTATAAATTTTTCTCCAAATTCCATCTGTTTAAGTTGAGTCAACATTATCAAATGCTTTCTGAGCATCAACAAAAATTAATGCCACTTGTTTTTTGCTATGAAATTCATAGTATTCTAAGATGTCTAGTATGATCCTGACGTTATGTCTGATTTGTCTTTTAGGCAAGAAGCCGCTTTGGTCAGTATGGATAAATTCAGCTAAATATTTTTTTAATCTTTCTGCCATTATAGTCGTGAAATTCTTGTAATCCGTGTTCAGTAAAGAAATGGGTCTATAATTTTTAATACAGGTCAAATCAGAGTTTTCTTTAGGCATTAGTGAGATGATTGCTTCTTTCCATGAGTTTGGAATTTTTGCTGTGTTTAGTACCTCATTAAATAAATCCAATAGGGTTGGGACCAAAAGTTCTTGGAGGTTTTTATATATTTCGGACGGTAATCCATCAGGGCCAGGTGTTTTATTACTTTTTTGTTTTTAATAGCTTCCATAATTTCATAGACTGTTATATCTTTGTTTAATATATTTTGAAATTCTTCTGAAACCTTCGGTAGGTCTGCTTTCATAAGATATTGGGATATTCTTTCTCAGTGATCATTTCCTCCTTTTTATAAAGGTTTTTATAGAATTCATACATCACCCATTTTTTCCCATCATTTTGATGTACTATCTCCCCTGCTTGATTACGTAATTTACTAATCCATCTATTATCTTTTGTTTTTTGCTTTTCATTCAAATTTCTCTCCCTCCAACTATCTTGAATATTTAATTCCTCCACCATTTTAAAAAAAGTACCAGGTAATATTCTCCTGGTTCGTTTCCTAACTGCCTCACTCTTATAATCTAATTCTCTGTCTATAATTGCATTAAAATTGCCAATTATACAAATGTTCTCATATTCCATATCAGCAATAACCTTATGCAATTTTTATAGAATTGTCTTTGTTTTTCATTGGGTGCATAAATTCCTACCAGGGCGACCTTTTTTTTATTCAAGGAAATTTCAATAATCAATATTCTACCTTCCTCATCTCGATAAATTTGTCTTGCTGGGATTCTTTCTTTAACGTATATCACAATTCCTCCTTTCTTCTGCTGTGAAAGTGATACAAATTTAATTCCTAAGTTTAATAGATCCTGATCTTGAGTCTTTATATGTGTTTCTTGTAGAATTGTTATATCTAAATTTTTCTTACTGAGCTTATTCAAAATTATATTTCTCTTAGCTGGGGAGTTTAGTCTATTCACATTTAATGATAATACTGTTAATATTTCTATATTACTGTCTCTGTTTTGATCTTGTTGCCCTTGTCGGTCTATCTTCCTTAACTTCTTTGTATCTACTCTCATCATTGTTATCATGGTGCATTCTCATTTTTTCTCTTCTCTCTGTTTCCTGTTCTTTGTCTTGTGGTTACCATGTCTTTCTATTATATCTCTCTGCATTGTTCCCTTCTCTTAACTCTCTTTCTTCTAGTTCATCTTCATTGCCTAGATACTGCTGGAAAAACTCTTCTGCTTTATCAATCGAATCTAACCTATATCTTTTTTCTTTCCAGGTCACCACAATCCCTTCTGGCATCAACCACCTAAAATTAATATTTTGTCTTATTAATTTTGATGTAATATGTTGGTAGGGCCTTCTCAGATCTCTTACCCTCCTAGGGACTTGTTTGAGGACAATTAGTTGTTTACCTCTATATTCTATTGGGTTGTCCCTTGTTCTGTGCAAAATCTCATCCCTAATTGACTTCTTCACAAATCTGATATGTACCTCCTTGGGTAAGTTATTTCTTCTCGCGCAATTTGTGTGGATTCTATATATTTCATCAATCTCATTTGCCATCTCATCTTTCCCTGTCCCTAGGGCCCTTGCTACCAAGTCCGTCATCATTTCTGGGAGGTCCTCCCCCTTCTCTTCCTTCACGTTTTGAAAACGTAAATAGTGGTCTGCTTTCTCAGTTTCAAGCAGTATGATGGTTTTTTCTAACTCTTTATTTGCTTACAAAAGTTTTTCATTCATTTCATCTACTCTTCTTTCCTCCTTATTCATTCTATCCTCCATTTCTAATAATTTCTGTTCATTTTTCAATATTTGCTATTGGAAACATTCAAATTTTCCGTCCATTGCTCCCATCCTCTCTTTAAGTTCTCCAGTATAATTCCTTATTTCACCTATTTCTCTTTTTAAATCCTCATGATTTCTCAACATAACCTCTTGCATGGATTGTAATATTGCTTGTATGTCTTTAAATGAGTTTGCTCTCTCCCGCGGCAACATCTCCTCTATAGATCTTTGCCCTGCTGGGCTTAATTCTGCTGATGAAGCTTGGGTCATCTGCCTTCTTCCAGTCCCAACTCTTGTGAGATTTTGGATGCTTGTCATCTTTCTAAATGACATCAGCCAACCCTCCCACTTATACACAATCTTTGTCTTTCCCTCCACCACACCTAGGGAATTTATCATTCTTCCAAGGTTATAATCACTAGTGCCTTATATCTTAACAATGCTAGATTTTGTTGCTAACACAATATCCAACCTATTACACTTACGCTTCTAAAACATAATAATCAATATTAATCAATTTCAAATGTCTATATTCCAAACAGTCCCAACTTTTCTATATAGAAACATGTAACAATAATATAACCATTAAATTACCTCAATAATATAACCAATATTATTCAGTTCTTTAACAATAAAAACCAGATTTCACAGTCAGTTCAGTTATGAATATTATTATATAGAACAAGGGGACAAATAGATTTTCTCTCCCTCCTTAAACATTCAACTTTTTGTTCCTAATTAGTCTCCTCCAAATCAATCATACCATAGGTTACATTCAGTTAATTCTTATTGGTCTAAATTCTCAAAACAATTACCATAGAAACTTTTTGAAACAAATAGTTCACTTCTTAAGTTATGAGTATCTTCCCTCCTTTGATACTAATTGGTCGTTAGTTCTTCTTCAAGATGTCGGCTCTCTCAACTCAGTCCTCACTGTCACTCTTCAAGTTTATTTTGTTTTTTGTTAAACTTCTTCTTAGCTTTACTGCAAGAGCCAGAAAGAGAAACCATCCTGAGTCACCAGTCCTTACAGCCTGTTAGCCTCTTGCTTTAAGGTCAGAACTCTTTTCCCCCCTGTCTCCTTCTCGCCATTATCTGACAGGGGAGATGAATTCCCCTTTCACTCTGGGGCCTCTCCTCTTATCTTCTCTTCTGTGAAATTCTCTGCAAAGATTTCACCATCCGGAACACTTACAAGAGTTTGCTGAGTGTTTCTTATGCCAGGTTAGTTGAATCACTGTCCTGCTCGCTCACCGCTATTTTTGACAGCTGTCATTTCTTCACAGTCACCATAATGGGCCGTCTCCCTCACCCGGCTCTATCCTAGGCTTTCCTGCTTTCTGCAGCTCGAACCGCCATCCTGAGCTGCTCAGCTGGGCACCTCTGCTTCTAATCTCCCTCCAAGAGATCTGGGGCTTTTAAAAAACCCACCGGGAACAGAGAAACAGCTGTGAGATCGGCACGCTCATTCGGAGCGGCTTCTCAACACAGGCATTCTGTTTGACAGCTGACTCCGCCTCCTAGTCTGGAATTTCTTGATTATTTTTGTTCTACATAATAACAAATTTCGATCAATTTTTTTTTCCAATCGGCGCTGCTTATCCAGGCGCTACTACTTTCTGTGGTTTATGCTTTGATTTGTCCTGTGTATTAAATTGATGATACTGTGCTGGCAACCATCTATCGGACCTGAAATAAGATGTCCTTTATGGAATACCAATCTTCTAGGAAAGCCCACCCATATGTCTATATACACTATATCCAATTGTACTGTCATTAGTGATAGTGCTGTTTTCCCAATCTGACACTTTGCTGATGTGTTGGATTTGAATGTTCAGCCAGCATGGTCTATCGCACTTTAATTCAGTTACATAATAAGACTGCTTGTATTAATCCAAGCCCAGTTCTTTCCTGGTTTTCCTGTCTGTTTCACTTCTTTTGTGACCTTTTACTTTTTTTATTGTGTTCATCCAAGATCATCTGATCATAGTTCATTAATGCATCAGGCAGCGTTGCACTAACTGCATACGTTGATACAATTTAAGGCACAAATATTCTAAAAGGTTAGCCCTCATGGAAGCAAATCAATCAGGTATTAGAATATTATGGTTGCAACTGATATCACCAATATCCAGTGTTATTCAGTTTAGCTATGTTTGGATCCATCATATTATGGTAGTATGACCATCCTGCAAAAATGATGCATCTGGAATGATAAGGCCGACTGCTTTATTATGTAGAGCCTAAACTGTGCGTTAAACATACCCCATCTTAAGTTACGATTAAAAGAATTTAAATTTCAGTAATAATTGCTGCCCCATTAGCCACACTCTATGATCAGGTGACAGAGTTACATCTATATTATCTTGAATGTTATATGCAATAGATTTTAGAACCTCACTTTTGTAATCACTAAGATTTTGGTGAATTTTTTAAAAATGTGTTTTATTGATTTTTAACATAATCACCTTAATATTTGGTAAACAGCATGTTGTCAGGATTAGTACTTAAAAAACAATCAAGAATAATTAATTTCCATAATTTTATTGTCCATATAATGGCTTTGCTTGATTTTCTCTTCTTCCAATAATATTCTCTTTTGCCAACCTTAAATTAATACAGTTCTTATTATTTGAATAAATGACAATTAAATATAGACATTTTTCTCATGTTTTTGCAAATAATAACCACATCAATATAAAGCTTCTTTTCTAATTGCCTCATCATAGATCCTGTTTACAGGATTCTTATTTAAATTTGTTTTCCCCACAATATTCAAAGCATTCTTACTGGTTAAGATTTTCTCAAAATTAATTACACTTAAGTACGTTTTTTTTCTCATACAAGCCATTCCCAACACTTTTACATTACTCATATCTTAAAAAAGAGAAAAAACAGAGAAAATAATTTTTTTATATCAACCATTCCAACATTTTTATATTTCTCATGTCAAAAACAAAGCACAAAGAAAAAAAGAAAGAAAGAATACTATATTACTTGAGGAGTTCATCCCTCTTAAACTAATCTTCATTTATATCCAAAATCTTTCTATTTCTTTAACCATATTCAAACAGATGTTTAGTTTTTAAATAGTCCCTCTGGTAAATCCCATCATCTAATTTCTTAATTCTCACTTTAGCCTTTTTTTTTTGCCAAACATCAATATGCTTCGCTGAATCAAAGAATCTTTCCATAATCTTAAAAGTGTTGTTGCAGGTACAAAAGGCAAAACAGGTAAAGATGTTTTTATAGGAAGGTTTCACCCTTCATATTCATTGAGAATCTTTTCCTTTCTTTCTTTCTTGATTTTATTTATCATTTTTTGTCTCTCAAGTTCTCGTAGTTCTCCTGGCAGAGTCCATTTTGTTAAATCTTTTTTCTTGTCCTCAAACTTATTGTTGGGGCCAATTAAGCTGACTTTGTAATAATGCCGCTTGGGGTGTGTGTGAAAGCCCTAATAAGCAGGCATATACATAGAATGAAGGCTACTGCTAAGCTTGTAAGACGCCCTGAGTCTTCGGAGAAGGGCGGGATATAAATGGAATTAAAATAAAAAAAAATTCTGAGATTTTTTGTGTTGTGAAGTTAAATTGGAGATGTGTTCATTTATATTTTCAAGGTTATTTTTTAATTTCCTCATGGTTTGATACCATTGTTGTTTGGATTAGTTGCAACATAGCATAGATCTCCTTCTGGAAAGTATTTGTTTTTTCTAGGTATATTCTTTCTGCAGATCTCTGGTTTTCCATGATAGCTAAAAATCAGGGTTTTCCTTTCTCTGCAAACAGCTTTAGAGTTACAGTTGAGTTGGTATTTGTAATCCAGAAAGGTCAATTCTTTTTTTAAAAGAATTTATAATTCTCACTTTGTAGATAGCTCAGATGTCAGCACCAGTCAGTAATAGACAATTGTTTACTTCTATTTTCATGATTTAAAAGGGAAATCTTAACAAATTCCACCAATTTCAAATTTATCCAAATTAAGTCTTATATTCATTTCATTTCAATATATTTCTGTTCTCCCTGAAAAGTTTAATTCACCGCTTCCATCTGTAGGAGAGTGGAGCAAAGATCCCCCCCCCCTTCTGACTTTTGGAGGCTTTTTTCTTCTTGGGGGTTTTCTTTTTTTCTTTTTCTTCCATGAAAAATTTTTCAAGTAGAAGAGAGAAAATCACTGTTTTTACCCAGTTCCAAACACGTTGTTTACAGTCAGCTTAAAGTAGTGCTTTTGGGCTTTAGCTGCTTGTAGCTTGGGCTAGAAGTTAAGCTAGCCTTTCTCCTGCTGGTTTCTGGAGGGTTTTTCCCAAACCAATCGAATCAACTGCTGTCTCTCCGCAATCGGCGGGAGTTTCTTCCTTCTTTGTTGCCTTTATGGGGCAACGTCAGGCCCATTTAAGGCCCCCTAGCAGGCAGAAATCAGCCGTAGGGTGCAGAGCCCCACAATCCCTTGGCTGCACAAAACCAGAAGCTGAGCTGATTTCGCTGAAATTTTAAAGGAACTATTTCCTCATTACAAAATGAAGTCAATTTTTAGAAGGACTGGCAAGACATACATTTAATCACATGCAACAACAGCAGCTGGTGCTGCATTTATTCTCTTGCCAGAGAGGAAAAGCACTGCTCAAAATTATAATATGCTGAAGCACCCACCCAACATATTTACACACATACATGCAAGCATTCACATAGGGACACATATTATTAAATTTTTAAACTTTAGACGAAGTCAGTTTGGCAGGCAATCAAATAATCTTGTTGAATATCCCACTGTGCAGGCCTAGAAATTAAGAGGTTGAACTAAAAGCTTTGGGAGAAAATAGTCTTTTGTGGAAGAATGTACTCTATTTTTTTAATGTTATTGTTCCAGGAGGGAGTTCAAGGACTGAATTGAAAGTGAAAACTGAAAGTGTGGGTATTGTCTTTTAATAGGATAAGAGAACTTTGGATAATGAGAGTGATGAAGCTGGAAGAGCCAAAATCTTCAGCAAAGGAGTATCAATATATAATAGCAAGGGGGTTAAAAAGGTGGAGAAGAAAGTCATATAGAACATAGAAGATACTGTCTAAGTTGCTCTTTGAGAGGCATTCAGTCGTTGTATGTCTAACTCAGATGCTATCTATAGAGGCTTTTGCTTCACAAGATGTGGTAAAATGCAGAATGAAAATCTGCTATCCTGGAATAAATAGCAGTGCAATTCTGAACTGTTACCAAGAACACGTAGCCAAGATTTCTATTTTAAAGTTGGAAAGAGCCATCACTTTTGAAACCTCACAAAGTGATGGCATAGAAGTGAAGCCAAATACCAAATTGTTATCCTTTGGGGAAATATGATTGTAACCCTTGCCAGAATACTAATAGAAACTAGCCAACTTGTATCAGTAGACTTTATATGCAGCATTGTCATTTCAGTGCCAGGATTTCTTTCAAAACCATCCATTCATTGGGATGTTTTTGCCAATGTGATGATATCTGTAATCTTGTCACCAGCTGCCATCATCTTTGAATATGTCAATGTTATACATGAAGTTATATCTCGGGGTGGGATCTGCCTTATTAGACAAAAGGGTGAGTCTGTATGTAGAGGAACATCTTTAGGTTTTGTAAGTACATCATATTCACACTTGTGTTTTTTTTGTTTTTTTTTAAAGCAGGAGGCAAGTTATTCTAATAATATTTGATCACACAAGATATTATAGCCCCACATCAAATAAAACCTAGAACATTTAAAAAAGATCCAGATGGATTTTGCATGTTGATGGTTTGGCTATTAAACTATGTGACAGTTTTTAGAGCTAATTTAAAACAAGTACAAAATGAAAATTGGCAGGTTTAAATTTATGTCAGCTAATCTTGAAGATAATATCCAGAGTGATGTTAATTTTACATTGGCCACCATTTTTAAGATCTCCAGAATATCATGGCACACATCCACATCCATATAAATGCAAAACTGAGTTAAGACATAACCATTTTTAAAATGCGTTTTTTACTTTTTAAAAATGATTTTTCTTTTAGAAAAACTGTCAACGTTCTGACTAATGAACCCAAACAAATCAGAACTCCAAAGCTTGTAGATTCCTCAAAGAACATATTTATTGGATACATAATATCGGTACGATCAAAAGTAAAACCAACTCTAAAATTCTCATGCAGATTAAGTGTAATTAAATTAAGACTTCTTTCCCCACCACCACCATGTCATTGATCACACTAACCAATGAGGGCAATTGGTGGGCTATTTGACACTCCTTCTCTCCATCTTTAGCACCTGGCTGTTGAGGTCACTGCTGGGCATTGGCTGAACTGGTGCCTTTCCTGTCTTCACCTTGGCTTTGATTTGGGAGCACTGGGCTTCTTGTAGCACTTGAGCTCAATGTCCAGTGTCACTGC
The DNA here is from genome assembly GCF_947247035.1 of Vipera ursinii. Lineage (NCBI taxonomy): Eukaryota > Metazoa > Chordata > Lepidosauria > Squamata > Viperidae > Vipera > Vipera ursinii. The sequence goes on from NC_139514.1 coordinate 66,129,833, forward strand.
CATCCGATATCACTCACATATCTGCTCACGAATTCCCTGATAGGTGCATGCTTGGAATAGGTCACGGTCCAAGCCCTCCTTAAAATAATGAATTAACAGTTGCTCCAGCCACTGTCTTATTCTGCCTGTGACCCTCCAGAACTCTTGAACAAACTGCTTTTCTGGTTGGTCTCTCTGCTTTAGGTTGCATATCTCCACTTCAGCCTGCAGGGGCTGCAACTCATCTTCAAATCTGGCTCTTAGTTCTTCGAAGAAAACATCTATGTTCCCCAGTTCTGGAGTGTCCTCATCATGGAGACTAATCTTCAGGAAGAGACAAAGGGGAACTCAGCCTCGGCAGCTTTAGGGGTACTTTTCCTCTGCTCGGTAGAGATCCCTGATAGAACTTCCTCCCATGCCTCTTGGCTGTCAGACTTCTCTCCACGGACTTTTGGTCAGGACTCCATCAATGGAACTCTGTCCCCAGCCTGGGCAGCAGTCCATGTCCCATTCACAGAGGTTGCGCCACTGCTAGCAGTCGCTTCCCCTTTTTTCTCTATTCTGGACTCTTCCCTGAGTCTTCACTATCCTCCCAAAAGAATAGGGTAGGTGTTTGGGGCTCAGGACCCCAAAGAGTGCTCTTTAATTTCCTTCTGTCAGAGCAGTAAAAAAATATTGGAGAGTTGGTTTAATGTCATGGTTCTGACTAATGAATCCAAACAAATCAGAACTCCAAGGTTTGTAGATTCCTCAAAGAACATCAACTCTAAAATTCTCATGCATATTCAATGTAACTAAATGAAATACTTCCCTCCCCACTACCATGTCATCTATCATGCTACCCAAATGAGGGCAATTGGCAGGCTCCTTGACATTCCTTCTCCCCATCTTCAGCACCTGTGAGGATGATCTTGGTTTCCACAGGATTGCTCAATGTTATGTCTAGCAATACTTCCAATTTCTAACCACCCCCAGCCTGTGTGGCAACTGAGAATGACAAAGATGGCTTCAACCAGGTTTGTTTCAAAGGTTGACAAAAACATGAAAAAAAAATTCACAGTTTTTTTTAATTTAAACCCCACTTTTGTGCCCTGGATTAAAGCTTTCAGGAAAAGGAAATCAAAAACTGAGAAGACAGAATTACAGAAGAAATGTGGAATGTAAGTAGCACTGAAATTGAAAGAAGCAAGAAAAGCAGAAAAGCTCAACACAGTGAAAGAAGAAATGACTACAAATTGACATTTTTAGCATCAGTGAATTTGGATGGACTAGGATCATGCTGTTTAGTACTCAGGACATGTAAAACAAAGAAGCAATGGTGTTGCTTTTATAGTTAGAAAGGTTAAAGCAAGAAGAGTACTTGGCTACAATGCAATCAATGTCTAAATAATATTGATTAGACTTCCTTGACTTTCTTTTAATATAATCATCATTCAGGTTTATGCTCCTACCACCAATGCAAAAGGAGGTCAGTGAATTTTATGATCAAGTTCAGTTTGAAATTGGCAGAACATGCAAGCAAGATGTGCAGCTTCTCACTGGAGACTGAATTGCCAAAGCTGGAAATGAGAAGGAGGAAAATGCAGTTGGACTGTATGGTTTGGGAACCTGAAATGAAGCAAGAAACTGACTTACCAATTTCTGTCACCTACATTATTTATTTATCGTTAACTTATTATTTAAACAATAAAAGCAATGCTTTTATGCATGGACATTATCAGATGGAGTGCATACAAATCAAATTGATTATAGGTAAATATAAAGGTTTCCACTGTCCAGTCCAACTCTATGGGGTGATCTCATCTCTGTTTCTTAGCCCAGGGAGCCAGCATTCTCCGAAGACATTTCTGTGGTCATATGGCCAGCATGACTATATACCGAGGCACACAAAATGCTATTATCTTCCCACCAAAGTGGTACCTATTTATCTATTCACATTTGCATGCTTTCAAACTGCTAGGTGGGCAGGAAATGATGCAAGTAATAGGAGCTCACCTTGTTGTGCAGTGCTCAGGTCTTGAATCCAGGCTGTCAGCTTTCCAGCTGACAGGTTCAGTGTCTTTAACTGCATCATACAGAAAGAAAGAACACAAGATAGTCAGGAACACAGGAATATCATGAGGTAAATTAATCAGTATACAGAACACAGAGAAGAAAAAGGCAGGGGGCAGAAAAGGACTTCCAGTTTTGGCATTGTGGCAATGCAGATGCAGGAAGACGGAGGGTCCATCTTCCGCATTTGATTTTGCCTTGCTGGGGGACTCTGGAAAGGGTCAAAAGAGGTGTCAAGCAAGGAGGGGACCCTCATTCATCACAGGGGGGCAAAAACCCTCCTGTTTGATCCAAGGAAGCCCTCCAAACCGGCAGGGGAAAGACTGGTTACATTCGCATAACCAGTCAGAAGCTGCTGTCAATGGAAGACATTAAGCATTATCAAGCAATCTTATAGCAATGTGGATGAAACTGGGTGAGATCTAAGCCTCTCTTTATGACTTTAAGGCTTCTTCCTGAAATTCTGCCCAAAGCACTCCACCCGAGGAGGAGGGAAAGGAAATTTCCACCCCATTCCCTCAGGAAATATGAATGATTTGGAAATTTGGGAACTAAAAGTGTTGTTAAGACCTTTTTTAAAAAAAGAAAGACTTGAAAAGATTACAATATAAGTTTTGGATTTAAAAACTGAAAAATGGCATTGATGACATCTAGTGGTGAATCAAGGCACTACAATTTATTTATGCCTAAAAGAAACCTGGCTCAAAGCCCAGAGCTATAAGTCTTTGGCTGGCCTTGAAACTTTTATTTTTGAGAACTGCAGCTGAGAAAAAGGAACAGACTTGGGGGCTGCTTATCTATGTGAGACAGTTTCTAATATTATTCTAAAATTGGCCTGTCTGAACTATGAACACAAATACTGACTTTCAGAACTATACTGTGGGATTATTTTCCTGTAGAAGAAACATATACTTCTGCCTGATATCATGAAATACTTTGGATTATAAATCTTGATTGTTAAACAGCCTTTAATATTTCTTTTGACTCCCTGGACAGAAAGGATATTTTTCTCACTGGACAGAAAAATTTGAACCTTAGTTATATCTGCTTAGGGGAGGTTTAGGAATGGCTAGTTGGTTGGATAAATTTATAAAGACTGCTTACAAAAATAAAATGGGTGTTTCATACTTAGCTCTAAATAGTAAAAAACCATTCTTAACCATCTAGAAGTTTCAGTTTGCTCTATTACCAAGAAAATACTGATGAACTACAAAAAGAAATTCTCTCCATGTTGAAATTAATACAAGAAACAATTGCTTTAGCCCGTGATGAGATTAAACATAACACAAAGGAGATAAAAGAACAATTTTAATTTAAATCTACAAACTCAGAACATAACTACAGAGAAGGAACCAGCAACCCAGAAAATAGAAGGAAAGCCAGAGAATGCTGACACAAATTTTGAGGATCTAAAGGAAGAAACTCAGATAAATGAAGACATAGAAGACACAACAATAACATTAGAAATGGAAAAGACATTTTACAAACCAAGGTTTCAGAACATACTGGAGGATAAGGAAGGAGAGCTGATGGAATGGACAATAAAGCCATTAATAGAATTGTGGGGAACTGGAGAAGGAGGGAGGCTGTTTAATGAATATCAACAGGCTAGTTCTTCCAAAACTACTTTAACTAATTTGTTTCTCTTGTCTCAAATAATATACACAAAAATAGAGGAAGAATCATTTGATGATCCAAATGCACTGACTAGAAAGTTAGTTGGCAAAGGAAGAAAGCTAGAGTAAGACTGAAGGAAATAGAAGCCTTGACCTTTTATTGATTTTCTAATTTTACATTTAAGTGTTTAAAAAGCAATGTGATGGCTGAGTTAATTGATAATTCAATAACATACAAGTATCTTTAGTACAAGTCTCAAACTATCACATTAAATATTTCCTCTCTTTTCCCCTTAGCATTTACTGTCTCATATTTAAACTAATAGAATTCTTCTTATATCAATTAAATAAAAATAACATTCTTACATTTATCAATAATTTTTGGCTTATACTTATCCTGGTTGTTTTAACATTCAGTCTTTATAGACAATCAATGTCCTAATTAGTTTTTCCCAATTTTTAGTTTCCCATTAATATTTAAATTTAACATTTAATATTTATAATTTCCAAGTTTTAAATAACCAAAGTTCCCTTTATCACAATTCATCACAAAGTCTAATATTCAGGATACACGTCTTATCTATTTGAATATATTCTATTTCTCATCATCTTACATCATCTAATTAATAATATTCTTATTTCTGCTAATTTCCAAATGTCTTAAATTTAGTAACCAAAATTTCTATTATTTCAACATAAAATACTTCCTCTCTTTTTCTCTTAATGTCTACTATCTCCTATTTAAGCTAGTACAGTTCTTATTATATCAGGTAAGTAAAAACATATTTATTACATTTATCAATAGATGTTTAGCTTATATATATCTTAATTACTTTTACATTCAGCCTTTATAAACAAATCAATATTCAAATTTAACTTTTAATATTTATACTTCCAAGTTTTAAATGACCAAAGTTTTCTTTATCTCAGTTCATAACAAGATCTAGCATTCAAAGTACACATCTATTTGAATATATTCCATTTTAATCCTCACTAATAAATCCAAACCCCAATTTTCTTCAGCCTTATTCTAGCTTGCTTTCTTTGCCAACTCGCCTTCCATATCTGTGCTTTTAAGTCATCAAACAAATCTCCCTCTGTTACTATATATATATAATTTGAGATAAGGGAGGCCATCCAGTTGCCGTTTTTTTTTTTGAAAGGGCTAACAAATCATCTCTCTGTAGAAAAGATAGGATTGAAGAGAGGTTCAGATCTCACCTAGTCTCATCTGCGCTGCTTTATCGGTGCCTGGTAGTAAGTTTGACTTCAGCTGTCTGCAGCCTAGTGATGGGCTATATTTCTATGGCCAGTCTTTCATCTGCCAGTTTGGAGGGCTACTCTGGATTGAGCAGAAGGGCTACTGCCCTCCCATAATCTATCGGGGGTCCACTCCTTGCTTGTCACCCCTAAAGGGTGACTTTTGACCCTTTTCAGGGTCCCCCAGCAGTGCAAAATCGAACGTGGAAGATGGAGCTTGCCTTCCAAGCGTCCGCAGCAGCCGTGGCAGCAAAACAGAAGTCAGAAGCTTTGACTTATTAGAGGGGATGTTATATTACCAATTAGATGTTTGAACAAGGTTAAGAATAGATTACTAGAAATAGAAGAGTTATTATAACTAGATAGATAGGATTTGTAATCAGAATATCATATCTTGGTATGAAAAGGGAAATAAGAATATGTTAAGAATTTTGAATAAGGGAAGCTTTTGGTTACCCAAATATAACTTGTTCTGAAATTATAAAAGATTGGGATATTTTGAACATGAAGCCAAGGAGATCAAATAAAGATGGAAAGAGTATACCAAAACACTCTACAATAGAGATGTCAACATCTAAGATACCTCAGAAAATATTCCTTATTTACAAAAACCTCAGGTCCTAGAAGATAAAGTTAGATCAGCACTCTGGTCATTATCAATTTGGAAGGCTACAGAAAGGGTGTGTTTTTTTAGATTTTTTTTTAATCCTGTGTTTATTACTTTAGAAGCAACTGAAGGCAATGGCCACCATACATAATATACTTTACTCCTTTTATTTTACCAGCAACAACCCTGTAAAGTGGGTTGAGTTGAGACAGTGAGTCACCCAGCTGTTTTTCATGGTTAAGGCAGGGCTAGAACTTACTCTCCTGATCTCCTGGTTTCTAGGCCAGTACCTTAACCACTACATCAAACTGGATGTCTGATGGAGAATGGATGGAATACCCATTGAAATATGCTAAATATGCTAAGCAACCCAAGAAGATTCGGCAAAGGTTCTAACCAGGTTATTCCAGCATACCGTATCTGCAGAATGGCCAACAGATTGGAGAAAGTCAGTCTGCATTCCAATACCAAAAAGGAGACTTAACAGAATGTTAAGTATCATACAATATCCTTAATTTCATATGTTATCAATATGCTTAGGATCATCCAAGGCAGATTAGAGCCCTATATGGAAAAAGAGATACCCAATATCCAAGCTGGCTTCAGAAAAGGCCAAGGAATAATTTAGAAAGCCAAAGAAGTCACTACATGCTTCATTGATTATAGAAGGACTTCAATTGTATCAGTCATGTCAAGCAGTGGAATATGCTCAGAAAAATGGAGATCCCAGAACATTTCATTGTCACAAGTCAGGAAGCCACAGTTTGAACAAAACATGGTGAAAAAAATACTGGCTCCAAGTTCACAAAGGAGTACATCAAGGCTGTATATTTCACCTTTATTTATTCAACATATTCTGAATATATATTAAGGGAGGCTGGAAGAAGATGAATGTGATTTTACAGTTGGAGAAGAATCAGTAACTTACACTATGGGATGACACTGCACTGATAGCTAAAAATGCAAAAGATTTACAATCTTACTTTAGTAATAAAAGTAATGTGGAAAATGTGAAAGTTTTATTTGTTACTGGTTCATAACAGTCTATTAATCATAACACTGCATCATTTCCACAGTAGAATTTATTTTAATTTATAATATACATAAAATGGTATAGAACCTATTTTTTTAAAAAAATCTATAGGCATTGCAATATGCTCTTTTCCACTTCTCTGCACAGAGTCTTATTTCATTCTTCAATAAAGTGACTAAACTAATAGGCCAGTGAAATACTGTGGACATAGTAGACTTCAATAAGGCATTTGATAAAGTATACCAGAAGCCTATGCCTTGGTAAGCTAGAAAAAGGTGGAATAGACAACATCACCACCAGATGGAACTGTAGCTGGCTGGCAAACCATACTCAATGAGTAGTCCTCAATGGCACTACATCCACATGGAGAAAAGTAAGCAGTGGGGTACCACAAGGTTCTGTCTTAGGCCCAGTACTCTTCAATATCTTCATCAATGACTTAGATGAGGGAATTGAAGGGGAACGCATCAAATTTGCAGATGACACCAAACTGACAGGAGTAGCCAACACCCCAGAAAACAAACTCAGGATCCAAAAAATTCTTGACAAACTTCAACATTTGGCCATGTCTAATGAAATGAGTTTCAATGTGAAGAAAAACAAAGTTTTACATTTGGGCAGGAAAAATCAAAGGTACAAGTACAGACTGGGCGAGACCTGGCTTAAAAACAGTAACTGTGAGAGGGACCTTGGAGTCCTAGTGGAAGATCACTTGACTATGAGCCAGCAGTATGCAGCCGCCGCCAAAAAAGCTAATACAATCCTGAGTTGTATAAACAGAGGCATAGAATCAAGATCACACAAAGTATTTGTACCACTCTATAAAACCCTAGTAAGACCACACCTGGAATACTACAGCCAATTTTGGTTACCATACTACAAAAGAGATGTTGAGAGTTTGGAAAAAAAATCAGAGAAGAGCAACTAAGATGATCAAAGGCCTGGAGACTAAAACATATGAAGAATGGCTGCTGGCCTTGGTCTGGCTAGTCTAAAAAAAAGAAGAAATAGGGGAGACATGATAGCAGTATTCCAGTACTTGAGGGCCTGCCACCAAGAAGAGGGGGTCATGTTATTCTCCAAAGCACCAGAGGACAGGACAAGGAACAATGGTTGGAAACTGAACAAAGAGAGAAGCAACCTGGCATTAAGGAGAAACTTCCTGACAGTGAGAACAATTAACCAGTGGAACAGCTTGCCTCCAGAAATCGTGGGTCCTCCATCACTGGAGATTTTTAAGAAGAGGCTAGACAGTCACTTGTCTGAGATATATAGGTTCTCCTTCTTGAGCAGGGGGGGTGGGGCTGGACTAAAAGACCTCCAAGGTCCCTTCCAGCTCTATTCTATTCTATTCTATTCTATTCTATTCTATTCTATTCTATTCTATTCTATTCTATTCTATTCTATTCAATTCTATTCTATTCTATTCTATTCTATTCTATTCTATTCTATTCTATTCTATTCTATTCTATTCTATTCTATTCTATTCTTTAAAATATTAAAATTACTTTATGAGTCCATTGTTCAAAAGCATTCTTCAAAATATCTAATATTAGAATATTCTTCTTCATTCTGGAATTGTAAATCAAGTCTTTAATTGTAATCTTTAGTACCCTCTAGTTTCCTCTAGTGTCTAATTTTTTAAATTATATTTTTAAAAAATCAAAACTATTTTCCCATGGGAAGGATGCTTTATAATTAACTTCAAAATCTTATTTAAAATTTATCTGGGCCCTTAGTCCATTTGTAACTTGCTAAAAATCAGAGTTTCATAACTCTTGCTGTTTATTCAAAGTAAGTGCCAATTTTCGACAAAATTGTTGTAAAAATGATCATGTGAACATGGGGGATGCTACAAATGGCCATAAAGGTGGCCATGTTGCCAAGTGCCCGAATTGCAGTCATATGACCCGGGAGGGGTGATTATTGGAATAATTATGTCTATAGCATATAAAGTCATATCTCCATTGTCTTGAGCATTTGAAAATGTCTTCATGCTGCATTCATTTATGAAAAAATATACTGGCACTGATATTTTTGCTATTATATTTTCATACTTAAAGTTGTACTTGTGTAAATATTTCACGTTCTGTAATAAGGAAAGTCTACAGACTTCTTGAGAGATGGTTTTTTTGCCAGTGAATAAATGCAATATCCAAGAAATGATACATTCTGATACCTATATCAGTGTTAGCCAACTTTTTTCAAACTCCCACATCCTTTGGTTGGTGAGAAATGACTGCTTACTAATATTCTATAATTGTGTGGTGATGAGCAGTTTATCCCTCCCTTTCATAAATTCTGGAAAGCAAAACTGAAATCTATAATGGGCTTAAATGCAGACTTTCAAACCCACAATAACACAGAAGGAGACAAAATATTGTGCTATTTATTCCTACTTTGTATACTTCTTAACACTTTCAGCATCTGAAATGTATCATACTTAGTTTTTAGCAGATTTTTAATTTCACTTTCATTTATTTTTCATGAAGCATTTACGGTATATATATTCTAACAAGGAACATGGAGGAAGCAAATTGTGTCTAAAATAGCAAGAAGTAGAAAGCATGGATATTAAAACAAAGAATAGAAATAAATCTTTAATCATCCTAAAAAAGATCCCATGCAGACTTGCTTATGAAAGTCCTTTCATAGGCCCTCAGACTGATAATTCTTTCAGATTCTGCCCCTTTCATGGAGAATAACATTCCTTTAAAAATGTCCTCCTGTCCTGAAGCCAGCCTGTACATTCAGGAGAGTCTTAGCTTCAGATTTTACTGTGATTAGTTCTAACTCAACATCTCTACTATTCTACTGGTTCTACATAATTACTGGAATCTGAGGCATAACATAATTTTGCTGTTCAAAATGACTGTTGAACTATCTTACAATAGCAGCAAATAGCCCATACCCATTTATCCAAGTCCAATCTCATTTCAGTTTGCAAATTCAGTTGCCAAAATTGGTATGTGGGAGGATACCATAACAGCAGTGTATAGCACATCAAGAAAGATTCACAATGAATAACATTAGTTGGATTTATTCTCAGGAAGTTAAGATAAAGACTTTTGGAAACTGAGTAAGCTAAAACTCTAGCACTCGTTTATATATAAATTCATTAGAGCAGACTGTCTGAGACATGTTAGAAGAATTATCTGCCCTTTTACCAAATAAAATTGACCATACAAAATCCATTTGCTCATTATTAAGAAATTTTTTGGATATTCTTGTTTCATTCTCAGTCCCAAAGACTACACTTTACATCAGGATTCTAGCCTTCTCCAGTTTTCAAGCTGTCTATTAAGGATTAAAAGTATGCTATGGTTCAATGTGACACATGAAGTGCCTCCCAAGCATTCCCACACATTCACAATGGATCTGTATGCATAAAATATTAAAATCTGCGGGAAGCCTGTAAGCATATTTAACATCATGACAAACATTTGAACAACTAGGAATCCAAAATACTAGCTGTGGCCTTCTACAGCAATTGAATCTTCCTTCAACACCATCCCTCAAGGTACTTTATATGTTCAAAACTGTGTCTCCCTCCCACTGAGACTTTTTAAAACACCCCACACATTTCTGTCATCCTTAAAAGATTCTTTTATGCCAGTGTTTCTTCATAGCAGGCAACTGCCTGTGTAAGGGGTTGCCCTGTCACAAAAATTCCTGGGGGAGTGGAGGGAAAGGTAGCTTAATGGCATGACTGAAAATGTCAAGAAGTGTTTCTTGTTGCTATTTCACCTGACCTTGCCCCCCCACACACACACAATTGGGTGTATATTTTACATGCAGATTCTGCTTTAAACCAGCTTCTTGAGACAACCGTCAAATTCTGAAAAGGCCAGAATTAGAAACTAGACAAATCAATGTATTTTAGAGATTCAAAGTGAAAAGAGAAGCATGACAGTTCTATGATAAATAAAAAAAAATGGTTTGGTTCAAAGTGTTATATAGAATATATGATATATTCTAATGTAATATATAATAACAATTAACCAGGGTGCTCCATTAATGAAGTTTTTAAGAAGATACTGGACAGCTGTTTGTTTGAAGTGGTATAGGTTTTCCTGCTTGAGCAGAGGATTGGAGTAGAACAGGGCTTTTCAATCTTTTCACCCATTGTACCACTTTTAGGATATGGCAACATCTGAGTACCACCAGTCGCCTAGCAAGGTGTCAAAAACTTGATGACCAAAAAAAAAAAGGAAAAAAAGTGATGAAGTACAGGTAGTCCTTGACTTACAACAGTTCGCTTAGTGACTGTTCGAAGTTACAATGGCACTGAAAAAAGTGCCCCCCAAGCCACAGCCAAGCAAGACACCTGCCTGCCCGCCCGGCGGCGCTCTTCCTCCTGTCTCAGGTTTTCATTGTTGTGAGCATTTCTGTTGAGGATTGGCAGTGGGGGTGAGGTGGAGGGGTGTTTGGTTTTTATTTCCCCCGCTCTGCTAGGTGGTTGCAGCAGGTTTTGGTCACTTCACATGACCCTGGGACACTGTGACCATCATAAATATGAATCAGTTGCCAAGCATCTGAATGTAAATCACAAGACCCTGGAGATGCTGCAACATTCCAGCTGATCAGTGCATCTTCTGGGCTCAGCAGAAGTGCCAGGATCAGTGCTGAGCTCCAGCTGGAGCCTGGCACTGATCCTGGTGCTTCCACTGAGCCCTGACAGCCCCAAAGAAGCGCTGGTCCTGGTGCTTCCGCTGAGCCCTGACAGCCCTACAGCTCCAGCCATCTCTTGCTCAGGCTTGTGCAGTGCTGCCATCAGTTCAGCTCATTCCCCTCCCCTGCTACCACTTTTCTAGGATGGTCATGGTGCCAATGTACCACAGGTGGTACCCGTACCACTGGTTGAAAAGCCCTGGACTAGAAGACCTCCAAGGTCCCTTCTAACTCTGATATTCTATGTTCTATGATGTACAGTATATGGGAACTACTGCAAGGACAGTAGGGTCACTGTCCTTGCATTACATATACAAATATGCCATGAAGAGCCTTGGTGGAGCAGTGGGCTAATGCCTCCTTAAGTAACTTTCCCTAATTCCTAATTCACTCTAAAGCTTTCCCTGCACAGAGCCTTAAATAACACCAGCTGCCTGCAATTAATGCAGGTTCGCATCCCACCAGGCTCAAGGTTGACTCAGCCTTCCATCCTTCCGAGGTAGGTAAAATGAGGACCCAGATTGTTGGGGGCAATAAGTTGACTTTGTAAAAATGCCGCTTGGGGGGGCCAAAAGCCCTAATAAGCAGGAATATACATAGAATGAAGGCTATTGCTAAGCACATTGTGCTTTAGATTGTAAGCCGCCCTGAGTCTTCAGAGAAGACTGGGATTAAAAAAAAACCTGGTGGCAGTAGGAAGCCCATCAATCAGTGGTCTCATCTGAAACTTTTTAACTGACTAAACATTACCATGTTTACCATTCATTTCCAGCACAAAGCCCAGACTCCCAAAACATTTGGAAGGAACCAAATTCTCCCCACCACCACCACCACCTTACATACCTTTTAACATATTCAATATCTCTATACAGCAGTAATTACTCTCAAAATACAAATAACTATTTCAACAACACTGAAAAAGACTCAAGCTGCCAAATTCATATAAGCTTTCATATGATCTACTACTATTTTAAAACTTCAGAAAACATTTTTGTTGAAGCAAAATATAAAAGTTGTTTTATAGCTACATACTAGAAGCTTTTTTAGACTGGATCTAGTTAAAACTATCTTGGATATTTCCCAAAGAACTAGAGTATGCTGAAAGCATTTGAATAAGAAGTACATGTTGTATTAAAAGGGCTTGAAAACGTACACAGCTCTACTGTGACTGCTCATGCTCGTGTTAGAGATGGCAATTAATGAATTCAACTTTTTCCCCAAACATTATAGATTATTCACTTTCAGCACTGTAGAAGCAGTACCACTTTTTACCCATGTTTTGAAGAAGTAATTCACTGTTAACATTCAAAGAGAGCAGCCTACATGTGAATATAATTTCAACAGACATTTTTTTAATATGCATGATGTTCAACACAAAGAAGGACAACAAATTGTTGAGATTTTAAGTTGTCAGAACCTGTAATTTGATTCCAGCAAATTCTGAGAGCCTTTTTCTAATGGTTATAAATGTTTGGCAGTATATAGATATGCTGCAACAATATAACTGGGTATCAAAAATCAATTCAAATATCTTTCCTGCCTTCTGATATTCAGCATGAGAAGAGAAGTTCTGTTAGGATGCTGAGCTTGTCGATCAGAAGGTTGGCAGTTTGGTGGGTCGAATCCCGAGTGCCGCGTAACAGAGTGAGCGCCTGTTACTCGTCCCAGCTTCTGCCAACCTAGCAGTTCGAAAGCACATAAAAATGCAAGTAGAAAAATAGGGACCACTACGGTGGGAAGGTAACAGCGTTCCGTGCGCCTTTGGCATCTAGTCATGCCGGCCACATGACCACAGAGACGTCCTCTGACAAGCGCTGGCTCTTCGGCTTTGAAACAGAGATGAGCACTGGCCCCTAGAGTTGGAAACGACTAGCACGCATGTGCGGGGGAACGTTTACCTTTACCTTTATAGAGCTTCTCCATCTTTGGCTGAAGAGCACATAGTCAATTTGATTTCTGTGTTGACCATCTGGTGATTTCCATGTGTAGAGCCATCTCTTGGGTTGTTGGAAAAGAGTGTTTGCTATGACCATCGTATTCTCTTGACAAAATTCTATCAGCCTGTGCCCTGCTGCATTTTGTACTCCAAGGCCAAACTTGCCTGTTATTCCAGTTATCTTTTGGCTTCCTACTTTAGAATTCCAATCCCCCATGATGATAAAAACATCATTTTTTGGTGTTAGTTCTATAAGGTGCTGTAGGGCTTCATAGAACCGGTCAATTTCATCCTCTTCATCACTGGTGGTTGGGGCTTATGAATGGTTTGCCTTGGATTCAAACTGAGATCTGGCGCTACTAGTACTAGCCCTCTCCTCTTCCCCAGTAGCATATTGGACGCCTTCTGACCTGAGGGGCTCATCTTCCAGCGTCATATTGTTTTGCCTTTTGGTACTGTCCATAGGGTTTTCATGGCAAAGATACTGGAGTGGGTTGCCATTTCCTTCTCCAGTGGATCACGTTTTGTCAGAACTCTCTGCTATGACCTTTCCATCTTGGGTGGCCCTGCATGGCATAGCTCATAGCTTCATTGAATTATGCAAGCCTCTTCGCCACGACAAGGCAATAGTCCATGAAGGGGATCAAATGGTAAGTAAATATAAAAATTAAGAAAACAGTATTTTGATTAGTTGAAACAGCTAGACTAATTCTATCTTATTTCCTGTTTTAGAAACGGTGGAATCTCAAAATGTCAGCATGCCTCAGATTCTGAAAGCATGTATCAGTAAAATATTACACCATTGTTTAATGGGGTGTCTACAATCAGAGGAACACTATCCGGATGGTACCAGTGAAACAGAGCTTATTAACAGCTTATGCTTTAGACTTTCTATGCCTCATGTTCTCTGGGTCATCATCAGTATTTCTGACAAAGTGAATAACTTATATTTCACCCGGGATTCCCTTGGTGAGCTCAAGAGATGCATACATCGTATCGAGAAAAACAGTAAACCACTGTCATTAATGTCAAAGATTGAAGCCGAATTGCCATTGTCTCTGAAGAGGTTCATATGTCAGAATGTAACAGAAATTGATTACAAGAAACTGTTAACGCTATGAAATTTATAATAAAATGTACTTTACAAATCACATGAAAGATGTATTATGTTTTTTCTTTTGCTGGCCCTCTGTTTAACCTTGTTAGGTGTTAAACACAGACATACAATTTAATCAAAGCTCATGTGATATTATCCAATCAGGTTTTCCTGATGAGGAACGGGGGGGGCAGTTTTGCAAAAGGTGAGAAGAACTCACTAACTCTGATGGGATTAATTTGTGACATCAACAGCCTGTATAAAAGCATGGCCCTCCAGAGCCATTTGATCTGCTAAGAAGAACCTTTTCAGAATGGAAGTTACTAATGTAAGTAGTTTTATGCCTAATTTTTGAAACACTTAGATGCAAAATGGAGTTTGTAGCATTCTTGTCGGCTTGCTTGTTTGTCTGATTATTTGTTTTCTTTCACTAGAATGAATTGACAGACTCAGAATGTTTGAGGATATATAAAGGTATTTGTCTTTCATACTTTTATACATTTAGATTCTTATAAACATTTCTGCAACAATTCTGAATGTAGGGGTTTTTCTTTTCCTTCAGAATGGGAGAATGACCAGCCATTTGTGGATTTCACAATGCCAACAGAGTGCCAAGGGATCCGGGATGACAGCCAAAAGCCTTCCACAAGCTATGCAGCACAAATGCTGTTAGGAGGTATAATATCTAGCATTTTATCCAACTACAAAACCATTAGTATTATTTTTTAGAAACTAAAGGGGGGATGGGTGGTATTACATTATTAGGAATGTTGGTGATAGCCTTTTGTTTGTTTGTTTGCATGGAGGTGAACTTCCCGCATCCCCAGCAGGCAGTGATAGTTGTGAATCTATGCCTGTATCTCAACCAGGAGATATGTCATTCTATGCCCCCGCTACAAGCCCCTAACTCTGCAAACTCTCAGAATATGAACAATGTTTATCTGCATATGGTGCAGGCATGGGAGAAGCCTATCCGAAATTTCAGGGCTGTGGAAAACTATCATCAATATAGATTTGCTAATCTTGATCAAATCCAGTCTTTTGCAGAGGCTAAAGAGGCTATTCATAATGCGGTACAGACTCTTTTGAATAATGTTGCTAGGACATAGGTCCAAAAGATTTTGTTCAACTTCGGTTGGATGCAGAGGGGCTAAATCAACCTCTCTTTTCTCTTAGGAAGCATGTGAATGATTTAAATGCTGATGATTTTCTGACCAGTGTTGAAAATCTGCTTCAAAGCAAGGCAGAGATATTTGGGGGGGGTGTTAATTTACTATTAGTGGTTACCATTGTGAAGAACAGGGAGGGGGGTGGTCTTAGGAAGTTAAACACTATACTGCTCACCAGAGTGCTGAAGGAAAGAAGACAACACCTAGTAGATTTCAATGTGGAAGATGAATTTCTGTGTTTTGCTAGCTGTTTGCTCTATCTGATTGGTGTGGATGATAGAAATCAAGAAATTATTACCAGGGCCAGGGAACTTCACAGCAGGCTGGGTGTTTCCACAGAAAACAGGATTGACTTTTCTCAGATACACCTCTTTGAAGAAGATTTAAGGTGGATTGCCTTGAGGGACGACAGGAGACAGTAGGCACGGTCCAAAACAAAACGTTTATTGGGCAGAGGTCCCCGGGCAAAGCATCGCCGGGAATCCCCCGTATTTATAGTGAACAGGGACAACAACAACATCAAGAACCAATAAACAGGCGGGGTTCTCCCGCCTAACAAGGATGCCCAATAAGAGGGAGACCGGCTAAAGGTAGGCGCGGCTGTAGCGGCTTGTTGCCGGGGCCATCTGGCAGCTTTGACAGCTCTGGCTGAGCTGCGTATGCGCGGTTTTCTGAAGTTTAACAGCTGTCAGTGTACTGCGCATGCGTGGCAGTTTGACAGCTGTCAGAGTCGGCCGGTTTGACAGCTGTCAGTGTACTGCGCATGCGCGGCAGTTTGACAGCTGTCAGAATCGGCCGCTAGCCGCGTGTGTGTGGGGGCGAATGCCGCGGCAGCCTTTTGACGGCTGTCAATGGCTGCCGGGGATCCCTTATAGATTTGAGGGGGTTGTGTGTGTGAATATGTAACACCCCTTCCCCCCTTGCCCCTGGAAGTTTAGCTGGGGTCAGTTCCACTAGTCCTGCTGCCGGCCCATTCATAGTCCGCCAAGTACGAGGGGGCTTTCCGCAGTCTGGTGGAGTGGCGGAGGCTCGGGCTGGGCTGGCTTGTGCTGGGCTGGTCTTCCCTTTCCTCGGCGGGGAAAGTTTCGGGGTTTGGAGGTTGGGGGTCGTCGGCGATGTCTGGGACGAGTGGTACTGGGCTAGGTGGCGTTGGTGGTGCCGCTGGGGGAAATAGTGTGCCCGGTTGGGCTTGGGAACTGCAGTCCTGCGGCACCCGCTTCCTCAGTTGGTCAGCGTGTTGCCGGATGAGCCTTCCGTCTCCTAAGTCGATGAGGTAGGAGACTGGGCCAGTCTGGTTGGAGATCACGCCCTGTAGCCACTTGTCGCCGGCCCCGAAGTTCTTTGCCCAGATGGGCTGGCCGGGAGGGAAGACTTTGACAGTTGGCGTGTGGGTTGGTTCGGCGGCTGCCCTGTCGGGGTGCAAACGGTCCAGTTTTGTGACCAGGCGGCGCCCCCAATGGAGCTCAGCCGGAGACTTGCCGGTGGTGGTGCAAGGTGTGGAGTGTTGGGCCAGGAGGTATTTCGCCAGTCTGCAGTGCCAGTCGCCGGAGATGATTTTCTTTAGGGCTTCTTTAGTCGCCTTCACCATGGCCTCTGCGAGACCGTTCATGGAGGGGTGAAAGGGCGCGGAGGTGGCGTGCCTAATCAAGTTGGCCCTGGTGAAAATCTGGAAGTCATGAGAGGTGAATTGGGGCCCATTGTCAGATACAATGACATCAGGCAACCCGTGGGTGGCAAATACCCTCCTCAAACCCCTGATTGTGGCTGCTGAGGTTGTGCTGGCTACTGGGATGACCTCGAGCCATTTGGAAAAACTATCCACTATTATAAGAAAATTTTGTCCCTGGAAGGGGCCGGCGTAATCGATGTGAATTCTGGACCAGGGGTTTTTTGTCACCTCCCACTTATGGACAGGGGCGTGAGGGAGAGGTGGCCTGGTCTGTTGGCACATGTTGCAGGTAGCTACAAAGTTTTCGATGTCTGCATCGAGCCCTGGCCACCATAAGTAACTGCGGGCGAGAGATTTCATTTTGACCACACCGGGGTGGCCGTTGTGAAGGGAGGTTAAAGCTTGTTGCCTGTGCGGGGTGGGTATGATGACACGGCTGCCCCAAAGGACGCAGCCGAGGTGGGCTGACAGTTCATGGCGTCTTAGGAAGTAAGGCTGAAATTCTGGACCCGGGGAGGTGGATTGCCAGCCGGTTAAGACCCAGGTTAGAACCCTTCCCAGGATTTTGTCCTTGCTGGCAGCGCGTCTTCCCGATGGCTATCTTCATATGCCATAATTTCAATTGTTAATTCGGCCAGGTCCATCGTCGGCTTAGTGACGAGCTTCTTCTGGAGCTTCTGGTTTCTCAGACCGACGATGACCTGGACGACAAGAGACAGTAGGCACGGTCCAAAACAAAACGTTTATTGGGCAGAGGTCCCCGGGCAAAGCATCGCCGGGAATCCCCCGTATTTATAGTGAACAGGGACAACAACAACATCAAGAACCAATAAACAGGCGGGGTTCTCCCACCTAACAAGGACGCCCAATAAGAGGGAGAGTGGCTAAAGGTAGGCGCGGCTGTAGCGGCTTGTTGCCGGGGCCAGCTGGCAGCTTTGACAGCTCTGGCTGAGCTGCGCATGCGCGGTTTTCTGAAGTTTGACAGCTGTCAGTGTACTGCGCATGCGCAGTACACTGTCAGCTGTCAGAGTCGGCCGGTTTGACAGCTGTCAGTGTACTGCGCATGCGCGGCAGTTTGACAGCTGTCAGAATCGGCCGCTAGCCACGTGTGTGTGTGGGGGGGAATGCCGCGGCAGCCTTTTGACGGCTGTCAACGGCTGCCGGGGATCCCTTATAGATGTGAGGGGGTTGTGTGTGTGAATATGTAACATAAGGGTCACTATAAAGATCTTGTTTTATATGCAGGGCAGGTGGAGGTTTTTTGTCACAGGTAGCCCACAGCAAGAATAAATAGTGTTTATATTGTTACATGACAAGCATTACTACGGCATCAAAAATATCAAGGGCTTCCTGGGTGAACGCTATTTCTGTAAATTCTGCCACACACCCTACCACCACAAATTTAGTCACGGCTGTCAATATATCTGCAGAGCATGCCTCAAGCAAGAATGTCAGGAGATGGAGGCAGAGAAGACACACTGCTGTAGATGTAAAGTGCTTTGCTGGTCTAAGGTGTGTCTTGCAAGACACACACAACTCGGTAGGGAGGGGAAAGTTGACTGTAAGAATAAAGAATATTGTGAAACGTGTGGGGTTTACATCTTTACCCCCCACAAAAAGTGCAAGGAAATCAAGTGCAGACAGTGTTCTGAGAAGGTTGAAAGCTTGGATGGGCATTTATGCTTTCTAAAATCGTTGGTCCAACCACGAATTGGTGAAAGATACATCATTTATGATTTTGAATGCTGTCAAGAGACAGGCACCCATATACCTAATTATGTCTGTGCCAGGGATATGTTGAAGGATTGGTATGATAAAGACATTGTGAGGTGGGATTGTTATGGTGTTAGATGCCTGGAACAGTTTGTAAAGGAATTTATAAATCTTGAGTTTAAAGGATGTACTTTTATTGCTCACAACTCCAAAGATTATGACGAGTACCTAGTACTGAGGCAGCTGATCTGTGAAAAGGTTAGGGTTCAACTTATAAGTCGGGGGGGGGGGAAACTGCTGTGTATTACCCTTCCAGATTATAAGATTCGGTTTATTGATAGTCTTTCATTTTTACCCCTTAAATTAAGCAAATTACCCAAAGCTATGGGGTTTTGAGGCAGCAAAGGATATTTCCCCCACTTGTTCAATACAATGGCCAATCAAGACATGGGACCACTCCCTGAAGCCATGTATTATAGCCCTGAAACCATGATGCCCAGGGAGAGAGAATTCACGAAATGGCATGCTGCTAATACAGGTACTGTGTTTAAACTAAAGAAGGCTCTGGCTTACTATTGAAGACAAGATGTAGCTATATTAAGAGAGGCCTGTATTTGATTTAGGGAACAGGTGATGGAAATGACTGAGCGTGAGTTTCTCAGGTGGGATGGGGGGGGATATTGTTGAGGAGACAGAGATTTGATGCATTGACTCCTTCCAATATATCACATTGGTATCTGTCTGCATGGCACAGTACCGGTTCATGTATTTGAAGAGTGATACCATTGCATTAGCACCTTTGGATAGTTATCACAAGACACAGAAAAGGTATTCATCTCCAGCGATTCAGTGGTTGGTGCATATAGAGCACACTGAGAATCTCAGTATTCAGCATGCTCTGAAGTGGGGTGAAAAGCAAGTAGGCAAATATTTTTGGGATGGTTTTGCTGTCATAAATGGAACTCCCACAGCTTTTGAATTTCACGGTTGTTTTTTTCATGGGTGCCCTGTCTGCTACTCTGAAAAAGACTTCAACAAATTACTTGATTCAATGTATGGTAGCCTGCACAACTGTACTAGGATTAAAGAAGAGTACCTCAGGTGCCAGGGTTATGCTGTGCGTTGCATCTGGGAACACGAATGGAGGGCCTTGGTGGAGGCTGACACCTCTTTGATGCAGTTCCTAGTTGAGAATAAGCTCCCAACTCCTTTGAATCCTCGAGGAGCTTTTTTTGGTGGCAGAACAAATGCCACATGCCTGTACTACAAACCAAAATTTGGTGAACAAATCTTATACTACGATTTCACCAGTTTGTACCCTTTTGCGAATAAGACCAAGGAGTACCCAATCGGCCATTCACAAATTATCTACCAAAACGTTCGGGACATAAAGCAATATTTTGGGTTAGCCAAAGTCAAAGTGTACCCACCAAGGAATCTCTATTTCCCTGTCCTACTCCACAAATCAGGGGGCAAATTAATGTTTAGTTTGTGCGCAACCTGCACAGAAAAACTGCAAACCACCCCCTGCAAACACAGTAATGAGGAAAGAGCTCTGACTGGGATATGGTGTACTGTTGAACTGAATTTAGCTTTAGAAAAAGGTTACAGAATTGTTGAAATCTATGAGATCTGGCATTTTGAAAGAACATCAAATGAGCTATTTTCAGGTTATATGAACACGCATCTCAGACAGAAACAGGAAGCTAGTGGTTACCCTGACTGGTGCAAAACAGAACAGGATAAAGAGCAATATATTCAGTATTATGAAAAGATGGAAGGTGCCCGGTTTTACGACGTGACCACATTGAAGTAAATCCTGCTAAAAGGCAGATTGCCTAACTCTTCTTAAACTCACTGTGGGGCAAGTTTGGTCAGATCACCAATCACCTGTCCACATCCGTGGTAACAAACCTTGAGGATGGAGAATAGGGAGGGAGGAAAGAGATTGGAATGAGAATGAGGGAGGCAGGGAAGGGAGGAGGGAGGGAGGGAGGGAAGAAGGAAGAAGATGGGAATGAGAAGGAGTAAGATAGGGAAGGAAGGGGTAGGGAGGGAGGAAAGAGTTGAAAATGAGGAGGGAGGGAAGGAGGGAGAAGATGGGAATGAGAAGGAGGGTGGTAGGGAAAGGAGGAAGGGAGGAGGAAGGGAGGAAGAAAGAGAGGAAGGGAGGGGGAAGGAAGGAGATGGGAATGATAAAGAGGGAGGCAGGGACTTCCAGTTTGCCGCGCAGCAGCCATGGACATGCAGAAGGCAAGTCTCATCTTCCCCGTCCAGTTTCGATCCTTGCTGGATCGTGGGAGAGTGGCAACTCTCCCACTAGAGCCTGTGATTCCCTCCAAACCAGCGGACCAAGGCTGACCATAGAGATATGGTCCATCACAAGGCTGCAGACAGCCAAAGTCAAACCTACTATCTGGCAACTCTAAAGCAGTGTGGAAGAGACTGGGTGAGATCTACCACTCTTACATCCTAATTACTTACCTGTACATACCTGCATAAGCTGCTAAAGTACCTGTGGTGAGGGAAGGAAGATTTTAGCCCTCCCTCCATAAACAGCAGCAACTGACTACCCAGGGGAGTTTAAAACGTTGAAAAAATACCGGGACCCTAATTGGAACTTTACTTCCTAAAACTGGTGGATTATAAGATTTTTAATTTTCTATTCTTTATTTTTTTCTGATTTTTATTTTTACTGAAGATCTGGGGTTTTTTCTTTTAAAATAGAAGAAAAACTTAAAAGATCAAAACAACTAAGGGGTGACATCGTGTGGCTAAACATGAAATTGCAACCTATTATTGTTTAAGAGAGACTTGTTGACAGCTTAGAAAATAGATAAGATACATGCAACCTTGAAACACCAGCTGAAAGAAATTCAGCTCTGGGTCTCATTTAGTGGACTTTCTGACTGTAAGCTTTTAGTTTAATATACTACAATGGAAGAAGAACAGGAATGGACTTTTTCTGCAGAGGAAGATCAGGAGCAAACTCTTTGCATGTTAAAAGCAATTGTTCAAACTCTTCTCACAGCTCGTGATGAAATAAGAAACAGCAGGGGGAAAAAAGAAAGCAGCCTGCAAACTCAAATTATGACTAAAACTAAAGAATTTTCTACACAGAATTCTACAGAAAAAGTTGAACAATCAAATACTATGATAGAAGATCCAACTACTCAACGAATACAGATGATGGAAGATAAAGAAAAGAAATTGATAAAAGAGAAAAAAGAAAGGATTTTCTCTATAAAACTGAAGCAACCTGAGGATCAAAAAGAAAAACAGATGAAAGATAAGATAAATGCTTCAGGACAACCACGTCAAGAGGGAAAATCAAGGAGATGACTTGCTAGATTTGCTAGTCCGCTCAAAAAGATGGCAATTGGATGGCCTTTTCAATGCCAAACAATAGCCACGACAATACAAGAAGATCTGTTTGATGATTTAAAAGTAAAGACATGGAAGATGATTTGGCAAAGAAAGAAAGCTAGAATAAGACTGAAAAGAAATGGGGTTGTGATTTACACATGGGACTTAAATTAGAATATACTCAAATAGATAAAACAAGTATTCTGAACATAAGACACTGTAATGATTTGAAATAAAGAAAAATTTGGTCATGCAAAACTTAGAAGTATAAATACTAAAATAACATTATATTGTGTTATTAATTTGTTGATGTAGATGGTAAGAATCTATATATAAGATGTGTATCTTAAACACTAGAGTTTGTGAGGAATTGTGATAAAGGAACTGTGGTTAATTAAAATTTTGGAAAAAATAAATATTAAATGTCAAATTTAAATTTTTAGGGAAAATTAAAACTGGGAAAAGCTTATTAGATTACTGATCTGCTAAAATATTGAATGTTAAAACAACTAAGATTTGAATATAAGATATTGTTATAAGATGAGATAAAGAAAAATTTTGGTTAAGTAAAATTTAGAAGTATAAACATTAATAACTAAATCTGAATATTGGTCTGTGGTATAAATGATAATAGTAAAAAATTATTAGTCTTAAATATGAGATAGTAGACATAAAGAGGGAAAAAGAGGAAATACTAAATGTGGAAATAAAAGAAATCTGGGTCATTAAATTTGAGTTTTTACGACACTTGAGGATTACCAGAAAATAAGAATATTACCTTATATTATTAATATATTGTATTATTAATGTATTGTATTATTAATTTGTTGAGGTAGACAGTGAGAATCTATATAAATAAAATTTGTATCCTGAACACTAAACTGTGGGGGAACCATGATAGAAATTGGGGTCATTTAAATTGGGAAATGATAAAGATTAAACCTTAAATTTAAAATATTAATGGAAAATTAGAATTAAGAAAAACCTATTAGGTCACTGACTGTCTAAAAGATTGAATGTTAAATTAACTAAGATATGCATAAACTGAAGATTATTGATGAATGTTAGAAAGCTATTTTCTGTTTGATTGATAGAATAAGAATTGTGTTGATTTGAATAAGAGACAGTACATATTAAGGGGGGGAGAGAGGGAACTAATTACTGTAATACTTCAAGATTTGTATTGATGATATTTAAATGTAACGGAACTATTGTACTCGGCCACCACATTGCTTTTCAAATATGTAAATGTAATATTGGAAAATTAATAAAAATTATAACCATAAAAAAGAGAAAGAGGGAGGCAGGGAAGCAAGGAGGGGAGGGAGGGAGGGAGGAGATGGGAATGAGAGGAGGTAGGCAGGGAAGGAGGGACGGAGGGAAAGAGGGAGGGAAGGAGGGAGGGGGAGGAAGGAAGGAAGGAAGGAAGGAAGGAAGGAAGGAAGGAAGGAAGGAAGGAAGGAAGGAAGGAAGGAAGGAAGGGGGAGGATGATTGAAATGAGAGAGAGGCAAAGCCTAAGGAAAGTCCTGCCTTAGCACTAGGCCACCAGCAGCCCTGCTGTCCTCTTGCAATCCCCTTGCCCCCTCCTCTTGCCCTCTCCTGATGGTCTCCCATCGTATCGCTGTGGATGCTTTGCTTACAAAACCAGTGTCATTCTCGAAGCATGCATATGATGTTGCCACCATTATCGCTTCTCAGCTTGCCAACACACTGGGCAGGGGAGGAGAGAGAGAAATGGAATGCAGACTCCAGACAACAAGAAGTCAGTCCATGTGAACTAAGGACCTTTTTATCAGGTGTTTGCAAACCCACAAAGACACTTTCTCATAATATTTTGACACTTGATTGGACCATGTGAACTGCACTAATAGGAGGAAGGAGAATTCTATACTGTAGTGGTTTGTGCGGGAACTAACCAGAGCTGGTTTGGCTTTCCTCTGTGCCGAAATGGTGTACTCAGTAAAGTTTTGTATTAAGAGATTGGACCATCTCGATGGTGCTTGCTTGGTTGGGTTTGTCAGTCAGAACCTTGACAGCTGGGTCTCTTCTCATGGAGATGGAATGGGCCTCCCTCTGACCCACACACTTTGCTTTCTACTGCCACACGTCCCTTGGTTCTGTGCCCATCTCCTAAGACCAGGGATGAGCAGGAGGCCTGCATTGGGTCAGGACTGATGTGGGTACCTCCAAGCAGCCACCATGAGCAACCTGGCCAAGGAGAGTGAGCACAGCAGCAGCAACCTCAAGGAGAATGTAAGCGCAGCAAGGCACCCCCTTGAAGAAGTGAGGATGAGCTGGGCTGCAGGTCCTGGTGCCCCTGGAGCTCAAGGGCTCCAGGCAGCCTACACCACTCTTAGGCAGTCCTCCACATGGCCTGAGAGGGACAGTGAGGCTCCTCTGATGGATGAGGCTTTGGTGCTTCGCCACCAGCAGTGCCCTTTGGTGCTTGCCCTGGTCTCACCTTCCTCCACTGGAGACCTCCGGATCTCCCCTCTCAGCCTTGCCTGGTTCCCCACAGGAGGTGGAGGACGATCCTGCTGCATGTGGAAGCATGGAGAGGAAAGTTTGCAGGAAGCAGTTTCCTCTGAGTCCAACTTCTGCCTTGACAGATCTTTGGAGAGGAGGAGGGATTGGCAGGGGGGCTGCCCCAACAAGCCAGCATCCTTACCACACATGATTAGAAATGGAGATTCCCTTTTGAGAAGGGTCAGCATCCCTTGTGTAGGACCAGGGAATGCTGCTCCCCTGCCTCCTCCTCTTGCTCTCCTGAGATCTGTCAAGGTAGAAGTTGGACTCAGAGGAAACTGCTTCCTGCAAACTTTCTCCTCCATGCTTCCATATGCAGCAGCATTGTCCTCCACCTCCTGTGGGGGACCAGGCAAGGCTGAGATCTTTTCAGTCTTCCACATGCAGCAGCACCATCCTCTGCCTCCTGCTTTGCTGGGAGGGGGCACCAGACGGAGAAATGCCAATGATGTCTGGGATTGGGAGAAGAACATCTCCTTTGGCATGTTCTGTGTAATGTACTGGCCTTTTATATGCTGTAATTGTTTGCTTATGTTATACTGCTTGCTAATTGCTTAGTTCAATTGCTAAGTGCTTAGTTCACGTGTATGTTGTAACGGTTGCTGGGGCCGGCCTAGACTGGTTGTCTCCAGCTGGCTAAGCAGGTCTTTGGGCGGGAAACTACTGCTTTAAACCTATTGGTCGCCGCCAATCGGCCAACCGTATAAATAGCTGTCACTGCGTTTTTAGTGTTTTGTCAGTAAGCTCCTTGCAGTCTATTCCTTTGCAAGTTGAATTGTTATCTTATCTTTGTAACCATGGTGAGTGTCACATGTTCAGCCAAGTATTTTGTTTGGTTTTATATTTATTACTGTGTGCGCATGTCCAAAACAAAAGTTACTTTCTTTTTTCCTTTCCTTTGTGCTTTCTGGGAGATAGGCATGCAGTTGTGAGTCTTTCTGTGTTTTTACAAGTTTCTTTGTAATTAAAAGGTTAATAATAGAATATATGCTTCGGGTTTTCTTTGTTTATCATGCATCAAAATGAACCGTGGTTCATCACCCTCTGATAGGGTTTGTTGACTCTTCTGACAATAGCTGTGCAGCAGCTCCTTTGTGGCTTCTGTTATGTTCTGCCCTTCAATAAAGCCTGTTGCTGTTTTGAACCTCCCATCTCGCTCAATGCCTGCAAAGAACCAGCTACACAACATTCTGCACATGGACACACACACACACCATTCCAAGCTTGCAAACTGCCAGTCATGCCTGGGCTTGGGGACAAGGCCTTCTCCTTCCTCTGTGGATAAAAGTCCCCAAACTTGGAATGTGCTATGTATATATGTGTGTGTGTGTGCGCGCACAATTGGCTGCCAGCAGTTTGGGGAGGCGAGGAGCTTGTAGGGCACTGAATTGTCCCAATGTTGAGTTAGCTGGTGTGACTTGTTCCATCCCAACCCAGCCATCCCCAGTCAACTGTGCCCAGTGAGTGGTGTTGAGCCAGCCATGCCCACCCAGTCATGCCGACCCAGCCACGCCCACCTAGTCATGATGACCTGGCTGTGACCACCCAGCCATGTCTACCCAGCCATGCCCACCTGGCCGCTGTGAGTTGTCACAATCTTACATGCTACTGGCCCTTTGAAGGCAACCATAATGCTGATGCAGCCCTCAATGAATCAGTTTGACATCCCTGTTTTAATTCCTAAAGGGGTATTTTATATGAATGTATGTCCCTTACATCAATTTTTCTATATCATTTATGTTATTGATAGTGTAGCCAAAAAGTTTACATTTTACTACAGTAGTCATTTTTAAATCTACTGCATGCTATGTTAGGCAGAAAGAATTCAAAATTTTTAGACTCCTAACAGCCAGGTTTATATTCTTGTCTAGTACAGCATCTCACTTTATATTTCATATCCAACCTTCTACCCACCCCCCAATTAGAAATTCCATGTCCTTTTTTATAATTGCCTACTTTAAATGGATGGTTTCAAAACAAAGCAAGAACACTGCAGGAATCAATAATGTTATTTCATCATGATATAATATCTGCTCCACTCAGATGCTCCATAAGGAAATACAACAATTGGAAATGTCAGGAAATCCATTTCTCAAGAAGCAGAAATTATAAGACAGAGCACTGGACAGACCACTTTGTTGCATTGTTATAGACAATTCCATGCCAATCAGAAGAACATTTTAAATTAAGATAATTGTTTGAAGTCAATATTGCAACACTTAATTGGTCTCTATGTTTAATACTTCCATGTTTCTACTATATTAAATAGGAAAGTTTCTGATCTTGAAATGTAATAGTTGAAGCTAGCAAATGATATTGCTGATAACTCTCAGACCACAAATTAATCCCATTTGTAAAATGTAGAAAGAATCACAGTAGAATTCTTGAGTTTAAGGTAGTGATTAAGTTATTGCTTAGATCCAGGGGCAAGCTTCTGCTTAAGTATGGAACTCATTGGGCGACTTGGGTTAGTCAATCTGTCTTGGTTTATCCTACTCCTCATGGCTGTTGCTATGGATGTAAATGAGGGGAGCCACCTTATCATGTATACAATAGTTGAGTTTCCAGAGGATATCAATGCAACAATAAACAAACATAATATAGTTCCCAAACAAAGGACTGTTGGCAGTTGCCTTATATTTATTTCAGCATTGTTTACTGAATCCAGAGTGGAGCCTCTCTCAGCATTGAATCAGAAACATTCTGTAGGTAAAGTGGGAGACATTCTACCATTACACTACAGTTTGTCTCATGGTTCATCCAGATCACAGGGCTGCCTTCTTTCACTACAATGAGCCAGCTATCTATATAGAACTGTAGAGAAGCATTAGGGCTGTGATGCTGCCTTAGCTTTGCTTGTAGAAGGTCCTAGTTTCAATGCCAAGCAATTCAAACCCACAAAGATGGGAAAGAATTGTGCTAAGTAAACAAATCAGCTCATACACAAGGAGTTGACTTACCAGGTTTTGTGGTCATGCTCTAGCTAAATAGGAGACCACCATAATGAAATCCACCAGGGCTTTCAACTTTTCTGTCAACAGCACTATGCTTCCAGCTTTTACCTTTGTGAAAGTCAGAATCATCAGGCTTCAAACTCTCACAAACAACCTCCCACAGGATATGTTACAGGGTTAATGCAGGAGCCATGGATTATTCCACAGCCCTCAATTTGCTTTTACTTTATGCCAAAGCCCATGAGTAGGCGTTATATAAGATAAATCTCATTTCTCTAATTTTAAAAAAGAAAAATCTAGTGAACAGGAGGTGATAAATGCTGTGCTGCCTACTCAGGTTCTGTCACATAAGATGTCAAGTTTTTTATTCTATTTTATTGTGTGTTAGCTGACAAAGACAAGCAGTGTTATTGAACATTTTCCAGCTTTGTAACATATTTTTATATAGTTTTTGCTTATTGTTTCTGTCTCAGTCTTGAAATAACAATAATAATAGTAATCATGTCTCAGTTTCCTGAAACAATAGTAATGTCATAGTAGATAGGCATACTGGATAAAAATGCTAATACTTAATTCTAGAATATTTCTTTTCTACACAAATGACCACATTGCTATAATGAGCAAACTGAAAAAAGGGACTAACATAATTAATTATTGATTGTAAGCTACTTTGGGAGGCAGGCCCTAAATAATGAAATAAACAAACAAAACACAATAGATGTACATGTTTCTCTTATCCCAGGATATGTTGGTACTTATAGCAGATAATTCAAATTATAATCCTCTTGTTGGTAAACATATTTAAAATATCAATGTCTATGTGTGGGTGTTTTTTAAAATTGCCTAGCTTAGTCATTTTTTAACTTTCCCTGGCAGGAAATCATTAAAAACAGCTTCACTTGCGGCAGTTGAACTTGCAGAATGTTTGTAATTTTGTAAAGTCCAAATGTAATCTTTTTCCCCCATTCAATCATGTCCAAATTCTCAGAGACTATCTGTACATGTTCTTGCAATTTTCTTGCCAAGATTTCAGAAATGGTTTATCATTGCCTCCTTCTTGGGACTGAGAGAAAGCTTTAACCATTACACCAAACTGGCTCTCTTAAATGCTTTCTACAATTGTTCTAAAGATAGGTCATAAATGATATACAAAGATAAATACAGTCAGCTGGGCATATCTGGTCCACATACTGCTGCATTTTAGCTTCCAACAGATCTCACCTCCAAAATGCTCCTGGTTTAGTTCCACTGCTGTTTGGACACACCTAGGGTACCCAATTGCATGCCCATTTCTGCTTTGAAAATGATTGGGCTGGTTTCATTTCTACCAGATATCTTTGAAGTGATGCTAAATGGACTGTAGGAGCTTCTTTCTAAACTGGAAGAATGACATGCTTTGGTCCACCTTGCAATGGTGTTAAGTTCTCATAAATAACCAGCCTTTTGCTGTTTCTTTGCAGAAATTCCCAAGTATATTTTATTATTCTCATGGGAATCAATAGGTCTTAGTTTCAAATATGCACAAGGCTGATAACTATTATTAATAATTATTGTGAACTGCAATCATATTATCAGAGAAATCTCAAAGAAAAAAATGGAAATACACCTGTACCAATTTAAAAAAACAGATAAATTACTAAAACAGAATTAAAAGTTTTAAAAGTAATTGTAAAAAAAATGCTATATCACCCCCATGTGCTCACACAAACATACACACAAATATTCTTCAGGTCATCCTCAGAGAGCTTCTTCCATTAATGTATGACCATAAAGTGATAGAAATTAGCAGTCAAAATATAATGATATGTAAATTAAAATAAAAGGCATAAATCAAATGTACAGAATTAGCTCCTCCATTAAAAAAATCTGCTTCCTCAGTTAAATAGGTCTTCAATATTCAGCAGCTCTCTATATCTCAACAATTGTCCAGAAGATGGAGCATGTCTGTTCATTTGTTAGACTAACATATGCCGTTCTCCAGGAGCCCAACACAGCTTACTTGGGATTGGGAATAAATGGTGCACTGTCATATAGTGAGTGTCAAGAATAATTCACTCTTTCACCTAGTTTCTTCTTTGCTCTCAACTTGACAACAATCGGGAGGGGCGTGGTTGAATTTCATGAGGTGGGAATGGAATGCCAAGACTCTGTCTGTAGACCATGAGACCCTGCTTCTCCCTTCAAGGCCATGCTGTACAGGTGTTTGACAGATCCAGGCAGTTCTCAAAACAAAAGGAGCATATTCAATTGGACAACGCAATGGATTGAGGGGAATGACCAAGGGGAATTCAAGTTTAACTATGTGGGTTTTGAATGGGAAATCCAGAGCTAGTTTTGCTTCTTTTGTGCCAATGTAGTGTGTTCAATAAAAGTGTTACTTTTGAGAAGAACAATGTCCCAGTAATTCCTTTCTTAGATCCGCTAGCTGGACACTTGACAGTGAGTTTACATGGCTGAGGTGGGCTTGAACCTGAGTCTTCCTGGACAACCTTACCCTTAGCCACACACCAAGCTGGCCCTCTATGGATCAGACTGTGACTGATATGGGGGTGAAGAGAGGGAGGGAGGGGGATGAAGTGGCTGGAACAGACCACTCAAGACAGCTGGTAACCTTAACAAATTTATTAGAACAGAGCAACAATAACAGGAGCCTTTCGGCTTTTTATAGTCTGGCGCCGGTCGTCTGGTCCAATCACCGGCCGGTCTTTTTCCCACTTTGCTTCCGCTCCAATCAGCTCCGCGGAACGCCTGACAGTTCGGTTTCTCGTGCTGGCGGCATGTGTTGCTTTGACAGCTGATAGCTGTCAACTAGTGCGCCTGCGTAAGTCGGGAGTTTTGACAGCTGTCAAAACTCCCTCGTGTTCGGCTGTCAAACGCTTTACCTCATGGCCGGCTGTCAAACGCTTTTACCTTATGTTATGAACCACTTAATGAACTATATACATATAATACACCCCTTACCCTTCCCCTGGATCGTTTCCACCCCCGTGTGTTTGTTTGTTGCTTCCCCCCCATTCATAGTCCTGTAAGTAAGCCGGTGGTTTCCTCAA
This sequence comes from Vipera ursinii, assembly GCF_947247035.1. Classification (NCBI taxonomy): domain Eukaryota; kingdom Metazoa; phylum Chordata; class Lepidosauria; order Squamata; family Viperidae; genus Vipera; species Vipera ursinii. The sequence continues at coordinate 66,160,531 of NC_139514.1, forward strand.
TCGGCTGGACCGTCGCGGGGGAGTCTCATTTCCGAGTTCTCCTTCCTCCTGCGGTTGTTGTGGCTGTGCCTCTTCGGGGGGTGGGATGCTTGGTATGAAGGGGGGTAAAAGGGGTTGTTGAGATGGTGGGGGCGTGTTTTGTGGTTTGCGAATGCGTAGTTGGTCGAGGTGTCGCCGTAGTTGGCCTTGTGTGTCTGAATGAATTAAGTATGAGACGGGTCCGGTTTGTTTTATTATGACCCCTTGAATCCATTTTTGGTTGCTGGTGTAATTTCTTGCCCAGATAGTTTGGCCTGGAGAGAAGGTTCGTGGTACAGATGTTGGAAGTTCTTGGTCGTTAGGAGTTCTGTCAGGGTGCAGTCTGTCTAATCTTGTTATTAGCCTCCTGCCCCATCGTAGCTTAGCTGGTGATTTTCCGGTGGTGGTGCCGGGTGTGGTGTGTTGGGCCAGGAGGAATTGGCTGAGTCGTCGGTGCCAGTTCCCTTTTATGAATTTAATAAGTGCCTCTTTTGTTGACCTCACCATTATTTCTGCCATACCATTAGTCGATGGGTGGAATGGCGCTGACGTCACCAGTCTAATACAGTTCCTCGAAGCGAACATCTGAAATTCACGAGAAGTGAATTGTGGGCCGTTATCAGAAACTATGACGTCTGGGAGGCCATGTGTCGCGAAAACTTTTCTAAGTGCTTGTATAGTGGAGTATGTTGTTATTTTATTTAGGGGTATCACCTCGAGCCATTTAGAAAAACTATCAACAATTATTAAGAAATTCTGTCCTCGGATTGGTCCCGCAAAATCTAGGTGGATACGGGACCATGGGTTTTTTGTTGTTTCCCATTTATGGACTGGGGCGTGGGGTGGTTCGCTTCTTGTTAGTTGGCAAGTATAGCATCCCCCTACGTGTTGTTCTATGTCCTTATCAATTCCTGGCCACCATACATAACTTCTTGCAAGTAGCTTCATTTTCACCATCCCCGGGTGCCCTTCGTGAAGGGTTTTTAATGTTTGTTGTATGTTTATGTGTGGTATCACCACTCTATTTCCCCATAGCAGGCAGCCCAAGTGAGAGGTTAGTTCTAGTTGTTTGGAAAAAAAGGGGCTGAACGTTTCCTCTGGGCATTTGTGAGGCCATCCTGTTGTGACCCATCGCAGGACCCTGCTGAGTGTTTTATCCTTGGCGGAGTTGTCAGCAATGATTTTTGCTGTGAGGGGGCATTCTGGTAATTCATTGATAGCCAATATGTCGCCAGCGGGGGCTGGGTCTGGGTCGTGGCGTTGTATAGGGAGCCTGCTTAGACAGTCTGCATGTCCTAGTTCCCTGCCTGGCTTGTATACTAATTTGTAGGAGTATGCTGATAAAAAGGTAGACCAGCGTAGGATTCTAGGGGATAATATTTGTGGGGTTGTTTTGTCCCAGGTAAATATGCCTAATAGGGGTTTGTGGTCTGTGAAGATAGTGAAAGGTCTGCCATACAGATAGTCATGAAATTTTTTAACCCAGGCGACGATGGCCAGAGCCTCCCTGTCAATTTGAGCGTAATTTCTTTCTGTTTTAGTCAGGGTCCGAGAATAAAATGCGATGGGTCTTTGGGTGTCGTCCTGGTCCAGGTGGCTCAAGACGGCTCCTATCCCGTATGGGGATGCATCGCAAGCGATGCAGACAGGGGTGTCCTCCTGGAATAAGGTGATAGTGGAGCTTTTACAAATGATGCTCTTAAGTGACTGAAAACTATTTTCATGCACTCTTGTCCAGGTCCAGGGGTTGCCCTTGTCTAATAACCTATGAAGTGGCTCTGCAATTGTAGCCTTGTGGGGGAGGAAGGCGTGATAAAAATTTAATAGTCCTAAAAACGCCTGAAGTTCCTGTTTGTTTTTGGGGCTGGGGGCTGCTTGGATGGCTTTTAGTTTGTCGTTTGTAGGGTGGATGCCCTGGGCGTCAATTTTGTACCCGAGGAATTCCGTAGAGGGAACTCCTATAGAGAACTTTTCTCTTTTTAGTTTAAATCCGGCAGTTCGGAATCGCTCTAGTACAGCTGACAGCCTGTCAGCTAGAATGGCTTCTGTTTCTCCGGCGATGAGTACATCATCAAAGTAAGGGGAGACCCCAGGAATTCCTTTTAATGTTTTTTCCATAATGCTTTGGAAAATGCCTGGGGCGGTCGAAATACCAAATTGCAGTCTTGTCACTTTAAATGCTCCGCGGTGTGTGACAATTGTCTGAGCGACCGCGGTGTCATCGGTCACAGGCAATTGCAAATACGCCTGCGTGAGGTCTAATTTCGCAAAAATGGCGCCGGAGCGAATAGAAGCTAGGACGTCCCTTACTGCTGGAATGGGGTAAGAGTGGGCATTGAGCGCTAAGTTTAGAGTCCCCTTATAGTCAGCGCATATTCTAATTTGCCCGTTAGGTTTCACTGGTGTTACGATGGGGGTTTCCCAACTGCCCCCGTCAGTAGGTTCTAAAACTCCCAGCTTGACAAGGCGTTCCAGTTCGTCCTCAATTTTTTGTTTGAGAGCGAAGGGGACCCTCCTGGCCCTAATTTTGATAGGTTGTATGGCGGGGTTTAAGTTAAGGGCGATGGGAGGGCCTGTATATTTGCCTAAGGAACCGTCGAAAACGTCTGCATATTTTCTGCAGACGGTCTCGAGGTTTGAGGTTTGTACAGCATTGACGCCGGTAATGGCAATTCCTAAGGGGCTAAACCAGTTTAACCCTATTAGATTAGTGCGATCCCCTTGGGTGACTATTACTTCTAGAGGTCCCTTGAACTTTTTGTACTCCACCCAGACCTTAGCCTTGCCCTTGAGTTGAATCGGTGTTCTCTGGTAGTCTGCTAACTGAACCTGTGGGTTTTCTAACGGTATTGTTTTTTTACTGTGCCTGCAGATTTCCCTATACATCTTTAACGAAATTAGGGTTACAGCTGAACCTGAGTCCACCTCCATGTCACAATAAACTCCCTGCAGCTTAGTTTTAATTTTTACCTTAGGGCTCAAATTGTGCACCCCATCAACTGTCTCCACTAACTCCTCTGGGGGCTTTCCCTTACTGGCTCGGTGGGTGATCGTACCTGGGGGGGTAGCCTCCACTTCATGCAGGTTCTCGCGGGGACGGCTTCTGCAGACGGGTTTAATGTGGCCGGTCTTGCCACAATTATGGCATTTAGCGCTCCGGAACCGGCAATTTGCCCGGCCATGGTTGCCCCCGCAGCTGGCGCAGGAGTTTCGTTGTTCTCTTTGAGCTGAGGTGAAGTTTCTTGGGTTGGGACGATCGTTGTTGTCACTTCGTCTATTTTGCCTTCTCACCATTCGGCGTTGTATCGTGTCGGTGTCTGTCAGATCTATGGACTCTTCGTCGCTGAAAGACGCTTCGTCCTGATGGACGCTGCCTTGGGGTTCCATTGCTGTTCGGTTGAGGGACTTCTTGTGGTTATCTTCATATGCCAAGATCTCCCGGGAGACCTGGGCGAGTGTCATCTCGGGTTTTGACGTGATTTTTTTCTTGAGGCGTTCGTCTCTCAGCCCGATGACCACTTGGTCCCGGATCCGGTCTTCTAAGTCAGGAAAGTTGCAGCTCCGCGCAGCGTGCCGGACTCCCGCGATGAAGTCGTTTGCGGCTTCATCCGGCCGCTGCCTTCGCTGGGCGAACTGTACCCGCCAGTACAGTTCTGAGCGGGCCGGCATGTAGTGCTTGCTGAGCCGGTCGACGAGTTCGGAATATGGAACCTCTGTGATCGGCACGGGGCTGAATAGCCCGACAGCAGCATCGTAGACGGGTGGACCGCTGATGTATAGAAGTGCTGCTGCTTTGGCTCTGTCATCTGTAATTTTGCTGACGAGGAGGAACCCCTCGACCTGCCCCAGATGCGACTCCCATCGCTCGGGGTGGCGAGTGTCGAATTCCCTCACTCGTCCGAAATTTGCCATGCTGTCTGGGCTCGGTGGTCCGCTTCGCTGTGGAAGTTAAAACTCCCAGTGACTAGCTCTGCCGGCCGAGGACTCTTCCTGGCCGTGACTTCAGCTCTGGAAGCGGATCCCACCTTCGTCGCCAGTGAAGTGGCTGGAACAGACCACTCAAGACAGCTGGTAACCTTAACAGATTTATTAGAACAGAGCAACAATAACAGGAGCCTTTCGGCTTTTTATAGTCTGGCGCCGGTCGTCTGGTCCAATCACCGGCCGGTCTTTTTCCCGCTTTGCTTCCGCTCCAATCAGCTCCGCGGAACGCCTGACAGTTCGGTTTCTCGTGCTGGCGGCATGTGTTGCTTTGACAGCTGAGAGCTGTCAACTAGTGCGCCTGCGTAAGTCGGGAGTTTTGACAGCTGTCAAAACTCCCTCGTGTTCGGCTATCAAACGCTTTACCTCATGGCCGGCTGTCAAACGCTTTTACCTTATGTTATGAACCACTTAATGAACTATATACATATAATACAGGGGAGGAGACTATAGAGGGAAGGAGGGAAGATCTATTATAAAGACCAAAGTCTTGTCACATAATCTCCCAACCAATTATATATATTGCCTATGTTGTCAAAACATCAGGCAGGGCCACATTAGCATCTTAATACTGAAAATTTGTTTAAGAAGCTATACTATTGGCAGAAAATAACATGGGAATGCAACATTTAAAACCAAAATTGCTTGTTGTTTTCCCCAGGAACCTCAATAACAGAGGCTTCCTGAATAGATTTCAGAAGCTGCTAAGTTTTGACTTCTGAATTTTGCTATATCAAAAACTAAAATCTCTTCCATTCTATTCTAAGGAACCTTGAAGGTGGTTCTTCATAATGTTCTCCACATGCCTACCTTATGCATAATACAGTAAACATATTCCTGATTCCATAATAATACAGATAAAAATTATAAAATGTAGCCTTATTGATGTTAACTTTAATTATATAATATCTAGAGCTGTTCAGAGTTGCCTCTAGACAAGATGGACAGAATGTAAATCAAATAAATAAATAAATAAATAAATAAATAAATAAATAAATAAATATGCATTATTTGTTATGCCATGTAATAACCAGTATGCTAGAAAAATTGAACTGCATATCAATAGCCCTTTTGTTCTTGAAGAGGTATTAAAGCCTATCTACGTTAAAAAGAGGTTTTGGGAGCTCTCTGGTCAGCATAAACAAAGCTTTTATTCAATGCAGATTATGTGTTCTGTGTTGAGGAAAAGGGGGAAATGTGTATTTGTGACAATTACAGAATTATCGTTTTTTTGAAAAAGAGAAAATAAACTATGCAAATGGGTGAAACAGATTTAAAATGGTAATTTTTATAACATTCAGTGCAAATTAATCAATTCATTTGATAGTATCTTTAACAAAAGCAAATATTTAGAATAGAATAGAGCTGGAAGGGACCTTGGAGGTCTTCTAGTTCAGCCCCCTGCTCAAGCAGGAGAACCTATACCATCTCAGATTGTTCTTAAAAATCTCCAGTGATGAAGTGTCCATGATTTCTGGGGGTAAGCTGTTCCACTGATTGATTGTCCTCACTGTCAGGAAGTTTCTCCTTAATTCCAGGTTGCTTCTCTCCTTGATCAGTTTCCAACCATTGTTTCTCATCCTTCCCTCTGGTGCTCTGGTGAACAACCTGGCACCTTCTGCCTTGTGGCAGCCCCTCAGATACTGGAACACTGCTATCATGTCTCCCCTGTTTCTTCTTTTCTTTAGACTAGCCAAACCCAAGTTCTTCAGTCGTTCTTCATATGTTTGAGCCTCCAGGCCTTTGATCATCTTAGTTGCTCTTCTCTGATTTTTTTCCAAACTCTCAACATCTTTTTTGTGATATGGTTTATACAACCCAGGATTGTATTAGCTTTTTTGGTTGCTGTTGCACACTGCTGGCTCATAGTCAAGTGATCATCCACTGGGTTCCTCTCACAGTTACTATTTTTAAGCCAGGTCTCACCCAATCTGTATTTGTGCCTTTGGTTTTTCCTGCCTAAGTGTAAGACTTTGCTTTTCTCCATATTGAAACTCATTTTGTTGGACAGGGCCCATCGTTCGAGTTTGTCAAGATCTTTTTGGATCCTGAGTTTGTCTTCTGGGCTGATGGCTACTCCTGACAGTTTGGGGTTGTAATGTATTGGCCATTTCTGTTTAAAATCACTTGCTTAATGTCTGATCACTTGCTTAATGTCTGACCTACTTTTCTGTGTTATGTAATGGTTGCTGTTACTGAAGCCAGACTTGCTGTCTCCAGGCTGATAATTAGGTTTGGGGCAGGAAACTGTTACTTTAAACCTATTGGTTGCTGCCTAGAGGCCAACCATATAAATAGCTGCGCAGCAGCCATTAGCTTGCTTCTGTTCTAAGTTAATAAACTTGTTTGCTGTTTCAACACTTCATCTCGCTTAATGCCTAAAGAACCGAAGATATAACAGTGGCAATGAAAGTGGGATGTGCTGCTTCATCACAAGAGTTTGAAGTCACTAGGGGGTGAGGCCAGCACAAAGCCTGGCAGGGACCGCATTCCCCCCCCTCGTTCTGCCAGCAAGACACACTGGAGACCACCGTGCCCTAACGATCTGTCCTAGGGCCTAGACAGAAGCCAGCGGCACAAGGCAATGCAAGCAACAAGAAATGCAAGCAACTCACCATGGCAAAAATGGGGAAACTCAAAGAGTTTGACGTCACACACCCGGAGAGATGGGCGTCCTACATTTCCCATGTCGAGAATTACCTCCGTGCCAACCAGGTTGGCAAAGACGGAGTGAAGGCTGCAACACTCCTCTGCGTGTGCGGCCCTGCCACTTTTGACATTGCCAAAAACCTGGTCGCACCAATGCTGCTCGAGTCCGTCACCTATGTGGACTTTAAAAAAAAGCTCCAAGACCACTTCAAGCCCAAATTATCCATCATAGCGTGGAGGCACGCTTTTGAGCAGCAGGAGCAACAGCCTGGCAAGATGGCTACAGAATTCATTGCCGCTCTTCGTCAAGCGGCCTGACTCTGCAATATCGCAGATTTGGAGGAGAGACTAAGAGACCATTTAGTCTGTGGACTCTGGAACTGAGAGCTCCAACAAAAACTGTTCGCCAAGGAGACTCTCTCGCTACAAAAGGCCTTGAAGGAGGTCATGGCGGATGAAGCTGCCGGAGGGGCCATGAAAGTGCTGCAGCCCTCCAAAAACACTTCAAGCACTAAAGCCATCCACCATGAGGACACCAAATGGATGGAAGACACCGACTCAGACTACGAAGTCAACAAGTTACAGAAGCATCAGGAGAAGGGACCGTGGCCAGCTGAGAAGGCAGTTCCGAACCTTATTTGCATGGGCTGCGGAGGCTGCCATCAACGCGCGGAATGTCATTTCCAAACAGAAATGTGCCAGGCATGTGGCAAACCAGGCCACATTGCCACCTTCTGCCAAGGTCGCCAGAGGGACCGTCAGCAAGAAGATTTATTCAGGAGAGGCACCGGGGCCCCAGGGCAACACCGAGTAGGGTTCTGCTCCAGCCAGAGGAGTGTGTTCTGCACTGTTGCCCACCACCCATTTAAACAGAAGCTTCAACTTTAGGTCAGGCTTCAGGGAGTTCCATGCAAAATGGAACTGGACACAGGCTCAGCCATGTCCATCATCTCCATAGGAACCTTCCGGCACATATGCAACCTCAGCAACAGATGGGTCAAACTTTGGCCATCTAACCTTCTGCTCACAGTCTTCCAAAACTCCCAAGTGGTGGTCAAGGGCGAAGCCACACTTCTGGTGAATTTCAAGGGGTTTACAGGCCCACTAAATGTTGTACTGGTGGAAGGCCAATGCACGAGCCTCATAGGGCTTGATTGGTTTGATGCATTGGGCATCCAAGTAACCGGCATTCACCGAACACAGGCGGCAGACTTGTCTTCAGTCTGCCAAGAGTTTGCGGATGTTTTCAGTTCAAGCCTAGGAAAGTACAAGGGCTCTCCGATAGCTTTCAAGCTTGATCCCCTGGTAACACCAATCTGGGTAAACCCTCGTCAAGTGCTTTTCACTTTAAAGCCCAAAATCAATGCAGAGCTGGACAAGCTGGTCAGTCAGGGGGTATTGCAGCCTGTAGATAGTGGGGTGTGGGAGACCCCCATAGTAATGCCACTTAAGGCCAATGGAGAACTATGCATATGTGCTGACTATAAGTGCACCATTAACCGGGCACTTCAACAGCATGCGTACCCGGTGCCAGTTGTCAGCCATATTTTGGTGTCTTTGAAAGGAGGCCGCATGTTCACCAAATTAGATTTGGTGCAGGCCTATCAATACCTGCCAGTGGACGAGGCCACGGCAGCTGCCCAAACCATTGTTACCCATTGGGGGACCTTCAAGGTCAAGCGCCTACAGTTTGGGGTGAGTGCAGCCCCAGGGATTTTCCAGGGAGTAATGGAGTGCACACTCAAGGGCATTCTGGGGGACTGCCCCTACTTCGATGATGTACTCATTGCCAGGGAGTCTACAGAAGTTCTGGCTGAACAGCTTAGAGCCGTCCTTCAGCAGTTCCGCACAGCAGGACTTAAATTAAAAAAATAAAAGTACAAAATTGGGGTAGAGTCAACTGAATTCCTTGGGTTCTGCATTGATGCCGACAGCATTCATCCAGCAGATTCAAAGCTGAAAGCGATTCAGCAGGCCCCAAGCCCTAGATCCAAAGGGGAGCTTCAAGCCTTCTTGGGCCTTCTTAATTTTTATCATGCATTCCTCCCACATAAGGCCGCAGTGGCAGAGCTGTTACACTGCATCTTAGACAAAAAGGCTCAGTGGCAGTGGACCAATGTCCACAAAAGTAGTTTCCAGGCAGCCAAATCACTGCTGTCCTCGAACTATGTGCTTACTCATTTTAATGAAAAGCTGCCAGTCTGCATCGCGTGTGATGCATCCCCATATGGGGTTGGATTTGTGTTGAGCCATTTGTCGGCTGATGGGAAACAGTCTCCCATCTCTTATTATTCGAGGACCCTGTCATCTGCAGAGTGCAATTACGTGCAGATTGACAAGGAGTCCTTGGCCATTGTGGCTGGGGTTAAAAACTTCCATGACTATTTGTATGGCTGCCATTTCACATATTTACGGACCTCAAGCTACTTCTAGGGTTGTTCACTACAAACAGGCAGACACCTCACATTCTGTCCCCTCAATTGCTGAGGTGGTCTATATTCCTTTCAGCCTACAGCTATAGGCTGATTCACAAACCGAGCAAAGAAATGGGCCATGCAGACGGCCTTAGCAGATTCCCCCTGCCACCCATGGAGCCAGATCTGGCTCCAGCTGCACGCATCCTAGCTGTACAGGACTTGCCAGAGTCTCCTCTCCATGCTGGAGACATAGCTGCTGAGACAGCAGCTGACAAAACACTTAGCCGTGTGCTAACTTGGGTTCACACATGATGGGGGGGACAAATGTCCAGGGCCGGAATTTCAGAGTTTCTTCATGAGGAAAGATGAGCTTTCATCTCATAAAGGGTGCATTCTTTGGGGAAGTAGAGTCATAGTCCCCAGCTCGTTAAGGCCCAAAGTTCTTGAGTCTCTGCATGAAGGCCATCCAGGAATAGTACAGATGAAGGCACTGGCGAGGAGCTACCTTTGGTGGCCAGGGCTAGACAAAGCTATCAAGGCCCAAGTTCATGGTTGCTACATGTGCCAACAATCCAGACCGGAGATGCTACAGGCCCCTGTCCACCAATGTTAGGACACTCACATACCGTGGTCAAGAATCCACATTGACTTTGCCAGGCCCTTTCAGGGACAGCTGTTTTTAATAGTGGTCGGCAGCCACTCTAAATGGTTAGAGGTTATACCAATTCCCACTATGACTACTGCCGGGACCATCCAGGTACTGCGCAGAATATTTGCAACACATGGGCTTACAGACATCTTAGTCTCAGACAATGGGGCTCAGTTCACTGCTTCAGAATTCCAGGCCTTCCTCAGGGCAAATCTCATAAGGCATGCCACATCGGCTACCTTTCACCTGTTGTCAAACAGTCAAATGGAACACATGGTTCGTACAACCAAGGAATCCCTGAAATGGATTGTCATGGGATTGGCACCACAGACTGGCCAATTTTCTACTCTGCCAGTGCACAACACCCTGCATTGCCATGGGCAGCAGCCCAGCCGAGCTCCATTGGGGCAGACGTTTGATCACCAAACTGGACAGGCTGCACCCCAACAGAGTCGCCTCAGACACTGCACAGCCAAAGGCACCAAGAAGTTTACAAATGGGAGAGCAGGTTTGGACCTGGAATTACAGGCAAGGGCCTTTGTGGATGGCTGCAAAGGTTTTTAAGGTGTCAGGACCACTCTCTTACGAGGTGGTCCTAGAAGATGGGTGAGTCATTTGCCGGCACATTGACCAGCTGCATCGGCGGCTAGCAGATCAGTCCTGGCTCAGGATTCCCAAGAGGGCTGAAAACAGGGCCCGCATGACAGCGGTCCAACAGAGCAGCTTACACACTCTGAAAGAACTCTTGCTCATGGAGACAGGGGGATGGCCATTGAAGAGTCTTCTCCAGACACACAGACTGTATCAGCTGATCAGGACAGGCAAACTATGCTGAGAGACAGTCCAGCTGACTTTGCTGCACAATTGGACTTTGGTTTGGGCCGACCGGCACTGGCCAACCAAAGGGACTCGAGTCATTCTAGCTCCACTGAACCTCAGAGCCCTGGTCTACCCAGCATTTTATTCAAAACTCCTAAGCTAATTATATTGTATTTAATAGAACTTCCTTTTACTTAATTTTTCTTATCTTGATGCTACAACTAGATGTCCTTTAACAGATCAGAATAAGTGGCATACAGTCAGTCCTCAGCTTACAATCATAATTGAGCCCAGAATTCAATCATGCTAATCATTAAGCAGGTCAGTAGGTGATCTACCTAATTTTACAACCTTTTCTTTCAGTGGTCATTAAGCCAACACCATAGTTGTTAAAGAAACCTATTGCCCACAATGGGTAGTTTTTGCTGAAAACCAGCAGTAAACAGCAGTATCCAAGAAAAAAAAACAACCAGTCGTAAATCATGGTCTTGAGATCATAGGACACTGCAAACAGCCAGTTGCCAAGGACCCAAAATGCAATCATGTGACCAGGGAATGCCACAGCCATCAGTACTTTGAATCCTGGTTATAAGTGTCTTCTGTTAGATCCATCGTAACTCTGAACTATGGCTAAGTGATTGGTCAAGAATTATCTGTATATATTTTCTAAGTCCCCCTTCATGGATTACTGCCATGTCGTGGTGAAGGGGCTTGCATAATTCAATGAAGCTATGAGCTATGCCATGCAGGGCCACCCAAGATGGACAGGTCATAGCAGAGAGTTTTGACAAAATGTGATCCACTGGAGAAGGAAATGGCAACCCACTCCAGTATCTTTGCCATGAAAACCCCATGGACAGTACGAAAAGGCAAAATGATATGATGCTGGAAGATGAGCCCCTCAGGTCAGAAGGCGTCCAATATGCTACTGGGGAAGAGCAGAGGGCTAGTACTAGTAGCGCCAGAAAGAATGAAGTGACTGGGCCAAAGCCGAAAGGACGCTCAGCTGAGGATGTGTCTGGTGGTGAAAGGAAAGTCCGATGCTGTAAAGATTTTTTCTCCATAGGAACCTGGAATGTAAGATCCATGAATCAAGGAAAGCTGGACGTGGTCAAACAAGAGATGACAAGACTGAACATCGATATCTTAGGTATCAGCAAACTAAAATGGACAGGAATGGGTGAATTTAATTCAGATGACCATCAGGTATACTACTGCGGGCAAGAATCCCTCAGAAGAAATGGAGTAGCCTTCATAGTCAATAAAAGAGTAGGATAAGCAATACTGAGATACAATCCCCAAAATGACAAAATGATCTCAGTTCGAATCCAAGGCAAACCATTCAATATCACACTAGTCCAAGTCTGTGTCCCAACCACCGGTGCTGAAGAGGATGAAATTGACAGATTCTATGAAGCCCTACAGCACCTTAAAGAACTAACACCAAAAAATGATGTCCTTATCATCATGGGGGATTGGAATGCTAAAGGAGGAAGCCAAAAGATAACCAGAATAACAGGCAAGTTTGGCCGTGGAGTACAAAATGAAGCAGGGCACAGGCTGACAGAATTTTGTCAAGAGAATACGATGGTCATAGCAAACACTCTTTTCCAACAACCTCAACACATGGAAATCACCAGACAGTCAACACAGAAATCAGATTGTCTATGTGCTCTGCAGCCAAATATGGAGAAGTTTTATACAGTCAGTAAAAACAAGACCAGGAGCTGACTGTGGCTCAGACCATGTGTCAATGCTGCAAACATTGACATGTTTTTGCACTGACAATGTAAGAGACAGCCTTTTGTTTAAACTGCTTCACTTTGAATCTTGAAGGGAGGGAATTTTTCTAACGTCTATTTTGAGAAGATAAGAAGCCCACATACAGAATGGGAGGAGAGACCTCATATGTGAAACTAATTGGATAATGCGATTTATGACGTGTAGATAAGGGTGGGGATTGTATGTGTGTTACAAAGGGTTTGGGGGGAGGAGATTTCAGATTCTGGCATCCCTCCATGAGTGCCCATGTTTTGTTTCATTACAAAGACTTTAAGATAAATAATATGCCTGCAACTTGTTTGAATTGTCTAATTCATCAGAACCATGACATCATGCCAGAATCTACTTTCTTTCAAATGGGGGTCCTGAACCCCATTTGAAATAATAAATAGTTTTCTGTGGGAAGATGAATTGAGCTGATCTCTAAACTTCAGCAAATACTGGGCTTATCTCATCATCAAGCTGGAACCACTCCAGTAGAGAATACATGTGGCAAGAGGCCCCAGAAGCAGAATGGGGAGGAGATGTCAGACCTTCAGCCACTGAGAATCTGGGTGAGTGGAAAATCCTGTCTGCAGATCAGACTGCCTGCCAGACCCAGGAGTCCCCTGCCAAGCCCTCCAGACCCATAGAGACAGAGGACCCCAGCCTGGGGCCTCTGCAGCAATGGGAGGTTGGGAAGCCCCCACAAGTGAAAGGCTGAGCTTGACCCAGCTAATAGAAGCCTTGAAACAGCTGGGGGTGGTGCAGAAGCCTGGAGATCAGGAGCTGGTGGGAGGACAACAGCAAGGGTGGCAGCAGCAGGACCCAAACATGCAACCCCTGAACGTACAGCAGGAGCAGTGGGGCCAGCAGCAGTGGGGGCCCTGGCAGCCATCAAATCAGCAACCAGAGTGGGGCCAGCAGCAACTGGAGACACAACAACAGCAGTGGGGCCCCCAGCAACCATTTAACCAATAACCAGGTAGGGCCAGCAGCAATGGGGGCCCCAGCAACCAATAACGAGCCCACCCTTCAGAGCAACCTCCAATGGGGACCCAGAGAAACTGATTTTCTTCCTCAACTATGTACACTCTCATTTGAATAGCTGGGCCCATCTCTACCCAGACTCAGGTCCTATAGTCGATGTGATTGCGTCCAGCCTAGAGGGAGAAGCATCTGAATGGTTGAACAATTTATATAACGAGCAGGCCCCTGAATTAGAGGACCCCCACCTTTTCCTCCTGGGGCTAAGGGAAAGATTTGAGGACCCATCCATCGCCCTCAAAGCAGAAGAACAAATCCATAAGATAAAGCAAGCCAGCCAGCCTGCCCTGGAGAATGGACAGTCTGGGAGAAGGAGGCCTTCGCAATTAGGTGGGGGCTATTAACCTGGCAACACTATTTAGAAGGGAGCAAGGTGCCTTTTGAAGTATGGACAGATCACAAAAATTTAGAGGCACTAAAAAAAACCCTGCAAATTGTCCCCAAAGCAAGTGTGATGGGCACAGTACTTTAACCTTTTTAACTTTACTTTCAAGAACATACCAGGAAGGAAAAACTTCTTAGCTGATGCGTTATCCCGACTGCCACAGTACAAAAGTGAACACGAAGAGGTCTATGAGGCAATTATCCCCAGTTCACAACCTGCAGCACAACTCACACCTCACAGAACTCCTAATCCTGATGACCCAGGAGTGAAGACGGTTAAAATGAGAGCTCCTTACTGATCAATGGTTCAAAGATAATCAAACCTCCCTAACATGCAGAGATGGTTTGGCATACATGGGGGGAAAATTGTATCTACCTGAAACCCTCCATCTCAATGCTCTCAGACACAGCCATGATGTAAAACAGGCTGGACACTTCGGATATTTAAATACACCTTATCCGCCAGCAATTTTGGTGGCCAGAACTAAAACGAGATGTGGAAAACTATGTCAAGAGTTGTACCGTTTGTGCCACCATGAAAAGAATTCCAGGGAAAACCCCTGGGCTACTGCAGTCGGTAGCAGACCCTTCTCAACCATGGGAAGAAATAGCTATGGACTTTATTGTAGACTTACCCAGCAGTAGAGGAAACACTGTCATATGGACTGTGATAGATCTGTTTTCAAAGCAGGCTCACTTTATCGCCTGTAAAGGACTCCCATCTGCACAATGACTGACTAAGTTGTTCCTGAAACATATCTACCGACTGCCTGGTGCCCCTAAGCGAATAATTTCAGATAGAGGAGTGCAGTTCACAGCGAAATTTTGGAGGAATTTCCTTAAATTAATTGGATCATCTCAAGGCTTATCATCTGCTTTTCATTCAGTTACCAATGGGGCTGCAGAATCCACTAACAAAATGGTGCAGCAGTACCTCAGATGCTATGTTTCTTACCAACAGACAAACTGGACTGACCTTCTCCCTTTCAATGAGGTGGCCTACAATAATTCTGTTCACAGCAGCACTGGCTACACGCCTTTCAGAGTAGCCACAGGAAAAGAGTTCAGCCTGATGCCTGACTATCCTCAGGTGCCCTCTGCCTCCCAGACACTTGATCAATGGGTAAGGGGGTGGGAAGAGATTTGGGGAAACATGAAAATGGAATTAAAGAAGACTTCTGAGACTTATAAAAAACAGGCTGACAAAAAGAGGGCTCCCCAAAGAACATTCCAAGTGGGGGGAAAAGGTTTATCTGTCAACTAAATATTTACGTCTCAAATTACCCAGCAAGAAATTGGGACCAAAATTCTTGGGGCCTTTCCCCATTGTGAAAATCATCAACCCTGTCACAGTAAAATTGAAACTCCCCAGACTTTGGGGGAAAATTCACCCGGTGTTCCATTGCAGCTTACTGAAACCTTTTTGAGCCTCCACTTTAAGACCTCCCCCTAAGAAAGCTCCTGGACTCCTCATAGTAGTGGGTCAGACCCATTATGAAGTGAAACGTATCCTTGATTCTAGAATCTTTAAGGGAAAATTGCAGTACCTAGTACAATGGAAGGGATACCCATTGTCTGAAGCCATTTGGGTGAAATCTAGCGATGTGAAAGCTGACAGACTTATCAAAAAGTTTTATGAGGAACACCCCAACAAACCAAAAGTTAGCTCCTAACTTGTGTTTCTTTACATTATGGGATCTATTCTTTTTGTTAGGGGGGCCGGATGTCAATGCTGCAAACATTGACATGTTTTTGCACTGACAATGTAAGAGACAGCCTTTCTTTTAAACTGCTTCACATTGAATCTTGAAGGGAGGGAATTTTTCTAACGTCTATTTTGAGAAGATAAGAAGCCCGTGTACAGAATGGGAGGAGAGACCTCATATGTGAAACTAATTGGATAATGTGATTTATGACATGTAGATAAGGGTGGGGATTGTGTGTGTGTTACAATGGGTTTGTGGGGAGAAGATTTCAGATTCTGGCATCCCTCTATGAGTGCCGATGTTTCATTTCATTACAAAGACTTTAAGATAAATAATATGCCTACAACTTGTTTGAATTGTCTAATTCATCGGAACCATGACACCATGAGCTTCTCATTGCAAAATTTAGGCTTAAACTGAAGAAAGTAGGGAAAAGCACTAGGCCACTCAGGTATGAATTAAATCATATCCCTGATGAATATACAGTAGAGGTGACAAATAGATTTAAGGAATTAGATCTGATAGACAGAGTGCCTGAAGAACTATGGACGGAGGTTTACAACATTGTACAAGAGGTAGCAACTAAAACCATCCCAAAGAAAAAAGAAATGCAAGAAAGCAAAATGGCTGCCTGAAGAAGCTTTGCAAATAGCTGAGGGAAGGAGGGAAGTGAAAGGCAAGGGAGAAAAAGAAAGATACACCCAATTGAATGCAGAATTCCAGAGAATAGCTAGAAGAGATAAGAATGCCTTCTTAAATGAACAGTGCAAAGAAAAAGAAGAAAACGATAGAAATGGGAGGACCAGACATCTCTTCAAGAAAATTGGAAAGATGAAGGGAACATTTCATGCAAAAATGGGCATGATAAAGGACCAAAATGGCAGGGACCTAACAGAGGCAGAAGAGATTAAGAAGAGGTGGCAAAATTACACAGAAGAACTATACAAGCATGAGCTTAATGTCCCTGATAACCACGATGAGGTGGTCACTGACCTTGAGGCAGACATCCTAGAATGTGAAATGAAGTGGGCCTTAGGAAAGCTGAACAACAACAAAGCTAGTGGAGGTGACAGTATTCCAGCTGAGCTATTCAAAATCTTAAAAGATGATGCAGTAAAAGTGCTACACTCAATTTAACAGCAAATTTGGAAAACTCAACAGTGGCCACAGGATTGGAAAAGATCAGTTTACATTCCAATTCCAAAGAAAGGCAGTGCCAAAGAATGTTCAAACTATCGCACCATTGCACTCATTTCACATGCTAGTAAAATTATGCTTAAAATCCTACAAGCTAGACTCCAGCAATATGTGGATCAAAAACTACCAGAAGTCGAGGCAGGATTTTGAAGTGGCAGAGGAACTAGAGATCAAATTGCCAACATACGCTGGATCAGGGAGAAAGCTACGGAGTTCCAGAAAAACATCTACTTCTGCTTCATGGACTATGCTAAAGCCTTTGATTGTGTGGATCACAACAAACTGTAACAAGTTCTTAAAGAAATGGGAGTACCAGACCATCTCATTTGTCTCTTGAGAAACCTATATGCAGGTCAAGAAACAACAGTGAGAACTGGACACAGAACCATCGATTGGTTCAAAATTGGGAAAGGAGTCTGGCAAGGCTGTATACTGTCGCCCTGCCTATTTAACTTATATGCAGAGCACATCATGAGAAAGGCAGGGCTAGATGAATCAAAAGTTGGAATTAAGATTGCCGGGAGAAATATCAACAACCTAAGGTATGCAGATGATACCACTCTAATGGCAGAAAGTGAAGAGGAACTAAAGAGCCTCTTGTTGCAGGTGAAGAAGGAGAGTGCAAAAGTTCAGTTGAACCTTAACATTAAGAAAACCAAGATCATGGCATCTGGCCCTCTCAATTCCTGGCAAATAGATGGGGAAGAAATGGAGGTAGTGACAGAATTTATTTTCCTGGGCTCCAGGATCACCGCAGATGGGGACTGCAGCCAAGAAATTAAAAGATGCTTGCTCCTGGGGAGGAAAGCCATGGCAAATCTAGACAGCACACTAAATAGCAGAGACATCACCATGCCAACAAAACTGCATATAGTCAAGGCTATGGTCTTCCCAGTTGCAATGTATGGCTGTGAAAGTTGGACCATAAGAAAGGCCAAGCACCAAAGAATTGAGGCCTTTGAACTATGGTGCTGGAGAAGACTCCTACGAGTCCCTTGGACTGCAAGGTGATCAAATTAGTCAGTCCTAGAGGAGATCAACCCTGACTGCTCTTTAGAAGGCCAGATCCTAAAGTTGAAACTCAAATACTTTGGCCACCTAATGAGAAGGAAGGACTCACTGGAGAAGAGCCTAATGCTGGGAAAGATTGAGGGCAATAGAAGAAGGGGACGACAGAGAATGAGGTGGCTGGATGGAGTCACTTAAGGGTGAGGTTAAATGGACTCCAGAAGATGGTAGAGGACAAGAAGGCCTGGAGGAATGTTGTCCATGGGGTTGTGACAGGTTGGACATGACTTCACAGCTAACAACAAAATTTTCTAAGTCAAAATGTTTTCTAAATAAAAATGAATATGTTGAGTCTAGATTCCTAGAACTGTCCAGCTAGCATAGCTTTTGACTGTAGAGTGAGGAAAATGGTGCGTTCTAGCAACTTCTAGATGATTATTAATTAGAAGTCTAAGCCTTATTGGCTGTAGATTATGGAAGCTAAAATCTGACACATACAGTAGAAAGCATCACCTGGAATAATGATGATCCATTTAGGAGATAAAACCAGCTAGCTTACTGGAATAAAGATGTGGAATCAATTGAAAAAAAAAAACATAATATTTGAGTCTAAAGAAGTAAAAAACAGACAGCCAAAGACAGGGTGACTAGATGCTATTGTTGACCTCAAAAGCACGATATTGTAAAAACTCAACAGTCTTGGTAAACTGATGCCCATTGGGGTCATGAAGTGTTGGAAGCAAATTAACAACTGACCACCAACATTTAACAGATTAATCAATAAAGGGAAACCTACATAACATGGTTTCACTTACATTGAATGATTTTTAAGTAATTAGAGTTATAAAACAGATGATAAATGGATATTGGAGAAAATATAAATCTAACATTATTTTTGTTCATAAACTGTAGGAAACTGTCATATTTCACTGTCAGGGATTTGTTATTGTTATGTTTTATCTAATCATAGTCAACTCCTGGTGACTCTATGAATACAAGATCTAGAGGCTGTCCTGTCTCTCACTGCATCTGTCAGAAATTTAACATTTTTCAAAAAAAATTGAGCTCCTCTCAGTATTCTTGGCACATCTAGAAAAGAAGATTGCCATTGCTCCCTTCCCCAGAGTTCCATAGTCAGAGTCCTATAACTTCATATGTGGGTGCTTGATCATAAGCTCAGGCAGTGTTACATTTTGGGCTTATACCAATACTAACTGTTAGATAGTACCTTCTTTGGATTTCTGGTGACAAATGTCAAATGTGTTCTTCCCCACACCAGGACCCCTAATTTGTCTCAATGGTGCAACATAGCAAGTGGGGACTCATAGTTTGTCACTTCAGGAACAAAACCCTAGCTATAGGTAAAATGACTTTGTAGACTAGGGTGAATCCATCCCACCTTCAATCCTGGGATAGGGGTTGATAGACTTAAAACCCTGATAGTCAAATGCAGATAAGGACCAGGAAGTTTTTGATAATACTGTACTTCTCGTGTTCAGCTATTCATATTTGCCTGATCTCATGGATATGCCTGGTCTTATTACAGACAGACCTGGTATTACTATCACCAGCCTGAGCCAGGATCATCAACAAACCAGATACTGGGCCAGAAGCAGAAAACATCAAAGGACTATTGACCTCTCTTCCCCTAGAATGGCTGGCCCAGTACTCCTGCCCACTGCACCATATCTTCTTCAGCTCATCAAATCAGGATCATGTTGCTCCCTCACTACTTCTATCTGCTCCCAAACTCTAGACAGCCAATTCATTACACTTACAGTTCATTACACTCCCAAGAAAATAAACACACACATATACTTATTTGCTGATGCCAACAATCTGGCAATGCCCCTCATGCTGACCACCCACTGACTTTTTCTCTCAGCCTCTATGCAATTAGTCCCATCTAAAAACCTCCAGACAGTTTCCCAGTTTTATAGCACTGTTTCCCTCCCACTGTTGCTCCAGATACAGAATCCCCTCTCCATACTTGCCCTCCCACTTAGGCTGCTCTCAACCTGCAATCTGGTGAGCCTCCTAATTCTAATTAAGACACAGAACTTTGCCAATTTTACCTTGGGAACCATTAGCAGAATGGGATATCCCAGACCTTAGATAGCAGGACTGTTGGAATCTCTCTTCCCATTCTTGTCCCCATAACCAAACTCCACTTTAAACTTTACCAAAACCTCATATGAGATGTCAGCCAAACAGCAGGTTGTCCAATAGATCCCTTCTATAAATAGAAATATTTCTTATATATAAGAATCTGAATCCAACCAAGGCATCACACATCAAGAACACCTCACTCAATCTTCTAGAGCAGGGGTGTCAAACTGCTGGCCCACGGGCCAGTTGCATCATATGGAGGCCACACCCACCCCAGGTCCGGCAATGCAAAAAAAGTCACATGACATGACGAGTTTGACACCCGAGTTCTAGAGACATGGGAGATTGAATGAGGAGAAGTAATCAGCACTAAAAATTACTGCCCTCTTATCTATCCTAAATACTGCAGTAATCATTCCATAAAATTCTAGAGCTGGGATTGCCATACATTACCTAAATACTTTTTAAATGTTAAGTATTTGCCAAAAGTACAAATATTGGGATAAGAATTGATCCTGCAAGATATTTTAATTTAATTTAATTTTAATTTATTGAGATTTTTATACCGCCCTTCTCCCAAAGGGACTCAGGGCGGTTCACAGGGCATAAATATAAACACCAATACAAACATTAAAAAATAATTAAATTAATGCCCAAGTTAAAACCAGAATACTAAAACAAACCAATAAAAAACCCAAGTACCCCCATCAGGCCAGACCCGCTAGTTCAAATAAATGGGTCTTCAACCCGCGACGGAAGGATCGGAGGTCTGATGCCATCCGGAGCTCGACCGGCAGTTGATTCCATAACGCCGGAGCACCCACAGAGAAGGCCCTCCCCCTGGGGGCCACCAGTCGACATTCCTTGACAGGAGGCACCCTGAGGAGGCCCTCTCTGTGGGCGCGCACAGGGCGGAGGGGAGTCGACGCCGGCAGCAGGTGGTCCTCGAGGTATCGCGGACCCATGCCATGTAGGGACTTAAAGATCATAACCAAAACCTTGAACCTTACCCGGAAGACAACTGGCAACCAATGCAGCTCACGGAGCAAAGGTGTAACATGGGAGTACCGGGAAACTCCCAAGACAACTCTCGCGGCCGCATTCTGTACCAGTTGGAGCCTCCGAGTAGTCTTCAAGGGAAGTCCCATGTAGAGAGCGTTACAGTAGTCTAGGCGAGAGGTCACGAGCGCATGAGTGACCGTACACAAGGCCTCCCGATCCAGATAGGGCCGCAACTGGCGCACCAGGCGAACCTGGGCAAAAGCCCCCCTAGTCACGGCCACTATGTGATCCTCCAAAGTGAGTCGTGAATCTAGGAGGACTCCCAAGTTGCGAGCCCTATCCACAGGGGGTAAAAGCTCACCCCCCATAGAAAGAGGTGGAACATCCCAGGTGTCTCGGGAAGCCGGAATGTACAGCCACTCAGTCTTGTCAGGGTTGAGTTGAAGTCTGTTCCTCCCCATCCAGACCCGAACCGCCTCCAGGCAACGGGACATCACAGCGAGGGCATCACTGGGGTGGTTTGGGGTCGAAATAAAAAGTTGGGTATCATCAGCATATTGATGATACCCAACTCCAAAACCACGAATGATCTCACCCAGCGGCTTCATATAGATGTTGAACAGGAGAGGCGAGAGGACCGACCCCTGAGGAACTCCACAAGCGAGAGTCCTAGGGGTCGACCTCTGCCCCCCTGCCAACACCGACTGCGAGCGTCCCAGGAGATAGGAGGAGAACCACTGAAAAACCGTGCCTCCCACTCCCAATCCCCTGAGACGCTGCAGCAGGATACCATGGTCGATGGTATCAAAAGCCGCCGAGAGGTCTAATAGGACTAGGACAGAGGAATACCCCCTATCCCGAGCCCTCCAGAGATCATTCACCAGAGCGACCAATGCCGTCCCCGTGCTGTGCCCGGGCCTGAAACCCGATTGGTAAGGGTCCAGATAATCCGCTTCATCCAGGACCAGAGGGAGCTGATGCGCCACCACACTCTCAACAACCTTCGCAAGAAAGCGAAGGTTGGAGACTGGACGGAAGTTGTTCAATACAGCTGGGTCCAAGGCAGGCTTCTTGAGGAGAGGTCTCACCACCGCCTCCTTCAAGACGGTGGGGAAATAACCCTCACTCAAAGAAGCAGATATAACCGCCTGGAGCCAGCCTCGTGTCCTCTCCCTAGCTGCGTAAACCAGCCAAGAAGGGCACGGGTCCAATAAGCATGTGGTGGAACTCAGCTTCCCCATAATCCTGTCCACTTCATCAGGGGTCACAGAATCGAACTCCTCCCAGATAACATTGACAAGACCGCCCGTGTCCTGATCGTCAGACTCTGCCCAGCTGGAGTCCAAACCGGTCCGAATCCGAGCGATTTTATCCAACAGATGTTGACCAAACTCCTCGGCACGACCCTGCAAGGGATCCTCCCTCACCTCCTGATTAAGAAGGGAGCGAGTCACCCTAAACAAGGCGGCCGGGCGATTGTCTGCGGACGCGATGAGGGTAGAGAAGTAATTACACCTCGCCTCCCTCATCGCAGCGAGATAAGACCTAATATAGGTTCTTAACCGCAATCGGTCGGGTTCAGATCGGCTGGACCTCCAGCAGCTCTCTAGGCCCCGTTTCCGCCGCTTCATCTCCCGGAGCTCCGCGGAGAACCATGGAGCTCGCTGGGATCTGCGCCGGGTCAGGGGCCGCAAGGGTACAACCCGGTCGAGTGCCTCAGTGGCTGCCCTTTCCCAGGCTTCCACTAAGGCATCCGCCGAGCTGTGAGCAATGGAGGCAGGTGGAGACCCCAGCGCCGCTTGGAATCTCTCAGGATCCATTAGGCGTCTGGGGCGGTACCATCTAGTTGGCTCCGTACCTCCACGGCGAGGGGTGGCAAAATGGAAGACCAGCCGCAGGAGGTGATGATCGGTCCATGACAGGGGCATAGTAAGTGGAAAGCCCCCACTTTTGCACTTATATAACTTTCTCTTAAGAAATCTTTAAGCAGATAGTTACTCTGAATGCAGAAAATGTTCTCTTGGTTAATAGTGTGTATCTGTTGCATTAATCAGGATACAAGTTCTGTTGTACAAAATGAATAGCCAATTTAGATACAAACCACATACCTGAGAAATAAATCAACCTTCTTTTCTCTCTTTCCTATTCAAGTGTGTAGAAAGTGAAACAGTCCATACGAATCCTGGTTTTGTCTGATATTTCAGTAAGAAAAATAGAAAGAATTAGATTATATTCTACAAATGAGCATAGATAAATAAATGTCATTGTCTGCTCTATATGCAGATTAATTTATTAATATGATTTTATGGAGGAGGTGTGAAATAAAAATCCAGGAATGTTAGCCTAATCAAGAGCTTTCAATCAGTTGTGTAGTTATATTCACAGGCTTTATACCATAGATTACTAAACCATCACTCCATGATGGCTTAAACCATCACTCCATGATATGTTTATACATACAACAGACACACAGTGTGTCACTGTTAAAAGGAAAAAAATACTGTTGAGTAGAACTGGATCCACAGCTAATGTAAAGCAGTACAAGGCACTTTTTCCCCTTACAATACACATCAGTATTTTTTTAAAAAAAAAAAACAGCTCCACTCCAGAAAATAATCCCATACCTATGGATGACATTGTAATACAATATTTATGACAACCAGACTATTTCTGGACACCTTTCAAAATATCTAAAGCATCATTATCTTATTTTCCCTCCGCTAATTAGCCAGCAGTTGAAAGAACATAACTTCCAAGCTGCAGAAAAACAAAAACAAAATAGGTACAGTATTCAAAAAACCAAAACATCCTGTACTGGTGTCAAGTACATTTTATATTTCAGGAAGAAGGTTTACAAGGGCCTAATATCTTTCTTATGTCCTTTCAATCTTATTGTCTCTGGAAATGAACAAGTTTTTTAACCATTGCACCATCATTATAATTGGTTGTTTAATTAAGGCCGTTTTCTTTTTCCTTTCATTAATACTTGTGAATCTTTCATCTAATGAAATAAAGTGTTGGAAAATCAGTTTAAGTGCTCATGATTTATGTTTTGAGTCAGAGAGGTGTTTCAGAGCTGATTAACAAGCAAGAACTAATTTTAAAATAAAATTAAATCATAACATGGAGAAATATTGGTATCCTGTCTATTACTCTACTTGCCTATGAATGATCTTGTTGATCATCTCTGGGCATTGCTAAATATTTCTTAATATTTATAAATCTGATTAAGTCATTTCCATGGCAATTAAGAAGAATTGGATATGCTCTTCAGTTTGAAGACATTGCCAGTTTTTACTAAAACAAACAAACAAGCTATGTAATTTTTTAAAAAAATCATTATCCCAGGGTTTAATGTCAGTATGACTTAGCCATTTGCTGCTTTCTTGTTGTAAATCAGCACATTTTAAAGGCAAAGTTGGAAGCATGTTTTATTTATTTAATCCTGGCATTTGAAAGGAAAACTCTCAGTCAGAGAAAAAAATCAACATAATTAAAGATAATTTAGGGGAAGTCACTGAATTCCTGAGCTCCAAATTAAAAACAGTGTTTCATTTAATATTGATAAAGAGGTTAGTTAAGGAGAGAGAAAAAGAACCAATCTGAGTTTCAGAAGGATCAAATCTGAAATGTTAATTACTTGGGTTTATTTTGCATTACTTCTTTGGAATATGCAATTTCAAATTATCCAGTCTCTTTATTTGTACTTTGACCTAAAAGGTAAAGGTAAAGGTTCCCCCGCACATGTGTGCTAGTCGTTTCTGACTCTAGGGGCCAGTGCTCATCTCTGTTTCAAAGCCGAAGACCAAGTGCTTGTCCGTGGTCATGTGGCTGGCATGACTAGACACCAAAGGTGCACGGAATGCTGTTACCTTCCTACTGTAGTGGTCCCTATTTTTCTACTTGCATTTTTTACGTGCTTTCGAACTGCTAGGTTGACCTACCAGCTGTCAAAATTTATCACAGGAAGGTGACGTTGAGCAAAGATATAAGGATTAAATTATTAGTGTATTGTCCAAAGGAGTTATTGCAGAAATGAAGAAGAAAAAATAATGGTAAGAATAAAACATGATCATTTGGGACCTTGGAGAAGTGAGGAGGAAGCACAGTATAAAGGAATGGAGGAAGAGCAAAGCCTTGGGGAAGGGGCTAGTTTGGATGCCTCTATTCAAGGTTATAAGGGGGTAACAGGTGGGTAGCAAGTTAGTACAGGCAAACCGTCATTGAAAAGGAAAATTCTGGGACATGTGGTTATTATACTATTACAACCTTAATTTTCTATATGTATTTCTGTTCTATATATCACTGCTGTTGCCTTCTTCTAAGATAGTATGGTAATGACAATGTGGCAGTGAATCCTTCCTGAAGTACTGATATTGATCTTGAATACTGAAATAGAAATGGCAAAATGGGAGGGAGGGAGGGAGGGGAGGAGAAAGGGAGGAAGGAAGGTAGGTGTTGTGCAGGAAAATAAGAGCTGATTTAATGTTAACCGTCCAACTAACAAATTCAACAATCTTTATATACAATCAATGTCCTGTTATTAATTTTTCCCAATTTTTAGTTTCCCATCAATATTCAACTTTAACATTTGATATTTATAATTTCCAGGTTTTGGGTAACCAAAGTTTCCTTTGTCTCAATTCATAACAGAATCTGATATTCAAAATACACATCTTATCTATTTGAGTATAATCTTGTTTTATTTCCTAAAACTTATCTATTTCCCTCCATCTTTGTTGTTGTCATTAGTTGTGAAGTTGTGTCCAACCCATCACAACTCCATGGACAACGTTCCTCCAGGCCTTCCTGTCCTCTATCATCTTCTGGAGTCCATTTAAGCTCACGCCTACTGCTTCAGTGACTCCATCCAGCCATTCTCTATTGTCCCCTTCTTCTATTGTCCTCAATCTTTCCCAGCATTAGGTTCTTCTCCAGTGAGTCCTTCCATCTCATTAGGTGGCCAAAGTATTTGAGTTTCAACTTCAGGATCTGACCTTCTAAAGAGTAGTCAGGGTTGATCTCCTCAAGGACTGACCAGTTTGAATGCCCTGCAGTTCAAGGGACTCGCAGGAGTCTTCTCCAGCACCATAGCTCAAAGGCCTCCATTCTTTGGTGCTTGACCTTTCTTATGGTCCAACTTTCACAGCCATACATTGCAACTGGGAAAACCATGGCCTTGACTATACGCACTTTTGTTGGCAGGGTTATGTCTCTGTTTTTTAGTATGCTGTCTAGATTTGCCACAAGGGACGCGGTGGCTCAGTGGGTTAGGACACTGAGCTTGTCGATCAGAAGGTTGGCAGTTTGGCGGGTCGAATCCCGAGTGCCGCGTAGCAGAGTGAGCGCCTGTTACTCGTCCCAGCTTCTGCCAACCTAGCAGTTCGAAAGCACGTAAAAATGCAAGTAGAAAAATAGGGACCACTCCGGTGGGAAGGTAACAGCGTTCCGTGCGCCTTTGGCGTCTAGTCATGCCGGCCACATGACTACGGAGATGTCCTTGGACAAGCGCTGGCTCTTCGGCTTTGAAACGGAGATGAGCACCGGCCCCTAGAGTCGGAAACGACTAGCACGCATGTGCGGGGGAACCTTTACCTTTACCTTTACCTAGATTTGCCATAGCTTTCTTCCCCAGGAGCAAGCATCTTTTAATTTCTTGGCTGCAATCCCCTAATAATACAATATCCCCTTTTATAAATCAAAGCCCATTATATATTGTCTGAGTTAATCAATAAATCAAACATATTCATAATATTTTTTTTCTTTTGGGTCTAATTTTTAAGTATTAAACAAATAGCATCCTTATTTCCAACTAATTTCCAAATGTTTTAAATTTAATGACCAAAATTTCTCTTATCTCAGCTTCTCCCTTTGACCCTCTAATTAGTAATATGAAATCCCCTCTAATAAATCAAAACCCAATTTTCTTCAGCCTTATTCTGGCTTTCTTTCTTTGCCAACTAGCCTTCCATGTCAACGCTTTTAAATCATCAAATAGATCTCCCTCTATTATTATATATATTGTTTGGAATAAAAGAGACCATTTAGTTGCTATTTTTTGGGAAGGGCTAGCCCATTTGTATTCCTTAAATCATCTCCCTATTATTCAAAATCCCTATAATTGTCCTGGTATGTTTATCTTCCATTCAGTCTGATCTTCTTGCTCCTCAGATTTCTTCCAGTTTATATAGAAAGTCTTTTCCATTTTTAGTGTTGTCAGTCCCTTTTCTGGATATTCCATTGACTGTATTTGTTGATCAATTGAGATCTCCATCTTAGCATTTGATTGTTCCACTTTTTCTGTTTCAAGGGGGAACATAGTCTTTCCCAGTTGTCTTCTGAGGCTTCATGTGGGGGCCAATGGTTCCAGGAGTTCTTCCTTTCTCTGCAGCTTTCACAGGCCTTTGAGTGATGGTAGGGCTTGGGAAGATCTGTTCCACTCTGGTTGCATGGTGACTTTCTAGTGGATGGCTGGATTCAAACCCAATTTCCTGGCTCAAATTAATGGAGGCAGTATCTAGGTCAGTGTGCTCTGTTTCCAAAGGTTGCTGAGTCATCTGTGCAGGGTTGAAAGACATGAGAACATATCTTCCCCCCTTTGTGAGTGACTCTGCCAGAAGAGACATTGCTGGTCATACATGAGGAATGGAGGACAGAGGATAAGAAATGGAGAAGTGGAATGGGGGGGGAGGTAGCTTGGAGTCAGAGTTTTGAAAAGGCATTAAGGTTAACATTGCAGATGTTAAATAGACAGATAAAACCCACTTGAACAAATACAGTAAAGTTTGGGCTGTTCTAAAAGGAGAGAGAGAGAGAGAAGAAAAAAAACAGTTCTCTTCACCCTGTTTTGCTGGCCAGGCAAACTAGGGTGAGTGTATTTTTCTTTTTGGTGGCTTATTTTAAGCAGAATTTCTAGCAAAATTTTAAAATTCTTGTCTCTAGGGATTAGAGACACCCAACAGTTAATTTACTTTGAGGACACACAAAGACCTTCACACACACACACACACACACACACAAACACACACACATTCCTTTTCTTTTAAGTATCTTTATTTAGCCAAATTGGTTTTTCCTGCTTCATCCTTGAGCAGAGTCCACTTCTTACACAATCTGCACGTGCATCTTAATTTCATACCTGGCTGGATGGGCCACTCCCTCTGCCCCCAAGCCTCCATCTATCTTCCTACAGGAGATCTCATTGGGATCTTTGACCCTGAGTTCCCCGTTTTATAGGCCATATTCCTCAGGTCACCCACCATCCATGGTGAGACTCCAAGGGTCCTTTCCTGGGTCCCCTGCAAACCACAGTACTACATTGCCCCCAATAGATAGGGGTACCTCCCAACCTGCAGCCCACCTCCTTATGGTTTTACAGGCAAATGGCCTGTGAGGACTCTGTCCACCAAAAATTATCAGAGTATTGGCACCTCTTTTCCAGAATAGGGCTCTGCTCAGTGATTCTTAGCTAGTTGCCCAACAGTGAAACCCTTTCTTTCCTTTGCATTCATTTCCCATGCATTTTCTCTCCTCTTTCACAAAAGGTCCTACGCTTTGGCCAAAACCCCATGCTTTCCAGGGTCTGTTGATTGAACAGATCTTTCTGCAGTTAGGAAAAGTGCAGAGGGGCCAGATCCAGCTGTGTCAGAGAGAGATTCCACCACACATTCACACATACACATACTCTTTCACATCCTGAGCTTTTAAAGTTAAAATTTAGAGGTATTCACCATCTTTCCAAGTAACCTTTGAGCTCAAACTCAAACCCCCTTTACTATCCTTGCTCCAAATGGGCAGGGCCTGGGAAACAAACCCACTGACACAAGGGGTCTGCTGCCAGCAAGTTGGGGGCAGTCCCAGTCCATTGTTGAGGTTAGCTTGAAGTCCCATCTGGGGTGCCAAATTGTTGAAAGAAAAATCTTCATCAGGGTCCAGTCCAAGCCAGGAATAAACAAAATGGAGACTGCTTTAGAAAGAAGGTTCTTGTTTATTGAAGAGCAGAACGACAACAGCATGTGGCTCTGGGGCAGCTAACTACATGGTGCTGAGAATGGTGGGGGTTTATACCTTCTTGGGTTTTTGTGTTTGGAGTTGTTCCTGTTCCTGGGGCATGAACTTTGATCTGAGGTTCAGGCTCCAGTCTTTCTGAAAGGATTATCAAACCTGCATTTTTGCAGAGATGTTTTCTGCATGGGACGGAGAGACTTGGGGGGTAGTGGTTTCTGCCTAAGATTTTCCCATCATTCCTTTGGGGAAATATAATATTCTGCCTTTTTAATATTCCCCAAAATATTTCCTTCATTGGGGGTGAGCTGACTTCATACATATTCAAAGATATTTCTATAAAAGGTTTTATTTTATGGTGGGATTGAAGAATGTCACATAAGTGCTAGGCTTCAATAAAGAAAGTTTGAGTCTGAGGACAGTTAGGACAGAACAAGCATTGCAATAAGGGTACATTACTGATTCTGTTTTTGGTTTCTTCAGTGAACATGTATTTTACTGTGTGCACAATAGACTGCAAATTATCCTACTATATGTTTCAAGTATAGGTAGGTCCTACTTGTTAAAACCTAGATTATATAAAATTCTTAATTTTTGATGGAACCATAGCTTTCCCTCAAGCCCAGCTAAAATGGCTTTGAGTAAGGATTCAGCAAGGAATAAAATATAGCTCCCACTTTTCCCATCAGCTTTGGAAAGTTGCCCTGGAATAAGTAGATAGTTATTCTCAATGTATTTTGTTTTTGTTCAAACACAATTTAAGCAATGAGGCCCAGAAATAAAGACTGAAAGGGAATTTCCCTTTATTTGAACTTAGAAATTTAGAATGCAGTTTATACATGCTTTTTAAAAATCCTGATATATTTGCTGACAGATGTATAGTCTTTATTGGCTTATTTTCCAAAATAAGTTTGAGTTTTAGCACTGCTTCAGATAGTTTTGTTTTCAAAAACTAATTCACACTTTCAAGAACATTTTGCCAAATAATCAGCTCAAAGCTGCCAGCCTAGTATAAATTATTATCTATTTCTAGAGACTTATGACTCAAACTTTATTTCCAGGAAAAAAAGTTTCACAGCCGTAAATGTGAAAATCAAAGCTGAAAATTTGAAATGCAGTTATTTAAATCTTTTTTAAAAATCTAATATGCAACTTTAGAAAAATCTCCCTGCTTTCACAATTCAATAATCATTTATAATCAAAAAGAGTGTTTAATATACCACTATAATTCAGTATTCTATTGTAAGATCCCAGTTCCTTACATGAACTTGAGATATCATATCTATCTAATCAGATAGCCTAAGTGGAGACTTCTTGATCAAGCAGCACTTTATTTGATCAAATTAAGCATCTGGGTAGCCAACAATCTGAAACACTGGCAGTTATGTCCAGAAGTGCCACACCTTAGAAAGTTGGTAGCATTGCTTTATAAACTTTGTTAGTCAATGAAAATCAGACAACAGAGCCATTACATCATAAAGAAGACATCAATCATTCCTGCACACTACCCTATTCCCTCCTTCAGTATATCACATCCATGTACATGTTTCCCATGTTTACATGAGATTTCCCTAGTTCAAAAGCCAATTACAAAAAGCAAGAAAGCAACAGTTAGACTAAACAATTTCCCTTTGTTCCAGAACCCTTCATTCCCCCTTTTAATTTTGTAACAGAATGCCTTCTGTTATTTGGTGACCAATATATTCCTTTGTTATTGCAGTGATAATCAGGACCTTGGCTGGCTTACGGGGTTTATCACTACTTACAGAGAATGCTATGACCGTCCTCCCTGAGACGGTAGAAGTAACTATTCTTTGGATAACAGGAATCAAAGATGGCAAAACCAAAAGACCTCTAAATGCTAACATAACCAGAAAATATTCCCTTCAGCAATCACCAAAGATCTCTCCAATCCAGCTTGTGTCCATGGCAGCTGTCCAGGTTTCCAAAGAAGCTGGGTGTATTTCCTCTACACACACAGGCAGCAACAGTATGTCCTTCCATATGTCCAGGTTTGAAGTTGTTGGTACAGCTTTATTGTATTGACAGAAGCATAACCAATGACCCTATCCCCCACTTTGCAAGAGGAATATGTAGTCTTGTTATAAACACAACTCCCTTTTGTTCCTTTAATTATTGGGCCCATGGTCTGAAGAAGGAGTAGGGGAAAACAGCAGCAACAAAGTAAAAAAAAAATGTAGCAATACACAGTCTATATACTACAAACCCAAGTTCTAGGGTAGTCCAGTCCATTGAAGTTTTTCTCCTAGTTTGATGGAAACAGTTCAACAGGCGAGACAGGTCAAAATTTCACTTACAAGCTGTCCAGCTGCAGAGCTGGTCACTGGAGAGGGAATGATGGGACTTTCCATGGACTCACACCTTGATTCCTTCACGCTCACTGCAGTTGAGGTCAGGAGGACTTGGTGTGGTTGGGACCACTCAGGACTGGTACTTATAGGTGACAGTTCTTTTCACCTGAACCAACTCTCCAGGAGCAATGATCAGAGACAGGTGGTAGGGTAGCCTGGGCCTTTACTGGTATAGAAGACAAAACCTGCACCGGATTATGCAAATACTGAGTAACATTCTTCTTTTCTTCATTGACATTCTTGAACCTTCGTGCAACTCTGGACAAGGCAAATTTTCCAGAGTTGAGGCCTGTATTGAAATGGCCTCACCACTAGATGTCACAACCTGTCCAGCCATTGTATACCATCCACAACATCAGCCAAAAACTAAACACATAACTCCTTCCCCTCTCAACATTCATTTCCTTCGTATACCTGCATTCAGCCTCCCATGTGCATTCTCTTCTCTCAACTTTACATGAGTAACTTTTTCCCTTTTACTATTAATCTTTCTTCCAATTTCCAAAAACTATCCACATTCTCTTCTCCTTCTTACTAACAAATTCAGTTAACTACAGGGAGAGGAAACCACCCCCACCCCCCAGCTTCCACTAACATTCTCTTCTCCAACATCCAACATCCACTATGTCCTTTTTTGCAGCTACTTTGCAATGTCCATCCGTAAACAATCAGGATGAACCTTTATCTGCAATTCTATTACTTCATGTTCTAATCAGATCAGTTTACTGAATTCAAGAACTGGGCAGATTCTAAATCATCTAGGGTTTTTTTCCCCAGGTCAGTCCTTTTGCTCAACACAACTTTTGCTATTCCAGAATCAACATTCATAAAGAGATTAAAAAAAACTTATTTTTCAGTGCAGCTTCACAGTTGTCATTGGTTATGTTATCAGGTTAGGTCAGTTACATTGCTTTCCTTTTGCACAAACAAAATCATTGGCAACCAGCCCAAAAACTTTAAACCAAAAGCGACATATTTGCAGGCAAAAAGGGAAGGGGGATGGGATGTTGCAGATTCTGCATTTCTAAGCTCTGAACACAAACTGCAGCAGGGAAACAAAATGGTACATGTGACAAGAGAAGCTGTGCTAAACAAGTTATCTTTGTTCTTTGTCCCTGAGCAAAGTTAGAATAAAAGCCAAAAAACTACAATCTCAGACTTCACCCCCACCCTTCCTCCTTTCCCTCCGCCTTCCAGGCCACAGTTAAACAAAGAGGGGAAAAAAGTTTTAAAATGGACTTCCGGTTTGCTGCGCGGCTGCCATGGACGGCTGGGAGACTTGCTCTCTCTCCCCCATTCAGTTTTGGATTGCTGTGGGATCCTGAAAAGGGCCGAAAGTCACCCCAAAAGGTGATGAGCAAGGAGGGGCTTTCGCTGGATCACAGGAGAGCAGCAACTCTCCTGTTAGAGCCACTGATTCCCTCTAAACTGGCAGACGAAAGGACCGGCCATAGAAATATGGCTCGTCCCTAGGCTGCTAACAGCCGAAGTCACATCTACCATCTGGCAACTTTAAAGCAGCACGGAAGAGGCTGGGTGAGATCTACCTCTCTTACACACTAATTACTTATTTACCTGCATTAGCTGCTAAAGAACTTTCCCCCCTGTGGTGAGGGAAGGAGGATTTTAGCCCTCCCTCCAGAAACGGTGGCAATTAATTATCCAAGGGAGTTTAAAACATTGGAAAACTACTGGGATCCTAACTAGAACTTTATTTCCTAAAATTAATGGATTGTAAGATTTGTAACTCTCTACTTTTTGTTTTCTGATTTTTACTAAGTATTTTTAATAAAGATCTGGGGTTTTTTTTTCTTTTAAAATAGAAGAAAAAAACTGAAAATATCCAAATAACTCTGGGGTGACATTTGGTGGCTAAAATTGAGATTGTAACCTGCTATTCTTTAAGAGAGACTTGTTGCCAGCAGTTTGGCAGGTTGAATCCCAAGTGCCCCGTAACAGAGTGAGCACCTGTTACTCGTCCCAGCTTCTGCCAACCTAGCAGTTCGAAAGCACATAAAAATGCAAGTAGAAAAATAGGGACCACTATAGTGGGAAGGTAACAGCATTCCGTGAGCCTTTGGCATCTAGTCATGCCGGCCACATGACCACGGAGACGTCCTCAGACAAGCGCTGTCTCTTCGGCTTTGAAACAGAGATGAGCACCAGCCCCTAGAGTTGGAAATGACTAGCACGCATGTGCGGGGGAACCTTTACCTTTTTAAACTGAAGGCTATTGATAAAGGTTAGAAAGTTGTTTTTTGTTTGATAGAATAAGAATTAGGTTGGTTTGAACATGAGACAGTGTATAATATGGGGAAAAGAGAAAGAATTAGTTTTTGTAATACTCTGAGATCTGTATTGATGATATTTAAATGCAATGGAATTGCTGTAGCCAGTCACCACATTGCTTTTCAAATATATAAATGTAATATTGGAAAATCAATAAAAAAAACTTGGGAAAAAAGTTTTAAAATGATCAACCCAAACCTCCCCCTTCTCCCTTTTTCCATCTCTCTCTTCCAAAGCAAGGGGGGGATGTAGTGAGCCAATAATGAAGAAAGCTGAACAATTTTTTTAAAAAAAATGCACAGGGACCTTGGCCCCTTTTGAATTTCTCTCACATCATTCTTTCAACAAAATAATTTTCTCTTTTCAGATTCTCATGCAAACACCTTTGACTTAGTTCACAACAACAAAATCTGCAATTTACTGTTCCTTACACAATCTGGGGTAGGGTGGGGAACTCATACACACACACACACACACACACACAACTTCTAAAGGGGGGGGTTCCTTAACAGTCACACAGTTTTCATGATTCCCAATTTCTTCCAGCAATCTCACATTGCAGACAACTAAATTCCTGCCTTTCAGGCATATCTCTCTCTCTCTCTCTCTCTCTCTCTCTCTCTCTCTCTCTCTCTCTCTCTCTCTCTCTCTCACACACACACACACACACACACACACACACAAACATTTTCACATTCAGCATATCCACACATTCACTTCCATTGAAACTGCTTGCATACACAATTTCACATACAGATATTTCCTTTTCACACTTTTTTCAAGGCAAACCATTTATTTTTAAATAAGGCCTTTTTGTTTGTTATTATCAGAGGGTTTTGTCCCTTACCCAAGACACATATATATACAGATACCGTTAAGACAACATTTCCAGGCATGTTGCTTGTCCTCCAAGAAGTGAGAAAAATCAAAATGTGATTCCAGTCAAAATGTGACATTGGGCACTGAACCATCTTATTTTTTTCACCATTCCAAGCCCAAACTTAATTTTCTAGATGGCCAAATATCTAAAACTCATCAGTTTGGAGTTTGAGGCCAAAGGAGCCTCCCTTTTAATCTTTCTCCAAAAAGTGAGGGGAACATTTATGGTTGCTTCCAATTTTCCCCCACCAAATTCAAAGGGGAAAACTACAGAGAGCAGCCTCTTCTCTTCATGTCCGACAATAAGGATAATTTCCAAGGACAGCAGATGGCACCATTGTCTAACAGAAAAAATGTCTGTTCAAACAGCCAGATTAGAGGGTGGGAAACTTGCATTCAGTTCTTTTTTTTTTTCTTTTCTTCAGTGGCTAGATTTGTTAAAAAGATAAACTAGCCAAATGGAAGTATACAAAATTTTTTGCAACGCTGCTTTCTTGAAGATTATTTTACTGCCACAATTTCAGAGCATTCAAATGGGCTAATATGCAGCCAACTGGAAACACAGTTTTTCCTCTTTGTCAGTGCAAATGAATGACCCCCTAGATATTTATTGGTGCTTTTCTGTCAACATCAGGGCTGGCCAAGCCCTCTCTAATGCAGGAGTCCCTTACAGGGTGTGTGTGTTACCTTAAGGTGGTTTGAACAACCATTTTGCCTTGCCTGTTCCCCATATTATTTTTTTCTGTCTTGTGTCATGGTTCCAATAGATGAAACCAGTAAAAAAACTTCAAGCCAAGAATTCTTCCTTAAAGAACATTTTATTAGGAAACAAAGTATTAGCACTTACATAGTTGAACCCAAAACTGATTCCCTCCCCCTAGATACAAAGTAACAAGTTGCAATTCCCAACCCATAAGCACTGTCATAAATCACATTTCCAAATTAATACAAGATGTAGGTTTTTCTCACTGGCCTCTCAGCCTGCCAAAAGGAGGCATTCATCCCATCCCCCCTTCTTCTTCTGAACTCTAAATAATAGGAAAGTCATGCTAGAAGCAAAAGTAAAAATGGCTGCTGATTCTCAGTTGTCAGAGCAATGACATCCATTGTCACAGCATTGACATCCGCCCCCAACTTAACAGAAAGGTATAATCCTGCAATTTAAACAGAAGCATAGGTTAAGGGTTGCCCCTTGGCTTGTTGGGGTGTTTGTCATAAAATTTATGGATGAGCCTATTAGCTTTCACATCATCGGATTTCACCCATGTGGCCTTTGATAATGGATATCCCTTCCACTGAACTAGATATTGTAATTTTCCTTTTAAAATCCTAGAGTCAAGAATAAGTTTTACTTCATAATGCATTTGTCCCACTACCACTAGGGGACCAGATGTTTTCTTGGGAGGAGATCATAAAGTAGACCCCCCCCGAATGGTTTTAATAAACTGCAGTGAAATACAGGGTGAACCTTTCCTAAAAGTCATGGGAGTTTCAACTTCACTGTAACTGAATTTATGATTCTGAAAATAGGGAAAGGACCTAGATATTTTGGTCTCAACTTCTTACTAGACAACCTAAGTCGTAGGTATTTTTTGGATAAATAGACTTTTTCCCTAACATGGAAAGATCTCTGGGGAGATAGCTTTTTTTTGTTTTGTCCCAAACCTCCCCCCATTTTGACATCCATTGGTCAAGGAGGTAGAAGGCCCTTATGGATACTCAGTTATTGGGTTGAATTCTTTTCCTTGTTATTTTATAGTTTCTTTCCCATAAATTTTGCCATTTTTTCTAACTCTACATTGTGCCCAAAGTTTTTTGCCCATGTTATCATTGTTTCTTTGACTTGTTTGTCTTCCATCTTTAAATTTAACAAGAAATTATACAGTTTCTTATCAATTTTTCATCTGATGACAACAGTATGTGGTCAAACGCTGTCTGGTCTTTATAAAAATCATATATTTTGGCATCTTTCTCATATCTCATTTGTATTTGCAGGTGCGGCCACCATGATAGCTCAATATCCCATTCTTCCAGCTCTTGTTTAGTTTGTAGTTTCCCTTCAGTGTTCAAAATATCCCTATAAAGCACAAGTTCCCATAGTTAATTAAGTGTGGGGGAACAAACACTTCCATTGTTGAGATCCATCCTGGTATTTTCATATAAATTTTCATTTTTATCTTTTCCCACACTAGAAGCAAAACATTTCTTAGATAGTGTTTTTGAAAGTATTTATGGATTTTGTTCTTGCCATCCATAGAAATGTGTGCTATCCAAGTTGTAGGTTGTGTCCTTCTAAATATAATAATCTTTTACATCTAAGGGTTATCCATTCTTCTAGCCATGTTAATGCAGCTGCTTGGTAGTATAGAACCCAGTTTGGTAATCCAAATCCTCCTTTTTGTTTCGCTTCCTGTAATTTTTTCAGTCTGATTCTGGCTTTTTTCCCCTTGCCAGATAAATTTCAAAATCAATGCATTTAACTCATCAAAAAAACTCTATTTTTATATGTATTGTTTAGAATAAGAAAGTAGTTTTCATAAAATATTCATTTTCACTGTCACAATTCTTCCTAATATTGATAGTTGTAGGTTTTTTCATCTTTCCAAGTCTAGTTTTATTTTAATAGTTTTAACATAATTGTTTTCTTTTATTGTTACACACCTTGCTGTTAAGTATATCCCCTAGTATTTAACTTTCTTAACTACCTGGAGGTTTGTTTTTTCTGACAGTTGATTTTTTTGTTTATCTGTAAGGTTTTTTTACTATCACTTTAATCTTTTCTCTGTTTATTTTCAGTCCTGCTACTTCTCCAAATTCTTCAATCTTTGTTGGTAATTTAGGGCTTGTCTCCAACGAGTCTTCTAATATAAATACCAAGTCATCCACAAATACTTGTAATTTATATTTTTCATCTTTTATCTCCATTCCTTTAATTTCTGTGTCCTGTGTGACATTTCTATTCAGCACTTCCAAAGTTAAAATAAATAGTAATGGAGACAGTGGACACCCTTGTCTTGTGCCTTTTTTGATCTTAAAGTTCTCTGTGAAATTTCCATTTGCAATTACTTTAGCCATTTGTCTATGGTAAATTGTTTTAATTATATTTATGAAATTTTCTCCAAAGTCCATACAGTTTAGTTCAGAGGTCCCCAACCTTTTTGGCACGAGGGAGCAGTTTCAAGGAAAACAATTTTTCCATGGACTGGGGGGAGGGAGGTGTTTCAGGATGATTCAAATGCATTACATTTATTGTAAATTTTCTAAATAAATAAACAAACAAATAAATAAAAGTTTCATGGCTTCATTGGATATCCCGTCACCGCATATTATACAAAGCAGGTTCGGAGCATATGAATCACCTGTTGCAATGAACCCGTAATTTAAGTAAGACTCTTGGTATTTTCTTTTAAATGTAATTTCTTTTTATTGGCAGTCTTAGAGTCTTCTGCTGTCTCATCATTTGGTTTTTTCAAAGCTCTCCAGTGAAGTTTGTTTTTTACTCATTTTGGCTAGGTTTAATCTGTGGGGTTACCAAACTGTGACTGAGACAAGTGTGCAGTTCAGAAAAGAGTCACAGACAGAAGTGGTAAATGGAATAATGGTCAGGCCATGCACAGACTAAAATAAGTGTGAGATTCTGACTTAAGGCCTGCCACCAGATGATTTTGCTCCAGAGGAAAATCAGAATAAACATACAGGGAAAACTTCATTAGAAGAGGCTTTCTTTTTCTCCAGGAAAAAGTTAGAATAAAGGCAAGAAAAAGCCTTCACAGGAAGAAGCTTTATTGTTCTGCTCTGGAAGAAAATCAGAAGGCAGAGAGAAACCTTCACTGAAAGAATCGCTCTGCTTCTGCTCCAGAAGGAACCCCCAATCAAAGATGAGGGGGGAGCAGAAAGAGGTGTGAATGACTTTTCAATGGTTCAGTATAATGTTTCTCTTCGAGATTAGAAGAGAAGGAAGAGATTATCCTAACTCAGCTTTCCAGCAAAACAAACCAAAGGCCCAGCACTTTGTTGAGGAAGTGCTGAGAAAATTAGATAGAGAGCAAACCAACTCAGCTCTGCACAAGCCCAGCTGTCTTGAGAAAGGTGCAAATGAGAGATGGATTCTCCTGGAGACACAAAGGGGAAATGTAGCTTCTCCCTCCCCTCCCCCACTGAAAGCCGGGTAGGAGCCTTGCAAACTTGGAGAGCTGCATGAAGAAAGGAGCGTGAGCCTGGTTGGGATGCCAAGATGGGGAGAGGAGGAAAGTGAGTGTTATGTATGGGGTAGGAGCAGCAGCTCTGCAAGAACAACCGGGTGGTGCTGTGCTGTGGCTGGATTGGCTGAAGGGTTTTCGGCGGGAGATTAGGATGGATGGATTGGCCAGAGTGATACCTGGCTAGGTATATAAGGGGTCCAGGTAACCCCCTTTGTTCAGTATGCGCCTACCACTAATAAAGAGCTGACATGCGGTACTCATCTGTCTCTTCATTGCCATGAGGTCCACAAACCACTACACAATAGTGGCGATGAGGATGGGATTGCTGTTTCACGCAGAGCTGAATCATTAGCTGAAGTCACTAGCTGAAATCACTGGATCGGAGGAAAATAATTCTTTTTCTCGATCCTTGCTGAAGCAGCATCCTAGGACTAGTCAGACCATGGCAAAAATCACTCAGATTCGTGAGTTCAACATTCACCGGCCCAAGCAATGGGAATTGCACCTGGGCCAGGTTGAAGGGTACCTCCTCGTGAACAAAATTATTGAGGATCACATGAAAGCGGCGGCGCTACTGTATATCAGTGGGTCTGATGTCTACTATGTGGCCGTTGGGTTGTTCGCCCCGACGCCCATCACATCTGTTCCCTACCATGATCTCGTAAACAAGCTGAACGGGCATTTTATGCCTAAGAGGTCTGAGATGTCCTGGAGGTTCCAGTTTGTACAGCGGATCCAGACGCCAGGCGAGTCGACAACTGACTTCATTGCGGACATGCGACAAGCCGCTCGTCTCTGCAAGTTCCCTGATCTAGAGGACCGCCTGCGAAATCATATCACCTTCGAGCTGAGTGACAAGCGGCTGCGGCAGAAACTGCTCGCAAAGCTGAAAATGAGCCTGCAAGAGGTCTTGGACGAGGTCCAAGTGCATGAGTCAGCCAGCGGCGATGGTGAAACAACCCACCGACCTAGCAGCAGCTCCAGGGGATCAGTGCACCAGGAGAGCACTGCGTACGGCAGAACGGATGATGACGAGGCGGCAGAGATCAACACGGTGGACTGGAGGGCAGTGCAACAACAACCAATGCGACTGCGGGTAGACCAGGGGACTCAGCGGAGACCGATGGCATTGCAGAGAGCTGCTGGTGGGGCCGGTACTGATGCCATTCTGGGAGCCGGAGCGACCAGTCCCAAGTGTGCCAGCTAAGTGCCAAATCTGCAGGAAAACAGGCCACATCGCTGTGGTCTGCCGGAGCCGTCAGAGGAATGAGGACGCGTTGCCAAAAGGTACTGGGACACCCCAAAACGTGACCTCCAATGCCGTAGTGAATCTTAAGGCTGTTTCCCACTTGGGGGTCCATCGGCTATTCACCCCCCAAATTATGCTAGAGGTCCACTTGCAGGGCATACCCTGTAAAATGGAGCTAGACTCCGGAGCCACTGTCTCAATAATCTCTGAAGAGACATTTAAACAAGTGTGTGGCCGGAGCAACCGATGGGCTACCTTAAGACCAACTAACCTAAAACTAACCGACTTCCAGCATGCTCCCGTGAAAATTAAGGGGGAGGCCACACTGTCGGTGGGGTTCAGGGGGTCCCGTGGGGACTTGGATGTGTTGGTAGTTGATGGCCGAAGGACTAGTCTAGTGGGGCTGGACTGGTTCGGCCCTCTGGGCATAGGAATATCAGGGATCCATAGGGTCTAGGCCACGAGCCTTGAATCCATCTGCAAAAAGTTTGCAGACGTATTTGAGGACAAGCTAGGCACATACACGGGGCCACCCATCAAGTTTAAGCTAAATCCCAACGTTATGCCCATTAGAATCAAACCCCAGAGGGTTCCCTTTGCCCTTAAAGGTAAAATTGAGAGGGAGTTGGACAGGCCAGTGGACCAGGGGGTGTTAGAGTCTGTGGAAGGGGGTGAATGGGAGACCCCTATAGTTACCCCGCTAAAAGCTAACAGGGAGGTGAGGCTCTGAGCTGACTACAAATGCACTGTGAACCGGGCCCTCAATTTGCATGCTTACCCGGTTCCGACGGTCAGCCACATCCTCGCCTTTTGTTCTGAACCAGCCCTCTTCTGGCCTTGTAATAAGGCAAACCCCTATTCAGAAAGAAGAGACTGGAGAGCGTCCAAGGCTAAAAGGCATCTGCCAAGATTTATTACGCAGTTAACAAAAACACTAGAGCTTGTCTTCTCAAGCGGAAAAGTTGCTTTCAGCAACCAGCCCCTCCCCAAACACTCCTTTTATAGAGAGCTCAGAGCGTGGTCTCCCTGTGCCTCCTCCCGAGGAGTCCCGCAGCTTTCTTTGTTTGTTCCTGCTCGACTGCCTCCTGCGTCGGGCGTCCTTGAACAGGGCCAGCTGTGGGTCATCTTCCTCCGCACTCTCGGGCTCACGCAGCTGAGAAGAGGTCCCCGGCTGAGGGCTCTGCAAAGCCTCCAAACCATCATCAGCCGGTTCGTTTCCCTCCTCCCCCTCATCTGAGTCATCCGATACATCGGAGCCGGCTGTCGGACCCACAGGCTGGCCCTGAATCACAACACCTTTCTTCAGGGCAGCACCATTTTTGCAAAGCTAGATTTGGTGCAAGCGTATCAGCAGCTCCTGATTTCCCTGGAGACTGCTGACGTGCAGACCATAGTAACGCACAGAGGAGCTTTCAGAGTTAACCGTTTACATTTCGGCATCTCTGTAGCTCCAGGGATCTTTCAAGAAGTGATGGAGAAAACTCTGAAGGGCATTCCAGGAGTATGCCCTTACTTTGATGATGTCCTCATCGCTGGAAGCTCTGAGGAGGTATTGGCTGTTTTAAACAGATTTTGCTCTGCAGGGCTCAAACTTAAAAAAGACAAGTGCAGCATAGGGCTGACATCTACTGAGTTCCTGGGGTTCAGAATAGATGCCAAGGGGGTTCATCCTGCTGAATCCAAGGTGAGGGCAATAAAAATGGCCCCCACTCCAAAACACAAGGGGGAATTGCAAGCTTTCCTGGGGCTCCTAAATTTTTATCATTCATTTCTTCCACACAAAGCTGCCATTGCTGAGCCTCTGCACAGGCTCCTAGACAAGGAAGCTGTTTGGAAGTGGACAAAGAGTCATGAAAAAAGTTTCAGGGAACTGAAAGAGCTACTGTCCAGTAACTCCACTGTCACCCACTTCATAGAGTCAAAACCTATATGCATCGCATGTGATGCATCCCCATACGGAGTGGGTGCTGTACTGAGCCACCTTGAAGACAATGGGGACCAAGTGTCCATTGCCTACTACTCACCCACATTGTTTAGGGCAGAAAGGAACTATGCTCAAATTGACAAGGAGGCCCTGGCCATAGTGGCTGGGGTCAAGAAATTCCATGATTACCTCTATGGCAGGGAATTCACCATATTCACAGATCATAAGCAAAGAAGAGGATGAGGAGGAAGAAGAAGAGGTAGCAGGAGGAAGTGCTGACAAAACCTTAAAAAAAAAACCAAGACCAAACCAACTCAGCATAGCACAAAGCCTCTTTGCAAAGAAACCCAAAGCATGCAGCTGCCTCAACTTGCAAAGGCTTGGTTCCCAAGCATTGAAAGCCTTTTAAACATGTGCGTGCACATGTGCACCCACACCCACCCACAAAATTAAACCATGAAAAGCAGGCAGGATGTTTCCAAAGCACAAGGCATCCTGGAGCATCAAAATAAAAAAAACTCCAGCTGAAGCGCAATGGAGCCCAGCACTCTTAGACAAGATGCAAACGAGATAAGGATTCCCTTAGAGACCAGTGCATAAGATAAAAAGTAGCTTCTCCCTGCTCCTATTTGCACCCTGAGAAAAAGACACCCATCCCACACACAAAGATACGTTGGGGGGGTGTCTCCCTCTAACGAAGCTTTGGGGGAAAACCAAAGCTGGGCTGATGTGCGCTTGTCTTGAAAACTTGGAGAACTGTGAAGAACTGCCGGAGGACCTTGGCACTGGACAAGACAGCTTCTGCTCCGCTCTCTCCTGCCCCAGCCTGCAGACTCCTGCAGACTCACTGCATGGCTGGAGGTGGAAGACATGTCTTCTGTGCACCTCCATTGCGCAGCCCGGTTCCTAACTAGCCATGGCCTGGCACCGGGCTGCAGACTGGGGGTTGGGGACCCTGGTTTAGTTGTTGTACCATAAATTGCCAGTTAACGTTATCAAAGGCTTCCTGCACATCTAGAAAAATTAGCGCCATTTGCTTCCCTGGATGCATTTCATAGTATTCCAGTATATCTAAAATCATTCTTAAATTGTTCTTTATTTGTCTCTTTGGAAAGAATCCATTTTGACCTGGATGCATAAATTCAGTCAAAAATCTCTTCAATTTTTCTGCTATTATTGAGGCAAAAATTTTATAGTCCACATTTAATACAGATATTGGTCTATAGTTCTTTATCTGGGTTAGGTCAGAATCTTTTTTGGTATTAAAGTAATATTGGTTTCTGTTCACGTATTTGGTAATTTGGCCTCTGATAGTACCTCATTACACCCTTCTTTCACTGATGGGCTTAGTATGTCTTGTAGACATTTGTAAAATTCTGCGGTTAGCCCATCTTTGCCTGGTATCTTGTCATTTTTTTATCTTTTTATAGCTTCCGTCAGCTCCATCACTGTTATTTTTCCATTTAGCATGTTTTTGAAGTTCTGTGAAATTTTTGGTAACTTAGCATGTTCTATATATTGCATTATTTTTTCCTGAGTAGTTTCTTCTGTATCATACAGTGTTTCACAAAATTCTTTAATTATTTTTTTTACTGTATCATTTTGACATTGTAAGTCACCTCTCACAAACACTGCCATTTTTG
The DNA here is from genome assembly GCF_947247035.1 of Vipera ursinii. NCBI lineage: Eukaryota > Metazoa > Chordata > Lepidosauria > Squamata > Viperidae > Vipera > Vipera ursinii. The sequence goes on from NC_139514.1 coordinate 66,203,840, forward strand.
ATAAATTAATAATAAGCCTAGGTACGCCTCCATTATGTTGTCCCTGGCTGATGATTGGTCAGTTCCTCTTAGGTCTTTAGAATATCTTCCACTGATTAAATCAGTTTTTATTCCTCTCACCCTTTATCTGTTTCTGAACTTTGGGGGGGGGGGTTTCCTGGACTGGCCATCCAGTTAGAACTCACAGCAGCTGAATTAAAGATTTTAGAACACCTGCTGTGAATACTTTTAGCACAATTGCTTTGCCTGGCTTCCTCTGTCATTGCATGCTTTGCATCTGCTTGATTTATTGAAAAAAAGCACAGATAGTTAGAAAGTTGGGGGGAGGTTCCTCTTGTTCACTAAATTCAGAGAACAGTTTGCTGAAATTGGTAATGCTTCTGAAATTCAAAGCAGTTACTCAAAAGGGGACAATTTAGCTAGAATGTTTTTGGTAGATAAGATTCTCACTAGAGTACATTTCTCTAAGCCTCTTAAAGGCACAAAAATCCCAGCTTTACTGACAGTATAACCAGTGGATGTTCTTCAGTTGGAAATAAAATTATCCTGTGCTTATTGGGGTAGGGAGAGATTTTATTCCAAAATTCTCTCCTTGCTTTCCACAGAGTTTGTGTATGGCCATATATAATATCTGGAGCCCACCATGTTTGACTTGAGTATGAGAAATGAAAAGTACTGGAAAAACTGATCAGCTGATCCCCAATTGATGAGCTTCACTCTGTGTAGAAGACAGATTAAACAGAACTTTCCTTCAGAGCATGATCAGGTAGCATATCTCATTCCTATTTTGCATTGTGCATATCCAGAAGTAGAATAGCATTCTGGATATGTGCACATCTCATATCGGTCATTGGAGAATTCAAATGGTACAGAAGGTTTTCCTCAGCTCTTTTGATATTTCCTCATAATAATACCAAGACTTTCAGAAAGAAGTTATGCATAACCAAACATAATTATTTAAAGTTAAAAGAGATGAGAAAGGAAGGCTGAGGCAACTTGTTTTGTGTGAAATGTATGAAGGATACTTCAGTATGTCATAAATATGAAATAATAATAATAATAATAATAATAATAATAATAATAATAATAATAATAATAATAACAATAATAATAATAATAATAATGTTGGAAGGGATCTTGGAGGTCATCTAGTCCAATCCCCTGCTCAGGCAGGAAACCCTATACCATTTCAGACAAATGGCTGTCCTGTCTCTTCTTAAAAACTTCCAGTTTTGGAGCTTTCACAGCTTCTGGAGGCAGTTTGTTCCACTGATTAATTGTTCTAACTGTCAGGAAATTTCTCCTTAGTTCTAGGTTGTTTCTCTCTTTGGTTAGTTTTCATCTGTTGCTTCTTGTCTTGCCTTCAGGTGCTTTGGATAATAGTTTGATTCCTCTTCTTTGTGGCAACCCCTGAGATATTGGAACACTGCTATCATGTCACTTCTCATCCTTTTCTTCATTAAACTACAGTAGACATATGTTTTAGCCTCCAGTCCCCTAATCATTTTGTTGCTCTTCTCTGTACTCTTTCAAGAGTTTCAACATCTTTTTTACATCGTGGTGACCAAAACTGGGTGCAGTATTCCAAATGTGGCCTTACCAAGGTATTGTAAAGTGGTATTAACACTTCATGTGATCTTGATTCTATCCCTCTGTTAATGCAGCCTAGCACTGTGTTGGCTGTTTTGGCAGCTACAGCATACTGCTGGCTCATATTTAAGTGACTGTCCACTCAGACTCCGATATCATTCTCACAGTTACTACCAGGGCTTTTTTTCTCATAGAATGCTCAGAATGGTGTTCCGATACCTTTTTTCTGCCAAAAAAAGCTCCCTCTGAAAGCCTATTGCAGGGCTAGGCAATCTTGGCCCCTTTTTTAATGACTCGTGGACTTCAACTCCCAGAAATCATGAGCCAGCCATGCTTAGGGGAAAGGGAGAGGTTTCCAAGCTGAGCTACGCTGGCTCAGGAATTCTGGGAGTTGAAATCCTTGAGTCATAAAAGAGCCAAGGTTGCCTACCCTGCACTAGAGGAGGACATTAAAATCATTTACAGGGTTACTTCTTTAGGAACTAAACTTTTAGAATCTAAAACAGCTAATTCAAAAAAGCCAACAGGAAAGAACCTCATATTTTTCATCTGCTTCTGTCTTTTGGAAGGTAAAATTAGATAACAAAATAATCTATTTTCTATGTTAACATCTCTGCAATGAAATCAATAAAGGTAACAGGAAAGAAATGAGAAACATTTTTCTCAATGTAATATGTCTAATTTAGCTGATTCTATCAAGGAAAATGTATAGATATAGCCAGGAGACGTTTAGGGAACCTTTATTTTTCATACACTGTTCGAATTTTGTTTTAATGCCATGGTGATACACTATCAAATGTAGTCAGTCTTTTTTTCAAATCCCAAAGCATCTGTTCGTTAAATACAGTATAGATGATGGAATTATTTTTTATCTAACGATAACTAATGATAACAGCTCTTAAATCTGTTATTTTGTTTTATTTTTGCAGAAAAAAATGTATAATTTGCATTTGCATTCATTTACAAATAGAATATGTTGTTAAAATGTATTGTTGAAATAATTAGTGCACACATATACCTAAAACCAGTTTATTGCATTTGGCAATTGTACTAAAAAAATCTCATTGACAACTAATATAATTCATTTAATTTGAAATCAAGTGAAAATTGATTTAAATTATTTTATTAAAACAAATTAATGGCAATTCTTTTATAAGAACTTGCCTCAAACAAAATGAGTTTGACATGCCTGCTGTAGATAGTTGAATGCTCCAAAATAAATTCTAGACCAGGCCTGTACATGCAAACTACCAAGCACCCTTGGACAGAGCACAGACTTTAAAAAAAAAGTAATAAAATCACCACCACTGCCCTGAAAGTCATGTTGCCTAGTGCCTCCATGGCTTACCATGACCATGAGCTCCAACACTGTAGATGCTCCTCTAGTCACCAAATCATTGATTAGCCCACCAGCATTCCTTTGCAGACCACAAAGATTTTTAATTTATCAGTGTGGGCCTTTCCCTTCTACAAGTTCCAAAGATCTCTTCTAGATTTTCCTCTTGCCTTTCTGAGTTAACTGCTTGGTCTGTCATTGAGCAAGAATTGACTTTGTAGGGAAGCATATTATCATTTGATGTATATTTAACATATGTTGTACCTTTATTTACCGATTATATAATATTTGTATGCAATCCACATGGCGAGGTTTGGGGCAACTTACAATATTTTTAAAATCATAAGATTAAAACATAAAAGCAGGGCTTTTTTTTTCATAGCTCGCTCAGAATGGCGTTCCAGCACCCTTTTTTGCACACACACAAAAAAGCTTTTGCACAAGCTATGCTACTCCCTCTATTTGAAAGCCAACAGGAATTGCTGCTGAGCATGCCAAAAGACCTGGTCGGCAAACGTTGCACCGGCAAGTTGTCTGGCAGGAACTTTGCATCCCTCCCTGCTGCCCAACTACACCATCTCAACTAGGTAAGTAAGAGACATCAAGGAGTGGGAGGTGGGCTCTGCGGAGTCCATGTGCACTCCTTCCTTGTGCTCACCCATGTCAGCCAGGCTGGTGGCCTATCTGGTGCTGGACCTGTGCCATTGTCGCCTCGCCCTGCGCGCCTAAGTGGCCGCCATGCATCGCCTGGCTCGCACCACCTCCGCCACCCACCCCACACATCCCCGCCATATAGAGTGGGCTTTGCTGCTCCCACAGCACCAGCTGCGCTGGCTCTGGCCCCGGACGGCAGCCGACCACCAACATCCCTTGCACCCGTGACCGCAGCAGCATTGCTGCCCTCCTGCCTCCTGCACCCGCCAAGATGAGAGTTCCGGCACCTTTTTTTTTAGAAAAAAACACTGCTTACTACTATTGAGCAAGGTACCACCTACTATTCATGTGCATTTGGTTTTTCTTGCCTAAATGTAGAACCTTACTTTTTTCACCATTGAATTTCATTTTATTTATTTTATTTATTTTATTTATTTATTTTATTTTAATTCCATTTATATCCCGCCCTTCTCCGAAGACTCAGGGCGGCTTACAAGCTTAGCAGTAGCCTTCATTCTATGTATATACCTGCTTATTAGGGCTTTCACACACACCCCAAGCGGCATTAATACAAAGTCAGCTTATTGCCCCCAACAATCTGGGTCCTCATTTTACCTACCTCGGAAGGATGGAAGGCTGAGTCAACCTTGAGCCTGGTGGGATACGAACCTGCACTAATTGCAGACAGCTGGTGTTACTTAAGGAGGCATTAGCCCACTGCTCCACCAAGGCTCTTTTATTTTGTTAGATAGTGCCCAATGTTCAACTCTGTCAAGATCCTTCTGCATCTTAAGCCTATCTTCTGGAGTGTTGGCTATTCCTGCCAGCTTGGTGTCGTCTGCAAATTTGATGAGTTCCCTATCTGTCCCCTCATCCAAAACATTGATGAAGATGTTGAAGAGCACTGGGCCCAGAATGCAGCCCACTACACACTTCCCTCCATGTAGATGTATTTCCACTAAGGACCACACACTGAGTTCAGCCAGTCAGCCAGCTACGAATCCATCTGGTGGTGATGCTGTGTAACCCACATTTTTCTATCTTATCAAGTAGTACGTTTTGGTCTATTTTATCATATGCCTTACTGAAGTCCAAGTAAATTATGTCCACAGCATTCCTCTGGTCCACTAATTTTGTCACATAGTCAAAGAATGCATTAAAATTTGTCTGGCATGATCTGTTTTTGACAAACTCATGTTGGCTTTGGGTAATGACTTTGTTTGCCTCTAGGTGTTCTTTGGGACGTGGTGGCTCAGTAGGCTAGGACGCTGAGTTTGTCGATCAGAAGGTCGGCAGTTTGGCAGGTTGACTCCTGAGTGCCGTGTAACAGAGTGAGCGCCTGTTACTCGTCCCAGCTTCTGCCAACCTAGCAGTTCAAAATCACGTAAAAATGCAAGTAGAAAAATAGGGACCACTACAGTGGGAAGGTAACAGCGTTCCGTGTGCCTTTGGTGTCTAGTCATGCTGGCCACATGACCACGGAGACATCCTCGGACAAACGCTTGCTCTTCGGCTTTGAAACGGAGATGAGCACTGGCTCCTAGAGTTGGAAACGACTAGCATGCATGTGCGGGGGAACCTTTGCCTTTTGAGGTGTTCTTTGATTTGTTACTTAATTATATAATTTTTTCCAGCTTCCTGGATCAATTTTTCCCCTTTTTTGAAGATGGGAACTACATCAGCTTTTTCCCAGTCCTCTGGTAGTTCCCCAGTGCTCCAGGATCTTTTAAAAATATAGTTCAGTGGTTCTGAGATCACATTTGCCAGTTCCTTCAGAACCTTGGGGTGTAATCTGTCTGGTCCTGGTGATTTGAACTTGTCTAGGGTGGATAGGTGCTCACTTACAATTTTCTTGGCTCTCTTAACTTGTGTTTCGAATCTGTTTTTTTTACGGTACTGTTTTTGATAGATTGGACTGCTTTTTCCCTTTGTGTAAAGATGGATGCAAAAAATGAGTTAAATAGTTCTGCTTTCTACCTGTTGCTTGTCACCTTCTTGTCACTTTCTCCCACTAATGGACCAATCATTTCCTTAACTTTTTTCTTGTTTTTTACATGTTTAAAGAAGCTTTTTTATTATTATTATTTACTTTTCTTGCAAGCCTTAGTTCATTTTGAGCCTTAGCTTTCCTCACTTCATCTCTGCAGGCTTGGTGTGCTGGACCAATATGTAATCATTTCGGCAGAGCTTATACTTAAGAACTGTGTTAGTGTATTTAGCAGTTACAGGGTTAATACAGCTTCCTTAGCAGCACTATATGTAAGAACATGTAGCATTTACAGGGTTAACACTATTTCCTCAAGAGATGGCTTATAGGAATTTTAGTCTAGCTCTTTAGTAGATCCAATGCTTTCTCGTTAAGTTAGTGGAGCTTCATAGTTTATTACAGGATTTCCTGGCTGTGTGCCAGGTTTGTATCATCTTTCTTCTAACACTGTGCTACACGAGTGACTGGAGATGTAATCGAGAATAGTATGATTTCTGGAATTAAAAAGCATCTTAATTCTGGGAGCCACCCACAACACTTGGGCTATTTGCTGATATTCTGCCTTAGTTATGTGCTCCTCTTTCCACTTTTTATACTTGTCCTTTTTGTCTTTCAATTTATCGGAAAGTTCTTTATGCAGCCATGCTGGTTTCTTTTGAGAGCTGTTTTTTCTTCTTCATTGGTATTGTGCTAGACTGGGCTTTTATAGTCTCACTTTTCAAAATTTCCCAGGCATCTTGAGTTGTTTTCCTATTGAGGATTCTCATCCATGGAATCCTTCCGAATTTCTCTCTAAGTTTATTGAAATTAGCTTTCTTAAAGTCCAAGACTCTAGTTTGACTGTGTTCTATTGCTTGTGCTTGCATAATGTTGAATTCCAATATTACATGATCACTCTCCCCCAAGGTTCCTGTGGCTTCAACACTTTCTATCATTTTATTTCTGTTAGTGAGGATTAGATCCAATATGGCTAATCTCTACTTTTTGGAAGACAAAGCTGTCTGCTAGATTTGTCAGTAATCTGTTTGATCTTCCATTTGGTGCAGAGGTTGTCTTTCAGTTGATGTCAGGTTAATTAAATTTCCCCATTATTATTGTGATCTGCTTCGTACGTACCTTAGTTAACTGACTAGCGAAAGGTTCATCTATTTCCTCTGGTTGGTTGGGTGGCCTATAGTATACACCTATGGTAATGTCATTTCCCCCCCTTTTATATTGACCCAGATGCATTCAAGACAGTTTTCATCATTGTTGTGCTCTAATTCTGTAGAGATGTAGTTATTTCTTATAGAGAGAGCAACTCTACCTCCTCTTTTGTTTGGTCAGTTTCTTTTAAATAATTAAAATCCCTCTAGCTGTGGGTTCCGTTTGTGGGTTTCATCCCACCATAATTCTGTAATGGTAATAATATCATATCTGCCCTCATTTACCTGAATTTCTAATTCACCTTTTTTATTGCTCATACTCTGTGTTGCCTTTATGACTAACCCTGTGATTACTTTCTACATAACCTGTGTGGTGCCTGAGTTCTCCTATTTTCTCACCACCTGTTTGATTAGTACACTTGGTGTGGCACTCACTATTAAAAGCTTGATTTTGCTTGACAGCAAGGCTGATATTGTTGTCCACACACTCATCTATGTTACATGGACTGATAACTCTATAATTTTTAGATTGCTGGTGACAGGAATGTTCTGTATCAATTAGCTCACTGTCCCCATTTAGTTTTTATAGGGACGTGGTGGCTCAGTGGGTTAGGACGCTGAGCTTGTTGAACAGAAGATCGGCAGTTTGGTGGGTCAAATCCCGAATGCCACGTAACAGAGTGAGCGCCTGTTACTTGTCCCAGCTTCTGCCAACCTAGCAGTTCGAAAGCATGTAAAAATGCAAGTAGAAAAATAGGGACCACTACGGTGGGAAGGTAACAGCGTTCCGTGCACCTTTGGCGTCTAGTCATGCTGGCCACATGACCACGGAGACGTCCTCAGACAAGCACTGGCTCTTCGGCTTTGAAACGGAGATGAGCACCGGCCCCTAGAGTCGGAAACGACTAGCACGCATGTGTGGGGGAACCTTTACCTTTAACTCAGTCCCTTTCTTTGATGGATGCAAGCCATCTCTTTTGTACACTTTTTCATTGGACTAGCTGCAGACATTGTGACTAATATAACCAAAGCCTTCCCCTTTACACCACTCCTTTAGCCACATATTGAATTCTGCTATACACTGGCCTTTTCCATTAAGTTCCTTATACACTGGTAAAACCTCTGGAAAAGTAAGCGTATAGCCTACCCTGCTAAATTCCTACCCCAAATTCTGGAAATCATTCTGCACAGAGGGTACATCATTTTGGGACAGATTGTTAGTGCCAAGATATACAATAACATCCATACCACAGTCATTGCTGGCATTCTTGACTATCTTAAAAATATGCTTCTTGTCCCTGCTGGCAGTAGCACCTGGAAGACACCTGTCCTCTTTCAAAACCTCTGTATCCTTTCTTAAATTTACATCCCTTATAATTGAATCACCAACCAGAAGGAGACTTCTGTTTCTGAATACATTGCTCTGCTTGCATGACTGATGTGTAATACCTGATTCACACTTTCTCCTGTCCAAAACAAGTTCTTCATCTCAGACCACGATGTCCTGCTTATTTGAATTATCATCACACCTACCTTGACCTGTCTCCTTAATGTCCCTATTAAGGTCAGGAAGGGCACTGTATCTGTTATGCAGAGACACAGCAAAAGCTTTATGGTTCACAGCTCTCACCCTGCGAGATCCTACAGTTGTCCATACTGCCCTTCTCCTGCAGGATGTTTGTGATTGAGGGGGCTGATAGCGCGGCAGCTCAATAGAGCAGAAGGGCTGAACTAGACACCTATTTCTGCCTGAAGAGCATAGATTACAGACCCTAGATAAATAATTTGTCCTTGTAGACTAGTGATTTCTTTACAGATAGGACAGTATCCAAGTTTGAAAAGAGTCCTGTGAAAGACAGCTGCAAAACAAGTGTTGCACTGAACTAAGCCAGACATTCTGAAATAAAATGAAATCACAATCTCAGACGCACTTGTCCTGAATTTACTACTGGTCTTTTAGATATTTATTTATATGATTCGTGCACCATTAGGCATGCAGGCCGCTACCTTTCTCCTCTGCACTCCTCCTTAACTCACAGCTAGCAGCATTCCCAGCAGCCTCTAGAAAGTTCAAATGCAGCCTCTAGAAAGTTCAAAATATAAATAGCCTCAGATTATTAGGACTTAGATTTAGGAACTGGATTCCCAAGAATGCCACTGATTCTTTCCAAAATATTTTTTTTTCTTAGCATAGTTGGTTCAAATGTGATCAGGATCAGTTCTCTCCCTGGGAAATCCAATAAAAATAAGAGATATCTCCCAGGCTGGGAATACATGAAAAGATTCACTTTTAATATTAATTGAACAGCCTTATAAAAATACATATAGTAAGCCCCTGATGCATTTCTCTTTCATATCAGAAAGAAAATAACTTTAAATAGCATTATGAAACTCAGTGGGGAGAATTCCCTTTTGACTCAAAAGAAGGGAGTAATGCTGTGGAATAAGCAGTTCATACAGACACTCCAAGTTTTCTCTTCCAGATTTGCTTTGGGACATTTTTCCTGCAAGTTGGGCAGTCTTAAAGACACAAACATGCTACTCAGATTGAGCTTTTGCCCCTCTCCCCAAATAACATTTGGATTTGCAAAGTCTAATATAGCACTTTTCTCACTCTCTTTGATTTGCTGCTTCATTTCTCCTTCTAGGTTGATGCTTTCTTTCCATTCTTCCTTCCTGGCCCATCTCATTCAGTTCATTCCTCCATTCGTTGCAGCTCATCTAATCTTTCCTGGCCTCAATTTCTATCCCATCTGTTGTGTACTAGGTTCTGTGCTTGATTGAAGAGACGAGGCGAGTGAGTTCAGTAAGAAACATTTTTTATTTGCTTGCAGGAACTGAACTGGGGAACCCCCTGTTCTACGAGTTTATCTAACTCAACGTCTATCTTGTGTTTAAGAGCAAATGGCACTCTACGAGGTTTAATCCTGACCGGCATTACAGTAGGATCTAGTTTAAATGTTATTGGTGGGCCCCTGTAAGTCCCCAGACCTGAGTCAAACACATCTGTGAATTCCTCGCATACTGTCACTAGGCTCGCGATCTGCGTCTGGTTGATTCCGGTTACCTGGATGCCTAATGCATCAAACCAATCAAGCCCGAGCAGGCTCGTTCACTGACACCCTACTACGACAACATCCAGGTGCCCATAAAACCCCTTAAATTTGATGACCAGTGTGACCTCACCCTTGACTGTGACTCTGGCATTCTGGAAGTCAGTCAGTATAATGTCAGATGGCCTGAGCTTGGGCCATCTCTTGCTGCGATTGCAGATGAAATTAAATGTCTCAAGTGATTTAATGGATATGGATGAGCCCGTGTCCAGCTTCATCTTGCAAGGGACCCCTTGCAGCTCAACCTGAAGTCTAAACTTCAGCTTAATAGGGTGGTGAGCTCCTGTGCAGCAAATGCTTTTGCAGCTGGAGCAAAACCCTACGCTATACTGCCCTGGGGCCCGAGTACCTCTCCTAATCGGAACGTCCAACTGGCAATTCGATTGCCGGTCCCTCTGGTGATCTCTGCAGATGGACACGATGTGGCCAGTCTTCCCGCAGGCCTGGCACATGGCTGTCTGGAACCTACAGTCCATGCGTTGGTGGCAGCCACCACACCCTGGGCACCTAAGGAAGGGATCTGTCCCTTGTTGCTTATCGCTGTGACGTTGGTCATTGTGCCTTTGTAGCTTGTCAACTTCTGTGTTTCCAAAGACAACACAGAATAACAGACTCCAGTCTTCAGCGTGTTCGGCGTCCTCATGGTGGACGGCTTCCTTGTGTTGTGCTGTTTTGGTGGACTGCATGGCTCGTACAGCCCCGGCAGCAGCTTCATCTGCCATGATCTCTTTCAGTGCATCTGGGAATGACAGAATCTCTTTGGCGAAGAGTTTTTGCTGTAACTCTCAATTCCAGAAGCCAAAGATGAGCCGGTCCCGGAGCCTCTCCTCTACGTCAGAGAACTGGCACAGGCATGTGGCCTGCCTCAACGCTGCAATGAATTCAGATGCTGTTTCACCTTTCTGCTGAACCCTCTGTTTGTACGCATGGCACCAAGTGATTACCGACAGCTTGGGCTGGAAATGGTCGCCAAGTCATTTCTTTAAGTCTGTGAACGTTACGGACTCCAATGGCATCGTGAACAAGTTCTCCGCAATGTCGAACGTGGCTGGGCTGCAAACACACAGGAGCGTAGTGGCCTTCAGGCCATCCTCAGCAACTTGATTGGTGCGGAGGTAGTTCTTGACCCTGGATAGATATGAAGACCATCTTTCTGGGTGAGCTATGTCAAATTCTTCCAGCTTTCCGACCTTTGCCATCTTGGTTGGTCTTTGCGGCTGGGGCTCGTCATCTTCTTATCCTGCTCCTCCATATGCCCAGGGACTGGTCCTCTGGGCACGTGGTTGCTAGCATGGCTGTGCTAGGCCAACCGTGGGGGGGGGGGAAATTGCCTTTCCCACCAGGCGTGTTCCAGCCTCTCTCCTAGTGACTCTCAGCTCTGTTGGAGAAGCAGGATCCCATCCTCGTCTCCATGTTATGTACTGGGTTCTGTGCTTGATTGAAGAGACGAGGCGAGTGAGTTCAGTAAGAAACATTCTTTAATTGCTTGCAGGAACTGAACTGAGGAACAGGGCTGCGAATGCAGCTATTTATACTCTGGCCTCTAGGTGGCGGCCAATAGGTTTAAAGCAACCTATTTCCACCCTAGAAGCAGCCAATGGTGGTGCTGGAGACGGACTGTCTGAGGAGTTGGGAGCCGTTAGCCAGCTTCCCTGCTTAAGCAATCTTCCAGTTCATTTGTTGGTAATCCACATAGCACCTAAGATATTGTTCCACCATTGTGTTCATTTTTTCAGCTGCTCCATTTGTAGATGCATGAAAAGCCAATGACAGTCCTTGAATTGAGCCAATTATTTTTAGAAAATGTCTCCAAAATTTAGCCGTGAATTACACCCTCCTGTCAGAGATCACTCGCTTTGGTGCACCTTGTAGTCTGTAAATGTGTTTTAGGAACATCTTAGCCAGTTTCTGGGCTGACGGGAGGCCAGAGCAGGCCTCCTGTCTAGTGCAACATGTGGCAAACCCCCCTCCATCCGTGCTCTGTGACAACTAGAAATGAGAAGGAAAAAGATGGCTGCAACTATGCTCATTCTAAAGTTGACAATTGTTTTATTCTATACATAAAATAAATGTCCAGTGGTGGCCAAGAAATCCCATATCTTTTATATCAGACATGTCAAACTCAAGGCCCACAGGCCAGATTCAGCCCATGATGGGTTTAGAGCAGGCCCATGGAGCCTCACTGGAGACAACAAGGACCAGCCCCCAGCAGCTCAGCCTCAGCCCCAGCCCATCCTCACCCCTCACCTTCCTCACCTCACCCCATGTTCATCCCTGAAGCCAGGCCACCCCAGCCCTGCCACATGCCTTGCCTCACTCATCCTGCACTCAGCCCCACAGCCAGGCCACCCCCCATACCACCTGCCTTGCTTTGCCTCATGGCAGTGGCACTGACAGCAGAAAGTGCCCCATCCAGCAGGAGCCCTGCTATCCCTCTGACTCTTCCAGCCCATGAAGCCCAGCCTGGCCAAGGAGGGCAAGCATAGCAGCAGCAGCTTCGAGAAGGAGATAAGCACAGCTGAGTGCCCCCTTAGGGAAGTTGGGCTGGGCTGGGCTGCATGGTCCCAGTACCACAGAAGCTTGAGGACAGCCTGGGCACTTGCCCTCTGCTACCTAGGGCTCCAGGCAACCCCCACTGCCATCTAGATGTCCTCCACATGGCCTGAGAGGGACAGCAAAGCTCCTCTGGTGGACAAGGCTTTGGCACTCACCCTGGTCTCACCTTCCTCCCTTGGAGACCTCAGATCCCCCCTCCCAGCCTTGCCTGGGCACCTCACAAGTGCCCCTCAACGTGAGCAACATTGAGCTGGCCAAGTCAAGCTGGCCATGCCCACCCAGCCACACCTACCTAGTTGGCTGTGACCACCCAGCCATGTCTACCCAGCCACACACACTTGGCCCTTTGAGTGCAACCATAATGTTGATGTGGCCCTCAATGAAATTGAGTTTGACACTGCTGCTTTACATTCAACTCTACAGATCTTCAGCCACAAAGATATCCAAGGCAGCTTATTAGGTACTTTAAATAGACCATGGATGAATAGCCTGAACTTCAAGAAGTAATTACTTGCTATATTAAGAAGGGGAAGAATTTAATATGGTATAGCAAAGATTTCTCACTAAAAATGGCAAATCAAATTATCTCCTCTCTTTCTGATATATCACCCTGGCTCTTTTCCTTTGTGTCTACTTTTCTTCTATTTTTCATGTAAAAAACAGAAATTTCTATCCACCCAATGACTGGAGGAATGGATATTCATACAGACATGTAGTTTTGCTCTTTGACTCAGCATTGTTACAGTGTTTAGGTCCAGTTCAAAGCCTGGTTTAAAAATCTCTAGACTTGCCTGGGACCACCTTGTGGGTATTTCAAAGAAAGCACAAGCTTGGTAAAGTAGGAAAAAGTAGCCAGAGTGGGAGGTGAGTAAGAGGGAGGAAACTCGGTACTTGAAAAAAGACATGAATATAACTAAGGGAAATGAAATTAAATATGATGAAGAATAAGCAAAAAGTTTTAAAAAAAGAAATCAGAAGAAAAAAGTCCAAAACACACGTTTGCATGTGCGCGCACGCACACACACACACACACACACACACACACACACACACACACACCGATATCCACCCAAAACCAAGTAATGTAATATATACATTTTTTTAAAAAATCACCGCTAATCTGGAGCCAGAATTCAATTACGGTAATCAGCCAAAAAGATGCATTTAACCTTCCAACACAAGAGTCTGGCAGATCTGCCAGGTCTTTAATGCTTTGTGCAAAGCAAACAAGGTTGGAGGATTTCCTGCCAGAGCAGGAGATTGGCCTAGAAGACCTCTAAGGTCCATTTCAACTCTGTCATTCTGTTATTCTATCATCCAGATCTCTGGAAGGATAATGTTCATAGGACAGGAACTGCAACAGAGAAGGCACAACTCTTAGGGCCCAAAGATGACGCAGATTAACAAAGGGGACCTGAAGCATAAAACCCTGCCAGGAGTGCATAGAGTTGATTGGAGATAGTTGAACACTGTTGGGCACAAGAAATCAGGAGTCAGGATAGAATTCAAAAGCAAGAATCTGATCTACTAATGGTAAAGGCAAATAGGCACCACATAAGAGTCAACTGACTTCAAGGGGGCTGAGCGTACAGTAGATCTCTTTCGAGCCTATTCCAACTCCAGACTGACAATGCATTTGATCCCACCCTCAGTCTCAGCCTCGTGATCTCTAACAATCACTCACATAACCTGGACCCTCTGCCATATACAGCTTTACAGCTGATCAGCATTTGAATTGCACCTAGAAGCCTACTGGATGCCAGTGCAGTTAATGGAACACTGTTATTACCATATATTGTGAAGTGCTTGGCCCACATTGTCAATACTAGACCAACAGCTTCCAAATGCTCTTCCAAAGCAGCTGCATGTACAGTACATTACAATAATCCAACTGCAAAGTGACTAAAGTATAAATTACCATAAATAGGGTCTCCCAATCCAGAAATGGGTGCAATTGGCACACGAAGTGAACCTGTGCAAAGTCCCCACACTGAAGTCATGGCTGCTCCTGCTGTTCAAGTAGGATCCATTAATCCAGGAAGGCTCATGAATTGTGTACATGCTTAATCTGAGGAAATGCCATCTCATTCAGAATTGGGAACAATGGAAAGTGGCTCTAATCTGGAGGTCCACAAAACCCCCAGCCATCTGGGCTCACTAGAGCTGAATCAAGACCATCCACACTCATGCTGCCTCCAGACATTGGAAAAAAACTGAAATAGCATTACACAAACTCTATCCTGGCTATGTGTAATTTTGGCTGTGTCCACCTATAACCTCTTCCAGCAGCTTCATATAGATGTTAAACAGAAGAGAAGAGATAAGAGGTTGAGATAGCCTTCTCCCCTCACCCCATCAACCATGACTACAAACAGCCTTGGAAAAAAAGAGAACCATTTATCATAATACCTTCCAATTCCTAGGAGTTAGAAAAAGCTAGTTTGCACATAGGTAATAGTGCTTCACAGACAGAAATGGCATAAATTAACTTCTAATTCATATCTTGAACTCAGAAAGATATATCAGATATAAAAGGTGCATAGATGTTTTAAATATGGCTTTTCTTAATTTAGACATGGGGGGGGGATCCCAAACTATGATCTTCAGAAACACAGAACTGAAATTCTTCTTTCCATTTCATGAGCTTAGAGTAAAATAGTGCTTTACTTATTTTTTTTCCCATAATAAAATCAACCCTGTTGAAAGGACTTGGTACTTGTACTTTGCCCATCTAGTTTACTGTAGATATTTCCCACAGCTACTAAGATACTGCACTGAGATATTGCCTGGCAAGATATATAACTGCAATAAAGACAAAAATACTGTTCCCTTCCTTCTCAATGCATAAAAGAGTGAATTATTAACTTTCCAAGGAATATCTCTTTCATAGTTGTTCTGTGTTTTTCTCTCTCTGACACAAGAGCTGTTTCTCTAAAAAGTTATATATAAATAACAAAGATTGACAAAAACTTTATTTTTAATCTGTTATTTAAAAATAATAACAATTGTGGATAATAAAATGGAGCAATGATGTTTTGGCAAAAACTTCTATTGTTTTGGCCCTATTTTTCGAAGAGAACTTTAAGAACTTGCATACCTGCGAGATGTAAATGAAGCCCTAGAATAATTGGTGAAGTTCACATTCTTCTGAAGTCAATGACAAAATTCTTTCCGTTTGAATAGAGCGGGTACACTCTGATACTTCTGCTTAGATGGAAGAGTTCACCTAAATGTAGTTTCCTATATATTTTCACATTCTGAAAATCATTTTAAAACAGCATAAAAAGCAAATAAAATTGTAGGTAATATCAAAAGGTTATTTCTACATACATTTATTACTTTGCAGTAGGTGTCATTTAAACCAGTAAGATTTAGAATCAAATCTTCCAACCATTGTAAGTTTGTTGCTGTGGCTCTCAAATCTGTGGTCCCAGATTTGGTTTCCTATATATTGGAATAGTATGACTGCTTATATAAATGCCAAAAAAGGAAGCCAAAAAATAAGAATCTAGTGATTGTAGCTATTAACAAGTGAGGGGGAAAAGAAACCATCCTTTCTCATCCTTTCATTGACTCCTTGGATGTGACCTGAATTGTATCTAACTGGAGCAGAAAAATTCTATGTCAGTAACTTTTACTGCTGTCCCTATGATGACAGACATGAAGCAATGCAGAGATATACTACTATTAAAATCTTCCCACTTATTCCAAGGCAGTCAAGATATGTAAAATCTGTCAGCCTCTGCCATATTTTTTATCATATCAATTTATTTATCATATCAATTGTAATTTTTTTTTAAAAAAATAGCAATAGCTATAGTATATGGGCCCCAACATTCTGGGTTCTCATTTTACCAATTTTGGAACGATGGTAGGCTGAGTCAGGATCAAGCTCCTAGCTGTGGGCAGAGTCAGGTTGCAATACTGCATTCTAACCGCTTTGCCACCACAACTCAAAAAACTTGTCTT
The DNA here is from genome assembly GCF_947247035.1 of Vipera ursinii. Taxonomy (NCBI): domain Eukaryota; kingdom Metazoa; phylum Chordata; class Lepidosauria; order Squamata; family Viperidae; genus Vipera; species Vipera ursinii. The sequence goes on from NC_139514.1 coordinate 66,220,190, forward strand.
TACACTTTTGAACCCACATATAAGAAAATATTGTGTCCATGATTTAAACAGATTTCCACTAAAGTAATTTAACTGTAGAATCAAAAAAACTGGCTAAGAGTTTATTTTATTTTTAAAGATTTTTTAATGTGCCTTTTAATGTGCCTATATGTGTGTGTGCGTGTATGTGTATGTGTATGTGTGTGTGTGTGTGTGTGTTTGTATGGTTTTTTAAAAAATGTAGTTGTAGAAGTGTTGTCAATCTATATCTTTCTCTCTGTTAAGATGAGCGGCATTCTATCTATCTATCTATAAATAAATAAATAATCTGTTAAGATGAACAGCAGACAATTTATTTAATTTATACCCATCTTTCTAGACAAAACATAAACATTTAAAAACTTAATATTAAACTTGAAGAATTAAAAATCCACTGAAAAATATGTATTTTGGCTATCATTCTAAGAAAGAGATGACGGGAATCAAACACAGTTTCCTAGGGAATGCATTTCACAATGGAAGTAATATAGGAAAAGGTCCAAGATATATCTCCTATTAATCTTAATGATGAAAAAAATTCTAATATGAGAGGAAACAATGTTTTAGGTAGGAAGGTTGTGTAGACTCAAGATGCTTAAATTCAAAATAATGCCTTAACAATGTTTGATCAACAGTTGACAACCAATGTAGTTCTTTCATTGCAGCAAATTGCAACTTCAATGCATATTTCAAGGGTAGTGTAAGGACTCACCTCAGCTAACCATCCAAGAAAGCAGAACTCTTGAAACAGATATTGTCTCAAAAGGAAACTTTTATTAGGGGTTAGCGATAGTAGGAAAGTCAAGGCAAGATCTGGGGAAAATCCCGCTAAAATGGTATAGATAAACCAGCAATATTCCTCCTCCCATCAAAGTCATAATGTCCATTTGAAATCCAGCCAATTCACAGGTGGCACGATGTGTGGGTAACTGGAACAGTTGGCGCACATCTCAAGGTCTTCTCCAGTTTTGTTTCTCTGTACACATCTCCCTGATAAGGGAGACACATTCCTTTCTCAGTGGATAGAGGGGGGAGAAGAAAAGTAGAAAGCAAAAGTTATCCCAAGCAAAAGCTAATATTCCCCCCCCCCAGCAGAATGGCAGGCCCAAAAACAAAAGCACAAGAGTATATATGCAAGGAAGACAATAAGGATTTGGGGACCTGACATACAGCCCCCCTAAAAGAATGGGAAATCCACCTAAAAGACAAAAAGGGAAAGGGAACAAACAATACAGGCATATAAATTAGGTTTATCAGGATATTGAGAATGGAAACATCTGAGAAGTTTAGGGGCTCTTACATGTTTCTTGTACACCCACTCATTCTGGGCAGAAGGGAGATTCTTCCAAACTACTAAGTATTGTGCCATCCCATGGTGTATTTGAGAATCCAAAATGTCCTTAATCTCAAAGTCTTGTTCACCCTCAACTATGATAGGTCTATGTGCCTGTGGCGCAGGAGGCCTAAGGTTAGAAGTTACCTCTGGTTTTAGCAAACTGCAGTGGAAAACAGGGTGGATTTTCCATAAGTTCTTTGGCAAGTCAAATTCAACTGTCACAGGATTGATGATGCGTTTGATAGGGAAAGGTCCTAAAAATTTAGGGCCTAATTTCTTAGAAGGTTGTAAAGACTGCAAATACTTCATGGAGAGGTATACTTGGTCTCCAACTTTATATGGTTTTTGGTCCACTCTGCTTATCCGCCTGAGTCTTACAGGCTTCTCTGGTGTCATCCAGATATTTCCTGACTACTGGCCATGTGTTTTGTAACTGTTTAATCCACTATTGTAAGGAGAGGATTTCAGTCTCCTTGGTAGGGAGTTCAGGCATGGCCACAAACATTTGACAATTAGCTACCTGAAATAGAGTGAAACCTGTACTGGAATGCACAGCATTATTATAAGCAACCTCAGCAAACGGTAACAGGTCAGACCAATTGTCCTGCTGATAATTAATGAAACATCTCAGGTATTATTCTAGAACTAAATTCAGTCTCTCTATCCCCCCATTAGTTTGAGGATGATGTGAAGATAACCCTTGACTTGAACCCATCACATCCAGAAAAGCTTTCCAGAACTTGGAGGTGAATTGAACCACTGTCTGAAATTATACATTGTGGGGCCCCATGAAAGCGATATACGTTTTGCACAAAGAGTTTAGCTAAAGTTTTTGCAGTTGGGATCTTGGGGCATGGAATGACATGAACTTGTCTAGAGAACAAATCCGTTATGACCCAAATTATAGTGTTTCCAACACTTTCAGGCAACTTCACAATAAAATCCATAGAGATCACTCTCCAGGGTGCTGACAGACTGGCTACAGGTCCTGGAGATTTTCCTTCCTGCTGTTTAGCTGCCGCACATGTGGGGCAGCTGGCTATGTAGCTTTCAATGTCTTTTTTCAATGCAGGCCACTAAAATTGTCTTTAATGAGATGTAAGGTCTTTTCAAAACCAAAATGTCCAGCAGTTTTCAAATCATACCCTGCTTGCATTACTTTAAGCCTTAAAGCTTCTGGAACATAAAGTTTTTCTCCAATCCATGCTAATCCATCTTTTAACACACACAGGTTATTATGGTTTCGAAATCACTCATCGGTCTCTAACACAGTTTTAAAGTCCTGCAACAAAGTCTTTCTAACAGGAGCCACAGGTTTTTGTTTTTGTTTTTTATACAAGTTTTAATGATTTTAATATTTACATATACATGTATTTGTGAAACAATATGGTGGTTGGGTAATTAAAATAAGAAATAACCATTTGTAAATAGTTCAGGTTACATCAACAGAGATATCCTCTCTAATTCCCTTAGTGATTACATAATCAAAAAAAGCAAGTTAGTATATTTCTGGTTATAACCAAGTCAATCAACAGAATTCACTATATATATATATATAATATATATATGCTTAATTTTGGGTGACCCACAATTCCCTATTTCAATAAAGAATAATTCTTTTGTCTACAAAACTTATATTGTTCATTTCAAAACATTGTTATGTTTTACCATTAAAGTCTAATTTTCATCTTAGCAAATCACCAGTTATTAGAAATGTATTTTTTGCCTTAACCGTTCAACAATTATAAAAATGCTATCTTTTATATTTAAAATTCTAAATTCTATACTATAGGTCAAAATAGCCACTAAATATTCTATAAGGCATCTTAACCATACATCAATTATGAAAATATTATCTTTTAATATGTCATTTTAAATTCTATAATATAGTTCGGAGTTATATTTCCTTTACAAATCTAAGAGCTAAATGTAAAATCAGTGATATATTTTTAGAGATTCCCCTTAATCCATAGAAAGATATTTTTATAGTCTATCTTTAGGAATCCCAAAAGATAAACAAGTTCAGTCTTTTAAATCTAACTCTTGCCTTCATTTTATGCCAATCATACTTTGCTCTTGGTATGTTTAAATTCTCAAATATATCTTCCTTTCTTCCTATACCCCTTATTTGAATCCAGGGAGCATATCCCTTTGTCAGTTTTGTAAGGAACATGACCCCTTTGTAACCATTGTATTTCTGCTTTGGTAGTTCAGTTTTTGGTGGTTGATATAATATAATTGTCATTAAAGCAATCAAATCTTTTTGTTCTTCCAATTCTATTTGGGTTAGGTAGAAAGTAGTAGCTGGTATTGTATTTGTCATTTGATTAATTGAATTCTCAACATAGTGTATTTGAAGGCCTTTAGTGTCTTCACTCTTGGTGTTGCTTTCTTCAGGTGCTGTTAGTTTTTGGCTTGTAAGTTTTGTAGTTGCTATTAAAGTTTGGACTTTAAGGTTTTCTGTAGGTTGCTTTTGTTGTTCTTTGAAATCTCCTGTTTCAGTGTTAGTTTCCACTTCTTCTATTTGGCTTTGGGTTATCTTTTCCTCATTTAAGGTCAGAGTTTGATTTAGTGGCTTTAAATTGTCAGATTTTTCTTGCAGCTTAGCTTTAATTTCCTCTGTCATTGCCAAGATCATGTCCAGTATCAGTTTATAATCAAGTGGCGGGATGTAGTCATCCATTTCATTGTTGTTTACAGTTAAATCTTCCATGGAGGCTGTTTTAATAATAGTCAAAAAATTTCCACCTCGTGAAGAGTTATATTCAGTGCCAGGTGTTTCCACACTTATCTTCAAGGACAGCTCTGTTATTCAGAGAGCTTTCACAACAGAAAAAGGAAATTTACTTGCTGTACCAGGTTTCACCACAAGATGTCATCAATAACACATAACATACAATGTAAGAGGTTTTTTTCCTTTTTCTTTTTCCAAATTAATATAGAACTTTTGTAGAATTGGTCCATTTTTTTTAATTCACAGTTTAAAGAAAGAATAGGATAGTGAGTCCCCAGCAACAAATAGAAGCTTTTTAGTAAGTACAACTGAAATTGTTTAAATTCTTTGCTGCATTAATTAGATTTCTTTTGTAACTTTGAGGCTTTAAGCTTTGTTCCCAAAGTAGGTATAAGCCGTTTTCTCAAAAATAGGGAAGGAGATTTTCAGGAAAGTCTCACAGGAAGATGATTAAGGGAATAGGAAAGGTAAAAGCTCACCCAGGTCCTCCAGATTGCTTTGTAGTGCTAGGTAGTATTTCTGGCTTTTGGCAGGGAGAGGCTTAGTGATCGGCCATCTTTATGGCCGGTCTCTTCTTCTTTGAGCCAAAGGAGATGATCCCGGATTCCAGCGGAGGGCTACTGCCCTTCCGGGATTGCAGGGAAGTCCTCCTCTCAGTAATTGCTCCTCCAGGGTGATTTTTGACCCTTTTCAGGGTCCTCCAAACAAGAAAGAAATGGACGGCAGGAGACAGACTGTCCCTGCACGTCCGGAAGCACCGCGTACACGAACCGGAAGCCCAGGAGCCACAGGTTTTGACTGGGCTCTGGTGGTTACTGGGGCTGTTAATTGACGAGGGTGTAAAAATGATTTAGTCACCTCTGCTTTCTTACCATTATATTGTGATAACCTAGATAATGCATCAGCTAAAAAAAATCTTCCCCCCAGGGAGATAATGAATAGTGAAGTCAAAATGATGGAAATGTTGGGACCATCTTGCCTGTTTAGGGTAGAGCTTCCTGGGTGTTTTTATGGCTTCAAGATTCTTATGATCAGGCCATACTTGAAATGGTATTTTACTCCCTTCTAGGAAGTGCCTCCAAGTGAGGAGAGCTCATCATACAACATAGGCCTCCTTCTCCCAAGCTACCCATCATTGCTCAGACTCTGATAATTTCCTAGAGGTGTAAGCACAAAGTTGTAATTGTCCTTATTTCTCTGCAATAAAACTGCTCCCACAGCCACATCACTAGCATCTGCTTGAATTATAAATGGTTGTTCTGGGTCCAGATGTTTCAAAACCAGCTCCATAGATAAAAAGTCTCTTAAGTTTTTCAAAGGCTGCTTGACACTCTCCTGTCCATTTTAATGGTTGACTGGGCTTTGGCTTATTCCCCCACTCTGGTTTTTAACAGGTTTGTGATTGGGAGGTCAATCTGTGCAGAAGATGAGATGAATTGTCTGTAAAAGTTCGCAAATCCTAAGAAACTTTGGAGCTGTTTCCTGGTTCTCAGAGGATCCCAGTCCAGGACTATTCTCGCTTTCTCTGGGTCCATCTCTATCCCCTCATTGGATATACGATAGCCCAAGTAATCAATATGATCTCTGTGAAACTCACACTTTGATAGTTTGGCATACAGCTTGGCAGAGTGCAGCTTTTTTAGTACTGCTCTGACCAGTTTGATGTGCTCATCTTTGGTTTTGGTGTAAATAAGGATATCATACAGGTAAACCAAAACCCCTTTACACAGGTGATCACGCCTGACCTCGTTAATCAGTTGCATGAATACTTCAGGAGCCCCTTGTAGCCCAAATGGGAGAATTTTGAATTGGAAGCAACCAAGTGGGCAATTGAAAGCAGTTTTCCATTCATCCTCTTTCTTTATTCGTATGCGGTAATAAGCTTCTCTCAAATCTAGTTTCGAAAAGATTTTCCCTTTTGATAGGAGTGCTAGCATGTCTTTCATTAAAGGCAGTGGATAAATGTTCTCCATGCACACAGCATTCAGACTCTTATAATCCACACATAGATGAAGAGAGCCATCTTTCTTTTCTCTGAATAATACAGGGGCTGCTACCCAGGCTCTAGCTAGCTCTATAAAACCCTACTCCAGATTCTTTTTGATGAATTTTCCAAGTTTGTCTAATTCCCTGGGAGTCATAGAGTACATTTTTGGCTTTGGCAGTATCGCCCCTGGGATGATCTCAATAGGACAGTCTGTGGGTCTGTGAGGGGGAAGTTCATCTGCCCTATGCTCACTGAAGGCTTCAGCCAAATCTCGGTATTCCATTGAGAGGGCTTTCAAGGCTTTTAGGAGCCTTGGTGGAGCAGTGGGCTAACGCCTCCTTAAGTAACACCAGCTGCCTGCAATTAGTGCAGGTTCGCATCCCACCAGGCTCAAGGTTGACTCAGCCTTCCATCCTTCCGAGGTAGGTAAAATGAAGACCCAGATTGTTGGGGGCAATAAGCTGACTTTGTAATAATGCCGCTTGGGGGGGCGAAATCCCTAATAAGCAGGCATATACATAGAATGAAGGCTATTGCTAAGCACATTGGTTTGTGCTTAAATTGTAAGCCGCCCTGAGTCTTCGGAGAAGGGCGGGATATAAATGGGATTAAAAAAAAAAGTCTGACTCACTGAGGGCGGAGGCAAAATCGTGGCATAATCCACATCTCTTGCTGTTTTCTTTAGAAGCAGGCAGGGCTCCCCCTTGTGGGAATTCTAAAAAAGTTGACAAGGACTTTAAATCTCATATTTTAAGAAGTGCTTTATTGCATGTTTGGAAAAAGTATTATTATAAGTTCGATTATAAAATACCAATTTGGGGGATTCCTGGACATGCAATAGAGGGTGTATCTATGGGTGTGAACTTGGATATGATTTCTTATAAGCAATTACTTAGATTGGTAGGGAATGATTGGCAATTAAGGTCGTTAGCTGAGTTAAAACAAGAAAATATTGTACAGTCTTGGTTTCAGTATACTCAATTGCAAACTAGGTGGAAGTTAGATCAGAAGGTTGGTTTGACATTGATGGATGAAAATTTGGTAAAACAGATTAAAGATCAAACTCGAGCGCATATAAAGAGAATTTATAATGCTTTAATAGAATTGGATTCGGAAATGGAATTAGTGAAAGACTGTATGGTAAAGTGGGCTCAAAATATTCAAGAACCGATCCCATTGGATGTATGGGAGGTAATTTGGGTTAGAAATGTAAAATTTACTCAAGCCCAAAATTTAAGAGAAAATTTTTATAAAATGTTTTATAGATGGAATTTGGATCCCCAAAGGCTGTCTTGTATGTATTCTAATTTACAGCCCAAATGTTGGAGATGTGGTAGTTTGGACGCTACTTATTTTCATATTTGGTGGACTTGTACAAATATGAAAACTTTTTGGATTAAAATTTGGTGGAACATCCAAAATAGTTTTAAGAGGAAGGTAAAGTTTACCCCACAATTATTTTTATTGGGTGTTATTACAGATTGTGATACTAAAGAAATTAACTTGATGTTGAATTTGATAACAGCTGCAAAGTTATTGGTAGGGCAATATTGGAAGAAGGATTGCCTGCCTACAATAGAGGAATGGACGCTTAAAGTGTCTAATTTAGCAGAAATGGCCAAGATTTCTGCTTATCTGAAGGATCATTCACAAGAAAGATACATTTCGGTTTGGAGAAGATAGATAGATTATATTCAGAAAAAATATGGGACTAAAAAGTTCCATTTAGCTTATGAGTAAATTTTAGATTGTTATAATTTATTATACTGGAAATTTTTCTTTTTTCTTTTTTATCATGCAAAAATGGGCACAATAAAGGACCAAAATGGCAAGGACCTAACAAAGGCAGAAGAGATTAAGAAGAGGTGGCAAAATTACACAGAAGAACTATACAAGAATGAGCTTAACGTCCCTGATAATCACAATGAGGTGGTCACTGACCTCGAGCCAGTCATCCTAGAATGTGAAGTGAAGTGGGCCTTAGAAAAGCTGAGCAACAACAAAGCTAGTGGAAGTGACAGTATTCCAGCTGAGCTATTCAAAATCTTAAAAGACGATGCAGTAAAAGTGCTACACTCAATCTGCCAGCAAATTTGGAAAACTCAACAGTGGCCACAGGATTGGAAAAGATCAGTTTACATTCCAATTCCAAAGAAAGGCAGTGCCAAAGAATGTTCAAACTATCGCACTATTGCACTCATTTCTCATGCTAGTAAACTTATGCTTAAAATTCTACAAGCTAGACTCCAGCAGTATGTGGATCGAGAACTATCAGAACTACAGGCAGGATTTCGAAGAGGCAGAGGAACTAGAGATCAAATTGCTAACATACGCTGGATCATGGAGAAAGCTAGAGAGTTCCAGAAAAACATCTACTTCTGCTTCATTGACTATGCTAAAGCCTTTGATTGTGTGGATCATAACAAACTGTGGCAAGTCCTTAAAGAGATGGGCATACCAGACCATCTTATTTGTCTCTTGAGAAATCTATATGCGGGCCAAGAAGCAACAGTGAGAACTGGACACGGAACCACTGATTGGTTCAAAATTGGGAAAGGAGTCCGGCAAGGCTGTATACTGTCGCCTTGCCTATTTAACTTATATGCAGAGCACATCATGAGAAAGGCAGGGCTAGATGAATCAAAAGTTGGAATTAAGATTGCCGGAAGAAACATCAACAACCTAAGATATGCAGATGATACCACTCTAATGGCAGAAAGTGAAGAAGAACTAAAGAGCCTCTTGTTGCGGGTGAAGAAGGAGAGTGCAAAACTTGGGTTGAAACTAAACATTAAGAAAACCAAGATCATGGCATCCGGCCCTCTCAATTCCTGGCAAATAGATGGGGAAGAAATGGAGGTAGTGACAGATTTTATTTTCCTGGGCTCCAAGATCACTGCAGATGGGGACTGTAGCCAAGAAATTAAAAGACGCTTGCTCCTCGGGAGGAAAGCCATGGCAAATCTAGACAGCACACTAAAAAGCAGAGACATCACCCTGTCAACAAAAGTGCGTATAGTCAAGGCTATGATCTTCCCAGTTGCAATGTATGGCAGTGAAAGCTGGACCATAAGAAAGGCTGAGCGCCAAAGAATTGAAGCCTTTGAACTATGGTGCTGGAGAAGACTCCTGCGAGTTCCTTGGACTGCAAGGCGATCAAACCGGTCAGTCCTAGAGGAGATCAACCCTGACTGCTCTTTAGAAGGCCAGATCCTGAAGCTAAAACTGAAATACTTTGGCCACCTAATGAGAAGGAAGGACTCACTGGAGAAGAGCCTAATGCTGGGAAAGGTTGAGGGCAAGAGAAGAAGGGGACGACAGAGAATGAGATGGCTGGATGGAGTCACTGAAGCAGTAGGCGTGAGCTTAGATGGACTCCAGAAGATGGTAGAGGACAGGAAGGCCTGGAGGAACATTGTCCATAGGGTCGCGATGGGTCGGACACAACTTCGCAACTAACAACAACAATAATATATATATATATATTATATGGTATTATTATTGTAAGTATAAGTTGGATACTTTTAGATTGTTTGTAATTATGTTATAGGCGGGTTAAAGTGTATTATGTATTTGGTTATTTATATAGTTGGTTAATGTTAGTTAGATTATGATTATTTTGTATTTGTAACCCTGTAATCAGCTTTGGGAAGTGGGGGAGGGGGAGGGGGGTTTAGGGGTGGGCTGGGGATGGGATAATATTGTAACTTTTATAAAACTTTTCAATAAAAAAAGATTATTAAATATTTGCAATTAGAATTTGAAACAAGATAATGTAAAATATATGTTTTATTTAATTTAGGAAAATTGTACTGTTATCTGGCCTGACATTAAAATTCTACCGAGAGAAAAATCAATAAACAGAATAGTGAGATTAAATCTAAGTTTTTTTCTTTTCTCCTGACATAGTAAACCTTACTATCCATTACCTCCTATTAATAAATATATGGGATAGCCCATATGGCATAGGTTAGCCCATATTCTTTGTAAGATATAGAACTATCTTATTTCTGGACTTTAGTCAGCTTTTCTAATTAGCTAACACTTTAATAGAATACATTTTTTTATAAAGCCTTTATTATTTGTTGCAGTGTGAAATTGCAGAAAGATCTCAGTAGGAAGGGGGGGGGAATATTTTTATTGAAGCCAAGCTAATTTTTACTTCTTGGAATAATATGAAAAATGGAATAGCAATAGCAATAGCACTTAGTCTTATATACTGCTTCATAGTGCTTTACAGCCCTCTCTAAGCTGTTTGCAGAGTCAGCATCTTGCCCACAACAATTTGTGTCCTCATTTTAGAAGACTGAATCAACCTTGAGCTGGTGGGAATCAAACTCCTGGAGTGACCAGTGAGTTAGCCTTGCAGTATTGCATTCTAACTACTGCACCACCATGGAATGCAGTTAGCTTTTAAACAGTGCTCTAAATTTTGCAAATTCTTATTTTTAAAATTGCCCCAAAGATATCTTAATGTAACTGCATACTAAAATAATTATATAAGAAAATACTGTGTATACAGTATGCACATTTTGGAAAATTTTGTTTGAAAATGTAACGCTTTTTACATTTCTTTAAAAGAATCACAACCTATAGCATAAATTGGAGGAAATACTTATACCTGAATGTATGTCAAACTGACATGTGCCAAAAATAGAATAATCTCTCTATACCTGGGCATCAGTTTCCATTTTCTGTAGGCAAATATGACCTTTATTTTTACAGAGATAACTTTATTAAAAAGTTTAAAAGAAGCAAAGATTGTAAATTTCCCCCTTCGTTGTTTCTGCCTCTTACACACTCACACAGGGTGTAGGGAGAAAGAGAGAGAGTCAACTGTTTTAACAAGACTGGGATTATTTAGAGCTTTATTTCAATTTAGCCACCTAGTACTTGCTCAGATGTACAATCTTCACATTGTTATTATGCCTCATTTTGTGAGTGGGCTGATAACATGCTGGGTCCCTGCAGCAGCAAACACATCTATAGAGCCATTTCAGGAGGATTTTCTATTATTGTTCTTTTAAACCCATAGGGTTTTTTTTTCAACCAAATTTATATCAACCTGGAGTGAATTTGTTACAGGCTACTTTCATTCAAGCTGACATAATTTTATTTGATATTCCTATCATTTTATGTTGGCATCTTCATGGAAGCCATTCTTGGGCCAAAAGACCCAAACATTTAAATAGCAGATTGAAAAGTATAGCTAGATCTATCACAAATGGATGAAATTCATACTGTATAAACTCTAGATGCAGCAAGGTATAGAACTATGACAGGTGGAAGTTTTAAACTAAAAGAATTGAAATAAAGTAAATATGAGGTAATGCTGAAGTGCCTACATCAGCATTTGCAGTAGACAGTCACCAACTCAAACCCTTTGAGCAGAAACTCAGCACTATTATTTACCTATTTATTTCTTTGTTTATTTATTTATTTATTTTATTGATCAAATTTATATGACTGCCTATTGCACTAAAGGCTACTCTGGGTAGCATACAACAATAAAACAATAGCTATATAAAACAATTATAAAAATATAAAGAATCATTATTAAACATTAAAATGTTATTACAAATTTAAAATATACAAACCACAAGGCACATATCAGCCATAATAATGGAGCCATTTAAGAACGTCTTCAATTCCCATGGTTTCCTAGGCTTGATAACATAACCAGGTCTTGAGGGATCTTCAGAACAATAACAGGAATGGAGCTAATCTAACTTTGGGGTTGGGGTTGGGGTTCATAAGGCAGGTTCCATGGTAGAGAAAGTCTGCCTCCTAAGACCCACCAAATGTAAGTCCCTAGAACATGGGTCGGCAACCCGTGGCTCCGGAGCTGCATGCGGCTCTTTGAGCCGTCTCCTGCGGCTCCCAGCCGCCCGGTGCGCGCGCACCTCTTCGAACGGGCAGTGGTGCGCGCGCACCTCTCCAAATGGAGAGTGGCACCGCCCGTTCCGAGAGGTGCGCGCGCACCTTTCCGAAGGGCGGAGGTGCGCGCGCACCTTTCCAAAGGGCGGAGGTGCGCGCGCACCTTTCCGAAGGGCGGAGGTGCGCGTGCAACTTTCCGAAGGGCGGAGGTGCGCGCGCACCTCTCCAAGCCGCCGCCATCCCGTCCGGAGACCTGCCGCATTCGTCAAACATTGACGAACATGGCAGCTGTGCAAACGGGATGGCGGCGGTTTGGAGAGTGCGCGCGCACCTCTCCCAAGCCGGCGCCGTCCGGAGACCTGTTGACGTTTGGGAAGGTTTGGGGAGGTGCGTGCGCACCTCCCCAAACCTCCCCAAACGTCGGCAGGCCTCCGTACCTCCGCGCGAACGGGCAGCGGCCACGCTTCTTGGGAAAGCTGCCGCGGTCCGTCTGCAAAGCTGTCGAAAGCGGCAGCTTTGCAGACGGGCCGCGGCAGCTTTCACAAGAAGCGGCGCTGCTACCCATTCGCGCGCACCTCTCCGAACGACCGTAGGTGCGCGCGCACCTCCCCAAACCTCCCCAAACATTGGCAGGTCTCCGTACCTCTGCGCGAACGGGCAGCGGCCCCGCTTTCGCAAGAAGCGGGGCCGCTGCCCGTTCGCGCGGAGGTACGGAGACCTGCCGATGTTTGGGGAGGTTTGGGGAGGTGCACGCGCACCTCTCGAAATGGGTAGCAGCGCCGCTTCTTGCGAAAGCTGCCGCGACCTGTCTGCAAAGCTGCCGCTTTTGGCAGCTTTGCAGACGGGCCGTTGTGCAACCGGGAACCGGTTCCATCACACATTTAAAAAAGGCAACCGTGCGCATCCGCGCATGCACAAGAAAAACCCGTTTTGCGCATGCACAAAATGTTTTTTGCGCATGCGCCTGCATGGACGCACGCACGCGGCTCCCACTTTTTTTATGTGTGATGGAACCGGTTCCCAGTGGCTCTTTTCCTTTTTCGGGTTGCCGACCCCTGCCCTAGAAGATGGTACCCATAATGTGCTTTCTCTGCCAGATCTCACTGGAAAGGATAATGTAATTGGGGATAGATAGTCCCTCAGGCAGTGGTGGGATTCAAATATGTGAACAACTGGTTCTCTGTGTGGATGCCATTTCCAGAAGTCCATTCTGGGCCTGAGCAACAAAAAATTAGTTACCGGTTCTGCCAAAGTGGGGCGAACTGGCTGAATCCCACCACTGCCCTCATATAACCCAGTCCCATGCCATGAAGGGTTTTGAAAGTTAAAACCTACCCTTGAATTGGACCCTGAAGCAAACTGGCAAGCCATTGCAGCTCGCAGAGTTATGGTTGCAGCAGAAAGACAACCTGGAAAAGAAAACAATGATTCATGGAAGAATACAGTAGTACCACTGTTTCAGGAATACAACTCAAATATTTGCAATTTAGAGAAGGATACAGTCAGAAATCCAAAGTTGTTCTGAGTTACCCAAAAAGTCTAGACAAGAGTATGCTATCAGTTTGCAAGGGCCTGATGACTATCCAGCTTATTTTGTGGCTCTTGAAAAGAAAACAATGTAGAAAAAGAAAACAATTACCAGAACGGATCTTTTAAGATGTTTCAAGTCCCAGGCGACAGGAAAACATCTCCTCATCTAGCAGGGAAAGTGAAATGCTATATCAAGACTTCTACTTAAGAAAAAAATCACAAAGATTTTTGAACACCACAATTTTCTTTAATCTCTACAAAGCTTTTTATAGACTTACCAAAGTAGTTGCTATCTTTTAGTTGAGAGTGCCCCCTAGTGAGCAGAAGAAAAAGTGATTTTAAATTATTTCAAATTTACTAAGTGAGAAGAAGAGTTTATAGCTACATAGGTTCATTTCTCATGTTTATTCTGTGGTAAGAACACACACACACCAATCCTTTTTTACTATGTCCCCCCCCCCCCAATCACAAGAATAAACCTCAGGAAAAGAAATACAGAAACAATGTTTCACTTATGAACTTGAATAACCTGGTCATGGAGAAAAGCAGAAACATTGACTCGAGACTACCTATTCACTAAAGGAGGCACACTAGAGGCAACAGTCAGACAATATAAAATCAATTACATTTGTTTGACAGGATTAAGACCAAGAGAAGCCACACTTAAGACCAATCACAAGCCTTTGTGAAAAAAGTAAAACCAATCAAATAATAAAAGCACACAAAGCAAGATTCAAAATTAGAAAATACTATAAGCTGTATAAAAATTCCTTGTACTCACAAGCTAATTTGTCAGCTACCACAGAAACATGCTGCTGCCATTTTAGTTTCTGGCTATCAAATAAACAGAGATCTTCTTTCCTAGCAGCCTCCATTTTATTTTCAGCATCTTTCTCTGGCTTGGAACCAGACCTGTTGTTTTCTTCCTACAATTCATTCAATTTATTTTAAAACTTTGAATGCTGTTTTTCAAAACTGTTTTTCCAGCATAAAGGTTACAAGATTTCACAGGCTGGAAAGATAAGCCAACTGCTGAAGCGATACAACATGGAGCTCTGTAAGCCTGCAAAGACTCCAATGGCACAGGGCTTTAAACATGCTAATGTAGCAAGTCATGCATTTGACAAATTGGTGTATCAATCTTTGATTGGTAGTCTCTCATATCTAGGTAATTGGTCTAGGCCAGATATTTTGTATAGTGTGAACCAATTAGCTAGATATAATGCTGAACCTACTGTTAGGCACTGGCAGGCAGCGGGTGTTAAATATCTAAAACAAACCATACATTACTCATTATATTTGGAAACTAATCGTGATTTGTCTTAACTGCTTATGCAGATGCGGGTTTTGCTACTGATGTAACTACTCAGAAATCAACATCAGGTTTGGTGATAATGTTAGGTAATTTGCTAATAGGATGGAAATCCATTAGGCAGAAACATATCAGTCTGTCCACAATGGAAGCTGAATTTTCCCGTTTGTCTGTTTTGTGTACTGAACTACTATGTTATAAACAAGTATTAATGAACATGGGACTAACTGTAGAAAGTCCATTTCTCATTTATGAAGATAATCAATCTGCAATCAAGATGGCAACGAACGCAGCCATCAGAACACGATCTAAGCATACTGACCTACGATACATGGACGAACACGGCAGCTGCGCAAATGGGACGGCGGCGGTTTGGAGAGGTGCGCGCGCATCTCCAAACCGCCGCCGCTTGTTGGGAGACCTGCCACGCTCGCCAAACATGGACAAACACGGCAGCTGTGCAAACGGGCCGCGGCAGCTTTCCCAACGAGCAGCGCCACTGCCCGTTCAGGCAGAGGTGCGCGCACACCACTGCCCGTTCGAAGAGGTACGCACGCACCGGGCGACTGGGAGCCGCAGGACACTGCTCAAAGAGCCGCATGCGGCTCCAGAGCCGCGGGTTGCCGACCCGTGCTCTAGTCAGTCACTGTCCAGATTTTTGCAACATGGATCTTTCAACATTCTGAGTGAATCAAAAGTAAACGTTTCACAGCTCCAGTCCTTTGTCTTTTTCTCTGATCTTTTCAGACAAACATAATAGTCCTGTGCAAACAGTTGCAAAAAAGATTTTAAAAAATACAAGCCCTATCCAATGGACTAGATTGAGAGTAACTTTATAAAATTTAAAAATAAAAACTGTGCTCAAGTTCTACATTTCATTTGCAATTTATTTATCCCTTTCTTTTTCAAAGTTTACATCTTTAAAATGTAAACAATATTATTTTTATAAGGAAATATAACAGATTAAATCCAGGATCTTGTCCAAACAATCCAAAGAAAGATCAATGATCTTCTGACCACCAAGGAGCTGGCAAGATGAATTAAACTGGATAATTGATACCTAATAAGTTCCTGTCTGCTCTTTCAACATAGATACAATTGAAAAACTCGAACGAACACATAGTCTCTACAAACCACATTGACTGCAGTGCTTGGCACCCATGATCAGTTGCATTCTGGGCTGATACATTCCTGCTGATCAGCATTTGCTATTCTTGCAATTGATCCACTGAAGGCCTTCTATAACATGGAATGGGACCTTTAGGCATGGAACCTTGGCCACGCCTCCTCCGCCTCCCTCCTCCTGCCTTAGCCCATTTAAAGCCAGCGTTCCACCTCAGCTGGCCCCATTCTCCCTGGCCAATGGGCCCCTTGCCCTCTGCCCCGTGCCCTTCAGGCCAGCCCTTTCACCCAGGCACCCTTTGTCCCAGGCCTGTAGCTGCATGGGTGGCAGGCAGGAGCCATGGTGCTGTGGAAGGCAGCATGTGATAGGTGATCGCAAGGGCTGGCTGTGTGGGAGGTGCAGCATGCGATGCAAGATTTT
This sequence comes from Vipera ursinii, assembly GCF_947247035.1. NCBI lineage: Eukaryota > Metazoa > Chordata > Lepidosauria > Squamata > Viperidae > Vipera > Vipera ursinii. The sequence goes on from NC_139514.1 coordinate 66,236,527, forward strand.
TTTAAAAAGTGCTGTGGCTGCTCCTCAAACTTTGGGGCTCCTGCCATTGAGGGGGGAAGCCTGGCATGGGGCAGCAAGCAGGCGAATGGCACCGGTGTGGCTCTTGCCATTGCACTGGGGGAGCCTGGCATGAGGGAGCAAGCAGGCGAACAGTGCTAATGCGGCTCCTGCCGTTGCAGGGAGGGGACATGGTGTGGGGCAGCAAGTAGACGAATAGCGCTGGTGCAGCTCCTGCCATTAGAATAGAATAACAGAGTTGGAAGGGACTTTGTAGGTCATCTAGTCCAACCCCCTGCCTAAGCAGGAGATCCTGCACCATTTCTGACAGATAGCAGCCCAGTCTCTTCTTGTAAGCCTCCAGTGATGCCGTGACATGGTCACTTTCACCCAAGGTTCCGGCAAACCTCAACGCCATCACTTCTTCTCAATTAGAATTAGGTCCAGTATAACTTTACTTGTAGTTCCCTTCTCTACTTTTTGGATGATAAAATTGTGGCTAGGTTGGTTAAGAATCTGTTTGATCTCCCACTCGCTGCAGAATTTGTCTCCCAGTTGATATCTGGATAGTTGACGTCTCCCATCACTACTGTGGTATGCTTCCTACGTATGTTTGTTAACTAGTTGGCAAAGAGTTCATCTATTTCTTCTAATTGGTTGGGTGGCTATAATATGCATCTATGGCAATGTCACTTTTTTCCCCTTTTATATTGACCCATATACATTCTGAAGAGATTTTATCTTTGATCACCTGCATTTCTGTAGATATGTAGTGTTCTCTTACACATAGTGCAACTCTGTTTCCTCTTTTTGTAGATCTATTTCTTTTCAACAATTTGTATCCATCCATCTGTACATTTCAGTCATGGTTTCATCCCACCAGGTTTCTGTAATGCCAACTATGTCATACCTGCCCTCATGTACTATTGTTTCTAGTTCACCCTGTTTGTTCCCCAAGCTTTGAGCATTTGTATATAAGCATTTAAGACCTTTATGCCTGTCCGTATGTTTCCTGCATCTCCTGATTGTTATTGGGAGTTGTGTTTTTTTTGTCTCATCACTGCCTACCTCATTGTTTGATTTGTTTTTGTTTTATGGATTTATGACTGGTTTTGTGTTCTAGAGATTCTAAAGATTGGTCATCCTTCCCCCTCAATTTTAGTTTAAAGCCTTCCTGATGTATTGGGCCAGTCTTTTTCCAAGTACATTTTTCCCTGTTTTCGTGAGGTGCAGCCCACCCCTTGCCAAGAGTCCTTCGCATAGGAAATGCAGCCTATGATTGAGGAAACCAAAGTTTTCTTGGCAACACCAACCATTGAGCCAGTGGTTTATTTCTAGAATTCTTTTTCCCCTCAATGGGGGTTGGCCTTTCATTGGGAGTACTGATGAGAACACTACTTGTGCTCCTAGCTCCTTAACTTTATTGCCTAGTTGCTTATAATCTCTCAATATTGTTCTCAGGTTCTTTGTTGTGTCATTCGTCCCAGTGTGAAGTAGGAAGAAAGGGTAGTAATCTGTGGGCCTAATTATTTTGGTTAGGTTCTTGGCCACGTTTGATTTTTGCTCCAGGGAGTCAGCATAGCTCCCTGGTTTGTATGCCTGGTCTGCAGATGGCTGATTCTGTTCTTTTGAGGATAGAATCTCCTATTACCAACACTCACCTTCCTTTTTCGATGGGTGCAGTCTGGGGTGCTCTTCTATTTATCTCAGGTGTGTTTGTTGATGTGACTCTTTTAGCGATGTTTGGTGTTGTTTTTTTGCTAGATGTCTGCATATTTTCTTTGAGGGGGAGGTTGTGGGTCTGTGTATTTCCATCTAAGGGGAGAAGTCACTTTTAATGGGGCTGCTTCTGGTTGGATTAGATTGGCAGTAGGGGTTTGTTGAGGGACGTGGTGGCTCAGTGGGTTAGGACGCTGAGCTTGTCGACCAGATGGTCAGCAGTTTGGCGGGTCAAATCCTGAGTGCCGCATAACAGAGTGAGTGCCTGTTACTCGTCCCAGCTTCTGCCAACCTAGCAGTTCGAAAGCACATAAAAATGCAAGTAGAAAAATAGGGACCACTGCGGTGGGAAGGTAACAGCGTTCCGTGCGCCTTTGGCGTCTAGTCATGCCGGCCACATGACCATGAAGACGTCCTCGGACAAGCGCTGGCTCTTCGGCTTTGAAATGGAGATGAGCACTGGCCCCTAGAGTTGGAAACGACTAGCACGCATGTGTGGGGGAACCTTTACCTTTACCTAGGGGTTTGTTAGAGGTTTGCTGCTTCTTTTGAGTATTGTGTTTCCTTCTATGTGTGACATACCTCCATTTGTCTTCCTCCAAGGGTTTATCAGTAAGGTCAAATCCTCTGAGATTTGTTCATTATTTGGTACAGTTTGGGTACAGTTTTCTTGCATAGGTTGGAGTTGCCTCTAGGTCCCTTACTTTTTCCTCTAGTAGTTCACATAGTTTACATTTAATACATGTATAATTTGGGTGTTCTTTGGGCATAAGCACATACATGGAACATGTATTGCATACCACAATAGTATCAGCCGCCTTTTCCATGAGTTTGTTGTTTGAAAATCCCTCTTTTTGGTTGGTGGATGTGCTTTGCTGTTAGCCTTGTTTCTTCCTTCTCTGTTCTAGGTAATTGTGCCTATTTTTTATCCTTTTTTCTGCCTGTTTGTGCTCGTTTTTCTACCTTGTTATTTAACCTTCTTACTATTATGTTAGCTTTATTTATCCTTTCCTTCCCTCTATTTTTTAAAAAGGTTTTTGAGCTCCAATTCCTTTTTATTCTTTACTGGTGGTCTTTCCTGCCTTCCTATTGGGACCTCAAACTTTTGTTGCCTTCACTTCTGTTGCTTGCTGCTCCGGCCTCTTGTTTTCTCTGCCAGCTCCCTTCTGTTTTTCAATGCTTCTCTCTGCTCTGGTAAGGCCTCTATTCAGCTTTCTAGTTGGCTCAGCTCCACTGTCTGATCTGCTCCTCTCAGCCAGCCACTCTGCTTCAGAGATCAGAGCTCTCTAGCTCGAATTGTCGCTGCTGCTGCATTTCTCCCCTCCTCAGATTTTGCCACCACCAATTCCTCACAGCTGACAGATTGCTGTAGGCCTTTTATCCTCTGCCAGACCAGGCTACTAGAAGGTGGGGAAGGGGGCTGCTGATCTCACTGGGAAGGGAATGCTGAGGCAAGTCTCCATTGGGGAGGGCTGCGGGGCTGGAAGGAGGCAGGGAGAGGGCTGTGGTAGTCAGGCTATCTCTACTTTGCTGGGCCCTGGGTCAGGCTGTCTGGCTGCCCCCTTGAGCTGGACTGCCTAGATTGAGGTATGGATCTAGGCCAGGGCTTTTCAACCAGTGGTACGGGTACCACCTGTGGTACATTGGCACATGGCAGGTGGTACACGACCATCCTAGAAAAGTGGTAGCAGGGGAGGGGAACTTGCTGAACCGGTGGTAGCACCGCACAAGCCTGAGCGAGAGATGGCTGGAGCTGCAGGGCTGTCAGGGCTCAGCGGAAGCACCAGGATCAGTGCCAGGCTCCAGCTGGAGCTCAGCACTGATCCTGGCGCTTCTGAGCCCAGAAGCGCCAATCAGCTGGAATGTTGCAGCATCTCCAGGGTCTTGTGATTTACATTCAGATGCTTGGAACTGATTAATATTTATGACGGTCTCAGTGTCCCAGGTCATGTGAAGTGACCAAAACCTGCTGCAACCACCCAGCAGATGGGGGAGAATAAAAACCAAACACCCCCCACACCCCATCCCCGCTGCCAATCCTCAACAGAAATGCTCACAACAATGAAAACCTCGGACAGGAGGAAGAGCGCCACCGGGTGGGCAGGCAGGTGTCTTGCTCAGCTGTGGCTTGGGGGGCACTTTTTTCAGTGCCATTGTAACTTCGAACAGTCACTAAGTGAACTGTTGTAAGTTGAGGACTATCTGTACTTCATCACTTTTTTCCTTTTTTTTTGGTCATTAAGTTTTTGACACCTTTCTAGGCGACTGGTGGTACTCGGATATTGGCATATCCTAAAATTGGTACAATAGGTGAAAAGGTTGAAAAGCCCTGGCCTAGGCAATTACAGAATATGCTGTGATCCACTGGTTTGCTGCTTCCAACAGCCTCCCTGTCTGCTATTCAGCTGCTGATTCGCTGCTCTCTGTTGCCTTTCCCCCCAGCATTGGGCTGCTTAGTTGTGCTCCAGAGCTGGCTTCCTCATTCTTGGTTGCCGGCTGCCTCCAACTCCACATGCAGCCATTCATTCGCTGCACTCCTGTTTGCTGGTGTTTTCCTCCTTGCCTCAATTTCTTCTTTTCCTTTATCCTTTCTATCTTCCTTATCTAACTTTCTGCTTCTTTTTCCTCCTTTTTCCCCCCTCTCCAAGTACCTTCCTATTTAGTTTGGCTACTTCTCTCCCCGTGATACAATACTGTGTCCTGTACTGCCACCTAGGCTGCAGAAGAGTAAGGAATGCTGCTGAGGAGTAAGTTCCTTATTCAGAATAGGAAAAAAATATTCAGGAATGTTTTATTTCTATAAAGGCTGCACCTGTGTTGGAAGTTGAAAAAAGTGAAACGGATATCTACAAATACTCGGCTATTAAACTGAATGCCAAGATGAAAGCTTATTTAGCTGCAGGATGTCCTTTGCCCTCAATAAGTATGGAGTCCTGGGCTGTAAATGATGACAACGGTTCTTTTTTTCCATCCAGAAAACGAGTGACTAATGCTGCCTTTGCCTTTTTTACTTTAATGAGTCATCAGGGGAACACAATGATGACCATGAATTTCTTGCAATCAGATTTTATTTCAGTATATGTAATTTCTCAGAATGATCTTCAGTACAATCAAGATGTGGTAGCTGAAGGATAACATAGGAAATTATATTTTTGATAGATTCAGAAATAAAGTGATTGTTATGAATGAACATATTTTCTGTTCCTTTAAAAAGAAATCAGGATAGGGATCAAACATCAAGACTTTTTAAGAGTTTTGAAGGATCTGAATAATCCATAGAAGTATTTGTCCTTCAGAAACAGCCTTTTCCAACCTATCCTCCTCAGATATGGTGACTCACAGCAATAATAATGGAATAGTAGTTGTAGCAGAATGACTCCAGCCATTCTATCTGCTACAGTAATTACTAAGGAAGTGAGGGTATTCCTGCTGAAGGAGCAGGTCAACCTTGGGGGTCTTCATAGGCTTAGAGTGACTATTAAGTAGAAATGTAGAGATCATGGCTGACAGTCCTGATGGGTCATTTGCTGTAAAAATGCAAGATTATGGCATGAACTCAGAAGAAAGGGAGATGTGTATTTGCAAAGCCTGCATAAGAAAGATAAAAGAAGAGGGAGTTTGGACAGATGGGGCCCTTTTCAACGTAGAGAACAAGAGCTGACTGTCAGGCATATTATACAAGACATACTGCTAAGATAAGGAATATGGCTAAGACAGAGCCAATAGAAGATTTGCTAAAAGTCTTCTAGAATGCCTATTAGTTAACTTTTAGGAATAGGCTTGAAGGAGCTAATAGAATACTTGTTAGATAACTTTTGAAATGTTTATTAGTTAAGACTTAGAAATAGGGATGGTGTGGAGCCAATAGAGGACCCTTTAGATAACTTTCAAAAAGCCTATTAGAGAATGTATCTTTATCCTGACTTGAAAAACTGTATAAAAACTTGTTGAATCCTTTTTTCTGGGTCCTGGCATTTTGCTGGCTAGGAACCCTTTTGCTGAAGTGCTTCAATAAAAGAAAATCAGTCCTGAACCTTGTATCTGGTAGTCTTTATCAGTTTTGGCTCCAGGCTAAGGCCTGAAATTGGGGACAACAGTCCTCTGCCCAGCTGCCACACCTATTGTAGCACTGTTGTATCAGTAATTGATACCCTTACCACTAGTATGGTATGTACGTGTACAGCTTTTGAAGACTACATTGAACTGTAATTGATACAAAATACAACTATCAGCTTGTTCATAGCTACTATATCTGTCTGTTATTATCTATCATCTATCTATCTATCTATCATCTATCTATCTATCTATCTATCATCTATCTATCTATCTATCTATCTATTATCTATCTCTATCATCTATCTATCTATCTATCTATCTATCTATCTATCTATCTATCTATCTATCTATCTATCATCTATCTATCTATTATCTCTATCTATCTATCTATCTATCTATCTATCTATCTATCTATCTATCTATCTATCTATCTATCTATCTATCTATCTATCTATCTGATTTCTATATTCTATATTCTTATATATGCCAGTAATGGCAGTAGTACAGTCTTACATTGGTGGCCAGTAGGTATAATTCAGTTCTTCATTTAGAAAGTTCTATTTGGTGTGGGACCCAGGGCCATCTGCTTCAAGCAGAATTTACCTTTATAGTATGCACATCTTAAGTAGGTATATTTAAAATATTTCCCCATTGGGGAGTCAGCAGAACAAGAAATGTATTTTTGTTGTTGTTGTTACTGTTATCAACCAATACATTAGAGGTCCTGGTGGAATCTCCACTCCTGAGCTTCAGAGAAACTGCCAGATCTATTCAAGTAAGTTTTTATGAGTTAATATCTTGTCATCAGGAAGCCTAATAACACTGAAGATTAAAAAACAGAATTGCAAATTTAAGAAAAACTCCTTCACCACCATAAATTAGAGTAGTATTAATAAAAGGTTTTCTTCCATTACAGCCATTAACATTTCAACCAAGGATAAACTCAGTATCCCTAAAGTATGGCTCTCAGAGACCAGACGTATCAAGATTAATTGATACAGGAAGCAAGAGATAGAATGTGATACTTTGCTGTAATTTATAATAGCCTTATCAAAGACCTTTCAGACGTAGTTGCTCAAAGAGCAAAAAAAGATATGGAGCATGTCTGTGCATATATTTAGTATTTATTATCTATGTATGTATGTATGTAAGTATGTATGTATGATATTATATTTAGTATTTTCTGAGAGCATTTCAAGGCCACTGTGTCATTTTCTGAGACTGAGCAGCAGCACTCCACAGCTGCTGTGGGATTCTAGGAAATGAATTTTTATTTTAAAGTGTTCTCAACAGATATTCTGTACTTACCCATATGTGTTCTGAATAATATTTTGCCACTTCTGGCTGTCTCTCTGCCTATGTTTTTTTAATGTGATACAATTGGAGATGATTAAGTACATGAGCTGACAGCCTCATAACTGAATATAATTAAATGTCACTTTGATTTTAATTAAATTAAATGTATCTTTTCTTGCTCTATCCTTTTTTTTCTTTCTAACCCAAGGTATTTCTGGAAAGAAATCATGCACGAGAGCTCTGGACTCTCTTAGTTCACTAACAGAATCACTCTCCCAAAAGAGAACAGAACTGGATCAAATTTGATGAGAAGAGGGTGGGGAAAAGAGACTATGGTATGAATTACACTCCTCATTCAGTTTTAAAATGCATTTAAAGTAAATGAATTGGGTTTAAGTGGATTTTAAAAAGCCACTATACATTATTTAACACTATAAATCAACAAGCTTCTACAAGATGCTAACTCTGATGCCTTGCACAGTTCCCAGGTTTTTGTTACTTCTTTGTGGCATTGTAAGGTACCATTACAGGATGTGGTGGCTCAGTGGGTTAGGACACTGAGCTTGTTGATCGGAAGGTCGGCAATTTGGCGGGTCGAATCCTGAGTGCCGTGTAACAACGTGAGCGCCTGTTACTCGTCCCAGCTTCTGCCAACCTAGCAGTTCGAAAGCACATAAAAATGCAAGTAGAAAAATAGGGACCACTACGGTGGGATGGTAACAGTGTTCCGTGCGCCTTTGGCGTCTAGTCATGCCAGCCACATGACCACGGAGTCATCCTCGGACAAGTGCTGGCTCATCAGCTTTGAAACAGAGATGAGCACCGGCCCCTAGAGTTGGAAATGACTAGCACGCATGTGTGGGGGAACCTTTACCTTTTTTAAGGTACCATTATGGGCACTAGTCATTGATAGTCAAGGTTTAAAATGTAAAAATATTCTAAAATTTCAATTTGTAAAGGCAGTTTTCTTAACAATAAATATCTAAGAAGTATATATATAGAAACCTAAGTTTATCTAAAATCCCAGAGGAATATTTTTACTATATTTTACTAACAAGTTACATAGTCAGCGAATCTGAGCAGTAGTGTTTTCTGGCCCTGTGGTGCAGCCGAAACAATCTGGAGCTGAACATGCTTGAAAGTGGAGAGATGAGAGTGGATTTTAGGAGAAGGCCTTCTATTTTACCCCCTCTTACTATATTCGACAGCACGAAATCATCTGTAGAGACCTTTAAGTTTTTTAGTTCTAAAATCTCCCAGGACTTGAAATGGATGTTTAACATTAGAACCATCATTAAAAAGGCACAACAAAGAATGTTCTTCCTCTGTCAACTAAGGAAATTCAGACTACCACTTGCTGAAAGAAAAATCAGGTCAACTTCCAAGCCAGAAGTAGACTGTAGAAATGAGCTGAAGGCAGGCATTTTGGAAAGGAGGTCTCTTTATTTAGTTGCCAGAAACTTCAGTGACAGTAGCATGTTTCTGGGGTGGCTGACAAAATGGAGTTGAGAGTGAGTGGGTTTTTATACCTTCTTTGGGCTTTGTATTTGAGATGCCTGTTCCTGTGCAAGAACATGTCCTTTAATATTCTAATGGCTGTTGCCAGATTCCTATGGGGTCATGTAGGGGTCGTGGCTGGCTCTATAGTCAAAAGGAGAAATGTAAATCCTAGGTGTTTGTCTGAGCTAATATTGTCAACTTTTGGCTTGCCTAATCATGTTACTTACCTGAAGTCTCTGTTTGCTCTTTGCTTATGAATAGAGTGGGCCAATCATTCTGAATGGCCTCTTCATATTTTTGCCTGAGGCTGGGGCTGCTTTCTGCCTTTGTTAAGATTTTTCTCCATTTCTCCTACCTTTTTAATATTCCCCAAAATGTTTCATTATCTATGGGGGGGTGGCTGACTTCCTACAATCCCCCTTTGTGCCTTAGAAGTGTGGGTGACACACTTTTACTGGCACAAGATTAAGAATTGATCTGATCAGGGAGATTTGATGGTTGCTTTTATAGGGGGTTCCAGGATGCGGAGAAGCAAGTTCTTTTCTTACATCCATACTGTCCATTTTATCAAATCCTCCTTTATATTCATCTTCATTTCTTTTATATTTATCTTCATTTCTCTTAACTCTTGTAAGAGAATATCAAGTTTATCTGGTTGAGTCAGTGACTTCTCAGGCAATTTTTTCCTCACATCCATTTCTAAAAACGTCTCTGGCCACTGTCCCAGGTGACAAGTGACTCTCCGGAACTCTCGGACATATTCTTTCACTGGACAATCTCTCTACCTCAAGCAATGGATCACCTTTTCCACTTACACCCAATTCCATGTTCTACTGTGTTGGATAAAGGTTATTTCGAGAAAGATGAGCAATTGGCTTATTGGAAGCAGCAGAGGAGAATTTATTTCTTTATTCCAGCTATAAAAGTTTGCTTCCTGAAGTTCTATTTTCAGAGGGAGAAGTTTATTTTATTTATTTTATTTATGTATTTAACAAATTTAAATATCACCCATCTCACTCTGATTGTGACTCTGGGCAGTTTAAAGATAAAGGCATCAAAACCATATGAAAATACAATACATACCAAATTCAGTAAAAATAAAATAAAAGAGCCAAGTAAAAACAAAAGAAAAATAAGTTAAAAATTAAAAATATTGCCCAATAAGTACCATTAATATTTTAGGAAACTACTTTAATGTTTTACAAACATATTTCTAGAAGTATCCAAACTAGAGTTCTGAAATCTGATATTTTCTTCTTGGGATGTTGGAAGAGCTTTTTTTAAAAAATATTCTTTAAAGTTTGATAAACAGTCTTTTAATTTAAGGTTGTTAAATTAATCTTACAGTCATCTTTATATCACCTATGGTCTATACATTCAGCTGAAACACAAATGGTGTCCTTTCCTGATTTGTTTTTTTCCCCCATTTCATTATTTTTCCATTACCTGGCTAATTAAACTAAATGGATTTACTTTTGATGTTTTGGACAGCTACAGCTATAATAGATAACAGGGTTGGTCATCTTAAACTATTATGACTATTTTCAACATTTTAAAATAAAATAGAAACATCTTTGTAAAGCTGTTTCCTATGTACAGTGAAAGCACTTTAAAATGCCATACTCAGACTGAAGATTGTTTTATTTGTGCGACAATATTATAACTCACATACTAAAGGATCAATAACATTAAAAATATTTAATAAAAAAAGAAAAATAGAAACTGAGAAGCATCCTTTCTTACATCCAAGGACATAGGATAATTTTTTTAAAAAAATAGGACATAAAGCAAAAATGGTAAAGACCTCTATTTTATATATTACCACCCACAAGAAATGTACAGTACTTTGCTGATTTCATTTTCCTTTGTGGGTTTATTACCAAATGACAATCAAGCAGTCCTTAATTTCTTGTTTCAATGTCACTTAGAAACCACACAATAAGTTCCAAAATGAGACTGTTCATCGGATGCTGCAGGAGGCCAGAAGAAGACGCATGCCGCCTTAAGAAGAGCGAGACGAGAGCAAGAGCAAGACCAGCAGAAAGTTATGGAATTTCCAAAGCGTGCTTATAGTGAAGATGGGGGAGGGGAAGTTTTGGGGGTCATGACAGATTTGCTCCAAAAGTTTTGGGGCGTTAAGATTGCTGACTAAATTTTTAAATTAGAATGTCAATGGAGTAAAATTATTATAGAGGAGAAAGAAAGTTTTTTTTTATATCTTACACAATTTAAGATTGATGTCATTTGCTTGCTAGAAAAGGATATTAGGGTTATGGACTTAAAGTATGTGTTGAACTAAGAATGGGTACGCAAGCTCCTAATTAACAATAAGCTGTTTTAGAGACTGCCTAAACCTTCTTTTTATACTTTTTCTATTCGAACTCAAGGATGATTAGGAACTGCGAGACACTTGGTGTGGTACATGTAAGAACTATTTTTGATCATTGTTTAGTTTGGTCGGAGATTATTAGGTTAACAGAGATAGGCGCTTTTGGCGCGTAATGGAGAATTTGTTTGGAAATTAGAGAAATGTGGGAGAATGTAAAGAGTAGATGAAAGTGGGAGAATGCTAATAGCAGGTGGAAAATTTTCCTTTTTTTCTTTTTTACCTTATTTGTAATATTAATGTTCTTTGTATTCATTCTGTGAGCTAGAGGGAGATAGAATTTATAGTTTATTATTGGATAACATAGGGGTGTTTACCTTTGTTTTTCGATTTTATACCCTGTATTTAACTCTGGGAAGTCGGGGGGGGGGGAGGAGGGAATGGGGGAGAGGGATAGGGAGGGTTGGATAGGGGTGGGGGAGGGGGGGATTAAAGTCAAAATGTATTGTAAAACTTTTTAAATAAAATAAGTTCAAATTCATTCATTTTAAAACATATCAATGTGATAACCTGGAAGAAATAACTGATCAGTTCCAAGGATGGGCTTTTATTTCATACAATTATGAAATACAATACAAGGACACTCTCTCTTGAATTGTAGGTCCATACCAAAGCATATTCAAACTTTTAAAATGCAGCTAATAACTGCTGTGCCCTAGTAACTATAGCAACAGGATGAGCAAAATCAGTCTGTTATCTATGGGCAAAAATGACAGGGAAGTATTTGCATTTTAAACAATTCTGGTGACAGATTTTGGTTGGGGTAACAAAAAAATGCAGTTGGGGCCATATACTTGAATAAACATTGCAAAATACAATTTATTAGAGTTTGACTAGCATTTGAGTTGGACAATTTAAAGAGAGGCAAATAGATTTCTTTTCACTTAATAGATCACATTTATTTTGTTTATTGCTTACTGTTCCTTCCCCTGTTCTTCTGTAAACATAGATGTAAATTTACTTGTATTTCCAAATAAGGTTTATGCATCTGAAGAAATGGACAGCTGAATGAAAATGTAGGACTTCAATCAATCAATCAGTTTATTATCACAGCCATAGGCCAATACATAAAATTAAACATTCAAATAAAACAGAACTAAACATAACTGAACACAAGAAGGCATAGCAATATATTACAATTAATGATATAATAAATGAGTGTCCAAAGTCTGCCTAGTTTTACAGACAATATAACAAAACCTATCTACCTTCAGAGAGACTGAGTCATACTTATCTGACAATAAAAATACATTGAGTATGGTCAAATACTGAATAAAAACACATAATAAAATTAATGATAAAAGATTATTAAAAATATCTAAAATACTTAGTTTTAATTAAGATTAACTTAATTAAGATTGCCAGGAGAAATATCAACAACCTAAGATATGCAGAAAATGAACTAAAGAGGCTCTTGATGCGGGTAAAGAAGGAGAGTGCAAAAGTTGGCTTGAAACTTAACATTAAGAAAACCAAGATCATGGCATCTGGCCCTCTCAATTCCTGGCAAATAGATGGGGAAGAAATGGAGGTAGTGACAAATTTTATTTTCCTGGGCTCCAGGATCACCGCAGATGCGGACTACAGCCAAGAAATTAAAAGACGATTGCTCCTGGGGAGGAAAGCTATGGCAAATCTAGACAGCATACTAAAAAGCAGAGACATCACCCTGTCAACAAAAGTGCATATAGTCAAGGCCATAGTTTTCCCAGTGGCAATGTATGGCTGTGAAATCTGGACCATAAGAAAGGCTGAGCACCAAAGAATTGAGGCTTTTGAACTATGGTGCTGGAGAAGACTCCTGCAAGGCGATCAAACTGGTCAGTCCTAGAGGAGATCAACCCTGATTGTTCTTTAGAAGGCCAGATCCTGAAGTTGAAACTCAAATACTTTGGCCACCTAATGAGAAGGAAGGACTCACTGGAGAAGAGCCTAATGCTAGGGAAGGTTGAGGGCAAGAGAAGAAGGGGATGACAGAGAATGAGGTGGCTGGATGGAGTCACTGAAGCAGTAGGTGTGAGCCTAAATGGACTCCAGAAGATGGTAGAGAAATTTGGCTAGATTTTGTAGAGGTGAGCCTATGGAGCTCACTATGGAACTCAGTGGGGTTCCTTCTTTGTGTATCATGGGGAGACCATAGAGCTTGGGACATCTGGATGATTTTTCTTTGGGAATGATTGTTTGCTGGATCTCTTCACTCATGGGGGTGGCTTTTATTTTGGATTTTGTGGTTTTTTCCAGGTAGGTGGTGGGATCTGTCTTGAGGAGTTTGTATGTGGAGTCTCGGAGTAGGTTGGATAATTTGGTATGGTAGTCAGATGAGTTCATTAACACCATGGTAATGTAGTTGCCAAACAACTACAGCCTTACGCAAATTCCATCACCTCACACGTACAAAACTCATTCCAATTCATAGAGATCATAAGTAAACTAAACTTACAGCCCTGTGACCTACTTGTGAGCTTCGATGTCATATCCCTCTTCACCCAAGTGCCAATCAAAGAAGCCTTGACAGCTATCCTAAATAAATACAACCCCCCAAAACACATCCTAGATCTGACCAACCACTGCCTATCAAACACATACTTCATCTACAATGGACAAAGATACAAACAAATGGAAGGAGCACCCATGGGATCACCCCTTTCACCTGTCATCGCAAACCTCTACATGGAACACTTTGAAACCCTCGCTCTAGAAAAATCCAAACACAAACCCATACTCTGGCTCAGATACGTAGATGACACCTTCGTAATCTGGCCACACGGCAAAGAAAAACTGGATTACTTCCTCACACACCTCAACAGCCTACACCCCAAAATACAATTCACCATGGAAACAGAAGCTAACAATCAACTTCCCTTCCTTGATGTCCTAGTCTACAAGAAATCCAACGGCTCCCTAGGACACACTATCTACCATAAAAAAACACACACAAACCGCTACCTGAACGCACTCTCACACCACCACCCAGCACAGATGAACTTCGTAGCCAAGACACTCATCTCCAGAACAAAACACCTAGCTGACAAACAACACCTAAAAACCAAACTACACACTCTCACTAATGTACTAACAGCCAACGGATTCCAAAGAAACATGATTACTAACTTAATCCGAAGAGAGACACCCACAAAAATCCAAGACAGAGAACAAGAAAATGGCAAAGCCCTCCTCCCATACTTAAAAGGGACCACAGACAGAATCAGCAAGATCCTCCAAAAACACAACATCAAAACAGCATTCTGCACAGACAGAAAAATATCCACCATCCTAAGAAACCCCAAAGACATAATTGGGTTAGAAAACCAAGGAGTATACGAAATCCCATGCCCCACCTGCCCCACCACATACATCAGACAGACCAACAGAAGAATAAGTGCACGCACTGAAGAGCACAGGAACTCACTCAGAAAGGGAGAACAAACTTCATCCCTGTTCCAACACTTTAAAGCCACTTTAAAAAACCCAGAAATATTGCCAAAATTGAACATTTTAACAACAGAATAATCAGAGAAGCCATCGAGATAGAAAAATGCCCCCACAGCATGAACAAACGAGATGATACCTCTCGCCTACCAGCCATTTGGAAACCCACCTTGATTGACAGACGAGTCCCAACCACCAAGAATACCAGACCCAAACTCATGATAACATCACATGACATCACCACCACACCATTCAAAAAGCAAATCCAAACCCACGATAACGACACACAACCACGAAACAGAAACCTAAGTACAGCTGCAACATTAGCCACTTTAAACCTCTCCAAACCACACAATAAGCAAACTGACACCCACTATAAAAACATGGCACCACCACAAACACGGAGCTGAACAAAAGCAGCACAACTCACCAGTTCAGGTCTAAGGCTGGCAGCTGAGACCAGCCCATCCACTCAAAACACATCCCCAACCAATCAGAACACAGCCCCCATTCAAAACACACCCCCACCCAATCAGAACACAGCTAAGCCCCCACCCAATCAGAGCACACCTCCACCCCATCAGAACACAGTCAAGCCTCCACCCACAGAACACACCCCCTCTGGCAGTTTAAAAAAGAAGAAAAAACAGCCACTATCACACACTTCTCCCAGAAGAACGAAGCTGAAGTCACCAGCCTGAGGATGACGGATGAGATTTCGTCTAAACGTTGCTCTTACACCTTCAATTCTACGTGGGAAAAAACCCGAATGACCAAAGATCTACATACAAACACCCGCGAAAACCTCAGAAAACACACACACACACACACACACACACACACACACACACACACACACATATATATATATATATATATATATAATACCCTTCTGAGATTCGAACCTGGGCCAATTGCACCTTAGGCAATTGTTCTAACCTTTAGGCCACTGGCTCTTTCTCGCTTTGTTAGCTGAGAAGCAAGGGAGATATGTGTTAAATACTTAAATTCTAAATACTTAACAAACATTTAACACACACACACACACACACACACACACACACACACACACACACACACATATATATATATATATATATATATATATATATATATATATATATATATATTCTTATGCAAACAAGGAATATAAATAGCAAATATGAAACAAATAAAGGCATTATTTAGGAAATATGTCTTATCAGCTTTTATCCTTAGTATGATTTGCTTACATCGTAAAGGCTTCCTTGAAAAGACAGGTTTTTTTTCTATCTATAAATAGATATGCTAAAATAATTCACCTCTTTAAGAAAATTATTCTGGAAGGTTGTGCAGATCTTCCCAAAAAAGTATGTGCTTAACAAACAGTTCTAATGTGAATCATAAACTGTCTATAATACTGAGTGGTCCATAACAAAAGTATAGCAATAACACTTAGATTTATGTACAGCTCCATAGTACTTTATAGCCCACTCTAAATGGTTTACAATCAGCATATTGCCCCCAACAACGTGGATTGTCATTTTACTGACCTCAGAAGGATGGAAGGATGAATCAAACTTGAGTCAGTCAGGATTGAACTCCTGGCAGTTAGCAGTGAATTAACCTGCAATTTTGCATTCTAACCACTGTGCCACCACAGCTCTTATAGTATAATTATTTCAGAAGTCTTTCTCTCTCAAATACATTCATGAATTAGGCATCTCAAACCCCTTCACAACAATGACAAAGTCTTTTAATACAAAGTATTTCTAATACTTTCTAGTATCTACTGTATTATTACTATATTTATGTGATACAATGCACAAACTATTCAAAAATGAAGGTTATAATTATCTCACAGAGAAGGCAACCAATTATCTTGACCTACTGCTGTATAAATTCTATTAACTAAGTATTTACGAGGCATATGTAAGAGCAGTGTTGCTGTTTGAGCATAACTTCATCTTGGTTCATATTTGTGATCAACATCTGACAATCTACCAGTCAATGTTGTTGAAACATTTCTTGATTAGGTACATTGCCATGTTGTTCTTCTGCAGCTTCCACTTCAGCAGCTGAATTACAGGTAGTCCTCGAATTACAACAGTTCATTTAGTGACTGTTCAAAGTTACAACAGCACTGAAAAAAGTGACTTATGACAGTTTTTCACATTTACAACTGTTGCAGTACTCCATGATCATGTGATCCAAACTTCAGATGCTTGGCAACTGACTCATATTTATGATGGTTGCAGCATCCCTTGGGTCATTTGATCACCTTTTGAGACTTTCTAATAAACAAAGCTAATGGGGAAGACAGATTCACTGAATAACTGCTATTAACTTAACAACTGCAGTAATTTACTTAACAACTGTGGCAAGAAATATCGTAAAATGGGGCAAAACTCACTTAACTGTCTCATTTAGCAACATAAATGTTGGGCTCAATTATGGAAGTAAGTTGAGGACTACCTGTACTGTTAGCACATCATTTCATCCAACCCTCAGGCATTTGTGTTTTGACCGAAAAGCATTTTTCAATGTGTACTTCCAGGATTAACCAACAGTAGAGCTGTGTTACAGTTAACTTGAGAAGAATCAATGACTGAGGTTATCCATACCATTGTCTCCATTTGTTCAAACCCATTTATTAGGAATATGATATATGGGTTGGATAAATCCAGATGACAACAAATAGGTACAGAAATTCTTTTTGTAGCCATCGAGTTTTTTGAGGACTAGAACTTTGCAGTGATGGACCTTTTCAGCTTGATGTGTCAAAAATTCGGAAAATGCCTAACTTGACTCTTCTAGTGTGTCACACACCTCATAGAATCATAGGGCTGGAAGGAACCTTGGGGGTCTTCTGGTCCAATCCCCAGCCCAAGGCAGGAGTCCTTATTCTATCCTGGACAAATGGTTGTCCAATCTTTTCTTGAAGACATCCAATGATGGAGCAACCACAATTCCAGCATTCAAGCTGTTCCACTGATTCACTGTTCTCATTGTCAGCAAATTCCTCCTTAGTTACAGGTAGAATCTCCCTCTGATGAGCCTTTTGTTGTTGTTGTTGTTGTTCCTGGAACAAAAAGGAAACAATTCACCTTTCACCTCATCTAGGCCTCAGCACTTGGCAGCAGTGCTTTGGCCTCAGCTTGAACCCTAGTGCTCCTGCTGCCACTCAGAAAGGCTGCTTTGTGCTATTCCCCAAGGTGCACTGCTTACTTTCAGGCAGTATTCTCTTTCCTGCAATCTATATGAGGCTGCTCCGGGTTGCACAAGGCCTTCATTTTTGAAGCAGCTTTGGAGAATGCAGAGCCTCTGAGCCTCTGAAAACTGCACTAAAGCATGTCTCATTCTTGTGGGATTTTTGGAGGCTCCAAAAACTGCATGAGAGCAAACCTCATTCCAACACAATCTCCAGGGCATGCTTTTGAAAATAGTTGTTGGTGAATGTTGGAGTATCACCCAAAACATCGTGGCATGTCACCTTGGACATTATCATAGGTTTACCATTACAATTAAACACTATTATGAAAACCATTCATCTATCATTTTCACTGCAGGTGAATTATTAGGTTGCCCCAGACAGGAAGAGAAATTTAAAATATGTGTACAACCATGTTTTGAATGCATGAATATAAAAAGTATTTCTTTAAAGGGGAAAAATAGACATTATTTGATATTACTATATTACGATACTTTGGTTTGTTTAAGGTCAACTTAAGAGTAACTGAGGAGAACTGGGAATATAAATACAAAATTTTTCAATGACTCACCCAAGCTTGACAATCTCTTTGTTTCACTACCTTGTATTCCTTGGGTGTCTAATCACACTTGGCCAATGAAGTATTCTATTCTTTAATCATCTCATTAGAAAAATGCACAAATAGATGTGCCTGCAGATTGAAATCAATAATGAAATCTTTTAGGCTAGCTCAACTCTGATGCCTTCAAAAGATTCCTAAATTTTGCAATTTATAAGTTCTACACCCTTCTTTTGGATACTGATACCAAAATATGTTCTTCAGGGCGTTTTCTAGCATTATTTATTATGTACAGAAAAAAGTCTTCCAGAAATAAATTAAAAGGCCAAAAGAAATTAGTAATCATTGCTAAAATGCTAAAATATGATGACAATTTGAGCTTCTGAGTCATAAACACCTGAACTTGTTTATAAAAGAATGTTTAAAGTTTCCAGAAGAAAACTAAGTAAATAAGGCAAAATGTTTGATGGGTGATAGAAGGGCTATATTTATCAGTTGAAAATCTGTTGTATTCTAAAATGTAATAAATGAATTAGTTGCTAATTTTTCAACTCATCTTTCTCAGACCAAACTATCTGTTTATATGTCATCAGCAATTTAAAGAAGTTCTATTTTTAATTGCATGGCAACAATGCATAATCAATCCTCTACCTCCCAAGATTTTTTTCTACTTTGGGACAGGTCACAATATAATATTGGTTTCTTAATGTGATGTCCCGATGCCTGGAGGCGGTTCAGGTCTGGATGGGGAGGAACAGGCTTCGGCTCAAACCTGACAAGACTGAGTGGCTGTGTGTGCTGGCGTCTCGGGAAATTCAGATTGTTCCATCGTTAACTATGGGGGGTGAGATATTACCCCCCGTAGATAGGGCTCGCAACTTGGGTGTCCTCCTAGACTCACAGCTCTCTTTTGAAGATCATATAGGAGCTGTGATTAGGGTGGCCTTCGCCCAGGTTCGCCTGGTGCGCCAGTTGCGGCCCTATCTGGACCGGGATGCCTTGCGCACAGTCACTCATGCACTCGTGACCTCCCATTTGGACTACTGCAACGCTCTCTACATGGGGCTGCCCTTGAGGACTACTCGGAGGCTCCAGCTGGTGCAGAATGCAGCCGCATGAGTGGTGGTGGGGGTTTCCAGATACTCCCATGTAACACCTCTACTCCGCGAACTGCATTGGCTTCCGGTTGTCCTCCAGGTAAGATTCAAGGTGCTGGTTATGACCTATAAAGCCCTAAATGGCATGGGTCCGGGTTACTTATGGGAGCACCTGCGGACGGCATCAACTTCCCTTCGTCCAGTGCGCTCCCACAGAGAGGGCCTCCTTAGGGTGCCGTCAGTCAAAGAGTGTTGACTGGCGGCCCCCACGGGGAGGGCGTTCTCTGTGAGCGCGCCAGACCTTTGGAACCGTTTACCGGTGGAGCTCCGGATGGCTCCCGACCTTCGCTCCTCCCGACGTGACCTAAAAACATATTTATTTGAACAAGCCGGCCTGGTCTGATGGGTTTAGGGGTATTTTAATGTTATTGTATTAACTTATTGTATTAACTTATTGAATTGGGCTGTAATATTTAATATTTTTTTAACTTTTGTATATTATATTTTGTTGTATTGCCCTGTACACCGCCCTGAGTCCTATTATTATTATTATTATTATTATTATTATTAATAATAATAATAATAATAATAATAATAATGTGAAATTCCCCTTCATGGATTACTGCCTTGTCCTGGTTAAGGGGCTTGCGTAATTCAATGAAGCTATGAGCTATGCCGTGCAGGGCCACCCAACACGCACAAGTCATAGCAAAGAGTTCTGACAAAATGTGTGTTGTGATTCAGGGTCAGCCTATGGGTTCGGCAGTTGGGTCGGACGACTCAGAGGAGGAGGAGGGTGTTGAAGACCTTGCTGAGGGGGTTGAAGATCTTGCTGATCAGAGCCCTCAGCCAGGCCCCTCCCACTTGGTCACCACGGAGACCCAGCTGTGTGAGCCTGACAGCGTGGATGAAGATGACCCACAGCTGGCCCTGTTCAAGGACGCCTGACGCAGGAGGCAGTCAATTAGGAGTAAACAGAGGAAGGCAATGGGGCTCCTCAGAAGGAGGCAGAGAGAAGCCACGCCCTGAACTCTATATAAGGGGAATGTGTGGGAGGGCTGGTTTGCTGAAGGCAACCGCTTGGATAGTTCCTGTTTCTTAAAGCTCCTGTTTCTTGGTTTGTCTTTTTCCGTTTGTTTTTGTGGCAATAAATTTGGCAGGCGTAATTCCAGCCTCTTGCCTTCTTGTAAAAGGGGTTGTCCCTGCCTTTGCTGCAGGGCCGGTAGCAGGCTGGTACAGAACAATGTGATCCACTGGAGAAGGAAATGGCAACCCACTCCAGTATCTTTACCATGAAAACCTCATGGACAGTACCAAAAGGCAAAAAGATATGACGCTGGAAGATGACCCCCTCAGGTTGGAAGGCGTCCAATATGCTACTGGGAATGAATGAATGAATGAACCTTTATTGTCAAAGTACAACCATGTATACATTGAGATTGGCTGAGCCTCCCTTCGTGCCCCCACCCCCAACTTACAGTGACACAAACCCTCCATCATATTACACCATGTGAGCTAATTGCACAACACACCGGCCTTGCAAGTCAATCATGCATAAAGTTTATAAAATTATTTCCCGTTCAAAAGCCTAACAGCCCATGGATAAAAGTTGTTCTTCAGCCTGTTGGTATGGCTGGCTATACTCCTATATCTCCTACCTGATGGTAAGAGAGTAAAGAGATACCGTCCAGGGTGTGAGTCAACCCTGAGAATTTTCCTCACGCTTCCAAGGCAGTGAGCCCTGGCGATGTCATCCAGTGGTGTCAGTGGACAGCCCACAATGTCTTGTGCTGTGCTCACCACCCTCTGTAATTCTTTACTATCCACGGCTGTCAGACCAGCATACCAAACCACAATACAGTACGAGAGGACGCTCTCTATAATAGACCAGTAAAAGAGGGTCATTAGCCATTGTTCTACTCTGTTCTTCCGCAAGACCCAGAGAAAGTGAAGTCTCTGTTGGGCCTTTCTGGCCACCTGGGTTGTATTAACTTTCCAGGTAAGATCTTCGCAGGGAAGAGCAGAGGGCTAGTACCAGTAGCATCAGAAAGAATGAAGTGGCTGGGCCAAAGCCGAAAGGACGCTCAGTTGTGGATGTATCTGGTGGTGAAAGGAAAGTCCGATGCTTAAAGATTTTTTCTCCATAGGAACCTGGAATATAAGACCCATGAATCAAGGCAAGCTGGACGTGGTTAAACAAGAGATGACAAGACTGAACATCGACATCTTAGGAATCAGCAAACTAAAATGGACAGGAATGGGTGAATTTAATTCAGATGACCATCAGGTATATTACTGCGGGCAAGAATCCCTCAGAAGAAATGGAGTAGCCTTCATAGTCAATAAAAGAGTAGGAAAAGCAATATTGGGATACAATCCCCAAAATGACAGAATGATCTCAGTTTGAATCCAAGGCAAACCACTCAATA
Organism: Vipera ursinii; assembly: GCF_947247035.1. Taxonomy (NCBI): domain Eukaryota; kingdom Metazoa; phylum Chordata; class Lepidosauria; order Squamata; family Viperidae; genus Vipera; species Vipera ursinii. The sequence continues at coordinate 66,258,185 of NC_139514.1, forward strand.
TCACAATAGTCCAAGTCTATGCCCCAACCACCGGTGCTGAGGAGGATGAAATTGACCGGTTCTATGAAGCCCTACAGCACCTTATAGAACTAACACCAAACAATGATGTCCTTATCATCATGGGGGATTGGAATGCTAAAGGAGGAAGCCAAAAGATAACCAGAATAACAGGCAAGTTTGGCCGTGGAGTACAAAATGAAGCAGGGCACAGGCTGATAGAATTTTCTCAAGAGAATACGATGGTCACAGCAAACACTCTTTTCCAACAACCCAAGAGACGGCTCTACACATGGACATCACCAGATGGTAAGCACAGAAATCAGATTGACTATGTGCTCTACAGCCAAAGATGGAGAAGCTCTATACAGTCAGTAAAAACAAAAACCAGGAGCTGACTGTGGCTCAGACCATGAGCTTCTCATTTCAAAATTTAGGCTTAAACTGAAGAAAATAGGAAAAAGCACTAGGCCACTCAGGTATGAACTAAATCATATCCCTGATGAATATACAGTAGAGGTGACAAATAGATTTAAGGAATTAGATCTGATAGACAGAGTGCCTGAAGAACTATGGACAGAGGTTCGCAACATTGTACAAGAGGTAGCAACTAAAACCATCCCAAAGAAAAAGAAATGCAAGAAAGCAAAATGGCTGTCTGAGGAAGCTTTGCAAATAGCTGAGGAAAGGAGGGAAGTGAAAGGCAAGGGATAAAAAGAAAGATACGCCCAATTAAATGCAGAATTCCAGAGAATAGCTAGAAGAGATAAGAATGCCTTCTTAAATGAACAGTGCAAAGAAAAAAGAAGAAAACAATAGAATAGGGAGGACCAGACATCTCTTCAAGAAAATTGGAGAGATGAAGGGAACGTTTCATGCAAAAATGGGCATGATAAAGGACCAAAATGGCAGAGACCTAAAAGAGGCAGAAGAGATTAAGAATAGGTGGCAAAATTACACAGAAGAACTATACAAGAATGAGCTTAACGTCCCTTATAACCACAATGAGGTGGTCATTGACCTTGAGCCAGACATTCTAGAATGTGAAGTGAAGTGGGCCTCAAGAATGCTGAGCGACAACAAAGCTAGTGGAGGTAACAGTATTTCAGCTGAGATATTCAAAATCTTAAAAGACAATGCAGTAAAAGTGCTACACTCAATTTGCCAGCAAATTTGGAAAACTCAACAGTGGCCACAGGATTGGAAAAGATCAGTTTACATTCCAATTCCAAAGAAAGGCAGTGCCAAAGAATGTTCAAACTATCGCACCATTGCACTCATTTCACATGCTAGTAAAATTATGCTTAAAATTCTACAAGCTAGACTCCAGCAGTATGTGGATCGAGAACTACCAGAAGTACAGGCAGGATTTCGAAGAGGCAGAGGAACTAGAGATCAAATTGTGAACATATGCTGGATCATAAAGAAAGCTAGGGAGTTCCAGAAAAACATCTACTTCTGCTTCATTGACTATGCTAAAGCCTTTGATTGTGTGGATCACAACAAACTGTGGCAAGTTCTTAAAAAGATGGGAGTACCAGTCCATCTCATTTGTCTCTTCAGAAACCTATATGTGGACCAAGAAGCAACAGTGAGAACTGGACACAGAACCACTGATTGGTTCAAAATTGGGAAAGGAGTCTGGCTGTATACTGTCACCCTGCCTATTTAACTTATATGCAGAGCACATCATGAGAAAGGCAGGGCTAGATTAAGATTGCCGGGAGAAATATCAACAACCTAAGGTATGCAGATGATACCACTCTAACGGCTGAAAGTGAAGAAGAACTAAAGAGCCTCTTGTTGCAGGTGAAGTAGGAGATTGCAAAAGTTGGCCTGAAAGTAAACATTAAGAAAATCAAGATCATGGCATCCGGCCCTCTCAATTCCTGGCAAATAGATGGGGAAGAAATGGAGGTAGTGACAGATTTTATTTTCCTGGGCTCCAAGATCACCGCAGATGGGGACTGCAGCTAAGAAATTAAAAGACATTTACTCCTGGGGAGGAAAGCCATGGCAAATCTAGACAGCACACTAAAAAGCAGAGACATCACCCTGCCAACAAAAGTGTGTATAGTCAAGGCTATGGTCTTCCCAGTTGCAATGTATGGCTGTGAAAGTTGGACCATAAGAAAGACTGAGCACCAAAGAATTGAAGCCTTTGAACTGTGGTGCTGGAGAAGACTCCTGCGAGTCCCTTGGACTGCAAGGCGATCAAATGGGTCAGTCCTAGAGATCAACTCTGACTGCTCTTTAGAAAGTCAGATCCTGAAGTTGAAACTCAAATACTTTGGCCACCTGATGAGAAGGAAGGACTCACTGGAGAAGAGCCTAACGTTGAGAAAGATTGAGGGCAAGAGAAGAAGGGGACGACAGAGAATGAGGTGGCTGAAAGGAGACACTGAAGCAGTAGGCGTGAGCTTAAATGGACTCCAGAAGATGGTAGAAGACAGGAAGGCCTGGAGGAATTTGTCCATGGGGTCATGATGGGTCAGACACGACTTCGCAACTAACAACAATGTGAAAATTTCTTTAGCAGTTGAGAAATCTTAATTTATTAAGGAAAGGTGCTATCTCTTTTAGGTCTTTTCTTTTTAGTTTCATTATAAATATCCTATATAATGAGCAGAATTTCAGGAATAATGGTTTCTGTATATTTGTTAAAAACCCCTTCAATCCTCTTTGGGGCTCTGCCATTCCAGGGGGAGGTGGGAGGTTTTCCTCTGCTGGGAGGAGGGCTTGTGGCTTGTACTTCCTCTGCTTTGTTTCTCCTCAACTTTGATGTATCTCTTTGGGTGTGGAGAATGGAACCACATCTTGGTGGATGGTTACCCTGCATAACTGCAAAGCACCAGAGCTCTGAAACTTTGTTTCATGACTTCCCTGAGATGGTGGTTCAAAGACCACCTGGCTGATTAGAGGCCTCAGGATCAAATAAAGACTGTGAGGCAGGGGTGTCGACTAGTGGCTGAGTACACGGAGGAGTTCCAGGGCCTGGCATGCCACCTTAACTGGTCCAAAGACATCTTAATCAGCTGTTTCCAGGATAGGCAGAAGGTGCCATGTACAATGCCTGCGTGGCTATGGGTGCTCCAGTTCGATTACATGACTGGTGCCTCCTGGTCGAGGAGGTGGAGATCAACCAGCACCAAAACCCGTACTGCTCCGGAAAAACATGGAAACAGTTCCCAACGAAGAGAGAAACAGCAAAAACCTGCACCCCCTCACTGGACAGCCTGCTTCAAGTGCGGCAGAGTAATCGTGCTGTGGAATGCTGCAGCAAAACTCCGACCAAAAGAGGTGATCGGCAATCTGCAGGAAAACTGACTATGCCCAGCCAACGCCAGAAAGACACAGCCCTGTGGAGTTCTGTCCAACCCCAAAACCAGAGGGTGGAACTCCGACCCCACCAGAAGAACTGGGGTGCCAGAAAGTGATTACAATGATGACCTGTTGATAAGTGGGCCGATCGCGCCGATGACCATGCCCATAGAACTGTTAATTCAGGGCAGAGAAGGAAAAGTGACCCAGACCACCCTTTTAGACTCAGGATGCAACAGATGTCTGGTCAGACAGCCCTGGCTGGAAAATTAGGGGTCTAATTAAGGAGGTTAAGAAACTCTATCTGCTTCTGCCAACTTGATGGGTCCATCGCAAGGGGTGTCCCAGCCACACTAGCTACAGGCCCCCTTTGTCCCAGGCTTTTGGCCACATGGGACAATTAGCTGCCAACCAATCAAATGGGTGGCAGGCAACAGCCATGTTGTTCTGAGGGGCGGGGGGCAGCTAGCAATGGGCATTTGCAGAGGCTGTGTTGTGAGGCAGCAGGCAAACGGCAGGGCCAGTGTGGCTTCTCCAACTGCAGGGGCGGAGAAGCCTGGCATGGGGCAGGAAGAATGGGGTAAGCCTGGCATGGGGCAGCAGGCCAACTCCCCATTCAGTGTGAGGCCAGAGTCCAGGAGCAGAGGCAACAGAGGGGAGGGCGGAAGGAAAAAAGGAAGCCGGTGCTCTCCAGGCTTTAAGCTCCAGGCAGAGAGGGCAACAGGCAGCCAGCGTTGGGCAAGGGCTTCCCATTTTGACCTCTCCCATCTGTCATTGCCTCTGTACCTGGACTCCAGCCTAACAGACCTCTGCGGGGCTCTCAGCTCACTTCTGTTCCCCCTTTTCCCCTCCGTTCATCCAGTCTGGTTTAAGTCCCCCTTCCTCCTAGCCTATGTCTGGTCCTTGGTCCCCTGTAGGACCCCTACAATGCAGGGGCTCCACTGGGAGAAACGCATCTAAATGATTTTTGCTTTCTCCACCAAGTTTGCTCCCCCCCTCTCCTCCCAATGATTGATCACCTTGCACCTTCCACCTTGAGGAAGCAAACAGGAGGCAGGTTTGCAGGGTCTGTGTGTTTGTGCGTTGTAGGGATCCAGTGATGTAGCAGTAGCAGCAGTGTTACTTCAAGAGAATGAACAGGGAAAACTGCAGCCCTGTGCTTAGACCACCAAAAAGTTATCAGAAACTGAACAATGTTTGGCAGTGTGGGAGAAGGAAGCTTATGCTGTGTGCTGAGCCCTCCTCACCTGGAGACACTTCCTGGAAGGGAGCAAGATCCCTTTCCAAGTATGGACTGATCACAAAAATTTAGAAGCTCTGAAGACACCTAAGAAGTTATCCCCAACAAGCACTGTGGGCTCAACACTTCCACCAGTTCAATTTTACTTTCCATTACCTGCTGGGGGAAAAAAATTTTTAGCTGATGCTCTATCTAGAATGCCACAATACAACAACAGCAAAGCAAAGGTAGTCAAACCTCTATTACCAGCCCAGCAATTGGCAGTGCCAGTCGTTACAAGATCACAGAAGAGGACCCCCACCCAAATGGACCAAGTTCAAGCAGGCCCTTGAGACAGGTAAATGGTTCTCAAAGCACAAGAATCTCTGCTCAATGCGAGATGGACTGATGTGGGTAAGAGGAAAAGTGTATGTCCCAGCTACACAAAGGCTAAAAACTATGCAAGCCTCCCATGATTCAAAACTAGTGGGACACTTTGGGTTTATGAAAAACCCTTAACCTAGTAAAGAGGCAGTTCTGGTGGCCATAATTGAAAAAGGACATTGAAAGTTATGTAGCCAGCTGCCCTGTTTGTGCCACAGTGAAACGTACACAAGGAAAAAAGGCCTGGCCTTTTACAGCCAGTAGCGAGCCTTTCAGCACCCTGGAGAGAGATCTCTATGGACTTTATTGTAGAACTGCCAGACAGTGCAGAAAACACTGTTATTTGGGTCTTGACTGACTTATTCTCAAAATAGGTCCACTTCATCCCATGCCAGAAGATCCCAACCACCAAAACCTTAGCTAAAATGTTTCTTTAACACATCTACTGACTACATGCAGCCCCTCAATGCATAATTTTGGACAGGGATGTCCAATTTACTTCCAAGTTCTGGGAGGCCTTTTTGGATCTTTTGGGCACAGAACAGGGTTTGAGTTCTAGTCATCTTCCTCATATAAATGGGGGGACAGAACGAACAAACTCAGTTCTAGAACAATACCTTAGATGTTTTATTAACTATCAACAGGACATTTGGACCAACCTCCTGCCATTTGCTGAAGTGGTACATAACAAGGCTATCCACACTAGTACCAGATACATTCCCTTTCAAGTGGCTACAGGGCAGGTGTTTAAACCAATGCTAGAACTGCCTACCATCTCTTCCCTTAAAAAATGGATGAATCAGTTACAAAATATCTGGCTAAAAGTAAGGAAAGCTCTAGACAAAGCCAGGGACACCTACAAAGTTCAAGCAGATAAAAAAAATAGAACCCCAAAACTTTCTACATCAGGGTTTATCTATCCACTAAGTTTCTACAGTCACTTCAACCTTCAAAGAAGCTAGGCCCATGTTTGTAGGACTCTTTCCCATCAAATGTATTATAACCCCAGTTACTGTAGAGTTAGAACCTCCGTGTTCCATTGTAGTTTACAAAAACAAAAATAACCTCGCCTTTAAGGCCAAAAGCTCCTCCTGCACCACAACCTATTACGATAGAGAGGGAGCAGCACACTGAAATTAAGGACATCCTAGATTCCCGTAGGCACCATGGGCTGTCCAATATTTGGTGGCTTGGAAAGATCTTCCAGCCTCCCAAAATGAGTAGGTACATAAAAAGCATGTTAAGAGCCCCTAGACTACTTAAACGTTTTCATGCTCATTACCCAGATAAACCTAATAAACCTATTGTTCTCTTTCCCTCCTTATTTTTTTTTGTTTCTGCAGATTTTTGCTTCTATTAAGGGGGGCAGCATGTCAGAAATCCCTGCAATCCTTCTTTTTGGGGCTCTGCCAATCTAGTGTGAGGGATGAGACTTTACCTTTGCTGGGAAGGGGGCTGGTGGCTTATACTTCCTCTGCTTGGTTTCTCCTCAACTTTGGGTGTGAAGTGAAGAATGGAATGTGCCAGGGGCCATCTGCCTTATCTTCAGTCTGTTGTGAGATCCAGTGAAGCACCTGGGAACTGCCCCTTATCAGCTCCAGTTCTGCTAACAACTTAACACCTGTGGATTGGCTGGATGCAAACTGGACAGTTGGGCTCTGGGGTGAGGTTTTTTGAAACAAATCTTTTAGAATACCAATTTGCATGGGAAAACTTTAGATCTTGCTTTGCTCTCTTGCTATCACTATCTCTCAATAAAAGTTCCTTTTGAAACAATGCCTGTTTGAAGAGTTCTGCTTTCTTGGGGGGAGGAGTTGAGGCAAGACCTTAACAGTATTCTGTAATATGTGATTACTATTGTCAACTTGGCTATATGTACATTGTCTTTTTTTAAAAAAAATCTGTATTTTTTGCTGCAACTGTTTTACCATAACTGTCCTTTAGAATTTCCCCATGATAGCCATTCCAGGAAATTTCTGTGGGAGGAATATACAGCTTTGCCACATTAGCACAGGTGTCAGAAAGAAAGAAAATTAAAATATCACATTCCATAATGCAGGGATCCAAGTTTAATGAAATCAAAGATGTTTATACTCTAAAAAGATTAACACTTAGTAAATCAGGCTTCAATACATGGCATCCATCTGACAAGATCTAAAACGGTGAACAGGCTCCAAGTCCTGTCATTAAAGTAGTGTTATGGTGGAGCTGAGGAGGCATGCCTTCTGTTACCTGCACAATGGAATGGCATTCTACCCACCCACCACAGATCCAAATAACCCCAACCTTACCTACCTTTTGGAAGGTTCTAATACCTAGCTTTTGTTTAGGGGACTGAAAGGTTTTGTACCTGTCTTGATTACTTTTCACTGTTTGGGGCTAGATGAAGTTGCCTCAAGCACAGTATGTTTTATTGTTTAAAAATATTTTGGATATTATGTGTCATTTTGATTTTTTTTTAGAAAGCAATGACAGCATAACAAGGGGCAAAGGAAAAGCTGCTCTGGGATATAGTTTATGGCATCTGCAGGTGTGAGACTACAGTAGAATGGTTTTGAAAATGAATACTGCATGGGAAAAAAATCTTCATTTTATTAATCTATTGCATAAATAGCAACACATTGAAAATATCTGTACATTTTTAAATCTCACAGAATCTTTCCTAACCCACTCTTTACCTGCCCGGTAAAAGCCAGTGGAATACATTGCTCTGGCCATTTTGGTGAATGACTTATGAAGAAAAGTAAATGGAGAGAATTCAAGACTACTAATTCCCGTGAGTCTCTCAACAGCTTTTCCCCTATGCTGGAAATATAAGTGATATAAGAGCACAAGCAGAATGGTATTTTGGAAGAAGCAATTCTTTTTACCAATATCTTAGGATACCGCAAACAAATCCACAGGCTTAGCACAGGTCTGGTGGTCAAACAACATATTGAAGGGGAGAAATATGGAATACAGTAGAATGGGATGGTATCCAGAAAGCTAAGCATGGTACAACAAGATAAACACAACAAAGCTAAGGGTTGAAAAGATATTCTTAGCATTTTTTCCCAGAAGCTGGGGTCAATAAATCAGCCTTGCTGAGCCTTCACCCAAATGTACAGATGAGTCATGTTACTCATTAGAATCTGCATTCCTGGATGTCTGCTTTTTGCCCAGTCTGACCTGCGGCTTTTGCTGTTCTATCTTTAAAGCATAACCTTGCTCAGGATTGACTGAGAGGCAATCAGATTAAGATCTTTGGTCCTTTTATTGTTGCAATCACTCACTCCAGGACTATTGTCACTAAAAGCCCATGAGTCCACTTCCTCCTTGACCTCCTCCTCTCAAGACATGTCCAACCTGGTTGTAGCTTTTAGTACTTTCAATTATAACATCCTTCTGGGCCATCTGGTATGATTTTGGCTTGGGGCTATTGATTTGCAGTGGTTCCAGTCCTTCTTATCAGTTAGAATCAGAAGATAGTGCTGGGGAACTATTGCTTGAAGGCTAAATTGTTGACTATTATGTTTACTCTTATACTATATGATATCTGTAAGAAACTGCTGAGGGAAGGCACCCAGAGATTTGAAGTAGAGGGCCCTCAAAGATGCTGATAATACCAGCTGTTATTTTCATCATTTAACTCCACTAAATTCAACTAACACAGAGTATTGCAGTGATAAAAAAAGAAGAAAATAACAAATTTCACGTGGAAATGCAGAGGGAAAGAGAATCATTACCAGTACTTTATTAGTATGGGCAGGGAAATGAAAATAGACCTTTATTTTTTTATTTTTTTTAAATCCCATTTATATCCCACCCTTCTCCGAAGACTCAGGGCGGCTTACAATTTAAAGCACAAATCAATGTGCTTAGCAATAGCCTTCATTCTATGTATATGCCTGCTTATTATTAGGGCTTTCGCCCCCCCCAAAGTGGCATTATTACAAAGTCAGCTTATTGCCCCCAACAATCTGAAAGGCTTAAAATGTATGTCAGAAAGCATGGATAGGCAGTTTGTGGATCATTATGAATATATAAGAATGTGGGAATATCATAAGCTGCTAATAACTGCATGTCAGACACAAGTAAAAAATCACAAATTTGGGGGAGAAAATTGGATTTTGAGGACTTAATCTTACTTTCTGTTCGTCACAGCACCAAGATGCTTTACTAACCATTCTGAGGAATATGTCCTTAGGACATCAGCTCCATCTCATCCCCAACCCACAGGTGAGACAGCCAAGACAAATTTTTGTTTGTTCTAGTTTGAAAATGCTGTTTTCCTTAATTCTCCCAAAATGAAACTTCTCATGCACACAATTTAGAGTGCCTCAGGGATGAACCTGGGGAAGATGTTATCAAGGACAGTGATCTGCTCAGCTTCATTCTGTCCAGGAATTCTGCTAAGAAATGCTTTCTTCCATAGTTATTTTGGTTTTAATTGCAAAAGAGGCCAGAGACCTGGTCTTCTTTTTATTCAGGAATAACAAATTTTCTAGCAACAGAGATATTTGAGCCAGGAATATTTAGCATACATATACATTTTATGTTGGTGTGTTAGGGAATTTGAAACTAAAGAAAAAGCATAACACCTGCAAATAAATAGTGACTCACGTTGCTTAAGTTCCTGTACGAGAAATGCAAAATCCTTCCTTCTCCTTAAAATCTTTGGCGGAATTTCTTTTAGAACCAGAACTTCTTGCTCAGCAACCACAACTTTAGTATCATAAGCAGCTTGAATAACTTCATCTCTAGTTGCTCTCTTTGTAAAATAGACCACCACATCTCTAGGTAACTTCCTCTGCCTTGCAATCCATGAATTTACACGAAAAACTTTATCCATGCATCCCTCTATTTCAGATGCTGGCTGGCCCAATACTGCTTCCAAAGCCTCAGAAATCAGCTGCTTTAAGTCTTCTTTAGGATTCTCTTTTAAACCCCTGATTCTAATAGCATACTGCATCTGATGATACTGAACAAGGCTTAATTCTCCGTCCATTTTATCCCTTAAATTTTCATTCTCCAGTACCTTTACTTCCAATATAGTGTTCTTTTGACTAAGATCCTCCATTTTTTTCTTCCAAACATTGCACACATTCAGCCACGCTTTCCACTGTAGACAAGATGTCTACCCTCATTGCACTAAATCTCTCGTTAAACTTCTCTTCCATCCTCTCCTCCAATTTCTCCAATTTCTCCTCCAACTTTGCCATCTTATCTTATCATCCAGCATTTCTGACATTACCTGGGATTGCTTTGCAAAGGCATCTTGTAAGTCCTTAAGCGTCAATGCCACAGGAGGTGCAGGAGGAAGCAAAGCTTGCAACGATGTCTGTTGCACCGGGGAAGTTCCCGCACTCCGAAGAACTTTAGAGGAAGATTTAGCTGCCATGTTTCCTCACTTTCACTTGTTGCGCACTTTCACTTTAAGTTTATAAAGTCCATTAAGCTAGGGAGTAAGAATAAAAATCCTCTTCACCTCGACCTCCTGTACCGCTCTGCCTGCTCCTTTTACTCCAAAGTCTTTCCTTCTGGCAGGGGTGGTCGCAAACGCCTGGCTCTGCTCCAAAAATCCCGGAGCAGAGACGCTAAGCAGCTGGGAGCAACCCAGGCTACGGGGGAGTTCAATCCTTCAGCCGCCCAAGCTTTCAGCTCAGGCGGCCCCGGAGAACTCAACCCCTACCTGGGGCCTCACCCCCTCTTCTCCCGAGGAGGGGGCTTCAAATCCACCTAAACAGCTGATCGGCGCTGTTTTAGGTGGAAAAAACTCAGCTGTGAAGCGGATAGCCTGAAACGGCTATCTTCGGCGCCGCACCACCACCGGAACGAGAGACCTTGAGGAGCATGCCAATGGAGCCAGTTACCAAAACAGATGCCACCTGTGGATTGGCTGGAATTCAATCGGACCTGGGAATCTGGGGGAGGAGTTTTTCTCCACATCTTGCCTTTTTTCCCTGCTATTAAGGTAAAGGTAAAGGTTCCCCCGCACATGTGTGCTAGTCGTTTCCAACTCTAGGGGCTGGTGCTCATCTCCATTTCAAAGCCGAAGAGCCAGCGCTTGTCCGAGGACATCTCCGTGGTCATGTGGCTGGCATGACTGCCATTACTAGCCCCTAATAAAAGTTCCTTTTGAGACAATGTCTGTTTCAAGAGTTCTGCTTTCTTGGGTGGCTTTGTTAGGTCCTTACATAAGGCGAAATCTGCATAGTGCCCAACCCAGAGAGGCAACCACCCTACCAAGATGGGTCGGAACCGACTTGCTCCTTCCTAACAGCAGAATGGAAGAGGGCGAAATGGAGTCTTGGAGCAGAGACATCATTCTGGCAAACCCCAAGGAAGGCACTTCCAGGGACCTGGAAAAAGCTGAACCCTCAGCCAAAGGAGATTGAGCCAGGTGGTCACTCGGCATTGGAAAGAAAGAAGTCTGGGAGGAAAAGGCTCAGAGAGTAACCCTCACACGAGGCAGAGGAAAGAAAAAAACTAAGAAAAATCCGGAGCCTACCCCTCCCGAAAAGGAGAAAGAAGATCCCAAATTGGAGCTGATAGAAGCAGTGTTAAAGCAGACCATGGAATACTGTATGTGAGAAAGTCCTGTGGGGAACTAAAAGCCCAACTGAAAGAGCGCCCAGGGTCAGAGGAAGAAGCGAGGAAGGAGCGGAGGAAGAAGAGCTAGCAGTGCCAGAGGCAGCAGTGGTGGCTGCCCCCCCCTTGCAGCAGCGCCACAATGAGGGCGTCCTTCCCAAGTACCCAGAGAGGGCCCACCCCAGTCTGCGGAAGTGAAACAGATTCTGTTTCGGGTTTGACAAAAAATCCCAAATGTTTGGGGTTCTTCCTAGCCCAGGTGTTCACTTACATGCAGACATACAGGAGAATGCTACCCACGGTTGGGAAGAAAGTCACTCTGGCACTGGAAGACACTGTCACTGGATGGTGACCCTATACAATTGCAATGCTCCAGAAATGAGAAATTTCAACCATTTCATGGCAGCCCTCATCAAGGCTGTTTGGTAGACCGGAAAGCCTGTGAACACATAAAAACAGTGAAACAGGGGTGCCAGCCCAATGAACATTGAGGGTTGACCATATTCAAGCTCTTTTGTTGCATTTTATAACATCTCCTAACAAAAGGAATATATTGTGCTTTATTTGTAAGAATGCATTTCTTTTTAGTACTTTCCTCTAACATGTATTTCTCTATCTTCATCACTTGTATGCTCCCCTCCAAAACCAGATTTTCCCGGAGCAGCTTGGTGGAAACATTGTAATGCTGGTTAGCTACATGTCTCAGATAAGATAAACTACTAATATCATTTCTTGCAACAAAAGAGCTTGAATATGGTCAAACCCTCAATGTTCATTGGGCCATTTGCTATTAAATGAATGAGATGTATCAGCTTTCCTTTGTGACAATTTCTGGTTGTCTTGGACCTTAACTCCCAAAGTACCCAAACATGATGATCAGTGGTAGAGAAAAGAGAAAGTCCTCCTATTTGGAATATATTTGTCTATACTGTATGCTGTTTTCTGAATTTATCTTCATGATCTATGGGTTTTTTTAAAAAAAATTCAGAAGATAACTTGTAAGGAGCTGACAACTCGATTGTAAAAATGAAGCCACCCCACCCCCCCAATTATAGGTTCTACAGATTTTGGGCTTTAGCTACAGAATACCTGGGGCTTTGTCTCCCAGTTATACACTAAATTTAATAATCTGGGTGTAAGCATTCTGTGAATCAGATTTCCCCAACTTGGAACAGCTGGTTGAAATTAGTATGAGATCATTTTGTCTACAAATTCTAGGAGCTGCAATACTATATATCTGGAAAATGCAAAGTTGGGGAAGAATAATATAAATAATTGATATAATATGCAAAAAAACCACCTACCAGGAATAATAGTTTAGCTAGATCAGGGGTGTCAAACTGGCGGCCTAGGGGCCAGATGCGTCACGCCCCTGCTCCACAAAGGCAACAAACATCATATGCCATGATACATCACGTGATACGATCCAGTTTGACACCTGTAAACTAGATTATTTACATCGGAAGCAGAGCACAGTTAAGTAACAAAATGATATGCTACAATCTTCCCTATTCTTGATGTCATAAAATAGTACAATATTACAGAAGCACTCTTTTCTAATTCTGTATTTTATAATAATTTTACAGTTGCTTGGAAAATCATGTTTGAATTTATCAAAATAAAAATTTTGAATGTAAAATAAGACTAAATGAAACAAACGTGCCATTTTAAAAGATGTGAACTTAGATTCCTCTAATCAAAGAGACTGTAAAACTGGATCTGTTTGTGAAAATGGATGAACATAAAAGTTTATTTCCAAGTGTGGTCACAGCACATATCAAACTGATAACAAGTCAGCTAATTTTTCATAATCTTTGATCATGAATGTTTCTGTTTTTCAAAAACATCTTGTGGCAGTTTAAAGGCTAGGAGATTTCTTACAGCTAAGGTTTTGTGGATTAGAAGGATCTGCTCTAAAACCTTGCCAAGAATAGATGTCACAGACAGACTGATCTGCCTTTAGCTGGATCTTCCACCTCCCTCTTTTAGAAGGCAGAGACATTTGCTGTCTGCCATTTATTTGCCATTTCATCAGTTCTCTAGGATTTCCCAAAGCCAATATGTAAGAATTAAACCAGGGCATAAATTACTTTGTCCAATATCCTAGGTTTAAATTCATTTGGGCTTGGGCTTCAAAGTAAAGTGTTATTGTCAGTTTCTATAAATTTCAAGCTACAGTCCTGCTTCTGCTCCTTGTGTTTAATAGCATACACAATCTTTTGTTGAACCAAATTAGGAGCCAAATAATTTATGCCTTCTACTATTTGACAGAGAAATAATGGAGGTGAGTGGGTATGGCTGTTTTACCACTCCCAAAGAATTTAGAAGTGATCTGCAATCTTAGATCACAAAAATAGATGTGAATGTGCTATGCTGCTAAAGGAATAGTCAGATCTTCACAAATATGCCTACCTATCTTATAAGATTGCATTAGTTTGGGTCATTTATTCTTATCTCTATTTCTCCAGGTTAGCCACTAATTGTAAAAAAAACTAAACTAGTTTTAAAGGCATAATTTTCTTCCAAGAGAGAATGTGAATTGCAATTTGACAGTTGAAAGTTATAAATCAGGGATGTCAAAGTGCCAGCCCATGGGCTGGACGAGTCATGACGAAACCGCACCCACCCCATTGCTGGCAATGGGGAAAAGGTTCCAATACATCACACGTCACGTGATGTCGCAAGTTTGACATGTCTGTTATAAATGGTTTGAAATTAGGATGTAATCTTAATTGTAAGTGAAAATAAATAAGCAAAAATAACATACAAGGTAAAGTACATGATGTTAATTCAGTCTAGGAAGACTATTAGTGGCACAATCCATTTAATCCAATTTCCTGGGTTGCATAACATATTTAACTAATTATATACAGTTAACTAGTGTTTGTTTCAGAGTGTTGTAAGAATGCAGACAGTCTGTTCGTATTCTTATGGTATTGCATATTGGTGTTTATATTTGTTATTTTATTTATTATACACCAAATGTTACTGATGGGTAACTACATACATGTTCACTAAATACATACATACATACATATATATATATATATATATATATATATATATATATATATATATATATATATATATATATATATATATATATATATATAATGTTTACATGTATCAGGTTTATCCAAACATTACTGTTCTACACAGCGAAGACTACATAATTGCAATATATTTTGGGTTTTTTATAATCTTTATTACTTCTTGTTGAGTCTCACTTTTCTTTTTCTCTATGAAGCTGCAAAAAATGGAGCTGCTTTGTGTGTTTAGTATCTTTTGTTTGGTCATATCATGGGCAATTTGTCCTATAGATAAAATAGGACTAGCTATACCAGGGGTCAGCAACCTGAAACAGTGAAAGAGCCACTCGGAACCGGTTCCCTCACAAAAGGAAAAACTGGGAGCCGCAAAAAATGTGTGTGCATGCGTGTACATGCGCGCATGTGCAGAACAGGGTTTGACTGAAGAGTGGAGCCAAGACGAGATATGCACCTACCCTGCATATTTGAATTGATTGGTTGAACTTTTTTAGTCCCACTTTTTTTGGGGGGGACTGCACATGGCAGAGGACTGGGAGCCGCAGGAGACGGCTGAAAGAGCCGCATGTGGCTCCGGAGCCGTGGGTTGCAGACCTATGAGCTATACTAAGCACTGGTTTACATCTATTAATATTATTTCATTAAATATAACAATAACAACATTTTCTCAAAATTTCGTATTATAGGAAGTTTCCACATTTAGAGGCAATTCAGATTAACATTCTTTTGTGTGCACTCATATAAAATGCTGAGAGAGAAAATAAATGTTTAACTAATAATATAAAGCTAAGGGCTACTTTAAAAGGGGGGGATTTCCTAGTTTTTTTCCTTCCAAACATCACATATAAATACAGAGGATAGGGGTTTAAATATACATTAATAGCCATTTAATCTTTTAAAAAATGGGGTGAACATTTGACAAATAAAGGACCTGGGAAAGAAGGTGATAATTAAGCTTCTTCCCATAAAATTTCTTTAATTATATTAGAACAACAGGTACTTGTTCCTATATACAATTACATCAATATTTTAAAATTGCAGTATGTGGCTAAATTCAGGTCAAAATAGTTGCTTAAAACAATGTTTCGGTTCACCAACTAAGATATCTCTTTTTTAATATATATTTTATTAGTTTTTATAGGATTAGGAATAAGGTGGGGTCGGGATTGGGATTTGCATTAGGATTAAGGTTTTTTTAAAATAACATTTTCAATATTTAGCAAACAGCATAATGTCTGGGTTCATGTATTTAAAAAAACAATGAGTAGTAGTTAATTATCATAAACAATATGTTAATTAATTGCTCGATGGTCTTGTTCTTGCATATATTCAAAGTTACATATCACATTCCTTTCTAACTTGTTTTTCTAACCATTGATAAAAATTATCCCATGTTCTAAAATACACTAAGTCTTCTTTCTCTTTTATCTTTAAAGTCAATCTATCCATTTCTGCACATTCTAAAATTTTCTTAATTCTTCTTCAGTTGGTAAATTTTCATTTTTCCAACGTTGGGCAAATATAATTCTTGCTGCAGTTAGTACATGTAGAAATTAAATACATATAGTCTTTCTCATAATTTGCTCCTATTATTCCTAACAAAAATAATTCAGGTTTAAAGTCTATTTGTTTTTTAGTCATTTTTTCCAACCATAATATATTGTTAACCAAAATCTTTTTGCTTTAGGGCATGTCCACCAGATATGGTAATGAGTACCTGGTCATTCTTTGCATTTCCAACACTTGTTTGAAGTATTTTTAAACATTTTGCTAGTCTCACTGGTGTCATATGCCATTTGTAAAACATTTTATATAAATTTTCTTTACGTCACTGCTTTTGCTAATTTATCATCTTTCCCATAACTTTTGCCAGTTTTCTAATTCTATATTATATCCAAAGTTCTTTGCCCATATTATCATTATTTCTTACTTGTTCTTCCTCCATCTTTAAGCTTAACAGATATTTATACTTTCTTAATCAACTTTTCATCTGTTTTTAACAGTATCTGGTCAAATTCTGTCTGTTCTTTATAAAATCCCATTTTTTTCATATCTTTTTATTTATTTATTTATTTATTTAGTTATATTTATATACCGCCCTATTCCCTGAGGACTCAGGGCGGTTTACAGGGAATTAAAAATCCAAATACAAAAATTAAAAACCCAATTAAAAAATATTAAATTAACCCTGTAGTCAGTTAAAAAACCCCAAATTTTTCATAGCTTATTTGGATGTGCAAATACTGCCACCATGATAAATCAATACCTTGTTCTTATAAATCTGTCTTTCAATTTCCCTTCATTATCCAAGATATCTTTATAGATCACAACTTTGTCATAATTAATTAAATTTGGGTAAGCAAAAGCTTCCATTGTTGAAACCCATCGTGGTATCTTGATATAAATTTTCACTTTTATTTTTTCCCATTCTAAAAGAAGTGCATTTCTTATACAGTGGTTTTGAAAGTATCTATGTATTTTATTCTTCCCATACCACAGAAAGGCATGCCAACCAATTTGTAGGTCATGCCCCTCTAGGTATAATAGTCTTTTGTCTCTAAGCATTCTTTAAGCCATGTTAGAATAGTTGCTTGGTAGTATAACATCCAATCCGGCAGTCCAAATCCTCCATTTTCATTCACTTCTTGTAGCATTTTCAGTCTAATTCTAGCTTTTTTTCCTTGCCAGATAAATTTCAGTATTGTTGTATTCAGTTCATCAAAAAAGGTTTTTCCCAGTCTTACAGGAATCGTTTGAAATAGAAAGAGTACTTTTGGTAAGATATTTATTTTCACTGTTGCTATTCTCCTCAGCATTGAAAGTTGTAGATTTTTCCACTTTTCCAGATCTAATTTTGTTTTAGCAATCTTACGTAGTTATCTTCTTTTATTGTTACACATCTTGCTGATAGATAAATTCCAAGTATTTAAATTTAACTATTTGAAGATATTTTTTTGCTAGTTGGTTTTTTCTTTTTGTTAGATTTTTTGTAAGCACTTTAGTCTTTTTTCTGTGTTAGGCATATGGTGTTAGCCTACAACGTTGGGTTGAAAATATATTAACCATAATGCTATGTCTTTAAGTTGTTAATTGGCCAATGGGTGTGTAAGTGCTCTCATGGCCATAAGAGGAAGCTAGAAACGTAGCTTCTCTCTCTCTCTGAATTCACTGCTCTCTACTGTTACTGTTTTTGCTCTGTTACCTGAACTGTGTATTGACCTCTGGACCGGTAAGAAGACTTTGTATTTTGGATTGCTACTTGGACTGTTTATTTTTGACTGTGCATTTTTGTTTTTACACCACCTTCAAGTAAACTACTTTTTGCTTTTACAACTCAGTGTACTCGTGTGTGACTTTTACTACTCTCAGTACCCTTCCTTGTCTGTGCAACTCTTTGGTAGCACTAGGAGACCTCTGCACAACAAATTCCTTAACACTATTTATTTTCAAGCTTGCCACTTCTCCAAATTTTTCTATTTTCTCCATAAGTTTAGTGCTTGTTTCAAGCAGATCTTCCAATATAAAAACCAAGTCATCTGCAATTGCTTGTAGTTTATATTTTTCGTCTTTTATCTCCAATCCTTTAATTTCTATATCTTGTCTGATGTTTCTATTCAATACTTACAGTGTTAGTATAAATAATAATGGAGATAGTGGGCATCCCTGTCTTGTGCCTTTTTTAATGTTTTCTGTAAAATCTCCATTTACAATTATTTTTGCTGTTTGTTTACAATAAATTGTTTTAATTGCATTTATAAAGTTTTCTCCAAAATCCAATTCCACTAGTTGCTGAAACTGAAAATTGCCAGTTTACATTGTGGTTGAGGGAAAAGTCTTCATCATGGTTCAGTCCAAGCCGGGAATAAACAATATGGCGACTGCTTTAGAAAGAAGGTTGCAGTTTATTGAAGAGGAGAGCCAGACAGGAAGATGGCTCTGGAAGAAAAGAAGAGTGAGCACATGTTTTATACCCTCTGGAGCCTTTTGTTTGGAGTTGTTCCTGTGGCATGAACTTTGACCTGAGTCTGAGTATGCTTTTCTGGTATTCTGATGGTCGTGGGTTAATCCTATTATTTCACAAAAGTCATATCCTGCTTCTCTGGGGCTGGGGCTGATGACTCTTAGATTTTTGGTGTTGATTCTAGGGATCTTTCTTTCTAATCCCAGTTTCCTGATTCCAGTCTTTCTGACAAGATTATCACATCTGCAATTCAGCACTGTTTTTCTGCTTGGGACAGAGAGACTTGGGGGCAGGGTTGGTTTCTGCTTTTAAAATCCTTTAGGGAAATATATTAATATTTCCTTCTCGGGAGGCTGACTTCCCACATTGTCAAACGCTTTCTGTGCATCAAGAAATATTAAAGCCATCTGTTTCCCTGGATGAATTTCATAGTACTCTAACATGTCAAGAATCATTCTTAAATTATTTTTTTAACTGTCTTTCAGGTAAAAAACCATTTTCGTCTATATGTATAAATTTGGTCAAAAATTTCTTTAGTCTTTCTGCTATTATTGAGGTGAAAATTTTATAATCTACATTTAATAACAATATTGGTCTATAGTTTTTATTTGCGTTAGATCAGAGTTCTTTGGGAATTAAGATAATATTGGCTTCAGTCCATGTATTTGGTATTTTAGCCTCCAAAAGTATTTCATTACACAGTTTTTTCAATGTAGGACTTACCAAAAATCTCAGAGAATATTCACAATATATTAAATGGGAAAATATCAATGATGGAGATTATAAAAAGGCAAAAAATGATAAGACTCCGGGTCCAGATGGATTACCTGCAGAGCTTTATACATCATTACAAGATATACTAAGTCCTAAAATTAATAATCTCAAAACAACTGTTGATAGAAGAGTGGACTTTAAAAGTTTCAAACCTGGCAGAAATGGCAAAAATCTCAGCATATTTGAAAGAACAATCGCAACAGAGATATATTTTGGAATGGAGAAGATGGATCGATTTATATTCAGAATAAATATAGGACTAAACAGTTTCATTTAGCATATGAATAAGTATTAGTATTATAAGATGTATTATTATTTAGTTATTATTATTTAGTTATTTAGTTATGTTTAAGAGGAGTTAAAGTGCGATAGAATTTAAAGTGTTTTTTTTTAGTTAGTTAGCATATTTTAGCTTAAGTTTGTAAAAGTTAATACCCTGTATTCAGCTCTGGGAAGTCGGGGGGGAGGGGGAGGGAGGGGAAGTGGGGGGGGAGGGAGGAAGTTTATGTTTTTAAAATGTATTTTAAAACTTTTCAATAAAAAAACCTGTCCATGTGATTCCTATGAACACTTCTAGATTGCTAAAGATATAAAACAAGAACTTGAAACAATGAATGAAAATAATCTAGATAAACTCTGGACTGCCCCCGACCTGCACTCGTTTCGCTGGGACCTGAAAACCTGGCTTTTCGATCTATCCGGCCTGGACTGAGGGGGGGTTTAGTTTTAAATTTTAACATTGTTTTATTGTTGGGCTATTATTAATTTAATTCTTTTTAATTCTATTTTTATCTTAATTTATATTGTCTTTTAAATATTGCCCTGTAAACCGCCCTGAGTCCTTCGGGAATAGGGCGGTATAGAAAACTAATTAAATAAATAAATAAAATAAATAAATTGCTTTATTCACAAAGTCTCAGAATTATTTAGTAATTGTTTATACTATTTGGTAAAAACACCGACAATGGGAAATATTTTAACACCAAAAACTAATGGCACAAATTTTGAAGTACAAATGCTTCCAAATATCATACTCCAGCATTTTAGGCAGCCACAAATACAGTAAACCTTGATTTTTCCAGGCCTCAGTGTAACGGATGTTGCATGCATTGGATAAAATTCTATTGCATAATATCATATGCAAATATATCACTTTACCAAATCTTTGTCTTCTTCAGTGCCTACTTTCTAGCAGAAGCTTTATTTTGCAACCAGACAGCTTATAATGATATTTTAAATGACAGTGGGTAAGCAAGCTATAGGAACATCACTCACTACCTCCCAGAATATTCAGGATCTACATAGTCTTTTCAGACTCAATTATTCAAACCAGTCTGTTGCATACCAAGCATCCTTTGTTGCTGCCCTATACCAGTGGGTCTCACTGATTACATCTGATGGGACCAGGAAGCTTTCTCTGTCATAGTGCCTCCTCAGAGATGTGTATAGTTGCCATTCTGACTATATTAAAATAATATCTTAAGACCTGCCTATCTTCCCAGGTCTTGTGTGGTGTGCAATCTATGAGATGATGGTTATTTTATCTAGACATTATTTTTGTGTTATTGTATTGTGTGGATTGTTTTATTTTAAATTTTGTATATTATATGCTGCCCAGAGTCCTAATGGATTTGAGTGATTTATCCATTTAAAACAAGAGATATAGGAATCAGCATGGACCAATGAAACACAAAGTAGATCTTGAGAGATGCCTTAAGTTTGTAAAGAAGACTGTCATCTGGGTAGATGCATATTCTAAAACATGACATGCATAGTCCATTGGATGTAAAAATATTAACCAGTTGTCTTGTTCATTCATTCAATTTATATGGCTGCTCATCTCGAACATGTGACCTTGACTATAAAATACAACATTAGCAACGAAGATTTGGTTTGCCAAGTCCATGTTCAACAGGTCCAAACCACCAGATTAGACAGTAATGGCAACCATCAATGATTTTTACAATCAAAGAAGGCTTAACTGAATGTCTAAGGATCTCTAGGATTCCACAAACGTTACATCAATGAAATTGGTGGTTACTCAGAATCTATCATATGTCCTGGTTCCGATGAATAAGACAAATCAAACAGATTGCAGGCATATTATTTATCTAAAAAGTCTTAGTAATGAGACAAAACATCGGCACTCATGGAGGGATGCCAGAATCTGAAACCTCCTCCCCCCAAACCCATCATAACACACACACAATCCCCACCCTTATCTACACATCATAAATCACATTATCCAATTAGTTTTGCATATGAGGGTTCACTTCCCATTCTGTACGCGGCTTTTTGCAATTTTATCATAACTTCCGGGTGATTCCTCCCTCCCAAATGAAGCAATTAAAATAACAGGCTGTCTCTTATATTGTCAGTGCAAAAACATGTCAATGTTTGCAGTATTGACACCATATCCATGATCTACATGCTTGCCTGATTTGGGATCTGTAGTCACAAGAACCATTAACTGACAGTTGGATATTGGCATTTGCACTAGCTGGCTAATACTGCTTTCCTACTCTAGTAGCCCATCTAAATGCGACAGGAACTATTTCCCACGAGTGTATGATGTGGCTTTAGTTGAGCACATGGAAATCAAATAAACATGTATGAATGTAAGTATGCTTATCTGTGATGGGCTTTTTCTTCAAGGGAGAAACAAGGTTGGATTCTCCCAACTGCAGGGGTTCTTCAGAAGGGGTTGCAATTTCTTCCATGGTGCTCACTGCTTGCTTGCCATGATTCTTGGAAATCACAGCAATAACTTAGTCAATTTTGTTCCATTTGCTAATTTTGTTCCAGTTGCTAATTGAGCATTAGCAGAGGTGGATCAGCAATGTGAATAGACATTAAACTCTGGCTGCTTTGTCCAGTATTTTATCAGTTAGTCCTTCCTGAAGCCAATTTATCAAAATAGCCTCATTCCAGTTCATGACTTGGGCTAAAAGCTAAAAATCATTCCCATAATCTGCCATTGGGCAATAACCTTGGTGTAACTCTTTGCTACCATAGTTAGCTATAAGGGGCTTGAGCATTATTAGTTAAGCATTATTTTTGAGCATTGTACGTTCAAGCATTATTTGTAGTAGTCTAATGAATTCCTCAAACTTGTCCAGCAGAGGGATCCATTGTAGCAGCAGCTCATTTTGCAATAGACCAAGTCAAAAGATTAATTACATAGTTCAGGGGTCACCAACCCCTGGTCTGTGGACTGGTACTGGGGTGCAACATGCCAGCAACCAGTCTGCACAAACAAGCTCATCTATGGCATGCAGGCAGCACACAAAACTACACTCTCCGGTTAGCGGAAAAACTTCTCTCCATGTAAACGGTCCCTGGTGCACAAAAGGTTGGGGACCTCTGACATAGCTGCCTCTGAATGGTCAGGTGGAAAATCTTCAGGACGAAGACTCATAAAAAGGATGCATGATCATATCATTAATTCTGTTCATAAGCAAGTAAAAGCTCTTTTAGCATTAGAATACAGTGTAATTCTTCTCATATGCTCAGTCATTATTCTCCATAGTAAAGAATGGAGTGCCATAACTTCATAATCCTGAAGTGTCACCAAACAGGTTTGAATTCAAATGGCAAAGAAAATATCTTTGGAAAAGGTACTGTACATATGTGTAACAGCCATCCTTATTAAAGATCAGACAACTCATTACCCTGGGCTCATCCTTTCAGAGATATTTCCTTACCAGATTCATCAATCCCTTTAGCAATTACAGAGTTTCTAATGTACTGTCTTCACTGAAAACATCACGATGTATTCAGAGATGTACCTGCATTGAAAATAGCCCAAGTTGAACTATTACAAAAACATAAGATAGAAAATGTCATAAACCATTTTCTGCTTATGTTTAGCCCATGCTGAGCTATATAAGAAAGTCAAACATCAGCACAGAAAATGTTTTCTGACATTTTTATTATGTTATAAACTGCTTTATGATAAAGTTTATGTCATGCTTTATAAAATTTGCCAAATTTACTTTCCATGGGAGTCATGTATCCTGGATTTTGGACTCATTCAGTAATTTAGCCCATTTGAAGTACCTTAGTTCAAAAAGATTTTGCCCTATGTGTTTAATAGCGATGCGGTGGCTCAGTGGGTTAGGACGCTGAGCATCAGAAGATCGGCAGTTTGGCGGGTTGAATCCCGAATGCCGCGTAGCAGAGTGAGCGCCTGTTACTCGTCCCAGCTTCTGCCAACCTAGCAGTTCGAAAGAACGTAAAAATGCAAGTAGAAAAATAGGGACCACTACGGTGGGAAGGTAACAGCATTCCGTGCGCCTTTGGCGTCTAGTCATGCCGGCCACATGACCACGGAGACGTCCTCGGACAAGCGCTGGCTCTTCGGCTTTGAAACGGAGATGAGCACCGGCCCCTAGAGTTGGAAACGACTAGCCCATATGTGTGGGGGAACCTTTACCTTTACCTTTACACTGTTTTACCCATTAAAGGAATCAGAGTATTAGTAGTATATAAATAGATAGTCTATCAAGAAAGACACTAGAATTGATATTAGAGCACAGAAAAAAGCTAGTAAGCAGAGTTCTGATTTGTCTGCATGATTATATGTACAATAAAGGTTTCCTATGACTGTGAATGAACATCTTCTCATTGTATTTTGTATTACCTGACATTTTGAAAGGCAGCTATATAGAATCCATATTATAGTAATGAAGGCTAGACATTTAAGAATTTTAAAGGCATAGTTGCTTCTTTCTTTTCTATTATTCACAAGCATTATAGATAAGTTTCAATAAATAAACATGGACAAAAACCCTCCACAGTGGCTTGTACAACTCAAGCCTCTATACACTACTTGATTTTACAAATAGACACATATGCAATTAGAATTGCTCAGAGTTTGCACATCAACAATGAACACCAACCAGACTAAGCATGCCAGTGATTCAGATATTTAAAGAAACATTTCCTGCTATTGCGACTTCCTTTCTAAACTAATAATTAGAAGATACTTAAGGGCATAAAATTGCTGTTAAAATATGATCAAAATATGGCCAGCAAGGATAAAGTTTGTAGTCTTCATCATGTGTATGTGTATCTTGCATGTGTGTGTATAATAAAACAAGATACCTTACATAAATGAGTAAAACCATTGAAAAAATTGAGCAAAACGTTTGTCAAAGGCAAAAACATAATTATCTACCATTTTGAGGCAGGAAACCAACCAAAACTTTAAGCAACATAAAAGTCTAAATGTGATTTAAAAAGGAAACAAATTCAACTTGATTCTCTACATTTAGAAAACAAAAAGAATCTTGGCCTTACCTCCTGCACAACCTCTATTTATCATGAGTCAGTTAACCCTCTACAAAATATTGTGTCCTCTCAGGTATCAAAGTATATCCATTCCTATTCTATATTTCTGGTCTTCTGAAACTGTTTGACACCCAAATACAAAGAATTATTCCCCATTCACGCAATATAAAATAGACAGTCACATTTATTCTGGAATTTAAGGAATTTACAAGTGGTTTAACACAACATAGTATTTCGTGTTTTCCCCAAATGTATAATAAGAGTAGAACAGCCTTGTTTATTCAAATGACCTTTATTCTAACTCTCTCATTTGTGGCTGAACAATCCCGCCCACATCCACATTCCCAAAATTACACCAGAACATCCTGGCAGAAATTCTAAATTCCTAGTGGATGTCAATTATACATCAAGGAGCCAAGAACAGAGGAAGTCACTCACATGCTAAAATGACTGTGTAAATTATAGATATCACAGTTGATCCTTATTTTTATAGTTTTCATGAGCAGCATTCAATATAAACATGCCTCCTATGAGTTCCTCTTTCTACTATACACTTCTTAAAAAATTATACAAAGTCCAGGTACTTTGAATTTAGCTCAGATTAAAAAAAAAAAAACAGGTAAGGACTGTTGTAATATCCCCTGCTGATGTAACCTTTTCAGTTTAACGCTTGTCATAATCTCTCTGAAAGTCAAACTTGATTTAAATATACCTGCATTCCATATAAGTCAGGGGTGTCAAACTGCCGGCCCATGGGCCGGTTTCATCATACTGAAGCTGCACCCACCCCATTGCTGGCAATACAAAAAGAATCACGATATCGTGACACGTCATGTGATGTGGCGAGTTTGACACCCGTGATATAAGTGGATTGACAGAAAGCTTTCTTTTCACAATACATACACTGGAAACAACAAACTCCTTCCATAATCAAAATAGATGTGTTATGTTTATGACAGTTAAAAAGGGGGACGGTTTATTCTCAAGCAGTAACACACAATTTTCTTTAAAACCTCAGGTAATACTATAGAATATTGTATTTATTCAAAATATTATAAAGTATAGATTTTAGTAAGAATGTTTCAAAGTACAGTTGTGGTTTCTGTTCTGGAAAAAAATAATGTAATGATTACTTTTGGTAGGACTTTGTCATTGGAAATAAAGCAGTGATTAGAATGTTAATAAGGGACGCGGTGGCTCAGTGGGTTAGGACGCTGAGCATCAGAAGATCGGCAGTTTGGCGGGTTGAATCCCGAGTGCCGCGTAGCAGAGTGAGCGCCTGTTACTCGTCCCAGCTTCTGCCAACCTAGCAGTTCGAAAGCACATAAAAATGCAAGTAGAAAAATAGGGACCACTACGGTGGGAAGGTAACAGCGTTCCGTGCGCCTTTGGCGTCTAGTCATGCCGGCCACATGACCACAGAGACGTCCTCGGACAAGCGCTGGCTCTTCGGCTTTGAAACGGAGATGAGCACCGGCCCCTAGAGTTGGAAACGACTAGCACGCATGTGCGGGGGAACCGTTACCTTTTACCTAGAATGTTAATAAGGATTGGGGAGATTAAGATTTAAATTTGCACAACTGATCTGAAAATCAGTTGCTATCTTTCAATCCAATTTACAATGCAGTTTTTTGTGAGGATAATATGGGGACACATTTACCAGCTTTGCTCCTGGAAAAAAGCAGGATATAAATTTAATAAATATATGTTATTTTACAGCTGCAATCTTGTAATTCCTAAACTGGTTATTAAAAAAAAAAGCTCTGTCTTCAGTATTATTCTTTCAGTAAAATTCTGAGCTCATTTCCTTGGAAATAAATAATTCCCTTTCCAAAAATGAAATATTTCTCAGAATCACGCCCTTAGCTGTAGGTTTTAGTTTTATATATTTCTTAGGGAACATAGAATTCTTAATTATGAACCAATAACCACGAACAATCTGCAGCATTACAGATGAACATGTTATTTTATCATCTCCAACAAAATTTAAATAAAGGAAAAAAAAGAGGAAGTCATTACAGTAAAGAGAGCGACGAGTCCTTACGGGCGCTGCAATTCCTGCAAGTACAGTCGCGAGGAGCGCCCGTTTTCCAGCCAAGTTAATACCTGTGTAACGGGACATTTTAAAAACGTCTTGATTTACTAAAGGCCGTTTTAAAAAAAAAAAAAGCAAGAGAGAACTAATTACGCTCTGAAGAATCCCCAACCACGTTTCGTGCCATCATCCTTTAAGGGGGTGGTGGCAATTATGCCGGATTATTACCGACGCTTGAGGGTAAACGGCCACGGAGATGAATGAATGTGACCTCGTGCGCAGAATACCGCATTCTGAGAAGGGTGAGCGATGACGCGTCTTTGGTAAAGGCAGCAGAGGACAGCAGTCGTACCTGGGGCGCTTCTTCACGTATCCGGAGTCCTCCACCAGCAAATCTACCGTCGGCCCCCGCTCTCTCCCCCCCCCGTGAAAACAGCCCGCAGCTCTGAGTCGGTTTCTTTATTACCTGAGCTAGAAAATGATTGGCTGTGTCAGTCCCGCCCTCGGGAATGACGCAGAAAATCTCCGTTTGATAGGCAGGTAGGGCTCGGACGCGGCCATGTTGGGAGCGGAAGTGAAATGAGTAATAGCCTGAGCCGCGGGACAAGTCAGGCGCTGAGGTTAGCTTTACCCAGCGGCGGAGGCTTCCAGTTGAACGTCTGCTCCTACGCCGGCGTGGGTATCCTTGCCTCATCCGGAGGGGTAAGAGCCGCGTTTCCGGCAGCCTCCTCCCCTTGGCGGGGAGGAAAATAACGAAGAGGGATCCTATGTCTCAGTGGTGTTCCTGAGGGGCGGCAAGAGACAACGGCGGCGGCGGCGGCGGGAGCGTGAAGGTAAAGAAGAAAGATGCCGTTGGCACAGTTGGCGGACCCCTGGCAGAAAATGGCTGTGGAGAATCCGGCCGAGAGCGGCAGCAGCGTCGAGGTAAGCGGATTGGGCATTCCCGCATCTGCGGGGCTCGGCTGGGCAACCGCGTGGAATCCCGCCTGCACCACCACCACCACCACCCCTTCTTCGCTGCCGGGCAAGATCAGGAGGAAGTGGGGGGAGAAAAGCGGGAGGAAAAGATCGCTCACCACCTCAGCAAAGGAGCGTCACTGCCCCGTTGCCGCCTTTTGTCCGTCTTTCATTGAGAGGGCTGGGAAGAGTCAGGCGCGCTCCATTTCCTCGTTTTATTTCTTTTAGAGGCGCTGGGCGGAAGCCGGGGAAGTAAAAAGGCTTCCTGCTTGCTTTGCCTCTTTGACTCGGGCTCCCTTAATCCTGTGTCCCCAGAGTACGTTGGGTTGCAGATCTTATTACTCCCAACCAGGGTGGGGGAGGAGGATGGAAGCCATTTATCTAGCAAAGCTGTTTGACATCAAGATTGCCTCATATCACTACCTCAGATCGATTTTTCAGTCAGTTTGTGACCATCTTTGTCCAGCTTTGCCTCCAACATTTCACTGACTAAATTAGTTGTTCGATTCTTATCTGTTCGCTTACAGTCCCCCTTCCTATAACCCTGGAGTACTGTATGCATGCAGCGGACTTTTGGAATAAAACTTGATAATATATATCCTTTTCTTCTCTGCAGCAAATAACATGCTTTTGGAACTCTTTACCCTCTTATCCTTTTACACTAATTTCCTTTGCAAACAAGTATAAAAGGGAGGGTTTTCCAAATAACTTTTTGTGTGTAGGGCTACAGAATGCTGTTCCTTCTAAATAATGGAACATCTATGATTTGGATTGTATGCCCTTTGTTTTCATTTGCCTTCACGCAGACATTCTCATGTTAATTTAATAACATCTTTTTTATTATTTGACATTTTCCTGTTTTTCACAACAGTATCTTCCATGATAAAGGAGCCTTTTGAAATGGATATTTGTATTGTGTCTCTTTTATAGAGATAGTGTTTAAAGCATCCCTTCTTTGTAGTTTTTACGGTTTATGGGGAGAAATGTTACACCCACCTTTAACGCTACAGAAATATAACTTTCTGTGCGAAGTTTTTAGTGGCTGTTATATATGAATTTGCTAATGCAGAACTATAGAGACTGTAAACATATCTTCCTCATTTTGTCCTCTTGAAGGTAATATCGGAGTGGGGTTGGGGCTGCCAGATTGTCAGCCTTGGTAATGCACAGTTGAAGGACTCCTGCCGCTTTTGTTCCCTTTGGTGGTGTCTGGTTACTTTCACATCATTCCTCCCTCCATTTCCTCTCATTTTGCCCAAATGCTTAACTTTCTCCTAGTCTTAAGAAGAAGGAAGAAAGTTTGCAGCGAGGGCTAGATGTTTTTTTTTATACTTTTTTTAAAAGGAAAGTTTGCACATCTTGCTTCTGCTGTAAGAAAGACACCGGCAGAGGAACTGGTGATGATTTGTTTCCACATTTTTCTCACAGTTCATATATTTCAAGAAGCAGTTTGTGCTAGTTGTTCAAAATAGTTTATCCAAAATAGTTTTGGCTAAATTTAGATTGTCTGGCTTAATAAATCAAAAAGTAATCCTGAGAAGTTTGATTACATGCTTACAGGGTTCACTTTGTTATTTTTTGGGATAATGGTAATTATTGTGTCTACCTTATTTAAATGTATATAATTAGGTGTTAATTTGTTTCCTACTCATAATCCATTTTATATTACACTTTTATGTTTTACCTTATGAATGTGTTAGTGATCTTTTTTAAAAAAAATTCTATAGATGGCAACATAATTACCATTTTACATGTGTGTGTGTGTGTGTGTGTGTGTGTGTGTTTGTCACTGGAGGGTACAATTCCATGTTTATGATAATTTTTTCACTCTAGTATTCAATGTATCAGTAACTAAAATGAGAAAGAAGAGAACCCAGTGGGTAAGATATAATTGAGAAAATAATGAAACCAGATGAAATATTGTTAGATGTTAAGTAGATAATTTAATTTTTATGCAATATTTACACACATTTGATTCAGATACATACCTTAATCAAATTTTTAAAAATGTGTCTGGTGATTAAATCTTTTGAAATTAAGTTTGATCACTCGTTTCTAACTCATATCTCCTATAGGATAATGCATAGAAGATAAGCATTGTTTTTATTCCAGCTGTCTGATTGTATGCCATCCAAGTCAATGTCAACTTTTAATGACTACATAGATTTTCTCCTGGACAATCTGTTCTCCACTTGGTCCACCAGAACTTTCAACAGTGCACCCATTGTGGCTATAGTTCAGTCCATCCATCTTGCTACCGATCACTCTTTTCCTCTTCCCTTGCACCTTTCCCAGTGCACAGAAATCCAAAAGAACTACTTTAGACATTAGACTGGAAAAATGGAAATGCCAACCAATTGCAGGCATATAGTTCAGAAGCCCAAGTATGTGATTTAGAAACACTACATATGCTTAGATAAGCTTAAGGTGAACTCAAAGCTGTGATCAAAAGGCTGCAAAGTAGGGCCAACCCATACCTTATATGCCAGAGAATTTGTGTGATGAACTGTCATCTTGAAATGTTTAAGGAAGTACATCTTTTTTTCCCTTAGTACTCTAGAGCAGAGGTCCCCAACCTTTCCTGTTTGGCGGCCCGGAGTGAAAGGGAGGAGCAAGAAAATTTATGCCCACGCGTGCGCATGCACAAACAGGCTTCTTACAGCCCAGTGGTGCTAGCACCCGCACCCGCACACATACATAAACAGAACTGCATGCACCCATGGCACACTAGTGCCTATGTGATGCTGACGGGGGCGCTAGCCTCCTACGCAATGCTGGTGGTGATGCTAGTGCCCCCTGCACATGCGCAAACTAGCACCCTTGCAGCGACTAGCATCCTTGTGGAGTCGCTAAAGCGTACTCCCCAGCCATTCCCACAGCCCGGTGGCCACTAGGCCACAGACTAGTACCCCATAGGTTGGGAAACCCTGCTCTAGAGGCTTATATTACATGTTAATCTGCCATTTTCAGTTCATAGAGAACAAACTGAGTCATTATTCTTAAACAGATATTATTAGTGTTTACATCTTACAGTACTTGAAATAACAATATTTCAAAACATTGGGAGAAAGCAAGACTTTAGTTTGTCTAAAAGTAGCTTTGCTATTTTTTTAAATAATTATTGGTTTACAAAACTATGTTTTATATTTTTTAGATAAGCAAAGGCAAAATTGGTTTTGGTTAAACCTTGGAAATATTAATATAATTATACTGATAGTCCTCATTTATTGACTGCTTTGGACAATGCCCATTCAGTTACAGCAGTAATGAAAAAGTAACTTTGTGACCAAAGCCCACATTCTTGTCCTCGGCATCTCTCTTTCAATCATGTGTTTCCTATTATAGTCAGTCAGTACATATTACCTTGTGCCTGAACCATTGTGTGCCTGCTTACTCTCTTGTAATCCCTCCCTCTGCAATGAATGTAAATAGAAGCATCAATTATCTTCTTGCTAATTATCCTAGCACTGGGCAAGCATTCCGAAGGTTGAGGAAGTGAGGTTAAAGTAGCTTCCTCATAAATTAAGTTCTGGAAACCTTTCTTACTGTTTAGGCTCACCTAGCCATTTGGGGTCATATCCTTCTGACAAACCAAAGGAAAGCTTAAGTAAAATCGAAAGCATAGTTGTTGTCATATGATTTTCATTTACCGTGACTTTGTGCCCGCCCACCCACAACAGTTTACAGGGTTTCCCAGGGCAGACGCTCTGGACGCGAGGGCAGTGCCAGCAGAACACGCCTTCAGGCAAGGAGAAGGGTGGCGTGGACAGGCGGGGGCAGCTGAAGGACTGGGTGACACAAGTGTCTGGCAGGCAGAGGAAGGCGGCAGGGACGGCTTGTGCTGCCTGGTCCTTTGACTACCCCTGCCTGTCCGCGCCGCTCTTCTCCTTGCTTGAAGGTGCTTTCCACCAGCACTACCCTCGCCTCGTGAGTGTCTGCCCTGTAAGCCATTGTAAGCCATTGCAGCTGTGGGCAAGCAGACGGTGGGAGGGTGCAGCTGAACGGCTTCGGCGGGTGTCTGGCTGGCAGTGGGAAGCAACAGGAGGCTTGTACCACCCAGTCACGGCACAAGCCATGGGAGAGTTGAAGGAAGAGAAGGAGGCAGGTGATCTGCAGGGCAAAGCAGGGGTGGCCAGGACCGAAGAAAGCCCCTCCATCAGCAGACGCAGCTGTTGCAGAGTGGTGGAGGATCCTTTCGCCTAGCTCCAAAATACTGGAGGGAGAGCTGGTAAGGTGACCATGCCTCCCTCGCCCATCCTCCATAGCATGGCAGTCCAGCTCGGGAAGGGAGTGAAAGGGAAGAGGCAGGTAGGCAGTTGGGTCATTGAATGGACAGGGGGAGGTCGCCAAACGGGGAGCGGCCTGCCTGCAGGGGCCCTGAGGTAAGTGGGTGCAGGACACGTGGAGCAGCTCCACTCCCCCACACCTGCTTCACCTCACCTTGTGGCAGCAGAACCGGTGCGACATGCATTGTCCTGCCCCATTGCTGCAGCAAGCAACCAGATGGTAGGACGGAGTGGGCAGGCTCTTAACTAGGGCTTATTTTTGGGGTAGGACTTACATTAGGTGCATGCCCAAAAATCAGGCAAGGATTTATTTTCTGGGTGGGTCTTATTTTCAGAGAAACACAATAGTGACTGCTTTGCTTAGTGACCAAGTCACTAGCACCAATTGCAGTCCCTAAATGAGGACTATCTGCACTTCAGTTGCTCTAATAAAGTTCCTCCAATAACTCTTCTTTAAATTATAATTTTTGTAGAATGGCCAACAAATTATGGATGAGCCTATGTGCGAAGAAGAACTAAATCTACAAACGGTAAGTAGAATATGAAGATTCATAATTTATTTAGATAATTTCAATCCATGAGTTAAAGGGACTTCTAAGATTTAAAAATAAAGGTTCTTATATGAACTATTTAGTAACACATGTGCAGAATTTCAGTAACATTTATTAGTTCAATTCCTAATAAGACAAATGCATTGATATACTAAGCCTGATGTAAAACTTTCTATAATTGTTCAATATTTTAACTAAAAGTATTATCACTGAGTTTGTATCTTATGATATATGACTGTATTTTATGATTATAATCATGATTTATCACTTGTTGCTTGTATGTACACAGAGCTTATGCACCAGAGACAAATTCCTTGTGTGTCCAATCACACTCAGCCAATTCAGAATTTTATTCTGTTCTGTTTTGTTTTGTTCCATCCTAAAGTATTGATATGTTGGATGCCTCAGGGAATATTTAGCCTCAGGCTGTGATCATCTTGCTCTTGGAGATGCAATTAAGAAATTTCAATATTAACTCATATAACCTCGAGCTATCTTCTATTATCATGTCTTGGGCTGAAATCAACAGCATTGCTAGTATAATTTTGGATCAATTGTTGTGAACATACAATGTTCTTCTTGGCAGTATTCTTGGTGTTTAGAATTGTGGGCTTTTGAGGCATTGGAAGTTTTCCAATAAAATGGTGTGTTGTTGATATGTATTACCTGTGAACATCCATATTTGTTATTTTTGACCAAGGAACAATAAGACTTTCTGCTACTGTAGTCCATTTTTTCAGAATTGTTTTACTTAACATAATTTTCCAGGATCTTTCTTCACTTTTTATTATCATGATTATTAATTTTAAAATTGCTTTTTAATACAGTTGCTTATATTTGTACTTTTGTAAATTAGTTTGTTATAAAACTTTTGAATGTTTTGCACACCTCCATAAAACATATTTTTAATGCAATACAACTCCTGTGCTGTAACTATTTTTTAAGGAAATATAATTGTTATTAAAATCCTCTCTTTTTAGTATGCATCATGCAATTATCCAATAAGTCTACACTGTTCTATTTTTCCGTATTTTCTCACCCTGAAAATCCTTAAAGATGGT
The DNA here is from genome assembly GCF_947247035.1 of Vipera ursinii. Classification (NCBI taxonomy): domain Eukaryota; kingdom Metazoa; phylum Chordata; class Lepidosauria; order Squamata; family Viperidae; genus Vipera; species Vipera ursinii. The sequence continues at coordinate 66,291,640 of NC_139514.1, forward strand.
TCATTTTTGTACAAGTAGTCCTCAACTTACAACCACAATTGAGCCCAAAATTTCTGTTGCTAAGTGAGTTTTGCCCCATTTTATGACCTTTCTTGCCACAGTTGTTAAGTGAATCGCAATAGTTGTTCAGCTAGTAACACGGTTGTTAAGTGAATTTGGCTTCCCCATTGACTTTGCTTGTCAGAAGGTTGCAAAAGCTGATCATATGACCTGGGACACTGCAACTGTCATAAATATGAACCAGTTGCCAAGCACCCAAATTTTGGTCATGTGACCATGGGGATGCTGCAATGATCATATAAGTTTGAAAAATGGACAGTGCTGTTATAACTTTGAACCATCATTAAATCAATGGTTGTAAGTTAAAGATTATCTGTACTGAGCTTAGTATTTCTGATCTTCCTGGTACTTCTAATAAGACCCACTACATTCCCACTTCTCCAGTGTATAACATATCAATATAAACTTATCAATTCTTTGTTGAGTTGTACCTAATTTTTGGTTAGTATAGTATCTTTTCCTCAGTGATCAGCAAGTCGTTTCTAGTCAGCTTATAAATTATGTCAGCCATTCTCTGAACATGAAAACCTTATTTATTAAATTTGTGTGCCATTTCATTTACATTTAATTGTAATAGAAGTTGAATAGAATCAAAGCATTATTTTTGTAAGTATAAGAACAGCTATGATTTCTCTTTTTTAAAATATAAGATAATCTTTATTGTCATTTTACTGTATGTGAAATCTCTTACATGAAAGAGGTAATCAAGACTGGTATTCATAGTTAAAAGGTGTTTTGCTCAGCACTTCAATGATAAAAACAATAATCTGCTCTTAAAAATGGATAAATGAGTGAGATATTTGTTAAGTGAGTTTTTCCCCATTTTATGACTTTTCTTGCCACAATTGTTCAGTGAATCGTTGTAGTTGCTAAGTTGGTAACATGGTTGTTAAATGAATCTGGCTTCTTCATTGACTTTGGTTGTCAGATGGTTGCAAATCTGATCACGTGACCCCAAGATATTGCAACTGTCATAAATATGAATCAGTTGCTAAGCATCTGAATTGTCATGTGACCATGGGGATGTGCAATGGTCGTAAGTGTGCAAAATGGTCACAAGTCACTTTTTTCAGTGTATTTGTAACTAGTACTTAATGTTTTTTTCTTTGATCAAAGTAGTCAATTTCGCTATCTCTGCTAACTCCGTCAACTTTTACACCCATTGTGGGGATCAAAATATATCCTTCCATTTTTGTGCATAAAGCAGTCTTGCTGCCGTCAACATATATAACATTAAAGTTCCAATTTTCCCCCCAAGTCTTTTGGTATAGGTTTGTGTTAATTGCATTGTATATTGCTATTTATGAAAAATGTACTAAAATGAATTTTAAATTTTTATTTTATATAGTATTTATGGGATAATGTATGTCATCCGATAATTGAGTATAAATGAATTTTTACTTCCTTAACTGCTTAGATTGGAGAACAATCTAAGGAGAACAGTGCTGTTTGGGGAAAAATGTACACTAATTTTATATTATATAAAATTTTTATTCATTTTGGTGTAGCTTGATAGTCAAGTAATAGTAGTACATAGTTAATGATTATAATATTTATCAAAGATAAATGTCAACTGTTTAAAGCTAGGAATATAAAACTATTCAGTTGGTATTTCACAATGACTAAAATGACCTGCAAATGACTAAGTTATAGTGACTAAGAATGATCTATAAATCAGGAAGATTCTGATTAGAATTTCACTCTGGCTGCAAATACTTTGGTTAATTTAAGGCAAACTATTTATTCCATCCTGTGTTCCCCAGTGAGTGCCATAGGAAAAAAAATCATACTGGTCCTTCTTATAAAGCTACTGTAAGGTTGTGACAAAATAATGTGTGATAGGGGGAAAGGAAGACTCAGTGAAATATTTATTTTATTTTTATTTATTAGAGTTTAGCCTTAATTCCTAGGTAACTCAAGGCAGCAAGCATACATAATACTCCTTCCTCCTCCTGTTTTTTCCAACAACAACTTAGTAAAGTGGTTGGACTGAGAGAGGGACACTGGCTTAAAGTTACCTAGCTGGCTTTCATGCCTATGGGAGGACTAGAATTAAGTCTTCTGGTTTCTAGGCTAGCACCTTAATCCCTACACCAGGGGCACCCAACCTGTGGTCTGCAGCCCACTACCAAGCCACATCAATGGCTGGCCGGTACACACATATGTGCATGCATGCACAGCCCCGCTCACAATGTTGCAGGTGTTCATGGCCCCTCTCGTGCAAGCATCATGGGTAGTCACGGCCTCACTTGTGCGAGTGTCTCTGCGGGCATTCGCGGCCCAATTCGCATGAGCATCAGAGGCGTTCATGGCCCCGCTTGCGTGAGTGTCATTAGCATTCACAGCCCCATTCATGTAAGCGTCACCGTGAGCATGCAGGTGCTCGCAGTGCCACTCACATGAGCAACGGATGTTTGTGCACGCGCACATGTGCTTGCATGTGTTTATCCCCCCACACACAAAATCTTCCCTTCTTTCCCCCTTCCCCCTGCTCCAGGCCACCAACTGCGAAAGATTGGGGAACTCTGCCCTACACCAAACTATTAAATCATTAAAATATTTAATTATTAAAGATGATCACATGAAATAGATTAAATTATTAATTAAAAATTAATGTTCAGTATCTATTTGAGGCAATTCATTATTATCATCTTTTTCTCTTTCTTCTTCATTAATAGCTATTGGTTATATCAAGTACTCATATATTAATTAAAAAAACATCCATTAGTGTGACAAATTTCATATTAGTTTCTCATACACTGTCCAAATCAGCTCTGTTTCCGTTAGCTCTTCCATGTAGCTCTTTCCCTTTTTATTTGTTGTTGGTTTGAACGAAAATAGATGATGTTTTAATACGAAATGTTTAATTTCTGGAACATTGCAGCACCAAGCACTTAAGCTCCTAGTCTTTTATGATAGATTACTAAGAAAAGTTAAATATCACACTTCCTTAGCCCTCATTCTGGCTATATTTATTTACCTTTTGCAAATTTTGATAAAAATTAGTATGTATTAGTATTAGTATGGAATTCGATTTTTTTTAATAGTGAAAGAGTAAATTTGACTTTTTTCCCTAGCTCTTAATAGGCAGTTATTATCCAAGCAGTCTAGAGAAAGCAAAATAATGTTAATTATTAGCATGAAGTTTATTTGAATGCCTGCTGCTTCTGATAAACTTTCTTGGATTAAACAAATACGGGATTGAAACAGTGATAAATATTTAGGTCCATCTGAAATTTCCTGAATTGAACTGGACACTATATTCTTACATAGTGTCTAACAAAAAATCTTCCATTCTTCCTCTAACAAAAAATGAAGTAAGATATTTGGTATTGGAACAAGAATAATGCAGAATTAGATCCTAAATGTTTCCCTATAGGTAGGTGGCTGGCTGCTTTCAGTTATTTGTTGTTAGTTGCGAAGTCGTGTCCGACCCATTGCAACCCCATGGACAACGTTCCTCCAGTCCTTCCTGTCCTCTACCATCTTCTGGAGTCCATTTAGGCTCATGCCTACTGCTTCAGTGACTCCATCTAGCCACCTCATTGTCTGTCGTTTCCTTCTTCTCTTTCCCTCAACCTTTCCCAGCATTAGGCTCTTCTCCAGTGAGTCCTTCCTTCTCATAAGGTGGCCAAAGTATTTGAGTTTCAACTTCAGGATCTGGCCTTCTAAAGAGCAGTCAGGGTTGATCTCCTCTAGGACTGACCTGTTTGATCGCCTTGCAGTCCAAGGGACTTTCAATTATACTGGATGTTAATTCAGTCAATTCTCTTACCTCTGTGATTGAGGTGAAGGAATCCTGCCATTTTCATCAAACAGTAATTTACTAAAGACTTTAAAGCAAGAATAACAGATTTCAGGAAGGTATCTTTAACACTACTCTGGGCTAAATACAGTATTTTAAATCATAATGGTAAATTCTCATCCTCGGTTATGGTGAATCAGTTAAGGTAGAGTCTCTTTGAAATGCTTTTTTTCATATCTGAATTGAGTTGCATCCTGTGAGATAAATCTTCAAAAGCTCCATTCTCCACTTTCCAACAATCACTTACGTACATAAACTTACGTTAAAATTCTAATTCAGAATCGGTCTGTTTTGTCATATTCTGCTTAGAATGCAGAGGTACTTATTAACTATGTATTCTTTTCAGACTGGTTTTTTCCCAAGGATACTGAAACTGTTTTGATAGGTAACTCATACTGGATACTGGATGGTGTATAATTATACACATTGTTGATGTATAATTCAGATTTAAACATCCACATATTTATATCATATTCTGTTTCCAAAATTGTATTAACAAATTTATGAATATTAAACCTAGAAAGTATGATAGTAGGGCAACTATCTGATACATTATTTTTATTTACTTTTATCCTGCCTTTATTATTTTATACTACCAACATAATGTAATCAACACCAAAAAGACACTTGTCTTAGATGGCCAATAAACATGAACAAATCATTTGTTGAATTAGTATAATTTTAAGAGCATTAAAATATATTCAATATTCTTCAAAAAATCTCTGATATTTTTGTAACACAGGGGTTCAAATTTTTATTCCACAGTTGCATTGTGGGCGTCTCCTCAGAAATTTATTTAATAGGAAAGCTGTAACATGCATTGTAATTTAACTTTTCTATAAAGTGATTTTTTAAGGATTCTTGTTCATGCTCGTATTTGTTTTTCCTGAAGTTTATTTTACAAAGTACAAATGTTTTAAAATTAAAATATACATTTTGTGACATAATTTGTAAACCTTGCTATATTTTGAATTATATTTGGTAAGTTGCTTTTCAATAAGGTTGAATACTGGGATCAATTAATTGTAATTTTTCCCAGATTTTCAAACAAACAAAAAAGTGACTTACAACTGGTCCTTGCACTTAGATTGTTGCAGCATCCACATGGTCACGTGATCAGACTTTGGGCACTTGGCATGCATAACCGCATGATTATCATTTACAACCTTTCCACTGGGCTTTCCACAAAGAAAGGCAATGGAAGAAGCCAAATTCATTAAGAATCACCATGATTCGCTTAACTGCACTGATTGGCTTACCAGCTGTTGCAAAAAAGTTGTAAAATTGGACTTGACTTAGTTAACGATCATCACTTAGTGATGGAATTTTTAATCTGAACTGTGGTTGTAAGGCAAGGACTGCCTGTAGCTAGTATAGCATTAGATTAGAATTTTCCAAATTGTTTAAGGTGTGCCGTAAAGTAAAAATAATCTGAGTGCTGATATTTTTAGTGGTTTAATATTATTTAAAGAAATTAAAACCGCTTAGACTCCCACAGACTTTAATGTAATATGCCAAGAACATTTTAGTATAACACTGTAGGATGGAAAAGAAAATCCATTTACATCTGTGTTGAATTTATCATTTCACAGATTCAAGAAGACAACTTATCTAAATTCTGAACAACTTGCTAAAGGAATGAGAAATTTCACAGCTGTGTCTGGACTGTTTGTGATAGAACACTTCATATTTTGTCTCTAGATTTATCCTTCTCATAGACAGTTCTTGGTTTTTTTGACATTGTTATGTGGTAGTCAAGCTCAGGGGTCCCCAACCCCCAGTCTGTGGACCAGTACCGGGCTGCAGCATACAAGCAACCGGTCCGCCCAAACAAGCAAAGCCCCATCCATGGGATGCAGGCAGCACACAAAACCCTGCACCCTCCAGTCCACAGAAAAGCCTCTCTCCACAGAACCGGTCCCTGGTGCCCAAAAGGTTGGGGCCCTCTGATCTAGATTCCATTCAATATCCTCATTCATTTATTTAAGCAACAACAGTGACCCAACTAGATTCAAATTTTGATATAAAATGTAATACATGGATGTAATATGCCTTATGATTCATTTATCTACCTGACATTTCTAAATATTACAGAACATATAAGTAGAATGAATTCTGTTTAAATTTACTAGCAAAATATCCATTGTTCATCATACGCAAGACATAATGGGAGGTTTTATGAAAAACCCAAGGAAAAGCTTCTTTTATCACACGTTTTGTGGTGTAGGATTGGGTGATTCAAGATTCTTTTTTTTAAAAAAAAAATCTTCCAAGGATCACAAAAGTTATAGAAGTGTAATGATTTCATCTAATGACTAGGAATGAGGTTTACTTAATATTTTGGAGGAAAAAGTTCAGAGAACTCATACAATCCAGTGTGTTTAAGTGTGCAATATATGTAAAGGTAAAGGTGTCCCTGTGGATTTACTCCACTAGTCGCTGCTGACTAAAAGGGGTGGTGCTCATCTCCATTTCAAGGGCCATTGAACCAGTGCTCTCCAAAGACATTTCTGTGGTCATGTGGCCAGCATGATGTCAGTACAATATATGTGGATATATGCAAAGTTAACCACCATAGTCATGAGGATGTTTCTGGCAGGTTCCACTATTTGTTTCAGTAACTAATGTGTTAGTGTTAAGTTATTGCAGCTAATTCATGCTGATATACTCTGCCCAGTTTCTGATGTTCTTAATCTAGTTTAATTGTTTACATGAATTATCTTTTCTTCTAAATATGCCACTAATCAATTTATTTAAATCAAGAATGGAAAATTTTGAAGATCCAGCCGTTTTAACTCCCTAGCATCAATTTTGTCTTTGGAGGTGGATAGCCATGATTTGACTGAGCCAAATCTTATTTTCAAAAGATTGTAAAAATAAACATTTTGTATATGTTACCCTGCTTGACCTTGGAGGAGTTACTAGATACAAACATGCCTGCTTTTAGTGAATAAATGTTTAAGTAAAGAGAGATATAAACACATTTCTTTGATTAGTGGAACTTAGAGGAATCTAGAAACTCTTCTTTAGTAAGTCTAACTACTTTGTGTTATATGCTCTCATTTCTCACATGCTTCATAATGGGAACTTCTGAAATTTTATGCTATGACGTGCAGTTCAGTGCAGCATTAATCATAACTGCTTGTCCGTTTTTCTTGTTGCATCAAAATTATATTCAGTGAAATCTGTTTTTGTCTTGTTCATATTCTTTTTATTAGATGTGTCTTTTAAAAAAATCTTCTGAAATAAATTCCACTCGGTGCAAAATTGACTTGTTTAATTAGGGACAAGGCAACAAGTACATTTATTAATGACTGGAAACCCTTTATGGATTTTTTGCTGGCAATGGATTTGATTTATGGATTCGATGCTTAGAAAGGAAAATATGGAAACAATGAAATTATGACATAACTTTAAAAGGGGGAGGGTTCATGTTAAATGTATAACTGCTGTAAAGGTCAAGCTGATTTTTTATATAAATTCATTATTATTTTTTCTTTCCTTCATTTACATTTTTAACATCCACTTGTACTTTTAATTTATATTGTATGTTTTCTTTTTATTATTATATAATATCTCCTAACATACATATTTTTAAAAATGACATGAACTCCCCTCATTACATTGAACCAATTTTATTTTATTTTATTTTCTAGGAAGAAGGCAATATTAAAGAGATTGCAATAACATATCATGTCAAAGAAGGGCATGAAAAAGCAGATCCTTCACAATTTGAACTCCTTAAAGTACTAGGCCAGGGATCTTTTGGAAAGGTAAGAGAGACATTCGATCTTTTAAAAGCTACCATAGTATTTGCCTCAACCTATACTACAGCGTTCCGTGTGCCTTTGGCGTCTAGTCATGCCGGCCACATGACCACGGAGACGTCCTCGGACAAGCGCTGGCTCTTCGGCTTTGAAACGGAGATGAGCACCGGCCCCTAGAGTTGAAAACGACTAGCACGCATGTGCGGGGGAACCTTTACCTTTACTTTTACCTTTATACTAATCAGAATTCCCTAAATGAATATCTAGTTCTTAAATTCCACCTACCAAATCTTTCTTCAGGTTCTTTAATTGTCTCTTAGTTTTTGCCCAAGCTCAGATTTGAATATCTAAGAATGATTGTTCATAAATTATGAATGGTGAATAATCTAAACATAGTATACTTCCTCACAATTTTCCATGGTTGAATTAATATAAAACCTTGTTTCATTAATAAAACTGCAATACTTTGGATTCTGGTTCAGAGTGCTTTGACACATACAGGACCATGAATGTAGCATCTGTCTGCAACTCCTCAAAGCAACCACATGGAAAGAGATATCACTATTTTAAGAGTTACTTTCATTTTCCTAAATTCTTCAAAGGACTTTTTCAGAATCTATCAAAGTACTAAATAGACTAACTTTGAGGTAGGCAGGACTTTGTTTTAGATCAGAAGCATATAAAACATTTGGAGAACTTTACATTTGAATAATATTTGGTATGTGCTGATCAGCCATACTCCTCTTATTGGGAGTCAGAGGGTTTTTCATATTCTATTCTCCTGCAAGCTGCAGAGTTGAATATTAATACATTTTGCATGTGTGTACCAAATTGTTAAAAGGGCTGCTTTGTGCAGGTTGATGTAGCTGCTTTGGAATCTGCTCCCACCTGTTTTTGCAAGTGATATACATGCACAACTACGTCATTTTTCCCACTGTAGTTAAGTTAGTATACATGCATATGCACATATTGTATAGACAGCTAGGAGCAACTTCTGGTGCTGCAAATTCTTACATTTACTGTAAGGATTCAGAAGGGGGTACTTTGTAAATGCCCCATTCACTTTCACATTTTTTTAAAGCTTTGCAGAGTTTATATTGTTGGCCTGTTCAACTGTTTATCACAATAACATTGTTGCATTTGACATTAAAAAGGCTTTACTTGTGCTTGCTACAGGTATTTCTTGTGAAAAAAATCTCAGGACCTGATGCCAAACAGCTGTATGCAATGAAAGTGCTTAAAAAAGCAACATTGAAAGGTAAGTTATGCAACCAATAGATGTTTTAAAGAAAAAGCTACTTTTTCATCATGGTTGTCACTGTGAACAGTCACTGTACAAGGGAGTTGCTAAGTGAGGATACCTGTATTCAGGCAGAAGTTAATGAAGGTTTTCATGCTGCTGCTATGCCAAATATTCAGTTGCTTAATAATTTATTTTACATACAAGTTGCTGGATTTTGCTGAGGGTAGAAATATAGTCAAATTAGTATTTCCCTGATCACCTATTTGTATTTGTAATTCAGTGCTTTTATGGAGAGGTTAGTCTAGTGATGGCCAATATTTCTGTAGAACAATCCTGAAATTATCAAAGTGATGATGATAATAATATTTCTGCCTATGCCAAAGCTTGTCTGTCTATTAGCTATCTGAAACACAGGTTGGTATTGGCAGACTTGTCTGATTTAACTATCAAGTAGCATTTGATTGAGAGCCAGTTTGGTTTATGGGTAAGACATCAGGCTAGAAACTGGAAGATTGTGACTTCTAGTCCCACCTTAGGCACAAAATCAGCTGAGTGACCTTGGGGTTATCATTTTTTTTCTCAGTCCTAAGAAAGAGGCAGTGCCTAACCACTTCTGAAAAACCTTGCCAAGGAAACTGCAGGGACTTGTCCAAGCAGTTTCTAGGAATCGGACTCGTTTGAGTAGAAGGAAAAAATGGTATTTGGCTACCTAACTGCATTTACTACATTTTACATGACATAGGTTCTGGAAAACATTTAGGCTGAGATAACTAGATATTCCAAAACAAAAAGTCTAAATTCACTTTGTAGCTATTAATTTGAACAAAATGTTTTATAGTTCGTGATCGTGTTCGGACAAAAATGGAACGTGACATCTTAGTAGAAGTTAACCATCCCTTTATTGTCAAGTTACATTATGGTAAGTTTAATAAATTTTGCAAATCAATGCCATATGATTAGAATATCTGTGTGAGCCCTTTGTGTTAGGCTACGTAAAAAAATCCAGATACCTCAGATTCCAAGACTGCTAGCTTATTGTTGGGAGAGTATAACAACAGAATTTTGAAGCCCAAAATCAAGGTGGGGTTACTTTAAGTTTCATTTTTATTCTTCCTTCAGTTTTTGGACTGTGTAATACATTGCCAAGTTCATCCTTAATTATCCTTAATTTCAGTGAAGATTCTTATTTAACAATGCTGTGCTATGTATCTGAAGGACTTTAGCCAAATTTGAACCTACCAGCCAAATTAAGCTGGGATGAGATGCATAGATTTACTATCAAAGTCCTGGTTCAAGAAATCCAGCATCCTTCTTTCTGACGGGCAAAGCAGAGCTTTCCTACAGTGATCTTCTGAGGCATTGTGTGCAAACTTTTATGAAACTGACAATATATTACAACGTATAGCTTAATTTAGAGCCAATATCTGGTTAAGGCTTCAGGCTAGAAATCCAGAGACTATGAATTCTAATACCAATTTAGGCATGAAGCAGCTGAGTGATCATGAGCCAGTCACTCTCTCTATCAATCTTGCCAAGAAAACTACAAGGACTTGTCCAGGCAGTGGGCAGGAGTCAAAAACTGACTCGAATAAATATCTTAGTTTAAATAGATTCTGAAAGATATGATATCGAGCCTCACTGGAATATTTTCTCTTATTTTTCAAGCATGGTAAAATATAGTATTATTACATTCATACAAATAACCATGCAGACAATATGACAATAAAAAAGTAGCATTAATACTACCTGGTATATGGTGATAATCAAAGATTGCCCAACGTTTTCCATTTACATGGAGGTTGGTATATAACGTTCTGCTATATCCAAGGTCTTTTATGCCATCCCAATTCTGCACAATAGTATCAGTTCATAAAACCGTGAAACAATAGGCTCATAATGTAGAGCAATATTGCTGTTCTTGCCAAGAACAGACCAATGTATTTCTTGCGAAGATTAAATACTCAAATGCTGTATATATATTTTCCACCAGACATCATTTGTTTCATAGAAGCATTTCTCTTTTATAAACATTCTTACTGAGATTCAGGAACCTAGCTTGAAGACATTTTAATGAGGAAGAGCTCCTGTATTGTCTCTTAGGATACACTAAATTCTACAATAAATGTTTTAGCATTAACGGGCAATGATTGTACATTTTTAGTGAATTTGAGCTTTGGGCATTGTTTTATTGATTATTTGAAAATCATAGCCCATGGAAAATGCTGGAATTTAGCCGTTTTATTTTAATACTTCCAAAAAAAGTTAATGACGAAGCATGTTGCAATAGCAATGTTGTAATATGAATACTTCACATGACAGAAGATTCCCTCCAAGCTAGCTCTAACAGCCATTATGCTTTTTACAGCATTTTTAAATGCGGGATTGTGAAGCCCCTTAGGCAGGCAATAATAGTTCAGCCGTCTCTAGTAGGGTAATTTTCAGGAAGGATTGAGAGGATGGTAGCAGCATCAGTAGATGCAATTAGTTACTTACTGCAGCACTGTAGCAGCTTAAACAAACAGCAGCAGTAGGCACTAAAAAGTGATGGGTGCTAGCATGGGCATGGTTATCTAGTTATAGCCTATGGAGTATAACATAAATAATTAAATAGTTCCTTTCCATGGTTAGAGATACTGTATTGATTTTACTGAAATCAATTGTTTACTTTTCCCTCAGCTTTTCAAACAGAAGGGAAGCTATATCTTATTTTAGACTTTCTCAGGGGAGGCGATTTGTTTACACGCTTATCCAAAGAGGTAAGCAAGGTTTATATTATAATTACAACAAGAGCTTTTTAATAGAACTTTTAAAAATGTGCTTTACTATGTAGGAATATTTTCCACATTTCTTAATTTTTGCATTTATCATACAGCATTTCTTCTACATTTTCTATACTTTGAAATAATTCTAAGAGCTAATTATGATTATATATTAGTATGAATTTTAGATGCTTTGTGTTAATACTTATTTACTAATGACAGTGGCTTTTATAAAATGAATGTCTGTATGCTACTTTTAATTATATATGTTACACTTTAAATTGAGAAATAAACATTCTTACTACCTGTCAGATCTGCCCCAATCCAGTCCCTTAGGGAAGAAAGACCCTCGACTTCATTAGATTGAAGCGTTTTTGGTAGTTCCACAGTCAATGGGTTAATAATTCTTTCTATGGAGAAAGGTCCAATATATTTTGGTCCCAATTTTTTGGATGGTTGTCTAGACTGGAGGAATTTAGTAGACAGATAGACCTTATCTCCTGATTTAAAGTTCTTCGGCTTTGTGCGCTTTTTATCAGCTTGCCTTTTGAATGCTTCTCTGGCTTCCTCCAAAACCTTTCTCACCACTGGTCAGGTGGTTTGTAATTGGGTCACCCATTCCTGGAGTAATGCTATTGATGGGATGGCCTGAAGCAATTTGGGGATAGATACAAAGTCTTGTCCCATGGCCACTTTAAATGGGGTGAACCCAGTACTACTGTGTACTGAATTATTGTAAGCAACCTCTGCATAAGAGATAAGGTCTGTCCAATTGTCCTACTGGTAATTAATATAGCATCTGGGGTACTGCTCCAATACCCCATTGCTACGTTCATAGCCCCCGTTAGTAATCGGATAATGCAAGGAGCTGAGCCCCTGACTGGTCCCCAAAAGTTTTAGGAATTCCTGCCAAAACCACGAAGTGAATTAGACTTTGTGATCTGAGCTGATCTGTTCTGGAGTGCCATGTAACTAGTAAATATGCTGCATGAATAGTTTATCCAAAGTGTGAGTGGAGGGGATTTTTTTGGCAGGGAACAAAATGCACCTGTTTGGAAAATAAATCTGTTATTACCCAAATTACTGTGTTCTCCAAGCCTTCGGGCAGTTCTTCTATACAGTCCATTGATATCTCTTTCCGTGGAGCTTTTGGTTCTGCTACAGATTGGGAGGAGCCCAGTTTCTTCCCTTGTCTCTGTTTGGCAGAGGCACAGGCAGGACAGCTGACTATGTAGCTTTCTATGTCCTTTTTGAGGGAATGGCCACCAAAATTGTCGCTTGACTAGGTGCAGGGTGTTTATGAACCGAAAATGCCCTGCCACTTTTGAGTCGTGCCTTTGTTGTAGGACCAACAACTGATGGCTTCCTGGTACGTACAGTTTTGCCCTTACCTATGCTAGACCATTCTGCAGTGTACATTCATTCTTAAGCACCTGGTACCATTTGTCTCCCCCTAAAGCTGCTCTTATGGTTCTCTTTAGATCATCAGTTAGTTGAGCTTTCACTTTTGTGTGTGCTTGGGTGGGGCCACTTGGGTGGGGCCACTATTTGCCTGGAGAAGATGACTTCCTTAATTACCTCTTGCTTTGAATTATTGTATTACAGCAGTCTGGATAGAGCATCTGCTAGGAAATTCTTTCCCCATGGGAAATAACATAAGATGAAGTTAAAGAGCCTTGGTGGAGCAGTGGGCTAATGCCTCCTTAAGTAACACCAGCTGCCTGCAATTAGTGCAGGTTCGCATCCCACCAGGCTCAAGGTTGACTCAGCCTTCCATCCTTCTGAGGCAGGTAAAATGAGGACCCAGATTGTTGGGGGCAATAAGCTGACTTTGTAATAATGCCGCTTGGGGGCCCCCGAAAGCCCTAATAAAGCAGGCAGATACATAGAATGAAGGCTATTGCTAAGCACATTGATTTGTGCTTAGATTGTAAGCCGCCCTGAGTCTTCGGAGAAGGGCGGGATATAAATGGGATTTTAAAAAAATAGGTTAAAGTACTGGGCCCACTGGGCCGGTTTTGGTGCTAGTCTCTGGAGGATTCTCAAGGCTTCTAAGTTCTTATGGCCAGTCCAGACTTCAAATAGGTTTTTCCCCTCTTCTAGGAAATACCTCCAAGTTAGGAATGCCCACCATATAGTAAAGGCTTCTTTCTCCCAAACTGTTGCGTTTCATTTAATTTCTGTATATGCGCATGGCTGTAGGACCCCTTGCTCATTTTCCTGCAGAAGTACCGCGCCTACTGTGACATTGCTGGCATCCACCTGGATGACGAAGAATGCATTGGGGTGTAGGTGTTTCAGCACTGGTCCACCATGAACAATTGTTTAAGTTTCTCCAATGCAGCTTTGCATTCCAAAGACTATATAAGCGGCTGGCTGGGCTTGGGTTTTCCTTCTCCCTTTGTCTTTAGCAAGTTGGTGATGGGGAGGGCTGTCTGGGCAAATGAGGGAATGAATTGGCAGTAAAAGTTTGCAAATCCCAGGAAACTCTGCAGCTGCTTTCTAATACTCCAGCACTACCTGCACTTTCTCCTGGTCCATTTCTGTGCCCTTGTGGAATATTTGATATCCCAGGTGGTCAATCTTACTTTGGTGAAATTCACACTTGGAAAGTGTGGCATACAATTGGGCAACTCATAGTTTCTTGAGCACTGCCCTGACCAGTTTCACATGCTTTGTCATGGTCTTGGTGTAGATCAAAATATCATCCAGATAGACTAAGACCCCTTTATACAGTTGCTCATGTAGCATCTCATTTATTAGCTGCATGAACACAGCACGGGCACCCAACAATCTAAAAGGCATGACCTTGAACTGGAAACAGACTAAGGGGCAATTGAAAGCTGTATTTCACTCATCCCCTTCCTTGATTCTGACTTGGTAGTATGCCTCCCGCAAGTCCAATTCAGTGAAAATTTTCCCTTTTGCCAAGTGGGCCAACATGTCCTTCATCAAGTGGATAGGGTAAACATTCTCCACACAGACACCGTTTAGTCCACATATAGTTGAAGGGACCTATCCTCTTCCCTGAATAGCACTGGAGTGGCCACTCTTGGTCTGACAGACTGTATGAACCCATACTTCAGGTTTTTGTCTATAAAGGTCTGTAGTTCCTCTAATTCCCCGGGGGTCATCAAATGCAGCTTAGACTTGGGCAGTTTAGCCCCCAGCAGGATTTCTATGGAACAGTCAGTTGATAGGTAAAATTGGAGTCTGTGACCCCTTCTTACTGAAAACATCCCATAGGTCCCAGTATTCTTTGGGGTTCCAAAAATTGCCATGGGATTGTTCTTTGGTTGCAGCACATCCTTCAGTGCTACCCTTGACAGCTTAGGGGTGGGTTTCTAACAATCTTTGTCCCCTCTTCTCACAGGTAGCCCGCTGGATCTTTAATAAGCTGTTCCTCCAGTTCACATTAGGGTTCCACTTCAAATGCCAAAATAGTCCTAATACCAGAGGCCTCTTTATGCCCGGGGCCATGTTAAAGCTTAGAGTCTTTATATGCATGCCCATCCTCATTTCTATCAGCTTGGGGACGAACATTGCCGGTATTTCCCTGTTGTGACTCAGGGCCAGCCTGTGGGTCCGACAGCCGGGTCCGATGTATCGGAGGACTCAGATGTGGGGGAGGAGGGAAACGAACCGGCTGATGATGATTTGGAGGCTTTGCAGAGTCCTCAGCCGGGGACCTCTTCTCAGCTGCGTGAGCCCGAGAGTGCGGAGGAAGATGACCCACAGCTGGCCCTGTTCAAGGACGCCCGATGCAGGAGGCAGTCGAGCAGGAACAAACAAAGAAAGGCTGTGAGACTCCTCGGGAGGAGGCACAGGGAGACCACGTCCTGAGCTCTCTATAAAAGGAGTGTTTGGGGAGGGGCTGGTTGCTGAAAGCAACTTTTCCGCTTGAGAAGACAAGCTCTAGTGTTTTTGTTAACTGCGTAATTAAATCTTGGCAGAAGCCTTTTAGCCTTGGACGCTTTCCAGACTCTTCTTTTTGAATAGGGGTTGCGAGAAGAGGGCTGGTTCAGAACATTCCCCTCCCACTGAGCCATCCAGCTGGCAAAACTCTTATGGGCACTCTTAACTTGCCTGAGTCTCATACCCAATTTCTCAATCACGGCTGGGTTGACCAGACACCTGGTACACCCTAAATCTAGGAGCGCTACTAAATTCCCTTTGTGTCCCAAGGAATGTACCATCAGTTCTATGAGGACAGTCACTGGGTTGACTGGGCGAATTATCAAGAGAACATTGTCATAGTCAGAGTCGGTCTCTACTGGGCTGTCCAACAGTTCAGTCAGAATTCTCTCACCATCTTTGGAAGATAGGATGAACTCCATGACCTCCACTCCTTTTAGGACTGTTTTGATGGTTCTCCATGGCAGCTTTGCCTACTTTTTGGTAGATCATGGAATTGACTTTGGGGTTGGGCACACAGTTTGGCAGTCAGCAGCTCGGTGACCTTCTTTTCCACACCTGAAGTAGCCAGTGGACCACCGGCATGGACTCTGCTCATGTGGCTATAGTTTTGGTGCCTCCTTCACCCACAGCTCAGCCGATATTTGGATTACACCAGGTCAATCTCTACCTCCTCTGCTAGAATGTACCAACCATGGAGAGTGTGGAGATGCAGATATTCTAGATCTTGTCGCTCAGTCCATCTCGGATGCAGCTGGTCAAGATATCTTCTAGCCAATCGGTTAGCCAGCAGGTTAGGTCACGGAACTCTTGGGTGTACTCGCTCACTACTCTCCATCCCTGGCTGATGGTTTTTATGTGATCTCTGGCATTTTGGTTGTCCAAGGGGTCCTTGAAGCGCTTCCTAAGGGCAGACATGAAGTAACAAAGTTTCTGAGCCCTGGGACATTGTCATTGTGGAGGGTGACCATCCACTCAGCCATAGGCCCCTCCAGCGCCATAGTCATGCACTACCCCTTGGGTAGCTATTTCTGGACCATATTCCCACATGTAGGTCCAGACATGTGCCAAGAAGAACCCCAGCTGCTTGTGGTCTCCATTGAATTTTGTGCTAAGGGCGGGTGCCTTGCAAGTCTCCATCACACAGGAGCTGATCTCGCAGCTGGGGCAGGTTAGACTGCAGGGCCTGGTACAGGAGCATTTGTCGCAGCCATGGTGCCCTCTGCTGCCTATGGTTGTGACAACAGAAGCAGTTGCTCTGTCACTCTTTGTGTTTGGGGCTAGCTAGTCAGCAAAGTTCACAGACCAGGTCAGCATCTTTCATGCCTTGAGATTGTTGAATGCTCCTCTCAGGAGCTTTATGGCTTGCTCCAGCATCCAGCCCTCTCACTTTGGTTTGTCTGTGTTCTGCTGCTCTTCCAGCCCCTCCAGGTCCATGTACACTTCTTGCTGGCGGCTGCCATGGCTCCCCGAGTGAACTTCATCCCCATGGGCTTCTCTTCTCACTCCTTCTTTTTCCAGACCCTGAGGGACCATTGGGGTCATCTCCCAGGAATTCAGATAAATCCAGCCCTCCAGAAGGGGGTTTCGAGGATGCTTTCTCCAAGGCTTTGATCTCTTCCTGGTTGCTCCCTTGAGCTGACATCATTTGCACAGTTCTCATGGTAATTGAGGTCCTCTGGATTGACCTCAATTACAGAGCTATCCTAATGTCAGACCTCCCCCAATCCTTAGGAAAAAAAGACCCTCAACTTCATAACGAAGTTGATTGCAGTGAAGTCAGGCTAGCTCTAAGGTTTTCCAGCATGAAAAAGATACAGAAAAGGTTCCCTTCTCTTCTCCCCCTGTGGCCAATCTATGCTTCGCCAGTCGGGGTCTCACCAAGATGTTATGAGAACACTGAGATGTTCTGGGAAATTCACATTCCTTTCTCAGGGTGCATGGCCTTGGTGCCTCTGGTATAAAATGGTTCCAGACTTCTCTGGTCTTCATCACCTGTCATTTCTCCCTTCCTATTTCCCATCATGTACACACAATCATATTGTCCATTTGTCCACCCCCCTCCAGCCGTTGATGGTAGGAACTGGCAGGACGTGACACTACCTTAGTTATAGAAATGCATGTTTTTCTTTGTAGGTGATGTTCACAGAGGATGATGTCAAATTTTATTTGGCTGAATTAGCACTCGCTTTAGACCATCTGCATAGTCTTGGGATAATATACAGAGATCTAAAACCAGAAAAGTAAGTTATTTCAAATTGGATTCAAGTAGCTGTATCCACGGAATTATGAGGCAGAAGGATACGGCAAAAAAATGTCATAAGTCTCTGCTTTTTTCCTATGTATATTGTAATGTCAATGGAAATACTAGAGAGGAATAATGTATAGCACAACACTGCTTTCATCTTTCTTATAAAAGAAACAAACACTTGCAAATGCCCATGGCTAAATTTATACATTTGATAAATTTTATTTATTGTAGAGGCTTATAGATGACTCCTATCAATAGAGGTGTGATGACTCAGCAGTTAAAGACACTGAGCTTATAAGCTGAAAAGCTGACAGCCCAGGTTCAATACCTGAGCACCACACAATGGGGTGAGCTCCCATTACTTGCCCCAGCTCCTGCCAATCTAGCAGTTTGAGAACACGCAAATACAAGTAGATAAATAGCTACCGCTTTAGTGGGAAGGTAGCAGCATTCCGTGCGCCTTGGTGTATGGTCATGTTGGCTCCATGACCCCGGAGGTTCTTCAGACAATGCTGGCTTCCTTGGTTAAGAGACAGAGATGAGCACCACTCCCTAGAGTCAGACACAACTGGACTGGGGAAACCTTTACCTGTATCAATAACGGAGTAACCCTGAAATGATATTCTATAGCTTTCTTTAATCATTGTCAATAAAATTTATATAACCAATTTAAAACTTCATTTTATTTATAGCATACTTCTTGATGAAGAAGGACATATTAAATTAACAGGTATGTAAGGCAAAATTTACTTTCTATGAATGATTTGTAGGCACCTTGCTTTTGGTGTGACAAAACAGAACAATTGCAAAATACATGCACTTAAAAATAGCCCACTTAAAAACTACACATTTTTCTGGTTAGAAATATTACTACCGTATATACTTGAGTATAAGCCGAATTTTTCAGCCCACTTTTTGGGCTGAAAAATTCCACTTCGGCTTATACTCCAGTCAACAAAAAAAACTTACCGAGGACTTGTGCGCGGCCGAGGCTTTGGTGCTTCCGGGATCGCCCGCACCTCTCCCAAGCCACCGCCGTCCGAGACCTGCCGAAGTTTGGGGAGGTTTGGGGAGGTGCGCGCGCACCTCCCCAAACTCCGCGCCTTGCCTGCCTGCTTCTTTCCGCAGCGGAAAGAAGCAGGCAGGCAGGGCGCGGAGGAACGGAGACTTGCCGACGTTTGGGGAGGTTTGGGCGCCTCCCCAAACCTCGGCAGGTCTCCGTTCCTCCGCGCAGACCTGCCGACGTTTGGGGAGGTTTGGGCGCCTCCCCAAACCTCCCCAAACCTCGGCAGGTCTCCGTTCCTCCTGCCGACCTTTGGGGAGGTTTGGGCGCCTCCCCAAACCTCCCCAAACCTCGGCAGGTCTCCGTTCCTCCTGCCGACCTTTGGGGAGGTTTGGGCGCCTCCCCAAACCTCCCCAAACCTCGGCAGGTCTCCGTTCCTCCTGCCGACCTTTGGGGAGGTTTGGGCGCCTCCCCAAACCTCGGCAGGTCTCCGTTCCTCCGCGCAGACCTGCCGACGTTTGGGGAGGTTTGGGCGCCTCCCCAAACCTCCCCAAACCTCGGCAGGTCTCCGTTCCTCCTGCCGACGTTTGGGGAGGTTTGGGCGCCTCCCCAAACCTCCCCAAACCTCGGCAGGTCTCCGTTCCTCCTGCCGACCTTTGGGGAGGTTTGGGCGCCTCCCCAAACCTCCCCAAACCTCGGCAGGTCTCCGTTCCTCCTGCCGACCTTTGGGGAGGTTTGGGCGCCTCCCCAAACCTCGGCAGGTCTCCGTTCCTCCGCGCAGACCTGCCGACGTTTGGGAAGGTTTGGGCGCCTCCCCAAACCTCCCCAGGTCTCCGTTCCTGTTTGGGGAGGTTTGGGCGCCTCCCCAAACCTCCCCAAACCTCGGCAGGTCTCCGTTCCTGTTTGGGGAGGTTTGGGCGCCTCCCCAAACCTCGGCAGGTCTCCGTTCCTCCGCGCAGACCTGCCGACCTTTGGGGAGGTTTGGGCGCCTCCCCAAACGTCCCCAAACCTCGGCAGGTCTCCGTTCCTGTTTGGGGAGGTTTGGGCGCCTCCCCAAACCTCCCCAAACCTCGGCAGGTCTCCGTTCCTCCGCGAAGACCTGCCGACGTTTGGGGAGGTTTGGGCGCCTCCCCAAACGTCCCCAAACCTCGGCAGGTCTCCGTTCCTCCGCGCAGACCTGCCGACCTTTGGGGAGGTTTGGGCGCCTCCCCAAACGTCCCCAAACCTCGGCAGGTCTCCGTTCCTGTTTGGGGAGCTTTGGGCGCCTCCCCAAACCTCCCCAAACCTCGGCAGGTCTCCGTTCCTCCGCGCAGACCTGCCGACCTTTGGGGAGGTTTGGGCGCCTCCCCAAACGTCCCCAAACCTCGGCAGGTCTCCGTTCCTGTTTGGGGAGCTTTGGGCGCCTCCCCAAACCTCCCCAAACCTCGGCAGGTCTCCGTTCCTCCGCGCAGACCTGCCGACCTTTGGGGAGGTTTGGGCGCCTCCCCAAACCTCCCCAAACCTCGGCAGGTCTCCGTTCCTGTTTGGGGAGGTTTGGGCGCCTCCCCAAACCTCGGCAGGTCTCCGTTCCTCCGCGCAGACCTGCCGACCTTTGGGGAGGTTTGGGCGCCTCCCCAAACGTCCCCAAACCTCGGCAGGTCTCCGTTCCTGTTTGGGGAGGTTTGGGCGCCTCCCCAAACCTCCCCAAACCTCGGCAGGTCTCCGTTCCTCCGCGAAGACCTGCCGACGTTTGGGGAGGTTTGGGCGCCTCCCCAAACGTCCCCAAACCTCGGCAGGTCTCCGTTCCTCCGCGCAGACCTGCCGACCTTTGGGGAGGTTTGGGCGCCTCCCCAAACGTCCCCAAACCTCGGCAGGTCTCCGTTCCTGTTTGGGGAGCTTTGGGCGCCTCCCCAAACCTCCCCAAACCTCGGCAGGTCTCCGTTCCTCCGCGCAGACCTGCCGACCTTTGGGGAGGTTTGGGCGCCTCCCCAAACGTCCCCAAACCTCGGCAGGTCTCCGTTCCTGTTTGGGGAGCTTTGGGCGCCTCCCCAAACCTCCCCAAACCTCGGCAGGTCTCCGTTCCTCCGCGCAGACCTGCCGACCTTTGGGGAGGTTTGGGCGCCTCCCCAAACCTCCCCAAACCTCGGCAGGTCTCCGTTCCTGTTTGGGGAGGTTTGGGCGCCTCCCCAAACCTCGGCAGGTCTCCGTTCCTCCGCGCAGACCTGCCGACCTTTGGGGAGGTTTGGGCGCCTCCCCAAACCTCCCCAAACCTCGGCAGGTCTCCGTTCCTGTTTGGGGAGGTTTGGGCGCCTCCCCAAACCTCCCCAAACCTCGGCAGGTCTCCGTTCCTCCGCGCAGACCTGCCGACGTTTGGGGAGGTTTGGGCGCCTCCCCAAACGTCCCCAAACCTCGGCAGGTCTCCGTTCCTCCGCGCAGACCTGCCGACCTTTGGGGAGGTTTGGGCGCCTCCCCAAACGTCCCCAAACCTCGGCAGGTCTCCGTTCCTGTTTGGGGAGCTTTGGGCGCCTCCCCAAACCTCCCCAAACCTCGGCAGGTCTCCGTTCCTCCGCACAGACCTGCCGACCTTTGGGGAGGTTTGGGCGCCTCCCCAAACGTCCCCAAACCTCGGCAGGTCTCCGTTCCTGTTTGGGGAGGTTTGGGCGCCTCCCCAAACCTCCCCAAACCTCGGCAGGTCTCCGTTCCTCCGCGCAGACCTGCCGACCTTTGGGGAGGTTTGGGCGCCTCCCCAAACGTCCCCAAACCTCGGCAGGTCTCCGTTCCTGTTTGGGGAGGTTTGGGCGCCTCCCCAAACGTCCCCAAACCTCGGCAGGTCTCCGTTCCTCCGCGCAGACCTGCCGACCTTTGGGGAGGTTTGGGCGCCTCCCCAAACGTCCCCAAACCTCGGCAGGTCTCCGTTCCTGTTTGGGGAGGTTTGGGCGCCTCCCCAAACCTCCCCAAACCTCGGCAGGTCTCCGTTCCTGTTTGGGGAGGTTTGGGCGCCTCCCCAAACCTCCCCAAACCTCGGCAGGTCTCCGTTCCTCCGCGCAGACCTGCCGAGGTTTGGGGAGGTTTGGGGAGGCGCCCAAACCTCCCCAAAGGTCGGCAGGAAGAACGGAGACCTGCCGAGGTTTGGGGAGGTTTGGGGAGGCGCCCAAACCTCCCCAAAGGTCGGCAGGTCTGCGCGGAGGAACGGAGACCTGCCGAGGTTTGGGGACGTTTGGGGAGGCGCCCAAACCTCCCCAAACAGGAACGGAGACCTGCCGAGGTTTGGGGACGTTTGGGGAGGCGCCCAAACCTCCCCAAAGGTCGGCAGGTCTGCGCGGAGGAACGGAGACCTGCCGAGGTTTGGGGAGGTTTGGGGAGGCGCCCAAACCTCCCCAAACAGGAACGGAGACCTGCCGAGGTTTGGGGAGGTTTGGGGAGGCGCCCAAACCTCCCCAAACAGGAACGGAGACCTGCCGAGGTTTGGGGACGTTTGGGGAGGCGCCCAAACCTCCCCAAAGGTCGGCAGGTCTGCGCGGAGGAACGGAGACCTGCCGAGGTTTGGGGAGGCGCCCAAACCTCCCCAAACAGGAACGGAGACCTGCCGAGGTTTGGGGAGGTTTGGGGAGGCGCCCAAACCTCCCCAAAGGTCGGCAGGTCTGCGCGGAGGAACGGAGACCTGCCGAGGTTTGGGGAGGTTTGGGGAGGCGCCCAAAGCTCCCCAAACAGGAACGGAGACCTGCCGAGGTTTGGGGACGTTTGGGGAGGCGCCCAAACCTCCCCAAACAGGAACGGAGACCTGCCGAGGTTTGGGGACGTTTGGGGAGGCGCCCAAACCTCCCCAAACGTCGGCAGGTCTGCGCGGAGGAACGGAGACCTGCCGAGGTTTGGGGAGGTTTGCGGAGGCGCCCAAACCTCCCCAAACAGGAACGGAGACCTGCCGAGGTTTGGGGACGTTTGGGGAGGCGCCCAAACCTCCCCAAAGGTCGGCAGGTCTGCGCGGAGGAACGGAGACCTGCCGAGGTTTGGGGACGTTTGGGGAGGCGCCCAAACCTCCCCAAAGGTCGGCAGGTCTGCGCGGAGGAACGGAGACCTGCCGAGGTTTGGGGAGGTTTGGGGAGGCGCCCAAACCTCCCCAAACAGGAACGGAGACCTGCCGAGGTTTGGGGAGGTTTGGGGAGGCGCCCAAACCTCCCCAAACAGGAACGGAGACCTGCCGAGGTTTGGGGACGTTTGGGGAGGCGCCCAAACCTCCCCAAAGGTCGGCAGGTCTGCGCGGAGGAACGGAGACCTGCCGAGGTTTGGGGAGGTTTGGGGAGGCGCCCAAACCTCCCCAAACAGGAACAGAGACCTGCCGAGGTTTGGGGAGGTTTGGGGAGGCGCCCAAACCTCCCCAAAGGTCGGCAGGTCTGCGCGGAGGAACGGAGACCTGCCGAGGTTTGGGGAGGTTTGGGGAGGCGCCCAAAGCTCCCCAAACAGGAACGGAGACCTGCCGAGGTTTGGGGACGTTTGGGGAGGCGCCCAAACCTCCCCAAACGTCGGCAGGTCTGCGCGGAGGAACGGAGACCTGCCGAGGTTTGGGGAGGTTTGGGGAGGCGCCCAAACCTCCCCAAACAGGAACGGAGACCTGCCGAGGTTTGGGGACGTTTGGGGAGGCGCCCAAACCTCCCCAAAGGTCGGCAGGTCTGCGCGGAGGAACGGAGACCTGCCGAGGTTTGGGGAGGTTTGGGGAGGCGCCCAAACCTCCCCAAACAGGAACGGAGACCTGCCGAGGTTTGGGGACGTTTGGGGAGGCGCCCAAACCTCCCCAAACAGGAACGGAGACCTGCCGAGGTTTGGGGACGTTTGGGGAGGCGCCCAAACCTCCCCAAAGGTCGGCAGGTCTGCGCGGAGGAACGGAGACCTGCCGAGGTTTGGGGAGGCGCCCAAACCTCCCCAAACAGGAACGGAGACCTGCCGAGGTTTGGGGACGTTTGGGGAGGCGCCCAAACCTCCCCAAAGGTCGGCAGGTCTGCGCGGAGGAACGGAGACCTGCCGAGGTTTGGGGAGGTTTGGGGAGGCGCCCAAACCTCCCCAAACAGGAACGGAGACCTGCCGAGGTTTGGGGAGGTTTGGGGAGGCGCCCAAACCTCCCCAAAGGTCGGCAGGTCTGCGCGGAGGAACGGAGACCTGCCGAGGTTTGGGGAGGTTTGGGGAGGCGCCCAAACCTCCCCAAACAGGAACGGAGACCTGCCGAGGTTTGGGGACGTTTGGGGAGGCGCCCAAACCTCCCCAAAGGTCGGCAGGTCTGCGCGGAGGAACGGAGACCTGCCGAGGTTTGGGGAGGTTTGGGGAGGCGCCCAAACCTCCCCAAACAGGAACGGAGACCTGCCGAGGTTTGGGGACGTTTGGGGAGGCGCCCAAACCTCCCCAAACGTCGGCAGGTCTGCGCGGAGGAACGGAGACCTGCCGAGGTTTGGGGAGGTTTGGGGAGGCGCCCAAACCTCCCCAAACAGGAACGGAGACCTGCCGAGGTTTGGGGACGTTTGGGGAGGCGCCCAAACCTCCCCAAAGGTCGGCAGGTCTGCGCGGAGGAACGGAGACCTGCCGAGGTTTGGGGAGGTTTGGGGAGGCGCCCAAACCTCCCCAAACAGGAACGGAGACCTGCCGAGGTTTGGGGACGTTTGGGGAGGCGCCCAAACCTCCCCAAACAGGAACGGAGACCTGCCGAGGTTTGGGGACGTTTGGGGAGGCGCCCAAACCTCCGCAAAGGTCGGCAGGTCTGCGCGGAGGAACGGAGACCTGCCGAGGTTTGGGGAGGCGCCCAAACCTCCCCAAACAGGAACGGAGACCTGCCGAGGTTTGGGGACGTTTGGGGAGGCGCCCAAACCTCCCCAAAGGTCGGCAGGTCTGCGCGGAGGAACGGAGACCTGCCGAGGTTTGGGGAGGTTTGGGGAGGCGCCCAAACCTCCCCAAACAGGAACGGAGACCTGCCGAGGTTTGGGGAGGTTTGGGGAGGCGCCCAAACCTCCCCAAAGGTCGGCAGGTCTGCGCGGAGGAACGGAGACCTGCCGAGGTTTGGGGAGGTTTGGGGAGGCGCCCAAAGCTCCCCAAACAGGAACGGAGACCTGCCGAGGTTTGGGGACGTTTGGGGAGGCGCCCAAACCTCCCCAAAGGTCGGCAGGTCTGCGCGGAGGAACGGAGACCTGCCGAGGTTTGGGGACGTTTGGGGAGGCGCCCAAACCTCCCGAAACGTCGGCAGGTCTGCGCGGAGGAACGGAGACCTGCCGAGGTTTGGGGAGGCGCCCAAACCTCCCCAAAGGTCGGCAGGAGGAACGGAGACCTGCCGACGAGCCGCGGCCACACAGGGTATTCCTGTGTATTCAGGCTTGCAAAATGGCGGATCGAGCCTCTGCTGGCGGCAGAGGCTTGCAGAACGGCGGATCGGCTTATACTCGAGTCAATAACTTTTTCCAGTTTTTGGGGGTGAAATTGGGGGTCTCGGCTTATACTCGAGTCGGCTTATACTCAAGTATATACGGTAAATGTACTTTTTTTCCTTCCAGATTTTGGCTTAAGCAAAGAATCTATTGATCATGAAAAAAAGGCATACTCCTTTTGTGGAACAGTGGAATACATGGCCCCAGAAGTAGTTAATCGGCGAGGTCATACACAGAGTGCAGACTGGTGGTCATTTGGTGTGTTAATGGTAAGTTTTAATGCATGGGATGATAAAGTCTGTGGATCCTTGATACTCACCTCCATGCTTTAGTGCACTTATCTTAGTAAGCTCTGTAAAAATAAAAAGAAGAAACTTCATTTTAATCATATGTGAGTATCAAATATAAACCCATCTAGTTAATTTATTCTGAACATAGTATGTATACCCGGGATATAAATTGGCAGGATAAATAATTGAGTTCTTTATTTCACTTGTTAGCAATTTGCAGGTCACTATAAATTTGGCACTATTTTTATTATTTCATAAGTAGCTCTAGGATAAATTAAATCCTGTCAATATACATTCTATGGGGTTGAATCAGGACAAATGGAAATAATTTATACTTAAACAGAATTATACTATAAAAATAGTATTTCTCAAATTTGTTATGTCCATAATCAAATCTAAGCAAATTTGAAATTTTAAACTATTTTAATCCGTAATTAAAATATCCTTTTGATTATTAAAATTTGCAACAAAAAAACCTTGAAATTTTAAAAATGTGGTAATGCAATATTTTCACTGTAGATTTGCTTAAATAACAAATGTATGTAGATTTTGAACTTCTGTGTTTAAAGTACAAGCTGTTAACAAGGTCAGTATTACTTAGGTATTACAGAAAAAAAGAAGTGTTAGCTTTTACAAGAAACATAATTATGCAGTTTTTGAAAGAAGGGATTTTAACGTGTTTCTAATCTGAGTAGAATGTTATATCTTAGTGTATTTCTTCACAAGTATATTAAAAGCTATGATGATTAGCATGGAGTAAGTATTTTGCAACAAAATTAAATGGTCCAAGTACAGGATTTTTTAAACTTCTCAGAGAAATAATCTCAAATATCCAACTATATGAATGTTTAGTTTTTATTAGTCAGTATACCTCCTAGATTTAAAATACTTTGAGATATCATCTCGTATTATATGAAGTTATAATGTTTTGAAGAACTTTCTAGACAAGAAAAAAGAATAATTTCAATTTCCAAAAAATTAGTAGCCAAATTAATTTTGACTAATTTTGGTATGTATATTCATTCATAAACCATTTTATTAAATATTTAAATTTATTAAAGTGTAAAAGCAGAAAAGAAAAAAAATAAATATGTTTTGGAATTCTTTTATTAAAATAGAAACATGCCAAATGATTTTGAATTACAAACATCTTAACTTTCAAAGCACATTTTAGCCTCACCATATGTGTTCTTACATTAGAATAGTCTGTTTATCAGAAAAATGGTTCAACCTCACTTTCAAGGTTGGTCAACTTCCAATTAAATTGGAATACAAGGTTTTGAACTCAGAATATTTTGATCTTAAAATGTGTTGCAATGTTATCTGTTTTTATTTTAAAATTTTAAAAGCAGAATGGAATTGAAAACCTATACTTAAAAGTAAAAAAATCTAGGGAAATAAAATCTTATATTTGAGGAATATAAAAATATTGGAAGCATTAAATATAGAGTTAAACTTTTGAGAACTTAAGCTGTTAATAGAAAAAATTGCCTATAAAGCTCCTAATTTACCTTAATAGAAATGAAAAATCTGCTAAATAATCTTGTCAAAGTTTTTCTCCATATCTTTTAGTATAATTGATGAAAGTTTTATTCTTTCAGTTTGAAATGCTCACTGGTACTTTACCTTTCCAAGGGAAAGACAGAAAAGAAACCATGACTATGATTCTCAAGTGAGTACACTCTTATTTATATATGTTTCAGATATTCTACTGGGTTTGCCCTCTGGCTTGTAATATTTAATGACCATTCCTCCCTTCCTTTTGAAAGATACTAATATATACATATTTGAGATGTCCTGATTTCTCCATCAGAAGTGTAAAGACATTTAATCCAATGTTTTATAATTTGGCATACAGTAACTATTAGTTCTTTTGACTCACAAAATGTCTCATGTATCATATCTCTTGTTCATGTTATTTTCAAAACAGTGTTGGTGTAATCCAACCTTGAAAGAGTTTTCTCACATATTAAGTTTGTTAACACTGAATAAGTGAGAAATACGTTTTTTCATTGCTTATTTCTACAATTTCTCCTGATTCTTGCATACCAACTTAATTCTAATATATACCTGGTCATTTGAAAAATCTCTATTTGACTGATATTTTTGCTTGATTTTTGGTAAGTTATATACACCATCTTGTCAGACTTTGACTCTTGATGAATGCCTGGCAATTTTTTTCGAAGTGCCTGCATGGTAGGCAAGATATAGTAGTACTATTCTCATAAAATATTCCTTATCATACTTCATGCCATATACCAGGGGTGTTAAACTGCCGGCCCATGGGCTGGACGCATCACAACGAAACTGCACCCACCCCATTGCTGGCAATGGGGAAAAAGCTCTGATACATCACGCGACATCATGTGACATTGCGAGTTTGACATGCCTGCCATATACAATAATAACACTTAATTCTTCAGATATTAACCCTATATTTAGGAACTTAGTAGAAGCTCACAGACAGAAAATGAAAAACTGCAGAACAGATAAATCAGGCTCTATACAGTATATATTTACACTCCAGAGTTTAAATCTAGGTCCTTTCCTCCTAGCCTTTAAAATTAGGAGTAATTTGGCTATTCTTTTCTAGACCTTGAGTTATCTTCTCAATATTTACATAACAATTTTGTTGCCCTGAGAACTGCTACTTCCACCTCATCAATGTTACATTATGTTATCTTGCAGAAAAATATATTTTCATTATTCTTTAGTTAAATTTAAACCCATTAGAGCTTTGATCAGGATAATATACTTTTCTATTTCCCTGCCTCTTTTTAATAGTAATTTTACCTTTTAACTGACACTTTACATCATTTTACAATATTAGCTCAACCTCTGAAACATGGTTCTTGGATCAGATACTTGGTTTGTCCCATTGCTACCACCTTTAGAATTGTGAAGGCTGGGAATGTGAATTGATTTATACTTTTTTAAGAAGATGAACTGGGTTTTTGTCTCAGAGCCCAAATATGTAGTAAATGTTAGACTGAATGCTATTACAAGAAGTACAGATCTGACAATGAACCACAGACCAAAGTAGTTGTATTTCACAAGGAAAATGAAGTGAGCAACTGGAAGTTATACATAAAGAAAAAGAATGTTATTTTTGACACACATTCTAGCAAGTATGGTCCAACCACAAATAAAACCGAAAAGGGAGTTAAAATTAAGCAAAAGCAATAAAATCAATATACTTCATGGAATATTTTAAATCACAATAAAAATAGCACACCATTATAAAATTCCACACCTATCATCCATCTTAATTCATTCATAAGATGTACAGAAAAACAATCCTACCAGCATTCTCAGCATTGGCTCACAAACACTTGCACTGCTTGCCTTTATTATATAAAAAGAATTTCAAATATTTCTTAAATGCATCCAAAGATCCATAAAGTGGAATAGGTGGGAATAATTTTTAAAATCATGTAGAAATAAGGCGCAGCAACATGCAGAAGGGAAATAGAAAAAAATCTCCTGTCCCACTGACTATATTATCTAAACAGGATCCTACCAAGACAGGAGCTGGGACAGGTAGTGAGCAAGGCTAGCTGCAGAGCCTTAAACATTACTATGAAGAGCTTAAATGGTGCTCTCTTCTTAATATGGAGCCAGTTTAAGATCCTGCAGCAGGTGGAAATAAAGAAGAAATTAGTTCCAGAATAATGCATACTGAAACTTCTGGAATGAGGTCAGAGAGGTAGTAAAAGAGCCTGCCCATAGAATATTATAGTCTGGACAAGACACTTCCA
Source organism: Vipera ursinii (assembly GCF_947247035.1). NCBI lineage: Eukaryota > Metazoa > Chordata > Lepidosauria > Squamata > Viperidae > Vipera > Vipera ursinii. Next base: position 66,320,871 of record NC_139514.1, read on the forward strand.
GAGCCTGAACTTAAAAATGTCATTAATTGGAAACAGTTGAATTTGGCTGATGTTCAATAATTTAAAAAAGACTCACTCTCATAGTCTTCCCTAAAATGGCCAAAGAGATAGCATACTATCGTCAAATGGGAAGAAACTCCCCCACCTGCCTTGCCTCGTTGTGGCAGCAGCGGCACAATTTGCCTGGCGGCCTCCTGCCCCATTGTAGCAGCCAGGTGGGACGGAATGGGCGGGTCCTAATTAGGGCTTATTTTTGGAGCAGGGCTTATATTAGGCCGACCCCTACAAATCAGGGTAGGTCTTTTTTTCAGGGTGGGGTTTATTTTTGGAGAAACACGTCACGTGGGGAAAAAAGAGATGGGGTCATGAATGAACAGGTGCTGAATGAATACAAAACTTAGCTTTTTATTTAAAAAATTGCTAAAAGTAATGTATGAAATTGTGAATGTAGTAGAAATAAGGACAGAAAAGCATGAAGTAGCGAGTGATGTACTGCAAATGTGATATAGCTGTATTTCTCATGTTCTTATTTTGTGCCTTTAATTTCTTTGGCCTATTATTTCTTATTCCCTTTCTGTATCTGATGTTGGTTAGCCATGCTTACAAGATGAGAAGACAGATAAATTGATTAAAATAAAGAATGATTAATGTTGCCATTTTATGACATACTATGAGGCTTTTAACAGTTTATTTCCAGACAAGAGGCAGCATCCAATATCAGAAAAGGAGAATTTTTTTGTCATGTTCTCCTTTTCACTCTTCAGCCTCTTTCTCCTGCCTCAATATGCATGGAAGCTGTTTGAACCATCCCCACCTGACCTGAACCTCAGATGATGATAGGCAGCAGAATAGTGAAAAATCATTCCAGTCAGTGGTACACAATGAATATTAATACCAATTGTTTAACCTGTAGTTAAACTACAGTATCCTACAGTAGTAAAATAAAACCGGTGAATGTAGATTAATACCCTTTATGTTTGTAAACTATTAATTTGTTTTCTTTTACAGAGCCAAACTTGGAATGCCCCAATTTTTAAGTCCAGAAGCTCAGAGTCTTCTTCGAATGCTTTTCAAAAGAAATCCTGCAAATAGATTAGGTACAATATTAAAGTTATCTAATTAAGATTTCAACAATAAATTAAATAATCATCTAAGGATTTTTGGTATTATTTTTGTTAATAACCTCTAATAGGAGCAGGTCCCGATGGAGTTGAGGAAATTAAGAGGCATCCATTTTTCACTGCAATAGACTGGAATGTAAGTATATATCATGCTTACTGACTGTTCCAAGTTATGGTGGACACCCCCCCCAAAAGCTAATTATTCAGTTCCGAAGTTCTCATATCCCCACCCCACCCCACAGTCACATGTCATATTTTGAGCGCTTGGCAACCAGCCCACATTTACACTTCTTTTCACCATTTGTGGTCACATAACTGCAATTTTGAGTCATTTTTTGTCAGAAAATGTTTCTTTACAGCAAAATCCACTCAGAAGGAATAATGGATTTGCTTAGCAACCATTGTGCTTGCTTAGGGACTGCTGCAAAAGTCGTAAAAACAGATTTGGTCATGTGATAACCCACTTTATAACCATTATTACTTATAACTAATTGCAAGCTCAATTACAATTGTAACTCAATGACTACCTTGTATATATTTGTAATATATTAAAAATTTGTTTACCTTAGAAATTGTACAGAAGAGAAATTAATCCACCATTTAAACCTGCAACTGGTAGACCTGAAGACACTTTTTATTTTGATCCTGAATTTACAGCAAAAACACCAAAAGGTAACATATATACTATATCAGGGAAGTTTTAGTATACACATATATTTCATTTTTTCTCTGGCACAAATATATTACATTTTATTTTAAAAAACTTTGCCATAGTGTTCATATGTAGTCCTTGTATATTAAAGAAAATCCCTTCCATGATTTTGTGGTAGTCTCCTTGTAGTTTAACTTAAATGTATCATGAGCCATCAAACTATTCTTTGTACACTACAATTTGCCCAAATTTTGGAATTTATTTTCTTGGAAATCTCATCCCTCTCTCTCTCTTGCCATTAGCCTTTCAGAAAAGCATAGTTATTCTGTCAGATATCTGACCTATCAGACAACTAAAATTTTAATATTTTTTTATAAATATTTTATTATTTTTCTATTTTTACAATCAAGTGCTTAATAGACAACTGATGACTGAGTCCATTAGTAATTTCATGGTACTTGTAAGTTTCTTCAAACTAAATCCAATATTACACCATCCAATACATCTTCTCTTCTTCCGGTAATAGACATTTTTCCACACTAAGCAAATACAATTCTTATTGTTGTATACAGTTGTATATCAGCATTTATTACAATTTTCTAATAGTATCAGTAATATCAGTTTAGAATATCTTTTCTAACCAAATCATATCTTAATTGCATTTGTACTCAATATCCATTTATTCAGTCCATGCTCTATTTTCCCTTTTTTCAATTTAAATTTCCCATCCATATTCAAAATATCCCAATCATTTATAATTTCAAAAAAAGTTATATTTGGGTAACCAAAAGCTTCCCTTATTCAAACTTCTTAGCATTTTCTTATTTCTCTTTTCATACCAAGATATACTTAATTTTTAACATTTTTATTACTGTTATAGCTTATCTTTTATTATGAACTGCCTTAAATATTTACAAAACTTACACTTAATCAATGTATTTTTTGCAGATTCACCTGGTATTCCACCAAGTGCTAATGCTCACCAGCTTTTCCGGGGTTTCAGTTTTGTAGCTATTGCATCAGATGATGAAAATCAAGCTATGCAGACATCTGGTGGACATTCAATTGTTCAGGTGAATGTTCTTAATGAAGAACTTTTAGATTGACTGTTATCTAGGGCAGAGGTCCCCAACCTTTTGGGTACCAGTGACCGGTTCTGTGGAGAGAGGTTTTTCCACAGACCGGAGTGGGTTTGCTTTTGTGTGCTGCCTGCATCCTGTAGATGGGGCTTTCCTTTTTTGTTCGGACCGGTTGCTGGCAGGCCATGGCCTGGTACCGGTCCATGGACCGGGGATTGGGGACCCCTGATCTAGGCCAACATTCATAGCACAAAAATTATTTGCATAGTTTTGAATGCAGATGGCTACATGTAAAATGCTTATAGAAAGATGTTTCACATGTGTAAAATTTTATTTTGGAAGAGTTGTACAGCTGACTTGAATAATATAAACTATGTAGCAATCTAGTTTGATACAGTGACCTTTTGTAGATAGTTTTTTTCCCCCAGTGATTACAGCTTACCATATCTGAAGTGCTAAACAGCATAAAAGTCCTAAACATTGATACACACTTAGTGAGTTTTAGCATCTTTTAGAGTTATCCCACTATCCTTATGCCTACATAATAGCAGTGAGGTGATGCTTTGCATCATCTCTACAATGGCTAAAGGATGCTATGAAGTTGCTTCTAAGTACCTAATGGGGAATTGCTTTTAGCATGTAAGTCATTCCCTTGCGAAATGAACAAAGTATCATACTACTTGTACCTTTCTTACTTTGTGCATATAGTTTATTTAAATTCATTTAAACCATTTATAAATGTTCATTATAGACATATATTTTGCCCTGCTGTTTTTAACTAAAAGATATAGCCACTTTTTTGTTATGATTAAGATCAGACACTTAACATTTAACTGTTCATTATAAAATTATTATTTTATCTCCTCAGTGTATTTAAACATTATTTACTATGCGTGAACATGAGCATTCTGGCAACAAAATAAAAATTAAATTCATTTTATTTTAAATTTACTACAAATTTACCTGTAAATATACTGCACATTTAAGATATTTTAATACAAAGAGCTAAGAGAACTCATTAATTAATAATGTTATTTTGGTAGCAGTTGCACAGGAACAGCATTCAGTTTACTGACGGATATGAAGTCCAACAAGATATAGGAGTTGGATCCTATTCCGTTTGCAAGAGATGTATACATAAAACCACAAATATGGAATATGCTGTAAAGGTAATTGCTGCCCAACTATATAAGAAATATAGCTATTAGTTGTGTTGCTGTTTCGATAGCTATGGGTTGGATTACGGAGGCTGAAAGTGTAATTGAAGTTCTGACTCTAAGAAAAATATTAGGAGCTTACGAACTCCTGTAAATGAAAAATTTTGAGAATCAGAAATAAACATTTATAAGAATGAAATGAAGTTCTTTAATCTGTTTGTCTGTCTGTCTTAAAGTCCGTTTTGGGCTCCTGGCAACTCTCTAAAAGTCCCTGCAGTTTTCTTGACAAGTTTTCAGAAGTAGTTTGCCATTGCCTGCTTCCTAGGGGTGAGAAAGAGTGGCCCAAGGTTACCCACCTAGTTTCAAGCCTAAGGCAAGACTAGAACTTGCAGTCCCCTGATTTTTAGCTCAGTGCCTTAACCAGTGCAACAAACTAACTTTCTCTTTAAACTTAAAGGGAAAATACTGTTTTGAAGCTGGTTGTTCTTATAAAACATAATTTAAGGTGGGGGGAGACCTAAAATGTAAATTGTTAGTACTGTATAAAATTATTGATTTATATATATTTGCTCCTCTAGATTATAGACAAAAGTAAGAGAGACCCCACAGAGGAAATAGAAATATTGCTACGATATGGACAGCACCCAAATATTATTACTCTCAAAGATGTAAGTAGGTAATATAAGCATATTCACAGTAATTAAGTCATTAATATCAATGTGTTATTTGCCTTTATTAGCTATTAGATTAGAAAACTATGTAATTTTGTCCAGCATAAGTAATACATATATCCTGGGTTTTCTCTGGAGCTGTGAACTGCAAATCTTTTTTAACCCCAAATACTTTGGCAGGCGGTTTATTTAAGTTGAAAGAGGTCGCCTTCTTTCTTGGCTGACAGAATCACAGATCAGAGAAATGATCAATCTTAGTAAATAGGCCCAGTCTTCGATGTAGAAATATGATCTTAGAATATTGATGGATTTGTAATAAAATCAATGAGGATGGCTTTCTAAGACACTGAGGTAGTGAGTAGTGGCATCGATAGACCCACAGGTTTGCCAAACATATTCTTGCTTTTTACACAAATTGCTACTCCCCAGAGTTCCCCAGGAATAGGATGTATAATCTGTACAAAGCATAAACAAAAGGTTACGGAGCTGTAACCACAACAAAAGGAAAAAATAACCCTAAAAATAATATAGGTAAATACAAGCAATCCCCCAGGTACAAGTGTTTATTTAGCAAATTTTCACAAAAACAAATTCATTCAGAAAGGGTATTTATGTTAGAAATTCAAAACTGAGACCAAAAAGAGGCTATGAGGTCTGGGCAGAAGCCCCAGGATCGGCGCATGCAAATGCAGGGCTATGGGGGCGAGACAGAAGCCCCAGGATCAGCGCTTCAAGTGCACCCGGGGCAAAAAAGGAGGAGAGGGGAGAGGCTATAAAAGGAGAAAGTTTTGGCGGGAGAGGAAGAGGAAAAAAGGAGAAGGAGAAGGAGACTGCAAAAGAGAGACGGAGAAGCACAGCCTTGAGAGGAATCAGCTGGAGGTGCATGGAAGAGAAGAGGAAGGGGGGAGAGGATATAAAAAAGGGAAGGGAAGAGAGAATATAAAAGAATGGAAGAGGATATAAAAGAAGGGAAGGGAAGCGGATATAAAAAGGGAAGAGAGGATATAAAAGAAGGGAAGAGAAGAAGATATAAAAAGTGGGAGAGGAGAGCATATAAAATAGGAGAGAAGAGAGGATATAAATGGGGAGAGAAGAGGATATAAAAGGAGGGGTGAATCTGGTTTCTCCACTGACTTTGTTTTTTAGAAGGTTGCAAAAGGGGATCACATGATCCTGGGACTCTGTGACCATCATAAATATGAATCAGTTGCCAAGCATCCAAATGTAGATTGACCCTGGGGATGCTGCAATGGTCATAAGTGTGAAAAATGGTCACTTTTTTCAGTGCCGTTGTAACTTTAAACAATCACTAAGTGAACTTTTAAGTTGAGAACTACCTGTACTATCACTTTTTTCCCTTTTTTGGGTCAAGTTTTTGACACCTTGCTAGGCGACTGGTGGTACTTGAATATTGCCATATCCTAAAAGTGATACAATTTGTGAAAAGGTTGAAAAGCCCTGCTCTAGAATGCTTGCAAACAAACAGCAGTGGCAGTCAATCTCGTACCTTGAATGAGATCACTCCCTGCTTGTTAAGATGCACGCAGCTCATTAAGTGCACATAAGGTATCTCAGGGTGGGGAAGGCCATGGGGCGCCTAGTGATGGAACAGGCCCCCATCGCCTCCCCAACTCAAAAAGATACCTCATGCTTCCCCCTCCCTTCCTGCCGCGCTGGACTCACCTTGCAAAATCTGTCTCCTCTCTGCCGCAGTTTCTTTCCCTTTGGAGAGAAGAGAGTCAGCTTGGAAATGCTTTTCATGTCAACAGTGGAAGCTCCTCAGTGCCATAATATCACACAAATTCAAACACAAATTCTCTGCAAAAGAGATCACAGCCACCTGAAGCTTCCATTCTTGGGGGGGGAGTGTTTGCTTTGTTTATATGTCTATGGGACATAGTGTGGAATTGGAGTCGGCCGGGTGCAGGAACCAATGTCGTCCATGGCCCGGTGCACTGCTTGCTTTCGTGCACCAAGATTTGCTGCATTTTGAAGCTCCATGTGCTATCACACAGAGCTTCAAAACGCAGCAAATCCCTGCATTTTGAAAAGCCCCATAGGCACACAAGCCCTTTTTATTTGAAGGAAGACTTAAGAGAGATTGGAAGGTCCGTGTTTCTGCTAATGGGGGCTTCAGATACGTAAAGGAATGCTCCGTTTTTTGTTTTTTTATATACAGGTTTTATTGATTTTTTAATATTTACATATACATGTATTTGTGAAACAATATGGTGGTTGGGTAGTTAAAATAAGAAATAACCAGTTGTAAATAGTTCAGGTTGCATCAACAGAGGTGCCCTCTCTGATTTCCTTAGTTATTACATAGTCAAAATAGTCAAGTTAATACACTTCTAGTTGTAACCTAGTCAATAAAATTTAAAATATATTTTCACTAATACATATCAATATCCTGTTTTTAAATTTTATCTAATTGCAATAGAATATTCTAGAGTAGCCTATAGGTAAAGGTAAAGGTAAAGGTTCCCCCGCACATGCGTGCTAGTCGTTTCCGACTCTAGGGGCCGGTGCTCATCTCCGTTTCATAGCCGAAGAGCCAGCGCTTGTCCGAGGACGTCTCCGTGGTCATGTGGCCGGCATGACTAGACGCCAAAGGCGCACGGAACGCTGTTACCTTCCCACCGTAGTGGTCCCTATTTTTCTACTTGCATTTTTACGTGCTTTCGAACTGCTAGGTTGGCAGAAGCTGGGACGAGTAACAGGCACTCACTCTGCTACGCGGCACTCGGGATTCGACCCGCCAAACTGCCGACCTTCCAATCGACAAGTTCAGCGTCCTAACCCACTGAGCCACCGCGTCCCTAGAGTAGCCTATAGTATATAGGAAAAAGCTTAATTTTTGGGTAACCCATAATTCCCTATTTCATTAAAGCATATACTCTTGTCTACAAAACTTACATTGTTCATTACAAAACATTCTTATGTTTTACCATTAAACTCTAGATTTCCTTTTAACAAATCACCAGTTATTAGAAATATATTTTTTGTCTTAACCATTCAACAATTATTACAATTCTATCTTTTATATATAAAATTCTATATTCTATACTATAGTTCAAAAGTAAGCATTGATATATTTTGTAAGTCATCTTGACCATACAGCAATTATAAAATACTATCTTTTGATATGTCATTCCAAGTTCTATAATATAATTCAGAGTTATATTCTAGAAATTTAGTTTTGTTTTCCTTTACAAATCTAAAAGCTAAGTGTAAAATCAGTTATATTTTTTAGAGATTCCCCTTAATCCATTGAAAGATATTTTTATAGTCTATCTTTAGGAATCCCAAAAGGAACAAGTTCAGTTTTTTAAATCTAACTCTTGCCTTCCTTTTGTGCCAATCAAGCTTCCCTCTTGGCATCTTTAAATTCTCAAATATATCTTCCTCTCTTCCTATATCCCTTATTTGAATCCAGGGAGTGTATCCAGATGTCAGTTTTGCAAGGAAGATGTCCCCTTTGTAACCATTGTAGTTTTGCTTTGATAATTCAGTTTTTGATGATTGATATAATATAGTTGTCATTAGATCAAGTCAAATCTTTTTGTTCTTCCCATTTTATCAGGGTTAGGTAGAAAGTAGCAGCTGGTATTATGGTTGTCATTTGATTAGTTGAATTCTCAATATAGTGGTGGCAAAACATTTAGAGACCGAGTGCCCAAACTGCAACCCCAAACCCACTTATTGCAGAATGCAGCTGCACGGGTTGTGATGGGAGCTTCCCGATACTCCCATATTACACCCCTCCTGCGTGAGCTGCATTGGCTACCAGTTGCCCTCCGGGTGAGATTTAAGGTGCTGGTACTTACCTTTAAAGCCCTACATGGCTTAGGTCCGGGATACTTGCAGGACCATCTGCTGCCGGGAACAAATTCCCATCGTCCAGTACGCTCACACAGAGAAGGCCTCCTCAGGGTACCGTCAGCTAGGCAATGTCGGCTGGCGACCCCCAGGGGGAGGGCCTTCTCTGTGGGAGCACCAACCCTATGGAATCAGCTCCCCCCTGAGCTTCGGATAGCCCAAAACCTCCAATCCTTTCGCCGCAGCCTCAAAACACACCTGTTCCACCAAGCTGACCTAGACTGACAGGCATTTTAATTAATTTATATTTAGTATTTTTAATTCATTTTTAAATTCTCTAATTTTTTTATTGCACTGATGTTCTCAATTTCATTTTATCTTGATTTATGCACTTATTATATGTTTTATTGTGAGCCGCCCTGAGTCCTTCAGGAGATAGGGCGGGATATAAATCCCATCAATAAATAAATAAATAAATAAATATTTATTGCTGGGTGCCAGGTGGGCATAGCCCACTGGGTGGGTGTGGCTGTGGTGGTCATGGAAGATTGGGTGAGTGTGGTCACCTCAGTGCTGCTCGTGGGGAGGGACACTTGTGGAGGGTGGGCTGGGTTGGGGGAGCTCCAGGAGGTCTCTGGGCAGGTGGGTCGGTAGGCAGGAGATTCATCCTGTGGGGTGAGGCGAGGCAGAGTGGGGGTGCCATTGCCATGGGGCAAGGCAAGGGCTATTGCAGCTGCTGCCTGACACCATCGGCCCCCGCACACAGAGGCCAGTGAGCGCATGGGGGCCAATGGTGTCTGTCAGTAGCCACAGCCTGCCAGCCCCTCGAGAGGTGCACTCTGGGGCTCCGCAGCCTGTCGCCAGCAGTTCAAAGAAGCCACCTCCGAGATGGATGGTCGGCCAACAGCTGAGGAGGTGATGCAGTGGGTCATGTCTGGGAAAAGGAGAGCATGCAAGGCCAGGAGGGATGGGATGGGGGGGGAGGAAAACCAGCCGTGCCGGGATGCATTCAGCCATGTGGGACCTTGGCGAATTAGTAGGCAGCTGGTTGAAGAGGGACAGTTGCCACTTCCGGGGCATGGCGCAGGTGCCCACAGAGAGGGCTCTGAGTGCCGCCTCTGGCACCCATGCCATAGGCTCGCCACCACTGATATGGTGTATTTGAAGGCCTTTAGTGTCTTCACTCTTGGTAATGCTTTCTTCATGTACTGTTGCTTTTTGAATTGTAAGTGTTGTAGTTGCCATTAAAGTTTGGACTTTAAGGTTTTCTGTAGATTGCTTTTGTTGTTCTTTGAAATCTCCTATTTTAGTGTTAGTTTCCACTACTATTTAGTTTTGGATTATCTTTTCCTCATTTAAAGTCAAAATGTGATTTGGTGGCTTTAAGTTGTCAGATTTTTCTTGCAGTTTGGCTTTTATTTGCTCTGTCATTGCCAAGATCGTGTCCAGTATCAGTTTATAATCAAGTGGGGGGATGTATTCATCCATTTCATTGTTTGCAGCTAAATCTTCCATGGAGGCTGTTTTAATAATAGTCCAGGATTTTCCACCTCCTGAAGAGTTGTTTTCAGTGCCAGGTGTTCCCACACTTATCTTTAAGCATAATGTCAAGGACAACTCTGTTATTCAGTCAGCTCTCACAGCAGAAGTTCACTTGCTGTACCAGGTTTCCCCACAAGATGCCATCAATAACATATAACATGCAATGTAAAAATTTTCTTTTCTTTTCTTTTCTTTTTTCCAAATTAATATAGAATTTTTGTAGGATTAGTCCAAATTTTTTCCTTAATTCACAGCTTAGAGAGAAAATAGGATAGTGGATCCCCAGCAACAAATAGAAGCTTTTCAGTAAATACAGATGAAATTGGTTAATTTCTTTGCTGAGTTAATTGAATTTCTTTTGAAGCTTTGACGCTTTAAAATTTGTTCCCAGAGTAGATATTCGCCATTTTCTCAAAAAATGGGGAAGGAGATTTTCAAAAAAGTCCCACAGGAAGATGGTTAAGGGAATAGGAAAGGTAAAAGCTCACCCAGGTCCTCCAGATTGCTTCTTAGTGCTAGGTATTGCTTTTGGCTTTCGGCAGGAAGCGGCTTAGTGATCGGCCATCTTTATGGCCGGTTTCTTCTTCGGGCGATGATCCCAGATTCCAGCGGAGGGCTGCCACCCTTCCGCGATTGCAGGGAAGTCCTCCTCTTGGTAATCACCCCTCCAGGGCGATTTTTGACCCTTTTCAGGGTCCTCCAAAAAAGAAAAACGGACGGCAGGAAGCAGACTGTTCCTGCATGGCTGGAAGCGCTGCGCAAGCGAACCGGAAGCCAAGAATGCTCTGTTTCTGAAGCACCCCATTGGCAATCACATGGACTTTCCAATCTTTCTCAGGTCTGTCTTCAGATAAAAAGTGCTTGAGCGGCAGCAGCTTGAGTTTCTCCACTCTGTCCAAGTGGAAAGAACCAGAGGTGCAGATCGGGATTGCTCTCAATAAGGCTGGCGCACACGAGCAAACAGTGCACCCACATCTTGAGTGCAATCCTGCTCTGTCCCTCCGCTTTCTTCTTTTCGTATGGAGCTGAAAAACTTAATCTGCTGCTACCGTTTGAGTGGGGAGGATGACAAGGAGAAGAGCAGTCAAGATTTGTGCCACTGGCCAGTCAGGCAAGGAGTATATTGGGTGGGGTGGCTGGCTGGCTGGGGAGGGGAGACTGTGGCTGCTCAGGTGGCTGATGCCACTGCCAGCAGCTTGGACACAGGTGCAAGGGGACTTCTCGCAATGCCTCCCTGCTCAGTTGAAGGCTTCGTTCCTGCCCTCAAACTAAAGCTGGCACACGCAAACAAGCAGTGCACCAGGGCCACAGACAGCATTATTTCCTGCGCCCATCCAACTTCAATTCCACGCTTTGTCCCATAGGCATGCAAATGAAGCAAACACTTCCCCCCCAGAACGGAAGCTTCCGGTTGTCATGATCTCTTTTGCAGAAAATTTGTGTTTGAACTTGCATGATATTATGGCACCCAGGAGCTTCCATTGTCAGCACAAAAAGCATTTTCAAGCTGACTCTCCTCTCCCTCAAAGGGAAAGAAACCACGGCAGAGAGGAAATAGATTTTGCAAGGTAAGTGAGTCCGGCACGGCAGGAAGGGAAGGAGAAGTAGTTATGGGGAGCGGGAGGGGAGAATAGGGTGAATGTTGCAGAGGCTCTGTGGTCGTTCATAAGGGTGACGTGGTGCTGCAATATTCTTAATTTTGGCACTTGCTCGTAAACACTAGGGGGCGCTCATTGTGTAACTTCGAACAAGCATTAAGTGAAGGCTTGTAACTCAGGGATTACCTGTATACACAAAGAGACAGTTCATTTTCAAACATAGATGTAAACCTTTCTTGGCAGAAATGATACTAAAGATACAGAATTTTAATTGCTGAGAAATCAAAACATTAATACATGGTTTTAAAGTAAATGAAGAAATGAATGAATAAACATGTATTACAGGCATATATGTGGATGTCAGAGCTCTTTTATTTTTCATTCATTATATAGTGGGAGATTCTCTTTCCACTCAGCTATCCTTTTGGAAGACATCATTTAAAAAAACCTTTCACATAGCCAATTTAACCAGTATTTATTCTCTGTTATTTAATTTTACTTTTCTATGATTGTCATGCAATTTTAGGTTTTGTTGATCTTATTTAAGTTGCAGTGATTTTTTTAACTGAGTTATCCTTTATCTTGTGATATTTTCTGGGTTCTTTAGATATCATATATATACTGTTTCAGGAGGTGATAACCAGTATTTTGAGTTTGGTCCAGGAGGAAATAATTTTGTATGTCACTTTCAGGTGCATGATATGATTGGATGTTTAATGTTAATTTTCAGGTATATGATGATGGAAAATATGTATATCTGGTAACAGAACTAATGAAAGGTGGAGAACTGCTGGACAAAATCCTTAGGCAAAAATTTTTTTCTGAAAGAGAAGCTAGTGCTGTCTTATTGACAATTACAAAAACTGTTGAATACCTTCATGCTCAAGGGGTAAGCCTTCTTTTGTTAGCTATTTATTTTTAAAATCATTATCTATCAGGCTCTTCTGCAAAGAATTTTCAGTCTCTTTAACAAGACTTATTGAGAAGAAAGAGATGGTTTTACAAGAACTGCTGCAATTGAATTGTTTCCCATCTAAAACCAATGTGTTCCAAAGAAAGACAGAGACTTCTTTATTTTTCTGGCTGCTTTTCTGGAAAGCTGCAGAAAAACTGATAGGTCTTTTCAGAATCATGAAGGAGCCTGCAGCTGATTTTGCATAAAAATCACCGTAATTTTTTGCTTTGTTTTTCTTAAGGTTGTACATAGAGATTTGAAGCCTAGTAATATCCTATATGTGGATGAATCAGGCAACCCAGAATCTATTCGAATTTGTGATTTTGGCTTTGCAAAGCAGCTGAGAGCAGAAAATGGCCTCTTAATGACACCCTGTTATACAGCAAATTTTGTTGCTCCGGAGGTAAAATAACTATTCATTATTTGTCTGCATTTCCTGTGTAAGAAAAAAAAACATGTAATCTGGCATTTCCTTCTTTCTTTAAATATATTAATTTACGTTTAGAAAAATACAAATATATTTTTAAAAAATTTAACCTAAAAAAAGATGGAAATCAGAAAAAAGAAAAGAGAAGCAGGAAAGTCAAACTAAAAACATCAACGTGAAGTTAAATTTTATACCAAAGCTTTGGAACATGACTATTATATAATTATATGGAAGGGATAAGTCATACTGTGATTTGGGGGGGGGGGAAATGTTATTCCAGATGTTAAGGAATAGCTTTTGGGAATAGGCTTTTTCTGGGTCTAAAGATACTAGCATAGTAGATTCCATTCTGTACTTGGTTATATCCAGTATATCAATTAATAAACATATTGTCTGATGCCTGATTATTTTTTATCAATCCTGACGGGGGAGTAAATTATATCTGGCAAAACATTTTGCAACTATATAGTATGTAATCAACATAATAAATACCTTAGTATCCATCCTTAGTATAAAACAATGCTGGCAGTTTAACATCCTGAAAAAGATTCATTATTTACATCCAAAAGATTTAGGACGGCTTAGCAGCCAGTCCCTGAAAATCCATCCAGACCAGGAGTATTACATATGGTAACAGCTGTTTAGAATACAATAGTTCCTGGAGCAACAGGAGAGCTTTTCACAAATATGATTATTAAAAAACTGAATATCTACCAGACTCAAGTTGATTGCTTCCTGTTGGTCCCCCTTACTATCCAAAATATATATTGGCTTATAGAAAAAGGGAAAAAATATTATTAGTGGCTTCAGAAGCAAAAGACAATCTGGACATCCTTAGTGACAATTTCAGAATCTAACAATCTGTTTAACCAAAATTTCTAGCTGTGCAAAACATTTTTTCTCACTTCTTTGTAAAAACAAGCTATGTACTCTAGGTAGTCCTCACTTAGCGATTACTTGATCAGTGCCTGTTTAAAGTTGGATGGTGCTGAACAAATTATATCGATGACCAGTCCTTAAAGTTCCAGCCATTGTACCACCCCTGGAGTCATGTGATGTTGATTGGTAACTTGGCAACTGGCTCACACTTAGGATGGTTGCAGTGGCCCACAATCACATAATTGCCATTTGCAGCCTTCACTGATAGCTTCCTATAAACAAAGTCAATGGGGAAGCCAGCAGGAGAGGTTGCAAGTTGTTCTGGCAAGTCTCCCTTTCCCAAGAGCAGCCACCTCTGAAATCATTCACATATGCCATAGCAGCCACCTGCACACCCTCCCCCACCTGCCTAGCAGCCACCCCTGTGCTGAAAATTGCTTGTGTTCCATTGCAGCCATCTGTGCATCTTTTCTCCACCCATCATCAGCCACCACCCCTGCCCTGGGCATGAAATCACTTGCATACACCGCTACAGCTATCATTTCCCCACCCACCCACCCAGCATCAGCCACCTCTGAGCCCAAAATCATCCACATGTGCCACAGCAACCACCTTCATACCCTCCCTCACCTGACAGCCACTTAAATTCCTGCTGACCTGCAAGCCACCTGGTACCTCAACTTTCCCCACTGACTTAATTGTTCTTTATCCTACATATGGGACTATACATGCCTTGGCCAAGCCTTGAAGTTTATGGAACATTCTTTTACGTATTTTAAAGAATTTGAGGCTGATGATCATACACAAAGAAACCAAGAAATTGGATATGTGACTTTCTACTTCTCTTTGAATTACATGAGATGTAATTATATGAACTGAATGGATTCCATGAGATGGAGAAGCAACTCTGCAAATGAATTTATCTAAACTATTTTATTTTGATAGTGCTATATTGATTACCCATTATTTATGTGAATGATATATTTCAGTTTCGGTTTCCTTTCTTTTATAGTCCAGTGATTTTTATACTGTCATTTTACTGCAATGACAGTTTACATTGATTTAATAATTCAAATATTGTTTATTAAAATATTAAATTAAATTATCCAATTTGTATTGGATAATTTATAATGGATACAGCAACTTCAGTTTCTCAGTGATTTTGTAGTAAAAGTAATTTACAAAAGTAATAATTGTTCTTTCTGTATGATTTAATTAATAACATGATTTCCATAGGTGTTAAAAAGGCAAGGGTATGATGTAGCATGTGACATATGGAGCCTTGGTGTCCTTCTGTATACAATGTTGACTGGGTATGTTTGTATCAACTTACTTTCTCCTGTAATATTGCTAAAACTCTTGCCTCTGCAACCTTTAACTGGGCTAAACTATGCATCACAGAGCAAACATTTTTGAGCCAGATACCTCAAATTGGCTAACATCCAGAACACATGGATACATAGCTTCAGTGGAATGGAAATTTGCCAACTTTCATAAAACATTTCATAATATAAAATTATCATAAAGTATTTTATGATATAATACAAAATGTCATGAAATATTTGTTGTGGTCATCTCCTGATGTTCAACAAGGGTTAATTTCAATGCAGATGTAACTCTGGATATCTTTGAATTTTTAAGAATTTTTCATGTTCTTTAGAAGCTTGGGAAAAATATATACCTATTATTAATCTTTTTCAAAGAATTCATTTGTCATAGCTCAAATTATAGTACCGTACTTCTAAATCTGTTCCAGTATTGAACAATTTTAGTATTGCTATATGTAATACATTACTTTTCTTTCCTAATTCTTTTTGAAAAGTTTTTTGTTCACAATAATTGCTAAGCAGTTACATAGTCTCATGAATAATTATTTATACAATTTATATTAAGTACAGATAGTCCTTGATTTACAACAGTTCATTTAATAACTGTTCAAAGTTACAACAGCATAGTCACATGATCAAAATCCAGCCATTTGGCAACTGACTCAGATTTATGTCAGTTGCAGTGTGATCACCTGTGATCTTCTGACAGGCAAAGTCAATGGGGAAACCAGATTCACGTAACAACTGTGCTACTAACTTAACAACTGCAACGATTCACTTAACAACTGTGGCAAGAAAGGTCATAAAATGGGGCAAAACTCAACAAATGTCTCAGAAACAGAAATTTTAGGCTCAATCATTGTTGAGAACTACCTATATTAATTTAGTATCATGTCAATTCTGATAATGGAATTCAGCAGATTTTTTAAAAAAACTATGTTAAAACAATTGTCTTTATTTAGTTATACTCCCTTTGCAAATGGCCCTGATGATACTCCTGAAGACATTTTGGCACGAATAGGTAGTGGGAAGTTTTCTCTCAGTGGTGGATACTGGAATTCTGTCTCAGAAACAGCAAAGGTATGTTAATCATTGTTCTTGAGAGCTCATTAAGTAAGACAGGATATAAATCACTAAGTATTAATAATAGCAAGTTGCATCATGTTTTATGAGTGTAGGGTTTTTGGGGGAGGGTTGTTTTGTTTTTTTTGCGCCTTCAAGTAATTGTTGATTGCCTGGCAACTAGTCCATGGTAAGATTTTGGAAGTAGTTTGCCATTGTCTCCTTCCTAAAGCTGAGAGTGAGTAACTGGCCTAAGGTCAGCTGCTGGTTTTTTGTGCAAGGCAAGACTAGAACTCATAGTCTCCTAGTTTCTATTAGAATTCTTTATTAGCCAAGTGTGATTGGACACACAAGGAATTTGTCTCCTGTGTACTCTCAGGAGATTGTAATGATAGTTACAATCATTAATTGTAAGTTACAAACAACAAGTGATAAATCAGAAGATACCAATAGGAGAAGGTAGTTGAAAAGATGAGAAAAGAGAAGGATAATAGCAATACAGCCTACTACATGGATAAATATCATTAGGCCTAAGCCAGTGCTGTGGGAATTAGATGTTCAGCAGAGTGATGGCACAGGAATCTTACAATCTAAAGCACAAATCAATGTGCTTAGCAATAGCCTTCATTCTATGTATATGCCTGCTTATTAGGGCTTTCGCCCCCCCCCAGCAGCATTATTACTAAGTCAGCTTATTGCCCCCAACAATCTGGGTCCTCAGATTTAGTTCTTTTATTCTGTTTCCTTTTTTATATCTCTTACCTCCATTTATGCAATTAAATATAACCTGGGCATTTTTTAAAATAATCTTTTTATTAAAGCTTTACAAACACAAACTAACAAAGAGCAGAAGCTGGAAAGAGAAAGAAAGAAAGAAAGAAAGAAAGAAAGAAAGAAAGAAAGAAAGAAAGAAAGAAAGAAAGAAAGAAAGAAGAGAAAGAAGAGAGAAAGAAGAGAGAAAGAGAAAGAAAAAGAAGAAAGGCAAAAGTGCAGAAAAATAATTGAAAAGGAAAAAATAGAAGCTTCTGATTTCTTTTGCAGCAAATGTAAACACATTACAAAATTCTCTCGTACACTGATTACAAAAAATCCCTTCATCTAAGGACCAGGGAATCCTTTCTAATCTGAAATGTTGTTTAATATATCTGAATCAAATCCATCATTTTATCATTTTATAAAACTTGTGCAATTTAATTAATTGTTTACAGGACTTAGTTTCAAAAATGCTTCACGTTGACCCTCATCAGAGACTGACTGCTGCTCAAGTTCTAAGGCACCCATGGATAGTTCACTGTGATCAGTTGCCTCAGTACCAACTCAACAGGCAAGATGCTCCACATCTTGTGAAGGTAAAACAAAAAACCCCATGCGTACTATTCCTTAAAGTAGTCCTTTGTGGCATATATTGGACAACATTTTATCAGAACTGATAGTCCTTCTGGTCATCTAGAGGAAGCCACCTAAGAATGTACATGGAAGTGGATTAGATGGCAGGCTTCTCTACAGTAACCCCCATTCTGTGGAAGTTTTCTCCAGAGGAAGACAGACCCTGTTGTGTTAGTTTTCTGGAAACAAAACTGCTTTATTTCAATTTGTTTTTGGTCTCAGTGAATGACTACATGGTAGCACCTATTAGGGAATTCATTTGCAATTTACAAAAAATTTCTTTTGTATAATCCTTTGTAATTAAAGTGAGCTATATAAATAGTTACATGAATAAACATTCTGTTTACTATATTGTAATCTGCAGTTTTCCCCCTTATTTTTTCCATTACAGGTGGTCCTCATTTAACAACCACTTGTTCAGAGACCATTTGAACTAGCAACACTGTTGAATTAGTTGCACTTACAATTGGTCCTTGAAATTCTGGTCTTTGCAGCACCCCTCAACCATGTGATTGTGATTTGATAACTCAGCAACCAGCCTGTATTTCCAAACATCATGATGTCCCATGATCACTTGATCGCAATTCACTACCTGTAGTGCTGGTTTCCCACAAACAAAGTCAGTAGGGAAGCTGACAGGAAGTAGGAAGTTATGATCATGTGAGGTTCTCACTTAAAAACCCGTGCTGTCCTCACTTAACAGTAACTGGGGATTGCTAGAGTTGCAGTCTGTAAGCAGCACAATCATGTGACATCATGCTCTATGTTGGCATTGTTTAGCCACTGAAATTCCAGTCCCAATTACCATTGTTAAACAAGGACTACCTGTATTGTACCATTTCCATTTCTAACAGTGCTTTGAAGTTTTCACATTTAAGATTTTCTTAGTCAAATGATCCATTGAAGGCATTTTCCCTATAATAAATATTTCATCATTAAGGAATAAAATCAGTAATTGCTTATTTCTGTCAAGCAAGTCAATCCTACCCTATGGGCTTAAAAGGAAGACCATTAAAAACTTGGCTATACCAGCAGACCATGGAGGTTAGGACATTTTAATATAGTTCATTCTGGCTTTGGAGTATTTGTCTAATATAATTGAAGTTCCCAGTTATGTATAGAGAAATGTACTTGGATTTGATCTTTTAAGTTTTTTTTATTTTTTAACCTTGTTTATGGATGTCATATAGATATACCACAGTAATGTCAACAACAGGAACAGCATATAAGTAAGCCCAGTAAATAATAAACTCAGTGTTTTTCAAAAGGCAATTTATTGCTATTACATATGGATTTAATAAAACTACAAAGTTTGTTTAACATACCGGTACTTTGTATTTTTCTTTGTTTCCAGATCTAATGTGATAAGATAAAAATGTAAAATGCTTAATAGAAATCAGAACACTTAGTAACCAGTGATACTAAAGACACATATGGTATCATCTAACTAATTATTGTAGCTTCTGCAAGATAATGGTTATTTGTTATTTACACAAATTCTTCTTCCTATTGGAGAACTGCAGTTAGCATTAGTAAGAGTAAGTCTAAATCACATTTGTGAGAGTTGAGAAGTATACAGTGCTAGAATGTTGGGCATTCCCTGTCAACTAATGTTTTAAATCAGGGCTTTTCAACTAGTGGTATGGGTACCACTGGCACCTGGAAGGTATTACACGACCATCCTAGAAAAGTGGTAGCGGGGGAGGGGAATGAGCTGAACCGGTGGCTGGAGCTGCAAGGCTGTCAGGGCTCAGCGGAAATGCCAAGATCAGTGCTTCTTCGGAGCTGTCAGGGCTCATCGGAAGCGCCAGGATCACCATCAGGCTCCAGCTGGAGCTCGGCACTGATCCTGGTGCTTCTGGTGAGCCCAGAAGAAGCGCCGATCAACTGGAATGTTGCAGCATGTCCAGGGTCTTGTGATTTACATTCAGATGCTTGGCAACTGATTCATATTTATGATAGTCACAGTGTCCCAGGGTCATGTGAAGTGACCAAAACCTGCTGCAACCACCCAGCAGATGGGGGAAATAAAAACCAAACACCCACCCCACCCCACCCCTGCTGCCAATCCTCAACAGAAATGCTCACAACAATGAAAACCTCAGATAGGAGGAAGAGCACCGCCGGGCAGGCAGGCAAGTGTCTTGCTTGGCTGTGACTTGGGCACTTTTTTCAGTGCCATTGTAACTTTGAACAGTCACTAAGCGAACTGTTGTAAATTGAGGACTACCTGTACTTCATCACTGTTTTCCTTTTTTTTTGGGTCATCAAGTTTTTCACACCTTGCTAGGCAACTGGTGGTACTTGGATGTTGCCATATCCTAAAAGTGGTACAATGGGTGAAAAAGCTGAAAAGCCCTGTTTTAAATGATTGGGGGATATTATTAACACACATTCCAACCTGTAGGGATATGAGGCGCAAAACATAGACAGAGACATATTGCACTGTAGATTGAGATAAATAATTTTATGTCTTTTAAAAATATTAAAATTCTACTTTATTAAATCCTACTGCTTGTTTAAACTCTATAATGTGGTCATTTAACCTAGGATTCAGAATTGTAAAAATCTTTTTATTTTTATTCCTAGGGTGCCATGGCAGCTACATATTCAGCATTGAATCGTAATCAGTCACCAGTTTTGGAGCCAGTGGGTCGCTCTACGCTTGCCCAAAGAAGAGGAGTAAAAAAAATTACCTCAACCGCTCTCTGAAATGACCTCGTGTAAAAAACCCGGTACCACAGTGAGTTGATAGCACAAATTATGGCAACAGGTAGCACATGCCCCAATTACCTGAAAGCACACTCTTACAGCTGGTACTGTTATGCTGCTGCTCCTGCTTTCATCTTTTGAAAACTCTTAAAGATAAAACATTTTCCTTCAAGTGGAGGAAAAAGTGAAATCAGTGGGAAAAAACTATTAATGGAAATAATTATGAACACCTCTTGTTACAATAGATACACTGAAGAGAAAGCACTCTGCACCATATAGCATTATTTTTATAGGGAATGTTTTTCCTCCCTTTAAAGTAATTATTTGATACATGTAAGGATGGACAGTTTATGTTAAGCACTTACCTTAAAATATGTTTATATTAGCACTGTGTAATTTGTGCCATCCAGCATTTTATATGTTTTGTATATTTTCCTAACAATACAATTATGTACTGTTTCCTTGTCTTTAGACTAATTGATTTGACAATTAAAATCTGATTAAAATGTTAATCAGTATGATTGGACATCTCTAAAACAGCTTGACTGTTAAACAGCTATTGAATGTAATTCTGTGAATGTGTATTTCCTTGCTTGGATCTTCCCATGGACACATTATTAGAAATCTTGGGAATTGTTAAAGCATTTAATGGTATAAATGGAATCTTTTAATCACATATGTGGTTTATTATGTATGGAAGCAAAAAGGGTCTGCATATCGTCATGATGAGTGTCTTTTTGTGAACCTCAGAAACTATGGCTAAATAGTTTAACTTTGGTTCGGCTGATGTTAATTGTAATTGGTTTTTCTTTGTTGCTTAAACAGCAACAGTATTTATTGCACAGTGCTGATCAGCAAATGGAGAGGGCAGAAATGTAATGTTTAAATTGAAGTAGTGCTTTCTCCAATAATAATGATGTTAGATCATTTTTGTGACTAAAAAATTAACAGCAGGTCTGTTATACTTGGGCCACTTTCAGTCTATAGACAAAAGCAGCAATGAGTACAAATTGAACAGAATGTGTCCCAGTGTCTTTAACTGTTTCTAGGGGCTCTGCCTTCAAGGTTTGGTATGTTTATAGATTACAACCTTGAAGAATGCTGTATAATCAGATGCTAAGGTTGCAATCATAAACACACATACTAAACATAATGGCACTATTTCTGAGGTTATTTTTTATCATTTTCATGGGAACTGGGGAAAACTTTCACCTCTTTAAATTGTCTTGGGATCACATATGTGAGATATCTAACTTTTATGTATTGCAAAATATAGTATGCTGAAGAAATGAATTTTGGGTGGATCATCAGAATTCTGCCAAAGAAATTACTGTTTATACAGTTGTAATATTTCTTTATTGTCTTGCATTTTGCCAATAAGTTAGTCTCAGATCATTGTGATAGATACAAAGTAGGCAATGAAATATATCTTTTTTTTCTATCAAATGTCCGTGATCTCTTTAATCACTGGGTCCTATAGTTTCTTTGTCTTCCTTTTAGTTGATATTAATTTGTAGTATTTTCAAGGGTTTCATCTCATGTTTCTGCTGTACAGACTCAAGCAACTGTTTCAGGTTACCACAGTTTTATTTGTACTGTAATTTAAAATCCTTTCACACGCTAGTTCTTAAATGAGTCTTTGCTTGTATAGATGCTGCCAATTAGCCACCAAGAGGCCTTTATTTCTTACTGTTGGTTAAACATTGAAGTTTTAAAATGCTATTTTCTTCTGTCATGCTTGAAAATATTTGTTAATTTTGCTACATGTTGCCTCAAGATTTAATTACAATGACAGATCCTAAATAGGTGATATAACTATGACCTAAATTTTGTAGTTATAGATAGCTTTTCATGACAGGGTCTAGTAACATGGGGACAATTCAAATGATTTAGATTTTCCACATGAAATACATGGGCACGATCTGTTTCCTAGATTTGGATGGATGGAAAAGTATGGTTTTATCTGCTGCAGTTTTCTAATATGTCTATTTTTAATATTTTGAACATCAGTAGTTTTCAACCCTAATGTGTTTATTGAATTTACTTTGCCATGATTTCCTTAAACCATCTATGGTGCAATTCACAACTACATAAACATGTTCTGGAGTGCTTTTGAAATTTTAAAGAAAATATGTTGAGTTTTTTTCAAATGGATGCCTTATTTTGATGTCTATAAACATGCACTAATTGTTTTTGGACATGGGTTAAATCTAACAAAGATGCTGAAATGCTAAATGTTGTTGCTGAAGTTCCAGAAATTTCACAAAATGCATATTCCATTTTGGGAGAAGATACAAATCTTTGCTTCTTTCTTAATAAGTAAAGAGCAGACATATAAGACATATTTATATCTTAAACCTTGGGAAAATGAATCCATTATTTGTATTAGTTTGCTGCTCTACTTATTTTATTTCACTTTGCTACTACTGTATTTTATAGTCTTGCAGGAAAAAAATTCTATCTCTGCATGAACATTTTTAATAACCATCTTCCAAATTGAGGGATTTTATTAGATGTTTTAAAGATGCTATTCACAGTGGACTCATGCAGTTAGATTTATAATTAACAATATATGCTTAGAGGTTTCTTGTATAACATTCTGCTGGAAATAAATGTAGCTATACATAGGTCTGTATACATATTTATAAATATGTCTTCTCTACAAAATAATTTTGAGCAGTTGGATTCAAGCATATATAGTCGTATTTCATATGTAATCCATTTATAGGCCTAGCTTACCATGATCTTAAATGTAATGGTTAGAGAACATGAAGATGAACACATTGGAATTTATCTATAAATAAAAAGCAGGTGTTTTTCCAGTTGGGTTGCACTGGAAATTTTAGATTTAATCTTATCATAAAGTTTCATCTGATCTTAAGAAAAATTAAATTAAATAATTTACTTTTCCTATACAGACTACCAACATTTTTACTTTATATAAAGCAATCATTTATGCATATTATAAGAAAAAGAACAGTTCATTTAAATATTGTTATATTTACAATAACTCAGTCATATTTTCCAAGTTGCTTAAGAAAAATAGGTAATGTATTTGTTCCTTTTTAAAGTATTTTAAATCTGGTAAAAGTTTGAAGTTAAAAAGAAAACTATTATTTCAGTGTCTTCTATGAATTTTGTCTTCCCTGGCTGGGAATATTAGTATCAACCAAAATTTGTTTATAAATTGGGGGTGACTTCCAACTAGTTAATCCTAAATAATATGTTGAGTGTTTAAGACTGTTCTGATTGATGTTTTCTAAAATATTATTCTTTAATAGCTGAGAAGAAAAAGTGTTTCTCCTTTCAATTCTTGCCTTTAAATAATCTATACTCCCTGTGTTTTTATAACAAAAAGAAAGATATTACAAAACACAACCTTCATTGATTGCTACTTTTAATTTTTAGATTCTTTGGGGACTTCATATAAAAAAATTAAAATTTCCTTATAATTCACTGCAAATGTGGTTTAGAACTTAAGTGGCCATTTAATATATGTGTAGTGAGAATTTCATCAGCAACATATTATCTCCACCCATAAGAAGCAGTTATCTAAATGAGCAATCCATGATAAAGAATCACCGAGCATTAATGATTCGGCACAAATAGTATGCAAATGTCTGATAAAGGTATCTTGAAATGATTTTCAAAATTGGTGGATTAAGTGTCATCAAGTGAATGTCAAAGTCTTAGCAACTATGTAGATAGACTTTCTCCCTTGAACTGTTCTCAACCTGGCCCTTTTGTTCTCTTGGTTGTACATTGATAGTTGTTGCAATTGAGTCCATCCACCTTGCTACTAATCTCCTGTTCTTTTTTGTTTCACTTTTCCCAATATTATGGACTCTAAAAGGTACTGGGTCTTCAGTTATATAATGTGTCCAAATTATAGTTTGAGTCTGATCATTTGTGCCTTGAGTGAGAAGTCTGAATTTATTTCTTCTATGATCCATTTTGCTTGTTTTCCTAGCTATCCATGTTATTCTGAAGATTCTTTTGAGCACCACATTTCAAAAGCATCAATATTTTTTCTGTTCTCCTAATCTAATTTTCTTATTCATAGAACATCACAGGAAAAGCCATTGCTTGTCTAATTCTAAACTTTGTGAGTACAGATACTTTACAGCACCTGAATATATTTTCCAAGACCTTCAATTGCATTACTGTATTTCTCGACTGCTGATATGTTTATTATTCATAGTCAAACCTAAGGACAATTCATAGCTTGACATGAGAGCACTGTAAAAGACTTTTCTATAGCCACTGAAGTATAAATTGACTTCTTTTTGGCTTTCTCAATTATCCAGCATGAATGCAATAATGTTTCTTGTTCCATGTCTTTTTAAATGATCAGCTTCGAACATCTGATAATTCTTTTTTCATATAAAAGTCTAATCTACATTGGATGATTCTAAACATTATTTAACAGCATGTGAAGTCAAGATATTGTGCAATAGTTTGCACACTCTAAATCTCCTTAATATTGGTAAGTATTATTCAGTTTGCCATATTTCTACAGGTACTCCATCAATTTCAACATCGTAATGATCTAACTTGGTAATGATCTAACTGTATCTTCTAGAACTGGAAGTTCTTGTAAACAATGTATCTCTCCTAAGGTATTTTAGATGTTGACAACCCTTATATATACACTTTCCACTTGTTTGATCTTCATTTAATGAATTACTGGCTGTCGATTGGTATCCTTTATTATAGCAAATGGATGCAATGTCTTGAGATTGGAGATAGGAGTTCTTTTTGGAAACTTTTTCTTCATTTTCTCTGTTTCCAACTTGGATGTCTTATGAAATACTGCTCCTCTCTTTTAACAACTCTCTGAAAGTCCTCCCAGATATTTGTTTTTCTTGGTTTTTTTTACCTACCACCTGTAACGACATCATTCCAGTGTGGATTTCTTCTGTGTTAAGTGTTTGACAGTCCCTTTCCACATTCCTTCAAACATCAGCTTCTTTGACCATTCCACAGTTGCTCTGGTTTTCTATTAAGGTGCAGACCTTCAGAGCAATTCCTGATGTTGCCCCTTGAAAACAATGGGTATGTGCTCAAAATCATATCAGGGAAACTGGCTAACTTTGTTCTTCCACTTTAGCTTGATTTGAAATTTATGTAGAGTTTGTGATCTGTTCCACAATCAGACCTTGGCCCATTTTTGCATTCTATAACCGATCTCTTCTACTTCCTTATACCAATAATATACTCAATTTGTTGTCAGTGTGCTTATATAAACGTATAGTCCTTATTGTGGCTGTTTGAAGAATGTGTCAGCAATGAAGAAATTATTGGACTGGCAGAAATGGGTAAGTAGTTCTGCTTCATTTCTCTTCCCTAGGCCATGTAGTCCAACTACATTTTCTTCCTTACTGTTTCCAGCTTTGGCATTCCAGTCAGCAACCACAAGCAACACATCTTGTTTGGACATTATGTCGATTTTGGGTTGAACTTGGCTATAGAACTCCAACTTCTTCTTCTGCATCAATGGAACTTGAATAACCATCATATTATATTGCCTGCAGAATCTAATTCAGGGGTGTCAAACTGCTGGCCCACGGGCCGGTTGCATCATACAGAGGCCGCACCCACCACAGCTCTGGCAATGCAAAAGAAGTCAAGATACGTCGCGACACGTCACGTGACGCGGCGAGTTTGACACCCGTGATCTAATTGATATCAGTCATCAAGCACTGTCTTTACTACATCCTTCCTGACTATGAAAGCAGCACTTTCCACTTAGTATTTCATGTCCTGAATAATAAACAGTATGATTTTCCAACTGAAAGTGTCCAATTTCCAGTCCAATTTCCTGATGCCAAAGATGTTAATGCAGTTTATACTTTGTATCTTTTATTGTGTTTAAATTTCCCATAATCATGTTTTTAAGTTCCATGTTCCCTCCCTAATTTTGTCTTTGCGGCCTTTGAATTTTTTTCTTGAATCACAATATCAGCACTAGAGTTTCAGAAAACTTTAATTTAAATGCATCATAAATATCATTAGTACTCCAAAAGGTCCTCAGCTTTTCTTCAGTAGCATAGTGTGTGCCATCCGACTTCATGGAATCATCTTCTGGCATATCAACAATCATTTTATCTGAGTGTTTTTCTTGGTAAAATAAGGGCATAGTTTACTACCGTCTTCTCCCACACAGTATGTAATTATGTTGCTGAAGTAATTAATCATTTCCAGCAGGCAGAAAAAAATGTGAAAATTTTTAGCCAGACAAGGGCAGGGTCAGGCCATAAAGAGATAAATGCTGAGAAATTTTATTTAGGTTCCTTATAAATGTAGATATAGATCAGCTATAGCACTGTTTTTATAATAATAAAAGATTTTGCAGCATATAAATTATTGATTGGTAGTAATGAATAGCTTTTGATGCTGATGTATATGTAGATACTTCTGACCTAAACAAAGGAAAGTCCACTTACAATGGATAACGTTATTTTACCATTTTAATTACAATGGGGCTGGCAATTATTTAAGAAATTTTAAAATACATATATAAAATATTTTTATATGGTTCTGTACAATAATTATATTTCATAAGTATAGCATGCAAATATAAGATATAGTAACATGTTTAACTGTACTGTATCTTTCAGACAGCATTAAAGTTGCATCTATCAGATGCTTTCATTAGCATTGCAACTAAAATGCTGGTAACTAGGCAAAAAGTATGGGATACTTTTGATTGTTTTATTGAGAGCTCTCTGTTTTTAGAATATATGTGTGTAATCTTGTTTCCAAACATTACCACATATGAGACTGGAAGGATATTAATGCTTGTATTCTTGTCAAGAAAGGTTTTGTAGTCTTCAAAAGAAACTCAAATGATAAAGCAAATAAACTTTGAAAATACTGCATTTATGAAGCATTTTATTTTTTTCTAGGTGTCTGTTGCAAAGCAGTTGTATTTCTTCATTTGTATGTCTCATAGACCGTTAAAAAAAATTAATAAATATGTTTGTTGCTATAGAGATCTACAAGCCTGAGTTTTGTGTAGTTAGCAAGCAATATTGAGGGCTTTCTATGACAACTCATGAAACATATATAAAAGTTAAGCAGAGGAAGACAAAACTGAATGTTTTAAAATAAATAGAAGACATGCCTAAGATTGGGCTGCTGTTTTTTCTCTACCATCTGAGGAAGGTAGAAGCAGTGTTGCTCTATGTTACAAGAGAAAGGATCAAAGGAAAGACACTTAGCAGAAAGCTAAGAAATAGAATACTATTTTCTCAGTTAATGTCTCAGTTAATTGTGGCTAAATTTTGGAAAGTTAGTTTTTATTAAGATAGATACAGCACTATGAATATCAGATTGTTATGTGCTTCGTGGATTCAGCTGTTAGAATTGCTCTGAATTTACACAATTTTTATTTTAAAAAATAATAGTTACAGAAAGCAAATATATTGCCAGCATCACATTCAACTTAGGCTCATACTTTAGGATGTTTTCTTCCTATAAATTGGCAATAATACTCATCTACAATGATGGGTCTTCGCACTCAGTTATATCTGCTGCCATAGTATAAAATTTAATTTAATTTGAGCAGGTATGAGGAACATATTTCAACCGCAGAGGTTCAAATATTTCAGAAGGTTGCATATCTGATGTATGCATACCTGATTGGGGTCAGCCAATTTTAAGCAAGCACTTTCACTTTCTTCTGTTGCCATTAATGCTGTCTCTGCTGAGGTCATCCCAATCTATAGAGGTACTACATTGGGGGAAGACTCGCTCGTTCCTGGTCTAGAGTTAATTATCTGATTTATATTGTCCTTTTGTTAGAACCGTCAAATGTCAGCCTTGTTCTTTTCCACCCAGCATCCACCTAACAGGTACGGGTGCAGGAAACACCACAGAATTTTTTTAAAAAACAGCTACACGATCTCTTGGAATAAATTGGGTCTAGAAATTATAATTATTTTAGAACTGAAAAGATAATCTTTATACAGAGAACATGCCTAAAATCTTTGAGAGGAAAATTTTAAATACAGAGAGCATTAAAGTAAAGGTAAAGGTTCCCCTGCACATGCGTGCTAGTCGTTTCCAACTCTAGGGGCCGGTGCTCATCTCCGCTTGTCCGAGGACGTCTCCATGGTCATGTGGCCGGCATGACTAGACGCCAGAGGCGCACGGAACGCTGTTACCTTCCCACCGTAGTGGTCCCTATTTTTCTACTTGCATTTTTACATGCTTTCGAACTGCTAGGTTGGCAGAAGCTGGGATGAGAGATTAAATCCATCAATTATTCAATATATAAATTTGAGAAAGGATATACACCCACTTTATATACAAATTCATTCCAGCCTAGCCCAAGCCTTCATTTCGGTAGCCTGCTTACAATATACAGGGAGGGCCTTCTCAGGGTACCGCCTGCAAGATTGCCAGCGGGTAACACCCAGAGGGAGGGCCTTCTCTGTGGGTGCGCCTGCCCTTTGGAACCAGCTGCCCATAGAGCTCAGGACTGCCCCTGACCTTCATTCATTCCACTGGGACCTGAAGACCTGGCTCTTTGAGCTTTCTGGCCAGGACTGAGAATTTTAATTTTATTTTAATTGGGTTTTAATTGGAGTTTAACAGGGGTTTTATTTTATTCAAGGACTAAATTTAATTATTTTAATTGTTCTTAACTTTTGTAATTTGTATTGTTATTTTAAATTCCTTGTGAACCGCCCTGAGTCCTCCGGGAAGGGCGGTATATAAGTCCAATAAACATAAACATATACCTATGTGGAACACCAAAGAAGTGCATTTCTCTACCATACCTTACTTTAGAGAAAGCGGGGAGGGGGGTAATCAGGCTAACACAGGGGTAGGCAACCTCGGCTCTTTTATGACTCATGCACTTCAACTCCCAGAATTCCTGAGTCAGCATTCTGGGAGTTGAAGTGCATGAGTCATAAAAGAGCCGAGGTTGCCTACCCCTGGGCTAACATATCCAGGTTGTGAAGCAGCAAAGGCAGAAATACGGAAACTCGAAACTTCTTTGAATGTTTGCAGTCTAGCCACGGGATTTCTGGTGGGCTGATGATGGTTATGAGTTAGTAGAATTGCAGCAATGAATCAGGCACCACTGTTTGGAAGGAGGCTTACGGCAATTTGTGAAGCTTATGGATAAACTACTATGATGCCAAGTAAATAGGCAGTAATATACACGTTCCTCAATTAATGGAACGGAATGGATCTCCAAATCGTGTAGTGAAAACGTCACACCTCACCGGGAACTACCAGCTCATAGGACCGCCTTCCCCAGCACTGATTCCTCCCACCGGAGGAGGGCGCTAGAAAGGCTCGCGAGCTCCCGGAGGAAGTTGAGAGAGCGCGAAGCGCATTCTGGGGCCGAGATTTTCTTCCGCCTTTCCTCTCGGAGGGCTTTGGCCGAGGCCGCATCGACTTTTACCTACTATTGCGCGACGTCACGCTGTCAGTTTCTCCTTTTGCTCTTTGCCTGAGCCAGCAGTGTGAAAAAGGGCTCTTTCCTTTTCGTTCGGGCTCCTCAAGGCTGTGTCCGCTGATTGGTAGCCGCCAACATGCCGAAGAATAAAGGTGAGGCCTTTCTGACCCCCCCCCCGGGAAAAAAAATTTGGCTTCCACGCGACTCCTCTCTCTCTCTCCCCCACGCCGTTGTCTGTAGATGAATCCCCCCCGAGGAGAAGACGCCGGTCGGCCTGGCTCTTTCGGTGCTTTCTTGGACCCCAAGGCTTTAATTTTGTACGAGGACTTCGGTTCTCCACGTGTTTCGCCCCGTGCTTTCTCCCTCGTTTCTGGCCGAAGCCTTTTCCTAAGATAGTTGACCGGGAAATAAGCCTGCTTGCAGACCTTTTCTAGACCGCCTTCCAGTTACGTGCTGCTACGTAACTCTCAGAGAAGAGTAATCTCCCTTTAATAAAGTGGAGCTTACTGCTAAGGCTATGGTTACAGGTTGATTCTTAATGGTTTTGACCGGATATTATACATTTAACAGAAATGAGAGGCTGTTGGATGAATTCTATGAATCATAGGTTGGCCTTGAGTTTTAGATAATTGATATCTGGATTTCTTTTTTGGCCTCTCATTTTTGTCAATAGAGGGGTACAAGAATACCTTTCAGAACTGTTTAAAGACTGTTCCTACTGTTTACTACCAGGGTACGCTTCCCTGTGATGTTTAAAAAGATGCCACATTGATGTAACACTAAATATGGTTTTATCATTTTAATATTGAAAATGAGTATTTCACTACTGTGAAATCTAAACTGGTGGTTCATTAACACATTCAGAATTGAAGCTGTTCTTAACTGCATATGTGTACACCTGTATACCATGTGTGTGTGTGTATACACAGGCATGCACACAAATATACATATATGCATACAAAATATTTAGAAAGCACCCTGGCTTGCTTGCTTTCATCTCCACAGCAAAGTAGAAAAATATACCAGGATTTGCAAATATCTGAACCAAAAATTATTTATATCCCACCTTTAAAACATCCCCCCCCAATAACCATGTGAGAAGAATTGGGCTGAGAGAGAGTGCCTGGTCCAAGGTCACCGAGCTGGCTTTCATGGCTAAGGCGGGACTAGATAAAATATTGTTTACTAAATTCAAGGTTGTACATAGCTTTCCTAGTAATAGATTAAAGTTAGTTTTTACTGATCTAAAATGTCTTGGAAGTTGTCCTTCCATGATCTCCAGATATTCTGGGCCTATGGTCTAGGTATTCCTGTTTCCAGTATCACCAGGCTAGGCAAATCTGACCTACAGTTTTTTCAGAGTGGTTTCATATTTGCATGTAAGTATCTAAACTTTTGTTTCTTGTAGTAGTTGCCATTGTTAATTGTAAGTTTAAGCATCTTTGGTATTTTTATTGCTATTACTTTAATTCAGCTATATAGAGTGGATATAGAAAGTCTACAACACCCCTGTTAAAATGCCAGGTTTTTGAGATGTAAAAAAAAATATCACACCAGGGTAATCACTTTAGAATTCTTTCCGCCTTTAGCACATAAGCTGTACAATTCAGTTGAAAAACAAATCTTTTAAAGGAGAGAAAATAAACTTACAGTGATGTGGTTGCATAAAGACGCACATGCTAAAATTAATACTTTGTTGAAGCACCTTTTAATTTTAGGACAGCGTTCAATCTTTTGGGATAGAAGCCTATCAGCATGGCACATCCTGCTTAGGAATCTTTGTCCACTCTTCCTTGCAAAAGTGCTCCAGATCTGTGAGATTTTGAGGACCCCTCTTGTGCACAGCCCTTTTCAGGTCATTCCACAGATTTTCAATTGGATTCAGGTCTGGGCTCTGGCTGGGCCATTCCAAAACTTTGATCTTCTTCTGGTAAAGTCATTATTTTGTTAATTTGGAGGTAAACTTTGGATCATTGTGTTGAAAGGTGAAATTTCTCTTCATCTTCAGCATTTTAGCAGAAGGTTTTGTGCCAAAATAGACTGATATTTGGAACTGTTCATAATTCTCTCCACCTTGATTAAAGCCCCAGTTCCAGCTGAAGACAAGCAGTCCCAAAGCATAATGCTACCATAACCATGCTTCACTCTGGGTATGATGTGCTTTTGGTGATGCAGTGTTGTTTTTGTGCCAAACATACTTTTTGGAATCATGGCCAAAAATTTCAACCTTCGTCTCATCAAACCAGGCATATTTTCCCACATGGTTTTGTCAGACTTTATTTAGGTTTTTGCAAAAGGCTTCCATCTTGCCATCTTGTACTCCATCTTGTACTCCACAGCCCAGATGTATGAAGAGTACAGGAGATTGTAGTCACATGTAGTACACAACCAATACAGTCAGAAATTCCTGCAGCTCCTTTAATGTTGCTGTAGGCCTCTTGGCAGCCTCTTGGATCACTTTTATTGTTTTTTCATCAGTTTTGGAGGGACATACAATTCTTAGTAATGTCACTCTTGTTCCATATTTTCTCCATTTTTTGATGACTGTTTTCACTGTGTTCCAGTGGTATATCCAAAGCCTTGGGAAAATTTTGTACCTTTCTCCTGACTGTTACCTTCCAACAATGAAATTATCTTGATGTTTGTAGACTATGGCCTTTAGTGTAAGAGGCAACTGAGTATATGTCAGAAAAATCCTTCTAGCACAGCTGAACTTTATATGAGCATGATCAGAGTCACTTTAATTGAGGGCAGGGGTTTGCTGACTACTATTTACTGTAAGTTTGAATGTGATTGGTTAATTCTGAACAGAATCACATGCCTAGTTATACGAGCCTGTGGACAATTCTGAAGCCTCATATTCTAGTTTTTCATTTTTTCCACAAATTGTTTTTCAATTGAATTGTACAGTTGATAGGTTGTATGAAAGGTGGAAAGAATTCTTAAGTGATTGGTCTAATTTTTTTACATCTCAAAAACTTGGCATTTTAACAGAGGTGTGTGGTCTTTCTATATCCATTGTATTTGATATTAGATGGAAATCTAATGTATCATAATTCACACTTTTTGGAAAGGGTCTAATGTAGCTCTGGTTTATCAACAATAGTGTTATTGGAAAGTTTCAGATTTTGCCTTAAACCAGCCAACCTTTCCAGCTCCATGGACCAGTGGCGGTGGGTGGCAGTGGGGATGGTTTCATGCATGCAAGCTAATCCCACGCATGCGCAAATAGAACTTCATGTGCTCACCCGCCACTTGCACAGCCTGGTTCCCAGTGGACCGGGTTTGGGGAACCCTGCCTTAAACTGTTACTTTTTCATTATTATTTTTTTGCAATTTAGGAAAGGGAGGTAAAAACAGACGACGAGGTAAGAATGAGAATGAATCTGAAAAAAGAGAATTAGTTTTTAAAGAGGATGGACAAGGTAAGATGTATTCTTTTTTCATTTTCTAACATTAAGCGGTTCAGTAGGAGGAAGGCTTATTTGTGGTGTTCTTGCAGAAGATTGTATTGGTATATGAAAAATATGGGCCTCACCCAAGGGATGTACTAACGAAAAGAACATTTTTTGTTGACAAATTGGTAGAACATGCAGAGAGTAGATCAGAATCTATGTAATGAAAAATGCAGTGGAAGAAAGTTTTTGGGAAAGTGCTGTACTGCATTTGGTAGGTATCCGTGTGTCTATAGTAAAAAAAAATATCTTAGTTTCTTTGCACACTCATTACTGGAGTCATTCAGTTATTTAGTGTTGACGTATTCTTTTAAAACCCTATGCTGAAATAAGGTAAATTATTTCAGACTAGCTTAAAATCTTTTTTGTATTTTAAGTAGTATCACATGTAAATCAATTAATAATTCTGTATTACACTGGATGCCATAATATTAATTTAAAAATTTTTTTGACTCACAGGAAGCCATAGAATGAAAAAAAAGAACCTAAAATATGTAAATTAATGTGCTCGTATCAAATAATATAGAGGTTCTGTGGCCTGTTACTAATATGTGTTGTTTTTTTCAAAAACATATTGATTTGAAAAATGTAGAAGAGATTTAATTCTAGGGTAAAATGTCTTACATTAGTTTAGCATGATAAATTTTATTTTTAATTGAAGGGATGAGAATTTGCAGTCTTCTAATCATTGGGATGATTTGCCTGTTTGTGTGTGTGTGTGTGTGTGTGTGAGAGAGAGAGAGAGAGAGAGAGAGAGAGAGAGAGAGAGAGAGAGAGAGAGAGAGAGAGAGAGAGAGAGAGAATGAATACTCCTTTGTGAATGGGAGAAAGGTAGTTTCTTTTGTTTTTACAATGGCAGTAGCAAATAGTACTCTTTTACAGTATTTGCTGCTGAACTGTTGCTGCCAAGGCTTTTGATACATTGAAGCATTCCAGCTCAGCAGGGCTTATCTGGACATTTTTCCTGGAAGATGAGCAAGCTGAGAAAACCCAAAGGACTGAGTCCCAGTTCCAGGAGAGAAATAACATGTACAGGTGAAACTCGAAAAATTAGAATATCGTGCAAAAGTTCATTTATTTCAGTAATGCAACTTAAAAGGGGAAACTAATATATGAAATAGACACATTACATGCAAAGCAAGATAGTTCAAGCCGTGATTTGTCATAATTGTGATGATTATGGCTTACATTTCATGAAAACCCCAAATCCACAATCTCAGAAAATTAGAATATTGTGAAAAGGTGCAATATTCTAGGCTCAAAGTGTCCCACTCTAATCAGCTAATTAAGCCATAACACCTGCAAAGGGTTCCTGAGCCTTTAAATGGTCTCTCAGTCTGGTTCAGTAGGAATCACAATCATGGGGAAGACTGCTGACCTGACAGTTGTGCAGAAAACCATCACTGACACCCTCCATAAGGAGGGAAAGCCTCAAAAGGTAATTGCAAAAGAAGTTGGATGTTCCCAAAGTGCTGTATCAAAGCACATTAATAGAAAGTTATGTGGAAGGGAAAAGTGTGGAAGAAAAAGGTGCACAAGCAGCAGGGATGACTGCAGCCTGGAGAGGATTGTCAGGAAAAGGCCATTCAAAAGTGTTGGGGACTTTCACAAGGAGTGGACTGAGGCTGGAGTCAGTGCATCAAGAGCCACCACACACAGACAGATCCTGGACATGGGCTTCAAATGTCATATTCCTCTTGTCAAGCCGCTCCTGAACAAACAACAAACAACGTCAGAAGTGTCTTACCTGGGCTAAAGAAAAACAGACTTGGTCTGTTGCTCAGTGGTCCAAAGTCCTCTTTTCTGATGAGAGCAACTTTTGCATCTCATTTGGAAACCAAGGACCCAGAGTCTGGAGGAAGAATGGAGAGGCACACACTGCAAGATGCTTGAAGTCCAGTGTGAAGTTTCCACAGTCTGTGTTGATTTGGGGAGCCATGTCATCTGCTGGTGTCGGTCCACTGTGCTTCATTAAGTCCGGGGTCAACACAGCCGTCTACCAGGAGATTTTGGAGCACTTCATGCTTCCTTCCGCAGATGAGCTTTATGGGGATGCTGACTTCATTTTCCAGCAGGACCTGGCACCTGCCCACACTGCCCAAAGCACCAAAACCTGGTTCAGTGATCGTGGGATTACTGTGCTTGATTGGCCAGCAAACTCGCCTGACCTGAACCCCATAGAGAATCTATGGGGCATTGCCAAGAGAAAGATGAGAGACATGAGACCGAACAATGCAGAAGAGCTGAAGGCCGCTATTGAAGCATCCTGGTCTTCCATAACACCTCAGCAGTGCCACAGGCTGTTAGCTTCCATGCCACGCCGCATTGAGGCAGTAATTGCTGCAAAAGGGGTCCAAACCAAGTACTGAGTACATATGCATGCTTATACTTTTCAGAGGTCCGATATTGTTCTATGTACACTCTTTGTTTTATTGATTGCATGTAATATTCTAATTTTCTGAGATTGTGGATTTGGGGTTTTCATGAGCTGTAAGCCATAATCATCACAATTATGACAAATCACGGCTTGAACTATCTTGCTTTCCATGTAATGAGTCTATCTCATATATTAGTTTCCCCTTTTAAGTTGCATTACTGAAATAAATGAACTTTTGCACGATATTCTAATTTTTCGAGTTTCACCTGTACTTGCTCTTCTGTTCATGTATTCCTGTTCCTAATTCCACTACAGAAGATTCTCCCCTGGAATTGGAGACAAGAATCCCAGCATTTAGAATTGCAATGGGACCACATAAAAACAAAATGATAAAGCAAGAGGAGTGGCAACTTGCTTGGAAAAGACAATGATGGGAGCTGCACCGTTACAAAATCTTGACACTAGTGAATCAGGACTGGAAAATTAAGGATACCCAGAGAGTTAGCCTTCTGCTGGAATACTTCTCTGATAGCCTTCTTGAAGCTATATATCATGGACTGCATGAATTCCTGATCTTTAGATTAGACATGTAACTCTTGAGAGACACAAAATAAGTCATGATCATGGATCAGATTGAGATATTGGAAGAATTAACTATTCTTTATAGAATTAATTCTCTGTTAGGACTTAAATAGAAAAACCATTACTCTCCAAGCTCTCATGCAAAACATGTTGATGCAGGGCTTAGTGATGGAGCTTTCACATATTATTTTTGGAAGGACAAATGGGCATCCAATCAACTCCTAAGTAGAGCAGTGCCAAAATCTTTAGCAGGAGAGAAAGGGAGCTGAGTAGGACATTTTTGTTTTTAACTAAGGAAGAAAAGGCACTCCACAGAAGAGAAAGTCTTTGTCTATTGTTGTCACCCAGAATAGTTTGTATGTCACTATTTAGAAGAAAGAAAACATAGACAAGAGAGGAAATGGAAGGCTACAAACCAGTGGAGTACTTGAGCTGAGAAGTGACCAAAATGTCTCCAGTGTTTTTCAGTACACTTTCCTTTCCATGTTTACATCTCAGTAACTCAGTTGTCAGGTCTGCCTTATGATTACTGTTTCAGTGTTGATGGATTCAAGTAATTTCACAGGGCTGGAGTTTACTTTTACTTACTCAGAATGCCATGTCCGCCATATGAAATTCCAAGTGCCAGTGAGCTACGTTACAGTGAAGTATGGAGGAATCGTAACCTACTTTCCAAATATTCTGAACTTTGATATATCCTCAATAGAAAGGAAGCAAGCCAATTACCTTCCCACAGGCTGTACAACTTTGCTATAAATATCTCACATTCTCGAACACTGTTTTATTCTGTCTCTACCTGAACAAGAAGCTTAGGCACGAAGGCAGATACTCTTCTCAGTGACAGCTCCTGTCCGATATCTCTAGAAAAGTCTAGGATAGTGATGGTGAACCTTTTAGAGACTGAGTGCCCAAACTGCAATCCAAAACCCATTTATTTATCGCCGGGTGCCAGGTGGGCATGGCTGCAGTGGTCATGGCCGACTGGGTGGGCGTGGCAGTGATGGGTGTGGCCACCTCAATGATGCTTGTGGGGAGGGACGCCTGTGGGGGGTGGGCAGGGTTGGGGGAGATCTAGGGGATCTCTGGCGGGTGGGCCGGATGCTTGTCCTGCGGGGTGAGGCAGGGCGGGTGTGCCGATAGCCGCAAAGCAAGGCGAGGCAGGGGCTGGAACAGCTGCTGCCTGACACCATCGGCCCACACACACAAGAGGCCAGTGAGCGCATGGGGGCCAGTGGTATCTGTCAGCAGCCACAGCCTGCTGGCTGTCCTGCATCATGGCAGCCCCATCGGCATGGGTGGAGACGGCCCTAGGATGGCCGGAAAGGAGCCCTCACCTGTCTACATGGTGGCTGACTGTCCTGCATCATGGCAGCCCCATCGCCATGGGTGGAGACGGCCCTGGGATGGCTGGAAAGGAGCCCTCACCTGGTGCTGGCCCTGTCTACACAGTGGCTCTGACGGGGGCAGCTGCTCCTGCTCCTGCTGCTGCTCCAAGCCCCTTGACTGGCCAACCATACAGGGAAGCAGGAGACGGCAACAGTGATCCCTGCATCGGCAAGCCTGGTTGGCAGCAGATCTGGAAGCGAAGCTGTGCTGCCCATACCTGCGCTGGTGGAGGTAGTAGCAGGGGAAAGTGAGCTGTGCCGCATGCCCACCCCTCCCCGCTGCCATCCCACATTATCCCGCATGCACGGCCTGGAGGTGCAGGCGGGACGATGTGGGGCAGCAGCAGGAAAGTGTAGGCGCATGCCAGATCCCGCCTTCCCCTGCCGCCGCCACTCCCACCAGCGTGAGGATGGTTGGCACAGCTCCATCACTAAGCCCTGCATCAACATGATGCATTTTGTTTTAAGACCCTCACACCCCAGATCTGAAAAATCTACACACAAACTTTGCTTTTTCAATATGTGAACCGTGAGTCAATTGGTGGATGAAGAAATTCAAATAGCTATAGCTACTTTGTGATACGAGGTTTTTAAAATCAACTGTCATATATTAAAATCTTGAGACTGTTTCTCTCTGGTATAATAGCTATAAATTTGTTACATAATTATAAAATTATCAAATTCCTATAATCGTGTTCCAGAATATGCCCAAGTTATCAAGATGTTGGGAAATGGCAGATTGGAGGCATTATGTTTCGATGGTGTAAAAAGGCTGTGTCATATCAGAGGAAAGTTAAGAAAAAAGGTATGTTAATGCGTTTGATATATGGGCAACCTCAAATACGTTGGTATATTAACTAATGTGGCAGTATATTACGTATATATCCTGCTACTGGTTCCAAGGTCTTGATTTGGTGGAGTGACCTGTGCCTTTCGTAACACAATACTTCCTTTACAGATAACTCAAAAAAGCATTTTATTATCCTGTGTTTTGACTGCTGCATTTGCTGATTTTACTATTACTATTTTTGGTTTTCTTTTTTATACATCTTTTATTCTTGCTGTATCTTCTTTTCTGTTCTAATTTCTGATGCCGCTGGAGGTTCTACACTACAAACGTGTAATATGTCTTGTAATTGTTCAATGCACGGAACCCTGAATTTGGATCTTCCATGCCTTGAACTAGAATGTCTTTCTCAGATTTTTATTTTTTAATCCATGCACAGAACAAAATTGGGCTGTTTTCATCTAGGTGGAAGTAGTTAAGTGGGAGGTAGAAGAAAGCCAAGGAACTGAATCTGCAGCTGAAGGAAAAAGGCTGAACAGACCAGTTGGATGTGCTGTGCTTGAAGCTAAAGGGGAGGACATGATGTGCCTCATTCCTGCTTTAACTACCTGCTTGGATTTGTTTTATCTAAAACCTGAAACAATGAAAGCACATTTGGTTCTGCCAAATCTTGGATGACTTAAATCGTTTGATAGAACCCATGAAATAATTATTTTTTCTTAGATTTGAAGCAATTTTTTCCCTGTTTTGCACACACACCTGTTCTGTATATTTTGTTTGCTACTTTTCACCATTTTCATTTCCAGCTGATTGTGGTTCTGGTGGTAAATACTTCATATTTCAAGAATTTCACTGAATTTCACTCAAATTTCCCTTACACATTTTCTTGTTCCTTACTGTTTTCTACATTGCATACTGTTTTGAGCACTGAAAACAGTTCTTAAATAAGACTAAATTAAACAGTTTCTGGAAATCTTTCTTCCTTCTCTATGAACTGTTACTCTACTTCTCTGTTACTTAACTTATCCCATTGCTAATGACTCATTGCAGATATTCTCCCCACTAACTGTAAGCATGCAGCATTTTGGATCCATTCTGTATTAGCATTGCAAACGTTACTTTATAACTCAAAGCCTCAATGGTATAAGGTTAATGGAATAGGTGCAGTTGTACATTATCCAAACTTGTAAAAGTTTTAAAATTTCTACAATCAGAATGTTGAAGGTTGAACAGGGCATCTTGTTACTTTTTCCCCCGTATGGTTTTTCTGCTCCAGAGTGCATAACTAAATGTGAAGATGTGCAGGTAGACTCAACTGTGATTTAACCTCTACATTAGTGTGCAATATTATGCACACATCATATCATATTCAGCAACTGATCAAATACTTGAATTATATTGTTTTATCTCAGCCAATTACAAGTCTTTTAAAGATTACATTTCATTAAGTGTTTCAAATGAGAAATATGTTTTTTTTTAAATGTTAGTGTGGAAAAAAAATTTCTTTCAGTTCTTTCTTTTGATTTTTAGGTTTGGATAAATACATCAGATATCATATTGGTGGGTTTAAGAGACTACCAAGTAAGTATATTATGTTACTATTATTACATAGGGCAATGTGATGACAGTTTGGCTGAATTTTTGTCAACAGAAGGTGGAACTCAAAACACTGATTTAGTCATTGACATTTATTTTCTATGAATGTAAAAAAAATGTAAGGATACTTTTCTTCCTTTGGATGTCTTTTATAAAACGTGAACAGTGCCTTAGGTAAAAGGTAAAAAAATAATTTAACATTTATAAAATTTATGTTTAAGCATAATTTAAGCCTAAATTGCTCAAACATGTAACATTATCTTTCAAAACAGACAATATACAGGTTACAGGATAGGAAGAAGACATCTTTCTTTGACCATAGGTAGTTTTGCAGGGAGGTTTAGTCATGTCATAAACAGGTAGTGTTGAATAAGGATATGGTTACAAGACAGTAATATAAATGACAGACTATATGATGTTATAAACTATGCGTGTTGATTCATCTTCAAACTAAACATAAGAATGTAAATGTGTTGTTCTAACCTAGCTATATTAGTAGTAAGACCCAGAGTTACTTAGCATAGTATTGTAATCTCAGTACAAATACCGTGTTTCCCCAAAAGTAAGACCAGGTCTTACTTTCTTTTGGCCTCTGAAATAAGCACTAGGGCTTACTATGGGTTCAGCCCATAACCAGGTGCCTGCAGCACCGAGTAGACATGCAGGCTGACGCTCAGCAGCCCAAAGGCGCAGGCGGCACAGTTCCACCATCGTCCACTGGCAAAGGGCCCTGGCAGGCCAGTGGCGAGGGGGTGCTCCAAAGGTCAAACGCCCCACGCCAGGCAGGAGCAACCCAGCAGGGCAATCCAGAGCAGCGCGGCCAGGAGGGCAAAGAGCCCCTGCGAGGCCAGAAGCAGCACGGGCAGCCACTTGGTACCCATCACGGCCAATAAGTGTCCCAGGAGCAAAAGGGCCAGCAGGAAGGATAGGTGGAGACTTGGGTGCGCCAAGAGCTTGGCCCACGGGCCCACTAGAACAACAGCAGAGCTGCAGCCAGAGCCAACCTCAGACAGGGCAGCGGCAGGTCGCGTGGCAGCCGTATGGCCCATGCAGGGAGCCGCTCCTACCTCCACCCGTCGCCCTGGATGAAGAGCAGCCGAGCTCAGGCACCACTGGCCCCCAGCAGGTGCAGCAAGCCCAGTAGTCTGGCCTTGGCACTGGTCAGGTGGCAGCGGGGCAGCTTCTGAAATCAATCCAGGGAAGAACAGAATTACTTTCTCCCCTTTTCACCCCTTCTGCGGTCCCTTAAAAGCCAAGTGGCAATTGCTTGGGGAAAAGGTAAGGGTGTGAGTGAAGAAATCTTGTCCCCCCAATAGGCCTCCCAACATCAGCTGGCCACGCCCCCCCCCAAAAAAAATCTGGCTGACGATCCTACTGCTGCTAGGTCTTACTTTTGAAGAAACATGGTAGTATGGGAAGCTGAGTGGGTTGTTAGTTTTTACATTACCTAGTAATGTAGTTATAACTTGGTAAATAGCACAGTCTCTCTGTAATAGCTTTAATAATACATGTTTTGAAGAATACGTAGATCTAGTGAGCTATTTACTACAATGTTCTATTGTCAGTAGATGGTACAGAGCAAATCAAATTAATGTTTAAGGTGTCAAAGGTTGAGTCATTAGATATAGCTTGGTAAAAAAAGGTGTTTAAAATATCATAATAAAGTTTTCATAAAATTCATGTGAAATCATTTTTATCAACAATAATATTATTTAGGATAACAAGGCTGATGTCATTCTAAAATACAATGCAGATGAAGCCAGAAGTCTGAAGGCATATGGAGAACTTCCAGAGCATGGTAAGAAATTCTCATCATTGCCCAGGACACTGTGAATAAAGGACACACATAGACTTAGCCTCTTACTCAAAAACAATTTCAAAAATATATTCATGGTTTGTGTTTTCATTTGTACATAGCCAAAATTAATGAAACTGATACATTTGGGCCTGGTGATGATGATGAAATCCAGTTTGATGATATTGGAGATGATGATGAAGATATTGATGATGTAAGTAATCAGAAAGATTTTATCTTAAAATTAACATGTCTGGTTCAAAGGGAATGTGTATTCATAATTTTCATCCTCAGCTTTGTTATATCTTAGTGAACAGAAACTAGCAGGGATATAGTGAAAATTATCTGAGCTTTGGAAGGCAGGCTTCTCACTGGAAAAGGTCTGCCCTGTGTAATCTGCTAGCACAGAATTAAGGGGTTCTTGAAATCTTGAAACAGAGTACTATAGGTTTATAGTAATATGCCACAATTTTTGTTCCTATAGTATAGGGCAGGTT
Organism: Vipera ursinii; assembly: GCF_947247035.1. Taxonomy (NCBI): domain Eukaryota; kingdom Metazoa; phylum Chordata; class Lepidosauria; order Squamata; family Viperidae; genus Vipera; species Vipera ursinii. Next base: position 66,363,148 of record NC_139514.1, read on the forward strand.
GACAGTGTTTGAAAAATTGAGATTCAGTTTCACCTCCTGGAGGACCATAGAAGGTTGACGGTGATGCTATTGTGTCACTAAAAGGAATGCTGTTGATATTTTTTTAAACATATGTTCATATTTTGCCAGAGGATTCTGAGTGGCGAATCTTCGTCACTACCCATAACACCCTCCTCAAAGGTTCTGTAGTTGCATGACTGAAATTTGGCCATTTTCCACCAGATGTTGCACCACATGAAACCTATAGGCTGTTATCCTTGCTTATGATAGTAACAAATTTGGATATATATATATTTTACTTAGCATGAAGTAGACATGAAAGGAAGACAGTGGTAACTCCTGCTCAGAATTAGGGCTGACTTTTTTTTCCTTGCAGTTTAATTTGATTTTATGTGGATTGCCAGAAACCTTATCTAAGCACTTCTCATGGTGAGATTAGATTGTCAAGTTCCAGTCATTTAATGATTAAAAAGCAGTTTTGTTCCTAGTATGTAAATGGATTTCTGAAAGATTGAGCAAAATTGCTTACATGTAAATACTATAATGATTCATTATACTTCAGTGTTACAAGAATTGAGACTTTTTATAAATCCTTAACTGTCCTAATCATACAGAGGTTAATACTTTTTTCAGAGATTGAGGTCGAATTAATATGTGAACATAAAAAGTAGTTAAATTATATTTGTGTTGCACACAGTCGAATTACATGGTGCCTGAACAGTCGAATCAGTGAACAACTAGAGGCAAACAAAGTCATTACTAAAAGCCAACATGGGTTTGTCAAAAACAGATCATGCCAGACAAATCTTATTGCGTTCTTTGACCAAGTGACAAAATTAGTGGATCAGAGGAATGCTGTGGATATAATTTACTTCAACTTTAGTAAGGCATTTGATAAAGCAGATCACAAACTACTACTTGATAAGATAGAAAAACGTGGGTTAGACAGCATCACCACCAGACGGATTCGTAGCTGGCTGACCGGCTGTACTCAGCGTGTGATCCTCAATGGAACCGCATCTACATTGATGGAAGTGTGTAGTGGGGTGCCCCAGGGCTCTGTTCTGGGCCCAGTGCTCTTCAACATCTTCATCAACGATTTGGACAAGGGGATAGATGGGGAACTCATCAAATTTGCAGACGACACCAAGCTGGCAAGAATAGCCAACACTCCAGAAGATAGGCTTAAGATGCAGAAGGATCTTGACAGAGTTGAACATTGGGCGCTATCTAACAAAATGAAATTCAATGGTGAAAAAAGTAAGGTTCTACATTTAGGCAAGAAAAACCAAATGTACAGGTATAGTATAGGGGGTACGTTGCTCAATAGTAGTAACTGTGAAAGGGATCTCGGAGTCCTAGTGGACAATCACTTAAATATGAGCCAGCAGTGTGCTGCAGCTGCCAAAAAAGCCAACACAGTGCTATGCTGCATTAACAGAGGGATAGAATCAAGATCACGTGAAGTATTAATACCACTTCACAATGCCTTAGTAAGGCCACACTTGGAATACTGAATCCAGTTTCGGTCACCACGATGTAAAAAAGATGTTGAGACTCTGGAAAGAGTACAGAGAAGAGCAACAAAAATGATTAGAGGCCTGGAGGCTAAAACATATAAGAAATGGCTGCTGGAATTGGGTATGTCTAGTTTAGTGAAGAGAAGGGGTGACATGACAGCAGTGTTCCAATATCTCGGGTTGCCACAAAGAAGAGGGAGTCAAGCTATTCTCCAAATCAGCTGAGGGCAGGACAAGAAGCAATGGATGGAAAGTAATCAAGGAGAGAAGCAACCTAGAACTAAGGAGAAACCTCCTGACAGTTAGAACAATTAACCAGTGGAACAACCTGCCTCCAGAAGCTGTGAATGCTCCAATGCTGGAAGTTTTTAAGAAGAGACTGGACAGCCATTTGTCTGAAATGGTATAGGGTTTCCTGCCTGAGCAGGGGGTTGGACTAGATGACTTCCAAGGTCCCTTCCAACTTTACTATTATGATTATGATTAACTACTTACATTTGGTGTCCTTTGTTGAGGTATTAGAGGTTTTTGTTTCGTTTTGTTATTAACCATCTGTTACCCAGGTTTCATATAAAATGGACAGCCATATAAATTTTGTAAATAAAATAATAAATGAGAATAATTTCAGTTTGAGTAGAGTAGTTCTGAATAAAACAGATTTAAGTTTATTGTGACTGTTAGTAGATAGTATTGCCTTTCTGTTATGATCTGAGCAATTGTGCTTTAATTGCAACATTTTAACATTTTTTTTACACTTGCAGATCTAAATGGAACTGAGAGGAATACATTCCAACTTTCCACCTCAATTATTTTGTTTTCAAATCTTTATGCCTAAGAAGACTGAAACTGCACAACATTTGTAGTTACAGCATATCAATATGTACCCAATGTTTAAGTATTTATATTTCTTTAAAAACAGAAGTTGGACTCATAAAAGTTAAATGAAACAACATGGCTATTTTTATCTCTACAATAGACTCTTACATCTGTATGTAAATACACATACTATAAATTTCACACTGGTTAATCTGTTTTCATCAATAAATGTCACTAAGACATATTTTTGAAATAAAAAATATCACCTTATAATTATCAAGAATTATGATTAAATACCAATTCAGGTTAGTATTCCGTTGGCAGGTGTAGTGTAGTTTCCTAGACAACAAAGAAGAATTCATTAACAACTCTCAATCCCTGAATCTGCTTTATAAGCCTTAGTTGCATATTATTTTTATACAGGATTTAATCATTGTTTCCTTTTCATAGATAATATTCCAGAGTGGAGAAAAAAATAAATTTCAAAACAATGTGTATGTTTGAACAGCTAGTCTATATTTGGTATTGATAATAATGAAATTAATTTTCTGGGTGGCATCAAATTTTAAGGTATTCATTACTTTAACAGACATACACTTGCCACATAACCAATTAAAAATATTTCGCCCTTATGAAATTAAATATTTCTGTTAATATATATATTGCTGGATACAGTGTTTCCATGGATTGCTTCAACTGGAAAGATTAGGGAGAATTTGGCTTAGCAGATTCCCCCTTTCCTGAAAATTGCTGTAATGATTTGGGAGAGAATGTGCACAGATGGCAGGAGGGGGAAAAAGCCTATATTTACTATAATAACATGAATTGATGCTATTTGTGGAAGGACAAGCTTAGATTCGTTTCAGTTAAATGAGTTCTTTAGAAAAATTTCATTTTAGTTTTAGATTGAGTATTATGAGGTACAATTTGATAAACAATTTTGTATGCTCTTTATCAGAATATGTAAATAAGACATTCTGAAAACTAATCTGAACCATCAAAGAGACAAATGAATTGTTTCAAGTTGGAGTAGAAGTAAAGACCTAAACTTTCAGCAAAGATTAATAGTCATATATACATTGGGTTTGGTTGTCCTTGGTATTCTATTCTGTGTTTTCTGACTAATATATTGACTGCAACAGGTTACATATGAAAATTATGTTCAGAAGCTTAGTGTTTTTTTTAACAGAGATGACAGTTACTCAGAAATCTGAGTTCTGAATATTACATGCATTTTGTTGCATGGGATTGCAACTGCATTGTATAGATTGTTCGCAAATCATGCTGAGCTGTACAATTTAACATTGCTTATCTTGCTGTATGAACACAGACAAATATAGTTTATTTAACAAATCATGGGTAAACAAGCTTTGTATGCTAGACAAATACAACCTTGTAGTTAGCCATGAAACGTTGAATTCTCAAGTTGAGGGCTCTTGACAATTACTGAAGTTCCTACACTGCTTGCCACATTTGCTATTGAATCATACCAAATTTGCTATCAGATGATATCAAATACTACATGTTAACATGGATTTTATCATGCTGCAAATCTGGGGGGAAAAGTTTTTTTTAAATCCACCAAGCCGGTCTACTCTATTGTACTCTGTATATGTATAGTGTCAATTAGCTTTCTGATATTTAAATAATGTAAAAGAGTTTGGGATGAGAATCTATTTGGAGCTTACGACAGATAAAAATGCAAATATTTACATTTCCTTGAATAAAAGAAACAAAACCAGAAATGCTTGGATGGAAGAAAGTAGTAGATATACAAATACTGAAAATCTTACCACTAGTAATGTTTTTATTAATGCCAAAATTAAAAATGCATTGAGTGGTTTGATTTATATATAAATTTATTTTTAACAGCATCATTTATATTAGTTTAATTCTGTTTGCTCTGACTGCAAGTCTAAATACTTAAAACCTACATAGGTTTAGACACGGGAATTTAGCTTTGGAATAGCAGTAAAAAGGCAGATACATTTACAGCTGTGTTTCTTAAAGATAGGCTTATCCAGTGCTTTTTTTGTAAAAGAAAAAGGTGCCGGAACTCACACATGTCATACAACCCGCCTTGCCTACCCTACAAGGTTCCATCCAAAAAAGGTGCCGGAACTCCGTTCTGAGCGTTCTATGAGAAAAAAGGCCCTGGGCTTATCTGACTATTCATCTAAGGATCTTGGGTCAGGTGGGATGTTTACTTTATCTTCACAGCAACATGAATGATACATGACAAAATATGGTTTGTTAAGATCTCCCAGTGAACTGTGCAATTAGATTACCAGTGTTTCTCAGAATATATTTTTCAAACATAAATTGCATAATGTTAATAAGTTTGTTAATTTAAAGGTTTTCTGAAACTGGTGCTGCTGAATCTCTGTCCGAATGACTATGAAACTCTCAGTACATAAGATATAAATTTTGTTCATGTAATAGTATTCTTGCCCTTAAATATCAACTGTTTTCTTAAAAACTGATACCATGTAACAATATAGTGTGCTGATCATTTGTATTTGAAAAATATGTACTTAAAGATTGTTTATGATAGCTTAATTAAACAGGCATGTAACTCTGTTATATTCAGCAGAATTGACTGAAACCAGGTGACACTATATATTGTTCCTTTGTGACATTTCAACACCCAGTCTCATAGAAAAATAGTCCTAACAATAGTAATGTTTTCTATTACAGTTATCTTTTTTCATGGTTTAATCAATGAAGAAAGGATTTATACACCAAGTGCTTCAGTCTCTAATTCTAATCCCAGATCAGTACAAACTCTTTTTTGTCAATGAATTACATAAATAATTGAAAAGCAGACCCAATTTAAATTGGTATACTGCAGTAGGTTTAAATATTCAGTCTAATTGTTTGGGGATGAAATGATCCAACAATAGTATTTATAGTAAAGAATTGGTTTAAGTTTTATACGTTTGGGAATTTTAACTTTCATTGCCTTTTTTCAGAGAATTAACAGTATTTTGTTTTCAGATGCCCATCTATCTTAGTTTCTCTCCCTCTCCATACCTTGTATTTCAATGAGGGCAGTTTAAGATGGAATTTTATGCAGCCTTTTTACAATTATGAATGAAATACTTGTCACCACAGGTGGCATCAAAGAGCTGATCTCCAACACAAACAAAAATGGACAAGATTAGGTAATACTGAATAAATAATTCAGCCTGGGACTACAGGCTAAACTAGAAGAGGCAAGACTGGATCTTGGATGAAGGCAATGGCAAGGCAATATAGGCAAAAAATATAGGTAATACCTATATCATTACCAAAAAAATCCCTATTTGGAACTACCATATCTAGATGGTCACTAGGAGTCGAGCTTTGCTTTTTGATTAGATTCCCAAACAAAATCTGAAACAACATTCCCACTTGCAAAAAAACTGTTATACAGACCTAGAATATATTCTACTAAGATAATAAATTGCATTCAATTGCATTGATTGAAGGGTAAATCAAATATAAGAAGTACAATTATAACGGGATAATTTATTTAAATCAATACTTATATAAAAGTCTAGTGTATTTCTTATTTTCTGTCAAACTTAATACTTTAAAGTAGAAGAATTTAAGACCCTAAATTAGGGTCACTATCTAAAGCATTCTTGGTTAAGGTGAAATTGAACTGTTGTGTTGAATGCTACCCGATGCACATGAATGCTATTCAGTGGTAACCATATTTCAACTCTGGGCAAGCTGATAATGGATTTTCAAGCAATATCCCCAATATCTTGATTAAAATGAATCATTCCTCATAAAATAGGAAATAATGTACATATTGGTGAAATTGAACACGAAGAATCCAGGTTAAACTCAACAATTCCTAATTCTAAGATTCTGATTAATACTTTCATTGCTTTTTTTATTTATTTCTAGTCCAGTAATTAGATGATCTGATCTTTGTTTTCAAACCACTTTTGTTTGGGGTTTTTTAAGGTAAACCACGGTATGTATGTTTGCTGTAGAATGTAGATGTTGATACTCCCATATAATTACACCATCAATTTATTACATTTTTGCCTTTGAATGCGTTACCCAATCACAACAGGGACATTTATATTGACCTAAAGTATTTTACTTACATTGGATAAAAATAATAATAATAAAAAGGACTTTGGAATCAGCAGTTTTGGATAAGGAAGAAAGAAGTTTGGGAAACTTACCCTAATATCATAAGAATTACTGCCAACATGTTAAATATACATGTCCTGAAAAAATTAAAGGCCTGTGGGACTTCTGGTATAGATGTGAGAAACAAGTGCTCAGCATAATACTGAGAACAATGTTTTTATACATATGATTTCCCCTGTGGGACAACCAAGTCACAGGCTTTAATATTCATGTAGAAAAATGTGTTCTGACAGTTGCTAGCTACTAGATTTTTCAAAGAAATGCCTTTTGCTCATTGTCACTCAAGGGAAATGGAGAAGATTGCAGATTCAGCAGAATTTCTTTTAACAATTTAGTACACTGAACTGTGCTGCTCAAATAATAGATTGTTTTTATAATAAAACCTACATATGGAGATAATAGTCATTCTGTTGAGACTGTCCCTATCTCTTTTACTTAATTTCTACCCTGATAAAAGTTTTGATAAAATCTGACTTGCTTTCTAATGAGCTATAATAAAAAATGCTCTCTAGCAGTTAGGAGAAACAAACAGCATAGCTTAGATAGTTTGATGTCTAAATCATTTGAAGCTTCTGATTACAAGAGGATTCCTAAATATGAAGCATTTTAGTAATCCAACTAGTAAGATGTTAAAATACAGGTTGTCCTCAATTTATAACCACAACTGAGCTCAAAATTAATTTTGCTAAGTGCCCCATTTTATGACTTTTCTTGCCACATTTGCTAAGTGAATCACTGCAGCTGTTAAATTAGTAACACGATTGTTAAGTAAATCTGGTTTCTCCCTTGACTGCTTGTCAGAAGTCACAAAAGATTATCAATATGACTGGGACATTGCAACTGTCATAAATATGAGTCAGTTGTCAAGCATATGATGTAAATTACATGACCATGGGGATTTTGCAATGGTCATAAGTGTGAAAAATTGTCACTTTTTCAGTGCTGTGACTTCAAATGGTCATTAAGCGAACTGTTGTAAGTCGAGGACTACCTGTACTGATTATCAAAATTATAAGGGCATAAGACGAAATCTAGCTATGGGAAATGCTACCTTTACAAGCTGTTTTTATAGCTCTTCTAGGAAGCTTTTGTCAGAAGCTTTTGAACAGTTTAGCTATTTGTACATTTCACTTCATCCAGTACAGAATTATTTTGAGATACTTTGCGTCAGTTCTGATAGTTCTAATTATTTGTCAATGGATATACAGTTGAGACACTGCCCCAATAAGGAGAGTTCACTGAAGGCATAACCCAAACTATAGTTAAACAATAAACCTGTTGTTTCAATGTTTAGAAGAAATCCAAAGATATTATAATGGACAAATTGTTAGAGAAATTGAACAAAAGAAGAACATAGGGAAAACATTTTGGCTGAAAAGATAAATGAGATGTAGCTGGGGACTCAGAATAAAAATGTGATAAGAGAAAGTTTGATGATGGCTAAATATTGAAGCACATTGAAAACTTTGGAACATTAAAAGTGCTTTTTATCTTCCTGTTTGCATAATTTTAGTGTTTTTTAAGCAGGTTTTTGCTGGAGCACTCATTTTCTGCCTCACAGTAAGTTACTACTGTACATCTGTGGAGTTTACATATGCATACATCATGGGAACAACAAAATGAAGTGAGTTGGATATGAGTGATGCCATGACAAATATTAAGAAATTAGATCAATTGGAAATCATACTGAACATTAGGACTGGGCAGTACTTTGGATTTAATTCCCAAAAGATATTTTATGGATACTTGCAGCTTTTCAAAACAGTTTTTTTTTTTAGATTGTGTGGCTATTTTAATGAGTTGCAGACAAGTGCTGCATTAGTGCCGCTGAACGGTTCAAAGTGAATTGTGGAATTCAGTCTGCATTATCATACAGCTCTATTAGCATATGTCACTGTCAGTTTTTTATCTTCATTTTGCTTCATTCCATTTGTTATTGTTTATTCGTCCCCCAACCTCCCTTGCATGAGTGTATATTCCTATTTATCTCACTTCAATACAGTTTATCTTATGAAAATTACATTGCATGAAGGCTTATGTCATAAGAAGTATGTTCGGTTATAGGCTATCATGAGACTTGTTTTATCCTGGCTTCTTTATGACATTAATTTGCCTCATTCCCTGGAAACTACAAACTTCTCTCAGGACTTACATCATACTGACTGAAGCATCAGGGTTGACTCAGCAACCACATGTGGACACTCCAGGATGATATGTCTCCAGTTGATCCCTTAAGGCAGGGATCTTCAAACTTGATCCTTTTATGACTTGTGGACTTCAACTCCCAGAATTCCTCAGCCAGACACACTGGCTGAGGAATTGGAGTTGAAGTTCACAAGTCATAAAAAGGCCAAGTTTGAAGATCCCTGCCTTAAGGCTTCCAACAAGGCACCCACTGTAATCAAGTCCGTCTACTTGGCTGATCATTCTTTTTCCTTCCATCTTTCCCAACATTGTACACATCTCAAAACAGCTTTGGATTGATAAACAGTGCATCTTGGAAAGCAGTGGGAATATGTTAGCATACTACGACATACCCATCACTGTCATGTTGCCACATTCTGGACCAGTTGTAGGTTCTGAGTGATATTCAAAGGCAGCTCACAGTGGAGCACAGAATAGTAATCCAATCGTTAAGTGACTTGAGCCTTGGGTGACTGAGGAGCCTCCTGGCCAAGAATGATTACAATTGGTCACCAGATCAATGTGTTAAAAAGGCTCTTGGGCATAGCTGCCTCCTGCTCTGTAAACAGTAGCTGTGAGCCTAACAAGAACCCCAGATTGTGGACAAGACTCACATGTTGTTGTTAGCTGCGAAGTCGTGTCCGACCCATCGCGACCCTATGGACAACATTCCTCCAGGCCTTCCTGTCCTCTACCATCTTCTGGAGTCCATTTAAGCTCACGCCTACTGCTTCAGTGACTCCATCCAGCCACCTCATTCTCTGTCGTCCCCTTCTTCTCTTGCCCTCGATCTTTCCCAGCATTAGGCTTTTCTCCAGTGAGTCCTTCCTTCTCATTAGGTGGCCAAAGTATTTGAGTTTTAGCTTCAGGATCTGGCCTTCTAAAGAGCAGTCGGGATTGATCTCCTCTAGGACTGACCGGTTTGATCACCTTGCAGTCCAAGGGACTCGCAGGAGTCTTCTCCAGCACCATAGTTCAAAGGCCTCAATTCTTTGGCGCTCATCCTTTCTTATGATCCAACTTTCACTGCCATACATTGCAACTGGGAAGACCATAGCCTTGACTATACGCACTTTTATTGACAGGGTGATGTCTCTGCTTTTTAGTGTGCTGTCTAGATTTGCCATGGCTTTCCTCCCCAGGAGCAAGCGTCTTTTAATTTCTTGGCTACAGTCCCCATCTGCAGTGATCTTGGAGCCCAGGAAAATACAATCTGTCACTACCTCCATTTCTTCCCCATCTATTTGCCAGGAATTGAGAGGGCCAGATGCCATGATCTTGGTTTTCTTAATGTTAAGTTTCAACCCAAGTTTTGCACTCTCCTTCTTCACCCGCAACAAGAGGCTCTTTAGTTCTTCTTCACTTTCTGCCATTAGAGTGGTATCATCTGCGTATCTTAGGTTGTTGATATTTCTTCCGGCAATCTTAATTCCAACTTTTGATTCATCTAGCCCTGCCTTTCTCATGATGTGCTCTGCATATAAGTTAAATAGGCAGGGCGACAGTATACAGTCTTGCCGGACTTCTTTCCCAATTTTGAACCAATCAGTGGTTCCATGTCCAGTTCTCACTGTTGCTTCTTGACCCGCATATAGGTTTCTCAAGAGACAAATAAGATGGTCTGGTACTCCCATCTCTTTAAGAACTTGCCACAGTTTGTTATGATCCACACAATCAAAGGCTTTAGCATAGTCAATGAAGCAGAAGTAGATGTTTTTCTGGAATTCCCTAGCTTTCTCCATGATCCAGCGTATGTTGGCAATTTGATCTCTAGTTCCTCTGCCTCTTCGAAATCCTGCCTGTACTTCTGGTAGTTCTCGATCCACATACTGCTGAAGTCTAGCTTGTAGGATTTTAAGCATGACTTTACTAGCATGAGAAATGAGTGCAATGGTGCGATAGTTTGAACATTCTTTGGCACTGCCTTTCTTTGGAATTGGAATGTAAACTGATCTTTTCCAATCCTGTGGCCACTGTTGAGTTTTCCAAATTTGCTGGCAAATTGAGTGTAGCACTTTTACTGCATTGTCTTTTAAGATTTTGAATAGCTCAGCTGGAATATTGTCACCTCCACTAGCTTTGTTGTTGCTCAGCTTTTCTAAGGCCCACTTCACTTCACATTCTAGGATGTCTGGCTCGAGGTCAGTGACCACCTCATTGTGATTATCTGGGATGTTAAGCTCATTCTTGTATAGTTCTTCTGTGTAATTTTGCCACCTCTTCTTAATCTCTTCTGCCTCTGTTAGGTCCCTGCCATTTTGGTCCTTTATCATGCCCATTTTTGCATTAAACGTTCCCTTCATCTCTCCAATTTTCTTGAAAAGATCTCTGGTCCTCCCTATTCTATTGTTTTCTTCTATTTCTTTGCACTGTTCATTTAAGAAGGCATTCTTATCTCTTCTAGCTATTCTCTGGAATTCTGCATTCAATTGGGCATATCTATGTTTTTCTCCCTTGCCTTTCGCTTCCCTCCTTTCCTCAGCTATTTGCAAAGCTTCCTCAGACAGCCATTTTGCTTTCTTGCATTTCTTTTTCTTTGGGATGGTTTTGGTTGCTACCTGTTGTACAATGTCGTGAACCTCTGTCCATAGTTCTTCAGGCACTCTGTCTATCACAGGGGTGTCAAACTCAATTTCATTGAGGGCCGCATCAGCATTGCGGTTGCCCTCAGGGGGGCGGGTGGGTGTGGCTAGGGTGGGCATGGCCTACTGGGTGGGCGTGGCTAAAGTGCGTATGGCCTGCTGGGTGGGCATGGCCAGCTCCACATTGTTCGCATCAAGGGTGCCTATGGGGGCCTGGGCAGGAGTGGGACAGATCTGGGGGTCTCTGGCAGAAGGAGGGTCTCTGGGCCAGGGCCAAGGCAGTGGGGGCCGTTCCCTCACTGTTTCCAGGATGGCTTCGCGGGCCGCATGAAACCACTTCGCGGGCCGGATCTGGCCCCTGGGCCTTGTGTTTGACATGTCTGGTCTATCAGATCTAATTCCTTAAATCTATTTGTCACCTCTACTGTATATTCAACAGGGATATGATTCAATTCGTACCTGAGTGGCCTAGACTCACATAGGGAAGTACAATTCATTGAAAACAGAATTGGATGGACCAAACACTCAGAACCACTCAATTTTGTCACAACTGAGTCAGCTCTGCACACCCTTCAGACACTGAATTTCAACAGCATCACGTAGTTGGCCTGTGATCAACAGAACTTCAACAGCACTGCATAGTTAGCCTGGGGTCAGGATGTATAATCAACATATTGATTACACTTAACCCAAAACTGACAGATGACTTCAACGGATTGTATAGCTTTGTCAATCCTTTGCCAACCTGACGTCAGTCTGTTCCATGTTTGCCATATTCCATTTAGACAGTAACTTTCTATCCTATACAGTGAGGAGAAAAATTATTTGATCCCCTGCTGATTTTGTACATTTGCCTACTGACAAGGAAATGATCAGTCTATAATTTTAATGGTAGGTTTGTTTAAATTGTGAGAAACACTCTTCGATAATCTTTCCCCTGTTACTTCTGGTCTTGTTTCAGGGAAAATAGGTTGACCCCCTCTTCCCTGTGACAGCCCGTCAAATATTAGATTGCTGTCATGTCACCCCCCTAGTCATTCTCTTCGTTAGACTAGACATATCCAGTTCCTGCAACCATTCATTGTATGCTTTAGCCTTCAGTCTCTAATCATCTTTGTTGCTCTTCTCTATACTTTCTAGAGTCTTAATATCATTTTTGTATCATAGTGACCAAAACTGGATGCAGTATTCCAAGTGTGGTTTTATCAATGCAGTATAAAGCAGTACTAGCACTTTATGTGATCTTGATAGTATCCCTCTGTTGATGCAGTCTAGAATTGCATTGGCTTTTTTGGCACTTGCACCACATTGCTGGCTCATACTTAAGTGATTGTCTACTAGGACCCCTAGATCCCTCTCGCAGTTATTGCTGTAGAGTCAGATATCATCTATTCTACATCTGTGCATTTGATTATTATTATTTTTGCCTAAGTGTAAGGCCTTACTTTTCTCAACGCTAATTGCATTTTGTTCGATAGGGCCCAGTATTCAAGTCTGTCAAGATTCTTCTGAATCTTCAGCGTTCAGGGTGTGGGGCTATTCCCTGTAACTTGGTGTCATCTGCAAATTTGATGAGTTCCCCTTCTATCCCCTCTTCTAAATTGTTTATGAAGATGTTGAAGAGTACTGGGTCCAAGACAGAACCTTGGGGTACCCCACTGGATACTTCTGTCCATGCAGATGTATCCATTGAGGACTATACTCAACATTGTAGCCAGTTACAAATTTGTCTGGTGGTAATGCTGTCTATCTCATATTTTTCTATCTTACTCAAAAGCAGTAAAATAAAAACAAAAAATAAAAAATAAGTAGTCTGTGGTCTATTTTAATCAACTGCTTTACTGAAGTCTATGTAAACTATGCCCACAGCATGTCCACTGGTCTACTTATTTAGTGACTATGTCAAAGAAGGCAATACGTTTTGTTGTACTCACAAACTAACCAAGAACATTTTAACTTTCCAAATTGTGTGAATTAAATCAATTTAGTTGGTTTCATTTATCACAGCCCTATTTGTCAACTAAACAAATCATGCTTCAGCTAATAGTCTACTTTGGGTAAATGTGTAGTGCAGATACACTAATGTGCACTTAGCTGTGGGAAGTGGTGCAAACCGGTTGAATCCCACCACCGGTTATAAACTTTAATTCTATCATAGAGGCAAAATATTTCCCCAGCATTATTCTGGCTTGTTTTTTTTCTGGATAATTCCCAATAGCTTACAAATATTCCACTGGAGTTTTAGGAGCAGTTTATCAGAATCCCTAAGAAACTAGGGTTCAGATAGTTTTATAAAGGATTTACCTCTGCTTCTCTGAGCTGTTAACTTCCTTGATGCTTTAAGGGTACCTATCTGAAGCTCCTACTTCTTGCTGTCCTTTTTTGTATTCTTCCTCGTATTTCAAAAGAGCCTATAAAGTAGGACTGGGAGAAACACTTTGGGGGCTGTTGTCAAATAAGCTTCACTACAATGATCCGAGGGAGAGCATAGCGGTCTTGTCGATGTTATCTGGGAGGAGTTTGATTCTGTGACCCCTGAGGAAGTGGACAGGATTACGAGGAGGTTGAGCTCCACCACATGTTTATTGGACCCGTGCCCTTCTTGGCTGGTCTATGCAGCTCGGGAGGGGACACGAGGCTGGTTCCAGGCGGTTATATCTGCTTCTTTGAGTGAGGGTAATTTCCCCGCCGTCTTGAAGGAGGCGGTGGTGAGACCTCTCCTCAAGAAGCCTGCCCTGGACCCAGCTGTGTTGAATAACTTTCGTCTGGTCTCCAACCTTCGCTTTCTAGCGAAGGTTGTTGAGAGTGTGGTGGTGCATCAGCTCCCCCTGGTTCTGGATGAAGTGGATTATCTAGACCCGTCCCAATCGGGTTTCAGGCCCAGGTACAGCACGGAGACGGCATTGGTCACTCTGGTGAATGATCTCTGGAGGGCCCGGGACAGGGGATATTCCTCTGTCCTAGTCCTATTAGACCTCTCAGCGGCTTTCGATACCATCGACCATGGTATCCTGCTGCGGCGTCTCAGGGGATTGGGAGTGGGAGGCACAGTTCTTCGGTGGTTCTCCTCCTATCTCCTGGGACGCTCGCAGTCGGTGTTGGCAGGAAGGCAGAGGTCGACCCCAAGGGCTCTTGTTTGTGGAGTTCCTCAGGGGTCGGTCCTCTCGCCTCTCCTGTTCAACATCTACATGAAACCGCTGGGTGAGATCATTCGTGGTTTTGGAGTTGGGTATCATCAGTACGCCGATGATACCCAGCTTTTCATTTCGACCCCAAACCACCCCAGTGATGCCCTCGACGTGATGTCCCGTTGCCTGGAGGCGGTTCGGGTCTGGATGGGGAGGAACAGACTTCAGCTCAACCCTGACAAGACTGAGTGGCTGTGCTTTCCGGCATCCCGGGACATTCAAAATATTCCACCTCTTTCTATGGGGGGTGAGTTTTTACCCCCCCGTGGATAGGGCTCGCAACTTGGGAGTCCTCCTAGATTCACGGCTTACTCTGGAAGACCATATAGTAGCCGTGACTAGGGGCGCCTTCGCCCAGGTTCACCTGGTGCGCCAGTTGCGGCCCTATCTGGACCGGGATGCCCTGTGTATGGTCACTCATGCGCTCGTGACCTCTCGTCTGAACTACTGCAATGCTCTTTACATGGGGCTTCCCTTGAAGACCACTCGGAGGCTCCAACTGGTACAGAATGCGGCCGCGAGAGTTGTCTTGGGAGTTTCCCGGTACTCCCATGTTACACCTTTGCTCTGCGAGCTGCATTGGTTACCAGTTGTCTTCCGGGTGAGATTCAAGGTTCTGGTAATGGTCTTTAAGTCCCTACATGGCATGGGTCCAGAGTACCTCGGGGAACACCTGCTGCCGGCGTCAACTTCCCTCCGTCCTGTGCGTTCCCACAGAGAGGGCCTCCTCAGGGTGCCTCCAGTCAGAGAATGTCGGCTGGTGGCCCCCAGGGGGAAGGCCTTCTCTGTGGGCACTCCGGCTTTATGGAACCAGCTGCCGGTCAAGCTCCGGACGGCACCGGACCTTCGCTCCTTCCGACGCGGTCTGAAGACCCATTTATTTGAACAAGCTGGCCTGGCCTGATGGGGGATGTTAGGGTTTTTAATGGGTTTTTATATTGTTTTATCTGGGCGATTATTTAATTCTTTTTTAATTTTTATATTTTCTATTTACATGTGCCCTGTTCACCACCCTGAGTCCCTCAGGAGAAGGGCGGTATACAAATTTAATAATAATAATAATAATAATAATAATAATAATAATAATAATAATAATAATAATAATAATAATGTGAGTGTGCACTTTGGTTTGAAAAAATGCAAACATTTGGGAGAAAATGTTCTGCCCGAACTCGTCTCTCGTCCGCGTGGTTTAGTCTAATTCTCCCGTTAATTGAAAGGAGTGCTTAACGCAATCTGGAAATTCAGCCAATCCCTGAAGCAACCGTTTGGCGTTTTGCTCTCTGCCTCCCAGAGTAGCAACTTTGCTTTCGGGATCAAGGGCAACCGTCAGGAATCCTTTTTGGCGCGCACTCGTGATCAGCCTGCCGAACAGGCGCTGATGCCCGGGGCAAAAAGAAGAAAGAAAGGGTACACAAGCAGGTTGCCACACGTTAACCAAAAGGTAGTAAGAGCCGCGGAGAGAAGGAATGTGCACCTGGAAAGTGCCAGAAGCTACGCGGCTGCTCAGGCTCCCTAGTTTTCAGCAATTACTCTCTCAACATCCAGCGACTGACTGTATCCGTCTCCAGCCCTCTCCAATTCTCTAACGACGCGTCAGGTGTAGTGCCGAAACGAAGTGCGCCTGTGCGGTGGTGGCCGCGCAGTAGCAGCAGGAGTGATACTACATTATTATCTGTTACGGTGCTTTAAGCGCGGTCCCAGGCGGCTGGGAAGAAAAGTAAGCAGCGGTATCTAGGGCGCCGGAGGAGGAAAATGGCGGAGCCGGGTACACCCCGAACGTCTCCCTTCTATTCGCGGGCTTCAGGTAGGGGCGAAGAACTAGATGACACGATCTTCTGTGGGTGTGGTTTGTAAGCGAAGGCACCTACTTTGTGGAGAAGCCTGCTGCCTGGGACCTCCCGGTCTTTTCTCCGCCGCCGCTCCGGTTTCCCTCGGAGCAGGTGTCCTTCCGTTCTTGGTGCCCAAATTGTAGCCGCATCCCGGTGCTCCTATTGTTCGGTTCCAGACAAGCCTCATAAAGAGCCGCTCTGTAGTAGCGAGGTTTGCGAGGGTGGGTGTGTGCAGTGGCATTTGGCAGGCGGGTAGGTCGAAAATGGTTATGTGGAGAAAACTGGGAAGGCGCCAAACGGCCTTGGGAAGGTTGGGGAATGGAAGGTTGGATGTACAACACTGATGAATGGAGGCCTTGCGGGAAGTGAAGGTGAGGACCGAAGAAGCAGAGGGCTATTTTATTCCTAGTCTTCGGAGATATTAGCTGACCTAGGAATAGGTGGAGTAGTAGAAAGTAGGGAAAACAATCGATATTCGGGTAGTGGGTCTTTTTCGTCCAGACGCTGGTCAGTTTTTTAATTTTTTTTAAAAAAATGTATATTTTATTAATTTTTTACAGTTTGTACTTTTCATCTTTCATCTCCATTCCTTTGATTTCTGGATCCTGTCTAACATTCCCAGTGCTTTTTTTGTAAAAGAAAAAGGTGCCGGAACTCACACGTCATACAACCCGCCTTGCCTACCCTACAAGGTTCCATCCAAAAAAGGTGCCGGAACTCCGTTCTGAGCGTTCTATGAGAAAAAAAGCCCTGAACATTCCTATTCAACACTTCCAGAGTTAAGATAAATAATAGTGGGGATAAAGGACACCCTTGTCTTGTGTCCTTTTTAATATTGAAACTCTCCATGAAATCTCCATTTACAATTATTTGGCCGTTTGTCTATGATAAATTGTTTGAATTATATTCATAAAATTTTCTCCAAAGTCCATATAGTTTAGTTGTTGAACCATAAAATGCCAATTGACGTTGTCAAAAGCTTTCTGTGCATCTAAAAAGATCAAAGCCACTTGTTTTACTTGGTGCATTTTGTAATATTCCAATGTGTCTAAAATCATTCTTAAATTATTCTTTATTTGTCTGGTAAAAATCCATTTTGGACTGAATGTATAAATTCAATCAAGAATCTCTTTAGTCTTTCTCCTATTACTGAAGCAAAGATTTTATAATCCACATTTAGTAGAGATATTGGTCTGTAGTTCTTTATCAGGGTCAAGTCTGAGTCTTCTTTGTGTATTAGGGTAATATTGGCATCTACCCATGTATTTGATAGTTTGGCTTTTAGTAATACCTCATTACACACTTCTTGCGTTTGGTAAGATTAATGTATCTTGTAAACATTTGTAAAATTCTGCTGGTAGCCCATCTGGGCCTGGTGTCTTACCATTTTTTGTCCTTTTATAGCTTCTGTCAGCTCCATCAGTTATTTTCCCATTTAGCATATTTTTGAAATTCTCAGAGACTTTTGGTGCCCTACCGTTTTCTAAGTATTGCCTTATTTTTTTTCTTGTGGAATTTCTTCTGTACTATAAAGTGTTTCATAAAATTCTTTAATTATTTTTTTATTGCATCATTTTGACATTGTAGATTTCCACTCACATCTTGTAGTTTATCAATTTCTTTTTTTTTCTTTTTTTCTTTTTTCAGTTTATAAGCCAACCATCTCCCTGGCTTATTAGCATTTTCAAAAAAGTTTTGTTTTGCTCTTTTGATTTGTTGAGCTATTTCTTCAGCTTCTATTAGATTTATTTGTGTTTTATTATTTCCACTTGTTTTTTAAGAGTTTTCTTTTGTGGGTCTCTTTGTATTTCTAATTCTAGTTTTGTAAGTTCTTTTTTAAGCTTAGTTTGTTGGTTTTTGTCTTTCATCTTTTTTGCCATATAGGTTATGGCTATTCCACTAAAATATGTTTTAGCTGTATCCAGTGGTGGGATTCAAATATGTGAACAACTGATTCTGTGTGGATGCTGGGCCTGGGCAACAAAAAATTAGCTACCGGTTCTGCCGAAGTGATGCGAACTGGCTGAATCCCACCACTGGCTGCATCCCAAACATTTTGGAGTGATGTATCTTCTCTCTTATTTTCTTTGAAGAAAAATTCCATTTCCTTTATGGATTTTTGTGTAAATTCTTTCTCTTTCAATAAGAATTTGTTTAAAGTCCATCTTGTTTTTTCCTTTGTTTCTCCAGATCATCTTTATTGGATTATGGTCCGCCCATAATAGTTTCTATCTCAATTTCTTGTATATATCCCTTCTTAATTCAAGAGATACCCATATCATGTCAATTCTAGACCATGATTTGTGGCTGTTTGAATAAAATGCATATTGAGATGTCTTAGGATTTATTTTTCATATCCTGAATACAAATTTCTTCTGCCTTTCTGGAAAAAAACTTAGGCAAAATATTCCTTCCTTTTTTCTCTATTTTACTACTACTATAATCTAATTTTCCATCTATAATTGCATTAAAATCTCCTACTAAAGAAATATTTTGGTACTCCATTTCCACTATTTTCTTGTGTAATCTTTGATCCAGTCAGATTTTTTTAATTCATCAGACAAGCACTTAGAAAATGCTAGGAAGAGATTCCTTGGGCAGAAGAGAAAGTGAAATACGTCCTTGTCACTAGATTTTTAAATTCCTTGCGTTTTTGACTACACTTGGCCAAATAAAGTATTTTACTATATTTTAAACTGTAATGGTTTGCTTTCCCCTGTGCTTCTACAACCAGGTTTTGTTTGACATTGACTGTCATGGGTAGGAGCAGGAACTAGTATCTTTAGGGAGGTTAAGGTTAAATGGCTGAATATACACTGGAAAGATGAATATTTCAATTTTAAAAAAATATTTTAAATAGTTTCTATATGTTCTTTTTCTTTAAACCTGTTGGGTTGGTCTCTACAGCCAGTTTTTGTTCAGCATTTACTGGCATGGGTAGGAACAGGAAATAATAGTATCTTTAGAGAGATTAAGGTTAAGTGGCTGAATACACACTGGCAAAATGAATATTTTAATTTTAAAACTTGATTTAAAATAGTTTCTGTGTGTTCTATTCTGACTCTAAACCTGTTAGATTGGAGTTGCAAGGCACTTCCACATAGAAGAGACATTACTCATCCATGGAATATGCTGCCAAGTACTTGAGGTGCTGCTCTTAATTAAGGCAAGGACTCAACTAATTTTCAGCATTGTTCTGGTCTTTTTTATGAAGGTGTGGAAAAAATATGGGGCTGAGATTATTTCTTCTTCCAAGGTAAAGCACATTTTTATTTAGCTGGTAATTCTGCAAAAGAAAGTACAGTAATAGAGATCTGTTTGCATCTAACCAGTGGCTTGGTTCATACATTGGATTATTACCATATGGTTTGTTTAAGTTTTGGCTTAGTATAATACAATATTGGTAGCCACTTAATTATACCTTGTCCGACAGACTCTGGTTAAAGAAACAGTCTAGAATGATATACAAATAAGTATAACTTAAGTATGTTAAAATTTTGTCAAAATTGTGGTCTTTTAGTTTATAGAATAGATGTACAGTAGTAGGTAGCAGTGGTAGCCAGGCTGGTTTTTACTAGATATGTAATATATGATCAAATAGAAACTTTGTGAGGTTTAATTTAAACCAAGCTGTAATGAAATGAGTTAGCTAAACATGAGTCTTAATGCCTTTAAATGTGTTTTAAATATCTATATTTGAAATTAATCGGTAAGTAAAACTTCTTAGTTGGCTTTAAATCCTGTACTAATTTTCCAAATCTTATGACTATCTACAACATTAATGTGTAAAGTTAGTCAGAACTTAATGTTCTATTACAACCAGAAAGGAGCTCATGCAAATTGCCAGGGAAGGTCTTTTTCTTCTATATGTCCAGAGGAAGAACAGGCATGTATTTGTCTGGTTTTGGTTTGCTACTGTTTGAGATCCAGAAATTGTGGCAAAAAATAAACTTTTATTTTGATAAATAGGATGGAATGTGTAATTGACATATTGCCAAATTATTGATTTCTTAAATTAGACATATGTGCATATACATACATGTATATATTCAATTTCATTGAAAGGCATGAGTACAACATGCCTCTGTGCGTGGCTTTCATTGACTTTAATTGAGTCAAAGGCATTTGACTCGGTATTCCGGCGAGCAATAATTAATGCATTCCTCAACCAAGGCATAGACACTGCTTACACAAACTTGATATAATCAATATATGAAAAAGCAACAGTTTGCTTAATGAACTTTTTTATATAAATATTAGTTTTCTATTTTTACAATGAAGTGCCTAATAGACAACATGATGACTGAGTCCATTAGTAATTCCATGGTACATGTAAGCTTCTTCAAACTAAATCCAATATTACACCCTCCAATACATCCTCTCTTCTGGTAATAAACATTTTTCCACACTTTCCAAACCTCCCTTTATTTGCTGCAAAGTTTCCCCAAATGCTGTCACATTTCTGGCAAGCTGCAGAACAAAGTAACACACACACACCTTCAGCAGCCTGTGGTGCAAGTAGTTTCACAAATTTTTAACTTCAGGCAGGGAAAGTGGGTGAATGGAACAAGCCATCCTCCTTCAGGTTTCAACTCACACACAGTTAGATTAGAAGAGTAATTTACTCAAGGCCACGTAGATAACAAGGAAAGAAAAATACATCCAAAATCTAAGGAGTCTGTGGAAATGCAAGCTTGCCTGAGCAGTTTCAGAAGAGAAGCCAAAATTCAATCTAAGGTCTTTGAACACCAAATCAAGTTTGTCAGCCAGTCCAATGGTTTCAGGGTTTCCAAGCAGAAATCACAACACAGAACGAGATCAGAGAGTTGTTTCCAAGATCAGCAACAGCATACAAAACTCCAAGCATTCAGCATTTGTTCCTGACAAATGCCCCTCCCCACCAGCATCTCCTTAAGTCTCAGTCTCCAGGTGTGCCTTGTGGAGAGGGGCGGGGCGCTCTCTTCCTGAGTAGTTGAGCCTGCCTGCATTGTTCCCTCCTCTCTGTGCTCTAGGATCAGGAGGGGGTGGCCCTTGTTCATCGTCTGAGCTCTGTCTCTCATGTTCATCCTGTCCCAATCCTGAAATCCTGCCTCAGCCTGCTCTTCCCCACGTTCCTCTGAAGCCACAGACATCTCTCCCTTGACCTCTGTCAGCCCCAGTTCCAGCTCATTTTCCTCAGTAGATTCAGGCTCCGATGGGGCCATGACAATCCATTTATTCAATCCATATCCTATTTTTGCTTTTTTCAATTTAAATTTCCCATCCATGTTCAAAATATCCCAATCATTTATAATTTTAAAACAAGTTATATTTGGGTAATCAAAAGCTTTCCTTATTCAAAGTTCTTAACATATTCTTATTTCCCTTTTCATATCAAGATATGATATTCTGATTACAAATCCTATCTATCTAGTTATAATAATACTTCTATTTCTATCAATCTATTCTTAACAATATTCAAACATCTATTTAGTAATATAACATCCCCTCTAATAAGTCAATGCTTCTGTTTCCTTTAGTCTTACTCTAGCTTTCTTTCTTTGCCAACTAACTTTCCAAGTCAGTGCATTTGGATCATCAAATAATTCTTCCTCTATTTTTGTGTATGTTATTTGAAACAAGAGAAACAGTTTAGTTAAAGTATTTTTGGAAGAACTAGCCCATTGATATTCATTAAACAGCCTCCCTCCTCCAATTCCCCACAGTTCTGTTAATGGCTCTATCTTCCATTCCATCAGCTCTCCTTCCTTATCCTCCAGTATGTTCTGAAATATTTGTGGAATGTCTTTTCCATTTCCAATGTTATCGTTATGTCTTCTAATTCTTCATTTGTCTGAGTCTGGCCATTAGTTTTTTCCATTAGGTCCTCCATATTTGGGTCAGATTTCTCTAATTTTCCTTCTACTTTCTGGGTTGCTATTTCCGTCTCTGTGGTTATTTTCTGGGTTTATAGATTTAAATTAGAAAATTGTTCTTTTATCTCCTTTGTGTTATTTTTAATCTCATCATGAGCTAAAGCAATTGTATTAATTTCAACATGGAGTGAATTTCTTTCTGTGATTCATCAGTATTTGCTTGGTGGTATGTCAAACTGAGGCATCTGGAGACAGATATTAAGGATGGTTTTTACCATTTAGAGCAGGAGTGCGAGACGATATTCCAGGGGGTGCAAAAATTTGGGTTTAAAAGTTTCAAAATTATAGTGTATATGCATAATTCATGTTGAACTTTTGTGAGGGGTGCAAGAATATATCAGAAACATTCTAGGGGCATGGGGTATAGAAAAGATTGGGAACCACTGATTTAGAGCTAAGGATGGAACATCCGTTTTATTTTTTTGTAAGTGGCCTTTATAAATTATCCAACAACTAGCTGTTCTTAAACCTCCCCTAAGCAAATATAAGTAAAATTCAATTTTTTCTGTCCAATGAGAAATATATCCTTTCTGTCCAGGGAGAAGAAAAAATCATTAAAAGTTGTTTATCAATCAAGATTTATGATCCAAAATGTTCCATCATATCAGGCAAGAGTGTATGCTTCTTCTACAGGAAAATAGTTCCACAATACAGCTCTGAAAGTCAGTATTTGTGTTCATAGTTCAGACAAGCCAATTTTACAGTAGTATTATCATCTTTGCTACACAGATAAGCAGCCCCCAAGTCTGTTCCTTTTTCTCAGCTGCAATTCTCAAAAACAAAAACTTCCAAGACCAGCCAGTCTTATCTAATTGTGGGCTTCAAGCCAGGTTTCTCTTAGGCATAATAAGTTATAGTGCTGTAATTCACCACTAGATGTCATTAACACTGTGTATATGTGTGTGTGTATTCCAAATTAGTCTTGTAGGTTTCTCCATTTTCTCTAATCGCTGCTTTTCTTTTACTGAGGTAATGGGGCGGAAATTCCCTTTCCCTCATCGGGAGGACTGCTTTGGGCAGATTTTCAGGAAGAGGTCTTAAAGTCATAAAGAGAGGCTCAGGTCTCACCCAGTTTCATCCACGTTGCTGAAAAATTGCTTGTTAGTGCTTATTGTCTTCCATTGACAGCAGCTTTTGACTAGCTACATGAATGTTGCCAGTCTTTCCTCTGCCAGTTTGGAGGGCTTCCTCACATCAAACGGGAGGGCTTTCACACTCACCCCATGATCAACATGGGTCCCCTCCTTCCTTGTCGCATCTATGGAGCGACCCTTTCCAAAGTCCCCCAGCAGGGCAAAATCAAACACGAAAGATGGAGCCCAGTCTTCCTACATTCACTCACCGTGATGTCAAAACCGGAAGCCCGCCTTAATGATCTTAAAGTGGAAATCAACACAGAACGAGGTGTACGACAAAGCAATACAATATCACCTATCATTTTCTCAGCCTACCTTGAAGAAGTATTTCACAAACTAGACTGGGCAAAAGATGTAATAAAAATCAATGGTGCCTATTTAAATTACTTAAGATTGTTCTCTTCTCAGAAGACCCAGAAGAGCTACAGAAACACATACAAGAGCTGCACAAAGCAGAGAACCATTTAGATTAAAAAATAAACCTGAAAAAGAGCCAGGTTATGTTTAATAAATTCACCAAAGAAAGAAAAAAAATATATCTGAAGAAGAAATAGATGTAGTAGACCACTATATTATACCTCAGCCAATGGATCTCAATGGTAGGTTTACAAAAAAGGAAACTGAATGGAATGTTAAATGTGGTTGGCAGGCATTTGGCAAGCTAAGCATAATTTTCAAGAAAAACCTCCCCCTATGCATGAAGAGAAAGTTTTCAATCAGTGTGTGCTACCTGCTCTAACATATGCCAGTGAAACATGGACTCTAATCTCACAGTTTATACAAAAGCTGTGATTGAAACAAAGAGCCATGGAAAGATACATGCTCGGCATTACAAGACAAGATAGACCTGTACATGAATTAGACAACAAACAAAAATATACAATATCATCAACAGAGTAAAAGAATTGAAATGGAAATTTATATTTATATTATAATGCAGAAAATTCTTAAAGTGAATATAAAAATTAAACCAGAAACTTTCCTCCTGGATCTAATGGAAAAAGACTTGGGGAAAAAATTTGGAACTCAAGGCTGCTCTATGCACAAAAGGATGTTTCGATTCCCATCATGGACGAATGGCTACAAAAGTTGATGGAATTAGCAGAGATGGCTAAATTGACTGTTTTGATAAAAGAAAAGAATATAAGTACTTTCGTTTCTACTTGGAAACCGCTTCTGGACATTGTGCTTGCGATGGAAAAAAATGATACAGGTAGTCCTCGAGTTACGAATATAATGGAGCCTGTCCATTCCATTTGTAACTCGAAAATTCATGAGAGTGAATCTCATACTTCAAACGAAATCACTCCATGCTCGTTAAGATACATGCAGCTCATTAAGTGCACATGAGGTATCTCAGGGTGGGGAAGGCCATGGGGGGCCTAGTGATGGAACAGGCCCTCAAGGCTTCCCCGACCCACTAAGATACCTCATGCTTCCCCCTCCCTTATTGCCACGCCGGACTCACTTACCTTGAAAAGATCTGTCTCCTCTCTGGTGCAGTTCCTGCTTTTGAGGGACAGGAGAGTCGATGGAAGTCCCTGAGTGCCGTAATATCATGCAAGTTCTTTTGCAGAGAATGTGTGCCTGAAACCTCCCCCCAACTCCGGAGCCACATGGCCACTGCCCCGAGAACAGAGACTTTAAAAAATCATTGCTCATCGCACACTGCCTCCCTGCAGCACCTTGGCTTCTTGCCTGCCACCCAATTGGCTGGCAGCTATCTGTCCCGTGCCGCCAAAAGTCCAGGACAAAGGTGGCCTTGGTGAAAGGGCCATGCTGAAGGACACGGGGCAGAGGGATAGGGGCCCATTGGCCAGGGAGAATGGGCAGCGGGGCAGCCGAGGAAGAATGCTGGAGAAAAATGGGTGGAGGCAGGAGGTGAGAGAAGGAGGCGTGGCCAAGGGTCCGTGCCTGAAGGTCCCATTCTGGGGCCAGATAAAGCCCCAAGCCAGATTTTTACGGCCCGGTTCTGGAAAGTGCTGCTGAAGACCTTAGACATGCAAATATCTCTGTCATTGGCGCATTATCCTGAAACAGATGGCGGAACTGAGAAAGTAATCTGAATACTGGAACAATATCTGCACTGCTTTGTGAATCAGAAACAGGACAATTGGGCAGACTGTCTTGCAGTAGCCAAGTTTGCTTTCAACGACTTGCAGCACACCTCCACGCAGTTGACACCTTTCCTGGGCAATGTTGGGTATCATTCTTGGCTTTTTTCCCTCATGCAGCTCGACTTTCCTGTTCCTGCAGCTAACGATTATCTTGCTGAGTTACAGGCTGTCCATTAGTTGGTGCGATGGCAATTGGATAAAGCCAAGGCAGATTATAAAAAAGTTGTTGATCAGTCTTGGCTGTGGGAGATCGGGTATGGCTGTTAACCAGGCATCTTCCATCGAACTGTCTTGTCAAGAAATTGGATCATCAGTACATAGGTCCTTTCTCCATCAAAGCTGTCACTAACCCAGTTGCCTATCGCCTGACCTTGCCACACTCGCTAAAAGTACATCCAGACTTTCACCGGTCCATCTTAGTTCCAGAACAACCAGCCTGTCTGCTCCACTGACCAGAACATCCCCCACCTAAATCATGTGATGAAGACAGCTCTCTCAAGTGCAAGGTTGCCAGCATCCAAGACTCACTTTGGCTGAAAGGCCGGTTTCAATACTTGGTCGAGTGGAAAGGCTATGGACCAGAGGAGTTCACATGGGAGGATATGGTCACTGTGCTTCTGCTCTGGTGCAGGCATTCCATGATCAGTTTCTTTCATGGCTGCACTCAGATCGTGTGACCCAGGGGAAGGGTCCTGCAGTGAGGGATAGTGTTGTGGTCCTTTAGCTGCCAACAGAGCTGGCAGCAGAGTCAGACGAGGAAGAGAAGGGGGAGCCTGGGTCAACTTCAGAGCCTTTGGAAGGCTCTGATGAGGAAGCAGAATCAGAGGCATGTGCAGAGCCGGGGACGTCTGTCTGCGCCGAGGCCAAGAGGCAGCTGTCTTCGGGGCCTTAGATGAGTGAGGGGGAGGAACAAATGGGGTCCATCCCAGATGTGCATATACGTAGAGAAGAGAGGACAGCAACGGAAGGCAATAAGCCAGCTCTCAGGGAAAAGAAGATGTAGACTCTAGCCAGCCCCTCTCTGGCTGGGAAATAAATAGTAGGAATTTGGGAATGGCCTGTTGTCACAGACAAACATTCTTGCCTTGTGTCAGAAGGAAAAAAAGATTTTCTTTTGTGACTCCTCCCTTTTTGGTTTTGTTTACCCAGCATGAACAAAGATTGTTCCTACCTTGTTTTAAATAAAAGGAATTTGTTTTACTTGGGAGTAAGCAATTTCTCATTATGTGTGAAGGCTGGGTCAGAACAACTATAGATATCACCAAATGAGTTCATATAAATTGATCTCTACTGCCCATCATGGCTTTGGTTAGTTGGGACTTTTACATAACACTATCTAGTAAGGTGGTAAAGGTGTAGACTAGGTAATTAGCATTAGCGAAACCTATCTCATGTGCAACAATCTAAACGAATAGTAAGCACAATATTGTTCAGTGTTGGCACATATTGCCTGTATGCCCAGAAGTATAATCAAAACACATTTTTGAAGCTCATCCCCACCGGAAAGCATATTTTTACCCCACGTTTTCTCATATTATTCTGATTAGCTAATTGTGTAGATCAGGGGTGTCAAACTGCCGGCCCACGGGCTGGATGCATTTTGGCGAAACCATGCACCACCCCATTACCAGCAATGGAAAAAAAGTCATGCATGTCATGTGACGTTGCGAGTTTGACACCCCTGGTGTAGATTATTTTACAGTATCTAGAATCTAGAGATTATCTTGAATCTAGAGTTTACCTTGCAAGCCAACATCCTAGTATATCCTACCAAGTTGGTGGTATGTGCAGTGTACTAAAACTAACTCAGGATGTTCTAGACTAGAGCACAAAAGCAAAGAATTAGATTTTGTTTACCTTTCAACAAGTATTAAAAGATAATTTTGTCTGAGACTTTAAAAGTGCAGTTAGATTATGAAAGTAAATAGGAAGACAAAATGTTGATTATTTTTAAATACTAGCTTTGTTGGAATGATGTGCATTGCTTTGTTCAAAAACTACACAGCTGTTTATTTGGCATATACCTTTTTAAAAAACTGTCAGACTTTATAGGGATCCAAATGATAGTTTTTTGACTCATAGAGTGATGCCATGTCATAAGTACCCTGTATAATTTTCTTCACTTCTCAGTGCAGCCATATGTCATCACAGAAATCTTTTTGGGGACTTTTGGTTTTGCGCGGTAGCACCCAGTTGCTGGATTGTGGATCTCTCCCCCCCCTGCGGCTAATTTTGCCCTGCCAGGGAACCCTAAATGGTCTAAGTCGCCCTGGAGAGGCAGTGAAGGAAAGAAGGGTGCCCCAGTGATTCTGGAATGATGGTGGTCATTCTGTTTGATTCGGGGAAAGCCTTCTAACTTGACAGGAGAAAGGCTGGCCACACTTCATTGATCAACCCAAGATACTTGCAGCCGAAGTCCAAAGGCACTAATCAGCACAACAGTGAACAGCGTGCTTGAAATTGGGTGAGAAATTTGATCTTCTCCCTCCTATTTTATACTTAATTTCCTGGAAAAGATCCCCAAGAAGCAAAACACCTCCCAAAGTGAGAAGGGAGGGGATTATACCCCCCCTTCCATAGATGGAAGCGGCAAATTAAACGGGGGGAGGGGGAATACAAAACACCACAGTTTGCATTAATTTGAAAACTAAGAAAATTGTTAAAACATTATACCTGAAAAAGTATTGGTGGAATTATATATACATGCATATACATATACATATAGCTAATGAGAGCTAAGGAGCTTGAAATAGCTATACTAGTCTCCCTTTAACTCTTTGTCAGTCACAAAATTTTGAATTTACAGTGTTCACAGTAGTGACGTCTGCCTGCAAAAGATGCTGGAGCAAAATGCAGAACAGACTGCTTTATATTTGGTAGACCGGGTGCTCCACCCAATACATAGATACATATACATATACACATACATATGCACACACGCACACACACACACACATAAAGAACAACGAAAATAACTTTTTAAAAAGAATTTGGAAATGAAGAGTGACACCTAGTGGAGGATTAGAGGAAACTACAACTGTATTGACTCAGAATTTGGCAAGACGCCTAGAAACAGCGCAAAAAAGCTGGGAACAAAGCATCAAGTTATCTCTTACTGAGTGAAACTACATTTGTTTAGAAATTGCTGACCCTCTGGGATTACAAATATACTGAACTGAATAGCCTATAGAATAGCCTATAGCAGACACGTCAAACACAAGGCCCGGGGGCCAGATCCGGCCTGTGAAGTGGTTTCATGTGGCCCGTGAAGCCATCCTGGAAACAGTGAGGGAATGGCCCCCACTGCCTTGGCCCTGGCCCAGAGACCCTCCTTCTGCCAGAGACCCTCAGGTCTGTCCCACTCCTGCCCAGGCCCCCATAGGCACCCTTGATGCGAACAATGTAGAGCTGGCCATGCCCACCCAGTAGGCCATACGCACTCTAGCCACGCCCACCCAGTAGGCCACGCCCACCCTGGCCGTACCCACCCGGCCCCTTGAGGGCAACCGCAATGCTGATGCGGCCCTCAATGAAATTGAGTTTGACACCCCTGTCTTAGAGGCAGCAGTAGCCTACTCTCACCACGACCTGAATTGCCCAAAAGACCAAAGGATCTTTGCCTCTGCTTTTGTAGACCAGTTGGCCAGTGACATAAGGGAGCATTTTCATCGCATTGTGTCAAATTGGTCTGCCTTAGAGATTGCTGAGTTGCGCAGGATCGCAAACTTCGTCTAGAACCAAAGGCAGAAATTAAAGGAGGGAGAGAGAGAGAGAGAGAGAGAGAGAGAGAGAGAAAAGAGTAGAAAGGAAAGAGACCTGCAGGTGTTTCCAATCCTGCAGGAGAAATGGAGACCAGCCCACCGCATATTATTTAATGGATGGCCAAGGTGTCGGACATGCAATGAGGAAAGTTGTCCCCAGGCCAAGTGTCCTCACTGCCATAAATGCAGCAGCGAAGGGCATTTTCAGAAGAATTTCAGGCAAAATTTCCTGGCCAAGGATACCCTAATAACCTACCCAGAGCTCCATTCCCAAGAGAAGATTCCTTTCAGGACAGGGAAAGGAGAACATCTGAATGGTACCAGTGGGAGCCAAATGAGGGAGATAACCTCCAGAACCACTGACTAGAAGAGGAAAGGATAAAATTTCAAGCCACTTTTGCCGGTCTGGCCATTCCTTTAAGGAATGGCCCTGACGGAGAGCCCCTCACTACAATCACTATAGGGGGATGAAAATATGAGTGCCTGATAGATACCAGGGCCACCTCATCCCTAATTACTACCCCTCTCTATGAGTGTTCACTAATACCAGGGGCACAAGATTATATTGTTGGAGTGAGGGGGGAATTATTCCAAAAAATTCACCAACAAAATGAGAATGGAAATTGGTCCTTTCACCACAGATCATGCTTTCATCATTTGCCCACAGTCTTCATTGTCCCTTAGGGACAGAGACTTGCTGTGCAAAATGGGGGCCACGATAAAATGCAATAAAGCAGGACTAATCTTGGGACATTCCAGGGAAATGCACACATATTTTAGTAATAGGAAGAGAACACCTGCATGAGGATCTAAGAGACTTGCCAGCCTCCCTTTGGGGCTGGGATAGTATCAAGGTGGGGTTACTAAAAGGAGCCACCCCGGTTAGAATTCAGGACTGCCCTCACGTGTTCCCCAATATAAAATTCAGGTGGAAGCGATAGAACTCATTAGAAAACTAATAGAAGCATATTTAAAACAGAGTCCTTCGCAAATGCACCTCCCCTTGCAACACTCCCATCTTTCTAGTTAGAAAGCCAAAGGTGGACTGGGAAGGAAACCCAATCTTCAGATTTGTTCACAACCTGAGATTGACCAATAGTCATGTGATAGTCCACACCCCAATAGTTCCCAACCCAGCCACAATCATCACCAAAGTCCCAGCTTCGGCCACACACTACACAGTCATAGATCTCTGTTCCGCCTTTTTCAGCATATTGGTAGACTGGTCCTCCCTATACCTCTTTGCTTTTACCTGGGAGGATCAACAGTACACATGGACTTGCTTGCCACAAGTATTAATTCAATATGTGGACGACCTTTTACTGGTGTCAGACACTGAACAAATTTGCAGAGCTGACACACATCATCTGCTCCTTTCCCTTGCAAGGTGTTCTGTCCCAGCCTACGTAGTCCTTGTTATGCTCACGAGGAGAAACTCCTCTTCCAAGAAACAGGCAGGAACTTGAATAAAAAAACCAGCCCCTTTTATTCTCACAGACCTGAGTCAGTGTCCAAGGCAAACAAACACAGTCCACAGAAACTCGATCCTCAACACGAAAGTTCCCTTCGACAACCAGCACCTCCCACACCTTCCCTTTTATAATTCAGCCAAGGCGTGGCTTCCTAATGCCTTCTCCTTGGCCTTTGGAGCCACCCCATTGCATTCCTCTGTCCTACTCGCTTCTTTTTCCTGCGCATTTGTGCATCCGTGTTCTTCATCACTATCCAACTCAGATTCCCAGCACAGCTGTGCCTGAGCGCGAGTAGAAGGACCAGGCTCCTCATCCGACTATAAGTCTTAGAGCTCCTCAGAGCATTCCTCTGACTCTAATGTCACTCTAGGCCCTTCCTTCTCATCTGATTCCTCAGACTCAGCTGCCGGATCCACTGGCTGGCAAGGAATCACAACACAAGGAGAGGACATAAGGCACCCCCTTCTAAACTACAATCCTTGTGTAGCGTTACCCCCTCAGAGGCCGCCAAACCCCAGGCCCTCCCAGGCCCGCTCCCCTCCGTCGAGCTCTGCAGCTGCGGTCTCAAGGTGTTAGTAAAGTGTCTCTTCTAGCAGAAGCTCATGCGAAGTGAGGAGGTGGCAGACTCTTGTCATCAAAAGTGGGCTTTCAGGAACAAAGATGACCTGCCCATAGCCCTGATAGTCAATACGTGGTGGTGTTTAACAGCCCCAGGCAGTCATAACAACAATAGTCAATGATTTCCCAGCAACCATTTGGAAACAAGTAGGGTGGGGGAAAATCCCAGTTCCAGGCAGCGATAGGAACATGAACAAAGGTAGTCAGTGTGCTGCACTAACAGCTCGTCCCTCAGGGCAACTTCCCACAATGTCTAAAACTTGCACAAACAGCAATAATCAAAGTTTGGATGGCCTCTAGTCTCCAAAGCAGCAACAACCAGCCTCTCCTTCCTTTCTGTTGTTGCTTGTAGTCTCAGGTCTTGTTGGTGTCAAACCCCTCCCCCCTGTCCTTTATTATTAAAATCTGAATTTAGCAACCCCAGCAACTTTCTCCTCACTCTCTCCCTTGTCTCCGCTTCGGATATCCTCCCTGCGAAAGAAAGCAGTAAAATCCCACCTTCTCACTCTCACTCTCTCTTTCCCCCTCCTTCACAGAAAGGGATCAGTTTAAAACCTCCAACCCCTCTTTGACTTCACCTGGCCTCTCTCCAACAAACAGCAACAACCTCCCCCACCCCCTTTCTTTTCTCCTTTTTCTTTCCTTCCACCCGATCCATACCCGCCACCCCCCAAACCAGCAGCAGCTGTCCAAGCTTCCCTCTCCCCAGCCAGGCTCCTGCAAAACCTTTCAGCCAGCCCCACTACACTTGCAACAAGAAGTCACATACCTGGATTATGTCTTTGCTCCTGGGATATGAAAACTAGCCCCAAGGAGGGTAGAAACTATCCTTAATATGAAGCCTCCCTGTACAAAAAGGCAAGTGCGAGCTTTACTAGGCGTCCTAGGGTTCTGCCGCCCATGGATTCCCTCTTTTGGAGAATTAGCCAAGCCTCTCTATTCAACTTACTACTAAAGACATGCCCGACTCTGTTACCTGGACCAAACCATTAGACCTTACCTTCTCAAAAATAAAACAGATGCTGCTGTCAGCACCGACCCTGGCTCTCCCTAATTACCAGAAACCATTTATGCTGTTTATTCATGAAAACCAGGGAGTGGGCTCAGGAGTCTTAGCTCAACAGTTTGGCTCCTCACTACGTCCAGTGGCATATTATTCAGTACAGCTAGACCCAGTCAAAAGGAGAACAGTTCCCTGCTTAAGAGCAGTAGTTGCCACTGTGGAAATTGTAAAAAAATCAAGAGATCTGATACTAGGTCGGCTGGTTATTCTGAAAGTGCTCCACAATATGCCATTCTCTTAAAGTCGCAGACACAGGCTTTCACGCAATGAAGTTTAGCACAATATGAAGCTGAGCTCTTCACCTCAGAACACATTTCCTTTGAGAGGTGTATGACTTTAAATCCGACTACACACAAAGGAAAATTTGCATGACTGCTTGCACTTTATACAAGACACAGAGCTGCCCCAACCTGACCTTTCTGATGTCCCTCTGTTGAACCCGGACTTCAAACTATTTACAGATGGATCCTCTTACATACACGAAGGGAGGAGGGTGATGGGAGCAGCTGTTGTGTCCCTCTATGAGATTGTATGGGCAATGCTGCTCCCTCCTTCCTATAGCACTCAAGCGGCTGAACTCACGGCTTCAATTCAAGCTTGCGAGAGAGAGCGAGGGGCTGGTCTACCAGTGTATATACTGACTCTAGATATGCATTTGGGATTTGCCAAGCTACTGGAGCCCTGTGGAAACAACGGGGATTCCTGACTTCATCAGGGTAACCCATAGCACATGCAGAGTTGGTCTCTAAATTACTAGCAGTTATTTAATTACCATCAAAAATAGCAATCACCCATTGCAGGGCGCACCAGAAGGATAATTCAGAGGTGACAAAAGGTGACCAATTTGCAGACCAAGCTGCAAAGTGGGCTGCAATCCAACCACTCCCAGCAAGCCTAATGGCCCCTGCCTTGAGGGTGAACATCGAAGTCCCATACAAAGAGCTGCTGGAGGAAGAGGAGGTGGTGTGTTGGAAGGAGAAATTTGAAGCAGAATACAGGGAAGGCTTTTGGAGGGGTTCTGATGGAAGACCCATAGCGCCTTTACGACTGCTGCAATGTATTTGCCAAAGGTTACATGCCAAAGGCCACTGCGGAATGCAAGCAATGGTAGATGCAATAAGGGGAGTATGGTACACGCCAGGGGCATATAAAGAAGCCACACGAGTGGCAGGAAACTGTAAAACTTGTCAGGCCAACAATGCCACCTCTAGGAAGGCCACCCACATTGGGGGAAGGCCATGGACACAGCACCCATTTGAGAAAATACAAATGGATTATATACAGCTGCCCAAAGCAAACGGCTATCAGTATGTTCTTGTATGTAGGGATCAACTCACATACTGGATTGAGGCTTTCGCTTGCCACCATGCTACAGCATTGGAAACAGCCAGACATTTACTAAAAGACATAGTACCATGCCCAGCACTGTAGGTATGGATAGAGGGAGACATTTTGTAGCACAGATCCTTACCCATATATATCAAGCCCTTGGCATCACACAGAACCTACACACCCCTTTTTCTCCAACTAGCTCTGGGGGTACAGAAAGCTAATTGTGAGATAAAGACTCTCCTGGGTAAACTCTGCTAGGGGACAAGCTTAATGTGGCCCAAGCCCTACCCATCATCTTGTTTTACATCAGGACCAGGCCTCGATGGGACATGGGTATTTCACCATTCAAACTGCTTTTTGGCCGTCCCCCAGACAACTTAAAGGGATTAGATCCACATTCTCTAAACCTGGAAAGGGGAGATATGGTTCTCTCTGCTTACTTTACAGCCCTACATCAAAGGCTACGTACCCTGTGGAAACAGAGCGCCCTGACACACAGACTCTGCCCTTGGAGGAGGCCTTACACACATTCGAGCCAGGAGACTGGGTGTTCCAGAACCACACCCCTGCAGCCCAGGTGGAAAGGACCCTTCCAAGTCCTGCCGACTACACAAACTGCCATCAAGGTTGCTGAAAAGGATGCCTGGATCCATTGGACTTATGTCAAACCAGCCGTATTTGACCACAGCAAAGACCCAGCAACAGAGCAGAAGGTGCCACACATACGACTTCAAAAGGACCCAGACACCAACAAGTGGGCACTAAAAATACTTTTCGAAGTAACAAGATGGGAGGGAAGACTGTGGGGAAATTGGGAATGGGAATTGTTAAAATTTGTTTTATATTTGCATGCATAACCAATGTATCAGGACTCTTGGAAATGAACTTCTTGCCAGAAAAGGGAAATATTTGGGAGTATGTAGCACGAGAAGTGTTAAACACCACCAATTTCTGCCTGGCAGGGGGGAGGTCTGTAAAAGGTATTCTCACTACCTGCCTAATAGGTGTGGCTTCAGGACCCCAACCTATAATTAACCACACCATACTACAGAATTTTCACATCAGGGCTTCCTATACCACTATCTTTGACTGGGGTAACAATTCAAATTACAAAGACCAAAGCATGTACACCTTGCAGTTTGCCAAAGTGACCCAAGCTGTTAACTTTTTCAAGTAATAGGCTGCAAAAAGCCCAGAGTCTCCAACTGCCGAGATCTTACTAATAAGGAACTCATTTGCAACCATACAGAAACCATCCCATTCTCATATAGCTATGTAAAACTCCCCTTAGGTTGGTTCTTCCTGTGTGGGTTGAAAACAGTCTCTTACCTCCCGGCAAACTCAACAGGAGGGCAATGCACCTTAGGGCAACTAACCATGGTGATGCCCTCACTTTAAAGGCAACAAAAGAGAGACCTATAGGACCTGACCTCTGATTGTGACCCAAAAACCTGGTTACTAACAAAGGCAGAATATGTATCTCTAGCTGTGTCCCTGGTAGGGGTATCAGGCTTGGCATTGCACAATGCCAGGGCCCTGAACAGCCTAGCCTGCGAACTAGTAAAAACTTCCCAGGCGCTGGAGGCCTTGAATCAGGAACTGAAGCAGGTGAGAGAAACTACGTTTGAAAATCGAGCAGCCATTTATTATTTGTTGTTAAGACAAAATCATGGGTGTGAAGAGTTCAAAGGATTGTGTTGTTTCAACTTAAGAGATAGTTCACAGCTGATAGAGTGACATCCATCACCTGAAGGAACTAACACATAAAATTGGATACAAAAAAAATCTTTTGATTTTTTATCCAGACTTTTTGGCTACCAAACTTGCATTGGCTAAAAATTCTTATTTTGGGGACAATCACAGCTACAGTTGCAGGCATTCTCTTATGTTGTCTTTGTCGACTCATATCGCCCTGTCATAACTACCACAAAACATGTTTTTCAATAATTCCAAAGCAGGACACAAAAGGAAAACAAATTTCCTTGATGATGAGTCAGATTGATTATGATTACCAGATTTATTTTTATAAAAACGAAAGTTATGCAGATGGGGTAGGAATCACAGGCAATTCCTTCCCCTTGTACAAAATGGGGGAATTGATGGATTATTGATTCAATCAAGAACATATTGGAAGTCAGCATCTACCTACCCCTGAAAAAGAAACATCTTTGGGAAATATTAAACAGGCAGGAACCATAGCTCCAGAAAAGAGGCAGAAAGCCTAGCCCCAGAAACCAACTATTACAAATACGGAAGGCTGCTCCAAAAGAAAAATCCATTTCCCTTCTCTTAGAAAAGTCAAGCTGAAAAATAAAAGTACTGGAAAAGAGTTCTCTCTCTCCCTCTCTCTCTCTCTCTCTCTCTCTCTCTCTCTCTCTCTCTCTCTCTCTCTCTCTCCCTCTCCCTCTCCCTCTCTCCCTCCCTCTCTCCCTCTCTCCCTCTCTCTCTCCCCCCCCTTCCTCCCCTGCCCAGCTCATTTAATAGTCCCAGGCAAGAAAAATGTAGCAAAAGAAACAATGTAGCAAAAAATGCTAGCCTTGAATAACAAAAAAAAGCTGATAGGATTGCCCTACACACACATAGAAACCAATAACAGGATTACCCCAGACACACACCAGAACCTATGACAAGATTAACCTAAACACACAAAGACTTCATCAACAAGTTACTGTATTTCCTTTCCTGGGTGATAGGATTAATCAATCTTCCTGACAGGAAAAACCAGGCTAGGAAATTAAGAAGAACACACGAATCTCATCAAGACTTAAAATAGAAAGAGTATAAATTGTACCATGTCTTTAGGTGATTTTTACTAGCTAGTCCGGAACCCATTGCTGAGTCACTTCTCTGTCTGGCTTCTGTAATAAAATCCACTTTTTGGCAGCTTGATTTGCTCAGTGTGTTTTTTCGTTCGTACTGAAGGCTTATTCCTAGCTGGAGAAATGAACCAGAGAGATTTTCTTCTCACAGTATAGAGCATTAATCCCAAACAATTCAAGCAAGCTTATGCACTAGGAGAGGATCCCAATAAAGAATTGCTTTACAACTGATAAAGAAACAAAATAACCACAAAAGGAGACATGGGAACCCTGGATGGTATGAAAACATTACAGCAAGATAACGGAGTAATTTTGATATGTAGATTGAGCCAAGGTCCTGACTGTTTTCAATAGCTGATCTTACATTTGAGCATGAAGAAATAAAGAATCAGAGCAGTATACATCCTTGGATACTTTCATGATTTATTAAATTGCTAAAGAAAGGTCATTGGAGCTAAGAATAAAGATTATTTTAGAGATATATTGAAGGAAGTTGAAATGGAAACTCTAAACTTTGGAAGCAAGTTTCCAAAACACATTGACCACAATGCTTTTCAATTGTAATAACATTTGTTATTTATGTATAGTATACTGGAAATTTTCAAGATTTTTCAAGCTTATTTATCTTCCTCATACTCACATAATGAAAACACTGCTTAGCAAAATGCTGTGCTAACAGATTTTCAGCTTGAAAGTTACTGGTTTTGAAATCTTGTTGGATTTTTTAAGAAAAAGACAATCCAATGCATTGATGTTTCCCCCCCCCCCAAAATAAAGCTTGTTTGCATGCTTCATTTATTTTCAATAAATGTCTTCCCCTGAATTCCAAAACACCAGTTTGGTTTGATAATCAAATCCAGTCACCAGCATTTATTATCATAGCTGTTTTACTGCACATATCCAAATGAAAAGCAATACAAACTTCGGGGGGGGGAACAATTTTCTCTGTTCTGATTAAAACAATACCAACATGTGGTTTTATTCAGAAAGAGCTGAAAAAAATCCTGCCTAAAGCCCCAGAGAAAGGCTGCGAGAAAAAGTACAGTGGGACAAAAAAGTATTTAGTCAGCCACCAATTGTGCAATTTCTCCCACTTAAAAAGATGAGAGAGGCCTGTAATTTTCATCATAGGTATACCTCAACTATGAGAGACAAAATGGGGGGAAAGAATCCAGGAAATCACATTGTAGGATTTCTAACGAATTTATTTGCAAATTATGGCGGAAAATAAATATTTGGTCAATAACAAAAGTTCATCTCAATACTTTGTTATATACCCTTTGTTGGCAATGACAGAGGTCAAACGTTTTCTGTAAGTCTTCACAAGGTTTGCACACACTGTTGCTGGTATTTTGGCCCATTCCTCCATGCAGATCTCCTCTAGGGCAGTGATGTTTTGGGGCTGTCGCTGAGCAACACGGACTTTCAACTCCCTCCAAAGGTTTTCTATGGGGTTGAGATCTGGAGACTGGCTAAGCCACTCCAGGACCTTGAAATGCTTCTTACGAAGCCATTCCTTCGTTGCCCGGGCGGTGTGTTTGGGATCATTGTCATGCTGAAAGACCCAGCCACGTTTCATCTTCAGTGCCCTTGCTGATGGAAGGAGGTTTTCACTCAAAATCTCACGATACATGGCCCCATCTTTCCTTAGTTTACATGGATCAGTCGTCCTGGTCCCTTTGCAGAAAAACAGCCCCAAAGCATGATGTTTCCACCCCCATGCTTCACAGTAGGTATGGTGTTCTTTGGATGCAACACAGCATTCTTTCTCCTCCAAACACGACGAGTTGAGTTTTTACCAGAAAGTTCTACTTTGGTTTCATCTGACCATATGACATTCTCCCAGTCCTGTTCTGGATCATCCAAATGCTCTCTAGCAAACTTCAGATGGGCCCGGACATGTATTGGCTTAAGCAGGGGGACACGTCTGGCACTGCAGGATTTGAGTCCCTGGCAGCATAGTGTGTTACTGATGGTAGCCTTTGTTACTTTGGTCCCAGCTCTCTACATTCACTAGGTCTCCCCATGTGGTTCTGGGATTTTTGCTCACCATTCTTGTGATCATTTTGACCCCACGGGGTGAGATCTTGCGTGGAGTCCCAGAATGAGGGAGATTATCAGTGGTCTTGTATGTCTTCCATTTTCTAATAATTGCTCCCACAGTTGATTTCTTCACATCAAGCTGCTTGCCTATTGCAAATTCAGTCTTCCCAGCATGGTGCAGGTCTACAATTTTGTTTCTGGTGTCCTTCGACAGCTCTTTGGTCTTGGCCATAGTGGAGTTTGGAGTGTGACTGTTTGAGGTTATGGACTGGTGTCTTTTATACTGATAACAAGTTCAACCAGGTGCCATTCATACAGGTAACAAGTAGAGGACAGAGGAGCCTCTTGAAGAAGAAGTTACAGGTCTGTGAGAGCCAGAAATCTTGCTTGTTTGTAGGTGACCAAATACTTATTTTACCGAGGAATGTACAAATTAATTCATTAGAAATCCTACAATGTGATTTCCTGGATTCTTTCCCCCCATTTTGTCTCTCATAGTTGAGGTATACCTATGATGAAAATTACAGGCCTCTCTCATCTTTTTAAGTGGGAGAACTTGCACAATTAGTGGCTGACTAAATACTTTTTTGTCCCACTGTATCTTATACAGGACTAGATGGCAATGATCCAACTCTGCATAAGGCCTTTTTCTGTTAAGTAGTCGGCAACTTAGGACCACAACTGAGCACAAATTTCTGTTTCCTAAGCAAGAGAGTTGTTAAGTGAGATTTGCCAAATTTTACCACCTTTCTTTGTACACTTGTTAAGTGAATCATTGCAGTTGTTAATTTGTTGTAAAGTGAACCTGGCTTCCTCATTGACTTTGCTTGCCAGAAGTTTGCAAAAGGTGGTCACATGAGTCTGGAACACTGCAACCATTATAAATATGAGCCAATTCCCAAGTGTCCAAATTTTGATCACATGGCCATGGGGATGCCGCAAGTGTACAAAATGGTCATAAAGTCACTTTTTTCAGAGCAGTTGCAACTTCCAAAAGTTACTAAAGGAATGGTTGTAAGTTGAGGACTATCTGTACTCCATAAAGATGGGAAATTGTAATATATTTGGCTTTGCTAAAATACAAACTTTAAAAATATTTTAAATAAGAGATTGAAGTTATTAATGCCTGTCTTTAGAATCTTTTTTCAAAGGTGAGAGGCTAATATTTAAACTAGAAACATTAAGCCTTGAATCAGCTCCTCACTCTCAGCCCAACCCACTCATAGGGTTGTTTTTGTGGAGGAAATAGGAGGCAGAAGGTATGTTCGTCACCTATACGAATAAAAAAGGTGGGGAAAAATCTAATAATAATACCATTAAAAACCTGCTAAAAGTCAGAATTCAGTTTCCTGAGACACTTTGAATTTGCAAATGCAAAAGATGGAGATGAATGATAGCTGAGTAAGGTTTCTAGAGAAGGCATTGTGACAAGAACAGAATGGGTATCTTAGATCAGGGGTCTCCAACCTCTGGACCACGGCCCACTACTGGGCTGTAGCTTATTCGCAACCAGTCAGTGGGAGTGTCGGGCGCCCGTGCTCACCCCACTTATGCAAGCGACAGGTGCACACACCCACTCACACAAATGAAACTGTGTGTGTGTGCACATGCCTGCCCCTTGCACAAAACCATCCCCCTCCCCCTGCGCCGGGTTGCCAACCCAGAAAGTTTGGCAACACTGTCTTAGCTAACTTCTTGTTCTTGTCTGTAATCAGCAAAACTAAATTAATATTGTTTCATTTTCATGTTTTATATATTTCAAAACCTGGATGCAAAAATTGTTAATGCAGGGTTTATATGAGAATTAATAGAAATTTCATATTTGAACTTTTAGCCCCGTGGTAACCTTCAGAATAACTGTTTTCTGTTCCAAGACATGTACAGTATAAAAACATAGATTTACATCCAGAGGAGCAGCATCTTCTAGATAGATTCCAGGAGAACATACATGTGTTAAACATGAAAGGTAGTTTTAGTAACCAAGACTGTTCAACTTTCTTGCAAATAGCTAAACTGAATCATGAACAGAACGGTATTAGCTGTTGTTGACCTTGTATTTAAAATATTTAGTTACTCATAGAAAATAAACTGAATGTAAAGAATAATATACTGTTTGCCTCATTTTATTTTAAAACTAACCTTCCCAAAGGTTGCCTCCCAATGGCAACTGAATGCAGTTCTAATAGTATGTTTGGTAAGCCCACTGATGGGGAAAAATGAGAAATATAGGTCAACTAGCAACTCTTTTAATCATTCTGACCAATTGTATAGTGCCCTTTATGCCATTCACTATTTAGTTGCCCTTAAATGCTGCTAAAACTTCATGCCTGATGGAATTTAACAGTCTTTATGACATTAAGCCAATGTATGATACTGAGCTAAAACAAATCTTAAAAGAACCAGTATGTGAAATATATTAAACTGCTTATAGTATCTGATTTTAGTGAAATACTTTATTAGTACTGATTAATAAATCTTACAATATGTAAATTGAAGTAAAGTTATAATAAAATTGTCAAGACAAAATAATAAATTACTTTGCTATAGCTGATTTTTCTTTTTCTTTTTTTCTTTTTGCTATTAGCTGTGGATGGATTTCTGAAGACTGATGAAAGACAAAGATTAGCCAGAGAAAGAAGAGAAGAAAGAGAAAAATATTTTGGTAAGTTGTGTTTTCTTATTCAATAAACAAGAATAATCTACATACAGCCTTAAGTCTTTTGACTACTGACTATACTTAAGAAATAAGTATAGTTAATGTATAGATGGAGAAATAGAGGACTCATCTTGGATTCATTAGGATGCATGTTCCTGCTGTTCTCATCTGGGATCAGTGACATTTATTACTCTTCTAGCCAGTATCCCCAGTCTTCAGCCTAGCTACTGCACGTTTTGACTTTTCAATCTACCGATGCTTCAGTATTATTAAAGCAACAAGAGCCCCCTGAATATGATCACAAACATTTGGGAATCAAGCAAGCAACATTCATTTAGAAGAATAAGGGATGTCCTGATCTAGTTTCACTCTATCAACTGTTATGAGCTCAGAGTAAACTTCTCTCTACTTAGTAATGTATGCATATGAAAGATTTACTCATGCTCTTATATTATATCCAGATTTCTTGGCTTGTATCTAATTTCCTAGGAAAAAATATTATTTTTTCTGCATAAACGACTATTCATCTGGCACAAGCTTATATTAGATTGAATTTGCACTTGTTTTTAAGAAAATAAAATGCCAGTGAGCTAAGTGCAGTTTTATTTTGTATGTTATTTCTTTATTTGACAACTAATTCTAGTTATTATTTAACTGTAAAAGAGCTGTAATGAAATATTGCAATCCATAGGGTTCCTGTTCAAGAAAGTTAAACCCTTTTTTTTATTCAACACATATTTGGTACTACTACTGAGTACATGACCTTCTTTGACCTGTTCTGGTGATTTTCTGTACTAGACATTGTGGCTCAGTAACATTTAACATAGTTTCCCTTAGAACATTTGTTTTCTATACAGTATATACGTATGGAAACCCGGGGTCCATCAAAGCTTCTGATAACTCCACCTAGGTCTTCATTGGTATTGGTCTGACTGCCTAAGGACTGGTTATTTATAGTTTAGATAACAGTTTGGAATATGTGGGGTCAAGTTTTATTTGAGATTTTTAATTAATTTATTTTATTATAAGCTGTCAGAGAGCAGCAAATCTTAGAAAAAGAAAGAAGAGCAAAGCTTCAGTATGAGAAACAAATAGAAGAAAGATGGAAGAAGTTGGAGGAGCAGAGGCTGAGGGAGGAGCAAAAGAGGGCAGCTGTGGAAGAAAAGAGAAGACAGAAGCTTAGAGAAGAAGAGGTGGGCAGTTGAATGCATTATTATTATTACCATATTTGCTGGGATGTTGATTTGGAGAAAATATTTGAACATGATTTTTTAAAATATATTTTTAAATTCATGATCCCCGAGTGCTTAGAATATTTGTTTTTTGTTTGATTAAATATATTTGTATGCTCAGCATACAATTCAGGATAACATCCTTGTCAGTAAACTAATGAACAAATGATAAAAGGCAGAATATAAAAGCATAGGGACCTGAAGAACTGGAAAAAATGCAGTCAACAGGAGTGCATCTCTCAAGACAGTAGTATTAGTGTTTTAATTTGTTTGGAGTAAACACTCTATGTGTTTTTAATACTTCAAAAATGCATTCCTACTAAGTAGCAGATTTTATAGAAGAGAATTTGACACCCTTTAGAGACAGTAGGGATGAGCCTGATGCTTGGCTGTGGTTATATTGAATGTAGGATGTCATGAGGGTTTTCAATTGCTATTTTATTGATTTAATGTCATATCTATCTATCTATCTATCTATCTATCTATCTATCTATTTGAATATATATATATATATATATATATATATATATATATATATATATATATATATATATATATATATATCACCATATACCATATATAGATAGATAGATAGATAGATAGATAGATAGATAGATATATTTGAATATATATAAGGGTTTTTTCCCTCATTATTTTTAATAACATATATTTACCTGTTCTTATGTAATACCATTCCATACTCATATTTCATATGTGTGTGTATGTATATATATATATATATGTATGTATGTATGTATGTATACACACACACATATGTATATATATGAAATATGAGTATGGAATGGTATTACATAAGAAGAGGTAAATATATGTTATGAAAAATGATGAGGGGAAAAAAACCCTTATACCTGACTGAATATGTTATGGTTAGCAATCTTTAAGGAAATAAGAATGATGCTATAGCCATACTGGATAGAGTGGTCATAATAATAATTAGCCAAATTTGGCCACAGATATGTGTAATTAGAAACAAACCTAGGGATTTAGTTTTGCCTTATTGGGCTTCTAAATCTGCCACAAGTGCCAGGCAGGATTTTTTGACATAAAAATACGAAACATAGCAGGCAAAATTAAGTATCTTGCATAGTTATCAAGAACTGTGTCTCCCTGTGAACTGTCAGGTTGAGATAGGTTAATTATGGCTGTTATTAGGACAGCAACTTGATGGAGATATTCAAAGCCCTGTCATTGACAAGGTTCATCTCTTATTGATGAGACTCATCTCCTTATTCACATCATGGATTTACAATTAAAATGGTCAGGCTCAAAAGCAAGAATGATTCATGGCAGTTGTCATGGTTCCGATAGATGAAACCCATCAAAAGAACTTCAAGGCAAGATTTCTTCTTCAAAGAACATTTTATTCCGGAAACAAAGTTTCGTCACTACGTAGTTGAACCCCAAAACTAGATTCCTTCCCCTGGATACAAAGTAACAAAGTGCAATTCCCACCCCCAATAAGCCATCATAAATCACATTCTCCAATTAGCCCAAAATGCAGGTTTTCTCTCCAGCTCCTCAGCCTGCCAAAACGTTATCAGTTCATCCTTGGGTTCCCACAAAGCAGCGTTATTATTATGGCTAGCTGAGCTCAAGCACTCATCCCAACCCCACTTCTGCACTTGATCTCTAAATAGAAGAAAAAGCACGTTAAAAGCAAAGCGAAAATGGCTGCGATTTTCATCATTTGTCAGAGCGGGAACATCCAATGTTTACAGCATTGACAGCAGTTTTTCCAATCTGAGTTTTTTATTGCTTCATACCTGTAAACTAAAGTTTGCCAGACTGAGGAAGCTACTGTATGCATTTACAATATCAGTTGCTTGTGGGGATGAATATTTCCCAGATCATGGCTAAGGAATCTTTTAGCCACCTTTACTTGGGAAAATTAGTTATCTTAGATGCCAAATACTTGTCAACTTAGATGTCAACTACTAAATTACAGTGTATCCACCAACATAATAACTTATAGAAGGA
Organism: Vipera ursinii; assembly: GCF_947247035.1. Lineage (NCBI taxonomy): Eukaryota > Metazoa > Chordata > Lepidosauria > Squamata > Viperidae > Vipera > Vipera ursinii. The sequence goes on from NC_139514.1 coordinate 66,407,584, forward strand.
ATTACTTATTGCCTGCACCAGAAAGCATTGCAAGATTGCAGTATGATTTTGACTTATGAAGCTCTGATGGCTATGCCTTTGTTGTTCGATTATTTTCTTTACTTAACCTGTGCACCATCTAGATAGTCTCCGCTTGTTATTATTTCTATTTTATAAAATGACCAATATATATAACATATTGTACCGTTTTTATGTGAAACATTTCTGATAATGGGTTCATAATTTGTGGAACAAAATAAAAATACAGTTTTATCACTGATTCTTGGTAACAGGTAGGTATAATGATTAAGAAATAGGATTAGAGGAGAGTTAGGTTCTAAGCCACTTAGCTCCTTGAATAATTTTGGGACAGTCAGTATCTTTTATTTATTTTATTTTTTTATTTTAATTCCATTTATATCCCGCCCTTCTCCGAAGACTCAGGGCGGCTTACAAGCTTAGCAGTAGCCTTCATTCTATGTATATGCCTGCTTATTAGGGCTTTCACACACACCCCAAGCGGCATTATTACAAAGTCAGCTAAATTACCCCCAACAATCTGGGTCCTCATTTTACCTACCTCGGAAGGATGGAAGGCTGAGTCAACCTTGAGCCTGGTGGGATGCGAACCTGCACTAATTGCAGGCAGCTGGTGTTACTTAAGGAGGCATTAGCCCACTGCTCCACCAAGGCTCTTTCAGCCCAATATATTACCTGGAATTATTGTGAAAAAAAGAGAAAAGAAGGGGTACACTGACCACAGCTTCTGAAAAATGTGTTGTATCTTAAGCATTGTTACAAAATACAAAAATAGGTCTGCTGTAAAATGGTTCTGTTTTGATGCTTTTACTTAAAAATGTATTACTAACTCAGTATCTCTCAGCCTCAGGATATGGTACAAGCAATAAAAATAACCCCCAACAGCTATGGATAAACATCATTGCAACATCATAAACAGAAAGTTTCATTGTCCTTATAAAATAAAAGACAAGATTGTACTAAATAAGATCAATCTGTTATTAATATTAGTTTTATTTTGTGCCAAGTGATAACCTGGCTATTTTCTGAAGATGTATGTGAAGATAATAAATGTGTGTTGTTAAATGTATTTTAACAACAACCAAGCATGCCACTTCATGAGTTTAAACATTTTTTTTTGCATGAATTCTTATGTCTAATAATCTGTGAAGACTCTAGTGTGTGTTCTGCTTGAATTATAGGTAATATATAGAATTAAGTATATCACATTTGTTATGAAAACTTCATCTATTTAATATTGTCATATACCAGTGATCCCTAACTTTCTTGGCACCATGGATCAGTTTCGTGGAAGACAGTTTTTCCATGGACTAGGGGGGGATGGTTTACATTTTGCTTACTTGCCTGCTGCTCACCTCCAGCTGTGCAGCCCAGTTCCTAACAGGCCACAGATCAATACCATGGGGGACCTCTGTCTTATACTATCCTTTCTCAACCTCAACTAATACTGATTTTCCCTCCTAACAATTGTGTTAAAATATTGTAAATAAGAGCTTTAAAGCTAAACAAGTTTATAAATGTAAGTCTCTGTGATCCAAATGTAGTAGTTGAACAAGGAGGAAAAGATTTGAATTAGGAAATAATTGTCACACATACTACACACATAATTACACAAATCTGCCTCTCTCTATCTCTATCTTGTCTGACTGTCTGTCTATCATGTACTGTCTATCCATTTCGGCATATCACATCCTGGAATGCAATCAAGATTGGGAAATAGATTTGAGAGAATAGGAAGATGACTATACATTATTCTTAGTGGGACAATATAAACAATATGAAGCAAACTGATGAAGAAAAATGGCTAGAGGTTTTTTTATCCCCAACCTATCCAGTTTAATAGGCATTTATTTTGTAGAAAGATGATAAGAGTAACCAGGAATAATAATTTTTTTAGTTACGTTTTGGATTTTTTTCTTAAATATTCAAACTGGTTAAAGAAAGAAGGAAATCTATGTGAGATTGGAAAGAATTGCAGGAACTGAGTTTGTCCACTAGAGGGAAAAAACATAGCTCTGCTGAGATGACGGAGTGCCATCTTCTCATGCATTATTCTTAAATAAATTAAGCTCAGACAGTCACGCAGCAGCAGTATTGTCAGAAGAGACAGATGCTGGAGGAGATCTAACTTGTATTACTAACTTCAGCCTCTGTAGCAACCTTAGGAGTGACTGCAGACAAAGGATATGTATATTCAGAGGTGAGTGGATATGATGCAGATCCTAATTCATTTCTTTTAAGGGTGCTGATAATAAAAATGTTAAATTCATGTGCTGTCAAGAATCAATCTTTTTTTAAAGATGCTTTTTAAATGAAGGCCGATTTTTTTTAAAACAACAACAACAACAACAAACCACCATGATGTTGCGTGATTTGCTTATAGGAACGATTAGAGGCTATGATGCGGCGTTCCGTGGAACGAAGTCAGCAGCTAGATCAGAAACAGAAGAGGTGGTCGTGGGGAGGAGGACTGGCTGCAGGCTCAGGTGACAGAGATGGTGGGTGAGACTGACTGGCTGCATTGCAGATTTTAAACTGAAATGTTTGAGTTGAAAAGAAAGCTGCAGAATTCCTTCTCTGTACAGAATACTATATTCATGAAGTATTTTCTATGGCTTATTAAATTTTACATTCTGATTCTTCCTTGAAAGTTAGGTATGCCAGAGCATCAGTGCAGGTAATGTTAGAAAAGAAATAAATTCCACTGAAATAAATCATTGTAATATCACTAGCCCTCAGCTGTGTATAACTTTGCAGCAGTTATTTTTTTTATTCCAGATGCTCACAAAAGCTCAGGGGAGTTTTTCATGATTGTGCAGTATTTACAGCAAAAAATGAATTATTCTCTTAGGATTTGCTTTGGCTGCTTTCTTTTTCTTTCAAAGCAAACAATTAAATCAACCATATTCTACTTTTTATGATTTTGGAAAAAAACATATTTTTAATTCATCAGCTTTTTCCACTAAATTTTGATCAAACAAAAATATTTTCTTTAATTATAAACAACACCTGAATAGTCTAAACCTTACCAAAACTAAACAATTTTGTATTAATATTTTATTGTAAAACTAGAGATAAATCACTAGGCATCACGAGGACAGTCTTGTAATGTTTCTGTAAACATACATATTAACATTCTTCTTGTATTATTGGGTTTTCATGCTTGATGTAATTATCGCCTTTTTTTGGTCTGGTTTTTTTCCCCTGTGATGTAGGTGAATCAGAAAATGCCCCATCCTCTCTAGATTTAGCTGTCAACACTCTTCTTCCAGACCCTGTGGTTTCCACTGCTGCTGCTGCTGCTGAACCCTACAATGGTATTTGAGAGACTCCCAGTGCCATTGTATTGTTTATCACTACACCATATCCACTAATATTGTCCTTCTTTAATGGCTGTGTTCTCTGTTATTTCAGTTACAACTGTAACCATGTTCTTATTGGAAATTCAGGGCCAATTCTCCCAAGTGCTATTGTTGCCCTTTTTTCACTTAATAACATATCCCATTAAAATAAATGGAAGTTGTGCAGCAGGAGGGCTTGGTAAATTGTACCTAGGCACTTCACTGTATTTCTTTTTCAGTTCTGTCATAATGAGGTGAAGCATGCTCAGCATTTCAGCATCACTGATATTTCAAATATTTTTTTCCATTAGCATTTGACCTTTTCATCTCCTTTGTCCACCTGTGGGATCTGTGTGTGTTTTCATGTATCATATATATGAGACGAGAGATGAAAATCGAGTAGAAACATAGCTAACTAAAAATATTTCAGTTATACAGTATACGTAAGCACTAATGCTACTTTGAAGTAGAAATAAGAATAACTTAATTTTTTATTTTGTTGCCTCATATGTACATTAAGTCTTAATATATTTAAATGGCTAGGTACAAATCATTTATATCTCAAATTGCTTTTCAATTATGTATTTAGCTTAATTATTAAAATTAATTTGCATGTGTTTTTATGTGGAAGGTTGCCTCTGTTTAATAACATATATATAGCAGCTAAAGATATTTTTGCTCTTATTGTCTTTCTCTATGCCATATCAGAGCACATACTTTGAAAGAGGAAGTAGAACCGCACTGAATGACAGGCACTTTTAATTTTATTTTTGCTAATACTTACATGAATATGGATCTCTAACCAGATAGGCCTATTGTGTATAGATTTCAGCAGAATTCAGAATCCCAGTTTTCCAAGGCCATGTATGCCCATAGAGATTTCCTGCACAGACATAAATGTTGAATGTCTGGGTGTCATAGAACATAGAAAAGACACTGATGTGAAGTAATGGTTTATTCTAAAATATGAGTTATACAGGAAGGGGTTCACGTTGTTTCCAACATTCTCACCTTTGGAACTGTTTTTAACAATTATAGAGAGATATAGGAGTTTTATAACAAAAGAATAAAATCATGAGTCATAGCAGCATGAGTAAAAAGCTGAGGCTGTATAAATATGAGCTGGCGCCAATTGATTTTGGGGGATTAGATACTCTTAGAATGTTTATTAACTTCACTAGCTTTTAGACTCATCAGAAATGTGGGGGAGTTTCATGGAATACTGTAGTTACTACATTTCTAGGAAGACATATGATTGGATTTAAAATGGGGAATAAAGAATAAAAAGCTTCATGTTGTGTTAAAATCTTTTCGCCAGACACTATATAAGTGTTAAGATGTAGCCAATAGAGTATATCATTAATTGATTAAATTCATCAGTATTTTGAAGTAATATTTGTTAACTGATTGGTTTTGCATAAGCAGATTTCAGATAAACAGATGAGAATCCAAATGAATTAATTTAAAGAGATGTGATTAAATTCTTCCTTTGACAGATATGAATGATGAACACTGACTGTCAGGCAGAATGTGCCAGTGATTCTGCTTTATAGGAGCCTCTTGCATTGATTCTCAAGTTTCTTTGAAAGAGTATGAGGAAAATGTTGATTCCTTTCACTAGAAAATCTAAGAGATGATCACTTTGCAAATGGCTGATTACACATAGAGAAGCTCAAAAGAGGAAGAATAGTCCGCTCTGTTGCACAAAGGTTTAGATCAGAGTTCCCCAACCTTTCCGCTTGGCGACCTGGAAGAAAGCAGCAGGGAAATGTACATGCATGCATCCTGGCGCATGGAGGCACGTGCAAACAGGCCTCTGGCACCCGCTTGACGTCCCTGCGCATGTGCAAATGGGGCTGCTAGTGCCCACATGGTGCTACCATGAATGGGGCGGGGCTCGCCAGCTATTCCTGGGGCCTGGTGGCTAACAGGCCGTGGCCTGGTACTAGGCCGCAGACCATAGGTTGGGAACCCCTGGTTTAGGTGATTCAGGAGATAGAGATACTTAGCTGTGGTGGTAAAAGCTATGTACCTCCTTATGAGTTTGAAAATATGGAAGGTCTTTCACCGTTTAAACAATAGATTGGAAAATTTTAAAAGTTTGGCTTCAATGGACATCCCTTCTCAATTTAACTATGTTAAATCAAAGGGTTTCTGCACAACTTTTTGCAGTTGAAATTCATTATCAAATAACCTTATACTGTAGTGTAAAAATGTTGATTTTGTAAGAAGAAAACCTTAAAGTAAAGCTTACGATATGGCCAGACAGATGTGCTTTACTCTTTGTCCTGTCCCATTCTAAAAATCCATGGTAACAAATTTAAAATGTTTAGCACTGTGGAATGAATATAAATCTCTTCAATGCATCTCTCTGCAGCATGTGACAAACTTTCAGTTTCTACAATGAATCTGCCAAAGCAAATGGAGTCGCCTATCAATAAACGTCTTTCCTCCTCCACAGCAACAATAACTTATTCCCATGATAAAGGCAAGTGAATGGGCTGCTCATTGTTGCCAGAAAAATATCTTCTCTTTTTAGTTCCAAGGCATTTCTTCCTCTTTTTCTGCTTTCCCCCCCTCCCAGTTTTCTTCCTTACTGTTCTTTTTTCGATCAGCTAATCTTCTGATAAAAAAAAGTAGGACAAAAGTCACTGTGATGCTGAAAACTTATCTTGGGAAACAAGATGCTATAATTAGATGTTTATCGTTAGTCATTTCAAAAGTTTTAATCACATTTTAAAGTATTTTTTAGTTTATATCTGATTCATAACAGTGGTAGTAGAGAATGTATGTCTTACTGAGCTATTGCTTTAAGAGCACCAGGTAGAACATCTCAAGTAGGACGAGAGCTTTGCTGACTTGTCTTGACCAAAGGAAGGATAAGACAGACAGATTGTATGTGCGTATTCATATACAGACATAAAAATACACACAAACTTTGTTACACAAGTGAACATGACCTACCTTGGGCCTGTCCTTTGGAGTCAGTATAGTTTGGATTTCAATCACAAAAAGCTGATTTTCCAAAAGCTGACTTTCCCTTCTGACATTTTTTCTATTGGCAAAATGGCTTGAGAATATTTTCCTAACTCATTGCAACTACCTATGTAGAAAGGACAGAATTGTGCTGTAACAGTGGGGTTTTTTTTCTTAAAAAAACCTTTCTGAAACATTTTTAACTCCCATATATAACTTTATTGCTCATCTAAAATAAAACCATTATTACATCTGTGATATACTTTATACAGAAAAGAAGATTCTTCCAGTACTCACGTACTAGAGTTAAATATAATGCAAAATGGCACTTGCTTTCAAGTGAAATATAAATAAAGTGTTGCATTTAGAAATAGATTCTTTTCCAAAATACAAGGTTTTGTACAAGGCATTGCTTTCCATCTTAAGCCGAGTATAAATTGAGGAAAATGGTGCCCTTCTTAAAGAATAATAAGAATTGCAAGAAGGCATAAATATAAGCTTCAAATATTCTGAAGTGTTGTATAAGTTCTTGAAATGTTTGGATTCAAATTGTTCAGCCAATTTTATAAATAATATTTAATCTAAAAAAATTTCTATGTAGTTGTAAAGTACATTACATTGATAAATATAAATGCTTTTATATTAATTAAGATAACAAAAAGAACTAAATGCTCAATTATTTTATTTGTGGGGCAACTTTGGATAGAATGTGAACAAGGATTTTGTTTTTAAACCCTTGCTTTCACACAATGATAAGGTCTCTTCTATGGTCAGTTGGCACCTGATAACCAGGCATCTTTTCAGGAGTTAGGATTCAGATGTTCCCTTCCAGTGAATATTTAAGTGAAGTAACACCTGCAATAACCATAACTGATCAGAAGAAAGCAACTAATAATATTTTCATTGTGATATTATTTGTGCTTGATTACAAGACTGTTAAGACAGAGCCTGATCAGTTTTTCCAGTAATTCTAGTGTTGAGCCTAGTGTATAAATTTAGATTGTATATGTAGTAGCAGGCTGAATAGAGACTGCACGAGCTCTGCTCATGGTACATGCTTGACAAAATATATTTTGGAAAGATCTCAACTCTTGAAAACTTGAGAGAAAAGAGTTAACGAAACAGGAAGAATTTGTGATACGGATTTCTTTTGTACATATGTGATGCAAATTTGGATGTCTATAAGTCTTGCATTTGAGAATAGATGTAATAAATCCAGATTGCTCATCCCCGATAAAATTGGGTAGTTATTAATATGTAATTACAGTAAAGGACTTAGAAGAATATGTCAATTACTGTTGGCAATATTTACTTTTTCTTTCACCATCTTCAAGAATTTAAGTATGTACTTATAGGCACTTTCTATTTTACACTGATTTTTATGGAACTTTTATCTAAATATGCTTCTTGCCTAATCCTGTGCACCTGATTTCACTTATGTGGTGACTATGTAGTGATTTTGTGCTGGTTGAGTTAAAATTCAGTCTTGTGCATGTTGTTTGTTCTGAAATCATCATTTTCTTTTCTATTTTCTGAGAGGTTTTCACCAATAACTCTTCGCTTATTGTTAACTGTGGCTAAAACATGCTTCGTTTGGTCTTCCCATATAACTGAATTCTAAAATACATATAGAATTTGCAGTATAGCATGCTTGCTGTTACCATGCCAGTGGCAAAACGTACAGTGAAGAATTCTGTATGTTTTGAGAGCACTAATAAAAATGGCAGAATATAAAAATTGAACAAAACATAATTTGAATATTTTGTACTAAATAAAGCAGATTCTTAAATTTGACTTTGAATTTAAGGCCCAGATAAAATAGCTCTCTCATGTTCCTTATTGATCACTTATGCTTAGAATATCACACAAGAGTATACTGATTAATATAATTAGTATAATATTAATATACAAATTTCAATGTATCTATCAAAAGTGATATTTTATATTGTAGATAAGATCTTAATTGGCTGATCATTGAATTATACTTTTGATTATTGTTTCATAAATTCAGTTCAGGAAAAAAACAAACTGTCAATCCTTTTTAATAATAAAGTATTTTACCATTTTATATCTAATACTAACATGCTAACACAATAATTTAATATATTGACCAAAACCTAATGTGGTTTACACCATGGAAACCTCTTTGTGGAAGAATTAAATCAAAGGTTTGGAACTTTAAAATATGTTTAGCTTCATTTTTGGTTGCAATTGTTTATTTCTTTTGTACATCTTGTTTATTCATTCCTTATATTTAGTTGCACATTTTAAAAGTGGTTATTTTTTTTATTTGCTTCCATCCTTCAGCTCATCGCATGCATCTTAGTCCAATGGAAAAATTTATCATTTCTCGACTATTGACTCCCACACATGCTTCTTTAGCCAGAAGTAGAAGTACTTTAATGCTTTCTGAGAGGTATACTGATTCAGGTAAAACTAATATCTTCAGGAATATTTTAGTCACTTAAAACAAACTTTCCCATAAAATAGTAAATTTAAGGAGTCTAGAAGATTATTCATAAAATACACAGGGAGTTCAAAATATATAGGATTCGTCATGTTAACCCTAAATAAAGGACTTAAAATGATTCCTCTAGCCAGTGAAATTTTCATAGCTAAAACTACTGTATATTGGGGATGATAGGTCTGTTTCCAACCTTACAAGGTTTGTTTTTTTAGGTTGATCTATGTATTTCTGACTTTACTAATCTTTAGCAGTAATTTATTAGAAAATGAAGAATTTTGAATGACCCAATCTTAAAAACTTGCAAATAAACTGCTTGCCAGCTTAATGTTGCTTGAGCAAAGATGTTGTGGCTGTTTAAAATGGGAAGACAATTCGGTGTTCTGGGAAACCATGTGTTTGGTTGTTTCTAATAAAATGATGCTGTTTCTTTCCTCTTTTCCTTGCTTTCTTTGTCTGTGTCTCCTAATGCACTTGCTATTGTACTATAACTCTTTAGTATTCCATATCTGTCCTCGTGTAGCACCAGCCAGCCCTCTTAAAACTTCTCACAAGCCTTCCCACACTCGAAGTGTGGAGAAAAAGAAAGCAGCGTCTGCTTCCATATCAGATTCAATGAAGGGTGCAAGTACAAGTGAAGTCTCACAGGTAGGTTTGAAAATTACTAACTCGTACCTTTTTTAAAAGATACAGTATATTTATCTGTTGGTTTATATTTTGCTTCTCCAGGATAAGTATACAAATATGGATCTCTGCTTTCTTTTCTCCTATCTTGCACTAATATAAACGTTAAGAAATAAACCTTATACTATGCATTCTTGCATTTGAAACGAACTGTTAGTATTTTGGAGATTTTGCTTTGTTTAATTATTGTTCCTTAGATATTTAGACATTCATAAAAGTGAACGTTGCATAAGGGCATCCCATTTAGTTTGGATATCTATTGTCAGATACGGTTAAATATCAGAGATGAGTTTCTTTTCCTTATTGTTGTATTATTCCACACATACTGTATAACACTGCTATGCTTTCTCAGATTTTGTACCAATCATTCACTGATAACAATTTTGCAATTTAGCGATACTTCACCATTAGAACTTAATACTGAAATTATATGAATATTTTAACTGTTGATTAAAATAGTACAAAGGCTATTGTTACACTCAGATTCCACTTGTAGGCTTCTGGTTTCCTTCTCTGAGAAGGGAATACTTGACTAGATTAATGTTTGTTTAGATAATTACATTTGCAGAAGCTTCAATGAATATAAAGTTTAATTGTACATTGTTTATTCATTTTTAATTAATTAGACTGCCTAATTCCAATGTGACTGAATTCATACAATATTAATTTAAAAATACAAAATCATAACCTCTTTTTTGTATATAATTTTTATTAAAACTTTTAAACAAGAAGATAGAAACTAATGCAAACCTAGTATAAAGTAAGGAAGAAAAAAGAAAAAAGCAATCAAAGCAAAAAATACAATTAAAGAATTAAAGAAAAATAAGAAAGAAAAAAAATATCTTTGTACATATTGAACTTGCCACAGTAATCATATACTGAAATAATCATCCCTGGCTTTTTTCTATTCATTAATCCTAAAAAGGAAAAGTTGTTGTTTCAATTGAATATTGATCTTTAAAATCCTCTATATCAAAGTGTGCATTTGAATCCATTTTTTAGCTTTTTTACTAGTCTGCCAAGCATGATAAAACGTCACAAAACCACAAGCTCTAAAATAAAAGCCATGTACCATGCAAAGAACCCACACCCATTCTAGTCCAGTGCTAGGCTAGAAATTAGGTTTTAAGGAAATATTTTGAACAAGTCAAAGCTAGACAAATCTCTGGGAAAGAATGTTCTTCCACAGGGCAGATGCCTTCAACAGAAGACACATTTATTAAGTTACATCGAATGGCACTGTTTAAGAGATGGGACCTGAAACACGCCAACTCTGTCTGATCATATAGGATGAGTAAAAACTATGGAAGACAGAAGATGGGTCATATAACCAGACCCTATGAACACTTTTTAGGTAATAATTCAGATCTTGAACTATACCCAGAAGCTTATTAGGATTCAATGCAGCTCATGAAGTAATAGTTTTAGTTGGGCATGCCCTGGTATGCCCATAACTGCCAATATTGCTTTATTCTGAACCAACTACAACTTTCAATTGCTTTCCAAGGGCAACCCCATGTAGAATTGCATTGGTTTAATGTAGGGTTTGTAAATAGCCATCTTGAAAGTTTTACTTAAACATTGACCTCTCAAGATGAGCTGTAGTTTGCATTTCATTTTCATAAAAGTTCAAAGTAATCATCAAGTCCAGTGTCCTAGACATTTATTGAGGCAACCCAGAATCTAATGATAGCCTTAACACAGATCTGCTTAGCCATTGGTCGAAAACTGGATAAATTGCAATGAATAAAAAGGAAGAAAAGATGCTCCTGTTTGTTTTCTTTCTGTTCTTCCCATGGCTTGTACATCTAAGACATAAAACCACTGTTTATATTGAGCAAAATAGGCAGCAAAATACCTTGACCCCTGTTATCTTTCTCTAACCTGGAAATTGTTAGGCACAGGAGTTGCAGCTGTACTGGCAGTAGGTCTCTACAGTACTTGAAAATTGCTTGCATATAATAGTTAATTCTTTTCCATTTGTTGGACTACTTGGTTCACCATTTGGGATAGCTGGTTCATTTGGATTGCTACTTAATTCTGATACTGTGACAACTATTGCAAATCTCACATAGTCAAAAGTAAATACCCTGATAACCAGATTGGTTCCTTAGGAAAACAACAAGGTGGAAATTGTCCCTACTATTCAAAAGAGAGAGATATCATTACTTCATTTGGGTAGGAGAAAGAGGTACAGATTCAGATGTTGGTTTCACTATAAATACGACTTGTATTTGATGCACAGCAGTTATACTTACTTTCAAAATGCTTCGTAACTAAATATTTCAGTTCACAGTAAATCTATTTTTAAGTTTTTGAATCTTTGGACACTATTATTTAAGGTTTTTTTTCTAGTTAGCTAAAATATTGAAGCAAGACACTGGTAGTTTAGTGAGCTGTCTGTGGAATTGCTGAAGTGTTGATTCAAGGTGCTGGTGATGACCTATAAAGCCCTAAATGGCATGGGTCCGGATTACCTTAGGGAGCACCTGCTGCCAGCATCAGCTTCCCATCGTCCTGTGCGCGCCCACAGGGAGGGCCTCCTTAGGGTTCTGCCGGTTAGAGATTGCCGGCGGGTGATTCCCAGGGGGAGGGCGTTCTTTGTGGGTGCGCCCGCCCTTTGGAACGAACTGCCGATGGAACTTCGGACTGTCCCCAACATTCGCTCGTTTCGCCGGGACTTAAAAACCTGGTTGTTTGAATTGTCTGGCCTGGACTGAGGGATATTATATTATATTATATTATATTATATTATTATATTATATTATATTATATTATATTATATTATATTATATTATATTATATTATATTATATTATATTATATTATATTATATTATATTATTATATTATTATTTATTATATTATTATATTATATTATTATATTATATTATATTATATTATATTATATTATATTATATTATATTATATTATATTATATTATATTATATTATTATATTAATTTTAAATTTCAATTTTAATGTTATCTTAATTTTGTGGGCTTGTATTAATTTAATTTAATTTTATTCTCTCTTTTTGTATTGTTTTTAACTTGCCCTGTGAACCGCCCTGAGTCCTTCGGGAATAGGGCAGTATATAAATTCAATAAATAAATAAGTTGTATAGATCCTTCTCTAGCTGTTTTTTTCTGGAGTGATAATGGTAAGGAATGAAAACAGAACTGAAAGGATTCCCGAACTGGGTATCTTCTGACAATGCACACTTGGCTTGATTTCTCAGCTTGACTTGGCATCAGACTAACTAATGCGGCTTGGCTTGATTAAAATCTGTATAGCAAACAAGAATGAAGACACAATACATGATTGCCTACTGGGAGTATAAAGGACTTGGCTTCAAGGACTCAAGGTTTCTTCCTTCACAATTGATGAATGCTTGACATGGTCTTGCAGGCTTGGTTTTGGTACTAATGCACAAAGGAAAGTTAAACAGTTCTTAAAGCTGAGTTTGGACAGTGAATATACAAATTTCAAACTTGTGTGATATTTTCTTATGCAAAAGGCAGGTCTGTGTATGTATATTTATATAAGAATCTGCATACGTGTTTGTATCTACATATACAAGCTGAATAATTATTTTTCTCAAATTATATTATCTTTTTTAAGAATGAGAAGAAAAAGAAACAATCAACAACACCTGGCACATTATCTGGTTTTGGATCTCCTCTTAAAAAATCTGAATGTCCAGCAGTTGCATGTAAACAATCAACTTCACCTGCAACTCCAAAGTAAGAATGTTTTGCAAATTCTCATGTCCTCTGAGTAAGCTTAAATGTATGCAGTTTTTATTTTACAATGCGTTGTTTTCATCATGCAGGGTAGAACATGTCATTTTTCTCTCTGCAGAAATGATCTGCATTCTTGTTGCCCAAGTTTATGCTTCATAGATTTATACTGAGAAAATAGCAACAGCAGTACTAACCATATACAGGTGCTATTTCTAGTTTTGGCTCTACAAATGTAAGCCAAACTATATGAGGTAACACCTGGAGCTTGCCAGTGAGAATGTCCTGACTCCCAAAAGCATTCATTCACCTTGCTTAACAAGGGTCTTCAGATCCATTCCATCTGATAGAAGTCAAATTTTCCTTCTTCAGAATGACATTGGTGGTTGCAGTTATATTTAAAATAATGCCTTGTTTCATTTTTTTTTTCTTCTGTCCATGATTGCTTTAGCCAATCTCTCAACCTTGCCCTTGTCTCCCAGAATGTTGCTATTGAAATTACTGGTTACTTTCTCATTATCTTGTGTCCTTGCTCACATGTATACTCATGACTGAGGCCATGCTGTTAAGTGAGCATAATAATCTCATTTTGTAGGACAACATTATCCTTATTGGCACCATTAAAAAGGACCATTACAAAAAATGTAACTCAATGTTTTCACCTCAGTGTGCTTTCCTCCCTCAGTAAGCCTGTTTATATGTAATTTCATCAGAGAGCTGGTGACTTGTTAACTTGCTCATGATTTTCTTTGAATGCATACTGCAAAATATACAAAGTAGGCATGCCAAGCAAAGGAGTACAGAAGTTAGGTTTAGAGCAGAATTTCTCAGGAGACAGGTGCCAATTTTGTCAACAAATAAGACTTCCTCAGAGATGAGAAATATAAGCACTGAAATTCAACTAGAATGGGGATAAGTGGAATTGCATCTTTGAGTAGACAGAAGGCCACCTCTATTAATGGCGATGTCATGGTTCCGAGGAATGAGACAATTCAAACAAGTTGCAGGCATATTATTTATCTTAAAGTCTTTGTAATGAAATGAAACATCGGCACTCATGGAGGGATGCCAGAATCTGAAATCTCCCACCAAACCCATCGTAACACACACACAATCCCCGCCCTTATCTACACATCATAAATCACATTATCCAATTAGTTTCACATATGAGGTCTCTCCTTCCATTCTATACCCGGGCTTCTTATCTTCTCAAAATAGACTTAGAAAATTCCCACCCTTCAAGACTCAAAGTGAAGCAGTTTAAAAAAAAGGCTGTCTCTTACATAGTCAGTGCAAAAACATGTCAATGTTTGCAGCATTGACATCTATCTTTCAACTATAGAATTAGGATTCTTACTTGCTTCATCTTTACTGAAATTCAGAGGGGGCACATGGTTGTGGTTAAAGTGAAGAAAGGAAAGTGATGTAAATAACAACGGAATGGTAGGAGACATGTTGGGCATTCCCTTCTTTAATTCAAGGGCGCAGCAGTGGTACAATATTGCTCCTGATGTTCCTGTGCTGTTTTCCTTTTTTCCACTTTAGCTATTGTCACAGATAACATTGCCTTTTCCCATTCTCCAGATGCCAGAACATGCCTGCTTGAACCAAACCTGGGTGTTTGGGATCTATACCAAACACCTTAAGTGGTTATTGTGTGCAGAGGTTTCTTCCCTAATTATGTTTATAATTAGTTCAATTAGTGCAATTTAGTGCAACTAATTTTATTATAAGAAGATAACTTTGAATTATGCTATACTGTATTGAAAAGACTACATAGAAGCAAAATTGTGTAGATGTGCAATTGGCCTTAAGTAGTAGAAATATATGGTTTTTAACCTTTATAGATATCACACAAATATCACTTGGAATTCCCTTTAGCCTTAGTTTCATAACTGATTTGCAAAGCTGATCATGGTGCTTCAATTAGAAAATGACCTATTCAGTAGCAAGATTGCATGAATTAGCCGTGAAATTCTTTAGATTTTTCCCTCTAATGTTTTTTCTTTAATATAATCTTAAAACAAACAATGCAAACAGACTAATAATTTATGTATATTGTTTCCTTATGTATATTGTTTCCTTTAATACCAAGGAATGCTACTTCATGCATAAACAGCTTTGATAAGAGATGTTTTGAATAAATTTTAAAAAGATAGATTGCTTCATTCCCACATCTTTATTTTTTATCCTCTTCCTCTCTCCCCCACTTCACACATACACATACATAATCACAGATGTACATTTATAAAAGATAAGTAGAAAGAAATGCTATATTAAAACAAAAAATGGCTCTGCTATCAAGAAATGATAGATAGATGACAAATAGGACAGTATGTATGTATGTATTTACTTAATATTGGAGCTGAGTCCTATTTTATATATTAATACAAAAATGCCAATAAACTACTAAAACAAGTTTACAGGGCTAATCCAAGAATTTATCTTGTAGCTCAGTTTGGATTTAAATGGTTGCCACATATCAGACCTGTTTCCAGTTAAAGTTAGATATCTAGTACTTTCAATATATTCAGCAATGTTTTCACCTGAAATAACTAATTATCAGGCTGCATCCCCACAAAAATTGCATTTTTGTTATAAATTTTATAACTATATGGATATAAACCCCATAATTGTATATATGTCAAAAATTCGATGTTTATCTCTTTAGATTATTGCTTTTATTAATGATGTTAATAGTCATGGTATAGCCAGTTGTTTCATGACATTATAATATTGTTTTATCTGTTCTTAAGTGAATTGTTGTTCATTCCATTTTATATAAACTATATCTATTCTGTGTTGTCTTTTTGTAAAAAAAAATACAAAACCAACTCAATTCTATCTTCCCTTGTGTTACTTTTTAGCTTAATGTTTCATTCATAATCTGACATAAAAGACTGAGAAAAACAGTCAAGGCTATGATTAATTATTATTGGCTTGATTTTGTTTATAAAGCAAAACTGAATTATTTGAAATCTATGTTTTAGATCAGTCTCAAAGGCTTATCCACAGTCTCCCAAAATTAATAAAACATATCCAGCTTCTCCTGTGAAAAACCGTACAACTTCAAACTTGAACCAAGGAACTCCTAAAAAAAGGGCAGCAAAAGTTAAAGACAATCAGCGGGAGAATATTAGTCAAAGAATTCAAGCATCACCAGCTGAAGCTGTAAATCAATCTAGTGCTGAAAAATCTTCTACAGGAAAAATTGAAAACACTGAAGGTAGATTCTCATTTAGCTCAGTTGACTATTATTTTACATGGTTATTCTGTCACTAATATTCAGTGGGGGGAGGGTATGTTAATTTAAACTTTACCATCAATAATTATTTTGTACTATATCCCTAAGAAATTATTCACAGAATTTTGCTAAAGAAGGTAAACTATGAAGATAGCATCTAGAGCAGGGGTGTCAAACTCAATTTCATTGAGGGCCGCATCAGCATTGCGGTTGCCCTCAAGGGGCCGGGTGGGTGTGGCCATGGTGGGCATGGCCTACTGGGTGGGCATGGCCTACTGGGTGGGCATGGCCAGCTCTACATCGTTCACATCAAGGGTGCCTATGGGGGCCTGGGCAGGAGTGGGACAGATCTGAGGGTCTCTGGGCCAGGGCCAAGGCAGTGGGGGCCGTTCCCTCACTGTTTCCAGGATAGCTTCGCGGGCCACATGAAACCACTTCGTGGTCCGGATCCGGCCCCCGGGCCTTGTGTTTGACATGTCTGATCTAGAGATTAACATTAATTAAAATCAAGAATGCATATTTATAAATATAATAATACATACTTCTGACGTTTCATTGACTAGAAAATTCAGCCATCAGGGTAATATTGTGTGCCTTTCTATTGCACATATAACTTGTTTCCTGCCTGCAGACTAATATTCAATTCAAGAACATATTTTTAGGGAAACATGTAGCAGGGATTACTGATGCGGAAGAAGCAACTAGAATTCTAGCCGAGAAGAGACGTCAGGCTCGACTTCAGAAAGAACAAGAAGAAAAGGAAAGGCAAGAAAGAGAAAAACTTGAAAGGTATCCTGCTCTCCCTATATTAATAACTATAACCTCTTAGCTGTCAGATGCAGACATGTACAAATTAAGAGTATGTACTTCAGATATTTAATTAGAAATATGCAACACCTCTCTTCATATTCTTCTAGTTCTGTTACCTTGTTATTTGGAACCAGTTCTTAATGATATATTTAATTAAAAAAAAAGAACATAAATGTACTTCCAACAATATATTCTGGTGTTTTGAAGGCTAGAAAAAGAAGAGCTGAAAAGAAAAGCAGAGGAAGAAAGGACTCTACTGGAAGAAAAGGCTCGTCAAAGAGAAGAGGAAAGGAAATTGGAAGAGGAGTTAGCCAAAAAAAGAGAAGGTGAAACAAGAAAAAGAGCTGAAGAAGAACGCAAACTGAGAGAAAAGCAAGAAAAAGAATTGCAAGCTATGCTTGAGATACAGGTGTGGTGATCTAATGGTTCAGAGCATGTAGTTTTCTTTCTTTTCAAGGTGCAGCATTTTATGTAATGAACTGAATGTTCAGAGCTGTTGTAAAATATTATGAATCCAGATGAAGAATCTATACTTTCTTTTAATTTTCCTTTGCTTCTGTAAATACTGCATACACCTTATCCTTAGGTATATGATGCATAAAATCTTTTTATGTTTCATATCTGTGTTTACGTAATACTAGAAACTGAATATTGCAGTTTGGATCAAACTATATAGTGTGATGCAGACTCTGAAGGTAACAGAATGGAATATATGACAAGTTATAAAGAAAACACTGAACCTTTAATAATATTTGCCTTCCTCTTTAAATGACAAGTTGTCTTAATGCCACCAAAATGTCCATGCCTGGATACAGTTCAAATGTCTGTCTTTTGAAATTGCCTCGACAGATCAGACCCTATCCTGCTGGATCCTATTGAATCAGTAGGCAAAGACTACAGTTTATACATTAGAGGACACATTTTCCCTCTCTGGCTTCTTCAGGTTAAGTCATAGAAGACTCTCTGCTTTCCATTGTGCTATATTTTGGGGGAAACTAATGGCACAGATATGTGTATTCCCTATATGCATTAATTACCAGGCAGGTAATGGGAAAATGTTCATTATTTTCACAGATGCATGTGTCAGTGCTCACAAAGGTATGCACATAATGCTAGCAGAGAATTTAAATTCTAGAATTCTATTTCAAAAAAACACATTCAGATTAAATTTGGAACAGAATTTGTTGGGTCAGATTTTACTTATAGTTTCTGTTACAAGAATTTTCATGAGTCTGGGTTGCAAGCCCAACGCCCATTCCCCTGCAATTTTCCTACACAGGATATTGTTTCACCCCATGTAATTCACTCCCTCCCTACGTTGAGGAATGCAGTGGGATTTTGAGGGGGTAATTCCCGAAGAGTCTCTGAGATAGTGATAGAACACAGAATGCATTTTGATGGACACGTGCTCCCCGTGAGTGAGCAACATCCCACAAACACCACAATCAATTGAATATCAGCAGATTGAGAAAAAGAGGAAGGCTAAAGAAAACCTGGCGCCAAACATTTCAGGAAGATCTGAAAAACCAACATTAAAAACATCAGCCTTAAATGGAAGGATATGGAGACTATTGCTGCAGACTGAAAATTGTGGAGTATGCTTGTAGCCCAATGTGCTTAACACAGGATCATATTAGTAATAATAGTAATAGTAATAATAAGTTTTAATTATTAATAATTTAATAAACAGTAGTAATAGAAGCCCTTGGAGCAAGACCCAAAGGGTTGCATAGATACATGGAAATTTTGAACTTGTCAGACCTGGATATTCTGACTTTGCAAAAAAAACATCTTACTCAGAACTGCCTATATCAGGGGTTTCAAACTGCCGGCCTGCAGGCTGGACACGTCACCAGGAAACCACGCCCACCCCATGGCCGGCAATGGGGAAAAAGCTCTGAGACGTCATGCAACATCACGTGATGTTGCGAGTTTGACATGTCTGGCCTATATACTGTACTCAGACATTACCTCAGCAGCTCTTAGGTCCTTGGTTAGGACTTGAACTGTTAAGTTTTTACCAGTACCAGAGTGTGAATCGAATTGAAAATTAAATCTTTAATAACAACAACTTGTTGGCTTATATTTAATTAGAAAGAAGCAGCAGAAGCTAAAGCACGAGAGGCAGCTGAACATTTACGTTTAGAAAAGGAACAAATTATGCAGCAGATAGAGCAAGAAAGACAAGAACGAAAGAAGGTAACAATTTTGTTCAAATCAAATCTTGTTGCATTGTTATTTTACATTGTTCCATGACTATGTGAAGGCTGCTGTAAGAAGGGAGCTGTCAACTACAAAAAATACATACGATTTAATTACATTCTCAGTATGAAATGCAATAACTAAATTACAAGCTCTGTTCAGGATTAATTTTTTCAAGTTTACTAGAACTATTAACAATTGTTTTATTTTCTGCATCTTACAAAAAATGCAAAGCTGGAAAAAATTATGCATGTGGTAATTATAATTGTAATTAATTTGGTAATAGAAGGGTGTTGGGATTTACTGATTGACCATTTTATTATTGTTATATACTGTAGATAATCCCTATGTTGCCTGGGGAGAGGTGGAAATTTTAAAGTAACATTTACAAATCATTACAGTACTTCCACCAGATTAGAACTAAAAGAAGGCATGCTAGAGATGCCAATAACAATCAGGGCTTTTTGGAAGAGGTGCCAAGAATATAAATAACAAATAGTGATGGCTTTATGATCTGATTACATGTTTGTAGAATCCTGTACATTAATTCAAAACTGTCTGGAAAATGACATTTTTCCCCACATCATATACTTCTTTAATCTAGTTAAATGAGGAAAGCAAACTTTTTTTCTCTCATTTCAGCGAATAGATGAAATAATGAAAAGGACAAGAAAAAATGAAATAGCAGAAATCAAGGTATTAGAAAAAAAAATATTTTAATAGAAAATGCAGAATGTTGTAATCTGATTCATCCAGAAATCCTCCTATTATTCCCCAACTTTAATATAACAGAATGACTAGGTAACTTCTTTCTTGTCTCTGTTGTATGTATTCACTGTAAAGGGAAGAGTTAAACTGTCTTAGGGCTATAATGTTTAATATATGGAGTAACTTTCTTCCTTATAAGTGGGAAAATAAACTGTGAAGAATTGTTTTAAGATGACAGATGATAATGGGAGGAAAAGCAAAATTCTTCCCTTGCTGTTTTACCCTTCTAAATCAGTCAGATTGTGTATGGGGAGGAGTTGTGGCTAATTCTTACTTGTCCAAGGTGTGCTACTTTCCTTCAATACAACTGATTTAATTTGAAGATCTTTTCAGTGTTATGTAGTCAATGCATAATAATAAAATTGAAAGCTATTGGCTAAAAAACCTGAATATATACTTCTTTGTTGATTGTGTTAGAATTTTTTAAAGAGAACTGATGAGTTGAGATACAGTGCTGGATTCTTTGGTTACATATGTAGTACATATATTGTATCTATATATAGATGCACAAAGGACTTCTGAACTAAAAGACAAGAGCTCTGTTATTCCTGCTCCTCATATCACTCCTTATTAATCTTAGCTTTAAATTTATAATAGTGGTAAAACAACCTGTCTTTAATTCCAGCCAACATTGTCAGCCTTTGTATGTAGAATTATAGTCTTAAAAATTTAAAGTTATCAGATTGAAGCACAATTTTATCTAGCCCCTACTCCAGTTCTACCTTTCTCTCATGCCTCCTAGTGGCTAGGAGAAAAAATGTAGGACGATTAAAGAGTGTCCCTAATGCAACCCTATTTTTGTGGACCACTTCAGGATTTATTTCTGCAAAGAAATTGAAGACTTGGTAGCTTACTTTAGTTCCAGAAAACACACTGGCTGTTTCGGATTAAAATTACTTCCCTCTAAACCTGGTGATAATCAATAGCAGAATATGCTACTCTGTCCATGGTACATTTAAGTGAGCTAGGTGACTAATGACAGATAATGTATTGGTATTGTTTGTTAAAGATACTATTAGTTCATCTTTTACTGGCATTATTATGTCTATGTTCCCTTTAAAATCATATTATGATTCATCACACATTCAGCCAGATTTGATTTGGCATTTTTAATCCACCTATCAAATCCTTTCAAAAGATGTGGAATAATAATAATTATTAAAATTTATTACAACTGCCCAACTGCAATAGACTCTGGACAGTGTACAAAATAAAAAAAATTAAAAACAGATAAAACCTAACTCGCACAGCTCAGACTAAATCTAATAATCTAAATCTAATTTAAATGGTTAAATATGACACAAATCAGAACAAAACAGCCGCCGCCCCCCCGCCCCCAAAATAACAGCACAAAATTAGCCTGGAACCAAACCATGTTGTATGAGTTTTCTAGAAGCCTGGAACGGAGTGAGATAATTTTTTAAAGACATTTATTACAATAGCAGATAACATTTAAACCCTGTTGAACTCTGCCACATATTTAATTTGAAAAGGATTTATATCTAATGCATCTATGCAATGTAATTGTATGTCCTGTGTTTGATGATAACAGAAAGAAGATACAAAATCAGATGAGCCAAGAATCTTGAATGTGGATCAGTATCCCAACTCACTTGCCCTTAGTCAAGCAGGTAAAATGTGTAATTTTGGTCACACCTGCATACTAATGATCACTCAAAATCCATACCTTCATGAAAGGTGTTGGGTTTATGCTTTCTTATCATATATTCACAAAGCTGAATTAATTTAGCTTATTTAGGATGTTATTCTAGGAACTTACTCTGTAGCTTTCCCATATATATACTTTGTTTACTGTTTGTGTTGTTTTTCATTGTTATGTCTACCTTTCTTCTTCATTTTTGAGTTTCTCTTATTGTTCGGGATTTGGTAGTGCATGATGTAATTTTAATAAGCAAACCATCAGCCTTGTTGGCTTATTTTGCAATACCAGAGAGAACTGTTACTCCTCTCATTTGCTACAGTAACCAGAATTTATGCAACTCAGAGATGTTTATTTGTTCTCCTGTGTAAGGGGATGGGGGTCCTTCTCAACTCCAAGAAACAGTGTACTAGAGGAACTGTAGCATATTTTCATGTGGAAGTGTGTGTGTATATGTGTATGCACACACACACAAAAATAATAAAAATGAAGTGAAGTTATTTAGGCAGTGGGTGCTGTAGTTGCAATGTTTCCAATCTTAGCAAGAAACAGTAACCTAGCTGTATTACTGGTTAGTCCCCTGAGATATTTGGGGCATCTGGCAAGCAAAGGAGTTATGCTTTGCAAAAATTCAGAGCACAAGAAACAGTGCTTACCAACACTAATCAACTGGTTGTTTTCTACCTGCTCTGGCCAGTAATGATCTGTTTCCTAAAAGATATACCCAGAGAGTAGTCTTCTTCCTGGTTTAATTTGATTAAATCAGGAAGATATTCTAGATCAGCTCTGCTCCTCCTCATGGTGAGTTAGGACTCTGCCTGCACATTGTTATTTAAGTAATATTAGTATGCATGTATGTTACAGTGAGGGGAAAAATTATTTGATTCCTGCTGATTTTGTACATTTGCCTACTGACGAAATTATCAGTCTATATTTTTTTTTATAATATTTTATTAGTTTTCTAATTTTACAATTAAACATTTAAAAAACAATGTGGTGACTGGGTTTATCAATAATTCAATAACATACATAAATCTTTAGTACAAATCTCAAACTACATCAGATATTTCCTCTCTTTTTCCCTTAATATCTACTATCTCATATTAGGCTAGTATAATTCTTATTGTTATCAACTAAGTAAAACCATCTTTGTTACATTTATCAATAATTTTTAGCTTATACATATCTTAATTGTGTTTACATTCAATCTTTATATACAAACAATGTCCTGTTATTTTTCCCAAGCTTTAATTTCCCATCAATATTCAACCCAGATTGTTGGGGGCAATTAAGCTGACTTTGTAATAATGCCGCTTGGGGTGTGTGTGAAAGCCCTAATAAGCAGGCATATACATAGAATGAAGGCTACTGCTAAACTTGTAAGCCGCCCTGAGTCTTCGGAGAAGGGCGGGATATAAATGGAATTAAAATAAAAATAAATAAATAAACAAACTAACATTTGGTATTTATAATTTCCAAGCTTTAGGTAACCAAAGTTTTCCTTATTTCAACTTCTTCCTTTTTCCCTTTTCATAACAAAATCTAATATTTTAAATACACATCTTATCTATTTGCATATAGTCTTGTTCTGTTTTCTAAAAGTTATCTATTTTCCACCATATTAAACCAAAAGTCTATTAGTCTTATTACACATCTTACCTATTCGATTATGTTACTTTATTTCCTAAAAATTATCTATTTTCCACCATATTCAACCCTCTAATCTGTAATATGAAATCCCCTCTAATAAATCAAAACCCTAGTTTCCTTCAGCCTTACTCTGGCTTTCTTCCTTTGCCAACTGACCTTCCATGTCAGTACTTTTGTATCATCAAGCAGTTCTCCCTCTATTATTATATATATTATTTGAAATAAGAAAAACCATTCGACTACAGTTTTTTTTGGAAGAGCTAGCCCATTTGTATTCATTAGATCGTCTCCCTATTATTCCAATTTCTCACAATTGTCCCAATAGGTTTATCTTCCACTCAATCTGTTCTTCTTCCCTTTCCTCAAATTTCTTCTGATTTATGTAAAAAGTCTTTTCCATTTTCAATGTTGTCACTCCCTTTTCTAATTTTTCCATTGGCTGGTTAATTGAGTCCTCTGTCTTAGTGTTTAGTTGTTCCACTTCTCCTGTTATTTTCTGCATTGTTAGTTTTTTGGTTGTAGTCAAGGTGTGGGTTTGTATATCTAAGCTGGCATCTTGTTCCTTTATGTTGCATCTTATTTTGTCACAAGCTGAAAGAATGGTTTCATGTATTGATTTCAACACAGAAAGGATTTTTTTTCCTGATCTCCATCCATATTCTCTTAATAATGTGTTAAGTTAGAGATTTTAAAATCAAATGTTAAAAATAGTTTTTTGTTTTTTATAACTGGTCATGGGACATCTATTTCACGTGTTATAGGTAGTCTTTACAGTGGAAATTGTTTTCCAAGTAAGAATTTATAGTCCAAAGTATTCCATCATCTTGTGTAATAACAGATGCTTCTCATTTAAAGAAACAGGAAAGCAATTCCCCACATATAACTCTGAAAATCAGTAAAGATTTACATTCATAGTTCAAAGAGGCCAGATATGCTGCCCAAAAGTTACTTTTTTCAAGCTGAGTTTTTCACAGGTGGTATCTGTCAAGGTTAAAAGAGTTTTTTAGAGTCTGGACTTCATGCCAAGTCTCTTTTAGGCAATAACAAGTTGTAATACCATACTTTGCCACAAGATGTCACCGATGCCATTTAAAGCTTTTTAAATCCAAACTTTTTATGATAGTTTATTTCTTTTTTTTTAGATAAAAACAAATGTCTCCAGTAAGAATAGGAAAACTTTTAGTACCCAAGTTTCAAAAGCATATGCCTCCAGTTAGATTAGAATTGTTCTTATAGTTGCTCTGTTTCCCCTAGGTAGTTAGTCAGCGCTGTTCTTAACAGGGTGGGGTAGAAATTCCCTTCCCTCTCTCCTCACGGGGAAAAGTGCTTTGGGCAGCTTTTACAGGAAAAGATATTTAAAGAGAAGATCAGATCTCACCCAGTTCATCCGCATTGATTTAAAAGTGCTTGGTGGTAATTTTGACTTCGGCTGTCAGCAGCTTAGTGATGAGCCATATTGCCATGGCTGGTCTTTCCCCCGCTGGTTTGGAGAGCTGCGGAAGAGCTAACGCCCTCCCACGATTGAACGGGGGTCCCCTCCTTGCTTGTCACCCCTACAGAGTGACTTTTGACCCTTTCCAGGGTCCCCCAGCGGAGCGAATTCAGACATGGAAGACAGAGCTCGCCTTTCTGTGTCTGCAGGTGCGTTGATGGCAAACAGGAAGTCAATCAGTCTATAATTTTAACAGTAGGTTTATTTTAACAGTGAGAGACAGAAGAACAACAAAAAAATCCAGAAAATCACATTTCAAAAAAGTTATAAACTGAGTTGCATTTTTTTTTTTAAATTTTTTATTAAATTTATTATTTAAAAACATTGGACACAGTACCAGCGAGCTGACAAACCTTTTTGTCTACAATGTTTAAATATATATATATATACATGTATATATGTACATCAAAAATACACTTAAATACACTTAGATTACAAATCGGTGAAATACCACAATATTTAAAACAGTGAGCTAGTCTGTAAAACCTAATAGAGACCTTTCTTTTTATCCATCCAAAGATACAATTTGTTCCAAATTCTATAATAGTCTGATTGATCTTTATTCTTTAATTCCAAAGTTAATCTGTCCATTTCAGCGCAATCCCAAATTTTCCTAATAACCTCTTTTTGTCCTGGGATCTCATTCTTTTTCCATTTTTGCGCAAATGATATTCTAGCTGCTGTGATAATATGGATCGTTAAGTATAGCACATCTTTAGGATATTTCTCTTTCGTGATTCCCAACAAGAAAAGTTCTGGACTAAACTCCAGATCTTGTTTCAATATTTCTTTCAGCCAAATCCAAATCATTCTCCAAAATTTTTGTGTTTTACTGCAAGACCACCACGTGTGGAAGTATGTGCCTATCTCTTCAGAACACTTCCAACATTTGGGAGATACTGTTGTGTACATTTTTGCTAAGCGGGCTGGGGGAAGATGCCATCGGTAAAACATTTTAAATAAATTTTCTTTATACGATGAGGCCAGTGTTATCCTTTTATTCCTATCCCAAATTGTTTGCCAAGTATCTAGGTCGATGTTATGTCCTAAATTGTTAGCCCAGATCAACATGGGGTCTTTCACTTGCTCTTCAAACAGCTTATATCCCAAAAGTAATTTATAAAAATTCCTTATTTGTTTAGAGTCCGGTCCCAATAATATTTTGTCCAATGCTGTTTCAGAGGTGTATATCCCCCATTCATTTTTATCCTTCCTAAATCTCGATTGGATTTGTAAGTAGGCCCACCAATCGAGTTTTATACCTTGTAATTCTAGTTCATTCCTAAGTTTCAATTCCCCCTCCTCATTCAGAATATCCTTGTATGAGATTATGTTACCCAAATCAAACAGATTTGGGTAAACTATCGCTTCAAGGGTGGATAGCCAGACCGGTATTTGCATTTTCAATGAATGAAATAAGTATTTGACCCCTTCGCAAACATGACTTGGTATTTGATGGCAAAACCCTTGTTGGCAATCACAGAGATCAGATGTTTCTTGTAGTTGGCCACCAAGTTTGCACACAT
The DNA here is from genome assembly GCF_947247035.1 of Vipera ursinii. Taxonomy (NCBI): domain Eukaryota; kingdom Metazoa; phylum Chordata; class Lepidosauria; order Squamata; family Viperidae; genus Vipera; species Vipera ursinii. The sequence goes on from NC_139514.1 coordinate 66,434,159, forward strand.
CTCAGGAGGGATTTTGTCCCACTCCTTTTTGCAGATTCTCTCCAAGTCATTTAAGGTTTCGAGGCTGAAATTTGGCACTCGAACCTTCAGCTTCCTCCACAGATTTTCTATGGGATTAAGGTCTGGATACTGGCTAGGCCACTCCAGGACCTTAATGTGCTTCTTCTTGAGCCACTCCTTTGTTGCCTTGGCCGTGTTTTGGGCCATTGCCATGCTGTAATACCTATCCATGACTCATTTTCAATGTCCTGGATGAGGGAAGGAAGTTCTCACCCAAGATTTTATGGTACACGGCCCTGTTCATCATCACTTTGATGCAGTGAAGTTGTCCTGTCCCCTTATCAGAAAAACACCCCCAAAGCACAATGTTTCCACCTCTATGTTTGATGGTGGGAATGGTGTTCTTGAGGTCATAGGTACCATTCCTCCTCCTTCAAACATGGTGAGCGGAAGTGATGCCAAAGAGCTCGATTTTGGTCTCATCTGACAACAACACTTTCACCCAGTTCTCCTCTGAATCATTCAGATGTTCGTTGGCAAACTTCAGACAGGCCTATACATGTGCTTTCTTGAGTAGGGGGAACTTGCGAGTGCTGCAGGATTTCAGTCCTTCACAGTATAGTGTGTTACCAATTGTTTTCTTGGTGACTATGGTCCTAGCTGCCTTGAGATCATTAACAAAATCCTCTTGTGAAGTTCTGGGCTGATTCCTCACTGTTCTCATGATCATTGAAACTCCACGAGATGAGATCTTGCATGGAGCTCCAGATTGAGGGAGATTGATAGTTATTTTGTGTTTCTTCCATTTGCGAATAATCGCACCAACTGTTGTCACCTTCTCACCAAGCTGCTTGGCAATAGTCTTTTAACCCATTCCAGCCTTGTGTAGGTCTAGAATCCTTGGGCAGCTCTTTGGTCTTGGCCATGATGGAGAGTTTGGAATCTGATTGATTGATTGCTTCTGTGGACAGATGTCTTTTATACAGGTTACAAGGTGAGATTAGGAGCACTCCCTTTAAGAGAATGCTTCTAATTTCAGCTCGTTACCTGTATAAAAGACACCTGCGAGCCAGAAATCTTGCTGATTGATATGGGATCAAATACTTATTTCACTTATTAAAATGCAAATCAATTTATAACTTTTTTGAAATGCATTTCTTTTTTTACTGGAGAAGAGACTCCTATGTTCAAGAACTAATTAGAGACAAAGGAAATCTGACCTGTGGCGACTCCATTTTGGGGTATCCTTATGGATTACTAACCCTATATTCAGAACCTTGTAGATTACAAATTTGGACAGAGTAAAAACTTTGAACCTTTGGACAATCTTTTGAAACCGGGACTGAAAGATAGAAGCGGACTAGAAGGTTTTCCTTCTTCCGGCTTCCCCCTTTATGGGGAAGTCCATTGGATTATAAGAGACTACTGACAAAGAATATAAGACTTATTGCAGGCGAACTTAAAGGACACAGGAATATTGGTTGTAAGATTGGAGCGTTTATATAAAATTGGTAATAGGGGTATATACTAGAATAGAGAAAGCTTGTGAGGGTGGGAATAAAAAATGTGTGTCTCAAATTTAGCTAAAGTGAGCAAAAAAATATCCTCAGCTCCATCTTCCACTACCCCAGTCCTGTCTATGAGAGATCAATTGACGTAATGCTACAGCAAGAAAAAAACACTACCTTTCAGAAGGATATGCCAACCACTTTACAATGCATCCAGGAGGCAATTATATCACTTAATGAAGATATAAAGAGAAACCATGAGGAAACAAAAGATAACTTTGACAACATGAAGAAATGCACGACTTGAAATCCCAAATGGAAAACTTCCAACAGAAGATCGCAAAGAATGAGCAAAGGATCCAGACAACTGAAGACAAATCAGCAGAAACCAATCAAAAGATGGAAGAAATAAAAGATGAAAATCAAAGATGCAGACAAATAGAGAACTAGAGGATTCAGTAACAATTCTAGAAATTGAAAAGGCATTCTGTTTCTTAAGATTCCAGAATATAATGGAAGACAAGGAGGAGGACCTTGCTGACCTGATGATAGAACTGCTGGCTGGTGCGCTGGAAGAGGGGAAGCAGGAAATGGAAAGAGAAATAGATCAAATATTAGAGTTAATTCAAGCTGTGCAAGAAGAAATAAAGTCCCCAGAGAGATCCATGTCAGCTTTGTTAAAAGAACAATAAGAGATGAAATATTGAGAAGAGTGAGAGATGATCCATTGCAATATAAGGGAAAAGAAATTGTGGTGCTGAAGCAGATAGCCAGAAGGATAAGGGATTCACAAAGAGAATATAAATTTTTGACTAAAAAACTAATTTAGAAAGGAGTGACCTTTAGATGGCTGATGCCGGAAGGGATACTAAACAACTGGGATTTAAAAAGATATAGATTGGATTCTATTTTCAAAGCAAGGGAATTTTATGACAGATACAGAGCTTATCTAGAAGAAGGAAACTCAGAACTTCAACCAGAAGGGGAATTTAGAAAACAGGAAGAGACAGCATTAGAAGGAGCGGCCAAAGAAAGAGAAATGGAAGGAACAGAAACCATAAACCAAGAAGAAGGGGCTAAAGGGAAAGAACAGAGACAAACTAGAACAGGGGTGTCAAACTCAATTTCATTGAGGGCCGCATCAGCACTGTGGTTGCCCTCGGGGCCAGGTGGGTATGGCCATGGTGGGCGTGGCCTACTGGGTGGGCGTGGCTAGAGTGCATATGGCCTACTGGGTGGGCGTGGCCAGCTCTACATCGTTCGCATCAAGGGTGCCTATGAGGGCCTGGGCAGGACTGGGACAGATCTGAGGGTCTGTGGCAGGAGGAGGGTCTCTGGGCCAGAGCCGAGGCAGTGTGGGCCGTTCCCTCACTGTTTCCAGGATGGCTTCGCGGGCCGCATGAAACCACTTCGCGGGCCGGATCCGGCCCCCGGGTCTTGTGTTTGACATGTCTGAACTAGAACAACTAAATCCTAAATATAATTGAAGAAGATAGAAAAGGACAATGGGATACTCTCAATAAATATAAATGAATTAAATTCCCCCGTAAAGAGGAAAAAACTCTTTACACGGTTACAAAAATTAAAAATGGATATAGTTTGCCAAAAAAAACACATATTAAAAGACAATATTATAAATCTCTGGAGTGCCCAAAAACTGGGAAATTTTATTTCTCATTAGCACAACAAAAGAAAAGAAGAGTAGCTTTATATATCAAAGAAACAATGAATCCTAAACAAATCTACTTGAAGAAAAATACTAATAGTAGAAATAACGATAAATCAAAAACAGACATTGATGGTAGCAATTTACGCACTGAATAACAAACAAGAATGCTACCAAAGATTACACAAGAAAATACTGGAAATGGAGTACCAAAATACTTGTTTAGTAGGAGATTTTAACACAATTGTAGATGGAAAGTTAGGCTATAGGAGTATATCTCGTATATATTTTATACGAGATTATATAGTATATCTCAATATACAAAAAATCAAGATAGAAACTAATGTATGGGCAGACCATAATCCAATAAAGATGACCAGGAGAGGAACAAAGAAAAAAGCAAGATGGACATGGCATTTAGCTATCATGGTGGCTACACGTGGAAATGCAAATGAGATATGAGAAAGATGCAAAAAAATATGCTTTTTACAAAGACCAGACATTAGACCAGATACTATTGTCATCAGATGACAAATTGATTAAGAAACTGTACAGCTTTCTGTTAAATTTAAAGTTGGAAATGCAGACAAAATCCAGGCACATATTATCATCTTTGGTGGACATGCCCTAAAGCAAAGAACTATTGGTCAAAAATACATAGGTGGCTAGAAAAGATGATAGGAGCACATGTAGACTATAAACTGGAATTATTTCTTTTAAGCATAATTTCAACAAATTATGATAAGAAACGTGTATACTTAATATTACATATATTAACATCAGCAATAATTATATTTGCTCAATACTGGAAAAACGAAGAAATACCATCTTAAGAAGACATAATTAAGAACATTTTGGACTGTGCAGAAATGGATAGGCTCACATTGAAAATGAAGGGGAAGCAAGATTCAGAATACTTTCAAACATGGGAAAATTTGTATAAATGGTTAGAAAAACGGAATAAAGGGTAGGTATGGAAATTGTACTACTATTAATGTCAAACACATAAACCCAAACATGTTGCTTATTAAATACTAAAGACTGTTACTGTAAAAAATTAATAAAATATACATTAAAAATACTTACTTCACTCATCAAAATGTAAATCAATTTATAACTTTTTTGAAATGCATTTTTCTGGATTTTTTTGTTATTCTGTCTCTCACTGTTAAAATAAACCTACCATTAAAATTATAGACTGATCATTTCTTTGTCAGTGGGCAAACGTACAAAATCAACAGGAAATCATTTTCCCCCCTCACTGTATATGGAATGATAACACAGTGACCTCTCTGTATTTAATTAATTTGTTTATTGACTTTGAGTGTCCCTATCTACCTCATTTAAGGGACGCGGTGGCTCAGTGGGTTAGGACGCTGAGCTTGTCGATCAGAAGATCGGCAGTTTGGCGGGTCGAATCCCGAGTGCCGCGTAGCAGAGTGAGCGCCTGTTACTCGTCCCAGCTTCTGCCAACCTAGCAGTTCGAAAGCACGTAAAAAATGCAAGTAGAAAAATAGGGACCACTACGGTGGGAAGGTAACAGCGTTCCGTGCGCCTTTGGCATCTAGTCATGCTGGCCACATGACCACGGAGACGTCCTCGGACAAACGCTGGCTCTTCGGCTTTGAAACGGAGATGAGCACCAGCCCTTAGAGTCAGAAATGACTAGCATGCATGTGCGGGGGAACCTTTACCTTTACCTTTATCTACCTCATGCAGGAATAAAAGATTATAGAAGCTGTGTCAGTGATGGAAATTATAGAGAAGCACTAGTTTTCTTACTAGATATGCTAGGTAAGTACCAGGAGTAGCTAGACCTAGGGCTAAATTTTACACAGAGAGGAAAAAAAGAAAGAAAGAAAGGCCTTTCCCTTTTTTGCAAAATCAGATCCAACAAGAGAAGACAATGTTTTTATCATATCTGCAATCTGGCTTGTCATGCAGTATTATCATAAAAGCCAAGAGTAAGATTGGTCCAATTTATTCTGCTTGACCTACTTGAAAGAGTTAACTTTTCTGTTCCTCCCACAGGACTAGAGCTGGGAATGCTTTACAGTGAGGAATCCAAGTCTTTTTTATTTTGCAGAGACTATTAAGACTCATTGCCCCTGGCCCCATTTGTCTGGCAATTTTCTATTCTGTCCTAGACAAGACTTTCCTTGCCTCCTGTCGTGTAACACCATCAAAACAATTTATTCTGTTGAGAGAGCTGCCTCATTCTCCCAAACTGTGAGAGGCCTAAAACAGACCTCAGAGGTCAGTAAGAGAAAATATTGTTAGCAAGTGTTTATAAATAAATCTTACATAGTGGCTTTATGAGGAGTTCAAGGACTTGCCTGGTGGCTAGATTAATTTTATAGCCTTTGGGTTCTAACGACATTGCTAAAACTCAGCTTAGCTATTAAATATTATTGTTTAAGACTGTCCAGGGCTTCCGATTTGAGGGGAAAGTCTTATTTTCTCAACAACTGAAAGAAACAGTGCCTTCTTCAGAATTGTGTGACTGTTCTTTGCAACTGCATCTGATCCAAATAAAAGGTGTTCTTTGTTTAAGGAACTGTTGACAGGTGCTATGTGCATACCTATGCACTCTCTAAAGAACCTTTTTTCCCTTTGAATCCAAAATGTTGCACAGCCTAGTAAAGCAGTGTTTACTTTTTGCTGGAGTTACAAACTTTCTTCATTTAAGGAACCCCTGGAATGCCAGGAAGATCTAGTTCTCTATAATTTAGAAATATTTATGTAACACTTCTCTGATGACAGATACTCTTGTAGTAGCAGATACCAAATTAAATTTTCAATTTGCCCTCTAGGCATATAGCAGTCTACCTAGCTTCAGTTACAGGTAATCCCCAAGTTACGAGCATTGACTTAATGCTCATTCAAAGTTACATCATGAGTGCCCCCTAGTGCTTACGAGCAAGTTCCAAAGTTATGAATATTGCAGCACCATGGTAGTCGTTCGCGCTTATGAGCGACTGCCGTGGCTCTGCAACATTCAATCTGGTTATTCCCTCCCTCCCCACCACCGCCCTGGGTCTCCCTAGGCACTAGGCCTTCAATACTCAACCTACAAAGATTGATATCCTTCGCTTTCTTGGGTGCTCCAGCCTTTGGTGTGTTTGCAGAGAATGGAGACCTAAAGTAACTCAAGATCATGTGAGATCAGAGGGGCGATATCTCACGCTACTGATCTCACGTGATCTCATGGTATTTTAGGCCTCTGTTCTCTGCAACAGAGAACGGAACCGAAGCTGGGAGACGCTTCCACATGCCTGTGAAGGCTGGACTGGGCTTCGGAGGCCTTTTCCAGGCCATTGCCACCCAGATCTGAGGCCAGGGAATGCTTCTGTGCCCCCCTGTGGCCCGATCCGGGCTCTGGAGGCCTTTTCCAGGCCACTGCCGCCCAGATCTGAGGCCGGGAAACGCTTCCGCATCCCCCGTGGCCCAATTTAGCTCCGAAGGCATTTTACAGGCTGGATCAGGCGGGGGGACTGTGGAAGTGTTCACCGGCCTTAGATCTGGGTGGCAGCGGCCTGGAAAAGGCCTTCGAAGCCCAGATCAGGTGGCAGGAAGAACTGTAGCAGAGAGGAGATGAATCTTTTCCAGGTGATACCGGCGTGGCAGGAAGGGAGGGGGAAGTATGCGGTATCTTAGTGGGTCAGGGAGGCCTTTGGGGCCTGTTTCATCACTAGGCCCTCTGTAGCCTTCCCCACCCTGAGATACCTCATTTGCTTAACGAGCCACGTACGTTTTAACGAGCAAGATAGTGATCTCATTCAAGATACAAGATTCACTCTACAAGTTTTCGAGTTACGAGTGGAATGGGCAGGCTCCATTACACTCATAACTCGAGGACTACTTGTATTCTAACATAAGGGTAGACAGAACTAAGTTACTTCCTTTGGTTAACTAATATTTGCATTCTTTTTCTTCATTCTTTTTGTTTGTTCATTTAAACTAGTCACATTGATGTCATTTACCACAGCCCCTAAAAACTGCCCCAGTTTTGCAACAGTGCTTTTCCTGAAATAGTTATAGCACTGTTTTATAGCTCTTCCCCAAAATTGAAGCAGCTGCTTCATATATTTTCAGTACCATTTATTAATAGTTTTGAAGGCATGACCATGGGAGAGACAGTATGCAACTAGACTAGTGCATTCATTTCTTGCACTGTGTCTTAAGAGGAAATTTTTCTTTATTCATTCATTTATTTTCACATTTTTAACTGCCCAGCTCCTTCAGAGCTGTATGAAGTTGTAGAAAATTTCTCATTCTTGGCTTTGCCTTTTTTCCTCAAAGCTATATTCAGAATATGAGTACCCAAACAAGCAGTCTCGTTAGGTATACTGCTTTTGAACATACTATTGGACGATGCTTTTATCCACTGTAGAAAAACAGGTGATTACCGGTATATTCTTCTACAGCAGATGGAAGATATTTACTCTGGGTGGAGATGTCTGAGTGCTGGGAATGTAGCAATTCCTGCTACTTATGGTAATTCTGCTTTTAATGAATGTAGCCTGAGTTCTAGTAGAGACTTGAGAGTTGGTTTGGAACACACTTTCTCAACCTGGCTACCCTCAAGTCATGTAAACTTTGTCTTCCAGAATTGCCCAATCAATGTTGTAATGTTGTAATTGTTGGTGATATGGGTTTTAAAGTCTACATCTCTCAAGAATCTCCAGATGTGGGAAGATTGGTTTGAAAGAATTATTGCCTGTTTGATGTAATGTTTATCTATATATTGGGTGGGGATTTCTCTTACATAAGAAAATGTATGTATGATTTGCATAAGGCCTACCAATTGAAATGTGGGAGGACCAACTCACTTTTTATTCACCTGAAAATTAAACCTGTTGCAATAAATTCAGTTTTTAAGAGAGAAATATTGAACACACACTGATAATATGGGGCTCCGATGACTTAAGATTGTTATTATGTATTAAATACATTATATGAGCACAGATTTTCATGTGAGAATGATATTTTGAGAAATTGAAAGGCTTTTAATCCAGGAGAATATATACATAACGGTTGTCTTTCTCCAACAATTTCTTTTTTCCAATCCATCTATTCTTAGTGGCTAAATTTATGCTATTAGGTTCTTCTTTTATAAGGTGAAGAAAAAGGAAGATTAACTGTAAAGAAGAGAAATGGAGGGAAAAATAAGAGAAGCTGCTGCTTTTACTTTCAAATTTCACTGGGAATATTATTAGATGTCTTGTTATAAATGTATCATGTACAGTATTCAGTTCTTCAGTGACATATATTTAATTTTCCAGACTTGCATATTTTACATTTGTGCTTTGAATTTTGTCTAGCCAACTCGGGTATACTACCATATTTCCCTGAAAATAAGCCCTACTCCAAAAATAAGCCCTAGTTTTGGGGCAAGGCACACACCTAATAATCAAGCTTGGGGGGTGGGGTGGAGCTTCCCACTCACCATTGCAGCCAGTCCTCCCATGCCCAACACCTGCCTCGCCGGCCCACTTCTTCTGTGGGTATTTGCTGCCACTCTCTCGCGCACGTGTATCACCCCCAGCCTCCATTTCACTGTTAGAGGCCATCAGGAAATGCCTGCTGCTGAGAAAAGAGCTCTGGATTGATGTGTGCAGCGTTCCCCGACCTCCATTTTACTGTCAGAGGCCTTCCAGAAAAGGCTCTGCTTATGTCAATCCAGAGCTTGGTTCTCAGCTGCAAAGGCCTTTTCAGAACGCCTCTGACAGCAAAACGGAGGCCAGGGGGCAATGCAGAAGTCAATCCAGAGCTCCATTCCAAGCTACAGAGGCATTTCCTGGAAGCCTCTGACAGCGAAATGGGGGCCCAGGGTGATGCACATGAGAGTGGCGGCAAGCGGCTGCAGAAGAAGTGGGCCAGGACAAGCGACCGCAGAAGAAGTGGGCCAGGAGGCTGTCCGTGCTGCCACTGTGAGGTGAGACTGGAAAAGACACCATCTGAAAATAAGGCCCGGTGCCTCTTTTGGAAGCAAAAAAATAAATAAGGCCGGGTCATATTTTTGGGAAAACATGGTATATAATAAAGTATTGTGTGGAATAATGTGAGTAGACCTGATGGATTTGTGAGAGTTGTAAACTTCTTACGTGAAAATTTTAAAATCACATTTTCTAATGTAATTTTTTTTGCAGAAACTACTGGAGTAACAAATTGCAAAAATACTAAAGGTATTGAATGTGCTGTGTCTGAATCTTTTCCTCGTGAAGTATTTTCTAATGGTCTTAAGCCACTTATGGGCCTTATTCAACTAGATGCAATGGATGGAAAATCTCACAGCCTGGATGAGTCAACAGATGAAGTTCAGTCTATGGATGTGAGGTACATAATACATTTTCAGAAATAGTATTAGTAATCTAAAGAAGGTAGCAATTCATTTTCTGTGCTTGAAGCTGCTTTAAAATTGTATTTTTGAATGTTACAATATGGATTGTGTTTTATCAGAGGATCTACACAGGTTCGCTTCATGACTAAAGTTACTCACTTGCAACCTCGCACTAATTCTTTTATACGTTATTGTTTTAGTGAAAAAGGTTTAGTTAATATATTCCTACCTTGACTTTTGTTCTTTTATTTCCACCAGCACCTGTAAATAAATATTTGATATTCAAAGTATCAAATGTATTTCATGTCAATAAATAATATACAAATGCTATGCATCTGAAGAAGATTCCAGTGTATCATAATGCTTAGGAACTTAGGAGTTTCTTTCAGTTCAAGGCTTAATATATACAGTACAGAATACTTAAATTCTCTTATCCTATAATTCTTACATTTTAAAATAAGTGAGATGAAGTCATGTTTTTAATCATATGAAGACAGTTTTATTGTCATACTTATATATGTTAAGATATACAGCAAATACTTTGATTCTTTCCTTTCTTCAGTCCTGCTTCAAAGGAAGAACTTATATCTATCCCTGAATTTTCACCATTGAATGAAATGATGCCAGGAATTACTTTGGACCAAAATGGATCAAATAATAGGAAGGCTCTTGAAGAACTCCTAGATTTTACTGGCCAGGCCACTTACCCAAAATTAACAAGTGAAAGTATTAGCATAGATGATTGTAATAAAAATTTGATTGATGGATTTAATAGCCCAGGCCAGGAGACAACACTAAGTACCTTATGTTGACAAATACATCGCTACATAGCAATAAGGTATGGTGCTTTCATAGAATACAACTATTCCGCTTTCTTTTCCAGTCAAAAGTTGTTTGACAGCAGTCAATTCATTTCTTTCTTTAAATGTTAAATAAGTGGCCATGCTATCTTTTGTCTTACCTATATTAAGTTAATTATGTTAACCACAGCCACATAAAGGGAGGGGGGGAGAAATGAAAAAGAAAAATTCTAAACCAGAAAGAGTTTTGGTGATGGCAGAAAAGCAAATAAATTCCATCAAGATATCCCAAAGTTTTTGAATTTTACTTTGTTTTAAAGAACAAAAAGGAATCCATACAATCAGAAGGGTACACAACAGTACTGACTTTGAAATGTGAGTGTTGGATGTTTGAGTCCGTATACTGAAAAACTGTTTTGTTCAGTACATGGACTGAAATATCAAAGAGCTTTATGAAGAGGATAAAAGGGGGGGGGAAGAGGGTTTTTAACAATTGAATTTGCAAATATTGGCAGTGGCTGAGGGAAAGCAGAGAAGAGAAGAGAAGAGAAAGAAGGGCAGGTTATGGGGAAATGGCAAGAGTCTATATGTACATCCAGGAAAATCACTTTAGGATGTCTCTTGATTTTGTTTTGCCTTAAATCTAGAATAAACTCAATTTCACTGAGGGCCACATCAGCATTATGGTTGCCCTTAAAGGGCCACTTGCTGTCCCCTTCTCTCCCTCAGGCTTGCCCCACAGAAGCCTCTCCTCTCCTATCCTCGTCCCGCCCTCAGGCTTGCCCCACTGACATCTCTCCTCTCCTCCCTATTGCCTTCCCTTCCCCCCTCGCTTTTCCTCCTTCCTGCCCAAACCCCTCCTCTTATATCATCTCCTCCCCTCCCCCATACGTTTATTCACTTTTCAAGCAGTGTTCATCAGCTGCAGCTGCGTGCACTGATTCTGGGGTCCCTGCCAAAGCCCTGCAGCTCCAGCTGACTTTTCCCTGAAGACTGTGTGCAGCTTCCAGCCACCCCCAAGGCCACTAGAAACCCCGATCAGCTGGAGCAGCACGCATCAATCTCAGGGCTTCAGCAGAGCTCAGCTACACCCCCAGGAGTCTGGTGCTGCCGCTGCTTCAGGTCACCCCCCTACATACAGATAATCCCTGAGTTACAAGCGTTCCTTTAATGAATGTTCAAAACTACACGCTAAGCACCCCCTAGTGTTTAGAAAAAACTCTCAAGATTACAAATGTTGCTGCGCCACGGCAGTCGTTCACCCTTACAGACGATCACAGAGGCACTGTAACATTCACCCTGCTATTCCCTCTCCCCCCCCCCCCCCCGGGGTCTCCCTAGGCACTAGGCCTGTGGATACTCACCTTGCAAAGATCAAGAGATCCTTCACTTTCTTGGCTGTTTTCCTGCTTCCTTCGGTGTGTTCGCAGAGAATAGAGGCCTAAAGTGACACAAGATCATGCGAGATCAGTGACACGAGATCTCACACTACTGATCTTGCATGATCTCAGGTTTAGGCCTCTGTTCTCTGCAACAGAGAATAGAACAGAAGCCAGGGAAGAATGGACTTTCAGAGGCACGCAAAAGCCTCCCCCGGCCTCCGTTCTGGGCCTTGGAGGAGGCCTCCGAGGCCCAGAATGGGCCTCTGGATACCCACTGAAGCATCCCTCAATGTCTTTTCTGGGCAACAGTGGTCTGGAAAAGGCCTCCAAGGCCCGCATCAGTCCTTCAGAGCCCCACTAAACTGTCCTCGCAGTCCTTTCCAAGAGGCAGTGGCCCAGAAAAGGCCTCCAATGCCCAGAACAAGCCTTCAGAGCCCCACTGAAGCGTCCCCCGGTGTGCTTTCTGGGTGGCAGCGGCCCAGAAAAGGCTTCCAATGCCCGGAAATGACATTGGGGGACGCTTCAACGGGGCTCCTAAGGTCCGTTCCTGGCTTTGGAGACCTCCAAGGATGGAGGCTATGGGCATTGGCCACGTGCTTCTGGTGGTCTGTTCTGGGCCTCGGAGACCTCCTCCAGGCTTCTAAGGCCCAGAATGGAGGCCAGGGAGGTGGCCACATGCTTCCAGAGATCCGTTCTGGGCCTCAGAGGCCTCTCTCTTGCTGGGAGCAAAGAAAAAAACAGAGGCTGGAGAAGAGACAGATCTTCACAAGGCAAGTGACCCGGCGTGGCAGGATGGGGGGGGGAAACAATTGTGGGCTCTCAGGGGAGGGAATATGAGGTATTTCAGTGGGTCAGGGAAGGCCTTGGGTGGTCTGAAGATGGCCTGTTCCATAACTAGGCCCTTCATGGCCTTCCCCTCCCTGAGATACCTCAGGTTCACTTAATGAGCTGCGCATTCTCCCACGCATTAAATTAGCAAATGTATGGGCAAAAGCTGGGAATGAATCGCGTTCAAGGTACAAGATTTGCTCCTTTAAATCCTCAAGTTATGAATGGGATGGGCAGGCTCCTTTACATTCGTAACTCGAGGACTACCTGTATTCAGTACTACTCCTACTAGTCTGCTTGCAGGTCAAATCTAAACGCATCATGGACCAGATCTGGCCCATGGACCTTGAATTTGACATGTCTGATCTAGAACAAAACATTTTGGGTGTAATTTGTTACTGAACTACAACTTTGAAAACACACACACACACACACACACACACACACACACACACACACATTTCACGCATAGCTCCATTCTTGACACATTCACTGAGCGTGAATGGAGACCTGTCTAGCAATGTCCTTCATAATAACATTCCTCTGTAGATACATGGTGTCCATTTTCTGTGTTTACTTTTAAAGAAAATTTACACAGTTTTTATATATAAACTCCATTCATAAGAGACTACCGTCTTTTCCCGAAAATAACAGAGGTCTTATATTTATTTTTGCTCCAAAAAACCCACTAGGGCTTATTTTTGGGGGATATCTTATTTTTTCATGTACAGGAGGCAGCAAGCTCTCAGAGGCCAACAGTGTCCGGCAGCAGCCACAGCCCACCAGCCCCTTGGCTAGTGCACTCTGGGGCTGCAAAGTCCACGCAACACAGGTGATTGGGAGCACTGCTACTACCAAGCCTGCTCTCTCCATCCCACCGTCTGCTTGCCCATGGCTGTAATGGGGCAGGTAGCTGCACGGCACATCCAGTGGACCGGTACCACTGCCATGAGTTGAGGTGAGGCAGCTGGTGGGGCAGGGTGCGGGGCTCTTGGAGCAGCTCCACCCCGCTACCTGCCTTTCCTCACCTTGTGATGGTGGAACTGGTCCACTGGATGCGACACACAGCCACTGGGCCACCAGATGCACTGTGTGGCTGCTTGTTCCATTGTGGCCGCAGGCAAGCAAATGGTGGGACCGGGAGAGTGGGTAGCTGCACAAGCTTCAACTGGACGGGGCTGGTGATGCTGGTGCCGCTGTAGTGAGGCAAGGCAGGTAGCAGGGCTGGAGTAGCCTGGCTGCGGTGCCCTGATGTGCGTGTGCAAGGCGCATGGGGCAGCTCCACCCCCTCACTACCTGCCTCACCTTACCTTGTGACGGCACCAGCCTGCCAGACGTGCCATGTGGTTGCCTGTCCCATTGTGGCCGCGGGTAAGCAAACGGTGCAATGGAAAGGGCCGGGCCGGCAGTAGCAGCACTCCCACTCACCTGCATTGTGTGGGCTTCACAGCCCCAGAGTATGCCTTGGCCAGTGGGTTGCAACTGCTCCAGACACAGTTGGTCCCCATGCGCTCACACCTCCTGTGTGCACGCCAATGGTGTCTCGAGTTCATCGGTTTACATATGGTACCTTTACCTCTTGTCCAAAGGTGCCCGCTTGGGTACAGTATGTACAAATATTTATTTATATTTTATATTATCATTTAAGTATTAATGCCAATATTATTATTTCTTTATGTTTAATTATATATTAATATTATTGTTTTATAATTCAGTATGTCCGTTGTTTGTTGCAATGGACCTCTGGCTGATGATTCTAACTGGAGCTTATTTTGGGGGTAGGGCTTATATTACAAGTGTCCTAAAACATCATGCGAGGACTTATTTTTCGGTTGGGTCTTATTTTCGGAGAAACATAGTACTTAACACTTGGGTTATCTAGGGATATCTGCCTATCCTTCCATCAATTTACTTAATCTAAAAACAATGTATTGTATAATAAAATCTGAAAATGAATCCAAATATATATTACAAAGAATCTTGTGCCCTTTATACTACTGTATAAAGGTTAACAAACTTAACTTAGCAAAAGCATTTATGGATTTCCAAATTAGGTACATAGAATATTATTACCTGCCATCATACTGGATGAGAATGATTGAAATAGTTAATAGATGTAGTAATCTGTAAATTAATTAAATATATAACATGATAAGATCTGTTATGCTACTGGAAGTTCATCTGCATGAATGATGACTCAGCTACTCAAGGATAACATCCATGTTTGTGATTTCTTTGTTCAAGGTTCAGTACTTTTGAGTATACTCATTGTATTTCTGTTTCTGGTCAGCAGAGGAAATTGAGAATATAGAACACTTTCAATGCTGCTATTATCAGTAAAACAAGAGCCTGTCATTTTAAGAAGCTGCTGCAGTCTGCAATACTGGATACCACCAGCTCTGCACTGAATTTACAGTCTTCCCAAATGAATTGCTGAGTAGTCACTTGATAAAAAGCGGGATTTTTTAATGGCTTGAAGAACTTTTGTGGAAGTTTTGTTTAGAATATGACCTAGTAAAAATGTGGGTCCTAAACATCTCTTTCAATGGATTCCATTTATTTTAAAAGAAAAAGATAATTTTGTCACTGAAACATGATATATAAATGATTATTAAAATGAAATATTGCCAATATGCTTGTTTTACTGGACCATCTTAATGTCATTTTATAAATATTTCACTGAAGCTCTATAATTGAAAAGGTTTGAAAAATAATAGGCAACTGTTGGAATCCAACTACCTTGAAAACAGTGTAGAATTAGAATTATCCCTCATCAACATGTGGCACATAACAGATTTTATGTTGTTTTAATCAATAACTTAGTTAGCATTACTCTGTGATGACAATATACGCTAAAAGAAGGTCTTTGTTAGATGGGGCTAAAACATATTTAAGTGTTTCTTTGGGATAAAATATTGCTACATTTAATTATGTATATTATACTGCTTCATAAGCAACTGTATCAAAACTGAAATATTTATATTGAAAATATATCTGTTCTCAATATCAAACTTCATAAATCACTGAAATTCTGAAATTCAGCATTGTAATGACAATAAACAATATATAGACTTGGCAACATACTACTAAGATGTAATTACGAATGCAGAAAATTATATTTATCCAACATGATAAACTGTTAGCATCTTTCACTTAACAAATTTGACTGAAGAAAAGTTCTTGAAATAATTGATATCTTAAAAAACTATAGCTCAGATAAGCATTTTAAGAGCTGTTGTTTTTAACAAGCTCTTATCTAGATTTTTTTTTGTTAAAAATCAATGGAACTTGTAAAGGTTTAATTTATCTTGGAATTTGGCATAAGCAATTTCAGCTTTCAGTGACCTCTTTAATGCTGTTGTCTATACTGCCCAGGGAGGTCAATGTTTGTCCTATTCTATAAAACCAAAAAATTTGCTAAAGCTATTTTTTTTTATGTTAGTGTGTGTTAAACTATAACTCTGTTATAACTCTATAACCATAAATGACCTGTTTAATAAGCCAGCTACAAAAATATGTGACAATATACATTGCTTACAATAGTTATATTAATGTATTTCCATAAAAGTAATTCCTTGTTGGCTTGCAAATATGTTGTAGCATGGTACAGTGTCTTTCACGTTAATCCTGCAATTTCCAGCTTACACAATAAAATATATCAATCTATCATATATGGCTATGATACTGTGATGGTGGTGTTTTTGTTCTTGTTTTGTTTGAGAAATCAATTTATGCCAGTTGCACATGTTCCATCAAAATACAGAAATCCTTATTTGGGGATGTAATAGTTTTCCTTGTGTGTGTGTTTCTAAAATACTGTAGAAGTTCTATAAGGTTTCCCAAATATCAGTCTTCTACTCATTTGATATAATATTCTTTCCTCAGCTGTATTAGAAGGCAGATTCAAGAAGATATCCTTCAGTTGTAGAACCTGCTTTCTGGCTCAAGTCGTTAAAACCCTGGAGCAGGGGTGTCAAACTGCCGGCCCGCAGGCCGATTGCATCATATGGAGGCCGCATCCACCCCAGTTCCAGCAATGCAAAAAATGTAGCGATATGTCACATGGTGAATTTGACACCCGTGCCCTGAAGGATCCTGATTTATTATATCTTTTAGACAAATGTAGCTAGCAGTCTAATTTAGGAACACTCCTGGTCAGCCTAACTATATGTTATATATTTTCTGAACTAAGAAGACCCAGGTTGCTGAGTTTTCTATTATCCCTGTAGGACTAAGTACCTGCATATGAATGGATACTTATAGTACATGTCAGCTCCCACCTCACTCTTAGCTTGTGTTTCGAAACCGTGCAGTGACAGTCTGCCATGAACTATGGTGAGGGTGAATGGGAGGGTTGCTTGGGGAAAGTGAAAGCGACTGCTGCTTGGGGAAAGTGAGAGTAACTGCTGTATCCTCCCCTCCCCCCAGCTGGGAGAAGAATGCAGCTGCGTACCAAACTATGCTTGAAGTGACCATTCTCAAAACATCTTGCTTGAATCTGGGGCCAGTGATGGGAAGCAGCTAAGGGAAGAAAAGTTGAATTTAGGGATTTGATTCTCAGTTCTGGCTATGCACTATTGCAATGCACTTGACTTGTAATAAAACTATACCTTTCTCAACAAATGGAGCCAAGGATCGTTTCTATTTAGAGGTTTAAGTTGCAGCAGATCTGACAGTACAATACACTTAATTAAAAACAGGGTACCATGCAATTTTATTGTATTTTTATTCTATAATATATTTAATCTCACAAAAATGTGATATAATACTTAAAAGACCACTAGGAAATCCCCGGCCTGTAGGCTAGAGTAGCAAACTGGATGGTTGAAAAAAAGATTCCAGAAGAAAACAAAGGCAAACCATTTCCACAGGGCTATCAACTGTATGGACATGCCCATAGAATAAGCTGCAATCAAAATCACAACTTGAAGGAGGATTTACCTTACATTAACCTTCAACACAGCATTATATATCAAATTTCACACTAGCACATGTTATCATGGAAACATTTTAAATATTTTGAATTATCATTAAACTAGTTGCCTGGAACCAGCTTTAAAAGATAGGCTATGTGCCGTAGCTCTTTCAATAGTTAACATTTTCTAAATACATAATAATGTATATATTGAGCTTGATTTATGTATTAATCTTCAATAAAATAGATTTAAAATAGATTGCCTTAAAGGAATATTTCCAATTAAATTAATTCCTACAGAATATTTTAAATTTTAATTCATCAACACATCAAGGATGCACTACATTCTATTTGGATGAGCAATAGTTTGAAAATAAAAGAATTTCTCTTCAAACAACGCATGTTTCACAAAGCCTAACTTAAATGAGAATTTATCATATATATGAGGAAGCAATATTTCTGGATGATGTCTGTCACACTGTAAGCACTAAGTACTGACTGATCCACCCAGTGGTTGCAACGTCCTTGATTTGCTTTATTCTCATATGTCTCTCCAATATTCATAGGGTTATATCTAATTATATAAATCTCTAGCACAAAATGTCTATGAGTTACAAGAAAGCTGGTTTCATTTTTTAACTATTAATCATTTGATTTAGATTATGAAAGCTATTACACAATTTCAAGTGATTTCATTACACTTGGTAAAATTATACTAATTTACTATTATGATTGTACATCACTATCAGCAATTCTAATATCTGTATTTGTCGGATCTGCCAGAACTTAAACCTCTAAATAAAAACGATCCTTGGCTCCATTTGTTGAGAAAGGGATAATTTATTAGAGATCAAGGGGATTGCACTAGTGCAGGGGTCGGCAACCTCGGCTCTTTTATGACTCGTGGACTTCAACTCCCAGAATTCCTGAGCCAGGAATTCTGGGAGTTGAAGTCCACGAGTCATAAAAGAGCCGAGGTTGCCGACCCCTGCACTAGTGCAAAGCCAGAACTAAAAATCAAGTGCCAAATCCCTAAGTTCTACTTTTCCCTCCCTTAACTGTCTCTCATCGTCCACCCCAATGCAACCAATCAGATTCAGGCAAGAAATTTTCCTAACGGTCAGTTCAAGCGTAGTTTCACATGTGTCCCCCTCCTTCCAGCTGGGTGACCTTGAGACAGGGTCTTGAGGAGATACAGCACTTACTGTTATAACTGCTAATAGGTGTCAACTCTACAATGAACCTGGCTGCAGCCATTTTGCTCATTCTAGGTTGCCACAAGAATGGGAGGGGTGCAAAGGATTTCTACTAATCTAAACATTTTACTGTCCTGTGGGAACCAAGGTCATTTCTGTCAGTTAGATGGGGGCATGAGCATTTAGTTAGAAAGCCTGCCAAACTCTTCTATTGGGGAATGTAGCTGATTGCATAGCATTGGGGTGCGAAGTTTAACTTTCTAATATTGTTTCTCTTTGAAGGGAAATTCAGACTTAGTTTCACTTTTGACTGTGCCAATACTATGTAACCAATAAACATATTCTTTGAAGAAATCTCAAGCCTCAGAGTTCTAATTTATTTGGTCTTGTCTATCGGAATCTCGACCATAAGGATATCAATGCTTGTAATATAGATGTTTGTGCGGGTAAGAATATCAATCTTACTGTCAAGGAAAATCAAACTTTTGATAGACTGTGCCATACCAGGTGCACTAATCAAACAGGTGGTAACGAAGTAGGGGAACTCAGGAACAAAACAGGTTATGCAGAAAGTAAACATAGGGTCAGTCGAAAAGGACTCAAATGTCTATACACCAACTCACAGAGTATGAGGAATAAATGGTGAATTAGAAATTTAAGTAAATGAGGGCAGATAAGATATTGCTGCCATTATTTATTTATTTGTGTTTGTTTGTTTGTTTGTTTGCTTGTTTTATATACCGCCCTTCTCCCGGAGGACTCAGGGCGGTGTACAGAGCAATAAAGTAAGAATACAATAAAACAATAGAGTGAGAAAATTTTAAAACCCAAATCCATCAGGCCAGGCCGGCTTGTTGGAATAGATAAGTTTTTAGATCATGCCGGAAGGAGCAAAGGTCAGGGGCCATCCGGATTTCAGCTGGTAAGCGGTTCCAAAGGATTGGCGCACCCACCAAGAATGCTCTCCCCCTGGGGGTCACCAGCCGACATTCTCTGACCGGTGGCACCCTGAGGAGGCCCTCTCTGTGGGAGCGCACAGGACGGAGGGATGTTGACGCTGGCAGTAGGTGCTCCCGTAGGTAATCCGGACCCACGCCATGTAGGGCTTTGTATGTCATCACTAGCACCTTGAATTTCACCCAGAAGGCAACTGGAAGCCAGTGCAGCTCACGGAGCAGAGGTGTAATATGGGAGTATCGATAGACCCCCAAAAGCATTCGTGCAGCTGCACTCTGCACCAGCTGAAGCTTCCGAGTGGTTCTCAAGGGCAGCCCCATGTTTATGGAAACTTGGTGGGATGAAACCCACAACTGGAATATACAGATAGAGAGATTTAAATTCTTTAAAATTTAAATAGAGCAAATATAGAGAAGTAGAGTTGCACATATATAAGAAATAACTATTTTTCCACAGAAATGGAGCACAACAATGATAGAAACTGTCTTGAATGCATTTGGGTCAATATGAAAGGGGGTAAAATGAAATTGCCATAAGTTTACACTAAGCCACCTAACCAAACAAGAGATAATAGATGAACTTTTTGCTAGTCAGTTAACTAAGGTATGTAGGAAGCACATTACAAACTCTGCACCAAGTGGAAGATCAGACAGGTCCCCAACAAGCTTAGCAGATAATTTTGTCTCCCAAAAAGTACAGAAGGGAACTAGGGGATCAGCCATGTTGGACTTAATTCTCACTAACAGAAATGAAGGTGTTGCAAGCTACATAAATTTTGGAAGGGAGTGATCATGCAATATTTGAATTCAAGCACAAGCAATAGAACATAGTCAGACTGGACTCTTGGACTTTAAGAGAACTAATTTCAATAAACTTAGAGCTTGGGAAGGATTCCATGGATGAGAATCCTCAAGGGGAAAACAACTCAAGAAGCCTGTGAAATTTTGAAAAGTGAGATTATAAAAGCCCAGTCTAGCACATTACCAATGAAGAAGAAAAATAACAGCTCTCAAAAGAAACCAACATGGCTGCATAAAGAACTCTCTGGTAAATTGAAAGACAAAAAGGACAAGTATAAAAAGTAGAAAGAGGAGCACATAACTAGGGCAGGATATCAGCAAATAGCCCAAGCCTAATAGCCCAAGCCTGCAAAGATGAAGTGAGGAAAGCTAAGGCTCAAAATGAACTAAGGCTTGCGACAAAATTTCAACATGTAAAAAACTAGAAAAAAGTCAAGGAAACAATTGGTCCATTAATGGCAAGAAGGTGACAAGCAACAAGGAGAAAGCAGAACTTCTTAACTTGTTTTTTGCATCCATCTTTACACACACAAAAATAGTCCAACCTATAAAAAACAGTACTGTAAAAAACAGATCAGGAATACAAGTTAAAATAGGCAAGAAAATGGTAAGTGAGCACCTGTCCACCCTAACGAGTTCAAATCACCAGGACCTGATGGATTACACCCCAAGGTTCTGAAAGAACTGGCAGATGCAGCACGAGTCCAGGTAAACCTCCGGAGCGATTTCACGCCCCCCCCCCGGCCGATCATTTTACAATGCTCCAGCGGCCCGATCCGGGCATCGAAGGCCTGCAAAATGCTTCTGCTGCCCAGATCTAGGGCTGCAGAGCGATTTCGCTCCCTTCCCCAGCCAATCTGGGCAACAGAAGCATTTTCAAAGTTTCTGGAGTTCACATCCATGGCTGTGGGGCGATTGTACGATGTTCCAGAGGCCCAGTCTGGGCATCGGAGGCCTGCAAAAAGCTTCTGCTGCCCAGATCTAGGGCTGCAGAGCAATTTTGCTCCACCCCCCGGCCAATTTTGCAGGCCTCTGACACCCAGATCAGGTTGCTGGAACATTGCCCACTCGGTGGCCATGCCCCTGGCACCCAGCGATGCATAAGTGGGTTTTGGGTTGCAGTTTGGGCACTCCGTCTCAAAAAGGTTCGCCACCACTGGTATAGGGTTTCTTGCCTGAGTAGGGGGTTGGATTAGAAGACCTCTAAGGTCCCTTCCAACTCCATTATTCTGTTTCCCCAAGCATTCCACACTTCAATCCCACTCTCCACAGTTCATGGCAGTTTGTCACTGCATAGCAACAAAGCATAAGCAAGCATAAGGTGGCAGTAGACAGTATTATAGGATATAATGTTCCTCTGTCCTAGTCCTATTAGACCTCTCAGCGGCTTTTGATACCATCGACCATGGTATCCTGCTGCAGCGCCTCAAGGGATTGGGAGTGGGAGGCACGGTCCTTCAGTGGTTCTACCTCCTGGGACGTTCGCAGTCGGTGTTGGCAGGGGGACAGAGGTCGACCTCAAGGCCTCTCGTTTGCGGAGTTCCTCAGGGGTTGGTCCTCTCGCCTCTCCTGTTCA
This sequence comes from Vipera ursinii, assembly GCF_947247035.1. Classification (NCBI taxonomy): domain Eukaryota; kingdom Metazoa; phylum Chordata; class Lepidosauria; order Squamata; family Viperidae; genus Vipera; species Vipera ursinii. The sequence goes on from NC_139514.1 coordinate 66,456,130, forward strand.
ACATCTATATGAAGCCTCTGGGTGAGATCATTCGTGGTTTTGGAGTTGGGTATCATCAGTATGCTGATGATACCCAGCTTTTTATTTTGACCCCAAACCACCCCAGTGATGCCCTCGACGTGATGTCCCGTTGCCTGGAGGTGGTCCGGCTCTGGATGGGGAGGAACAGGCTTCGTCTCAACCCTGACAAGACTGAGTGGCTGTGCGTGCCGGCATCTCAGGAAACTCAGATCATTCCATCTCTTACTATGGGGGGTGAGTTATTACCCCCCGTAGATAGGGTTCGCAACTTGGGAGTCCTCCTAGATTCACAGCTTTCTTTAGATCATATAGTAACTGTGACTAGGGGGGCCTTCGCCCAGGTCCACCTGGTGCGCCAGTTGCGGCCCTATCTAGACCGGGATGCCTTGCGTACAGTCACTCATGCGCTCGTGACCTCTCAGTTAGACTACTGCAACGCTCTCTACATGGGGCTGCCCTTGAGGACCACTCGGAGGCTCCAACTGGTGCAGAATGCAGCTGCGAGAGTTGTGTTGGGGGTCTCCCGATACTCCCATGTTACACCTCTGCTCCGTGAGCTGCATTGGCTTCCAGTTGCCTTCCAGGTGAGATTCAAGGTGCTGGTAATGACCTACAAAGCCCTACATCAGGGGTGTCAAACTCAATTTCATTGAGGGCCACATCAGCATTACGGTTGCCCTCGGGGGGCCGGGAGGGCGTGGCCAGGTGGGCGTGGCCGGGTGGGCGTGGCCAGCTCAATGCTGCTCACTCAGCGCAGCTTACTCAATGAAAGAAAGTTGGCAGCAGTGCCCCTGAGGGGCAGGCAGGGTGGCAAAAACAGTTTTTAGCGCTCAGCTCTACTATACCAGCAAATCAAGCAATCACACCAGGGTTACCCTTGTAGGTAGGTGCACTTGAAGCAGGCAGAGTGCCACTCAACCTGGTTCCCAGAGGGCCAACTTCCCCCTTCATCCTCGAGCCCCCCGAAAAAGCCTAGTGGGGTGGGGCCGGATATTGGCTCATTTGCAGGCACCCCGATGAGCATTGCATAGCCGTAAGATAGGTAGTCCTCGTTTAGCAACAGTACAGTTACAACAGTGGTGACAAAGTAACTTTGCAGCCAATCCTTGCATTTAGAACTTTTTCAGGTTTGTGTGGCAAATGGCAGCTGAAGTAAGAACCTAAGTCAGTTGCAGTTTCACTGAGTGACTGCATTGCTTAACAACCAAGTGGCTGGTCCCAATTGTGGTCGGTAAATGAGAACTACCTGTATTTCTATGTCCTTTTTGGTGTGGTAGAGGGCTTCAAATTCAGGAAACCTTCCTAAAAAGGACCAGAGACTTACTTTCCCCAGGCTAGGAGTGCCTCTGAAGTACACACACTTGAACAGCAATTCAACACATAATCACACTTCTGTACCCATGCTAGCTTTTCAAAACCACACCGGCAGCAGGGGATCCCACTTCAGTTTCCATTTTACAGCTTTACCCTGTGCAGCAGAAACCCAGCACCTGCAAAATTACCCGTAACACAGCCTGGAATTAAAGGATTCTGCCCTCGGCAGTGATAGGTAGGCAGTTGAAGCAATCAGTGAAGGTCTTCCATAATTTTATGTTATACCGCTGTTTACCACAAATCTTGAGTGGGGCTTCTAGTTCCAACAAAATGGGCTGGCTCAGGAAGATCTCTCGTGACTTCAGGCATATGCCCAGAATCTCATTTTCTGTGAGCTGAACATTCTTGCCTGGATGTAATCCTTGCACTTCAAGCACCCAGCACAGGAGCCCATGCGTGAAAGAAGCCCGGCAGAGGAGCTGGAGCGGCTCCACTGCTGGGGGCGCCTCTTGGCCGGGCCTTGCAGGATCTGGGCTGGGCGCCTCTGCTCGCCCTCAGCAGCGCCCGGCAAAGTAGCTCGCATGCGAAACAAGCCCGGCAGAGGAGCCGGAGTGGCGAGCAGAGGCGCCCGGCTTGGATCCTGGAAGGCCCCAGCCAAGACGTGCCCCCAGCAGTGGAGCCGCTCCGGCTCCTCTGCCAGGCTTCTTTCACACAAGGGCTCCTCTGCCGTGCTTGTTTTGCGTGCGAGCTACCGTATTTTTCGGACCATAAGACGCACCTGACCATAAGACGCACCCAGTTTTTAGAGCAGGAAAACAAGAAAAAAATTATTCTGAACCAAATAGTACCAGTATACTAAAACAGGGCTTTTCAACCTTTTCATCCATTGTACCACTTTTAGGACAAGGCAGTGTCACCCAGCAACGTGTCAAAAACTTAACCCCCCCTAAAAAAGGAAAAAAAAAGATAAAGTACAGGTAGTCCTCGACTTACAATGATTCACTTAGTGACCGTTCAAAGTTATGACACTGAAAAAGTGATTTATGACCATTTTTCACACTTATGACCGTTGCAGCATCCCCAGGGTCATGTGATTTACATTCGGATGCTTGGCAATCGATTCATATTTATGATGGTCATATTGTTCCAGGGTCATGTGATCGCCTTTTGCAACCTTCTGAGAAGCAAAGTTAGTGGGGAAACCAGATTCACCTAACAATCATGTTACTAATTTAATTTCTCTCTCTCCTTCTCTTTCTCTCCCTCTCTCCCCCTCCCTCTTTCTTTCTCCTCTCCTTCTTTCTCTCTCTCCCTTTCCTTTCCCTATTTTTCTCTTTCCCTCTATTTCTCCCTCTTTCTCTCTCTCCCTGTTTCCCTCCCTTTTTCTCCTTCTCCCTCTCTATTTTTCTCTTTCCCTCTATTTCTCCCTCTTCCTCTATTTCCCTCCCTCTTTCTTTCTCCTTGTCTCTCTCTCCCTTTCTTTCTCTCCCTCTTTCTCTCTCCCTCTATTTCCCTCCCTTTCTCCTTCTCTCTCTCCCTCTTTCCCTCTATTTCTCCCTCTTCCTCTATTTCCCTCCCTCTTTCTTTCTCCTTGTCTCTCTCTCTTTCTTTCTCTCCCTCTTTCTCTCTCCCTCTATTTCCCTCCCTTTCTCCTTCTCTCTCTCCCTCTCTCTCTCCCTCTTTCCCTCTATTTCTCCCTCTTCCTCTATTTCCCTCCCTCTTTCTTTCTCCTTGTCTCTCTCTCCCTTTCTTTCTCTCCCTCTTTCTCTCTCTCCCTCTATTTCGCTCCCTTTCTTTCTGCTTCTCTCTCTCCCTTTCCCTCTCTATTTTTCTTTTTCCCTCTATTTCTCCCTCTTCCTCTATTTCCCTCCCTTTCTTTCTCCTTTTCTCTCTCCCTTTCTTTCTCTCCCTCTTTCCCTCTCCCTCTTTCCCTCTCTCCCTCTATTTCCCTCCCTTTCTTTCTGCTTCTCTCTCTCCCTCTTTCTCTCCCTCTCTATTTTTCTCTTTCCCTTTATTTCTCCCTCTTCCTCTGTTTCCCTCCCTCTTTCTTTCTCCTTGTCTCTCTCCCTTTCTTTCTCTCCCTCTTTCTCTCTCCCTCTATTTCCCTCCCTTTCTCCTTCTCTCTCTCCCTCTTTCTTTCCCTCTCTATTTTTCTCTTTCCCTCTATTTCTCCCTCTTCCTCTGTTTCCCTCCCTCTTTCTTTCTCCTTCTCTCTCTCTCCCTCTCTCTCTATTTTTCTCTCCCTCCCTCCCTCCCTCTCCCATTGTCCCTTCCTTCTTTCCTTCCTTCCTTCTTCCTTCCTTCCCTCCCTCTCTGTCCTTCCCTCTCCGCGTTAGAGCAGTACCTACGGAGGCAGCCCTGCGGCCCGGCTTTCTCTTGCAGAAGGCAGACTGAAACGGAGCAAGGAATGCGAATCGCCCGATCTCGCGCTTCAGCGATCTCCTCTTCTCGGTTTCAGTTTCTTTTGCTACAAGACAAAGCAGGCTGAAACGGAGCGAGGGAATCTCCCTTGCTTTGTTTCAGCCTGCTTTCTCTTGTAGCAAGTGAAGCTGAACCCGAGCAGAGGAGATCCTAGGAGCGCGAGATCGGCCGATTCGCATTCCTTGCTCCACTTCAGCCTGCCTTCTGCAAGAGAAAGCCGGGCCGCAGGGAGATTGCAGGAGCCAATTGCAATCTCCCTTGCTTTCACTTGCGGAGGTTGGGGCTGGCCTGGGCATCTCTCCCCCTCACCGGCTGGGTGTTGTTCGTCCTCCCCCCCCCCCGCGTCCCACCTCACTCCCTCCTACCTCCTCCTCCTCCACTTTTTTTTTTGGAGCCGCAGGAGACTAATGAGATGCAAATGGTGCTGGGTTCCACCAGCCCACGTGCACTTGCCTCCTACTGAGCAAGTGCTCAGCCGGGCCGGCGCCAAGGTGGTGGGGGCCGGACCTTTGTAATTTCTGGGAGAGTTGTGCGGGCCGGATTCAATCATGTGGCGGGCCGTTTGTGGCCCGCGGGCCTTGTGTTTGACATGTCTGCCCTACATGGTGCGGCCGGCATCAACTTCCCTCCGCCCAGTGCGCTCCCACAGAGAGGGCCTCCTCAGGGTGCCACCGGTCAGAGAATGCTGACTGGTGGCCCCCAGGGGGAGGGCGGTCTCTGTGGGTGTGCCTGACCTGTGGAACTGTTTACCGGTTGAGCTCCGGATGGCTCCCGACCTTCGCTCCTTCCGACGTGATCTAAAAACCTATTTGTTTGAACAAGCCGGCCTGGTCTGATGGGTTTGGGTTTTAATTATTGTTTTTAAGTAATTTATTTATTGTATTTGGGCACTATGGTTTAATCTGTTCTTAATTTTTGTATTTTGGTATTTATTGCCCTGTTCACCACCCTGAGTCCTTCGGGCGGTATATACAAAGCCTTGGTGGAGCAGTGGGCTAATGCCTCCTTAAGTAACACCAGCTGCCTGCAATTAGTGCAGGTTCGCATCCCACCAGGCTCAAGGTTAACTCAGCCTTCCATCCTTCCGAGGTAGGTAAAATGAGGACCCAGATTGTTGGGGGCAATTAAGCTGACTTTGTAATAATGCCGCTTGGGGTGTGTGTGAAAGCCCTAATAAGCAGGCATATACATAGAATGAAGGCTACTGCTAAGCTTGTAAGCCGCCCTGAGTCTTCGGAGAAGGGCGGGATATAAATGGAATTAAAATAAAAAAATAAATATAAATAAATAAATAAAATAAATAAATAATATAATACTGAAAAAGCTAGCTCAGGAATCTACAAACTTAGCAACTTTAAGACCTGTGGACTTCAACTCCCAGAATTCCTCATCCAGTCATGATGGCTGAAGAATTCTGGGAGTTGAAGTCCACAAGTCTTAAAAATGCCAAGTTTGAAGACCTCTGAAGTAGCTGGTAGTGGTGCATATTAATAACATGGATAAACTTTGTCAGTGCAAAGGGAAAGTGATTCAGCAAAGGAACAGCCACCAAAGAAATTAAAACACGTACTTTTTTCCTACAGTTTGTAATATTTTATTAGATTATAGAATAAAATACAAAAATACAAAAGCAAATAATAGGACATAGTGAGGAGGAAAAAGGGGGAAAAAGTGAGGGGGAGAAAAGAAAAAGAACAGACTTCCTCTGTTGCAGTAGAGGAAAGCATCAACATTGAACCTCAACTTTTTACTTTTCCATAATATTATAAACTATCCATTTCTATAACAACAAATGAATCTAATCAGTAAAACCCAAAATCCCCTTTTTTTAGTCATCAAATTTTTGACACCTTGGTAAGCACTGGAGGTACTCAAATATTGTCATGTCCTAAAAGTGGTACAATCTGTGATAAGGCTGAAAAACCCTGCTCTAGAACGGGCATGTCAAACTGGCAATGTTGCGTGACATCACACGACGTATCAGGACTTTTTCCCCATTGCGCGGTTTCGGCATGACATATCCGGACCACGAGGCTGGCAGTTTGACATGCCTGCTCTAGTCTAGACCAATGGTTCTGAGCCCGTGGTCTGTGAAGACTTGAAGAAATGTTATGATTTAAATCTTGAATTAAGTCATGGGGGTCTGTGGCCATGGTCTGTAGCCACAAAAGATATTTAAAGGGGATCTGTGGTGAAGAAAAGGTTGAAAACCTCTGCTCTAGACTATAACAGATACATTTGTGTGATTGCTTAAGTATCACATGTACAACCATTAAGTAGCTACGTTTTAGTTCACCTGCTGCCGGCGTCAACTTCCCTCCGCCCTGTGCGTTCCCACAGAGAGGGCCTCCTCAGGGTGCCACCGGTCAGAGAATGTTGGCTGGTGGCCCCCAGGGGGAGGGCCTTCTCTGTGGGTGCCCCGGCTTTATGGAATCAGCTGCTGGTTGAGCTCCGGATGGCACCTGACCTTTGCTCCTTCCGACGTGGTCTGAAGACCGATCTATTTGAACAAGCCGGCCTGGCCTGATGGGGGATGGGTTGGGGTTTTTATTGTGGATTTTTATATAACTATCTATTGTTTTAGCTCGGGCTCCTATTTAATTCTTTTTTAATTTTTGTACTCTGTCTTTTTATATGTGCCCTGTTCACCACCCTGAGTCCTTCGGGAGAAGGGCGGTATACAAATATAAATAATAAATAATAATAATTTTGCACTAATTTAATGTAGTCTAATGTGCCTATCAAATTTAAGGGAAGTTTCAGCTCCAACTAATCATGAATGCAATGGCAGCTATTTGCCTACCAAGAAAGGAAAAGGTATTGACATCGGGTACCCTTTGGAGCAGAAGAGCCATTTCGAGATGGGTAAAACGGTGCTTCTGCCTATGGAGGAGTGAGCCCCTGCCGCAGTACCGGTAATTGACAATAAGTGTTTTCCGGTGAGACCGGTATATCAGGGCAACCTGGTCTACTTCAAATATGGGACGGAGCATTCGCCTTTCAGCCCCAATCTAGGAGTCTTCACAGGCAGTCCCTTCTGCGACAGACTATTGGTGTGTTAAATTTAAATTTACCGACCAAGAATGAAAGGGAGACTAGTCTGGCTAGCTGACGAGAGATAAACAGCTCGAAATAGCTGTACTAGTCTCCCTTTCATTCTTGGTCGGTAAATTTAAACGTAACCGACAATAGTTACAGGCTTTTGTGATTGTAGGAGACGCTGAGTACTTTCAAAGCAGTTTGACTCACATGCGTTCAGCGCAGGGGTCTTCAAACTTGGCCCTTTTATGACTTGTGGACTTCAACTCCCAGAATTCCTCAGCCAGCATGCCTGGCTGAGGAATTCTGGGAGTTGAAGTCCACAAGTCATAAAAGGGCCAAGTTTGAAGACCCCTGGAGTGTCTCGTGAGAATTCAGCCAAGAACTAGTCAGTACAGCTTCCTGAAAAAGGGAAGAACGTAACAAGCCACAAGCAGCAAACATGGAGAGAGGCTTCACACGAGCTCGGCAGGATCAAAGGAGGGAAGCGCGCAGCCACCCTCACCCACCGAAGAAGCTCCGGGACAGCCAGCGAATCCTCAAATTTTTTTACCGCCTACTTCCGGCTCATGTACTTCCGGGGCACTAAGCCCAATCCGTTCGCCTGCGGCGGAATAGGCAGGCGGGCTAAGGGACGGGCTTTTCCTTTCCGCCTTCCGCTGCGCGGGGCTTCTGTTCTACCCGGGTCTGAAACCTGGCGGCTCCAAGTTGGACGGAATCCGGGCGCGGCGAAAAGCTCTGAGTGGCCGCTCCGAGAGCTTTTTCTGAAGCAGCGGTTAGTGGAAGGGGAGGAAGAGGGCCGGAACGGCGGGGCAGAGTGGAAGGGGAGCATCTCCCGGTGCCGCCCCTTTCACGGGGGCCTCAGGGCTTAGGCGCGCCGCGGTGGAGAAGCGCACCGGACGGGCTTGCAGGAGCTCGTATCGGTCTCGGGGGTGGGGGGGGCGCGGCTCAGAGGAGTTGGCTCTGCGCGAAGGTGCTGCGTCTCCTCTACTGTAGACTCTCCAGTCCTGGTTTCGCAATCGGGACGCGCCCCCTCCACGTCCCTTTTCTGCCGAGAGAGAGAGACATCTTCTTATTTGCGTGACTCTCGAGTCCATAATGCGCGGGATCCGGATTTTAGATAGGAATTAGTATGAATTAAATCAGGGGTCTTCAAACTTGGCCCTTTTATGACTTGTGGACTTCAACTCCCAGAATTCCTCAGCCAGCTTTGCTGGCTGAGGAATTCTGGGAGTTGAAGTCCACAAGTCATAAAAGGGCCAAGTTTGAAGACCCCTGAATTAAATGATCTTAACTCTTGTGACATCTTATGAACTTGCCGTTCTCGGGCGGGGAGAACCGAAACGGTCTCTTCTTGTAACTTAAGTTAAGTGAGCGATAATTTTATCAAACTACGAGGAAAACAGTTTTCGGAGAGGAATTCCATATTAATGAATAGAGTTACTGCTGTTCTCTTTGCGATCATCACTGGGTTTAGATTCTCTATTTTTTACGTTTCAGTGTGTAACACAAGTAATGTTTTAAATATCGTGATCGTGATGTGAAAGAGGATTCAAAATATGCCATGGTAACTTTTTTTTTTTAAAAAAAACCCCGTTATGTTGTATAATGTTAACTCTTTACCAAATTCAGGGTCACTTTTTTCTATATCTTATTAAGAGGAGCATTTACTTCAGTGGTTTGAGCTTTGTACTGTCTTGTAGAATGCCATGGGCCCTCTAAATTTGTTTTACAAGGAAAAACATTAATGGCAGTCTGTATAAATGATATAGAATTCAGAGCAAAAAATTCTATAGTGTGATTTTTTTTTTCAAATGGAGTTTGATTTATTTAGTTTTTGCGCTTAACCAGGCTGATTTAGAAAGAAAGTAAAATTTATGCCTTTAACAAAAGGTGATGACCATCTCATGATTAATCTCAAGCAATTAGTACTTAAGTAGTTAACTATCAAGCCATTGAGAATGTTACCACTTGTTCTTCTATTTCTAATAACAGTTGCTATAGTGCTGTTATTGCTGAAAATAATGCTGTTGTGAAGAAGTGAGTTCTAAAAATCATCAGGTTGTCTGTAGTGGAAAGCATACCTCAGTAGATATACTTCTAGTTTCATCTAATGGAAGCTTAAATAGTATAGAAAGTTATATAGTAATACAGAAAGGCATACTTAGGTTTATATGAGAGTTTTGATGTGAGTGACCTTTTAAATCTAATATTTTTCTCATTACAATAGTTTTGTAAATGTTTTTGCATGATGTCAACATGAGTGTTATTCATTCCACAAAGTAGTAACTTAGTATTTAGTAACTTGGTAACTTAAAATTTAGTAGCTTGCCATTGAGGTTGTTACACTTGGGAAAATTTATTCATTTCAGAGACAAAACTTGCTTAGCAAAGTTTCCTAATTTGGTAGATGTCTCTACCAAGGTAATGTCTCTTACTCTGGGTATATTTCTGCAAATGCATTTTAATATAGTTGTTAGAATGTGGTTACATACATTTGTTCTTTCCATGATTCAGCTCTTATTCTATGATAGTCATGGTGTTCATTTTGTAGACCAGTAATGGTGATGTTAAATAAGATTTCCATTTGTGTGAAATGCATAATATGGTAAACATTATATCCTATGAAGATTTTTCCTAAGAAATATTAGTATAATCCAGAAACCCAGAGTCTTACTTATTGGATACCTTTTGCTTTTTTTTTTTACAATGAAAAGGGTTTAAATTTGTTGATCTTATATGCAGGTGATACAGATGAGAATTTTAGATCAAGATTGGCACCCAAGAGATAAATATAAGAGCAATTCCCATAATATTGAGAAAAAAGTGACCATTGTGGATCAGTCTATGGCTCAGTTTTATTTTTATTTATTAAATGTATATGCCACCCATCTCTCTTTTTCCAAAGGAACTGTATGTGGCTTACAATGCTGTGAAATCATAAATATAGAATTAAAAACTAAAAATGTAGAGCACAAACAGTGTGGGGGTGGGCTCTTGTCTATCACTCCACCAGCCACCTTTAGCACAGTGTGCCCCCATTGGGGCCCAAAGCAGTGGCAGAGCCAGGTTGTAAGGCCCTTCCTGAAAGCCAAAAAGATGGAAGTGGATCTCGTCTGGCAAAATGTTTCAGAGGACAGGAGCCACTGCACTCTTCTAGAGCCTGCTAGCTGAAATTTCTTGACTGACAAGGTCTGCAGCAGACCCTTTCTACCAGAGTGAATGGGGTGAGCCAATTCTATTGAAGCAAGATAGTTCCCCAGATGAGCAAACTTGCAACCAATGCAGCTCGCCTAACAACAGTATTACATGCGTCACCCTAGAGCAGTGTTGGTGAACCTTTTAGAGACCGAGTGCCCAAACTGCAATCCAAACCCCTTATTTATCGTCAAGTGCCAGGTGGGCATGGCCACTGGGTAGGCGTGGCTACAGTGGTCGTAGCTGGGTGGGCATGGCCAGGGTAGGCATGGCCACCTCAATATTGCTCATGGGGGGATGCCTATGGGGGCCGGGCATGGTTGGGGGAGATCCAGGAGGGTCTCTGGCGGGTGGGACGGTGGGCAGGAGGCTCGTCCTGGGGGGTGAGGCAAGGTGGGGCAGGGCAGGGGTGCCATTTCCATTCAGCATTTCTTGCAGACGTATCATGACCCAAACTAAATAACATCAGCAATGCCAGAGGAGAGGGGGTTTGTGGAATGAAGGAGAAGAGGAGAAGGACAGTAGCTGTGGAGTCCTTGCTGCTCTCTGAGCTTGGTGGCTTTCTTGCAGATGTTTCATGACCCAAACCAGGTAACATCATTAGTTCACTTATCCCACTTTGGTTCCTGAAACATCTGCAAGAAAACCACCATCCTCAGTTACAACCCCCCCAAAGGACCCTTCATTTTAACTCTGAGCCAGAAATATCCTCCTTGATTGGCATTCTGGACCATCTCAGTGCAAAAGAACCTGACTGGCAGTACCTCATGGTCCACCACCTCCAGCTTTGCTTACCTCTTGGGGCTTCATCTGGACACGGCACCACCACCCCCGTTTGTGGATTGGGATGCTCCTCTGAAGGCCAACAGCATCCTCCCTCCCAGCGGTTCCCTGATCTTTCATCACCTCAGCTCCACACAATCCCTCACAACCCCAAAATAACCTTCCAGGAGCAAATTCTCCTTTTTTTCTCGCTCACCCTGGCTGTCCCCCACAAATACATCGCCCTTCGCCTGCTCCCCTCAGACTCATAACCGGTGCCCCACTCCAGCAGCCCCACTCCAACCGCCGGTGGGGCTGGGTCCCTCAGTGATGGTGTTGAGGGCCGATGGCACCAGTTTCCTTTTGGACGGCATGGCAGCAGCAGTAGTGGTGGAGGTTGGGGCTTGGGTTCCGTAGTGCCTAGTGAGGGACCCGCCTCAGAAGCAGCAGCAACAGTGGCATCATCACCAGGCGTGGCTGCCCTAAGCAAGGCCGAGGCTGTAAATGAGGCCTAAACCTGTCGGCCCAGCCCTGAGGTAAAAACGTGAATAGGCAAGAGGAGGAGAGGAAGTGGGTGTGGCCAAAGGGCAAGCACGCCCTTGGGCACATGAGGCAGAAACTGGGGAAAAAACATCTTCCACCAACTTGCTGTCCCACCACTGGCTGGGGCTGTTGCCACCATCCACCCACCCTCTCCTTGTGATTGGACGGCTTGCCCGGGAGGTTGAGGCAGGCCGGTAAAAAGACAGGTCGGGCTGTAGTTTGAGGACCCTTGAGCTACAGCTTTGGTGGCTCTGTAGGCAGAGCTGAGAAGTTCTCTTCTCTGACAGCCTTGGGGAGGGAGGGCGCTGAAGTGGGTGGTCGGGCCATTGGCAAGAAGAACGCGATTGAGCAGAAAGCGGCCTCAGAGCAAGGGGAGCAGGTAAGGAAAGAAATCTTGTGAGGCCGCTTTCTGCTCAACCGCGTTGCTCTTGCCAATGGCTCGATCACCCACTTCAGTACCCTCCCTACCTGAGCCTCCGGGCTCCACCTGCTGCTTTGGTCAGCCTGCCAGGCCCCACCTCAATGCCCTGCCCCCCACCACCCAGCACGGCTACCCTGGGGCTGCAGGGGCTGGCCTGGCATGGGCCCCACCATCCCGCCACCATGCAGAGTAAGGTTGCCGCCCCCGCCCAGATGTCCTCACCTCCCCAAAGCAGTTTTTTTTTTTACTAACCTGCCTTTCAGCTGCATTCCGTTTCTCCACTTCTCAGCCTTCTTCGCATGTTTGTGGGACTAGCGATAAAAAAAAGTTCCATCAGACTTTCTAACTTCTCGTGAGATCTTGTGAGAAGTTAGAAAGCCTGATGGAACTTTTTTTTGTCCCACAAACACGTGGCGAAGGCTGAGAAGTGAACAGAGAAACAGAATGCAGCTGAAAGGCAGGTTAGTAAAAAAATGCTTGGGGGAGGTGAGGGCTTCTGGGTGGGGGTGGGCCTAGCACCTCTTCAAGTATTGTGCATCTTGTTCTCAGGGTGTTCTTGTTTTTGTTCATAGAGCTTCTGTCCAATATGCTGATACTGAAATTTTAGGCTATTGATGTACCTGAAGAATTGCAATGGAAGATAAATATAATAGTAATGCAGGCCTAATTGATTCATTTTAAAACTTGCAGTAATGTTTTGTATGTGGTCATGAATTGTTCCTGTTGTAAACTTTAGTGTCAGCCATTGGGAGAATGCTATTTTTGTCCCATTATTGTTGATCAGCTTCCAAATGGGAAGAGAAGAGGTCCTGTTACATATTGGTAATTCGTTAAACAGCACAAAACATGGAATAAAAATAAATGGATAAAATTTCCCAATGAAGCTTTCATTAGATGGATATATTTATAGTGAACATATATATTTTTCTCTCCTAAAGTAGATAAATTTCTGAAAGTGTTTGCTAAAAGATTCTTTGTTAAAATGTTTCGACAATTTTTTTCTGCAAGGTAAAAGTACCGTATTTTCCGGCGTATAAGACAACTTTTGAACCCCTGAAAATCTTCTCAAAAGTTGGGGGGTCGTCTTATACGCCGGGTCGTCTTATACGCCGGGAAAAAACATAAATCAGTCAAGCGTCCCCGTTCTTGCAAAGCAACTTCAAGCCTCCTTAGTCCAGTCCCCCCTCCATCGTGACTCTCCCTTCCCATCCCCAAGAGCCTCTAAGCCCCTTCCCCTCCCCCTTGCAAACGCCAGACCCCGGGAGCGGCAGGAAGCCCCTCCCCCTCACCCAAGCGGCATCTGAGCATAAGCAGAGCGCGCCCTGCTACCCGCTATCTCTCCCGGCAGATGCCCGCATCCGGCCTCGCAACCAGCCGCAGAAGCCTGCGCCCGGCTTTCCTTCCCCCCACCTGCACCCGGCTACCTGTTCCTGGCCCCGGCCCTAGCCGCGGGCCAGCTCGCCAGCGACCAGGCCGACTATTTCTGCGTGTCGGGGCCCACCGCCCCTGGCTGCCTTCCCGCTCCCTTCGCGACGGCTTTGGGAGACGCTCCTCGGCGGATCGGGGAGGGAGTGCCCGCCCGCCGCCAGGCCGTTCCAAGTTTGGGGAACTTCCGGGGACTTCCAGCGGGCCAGGGAAGAGCGTGTCTGCCAGCCCGTTCCTGGAACTTCCAGGGACTTCCGGCGGGCCTGGCGCCCCTCTCGCCCGCAGACCACGCAGCGGCCCTCGCCAGCCGGCCTCGGCATGGCCGCCCCAAGCCCGCCTCTCCAGCGCGTCTTCCGAGCCCAGCTGGCTGACTGCCTCCTGGGCGGGGCTTGGCTCCAGACACGCGGCTGCTCCGTGTGCAAATGTGCTCTCAAATGGGTGGGTGGAAGGAAAAGCCCCTTTGGGCTTCAAAAGGGAGGCTTTGCACCATCTGCATCAGACGGGGCTTAATCGGGCTTGTGTTGGACACTTGGCAACTGACATGTAAGTATTTTCCGGCGTATAAGACGAAAAACCTTGAAAATCTTCTTAAAAGTCGGGGGTCGTCTTATACGCCGGAAATTACGGTATCTGCATAGGAAATTATACTAGTTTTATTTATCCCTAAAGCAATATCCCATCTATTTCAAATTTTCCATATAGGCTTTGCCTGGTTGTGACTTTATCTGTATTCAACTTTGGTAGAGCTGTAAGTTTTGCAATGATTTTTTTGGCCTGCTGAAATCATTTTGAGCATGGACAGGAATGTTCTATTTCTGAATTCTGTATAGAAACACTTATCTGGTGTTGGATGCAGAATACTTTACTGTTTTATTAATAAGCAGAAATTTGAAACTGAAATTTGAAACATGGATGATACTGGGTAGAAATGTTAAAGCATCAAAAACACAAGAAAATCAAGTGTGTTTCTGTAGTAATGTGTACAAAAGAGATCTATTTAAATGAAAAGAAGAGTAGTAGTATTCTACCATAATGTATTAAGTGTGGAAGAGACATTAGTATACATTTCTGGTTCTTTCCCCTAGTGTTTCTTAGTTAAATCCGTATGTATAAAAATGTTTTTGGATGAACAGTGCTACTGACCATATACCATTAATAAAGGAGGCAGGTCCATTTTATCTGTGGTTTCTCTATAGTTTACAGTATATAAAGAAAAAGCTATTGTAACAAAACAGCAAAAATTTGGTGGCTGAAAGTCAACAAACATTAAAGTACAGTGTATGTCATTAAATCTTCCACGGAGTGTTAAAGAAAGCGTTCTCTTTTTACAAAACGCAGTAGATGAAAGTACTCCAAATCTCTTAATACAAAAAAACAGATATAATATTGAGTTGGTATAATTAGAAAAGCAAAAAGTTAACATTTCTCCATGTTTGGGTGGGAGTTTATTTTGATAGCACAGATTAGGGATTTTGAATACTTATTTTGTATAATGCTAATTCAAAACTTGTTTATCTGGATGATAATCTCAATATTGCGTAATTTTTGCTACAGTGCATATCATGACAGCTTGTGACAATTCAGGAAAGGGTGTGATAATTCAGAAAATAACAGTACATACTGAATATATCTTAATTATGGCATGACTATTAAATTATTGTATATTTATATTTTTAAGAATATAAATTTCTGTGTGCAAGATTTGTTTGTGTGTGTGAATCTTAACATCTAATTATTGCACAGTGATCTGCCAGTTAGTGGCAGAGCTCCATGGATAGACTACAGGATATTGTCAGACCCGCCCCAGTCTGATCTCTTAGGGAAGTAAAACTCAACTCCATTTGAAGTAAAAAGGCACTTTTACTAAGAGTTGCTGATTGCAGGACAGCCAAGCGGAATCTAAAATTCCCGCGCACCAATACAGAGCTAAAAAACCCCTGGTTTACCCGGGTGCTTCCCCTGTGGTCCATCCGAGCATAGCCAATCCAGCACCGCCATGATTTTATGGGAAACTGTCAGGTGTTTGGGCTGGTGAAATGCCACACTCAGGGCAAACAGCCTTGAAGATACCAGCACAAACCGGATTCCAAATGGCTCTGTTCTTCCTCAACTGTCAGTTCTTCCCTCCCAATTTCCCGCCATAAAGGTATACAGCAAATTGTCCTTTTGTTCCCCCTCCCTTTCCCATTGATGACAGAATGCGCAAGGTGCCAAGCTGAAGCTGCTTGTTCTGACATGCTACCCTCCTTGATAGAGATGTTAAATCCTGCAAAACGAAAGGAAAGACACAATATAAAAGAGAAACGAGGTAGAAATACAGTTAGAGTAGGATACTATTTCAATTTATCAGGATATTGGTTGTGCAAACATTTGAGAAGTTTGGCCTCTTTAATGTTTTTGAGGTCCACCCATTCGGTTTCTGAAGGAAGAAAGTCCTTCCACGCTACCAAATACTGAAGTTTCCAAGCTGGCTAAATAATCCCCACTTTAGGTTTTTATCTATAAAAAGACGCAGCTCCTGTAGCTCCCTCAAGGTCATTGAATACAGTTTGGACTTGGATAGCCTAACCCCCAAAAAGGTCTCTATGGAGCAGTCTGTTGGTTGGTGGGGTGGGAGTTCATCTAAACCCATTTTGCTAAATACATCCCGCAAGTCCCAGTACTCCATTGGAATTTGGCAATCAGCTTTCTTCCATTCTTGCATGGTACACCTACCCTTTGCTTTGGTTCCTCCCTGCCTTCAATTTAAGCTTTGTTCACTCCACTGGATTTTTAGCAACTCCCCTCTCCAGTTCACATAAGGGTTCCACTTCTGTAGCCACACTAGTCCCAGCACCAAATGTCTCTCCAAGCCCAGGGCCACAATAAAACTCAGAGTCTCTGTTTATGACCCCATCTGCATTTCTATCAATTTGGTGATGAATGTCACTGGAATCCCACCCACCCCCATCACAGAGCTAAGTGGCAGAATGCCACTGGCACTTTGAGCAGTCTAAGTCTCACCCCCAAATCTCCACCAGGGCAGGGTTGACCAAGGACATTGTGTCATGGGTGCCTCAGAGGCTGATTTGGAGGAGAAGGAGGAAGAGTTGGAGCTGGGACCATCCAACAGGAAGGCACGCCAGGGGCTGAGAGCTGAGAGCGATGCTGTCCTGGCCCCTCAGGCATTGGGGGAGGTGATCAACCAGATGGAGAGTTGCCTCCCTGCACAGACACGGGAGAATCAGCAGCCGATCTCCTCTGATGAGGAACAGCTGCTTATCCACTCAATCCAAGAGCAGGGAGAGTGGAGTAGGCAAGTCCAGAGAAGGACTGCAAGACTACTCAGGAGGAGGTCACTCCACCCCCTTCTCACAAGGAACACCTGGAAGGGAGTAACTTAAGGAGAAGCTGTGAGGAGATAGTCTTTGCCAGGAACAATTGTTTGCTTTGGTTTACACTCCCCCGACTTTTACTTGTGCCTGTTGTTTTTTGCCTTGCCACTCTTGGAAGATTGCTCTTCGCATTTTGTTTTGGACCGTGCCCTTCTCTTGTGGCCTATGTTTCCCCTTTGCTTCACTGGGGTTCTGGAACTGTTTCTTGCCTGGGACCTGTTTCTTGTTCTTGTATTGTGCCTGGACCCTGCCTGGTGGATTGGACTTGGAACCCTCAGCCTTGCCATCTGAGTATGCTCCTACTCTGTGGCCTTTCTTTTTACTCCTGGGGCTGTGTTTGGGAGTCTGAGGGTGTCTGCCTTCAGGGTAGCATGAGGGTGGAGCCTTACCAGTTGTTGGAGGGCTGTTGGCTGCAACTTTGTTAAGAAAAATAAAAACTCTCTAGAGGCCTGTCGTGCCTTGACCACCTGGGTCATAAACACCTGGTGCACCCTGAATCCAGAAGGGCCATCAGGCTGGCTTTATGTTCCGAGAACTGGGCTATCAGTTCAATGGGGACAGTCATCAGGATGACTGGACCACTTACCAGGGGGTCATCATTGGAGTCATTATTGCTCTCCTCTGAGCTCCTCGCTGGGCTGGTCAGAGTTCTCCCACCATCCTTCCAGGGTGGTCTCATGGGTTCGCAACTGTGGCTTGGTAGGCTTTTGGGTGGGCCCCAGAGTTGTCTTCTGGGCCAGTCGGTTGGACCTACACTCAGCAGCCCAGTACCTCTCCTTTCTGCATTTGAAGCAGGCTGTGGGACATTGCTGAGAGTTCTGGGCACCTGTCTTCGATTTTGGGGGTTCCTTCTTCTCTCGGAAGGATTTCCACCAACCTCTCCCTGGACAATGCTTGTTAGGAGCAAGGTCAATCTCTGCTTCCTCAGGGAGAATGTACCAGGCATGGAGAGTGGAAAGGGTGCCACTGGAAATGCAGGTGTTGTAGATCTCGTTGGTTAGCTGGTCTTTAAAGCAGCCAATCAGGATGTCTTGTGTCCAGTTGTTTAGCCAGCAGATTGCGGAACTCCTGGGTATACCTGGCTTTATTTCTTCGGCCCTGGCTGATGGTCTTGATTCAGTCTCTAGCCCTTTAGTCAGCAAGAGGGTCTTCAAAGTGCTTGTGAAGCACCGCCATGAAGCAGTTGAAATTTCTCAGCTCTGACATGTCGTCATTGTGGAGGGTGACCATCTACCTCGATGCAGCTCCTTCCAGGGCCATGGCGACACATCTTACCTTGCTGCCCTCTGTAGCTATTTCAGGACCATATTCTGCATATAGGTCCAGACTTGGGCTAGGAAGGACCCCAGTTGCTGGGAATCTCCGTCAAATTTCACGCCCAGTAGTGGGGTCTTGCGGCTCCTCCTTGCCGGTGCAATCCCCATAGGGGCCCTGCGTTGGGCCACCTCTCCAGGTATTGGTCACTGTGGTCACTGCCGCCATGGCTCAGTCCCTGGCATTGCCTGCTGTGGCAGATGTAGTCACCCCATCAGTTGCTGACACACTGGGCATGGTTGATTGTCTGGCTGGGAGACTCGGATGAGTGCTTCTCACGCCTTTAGTTTTTTGAAAGCTCCCCGCATAAATTTGATGGCTTGCTCCATCATCCAGTCGGCTTGTAGATACTCTCCACCCGTCTCTTCCTTCTCCTCCTCCAGTTCTTTCAGCTCCATCTTCTGCTCCCTTTGATGGCTTCCACAAATAAAAGTCACCCATGGGAGCTTCTCTTCCAAGTCTTCCTTTCTTCACCTGGGTCTTGGCAGGTTGCTGCAGCTCTCTGCAGCTCTCGTCTAGTCAGAGAGATCCAACCTGGGAGGGGACCTGGACAAAGCCTCCCCCTAGCATTCAATCTCCTGGTTGCTCTCTTGAGCTGACATTGTGTGCACGATCTCCACAGTAAAGGTGATGCCCTCTCCAGATTGACAGTAAATGCAGATTCTGCTTAATGTCAGAACTGCCCCAGGCTGATCTCTTAGGGAAGTAAATTCTCGACTCCCTTTGAAGTGAAAAGGCACTTTTGCTAAGAGATTGCAAGAGAGTCAAGCAGAATCTAAAATTTCTGCTCACCAATACGGAACTAAACCCCCTGGTTTCCCCTTCCCCTCCCCTCAGTGGTCCGACCATGTATAGCCAGTCCAGCACTACCAAGATGTTTTATGCAAAACTCAGATGTTTTGGCTGGCGAAATTCCACGTTCAGGGCAAACAGCCTTGAAAATGCCAGTGCTCCAGCACGAACCAAATGGCTCTTACCTCCTCCCAATTTCCCGCCATAAAGGTGTACAGCAAATTGTCCATTTGTTTCCCATTGATGACAGAACGCAAGGCGCCAAGCGCTAATCTTCTGCTAATCCCTGGTTTACAACACTTTAGTAGGAATGGTATGATTTAGGCTTCTGTCCCACTTTTTTTGCGAGCATGTTTTTTCTTTAGAAAATTACATACTTTAGATTTTTTTTTAAAAAAAAAACAACTAATGAATGTAGTATATGAAACCAGCAACTTATCAAAACTTCCATTTCAGATAAAATACGAAGTTGTTTTCTGTTTTAGGTTCTCGTTCTTGTTAATTATAAATTAAATACCTTTTTTTGAAATATATTCTGGTAAACATTAAACTATTAACAGTTATAGTACATACTAGTTACTGCTAAATATTTACTTGTTTACATTTTTTCTAATAGTTTAACGAAGACAGCTTACAAGTATATGAAAAGATGGTTAGATCACGGTCAAGATCGCCACGATGGAAACGAAGGTAAACGGTCCTCTTTTTCTATTGCTCATACAGGTTTTACTTAATTTACTAGAAGACAGCAGCACTAAATGCTTATCTGAGAAATATTTTTTAATTATTGCAATTATATTTGGAAGTAAATGTATTCAGGATTTTAGGGTGAGAGATCCTCTTATCTGTAAGAATGGAATATAATATTCCCTACTGAGAATATAGCTGTGATAACATTATCTTCTGGAATGTAGCTGGTGACAACGGAACAGAAAAAGTTTTATGCAGCACTTAACATTTGCTGCACTTCGTATACATAGTTTCCAGAAGCAGCTGCTAGTCTGTATAATAAGAATTATCTACATGATAAAAACCTGTTCCAGTTTTACTTCATTTTCCCTCAATTTAAGCAACAAAAAAGTGAAGTAGCTTCTTTAATTTGCAAATGTTTTTTAAAAATTTCAAAGTGTCAAATAAGCTCCTATATGTAAGTTAGAACAATATTTTCTGCTACTTTGTCAGACTCTCAAACCTACTGACATAATGTACGTTGCAATAATTGAATTGAATTCTCTATTTATGTCTTTTCATGTAGATCTTTATCACCAGCCTTCAGAGCACAGGAATACAATAGACAAAGGCATTATCACATTGATTATGACTCTGAACATAAGATTTTCCAAAAAGACTCAAAGAAACTTACATCTTGGAGAATGGAAGAGGCAAAACATGGGCAAACCAATCCCAGATATATGCCACATGAAACTAACTATCATCAACTTCATGAATCCAGGTCATATTCCCCTTCTCTGAAAAGAAACCCTTCAGAACACATTGACAATCATAATTCTTTTAGAACATATTCACCTGAAAGAAATGAAAGTATGAGAAGAAACCAGTTTACTTCCAGATATTTAGAAATGTCTCACAAAGAACACCATCAGTCATTTTATCCATCTAAAGTACATGTCAGAGAAATGCATGAAAATACTCGAGTTGTTGGAAACGCAAAAGAAATGAAGACATATCATAGGCCATTAAAGACTTTATGTAAGTTTGAAAGGAAGTGGAATGAAAATGACTTGAGGCAGCACCAATTACAAGAAGACAAGTATGTTCAATCATCTCGAAGATTTTCTAATGAATGTATGCCAAGGAGTTCTTCCCAGAAGAGGTAGAGAAATTGCCCAGTTTTATTTTTTTTTTAGTGGTGTAAAGCCTCAAGTGAAAACTATTTTCCCTAATAGTTGAAGATTTTTGCCCAGAAAATTATTTTCTCTAACAATAAAAATATAGTTTAATTGTGGGCTACTGGTGTTAGAGGAATATTATTTCTTTTATATTAATCCTGTTGGTGACTAGCATATTCAAGATCATAATTTCCCCTCTTTTTTGGTGGCTTGAGGGATCACGGGGTGACACATTCTACCTAACACCTGAGTTTACCAGCATTCTGCATACATAAATTCTCATTTTTTTCTTACTGCAAGTATAAACTACTTTATATCAACACAGGTATCCTGACCGTGATTACAGAGAATATGGGCCCAGCTCTAAAAAGGTGAATGAAATGGAGAGATATGATAGAGAATCTGCAAGCAGTTCCAAATGGAAGCAAAATCATTCTTCCAATCAGAAAAAGGAAGAACAGAGAAATCTTGAAGATCAATGGCGTGGTGAACTTGAATACAGTAATAATTGTAAAACTAAGGTTACATATGAGTATTCTCATAAGCATCATAGATATCCAGATGGAAAATATTCCTGTGATGAAAAAGCGAAATATGTGAAGTTGGACAACGAGAAATACAACTACTGTGAAGGAGTTTGGAATAGTAAATATTCAGGTCGTTACAGCAATGACAGGGCAAACCGAATGGGAGAGCCTCACACTGAAGTGGCAGTGAAATATAATTCAGGGAAAGGCCACAATTCATGTGCTAAATCCTTAGATCAAAATGAAAAACAACAAATAAAGAAAGATTTGGATTTTAGGGGAAGAATAGATTTTTCCAGCAGCTACCAGCATGATACCCAACATAAAATTTCAGATGTTCATGCTAGGAAAGAAAAACTCACTGTAAAAGTGGATATGAAGAAAACAACACATAAATACAGGTAATGTCAATTATATTTTATCAATTTTATTTCAACAAATTATTAAAGTGAACATATTTTGATAATTTTAGGTCAGTACAGTGGTACTTCAGTACTCATTGTTAATTAGTTCTGGGAGGTGCAACGTACCAAAAGCGAGTACCAAACAGCTGTTTCCCATAAGGAATAATTTAGTGAATCATAAGGTAGCCGCACAAACAGGTTGTAGCTTGTGCGTTGAGTACCAAACAAATGATGAGTACTGGGACAACATTTTCATGACAAAATGCATTGAGTATCAAATTTGATGAGTTTCAAAACAGCTGAGTACCAAGATACCACTATACTGTTGAGTTCAGTGACCAGGATTCAGAGAATTGCAGTAGCTTCTTCCTCCATTGTCCCATCAGCTTCCTGAACATCTGAATATTATGGGACAATTCTTCCCTTTATCTCCATGAATATCTCCAATGCATGGGGCTGCAGTTAAAATGAAAAAACGGAAAAAAGCTCCTTTGCATAGTGCATCATGAAATATGCTTGTTTGAAAGTAATTTCAAAGTAATTTTAAATAATCACCTAAAAGATGAAAAATGTCATATAATTATAACTTGCTTGAATTAGCTTGGCCTTTAATGGTTTCTTTTGTGAAACTGAATCATGTCTGTAATCAGTTGATATAATCAAAACTGGATGACAAAAGTTTTCATAGTTTTATAATTTCAGAGACTGATTTGTGGTTGCTTTAAGCATGTTTTAAACTTGTATATAAGTTTAAATTAATAAATAATAAATTAATTATTAATTATTAATTATTAATAACTAATAAATTAATTATATTCAGATGTGCTTTTATCAAGTGTTCCTCACTCAAATTTTGTATATTATTAGATGAAGTGCTCTTTACATTAACTCTGAGCAGTGCTATCTTACAGGATAAATGTGAAGAAATGCTGAAAATTGTAATTGGTCACAGGTTTCAATATGCTGCCTTTTCATTCTATATTTTGGGGAGGAAGTCTCTCACAGCTGTACCTTAGAGAAAACTATTCTTCTATATTTTTTGTTTATTTATAACAATATTTTTTATCATATCTAGTCTCTGGAGTTAGCAACTACTAACTGCTAGGCTCCATTCATAGAGGAGTAGAATCAAGATCACGTGAAGTATTAATACCACTTTACAATGCCTTGGTAAGGCCTCACTTGGAATACTGCATCCAGTTTTGGTCACCACGATGTAAAAAAGATGTTGAGACTCTAGAAAGAGTACAGAGAAGAGCAACAAAGATGATTAGGGGACTGGAGACTAAAACATATAAGGAACGGCTGCTGGAATTGGGTATGTCTAGTTTAATGAAGAGAAGGACGAGGGGGGACATGATAGCATTGTTCCAGTATCTCAAGGGCTGCCACAAAGAGGAGGGACTAAAGCTATTCTCCAAAGCACCCAAAGGCAGGACAAGAAGCAATGGATGTAAAGTAATCAAGGAGAGAAGCAACCTAGGAGAAACTTCCTGACAGTTAGAACAATTAACCAGTGGAACAACCTGCCTCCAGAAGCTGTGAATGCTCCAACACTGGAAGTTTTAAAGAAGAGACTGGACAGCCATTTGTCCCAAATGGTATAGGGTTTCCTGCCTAAGCAGGGGTTTGGACTGGATGACCTCTAAGGTCCCTTCCAACTTTATTATTATTGTTATTGTTATAAACTGCATAGCCGTGAAATGCTGGCAGTTGAATTGTTACCCTGTTGAAAGGATAAGATAATAATAGTGGTGCCTAAAATACATATTTTAGGTCATATTTATGCAGAAATATTGAAAATCCAAAAGGGTTCGCAAATGTTTAAGCACTATTATACAAAGATTGAACTTGCTCAGTGTATCATTACATAAGGTAAGATGACAATATAGCTCAACGGATGTAAATCTTGAAATTAAAGAGAACAAATTTTGAGAAGTTTAGACAATCTAGAGAAGAATGATGGTTTTAGGTTATAGCTAAATGTAGTTTGATTAGTCTTTCATCCATTTATAATTTTAGAACTCCACTTATAAGTCTACCTCAATAATCCTAGACCAGCCCTGTGCCATGTTCCATTTACATTAATAAGTGGAAATAGTGGAATTTTAATTTTGCATTCCATTGAATTATGGTAGTACTGGGCAGAGATTATGGACGGTCTATGTATCTATATACTGATCAACTTGCTCTGGTTAACCTAAATAGTAATGGTTAGCTACTGTTAACTTTCTTTTTTTCTTAATTAAATGTTACCTAATATTTTAGAGAATTTAATGTATCCAATTTTTCATCAGTTGATGCGTTTCATAATATAACATTTTGTTCTTTAGTGTAAGATGGCAGTTGGACCAGTGTCTAAAGGAGCTACAATTATTTTTTGTATCTGTTCACAGGCTTTTGCTGCCCACAAATGCTGCTGCAGAACAGCTGGCTCAATTTAAATTACTGCCTGAAGCATGGTTTAAATAGCACCTTTTCCCCAATCCTTTCCTTTATTTATTTCTCCATGATATCTGAGTAAAAGGGTTTTTTTTCCTCTCTTCCTGTTGGATGCTAGAGCTAGCAGTTGAGAAACCACTGAAATCCAAGGGATTATCTGGAAAAGGAATTTGACAGTATTTTGTAGCCATGTAATAATTAATTTTCATGGATTTTTAGTGTATAGAAAGTACACTCTTCCTTAAGTTAAGATTTGTTAAATCCTAGTTGTTTCTTTGCAATAACACGTAAGTGGTTAGCAAACAACATTCATCATTTTGCTGATTTGAAAAATCACTGTATATCTTATGATGCATTATTTTCTAGATTTGCTATATAAGAGAAAAGATAACTTTCTGTAGCATGTTTTTAAAAGCATAACAGAAACCCAAATGAAATTTCAGTTGGGCATTTTGTAAGTTTTATACTGTGGTCTTGTGTCTCTGAAGAAAATACAGGAAAATGGCAATACAGTACAAAAATGTGTCAGCTACCACCTTTACTGTGCTTCGCTGCTTGGTGACAGATTGTCATGAATGTGGGGAGGAAGGGGGGAAATGCTTGGGAAACAGGAAATAGAAATTGTACTTTATGCTGCCTCAAGGTTACCCAGCTGGAAGAAGGAGGGAGGCTGCATATCAACCAGCGTTTGAAGTAACCATTATGAAAACATCTTGCACGAACTTGATTGGTTACACTAGGGGAGCAATGAGGGACAGTAAAGGGAGGATGAGAAGAACTCAGGGATTTTGGAACACGATTCTCAGTTCTGGCTATGCAGTACTGCAATATACTTAGAGCTTGGGAAGGATTCCATGGATGAGAATCCTCGGGGAAAACAACTCAAGAAGCTTGGGAAATTTTGAAAAGTGAGATAATAAAAGCCCAGTCTAGCACAATACCAATGAAGAAGAAAAATAACAGCTCTCAAAAGAAATCAGCATGGCTGCATAAAGAACTCTGATAAATTGAAAGACAAAAAGGACAAGTATAACAAGTGGAAAGAGGGGCACATAACTAAGGCAGAATATCAGCAAATAGCCCGAGCCTGCAAAGATGAAGTGAGGAAAGCTAAGGCTCAAAAGGAACTAAGGCTTGTGACAAAAGTCAAAAATAACAAAAAGCTTCTTTCAACAGGTAAAAAACTAGAAAATAGTCAAGGAAACTGGAGACTAAATCATACAAGGAACAGTTGCTGGAATTGGGCATGTCTAGTTTAATGAAGAGAAGGATGAGGAGGGACATGATAGCAGTGTTCCAATATCTCAGTGGTTGCCACAAAGAAGAGGGAGTCAAGCTATTCTCCAAAGCCCCCGAAGGCAGGACAAGAAGCAATGGATGGAAACTAATCAAGGAGAGAGGCAACCTAGAACTAAGGAGAAACTTCCTGACAGAACAATTAATCAGTGGAACAACCTGCCTCCAGAAGCTGTGAATGCTCCAACACTGGAAGTCTTTAAGAAGAGATTGGACAGCCATTTGTCTGAAATTGTATAGGGTTTCCTGCCTGCGCAGGGGGGTTGGACTAGATGACCTCCAAGGTCCGTTCCATCATCATCATCATCATCATCATCATCATCATTATTATTATTCATCACAGAGTCAGCCAGATGTTCAGACTAGATTTGGCATTTTTGTCTACCTATTGAATGCTTACCAAGGACCTGGGATAGGCAGATATGGTTGTTTGATGGTATTACAGATATCGTTGAAGGATGGAAGCAGGTTCCTAGTAAGGCCACCTTTTGCAATTGACTAATGGCGAATTTGTCAATGCCAATGGTGTTCAAGTGGTGCTCCAGTTGTTTTGGGATTGCACCCAAGGTGCCTATTACTATTGGTACTATCTTTGCTTGCCTTTGCCACAGTCTTTCTATTTCTATTTGTAGGTCTTTGTATTTTGTTATCTTCTCCAGTTCATTCTTGTCTATTCTGCTGTCTCCAGGCGCTGCCACATCCACTATCCAGACTTTTTTGTCTTTCTTATCGGTAGTTGTTAAGTCTGGGGTGTTATGTTGCAGCTGCTTGTCTGTTGAATTCTGAAGTCCCAGAGCAGTTTAACTTTATCATTTTCTGTGACTTCCTCTATTTTATGATCCCACCAGTTCTTGCTTACAACCAAATGATATTTCTTGCAGATCTTCCAATGCACCATTGTTGCTACTTTGTCATGCCGCTGCTTGTAGTCAGTCTGTGTGATCTTCTTGCAGCAGCTTACCAGGTGGTCCACTGTTTCTTCAGCTTCTTTGCATAGGCGGCACTTACTGTCTGTTGCTGTCTTCTTAATTTTGACTTTGCATTTGTCCTTAAGGCTTGGTCTTGTGCAGCCAGAATTAGTCCCTCAATCTCTTTCTTCAACTTTCCTGCTTTTAGCCATTGCCAGGTCTTGTTATTATCTGCTTTCCCAGCTATTTTTAATGTACTGGCCACGTAGTGCTTTGTCTTCCCATGCCTCTATTCTGTTCTTCATTTGGTCTTTCTTGTAGGTCAGTTTGGTCTCTCCAGTAGTCGTAAGCTTTCTTGATATACTAATTTCAGTGCATCTTCATCATTATCCTTCAGATATTCTTCCAAAGCCATTTTTTCTTCTTCAACCATCTGATGTACATGCAGCATTCCACGTCCACCTATTTGCCTTGGTAGATAGAGTCTGTCAATGTCACTGCATGGATGAAGGGCATGATTCATTGTCATTATTTTTCTGGTCTTCCTATCCATTGCTTTTAGTTCTGCTTGAGTCCAGTCCACTATTCCAGCTGTGTATCTAATGACTGGAATTGCCCAGGTCGTGATTGCCTTCACAGTATTTCCTCCATTGAGTTTGGACTTTTAAGATCTTCACTCTTTTGATGTATTCACCTGTAATCTTTTTCTTGACTTCAGTGTGCTTGATGTTGTCAGCTTGAAGGATACCCAGGTATTTGTAGTAATCGTCTTCATCCAGACTCTTAATGTTATTTTCATGGGGCATCTTGATTCCTTCAGTTTTCACTATTTTTCCTTATTTGAGAGTAAGTGTGGCACATTTGTCCAAGCCAAACTCTATTGCAATATCTTGGCTATATATACGGACAGTCTTCAGCATCGATTCTATTTCAGATGATGTTTTTCTATACAGCTTCAGATCATCCATGTAAAGGAGGTGGCATAGTCTGGCAGATGTTTTTGATGTTTCATAGCCGTGTCTTGAGTTATTCAGTATTGTTGACAGAGGAAACAGTGCAATAACAAACAGTAGTGGTGATAATGAATCTCCTTGAAATATTCCTCTTTTGATATTAACCTCTCCCAGTCTTTCACCATTGATCTATAACTGTGTCTTCCACTGTGCCATTGATCTTTGCACAAATTTTCTAATGTTTCTACTGACTCCTGTTATTTCTAGGCACTTGATTATCCAGTCATGTGGCAGAGAGTCAAATGCCTTTTTGTAGTCAATCCATGCCACATTTAGGTTGGTCTTCCTTTACTTGCAGTTTTCCAAGATCATTTTGTCTATTAGGAGTTGATCTTTTGTTCCTCTGCTATTGGGGCAGTTTCCTTTCTGCTCAGGTAGAAAGAGATTGTTTTCAACTAGATGCTGTTGGACTGCATCAGCTACCATACCAGTTAGCAATTTGAAAGTTGTTGGTAAGGAGGTAATTGGCCTGTAGTTGCCTGGTGTTGCCCCTTTTGCTGGATTTTTCATTATTAGGTAGGTTGTTGTTCATTATTAGGATGGTGGTGGTGGTGGTGGTTGTAGTTGTTGTTATTATTTTATTATTACTATTACTACTACTACTACTACTACTATTATTATTATTATTTATTTAATTAATTTTATTTGTATACCGCCCTTTTCCCGAAGGAATTATTATTATTATTATTATTATTATTATTATTATTATTATTATTATCTCTAATAAAACTATACCTTTCTCAACAAATGGAACCAAGGATTATTTCTGTCGAGAGGTTTAGGTTGTGGGCGATCTGACAATCACGTATGATTAAGGCAAAATGAAACAAGCTGATTTCTGCCATACATAAAAGATCAGATAACTCTTACAGTTATGATCAGTTGTTATTTGATATGACTTGAAAGTAGGATTAGGTGTCACAAATACACAAATCTGATTGGCTTTCTATTGATGTTATAAAAAAACCAAAATAACATTTTTTTATAGCTAAGCAAATCTGGAGACACTTTATCACTATTTCACATATATGCTGTATACATGGAGAAAGACTAAGCAACTGTATTTCTGCTCCACAAATACTTTCATGCTTTTGTATTGTATATGAGGATTCAAAAACTGCATTTTGTGTATGAAATTAAGCATGAATGCAGTAAGAAGAGTGAAATGCTGTAAATATGAATATTACGTTTGTATATTGAATCATTAATATTCCTACCTATCTCCATCTTTATATTAATCTTCATTTTCCTTTTTTAATCTCTATTGCTATTTTATTGAAATGCTTTGGATGTTATTTTAACAGAATATTTTCTAAACTTTTCTAAATTTATTCCAGGGCAGCTTCTGGTCATATCAAGGAGAGGCAGACATCATGTGACCTAGTAGCTGTTGGTAAAAAACCTGAAAGTTTTCATCCTGTTTTTGAACATATAAAATCTGTGACGCAGAAGGTAGAACAAAACCCATCAAAAGAATTTGCTCAGGAAATCATCACAATTATCCACCAAGTTAAAGGTGGTTACAGAAAGTTAAAAACATCTTGTTTCCATGTGGTATCATCAGTATCTAGTAATCAGAATATTTTGTATGTCATTAATCCAGGTAAACCAAGTATGTGAAATGTTGTAGCTGTTGCATAAAATAGTATGAGATTTATTACCAAAAATTCAAGAAAGACTATTTCACTTTTAAAATTAGAGGTGCTGGGTTTTTTTTTAACAATTGAAGTTCAGATATAATGGCTTTGTACATGCATATATAGATCAAATTAATACTTTAGAAACACCATGGGAACTGAAGTGTAATACACACAAAATTTTAATTTGAGATTAGTGTATATCAATTTGATCTTTCTGCACTTGGTTGCCTAAACAGTAAAAGTTATATGGGCCCCTTCAGATGAAAGGATTGAGTAGATGTTGAAGGCTATATTGAAATAAAATAAGAGCATGCTGTACGCTACCATTACAAATTTATGAAGGAATATATATGGCTTTAAAGTTTACAAGGGTTAAAAGATATTACAATCTTCAGGGTGGAGATTTCAGTTGCTAACCATGATATTGCTGCTTGTAGAATTAGCTTTTTTTCTTCATTGTCTTCACAGCAAATTATTTTAAATCTTCTGACCTTACTTTAAATGAGCGCTTCTCAAAAATACAAGATATATCAGGGGCAAATGAAGTTAAAAGATATTTGGATCCAGAGATTCACAGGTAAGGTAAATTTATTCAACACATAAAATTCATTTTGGTTGGTTAAACAACAAATAATTCTGCAAACTTAAGATATATCCAGCATGTGGTATCTGCCTTTTCCACTATGAACATTTCTTGGCTCATTTTCTGGCTCTTCCCAATTATTTCTATGATCTAATTATATCCGACCTACCCTTTCTATTCATATTCAAAATGGTCTAAATGCATTCCTGCACCGTGACCAACATGGACCTAGAGATTTTAAAAAACTAAAGTAGACCCCCAGCAAGATGCATTATTCAAGTATATTTTGTGTAATTTAGTGTCTGTTGTAGTTACATTTTTCCATATAATTTATTGATACTAATTTGATTGGTCATTAGGAGGATTGATATGTCTCTGGCAGAACTTAAGAACAAACGAGCTATTTCGTGTGAGTCTGTACAGGTATGTATATTTATCTCCTAATGAAAAAAACACATTTTCAGCAATGGGATAAAGTTTCTTATTTTAATGAATCCATGAAATGTTTATTTGTTCAGCATGTAACCCTACCTTACTGAAACAATGCTGTATCTTTATTTTTTTATTGAAATGCATTTATTATTCTAATTGCCTCCCAAAGAGCTGAAATGGATGTAATTCTGTCTTCAAACATATGAGGTAGATTTGGCTGAGAATTTCAAGTTCACTAAACTGATTTTAATAGTTGAATGAGAATTTTTTACTAAACTAACTCTAATGTATAATGTCCTGTTAGAGGTCCCATTACCTGATTGTGTTGTTAATTTCACTGTAATTATTATGACAATTCTTGTTTTTGTGTTTTTATGGTTTTAATTGTTGTAATATTGTTCGCTGCTCAGAGTCAATTGGTTTGAGATTTAGAAATTGAATAAATATTCATTTCTGTGAAATGTAACACTTTTTGCTTTATTTTATTCTAATACTAGTCTTATATTAAAGTTAGGTGAAAAAAATAAAAAATTTAATTCAGTAATCCATTTATTATATTTTTAGAATGTTGTGAGAGTTCTAGAGGATCCAAATGACTTAAGACATGACATAGAGAGGAGAAGAAAACAGAGACTGGAGAATGAAGATGAAAATATATTTTACGTTAATATCCCACAAAGGTAGATGCTTTCAAAAGAAATAATCATTGGAGTTGAAATACGATAGTCACAGTATTACATTCTAATGCTATTTTCATGATGTGTATCTTGAACTTACTTTTTCTTTTCCCTTTGCAGTCTTAAATGAAATATCATAATCCAGATAAAAATTCATAGTGTTCCTTTGTTTTCTACCCTATTAATAGAAGATACTGTAATTTAAATTAATGTTGATCTTAGTATCAGCTTTTTCCTGTTATTTTCCTTCCCCTGATTTCCTCACTATAATAAGTTGTGTGAACATGATATAGTTTGGACTATGGACTATAAATGAACTACCGTAGTTTGGTTGTAATGCCTCCTTAAGTAACACCAGCTGCCTGCAATTAGTGCAGGTTCGCATCCCACCAGGCTCAAGGTTGACTCAGCCTTCCATCCTTCTGAGGTAGGTAAAATGAGGAGCCAGATTGTTGGGGGCAATAAGCTGACTTTGTAATAATGCCGCTGGGGGGGGGGGGCGCGAAAGCCCTAATAAGCAGGCATATACATAGAATGAAGGCTATTGCTAAGTACATTGTGCTTTAGATTGTAAGCCGCCCTGAGTCTTTGGAGAAGGGCGGGATATAAATGGGATTTTTTTAAAAAAGTACTATATTGGGAACTGAGGAAGAAAATGCATTCAGATTAATTGTGTACAAAACTATGTAGTCATTCTGTTCTTTCAGATCTGGTTTGGAATAGTTGTTTCCCACCTGCATAGTCAGATGGTTTTTTTTAATTTTGGCGGCATGAATAAACTTTGAGATAGGAGTCACAGAGTAGAACCCATCATGTTTCAATTTAGGTTTTTCCCAAAGACAGTGCCCATTTATTTTTGATACTCTTTTCCTCTGTGAAAAAACATTTTTCCCAGCTCTTCAAAACTAGTTCATTTTTCATTAGACATTTTTGCTTCCACCTTTCAGGAGATACTTGGTTTTATTTAGGCCTCAGCCATATAATAATGTGAATGCAAGCAACTGAGATAGGATAGTCTTATATCCATCTAAACTTTTGCCTACATTTACCAAAACAAAGATTCATGTTACTTTTCAGTACATTTTAGTTGAAATGAAATGTAAATTTCTATTTATTTATCATATTTCTATTGATAAATTTTAGTTGCCCTCTTCTGAAACTTCTTTAGCTCCACTGCATCCTCTTTGGGATGTGATGGCCAAAGCTGCACACAATAGCCCAGATGTGATAGCACCAATGGTTTATATAATGGCATTATATGTGTGAGATTCAAGGTGCTGGTGATGACCTATAAAGCCCTAAATGGCTTGGGTCCGGGATATTTGAGGGAACACCTGCTGCCGGCATCAGGTTCCCTTTGTCCTGTGCGCTCCCACAGGGAGGGCCTTCTCAGGGTGCCGCCGGTAAAAGACTGCCAGTGGATAACACCCAGGGGGAGGGCCTTCTCTGTGGGTGCGCCTGCCCTTTGGAACCAGCTGCCTGTGGAGCTCAGGACTGCCCCTGACCTTCGCTCATTTCGCCAGGACCTGAAGACCTGGCTCTTTGAGCTTTCCGGCCCAGGATGAGGGTTTTAATTGGGGTTTTTATATTTTTACTCCAGGGACTGAATTTAATCATTTTTAATTGTTTTTTTAAATTTTTGTATTGATGTTTTAAACGTCTTGTAAACCGCCCTGTGTCCTACGGGAAAAGGGTGGTATATAAATCTTAATAAAATCTAAAATCTAAATTATGGTATTGGCACCTCAATTTTCAGTACTGCTTTTTATTATCTCTAAAATGCTGTTGGTTTTATAGCAGATGTTATAGCAACACGTTCAATAAGCTGTTTACACCCAAGATCTGTTTTCTCATTACAGGTAGTCCTTGACGTACAACCACAAATTTTGGTTGCTAAGTGATGCTCTCATAAAATGTGACTGTTTTGCTTAGCAATGGCAATCCAGGCAGTTGCCATTGATAAGTGAATGCTGCAGTCTTAGGTGAGGCAACTTCATGCTAGCTTCCCACAATCAGGTCATTGAGGAAGCTGGCAGGAAGTTGCAGACCTCAGGCCCTACTGGCTTAGGGAGGAAGCAACAGTGTGGCTAGGGTTATTACAGAGAGTATGTGAGGGCAATGGAACTCTTTGGATTTTCAGCTCCAAAGTTGAGAGGTTCTAAAGTCTTTCCATCCCTGAGGTTGAATATCCTCCATGGCTAAAAATTCTACTTGGATTTTCTCCCCCCCCCTCTTTTTTTAACCTCCTCCCACTCCGTTCAATGCAGCTGAAGGAAAAGAGTGAGAAGGGGGAGAAAGCAGGGAGAGGTTTTTGTGTGTGTGTGTGTGTGTTAGAGAGAGAGAGAAATCAGGGAAGCAAACGTTGGGGAATGGAGCGTTGCAAACAGTAAGCAAACTTACAAAAAGGGGATCTCTCACACACACATACTGCATCAGGGAGGTGGTGTGAAGGCAGACGAGAGCAAATTCACAGATTGGCTTTGTGGTCTATTTGTGCTGCCTCCCCTCCCTAAAATCCAGCTGAGAATAGAACTCTTTGGATTGAATGGGAAGTTAAGAGGAATTGGCATAAATTGAAATTAAAAGGCCGAGTCAACTGCCCCCCCCCCATTATTTTGTTGGAGACATGGAAAGTGTTTGTTGCTTCTACTTCCTCTCATCTGCTCTTTTATAATTTAATCCAGCCTTACCCAAACTAATGTCTTTTGGGTGTCATGGACCAATAATAAAAGCCCAGAACAGTACAATACCATTGAGAAAGAAAAACAAGAAATTCAAGCAGAAACCAGCATGGCTGCACAAAGATTTCTCTGACAAACTGAAAGACAAAAAGGACAAATACAAAAAATAGAAACAGGGGCACATAACTAAGGCCAATTATCAACAGACAGCCAGAACATACAAAGATGAAGTCAGGAAAACAAAGGCTCAGAACAAAGACTTGCAACAGAAATAATGAATAATAAAAAAAGTTTCTTCCAACATATTAACAACAAGAAAAAAGTCAAGGAAACTGTAGGCCCACTAAAGAGAGAAGATGGCAACGTAATAACAGGCAACAGGGAGAAAGCAGACCTGCTTAACATACTTTGCATCAGTCTTCACACAAAAAGAAACTATAGCCCAACATACCGTAAAAAATCACTGCAAAAGACATACTAGAAACAAAAATTAAAATAAGCAAGAAAATGGTAAGAGAACATCTATCTGACCTTGATGAATATAAATCACTGGGACCTGACAAATTACATCCTGGAGTTCTGAAAGAGCTGGCAGATGTTATCTCAGAACCATTGTACCACATATTTCATAAATCCCAGGAAACTACAGACCAATCAGTTTAATATCAATACCTGGGAAGATCATAGAAAACATAATCAAAAAAAAGATCTGCGAACAACTAGAAGCAAACAAAGTCATAACCAGTAGCAGACTTCCGGTTTGTCATCAGACACTGGAAGACGAGCTCCGTCTTTTGCGTCCGATTTTGTCCCACTGGGGGGCCCTTGAAATGGTTGAAAGTCACCCTGTAGGGGCAACGAGCAAGAAGGGGACCCACCTCTTGATCGCGGGAGGGCGGCAGCCCTTCCATGGGATCTGGGGAAGCCCTCCAAACTGGGGAAAGACCGGCCATAGCAATATGGCTTCTCACTGAACTGCTGACAGCTGAAGTCAAAATCACCACCAAGCACCTTTAAAGCAACGCAGATGAAACTGGGTGAGATTTGATCTTCTCTTTAAGATTTTTAAGTATTTTTTCCTGTAAAAGCTGCCCAATGTATTTTCCCCCTGTGAGGAGAGAGGGAAGGGAATTTCTACCCCATCCTCTAAGAACAGTGGCGACTAACTACCCAGGGGAAACAGAGCAACTATGCAAACAATTTTAATCTAATTGGATATATATGCTTTTGAAACTTGGTGACTAAAAGTGTTCCTATTTTTACTGGAGACGTTTGTTTTTATCTTAAAAAAAGAAATAAGACTTGAAAAACTATCATAAAAACTTTGAACTTAAAAAGAACAGGGAGTGACAACACTAAAAATGGAAAAGTAGAAAAATAGGGACCACTACGGTGGGAAGGTAACAGTGTTCCGTGCGCCTTTGGCATCTAGTCATGCTGGCCACGACCACAGAGACGTCCTCGGACAAGCGCTGGCTCTTCGGCTTTGAAACAGAGATGAGCACCGGCCCCTAGAGTCAGAAACGACTAGCACGCATGTGCGGGGGAACCTTTACCTTTAAAGCTTGGAAATTATACATACCAAATGTTAATTTGAATATTGATGGGAAATTAAAGCTTGGGGGGAAAAGCAATAACAGGACATTGATTGTATTTAAGGACTGAATGCAAACATAATTAATATATGTATAACCTAAAAATTATTGATAAATTTAACAAAGATGTTTTTACTTAGTTAATAATAAGAACTTTATTAGCCTAATATGAGATAGTAGATATTAAGGGAAAAAGAGAGGAAATATCTGATGTTGTGACTTGAGATTTATACTAAAGATTTATGTATGTTATTGAACTATTGATTAACCCAGTCACCACATTGCTTTTTAAATACTTAATTGTAAAATTAGAAAACTAATAAAATATTATTTTAAAAAAGTCATAACCAGTAGCCAGCATAGGTTTGTTAAAAACAGATCATGCCAAACCAATCTTACTTTATTCTGTGATAAAGTGACTAAACTAATAGACCAATGAAATGCTGTGGACTCAATATACTTAGATTTCAGTAAGGCATTTGATAAAGTAGACCACAACCTACTCCTTGGTAAACTAGAAAAAGGTGGAATAGACAACATCACCACCAGATGGATCTGTAGCTGGCTGGCAACCCATACTCAACGAGTAGTCCTCAATGGCACTACATCCACATAGAGAGAAGTAAGCAGTGAGGTACCACAAGGTTCCGTCTTAGGTCCAAGTACTCTTTCATATCTTCATAAATGACTTAGATGAGGGAATTGAAGGGGAATTCATCAAATTTGCCAATGACACCAAACTGACAGGAGTAGCCAACACCCCAGAAGATACTGACAAACTTGAGCAATGAGCCCTATCCAAGAAAATGCGTTTCAGTGTAGAGAAAAGCAAAGTTTTACATCTAGACAGGAAAAATCAAAGGTACAAGTACAGATTGGGTGAGACCTGGCTTAAAAACAGTAACTTTGAGAGGGACCTTGGAGTCCTAGTGATGATCGCTTGACTATGAGCCAGCAGTGTGCAACAACAACCAAAAAAGCTAACAATCCTGGGTTGTATAAACAGAGGCATAGAATCAAGATCACACAAAGTGTTAGTACTGCTTTATAAAAACCTAGTAGGACCACACCTGGAATACTGCAGCCAATTTTGGTCACCATATCACAAAAAAGATGTTGAGAGTTTGGAAAAAATTCAGAGAAGAGCAACTAAGATGATCAAAGGCCTGGAGATTAAAACATATGAAGAATGGCTGTGGGAGTTGGGTTTGGCTAGTCTAAAGAAAAGAAGAAATAAGGGAGACAAGATAGTGTTATTCCAGTATCTGAAGGGCTGCCACAAGGAAGAGGGGGTCACTTTGTTCACCAGAGTACCAGAGGGAAGGATGAGAAACAATGGTTGGAAACTGATCAAAGAGAGAAGCAACCTGGAATTAAGGAAAAACTTCCTGACAGTGAGGACAATCAACCAGTGGAACACCTTGCCTACAGAAATAGTGGGTGCTCCATCACTGTAGATTTTTAAAAAGAGACTAAACAATCACCTGTCTGAGATGGTATAGGTCCGTGGTAGCGAACCTATGGCATGGGTGTCACAGGTGGCACACAGAACTCTCTCTGTGGGCATGCATGCCATCGCCCCAGTCCTAGGCCTTCAGCTGGATTTTATAAAACCTATTTGCTTTAGGCCTCTGCTGCCATGTACCCCCCAAAAAAGGTTCAATTACCGTATATACTTGAGTATAAGCCGAATTTTTCAGCCCACTTTTTGGGCTGAAAAATTCCACTTCGGCTTATACTCCAGTCAACAAAAAAAACTTACTGAGGACTTGTGCGCGGCCGAGGCTTTGGTGCTTCCGGGATCGCCCGCACCTCTCCCAAGCCACCGCCGTCCGAGACCTGCCGAAGTTTGGGGAGGTTTGGGGAGGTGCGCGCGCACCTCCCCAAACTCCGCGCCTTGCCTGCCTGCTTCTTTCCGCAGCGGAAAGAAGCAGGCAGGCAGGGCGCGGAGGAACGGAGACTTGCCGACGTTTGGGGAGGTTTGGGCGTCTCCCCAAACCTCGGCAGGTCTCCGTTCCTCCGCGCAGACCTGCCGACGTTTGGGGAGGTTTGGGCGCCTCCCCAAACCTCCCCAAACCTCGGCAGGTCTCCGTTCCTCCTGCCGACCTTTGGGGAGGTTTGGGCGCCTCCCCAAACCTCCCCAAACCTCGGCAGGTCTCCGTTCCTCCTGCCGACCTTTGGG
Source organism: Vipera ursinii (assembly GCF_947247035.1). Lineage (NCBI taxonomy): Eukaryota > Metazoa > Chordata > Lepidosauria > Squamata > Viperidae > Vipera > Vipera ursinii. Next base: position 66,492,984 of record NC_139514.1, read on the forward strand.
GAGGTTTGGGCGCCTCCCCAAACCTCCCCAAACCTCGGCAGGTCTCTGTTCCTCCTGCCGACCTTTGGGGAGGTTTGGGCGCCTCCCCAAACGTCCCCAAACCTCGGCAGGTCTCCGTTCCTGTTTGGGGAGGTTTGGGCGCCTCCCCAAACGTCCCCAAACCTCGGCAGGTCTCCGTTCCTCCGCGCAGACCTGCCGACCTTTGGGGAGGTTTGGGCGCCTCCCCAAACGTCCCCAAACCTCGGCAGGTCTCCGTTCCTGTTTGGGGAGGTTTGGGCGCCTCCCCAAACCTCCCCAAACCTCGGCAGGTCTCCGTTCCTCCGCGCAGACCTGCTGACCTTTGGGGAGGTTTGGGCGCCTCCCCAAACGTCCCCAAACCTCGGCAGGTCTCCGTTCCTGTTTGGGGAGGTTTGGGCGCCTCCCCAAACCCCCCCAAACCTCGGCAGGTCTCCGTTCCTCCGCGCAGACCTGCCGACGTTTGGGGAGGTTTGGGCGCCTCCCCAAACGTCCCCAAACCTCGGCAGGTCTCCGTTCCTCCGCGCAGACCTGCCGACCTTTGGGGAGGTTTGGGCGCCTCCCCAAACGTCCCCAAACCTCGGCAGGTCTCCGTTCCTGTTTGGGGAGGTTTGGGCGCCTCCCCAAACCTCCCCAAACCTCGGCAGGTCTCCGTTCCTGTTTGGGGAGGTTTGGGCGCCTCCCCAAACCTCGGCAGGTCTCCGTTCCTCCGCGCAGACCTGCCGACCTTTGGGGAGGTTTGGGCGCCTCCCCAAACGTCCCCAAACCTCGGCAGGTCTCCGTTCCTGTTTGGGGAGGTTTGGGCGCCTCCCCAAACGTCCCCAAACCTCGGCAGGTCTCCGTTCCTCCGCGCAGACCTGCCGACCTTTGGGGAGGTTTGGGCGCCTCCCCAAACGTCCCCAAACCTCGGCAGGTCTCCGTTCCTGTTTGGGGAGGTTTGGGCGCCTCCCCAAACGTCCCCAAACCTCGGCAGGTCTCCGTTCCTCCGCGCAGACCTGCCGACCTTTGGGGAGGTTTGGGCGCCTCCCCAAACGTCCCCAAACCTCGGCAGGTCTCCGTTCCTGTTTGGGGAGGTTTGGGTGCCTCCCCAAACCTCCCCAAACCTCGGCAGGTCTCCGTTCCTCCGTGCAGACCTGCCGACCTTTGGGGAGGTTTGGGCGCCTCCCCAAACGTCCCCAAACCTCGGCAGGTCTCCGTTCCTGTTTGGGGAGGTTTGGGCGCCTCCCCAAACCTCCCCAAACCTCGGCAGGTCTCCGTTCCTCCGCGCAGACCTGCCGACGTTTGGGGAGGTTTGGGCGCCTCCCCAAACCTCCCCAAACCTCGGCAGGTCTCCGTTCCTGTTTGGGGAGGTTTGGGCGCCTCCCCAAACCTCCCCAAACCTCGGCAGGTCTCCGTTCCTCCGCGCAGACCTGCCGACCTTTGGGGAGGTTTGGGCGCCTCCCCAAACCTCCCCAAACCTCGGCAGGTCTCCGTTCTTCCTGCCGACCTTTGGGGAGGTTTGGGCGCCTCCCCAAACCTCGGCAGGTCTGCGCGGAGGAACGGAGACCTGCCGAGGTTTGGGGACGTTTGGGGAGGCGCCCAAACCTCCCCAAACAGGAACGGAGACCTGCCGAGGTTTGGGGACGTTTGGGGAGGCGCCCAAACCTCCCCAAAGGTCGGCAGGTCTGCACGGAGGAACGGAGACCTGCCGAGGTTTGGGGAGGTTTGGGGAGGCGCCCAAACCTCCCCAAACGTCGGCAGGTCTGCGCGGAGGAACGGAGACCTGCCGAGGTTTGGGGACGTTTGGGGAGGCGCCCAAACCTCCCCAAAGGTCGGCAGGTCTGCGCGGAGGAACGGAGACCTGCCGAGGTTTGGGGAGGTTTGGGGAGGCGCCCAAACCTCCCCAAACAGGAACGGAGACCTGCCGAGGTTTGGGGACGTTTGGGGAGGCGCCCAAACCTCCCCAAAGGTCGGCAGGTCTGCGCGGAGGAACGGAGACCTGCCGAGGTTTGGGGACATTTGGGGAGGCGCCCAAACCTCCCCAAAGGTCGGCAGGTCTGCACGGAGGAACGGAGACCTGCCGAGGTTTGGGGAGGTTTGGGGAGGCGCCCAAACCTCCCCAAAGGTCGGCAGGTCTGCGCGGAGGAACGGAGACCTGCCGAGGTTTGGGGACGTTTGGGGAGGCGCCCAAACCTCCCCAAAGGTCGGCAGGTCTGCGCGGAGGAACGGAGACCTGCCGAGGTTTGGGGAGGTTTGGGGAGGCGCCCAAACCTCCCCAAACAGGAACGGAGACCTGCCGAGGTTTGGGGAGGTTTGGGGAGGCGCCCAAACCTCCCCAAACAGGAACGGAGACCTGCCGAGGTTTGGGGACGTTTGGGGAGGCGCCCAAACCTCCCCAAACAGGAACGGAGACCTGCCGAGGTTTGGGGACGTTTGGGGAGGCGCCCAAACCTCCCCAAAGGTCGGCAGGTCTGCGCGGAGGAACGGAGACCTGCCGAGGTTTGGGGACGTTTGGGGAGGCGCCCAAACCTCCCCAAACAGGAACGGAGACCTGCCGAGGTTTGGGGACGTTTGGGGAGGCGCCCAAACCTCCCCAAAGGTCGGCAGGTCTGCGCGGAGGAACGGAGACCTGCCGAGGTTTGGGGACGTTTGGGGAGGCGCCCAAACCTCCCCAAAGGTCGGCAGGTCTGCGCGGAGGAACGGAGACCTGCCGAGGCTTGGGGAGGTTTGGGGAGGCGCCCAAACCTCCCCAAACAGGAACGGAGACCTGCCGAGGTTTGGGGAGGTTTGGGGAGGCGCCCAAACCTCCCCAAACAGGAACGGAGACCTGCCGAGGTTTGGGGACGTTTGGGGAGGCGCCCAAACCTCCCCAAAGGTCGGCAGGTCTGCGCGGAGGAACGGAGACCTGCCGAGGTTTGGGGACGTTTGGGGAGGCGCCCAAACCTCCCCAAACAGGAACGGAGACCTGCCGAGGTTTGGGGACGTTTGGGGAGGCGCCCAAACCTCCCCAAAGGTCGGCAGGTCTGCGCGGAGGAACGGAGACCTGCCGAGGTTTGGGGAGGTTTGGGGAGGCGCCCAAACCTCCCCAAAGGTCGGCAGGAGGAACGGAGACCTGCCGAGGTTTGGGGAGGTTTGGGGAGGCGCCCAAACCTCCCCAAAGGTCGGCAGGAGGAACGGAGACCTGCCGACGAGCCGCGGCTACACAGGGTATTCCTGTGTATTCAGGCTTGCAAAATGGCGGATCGAGCCTCTGCTGGCGGCAGAGGCTTGCAGAACGGCGGATCGGCTTATACTCGAGTCAATAACTTTTTCCAGTTTTTGGGGGTGAAATTGCGGGTCTCGGCTTATACTCGAGTCGGCTTATACTCAAGTATATACGGTAATCAACTTCTCGTGGGAAAAAAAAGTTCTTGCAAAGTTGGAATTGATTGATTGAACTTTTTAGTCCCACCCAGTCTGCAGCTACCACTGCAGCCACACCCACCCAAAGGGCCATGCCCACCCGGCACCCGATGATACATAAGTGGGTTTTGGGTTGCAGTTTGGGCATTCAGTCTCCAAAAGGTTCACTATCACTGGTATAGGTTCTCCTGCTTGAGCAGGCGGCTGGACTAGAAGACCTCCAAGGTCCCTTCCAGATTCTATTCTATTCTATTCTATTCTATTCTATTCTATTCTATTCTATTCTATTCTATTCTATTCTATTCTATTCTATTCTATCCTATCCTATCCTATCCTATCCTATCCTATCCTATCCTATCCTATCCTATTCATCCTGTGGCTATGCTGGCTGGAAATGGAATGCCTTATTTTCTCTGTAGTATGCGCCTAGGAGGCAGTAGGTCTGTGGGATTCTTTCTTCTGCCTAATTCGAAATTAAATGTTTTGGAGAAATCCAGAGTGGTTTACAAGAAAACTCCCAAAGGTAGCTATTGTAAAGCATCACCAGCACAGCTTAAAACATTATCAAAAGTGTGCATTTTAAGAAAGAAAAATATTAGTAGTAATTTACTTAGTGCTGTTTCACCATAAAATCTGTTGTTCTACATATGCCTAGCTGAACAGTGTGTTTGGAGTTGCCTCTAAAATGGTGAGGGATGCACTGTTCATATTTTCCTTGGAAGAAAGTTCTATAATTGGGGTGCTGTCTCTGAAAAAGCTCTGCTCATGGCCACTGTTCTATAAACCATACCAGATTGTATTTATGCAATGTTTGGTTCAGACTTGATCATGAACACCTTTGGTCTAATGGACATGACTGAATTGGTCTAAAAATGATTGGATTAATTTCAGATGGATAAAGATATACTATAATATCTTAATATGCAATAATAATTTGATAGATATTGAATAATTAGAAAATACTAATCTAAAACAGATCATTTTAGCGTGTTACATTGAACTATAAATTGAACTTTCAGAAGAGAATAAATAGTATAGTTTTTGCACAAATACTTAATGGTGCTTGATAATCTGCAAATAATAATGTACAGTATTTAGTTTCAACATATGGAAGATTGTAGGAACAAAGATACTTTATGATTAGCATGTTTGTTAGAAATATCAGATGACTGTTGACTTTATCAAAGTTTTCATAAATTATGTTTAATTTAAATTTTCTATTGCTGTGCCAATGTAAAAAATTTATTTAAATTGATAAAAGCTGAAATATTTTGTTGTTTAGGCATGCACAGGATAGTAGCTTTGCAAAACTTCAGAATGCTCAACCATACAAATACCAGAAATCACCTAGATTCCCAAGTCAGCCTTTCAGAAAATTTATTAAGAAACCATACACGGTAAGTTATTAGGAATAAGTTATGTACAATACTTTCACAATTCCATTTATTTTGACAGAGCTTTCATTGTGATGTTTTTGTTGTACCTTTCTTTGTATTTACTATTATACACTGCCCAGATTCCTATAATCTTTGGGCAAATTATAAATACAGTTAAAACTTTTTTAGTTTATCATTTAATAATGGGTTAAAGCAAGAGGCAAAGAGTCTTTTCAGCTTTAGAGATTTGAAAAAAGTGCAGAAGCTTAAGTTACTTGCACATTGTATCACAGAGCAAAAAAGAAAATTGAGGTTTTTCCATTTTTTTCTAGGACAATATGTGAACAGCTAAAAAATAGGTACAAAAAATGAACTTGACAAGATTTTATACAGAAAATACAGAATTAGTTGCATTGCATATGTTTCCTTCTACCAAAAAGCACTTCAAATTGTGTGTCACATTTTGAAATAATTCACACCCTAAATAGAGTTGTTACAGAGTAAATTGGGTTAGATTATAGATTTTAGTATTTTTAATTTAAAACAGAACGTAATAAGGCAGAAAGGCATAATATCATTTGTAGATGAAGAATCTGTAGACATAGACTGGAAAAATAATGTGGGATTATGGAAAGGGAAGCAGAGAGAGTAGTAGAATTTTTTTTAAATGGTTTGGCTGTTTTCAGTCAGCTAGAGAAACAGGCTAAATTAGCAGTTCTAGCAACTTTTTCTATTTGGCTCAATAAAAGGAAGATCCTATCAGGTTTTAAAAAGTGAAATACAGAGATTCCGTGAAAAAACTGTTGACAAGAATGAAACTCATGATTTAAACAAACTCACATTTGTTTGTTCCTAATAGTCCTCTTTTCTTGTACCTATAATCATTTCTTCCTCTTAATAACAGTAAACATGATTATCCTTGCCAACAAGAATTTTTTTCCCTTATGAATTTCCAAATCTATTATATAGAATAGAGCTTTTCAACTGGTGGCACGCATACCACCGGTGGTACATTGACACATGGCAGGTGGTACGCGACCATCCTAGAGAAGTGGTAGCGGGGGAAGGGAATGAGCTGAACTGGTGGCAGCACTGCACGAGCCTGAATGAGAGACACCTGGAGCTGCAGGGCTGTCAGGGCTCAGCAAAAGTGCCAGGATCAGCACCGGGCTCCAGCTGATCGGCGCTTCTTCAGGGCTCAGTGGAAGCGCTAGGATCAGCACGACTTTCTAGCTGATCAGCGCTTCTTTGGGGCTGTCAGGGCAGGATCAGCGCCAGGCTCTGACTGGAACTCGGTGCTGATCCTGGCGCATCTGCTGAGCCCAGAAGATCAGCTGGAGCCCTGCCCTACTCTGCAGAGGACAGATCCCCATCATCCCCAGCCCAGCAGGGCTCTTTCTGCTGCACTGTTGCAGACAAAGGGGGGCTCCATTGAGGAGAAGGTGGAGGAAGAAGATTTAAACAAGCTTAGCAACCGGAGTTGGGATCCCCCAAAACAAACATGGGTAACCTCCCAGCCTGACAGAACTGACCAAAACCTGCTGCATCCACCGAGCAGACAGGCGGAGGGAATAAAAACCAAACACCACCACCACCACCCCTGCTGCTAATCCTCAACAGAAATGCTCACAGCAACGAAAACCTAGGACAGAGGAAGAGCGCAGGAGGGCAGGCGGGTGTCTTGCTCGGTTGTGACTTAGGGGGAGAAAGAGGGCAGCTTCACCCCCCAAAACGCTTCCCTCGCACAAAAGCAGGATGAAAACTCCAAAGAACGACAAGGGAAAAAGGTTAAAACAGAAGAGTGTCTCGTGATGGTTTGCTTCGCCACTTCCTTCTAGTAATTTAAATATGTAAAGACCACAAAAGAAAAAAATGGCTTTCTTTCATTGTAATTCAGAAGGGAGAAATAGGAGGATTGGGGGGGGGAAGTTGTTTATTTCAAAGGAAGAGAAAGAAGGGATTTAGGTCTGTGTGGGGTGCAGCAGGTGAATGGTGATGGCTGGCGACTTCTGGTGTTGGGGGGGTGGTCTTTTTAAAAAAGCAAAATGAGGCAAAAAATAAAAATCCCCCACTCCACCCCCAAGAGCTAGGTGCGGATGTGATTTTTTTTTCTTGTTCAGAAGAGACACTCTTCTTTTTTAACCTTTTTTCCTGGTCATTTTTCCGAGTTTTCATCCTGCTTTCGTGACAGGACACATTTGGGGAGTGTGAAGCTGCCCCCTTCCCCCCCCCTCAAACCACCAGCCAAGCAAGATGCCCGCTTGCCTGCACTCTTCCCCTTGTACGAGGTTTTCGTTGTTGTGAGCATTTCTGTTGATAATTGGCGGGGGGGGCTGTTTGGTTTTTATTTCTCCCCCCCCCCATTTGCTGGGTGGTTGCAGCAGGTTTTGGTCACTTCTGTTGTGCTGGGTGGTTACCCACGAAGCATGTTTTGGGAGGGATCTCCACTCCAGTTGGTAAGCTTGCTTAAACCCTCTTCCTCCTCCTTTTCATTGGAGCCTCCCTTTGTCTGCAGCGGTGGGGCAGAAAGACCCCTGCCAGGCCGGGGATGATGGGGATCTGCCCTCTGCGGAGCAGTGGCAGGGTTACTATGCTCCCCGTCAATCAGGTTTGATTCTTTCTCCCCCCCCCTCATGCCCCCACTTCAAGTGCAGAAGCCGCACCCCACCCCTCCAAAGCCCCTACAATCACCTATCAGCTTCTTTGAGTCAACCAGAAGGAGAGAAGGGGTTAGAACAGTGCAAAGATTAATGTCAGAGAAACAGGCACAAGTTTCCCATTAAAAGTGTGGTAAGTGGGTATACAGATAGTCCTCAACCTACAACCACAATTGAGCCCAAAATTTATGTTGCTAAGTGAGAAATTTGTTAAATGAGTTTTGTCCCATTTTATGACTTTCCTTGCCACATTTGTTAAGTGAATCACTGCAGTTGTTAAATTAGCAACACGGTTGTTAAGTGAATCTGGCTTCCTCCATGGACTTCGCTTGTCAGAAGGTCACACAACAGGATCACGTGACCCTGGGACATTGTGACCGTCATAAATATGAATCAGTTGCCAAGCATCATTCCCCATCCCCGCTTGAAAACCACCTGTTGAAAAGCCCTGCCATGGGATATTAGTTAGACCTGTAATTCTCCATGATTTTCTGTGGAATCTCCAGTTGTGATTGGGAGGGTCTGGTATATATATTGTACAGATGTCCCTGTACTCTATGCCAGTTACTTAGTTGTGCTATTCAGTGTATCCTGTTCCTGCCTGCTTCTATACCCTGCCACTATATGTTGGACAGAGACCTGTTTGCACCACGGATCCTGTGTAGTGTGTATTTGATTGCCTTCTTACTGTTATATTCCCAGAGTTGTGAGTGTTTCAACACTAGAGCTTTTCAAGAAAGGAGTGGACAACCACCTGTCTGGGATGGCATAAGAATTCCTGCCCTGGACAAGGGGGTTGTCTAGAAAATCTCCTAGGTCCCTCCCAACTCTGATTTTATGGTTCTACTCTTGGATGTTCTGTGTTTCATCCAGGACAGTGGCTTTGACACCCACTAGGCCCTGTGTGCCCTCTTTCAGCTGGCATACAGTCTCTGGGTGTCGGACTTGGAGTGGAAACTCCATACATTGTGAAGAGCTTCTAGCTCTTCACATCAGCAGCTTCCATGTCCTTCTTTGACCAGCTCACTTTACTAGCAGGGTATAAATGTTAATAGCATGTATCTTCTTCTATTGAACTGTCTCTTCAGGACCTGTATTGTCCTTTGGTAGTACTTGGATGTTGTTGTTTTCCTTGCCTCCTCCTCATGGCTCCCATGTGACTGAGATACTGTGATGAAATGTACACCTGGAGTTTTGGCAACACAGAGCTTTCTGTGAGAGAGGCCCAGATTAAGAGGTTGTGCAGTCCCAAGATAAATGGAGGAAGAGAGGGAAGAGGTTTAGGATAGCCATACCCTAGAATCTCAGGATATATCTAGTAGGTTCAAAGTTTATAATTTTAGTTTGGCAAGATTCTATTCAGTAGATATAAGCAAATAAAGGATTGGACTTGGTTGGATTTTGCTGTGTCATCTTTGGGTTTAGGCCTGACAGATACCAAACCACTTTGCTATGTGGTCTCCTGGTAGCTCAACCCTTGGTCTTAACTACCATCTCTCTCTTCTCCAGTCTGAATGACATCTCAATGTGGTCACTGTAGATTTGTGTCAAATGGATCAGTGGTATTTCATTTACTCTTAGACTACATCTTGATGTCTTCCATGAAGAGGATGTAGCTGATGGAGTTCTACCTTTGAATTTGTATCCATATCCAGTCCTTGTGATTATCTGGCTGAGTGGGTTTAAGTGTATACAGAATAGTAGTGGGGACAGTGTTATATATGTTGCACTTGATGACAACTTGTGTGAGATGTCTTGAGTTGAATCCTAATGTTGTTTTCTACGATTAAATTGAGTTCTTGAGAAAAGTCCTTAGTGTCCTGTTGCCTTTGCATAGTGCCGGGCATTCACAGATCCATGTGTGTGCGCGATGAGTTGCACGTTTTCTGGTAGTCAGTCCAAGTTGTATCAGAGTGGCCTGTCTTGACCCCGCATGTCCAATCCACTGCCACTGGTTGCATGTGGTCCTGGACAGGTAGAAATGCAACTTCACAAGATCATAAACTTTTAGCATTATTATATGATTTTATATTATAAAACTGTATTATATATTTTATATGTGGCCCAAGACAATTCCTCTTCACTTAGTGCAGCCCAGACAAGCCAAATGTTTGGACACCCATGGTCTAGACCTTAAGTCTTGGGCAACTGCTGTCTCTTATGAGCAATTGGTGTTTTGAGCCTCTGGTATTGTTCCCAATGCCCTTCTGAGCTGTGCTGATATACTGGCTCATTTGGTCCTGTAGCTTAATGGCCATAATGCCTAATAGGACTTCTTGTAGGAAGTTGTAGGGAGGCAGGTTATTGACTGATAGTTGGCTAGTGTTGTTCCCTTGTGTGTTTGTGTAGGTGTGGGTGTTTCATGATCAGTACTGTCCTTCCCTGAGTTAATTGGTGGAGCAGTGGGCTAATGCCTCCTTAAGTAACACCAGCTGCCTGCAATTATTGCAGGTTCGCATCCCACCAGGCTCAAGGTTGACTCAGCCTTCCATCCTTCTGAGGTAGGTAAAATGAGGACCCAGATTGTTGGGGGCAATAAGCTGACTTTGTAATAATGCCGCTTGGGGGGGGAGAAGCCCTAATAAGCAGGCATATACATAGAATGAAGGCTATTGCTAAGCACATTTGATTTGTGCTTAGATTATAAGCTGCCCTGAGTCTTCGGAGAAGGGCGGGATATAAATGGGATTAAAATAAATTAAATAAATAAAATCACTCTGTGTGGGAGCCTGCTGCTGGCAGCTAGTTCATCTGTGCTGCTAGACATTTATCCACTGCTTTAGTTTCTTTCCCCTAACCCACTGAGCCACCGCTGAGCTTGTCGATCAGAAGGTCGGCAGTTTGGCGGGTCGAATCCCGAGTGCTGCATAGCAGAGTGAGCGTCTATTACTCGTCCCAGCTTCTGTAAAAATGCAAGTAGAAAAATAGGGACCAGTACGGTGGGAAGGTAACAGTGTTCTGTGCGCCTTTGGCGTCTAGTCATGCCGGCCACATGACCACGGAGAAGTCCTCGGACAAGCGCTGGCTCTTCGGCTTTGAAACAGAGATGAGCACCGGCCCCTAGAGTTGGAAACGACTAGCACTCATGTGCGGGGAACCTTTACCTTTTCCTTAGTTTCTTTAGCTAGTAGGTCTGGATTATGTCTGGACTGGGTGCTGTCCAGCTCTAGTTCTTAATCCACTGTTGTGTGTCTGCTGCTGTGATGGCGACTGTGACTGTTCTGGGAGATTAATTGTGGTCTGCTCTCAGGTCCTGCAACCCTTTGCACTGATGTTATGTGTCTGCTCTTTCTCCTGTATGTCCTTTCAGTACAGTTGAGTTTCTGCTATTGGTGGCTCTTCTGTTATTGTGTTATTGCACTGCAATTGGGAATGCCCTTCGGATGGTTCTTTGGGGAAAAAGGCGTTTATCTTCTTGGTCTCTGCTTCTCTGATTTATCTCCTTAACCTGGTATGCAGGGTTATGAGCCTTTGTTCAGTAGTTTTAAGGCCTTCAGATGGAGTCAGACCCTTGTATTTTTTCAGTAGCCGAGTTTTATCCGTAATCTTTACACCTTTCAATAATTCCACCAACTGACTAACCTCTTTCCAAGTTGTCTTGATATTAACCTCTAACCTTATTTTTGGGGGTGGGGGTGTACTGGTATTCTGATTGTGTAGCCAAGCATATCTGAGATTGCAGCTGCTGTAATCTGTACCAGTTCATTAGTTTGAGATGGTGGTAGTAGGGATTTCATGATTCTTTTGGAATCTTCTAGCATACTATCTGATGGTACTTCTCCCCTGGTAACTCACCTTGAGGGTTGGTTGTAGCTAGTTTATCAATGATCTTATACCTCATATCCCCTACTGTGCTCTATAATGGAAGCAGTGGCAGTGACGTTCCAGTTTCAGGTGTGGCTGCACATCCAGTTGTTCTTCTGAGTCTTCTTGAGTCTCTCTCTCGCCCTTTTATTGCTTTTGTTATGGAGGAAAAATGAGCAATCTTTATTTTGGATTTGCAGGGCTTATAATTTAAAAAGCGTAAATATTCAATAAATCATTGCAATTTTCTTTTAATATAGAGCCGTTATACTGAAAATTCACATGATGATATTGCAACCAAACGATTTAAAAGAGCAATTGAAAATCCTGATACAGTTCAAAGACCCATCAAGGTATATTTTTAATTTTACTGAATTCTACTGGATCAGTAGAATTACCTTTCTCTTTACAATATAGTTACACAGTTGAGTATTAACACAGACAATAGAAAGCCATTATAACTAGAATAACTGAATGAACTATATTTTCTAAAAATTTTAGTTTCCTCCAGTAAGAAAAGTGCTATGGTCCTAGGAAAATATTCCTGTTGTAGAAGCACTTCGTTTAAAAAATAAATATGCCTTGTATCTCCTACTATCTGCTATGAGTTGTAATGCATGAATCTAGTGAGTTTCTATTCACAATAGGAAAATAGATATCTAATTAAAACTGGAACAATTTTTTAAAATTCAAGACTGAATCATTGAGACAAAGTCATTAAGCAACATAAAATTGTTCTGAGACTCTTATGCTGTCTCCCAAAATAAACATAATTTAAATAAGATATTACATTGTCCTTTGTCTAACAGAAACTATAGGCAATTTAAAAATACACTGGTTTATTCCTTAGATCAGGGGTCCCCAACCTCTGGTCCGTGGACTGGTACTGGGCCACGGCATGCCAGCAACCAGTCCGCACAAATATCAAAGCCCCATCCAAGGGTTGCAGGCAGCACACAAAACCATGCCCTCTCCAGTCCACGGAAAAACGGAACAGGTCACTGATGCCCCAAAGGGTGGGGACCTCTGCCTTAGATTGTAGAGAATGGGGATGAAAAAAGATCTTTTGGACCTTCCAGATATTTGCATAATATTTGTTTGTTTATTAAATTTATATAACAGTCCATTCACTGCTACAACTCTGGACAGCCTGCAGCAATGGAAAAGCAAGTTTGACCCATTAAAATAAAATAAAAAACTGTTATAATATAGGGTTTAGTTGGCATATAGGAAAATATATAAAAGTTTATTCATCAGAAATATTGAATCTCTTAAAAACTATTACAACTGTACAATCATTCTTAGCTATCGCTTTTGCAGTAAATACAGAACTTTTTAAATACTAATTATTTATTTAAAATTATTTAGAAATTTTATACACATGCATTCTCTTTCAGAGAAAAGCTTCATTTTTAATCATCTTTTTAACAGATCAGAACTTTCTCATGAGAAGGAAATCTGCAATAAGGATTGCCAATATTAATTAGTAATAATAGAGGTTGTAGGAATTAAAGTATGTTACTCCATATGCTGAGGCATTGTTCTACATTAGAAGAGTTCTTACAAGTTTGAGGTCCATGTAGCTTTCCCTTGTTGTTTATCAGGCTTTTTGTCCTTTCTGTCTTTTTTTAAAAAAATTTTTTAAAGTGAAAGCATGTTACAAATTATTTTGCTGCAATGCCAGAATCTTTCTTTTTAAGAATGCTTCTGGGCTTTATTTAGGACTCATACACTTCTTTAGACAGTAAATGGAATTAAAATATAAATGGAATTAAATAAATAAATATAATGGGTGGCTGCAGTTCACTGGTTTGTTTGAAAACGTGCCTACTTCCCCCAAATGGATGAAGATACGCAAAAGTACTAAGGAATTTCATATAGGAGAGATGGAAGTAGTATCTGATAAAATTATAATTTGTTATGTCTCCTAAGGTAACTGTTTTATAAATAGGCAAAAATCAACCTACTCAAGCAGCTGTTTTGTCATAATATCTACAACATATTCTTTCAGTATTCAAATCTGCTATCCTGTAATGTAAGCCCCTCAGATTTCTTGTTTACCTTCTGACAAATCTTCCCTCTTCAAGGGAAATGGGTAGTCCAGAAATATGAAATAGAAATAAATAAATTTTTTGAAGCCTTTGCAAGGAGACTTACATATGCACTAGTGTCTATGAAACACTGTCTCTAAACATGTGTGACATACCAATATTTTCTCAAATTTTAATGATATTTAACAACAATAGCTATCTTCTGATGTGTTGTAAATTGTATTTTTAGATGGTATGTAATGTTAGCCTATAATATCTGAACCTTTTAAATTTGGGGATGGAAAGCTGGATTGATGGAGCTAAAGAGGTAGTAGATAAACCAACAAGAAGCAAAAATTAGAAAAGTTAGCAGATGATAATGGTTGGAAAACATTGGGATGTTGAGAAGAGGCCAACCTAGGTTAAGCTAAATCGCATTCTATAATTATCATAATTATACTATATTTCCTAAATAATCAGTAATAAGACCAGTTAATCGTACATATTCTTGAAAATTAATGACAGTATTATACGTCTGAACTTCATTTTGTGTATTATGATTTCAAACAATAAGACACAAAGTTTCCTAAAGTTTGTTTATTACTAATGGGGTGGGGAGGCTGTAGGCACTTAATCAAAGCCCCATTTTTATGCTATACATAAAAGGGAAAGCTATCTCCCCTGCTGACCTTGATGTTTTCTTGAATAATGTCTCTGTGTGGTATTCTAGCTAATGGGGTTTGGGGATATTTTTTAAAAAACGTTTTGCTCTTTTTACTAGAATATGGGTAGAACCCTAACATTTTCCTTTAAAGTCATAATATGTGTGTGTATATGCACACACATAAATGCATACACAAATAAAATTTACACTTAAAATTCTTGATTCTTCTATTAAGGATTATTTAGGTAAGATTCTGAAAACGATTACATGATTTTTTTTCTCAACAGTGCAGTTTTATTGATGGGCGCCCCCACTTCAGATCAAATTTAGTCCAAAAGGGCTTGTACATACAGGCTAAATATCAGCGGTTACGTTATGCTGGAGCAAGAGGTGCTACCACTTATAAAATCAGAGAAGAACTTTTGAGGAAACAGCAGGTAAGTGAATTATTTTGGGTCAAAGCTTGAATGGTTGTCAAGAAAAATATAATTATGGTTAATGACAGGAATTCTACAAATAGACAACAAAATGAATTCTAAATACTAATGACTGTATATATGACAACTGTACCTTCACTGTAATCAAATCATGGCAAGTTCTACAACAATTATAATAAAACAGTTATTATCTCGATAAATATCTAAGAAAGAAATTGAAAGATTTTTTAAAAAATATATTTGATTTATTTTTAACATAATCACCTTAATATTCGGTAAACAGTGTGTTATCTGGGTTAGTATTTTAAAAACAATATACAATTTCTATAATTCTATAGTCCATGTAATGGCTTTGCTTGATTTTCTCTTCCTCCAATAATATGCTCTTTTGCCAACCTTAAATTAATACAGTTCTTATTATTTGAATAAATGACAAATATAGACATTTTTTCTCATGTTTCTGCAAATAATAACCACATCAATATAAAGCTTCTTTTCTAATTGCCTAGTCATAGATACTGTTTACAGAATTCTTATTTAAATTTGTTTTCCCCACAATATTCAAAGCATTCTTACTGGCTAAGATTTTCTTGAAATTAGTTAAATTTAAATATTTAAGTCTTTTCTCTCATACAAGCTATCCCAACAGTTTTACATTTCTCATATCTTAAAAAAAGAAAAAAAAACAGAAAAAACATTTCTTTTTTATAAACCATCCCAACATTTTTATATTCCTCATGTCAAAAAACAGAACACAAAGGAAAAAAGAAAGAAAAAATACTATGTTACTTGAGGGCTTCATCCCTCTTAAACTAATCTTCATTTATATCCAAAATCTTTCTATTTCTTTAACCATATTAATTCTCACTTTAGCCCCCCCCTTTTTTTTGTTTGCCAAACATCTTTCCTGATCAATACGCTTTGCTGAATCAAAGAATCTTTCCATAATCTTAAAACTGTTGTTGCAGGTACAAAAGGCAAAAGAGATAAGATGTCTTTATAGGAAGGTTTTACCCCTTTGTATTCATTGAGAATCTTTTCCTTTCTTTCTTTTTTAATTTTATTTACCATTTTTTACCATTTTTTTGTCTCTCAAGTTCTCGTAGTTCTGGCAGAGTCCATTTTGTCAAATCTTTTTTCTTGTCCTCAAACTTATTTTGTAGTCTTAGGGCAGGGGTGTCAAATTGCCAGCCCATGGGCTGGATGCGTCATCGGGAAACCATGCCCACCCCATTGCTGGCAATGGTGAAAAAGCTCCGATATGTTGCGCAATGTCACGTGACATTACGAGTTTGACATGTCTGTCTTAAGGTATAGGTTACCTTTTCCATGTCCAGTATTTCCTATAAATTTTTTCCTTTGTGGATTAAGTTATACTTTCTTCTATTGTTAAGTTCCATCTTGAAATCTCTTTCCTCTGTCTTGTATTCAGTTGTGTGTTTTTTCTGCTCACTGTTTTTATTTTATGAGAATTATTGTGTTGTAAAGTTAAATTGGAGATGTGTTCATTTATATTTTCAAAGTTATTTTTAATTTCCTCATGATTTGAGATCATTGTTGTTTGGATTAGTTGCAACATAGCATAGATCTCCTTCTAGAAAGTATTTTTTTTCTTGGTATATTTCTGCAGATCTCTGTTTTTCCATGATAGCTAAAAATCAGGGTTTTCCTTTCTTTGCAGACAGTTTTAGAGTCACAGTTGGGTTAGTATTTGTAATCCAGAAAGGTCAATTCTTTTTTTTTAGAATTTATAATTCTCACTTTGTAGAAAGCCCAAAATGTTTTCTTTCTTTTTTGTGACAGCTGTTATCTCTTATTAAGACATTGAAGGTCACCAAAACCAAGTTATCTTTTCCTGGGCTTTGCCAGTCCCTGTAATAAAGCAACTGCTTTTGTATATTTCCATACACCACCAGATGTCAGCACCAGTCAGTAATAGACAATTGTTTTTTTTATTGTCATGATTTAAAAAGAAAATCTTAACAGATTCCACCGATTTCAAACATCCAAATCAAGTCATATTCATTTCATTTCAGTATATTTCTGTTCCCTCTGAAAAGTTTAATTCGCCACTTCCATCTGTAGGAGGGTGGGGCAAAGATTTCCCCCTCTCTCTTTCGGAGGCTTTTTGCTTCTTGGGGTTTTTCTTTTTTCTTTTTTCCCATGAAATCAATTTTCAAGTAGAAGACAGAAAATCACTGTTCTTACCCAGTTCAAAACACGTTGTTTACAGTCAGCTTAAAGTAGTGCTTTTGGGCTTCGGCTGCTTGTAACTTGGGCTAGATTCTGAAGTTAAGCTAGCCTGCTTATTTCTGTAGGGCTTTTCTCAAACTGATCGGATTGACTGCTGTCTCTCTGCAATCAGTGGACTTACTTCCTTCTTTGTTGCCTCTACAGCAGTAGTCCCCAACCTTTTGGGCATCAGGGACTGGTTACGTGGACAGAGTTTTTTCCGCAGACTGGAGGGGGCAGGGTTTTGTTTGCTGCCTGCATCCTGGGGCTTTGCTTGTTTGTGCAGACCAATTTCTGGCATGCTGCCGCCCAGTACTGGTTCACAGATTGGGGGTAGCGGACCCCTGCTCTATGGGAAAACTTCAGGCCCATTTAGGGTCCCCTGCTAGGGTGCAGAGCCCCGTGATCCCTTGGCTGCTGTGCTATTGTGCAAAACTGGAAGCCTGAAATTGAAAGGCTGTTTTTATTGTAACAATTACGTTTTTGATGCAAGTATGAATTATAAGTACATACCATATCTTTGAGTATTCATTTATTACATTTATATTCTCTCTGTTAGAGTAGCAGCTTGGTTTCATGATAATTGTGCAGGGTAGATTATGTGAGGGGGGGGGAAATTCCACCCTCAACCTACTGTTTATTTCATGATTGCAGGTTATTTGTTTCTGAATATAGAAAGCTAAAATAATAGAAATTTGAACTGGCCAGGAAAAGTAGACTTCTTACACTTAACTGTTTTGATGAAGTGATCGCAGCTATATGGTCATCACCTGAGAATCAGTGTCAGAAACCTCACTAGAGCTGCCTAATATGTTTACCTATAAACAGCCTTGCTATCAGAAAACCACTTTGTTAGTACATTTTGTTTCCCCTGCTGCATGAGATTACTTCCTATGTATTTTACTTTGTATTTGTCTGACCAACTCTTTTTTCAGGATTTTAAGGCATTACACTGCCTTTATTTCTTCCTTAGATTTTAAAGCTAAAGGCTTTAATTCTAAGGGAAGAAAATATAACTATATAGCTTTTCAGTAAATTATGGTTCTTCTGAGTTTTCTCCTTTTTTCCTTTTTGTTCTGTTTTAGCAACAAGGAAGCAGTGGAAAAAAAGTTTATTAAAGTCAGTTCCATCAAGCATTACCTTTCCCATAGTCTTCCAACAGACATTTGAATTGATAATAGCATAGCAAAACACATAAGATCCTTACAGTAACCTGAATATTCTTTTTATTCTATATTATTCTTTTGCTGTCTTTTTAAAATATAAACTTAAAAGCATACTTATTTTTTATTGATCTATAGACAAAACTGGGATTCAGTTTAAAGTGTGGGCTGCAAATTAAATGTACAAATTAACAAATAAATATATCCATCTTTTAAAATATGGTACAACTAGATGAGTTAGACTTTTTTTAAAGCTGGGGCAAGTGATAGTCCTTTTTTTCCTTTTTCCTGACTAGAAAAAAAAAATCCTGGGTTCAAACATGGTACTAAACTATAATGTAATTGAGTTGATTTTGGCAGCAGGTAATGAATGAAGTCATTAAAGCTTAGCATTACGTAGAATCCAAGCCACAATAGTTTATACAACAAACATGATTAAATCCTCATGTAGTAAATGCAGTAGGGAAGAATGGCTTGGTTCACATTCAACACTGAGCCTTAAATTCTATATATAGGCCAACGATTGAGTTTTATCCATTACACTAAACCAAAACTACTCAAACATTATGACTTAATGTATGAACCCAACCCATGTGAATCTGCCTAAACAAAAGCTATTCTTTCCAATGCAACCCTACTTAACTAAACTAATATGAAGTACTTGAAATTGTCTTTGCCTTTCTTTCCAGAAAGGGTTAGGGTAGAATTGGTTTCCAGAGGCTGAAGCAGAAGCAGAAAAGGGTTTTATACAGCTGAGGGCAATACATTTAGTTGACAGCATTTTACAGCATTGTTATATTTGTAAAAGTAGAACTATTTAGGTTGAGTGAATGACTAAATAGGCTCTTAGTGTTTTCCTATAGTTGACATTCACAGTGTTTTATTATCAGAACCACTTTAAGCATCTATAAAATTGCATTTTAAAATTAATGTACAGAAATAAAATATTGCTAATTGCAAATTCCAGAAGCCTAGCAATTATATAGGATTGTGAAGATACTTGGTACAATAGAATATTTTTCCAAACCCTTAGAGTTGGGTGAAGTTTATGAGGATTGTTAAATGTAGTTAGCACTGGTAAAATTTTAGAAAAGCTAAAGAAATAAAAATATGAAGCGGCAGATTAATACTTTTTGCTAACAAATTAGAAACTTTTGTATATATTTAATTTATTTTTTATTCCTTTCACAGGAACTGGACATCTGAACTACAGTACTGCAATAGATAACAAGTCTAATTATAGAAGTAACTGCATTAAATAATGCTATCAAGAAATGAAATGGAAAAACTTGATAAAGATAATTTTATTTTAGTAGTATGATGTTGCAGGTCTTTTCTACAGTTTTAATAATGCTTTTCAAAAATAGCTTTCAACTGAACATTGTAGGATTGTCATTTTGTTCCTTGTAAAGAGAAGTCTGGGGAAAAAATCCCACCTGAAGGAAATCTTTATTTATTATCATTTTTCCTCTAAGCATGGTTTTGTTGCTAGGAGTTGTTATACATAAATTTATACGTTTAAAGTTTATTGCTTATATAATAAACAAAATAATTACTTACAGCCTCTGATATATGAAGCCATATTGTGCCTTTCCTAAGATGTTCCATAGCATTACAGAAAAGGTGTACCTTTGGGTTCATGTACTTCTGATCTAATATGAAGATAGGATCTTTAAGCATCCTCTCCTACACAGGACAAGCAGATTCAATTTGGAAGAGATAGTCCCTAAGGTATTCTCGTGCTGAGTCCTATAAGATTTTATAGATCAAAACCAGCATTCCAGATTGAACTAGAAGACCCATGAATAGCTTCTATGGTTACGGGATAGGTATTACATATAATGGCAATTTTTATCTGTCAGCATTCTGATTGCCGTATTTAATATCATTTGTATCTTCCAGGTCATTTTCAAAGATAATTATGTAGATTGTGTTATATAATCTAATACAGTAGTCCTTCTTCAAAGACGACATATTGTTGTGCTGCTCATCTGTGAACACAGAAGTCGCTTTGCAATCTCATTCTGGAAGCCCAGTTTAGCACAATGGGAGCATCAGAAGTCCATTGTTATAATAATTGTGGGTGTTATTCTGGGATTCCATTCATAATTTTCTATCAGTTTTTGGAAGACTCTGTCTTCAAAACTGGTATAGGCTTTGTGGCACAGTATTTGCCAGTGGGTTCTGTCAGCAGCCGCAGCCTTTATTTCTCTTGGCTAGATGTCACAGTTGCATAGAGTTTCATTCACAGCATCTTTGTAGTACTTATGTGGATGACTTTGAAGTCTCTTTCCAGTCTCCAGTTCACCACAGAGCAACTGGTGAGGCATACAGTGGCCTTTCATTCTTATAATGTGTCCCAGATGTCTAACCATGTGGTAAAAGTGGGTGAGTTATCTCCAGGGCTTCAGTGAAATTGGGGCACCAAACTATGCTGGAGGAAGATTTCCCAAGTCATTATCTATTACTGACTATTCCTATTCTATTCATGATAATCACCTGAAATAGTGATCTCTCCCACACAACTCTGTGTAGATGTTAAATAGTAGTAGGGAGATATCTTAGCCACTTATATTGGAATAACCAAGGATCAGATTACATTTCTCTCACAGTTTCTACTTCCTATATAAAACAGTGCTTCAAGCAGTTAGTGGAATCAGTACAACCATAGTGCCTCCAATTTTTGGATGTCAAAACTGGTGAGAGATGTACAATAACACCAAGGAAGAGACACTGGTCCTTCAGGTACTGACAAAAGTCATTCAATAGAGCAACCAGTGCTCTTTCTGACTTATGCCTAAACCTTAATTTAGAATGGAAAAGAGCAAGATATTCCATTTCAAGGTAAGATAGACTGCTGTTGCTTTCAAGGCCAGTGGCATCAAATGCATATTTTACCTCTTTAATGTAGCCATTCATATTCCTTCTACATTTCTGAAGAAACAAAGAATGTGAATCTGGCCTAAAGATCATACTGCTGTGTTTATACACAGAGGCCTCTGTGGACACCAGCTATATGGGGTAGGCACATAAGTCGCAGATCATCTAAATGACTGCTAATTTATGGGTGACTGTAAAAATCTCGTTACTGTCTGCATGAAGGAAAGAGTTGATGTCTCTCTAAACATTTCAAATAGAATATTAGAAATATATACGAAAAACAGTTAAAATAGTTTATTTGCACTGTCACTAGAAGACAGGATCATCCTTCAACCGCAACTCCTTTGTTTTTCCAAATTCAATACTAAACAGTTATGAGTATTACATTCAAAATATATTAATGATTTAATATACATACAAGTAAACATGATTTTTAAAATATATTTTAAACATAATTTTATTAAAACCACTTTCTATAGGATAGGAAGCATCTGTTACAATAAATCAGCATATTTGTCGTGTTAGACTTCTCCTTGAGAGGCTAGGCTGAAAGGAAATACAAAAGAATCCAAGAAATAATTTATTGCAGCAAACCTAAAACTCATTATGAAAGAATTGAAGCAGGCAGTGAAGTATACAAGTTCTGTCTATAATAATGCTCAACTTTTTTGCATCTTTTTTTTAAATAGGAAAGTATATTTTAATTATGGTAAATGTGGTGCCAGGGTAGTTTACTTTTGCATGTGAGAACCATCATAGATCAAAGGAATAGTCTAATTTCCTTTCACATCTCAATAATTTGATCAGATATGTCTAAACATAACAAGGGTTCACTTATATTTTCCTGTTTTTGTCCTAAACATTGGTCCTGAGGCACCTGTTTGCTTATATAATGTTACTGCTATGCACTCCTAGAATGGCTTTCAGGTTTGAAGAATTCAAAAGCTATTTTTGAAGATTGCAGGTGCTTCTCTTCCATAAGATTTGTGGTTGTCAGAAGTACAGCACCAGACTCTCAAATCCCATGTTTATTTTCTCTAATTAGTGGCTGATAAAAACAAAGTTGTGCATTGTCACTTTTTTATTGTATAATAAATTAACCTATGAGTACTTTTTTTAGTAAGCTTGGTGCTTTTGTAAGATGATTTTCCATTCCGTTGTCATACACTAAATAAATTCCATTCCGTTATTTTTTATTATTATTAGATTGTTATCCCACTTTATGTACTATCTATCTGAAGGTGCTGAACATTTGTAATATTCTTGTCTCTTCCCCACAACAACTGTCTGAGGTAGGTTGTGCTGAGAGAGTGACTGGCCCAAAGATGTATATTGTTTTTTATTGAAACTTTGATAAGAAAATGTAAAGAATCAAAGAAATAACTTGTTGAAGGAATGGATGGATGAATTGCCTGGCTGAGGAATTCTGGGAGTTGAAGTCCACAAATCATAAAAGGGCCAAGTTTGAAGACCCCTGGTCTGGCCTCTGAAGGAGAAATTTAACATGATGTGTATGCTGATTTACTGTAACAGTCCTTAGTCTATCCGTTACCAGTACTTTCGATTCCTCATTATTTACAGATGATATTTCTGCCTAGCTCTGATTCTAACTATAGTAACTTCAGTAGGTCTCCAACAAGAATCCTACCATCTGTTCCTTTTACTTAGTGGTCTATGATTTTTGCATGTAAAACAAAAGGTTCTGAACTGAAATAAGGCTGTTAAAATACATTACTTTTTAGTGTTTTGAACAACAGAGACTGAGTACATGCTCAGGAGTATCCTGATACTAAAATATCAGCTCTGTGGACAGACATCAGGCATGAGTGGGATCTTTGATAACTAAGGAAAGGGGGCAATGGCAGCTTGGGATGTATGTGGTTAGTGATGGGAGAATAATGCTGATAGACAATAGCAGATAGTCAGGTGTGAATGCCTACTTATGACATTGGGCCTTAGCAATCAATTAGGAATTCTGCTACTTTACCAGCCTCCCTAACTGCTCTGCCTGTGAATATCTCCAGGCTAGTGGTGAAGTTCTTTGGAGGCAGTGCAAAAGTATCACAGGCTCAACTTGACACTTGTTCCAGGTTTTTGATCTGGAGTTGGGGGATGTTGCTTTCTGGAGTTTACTTTTAGCAACCCACTCCCACTTGCAGGGAAATGGGGCCTCTTCTGTTGCCCTGCCAGATAACTCTAAGGAAGCTTTACTAGGTTTCAGAAGGACTTTCCTAAGGATTCGATAACAGTTTGACCGAGGTCTCAGTTGCCACTAGGAATAAAGCTACAGAGCAACAGCTCAAATTGTGCCTGTGCAGACTTTCTCTGTGCACAGATCCTGGTATGCTTCTGGACTCAGGAGGATGAAGCAACAGACAAGATGCCTAGAGTAGGGGTTTTCAACCGGTGGTATACATACCACTGGTGGTACTTTGGCACCTGGCAGAAGCCCCAGGATCAGCACTGGGCTCCAGCTCATCGGCACTTTCAGACGCTGGAGGTGCACTGAAGAGGAGGAGGGAAGGGAGAGGAGAGGATATAAAATGAGGTGGTTTTGGCGGGAAAGGGCCAGTGAGGGGCTGTCCCTGGCCCGCACTCTGGGCAAGCGAAGAGGTGGCAAGCGCCCGGCATCCCTGACTGTCCCTGCTGAGTGCTGAGAAAGGAAAAACAGGCAAGAGAAGTGCTTCCCTTTCCCCCAGGATGCCAGTGCTCCCGTGCTTGCCGCCTTTCCGTGCACCCCTGGGGGAAGGACAGAGATGGGGGGCTTGATGGCTCCGGGGCTGCCCCATGGATCTAAGGCTGTGTGCATTCCGGCTTTGATAGCCCCCACCAGTAGATCAGCGCCATGCCCGCTTGCTGACCTAGCTTTGCAGCCACCAGGTTTCCCTTTCACTGCATGGGATAGCGACAGTGGCGGCATGGCCATCGGCAGCACTGGCAATCTCCCCCTCCTGAGCACGGAAGAAGGAAGGGTCAGGGAGGGAGGAGAGGCAACTTGGTTGGAAATGCCCCAGTTCGAAGGAGAAAGCAATTTTGTGTTGTTTTGTCACAGACAGAACTTTGTTGGCAATCCAAGTTAACATTGGTTTTCTTGAGTTGTGAACTCTTAGGAAAATATCCCCTCCTTGTGTGTTGCTAACAGCCATTTCCAGTGGAAAAAACAGGACAAAACAGAGTGGGGAAAATATTTTTCTTTGCTATATTTCCAATCTGAATTAGACCAAGGCAGGGTCCCTACAAGAGAGCCCTTTTAAGGATTATGTATTTATAAAGAAGCAACTAAGCTACCTCTGTTCCTAAACGCTAACGCTGTTGCACATAAAAAATGGAGGAGCTCTGATCAACTATCACAGCCACCATTTTGACAGTTTTGTTGTACTGTTGTCTGTGGATGCCCCCACTAAATGCAAGCACAGGATAAACTGAGCTTGGTTTGTTCTCAATCTTTTAAGTGGCCACAAACTACTAGCAAATGTGGCATTTGATCGCAAGGCAAGGAGGCATCGAGAAATGTTTCCCCTTTTGCATTTGAGCATCCAAGAAGGGACAGGAAAGGAGAAAAGGATGGAGGAAAGACAAAGAAAAAGGAAAGAGGGGAAAAAGAAGGAAAGGGGAAGGGAAAAAAAGGAAAGGAGAATGAAGAGGGAAGGAAAAAGAAGAAAAGGGGAAAGGAACGAAAGGA
The DNA here is from genome assembly GCF_947247035.1 of Vipera ursinii. Taxonomy (NCBI): domain Eukaryota; kingdom Metazoa; phylum Chordata; class Lepidosauria; order Squamata; family Viperidae; genus Vipera; species Vipera ursinii. Next base: position 66,517,305 of record NC_139514.1, read on the forward strand.
AGGAAGATTATAATGAGAGGGAGGGAGGGTCTGAGGGAAGTCCTGCTATAGTAGTTGGCCACAACCAGCCCTGCTGCCCTTTGCCATCCCCTTGCCCCCTCCTCCTGACTCTCCTTGTGGTCTCCCATCCTATCGCTGAGGATGCTTTGGTTACAAAGCCGGGTCTCCTTGCATGGAGAGGGAGTGGGCCTCTCTCTGACCCACACATTTTGCCCTCCTGCACACACCATGAGCCTGCACCGCCGCGGGTCCTCTGCATGGCCTGTGAGCAAAGGAACCGCCACCGAAGAAATTAACACCGGTACTTTTTTACTTTGTTACAGTTTGTAACATTAGATTATGAAATAAAATACAAAAATACAAAAGCAAATAATAGGACACAGTGGAGAGGAAGAAGGGGGGAAAAAGTGAGGGAGAAGGGGAAAAGGCATTGAATTCCAACTTCCTCTGTTGCAGTAGAATGAAACATTAACGTTGAACCTCAAGTTTTTACTTTTCCATAATAGTACTGTATAAACTAGCCATTTCTACAACAACAAATGAATCTAACCAGTAAAACCCAAAATCTCGCCCCTTTTTTTCCCAGTCATCAAATTTTTGACACCTTGCTAAGCACTGGTGCTGCTCAAATATTGTCATGTCCTAAAATTGGTGCAATCTGTGAAAAGGTTGAAAAGCCCTGGTCTAGAGCACTGCCGGCAAAAAAAACAGAGAAAACCTGGACACAGGTAGCAGCCTTAATTAGGACCTATCCTATTTCAATATGGGCAGCAAAAAAGACTCATTTCTCTGTCCTTGTTGTGTCCTTTGGATTTTGGCAACCCAGTCCATTTTGGGTCAGAAGGGACTGATGGAACATTTGTGAGGTTATATGGACTATTGGCATTCAGTGAATAAAATCACTTGGATTCACTTAGACTCCACCTGAGTAGGTTCTTTGGAGAACAGTGATGCATATTCATATGATGTTATCCAGGCTGAGTTCAAGCATGTTAATAATCCCAAGGAAGTGAACAGGATCCTCAAGAGCTGTAAGTATGGTTCCCTGTATATTGTATCCTTCTGATTGGTTAACATAAGTGGATCCACATGTCAGTAAATTCCTCTTGGAAAAAGAGGACAGTTTCATCTGCTCTTTAAGACACCATCTTTGGATCCAAACAATCTGGATAATTTTTGTCCAGTTATCACCCTTCCCTTTTAGGGAAGGTTGTTGAGAAAGTGGTTGGCTTCCAGCTTCATAGGATCCATATGAAGCACTTTATATGGACCCTTTCCAATTGGAATTTGGATTGGGATGGCTTGGTCACACTTGTTGACTATGTGGGGAGTATGTGATGGGATGGCACATCCTGGATCTCTCAGTGGCCTTTTGTTCCATCACCATGGTGTCCTGGCTGATAGGGCTGGGAGAGAGAGAGGCTCCATTTGGCAGTGTTCTTCAAAAACTAGTTTCATTCAGTGTTGATGGAAGAGATGTGATTGAGCTCTAGGCCTTTGCTTTGCAGGAAGCCTCAGAACTTAACCTTTTCCTCCTTTTTCATTATTTACACCAATTTACACTTCGGTGAGTCATCTGTGGGTACAAAGTATCACTGATATGCTAATAATGCCCAGTTGTATACTTCAGCCCTCAGCCATACAAATGAAGGTTGTTGAGGTTCTGTCCCAATGTCTGGATATTGTGAAGGTCTGGATGGAGAATAGGCTGTATCTCATCCCTGCCAAGTTGTTTGATGTCCATTTTTTATTCTGGGCAGGATAGCACTGCCCTGTTTAGCCTTTAGATCTTGGGGTCCGGGAGTCACAGCTCCTGCTTGAATAGCGGCAACAGTGGTCAGGAGGACTCTGATACTGCTTTGTTTTATGCACTAAAATTGGTCCCCGTTCCTGGACTGTTCATGATCACTCATGCCTTGGTGACAACCCGAATGGATTACTGCAACATATTCTACGACAACCCGAATGGGTTACTGCAACATATTCTACAAGTGGCTGCCTTCAAGACCATCTGAAAGCTGCAGCTGGTTCAGAATGCAATTACAGGTACACCTTGGTATACCTACATTACACCATTTTTGCCATAATTACACCAACACTAACCTGAAATAGCTGCCAGTGTGCTTCTGGGTAGAATTCAAAGCATTAGTTTTCCTATAAAGTCATTGGCATAGGGGTGGGTTATTTGTAGGATTTCTCTCCAGTTGTTGGACCTAAAGAGATGGGTAGGAACAAGAAGGGTGTGCATCAGCTCCTAAAAGAATATCCTCTTATGGAACCTCACCCTTTCTGACCCAGTGCTTGTCCTCTGGTACACCAGAAGGCCCGATTGGCCCCGACCCTACCAGCTTCTCATACAGACCTGGATTGCTCCAAGGCCTGGGGCTCAGACGACCATTGAGTGGTCTTTCTTGATTGTTTGTGCGGGTTTACACTCGGCGACCACTGTAGGTTTTTAGCCTTTGTTAAAATTGCTTTTTATTCCTTTAACCCAGCGTTTCCCAACCTTAGGAACTTGAAGATGCGTGGACTTCAACTCCCAGAATTCCCCAGCCAGCATAGCTGGCTGGGGAATTCTGGGAGTTGAAGTCCACGCATCTTCAAGTTCCTAAGGTTGGGAAACGCTGCTTTAACCAACCTGTTGTTAGCTGTCCTGAATCGCGTTTGCGGTTCATATGGGCGGCCGTATGAATCGATTTAATACAAAATCACAGCGAGCGACCCTTTCCCCCGGGTCCCGCCGGATGCCCGAGGATCGGCCACGGCGGGGCATTCTCGTGCCTCTGCCCTGCTTGTCAGGGCACCGCCGGTCAGGGTCGAGTGGGTAGCTGAGCGCCAGTTCCCTTTCTAGTTCCACTTCCTACCTTGCCGCGCGAAGGGTCTCGAGAAGGGGCGACACCCATCCATTCAACCACCCCGTTCCCTTGCAGCGAACCTCTCCCGCCGCCCCTTCGCTTGCGTTCCCGCCCTAACGCGCGCGCGCGCGCGCACACTCTCCCTCGCCAGCTTCCCTCGCTCGCGCTTCCAGGTGGGATCCGTTTTTTCCCCCCCCTTTTCCTTTTACGTTTCTCGCTGGCGCGTCAAGTGCTTTTGTCGTCGTCCCCCGTTCTCTTTTCCTGTCAAGGAAAAAGTCCCCCCCCACACACACACACGCACGCACACACTTCCTCTTTTCTTCGGAGGGCGGGAGAGTTTCAGAGCAGGAAATAAAACACAACAGTGCTGCCGCTGTTGCAATGGGCACCGACTAGTCGAGTCGGAAGGAAGCGTTGCTTCTTTCTGCAATTCGGAGAAAAGCAGCTTCCCGCCATTCATCTGCTTCCCTCGGCTCGATTGCCTTTCACCGACCGCCTCGCAAACCTCAAACTTTCACCCTGTCTGGCGGAGGCCAAGCTCGACCTAAATGGGTAAGTGTGAACGTAGACAAAGCTTGGGGTATGTGCCTGTCTTTCTCCTCCCTCCCCCCCCCTTTTTTTTTTTTTTTTTTTGGCTGTCTGAGACTTGCTGCGTGGCTGATCGCGAGGCAGGCCGAACCGGGTGGTCGCTCTTGCTATTCGCCTCTTGTGGCATATTGCAATAGTAATGGCAGAGGCGGAGTAGGAAACATCCGAAGGGTGTGTCTTGCCTGTCTCCCTCTGTCCGTTTTGGGAAGGGGAGAAGGGGCAACGTCAGGTCTATTTTCCCATCCGCCCCTTAGAGACCTTTCATTGGTCTGGTCTGCGCGCTGACTCTCTGGCCGGGGCGCTTGGAGGTGTAGGGGTGGCCGCTGGAAAGGCTTGAATGAAAGCCCGAGAGGCCAAATCCATCTCTCGTTATCAGGCGCTGTCAAAAAAAAAAAAAAAAAAAAGCACCACCCCCCATTCATAAAACGGGGGCTAGGGAGGGAATCCCTTCCGTGGCGTCGCCTTTCCACCCCGCGGCGTGGCTGTGGCCACAGCGCCACGGACGGAAGAGGGCTAGTTTGGGGTGTGGGGAGAGCAAATGATGATGGAAGTAGAGAAAAGATGCCGGGGCCTGGAGCGCGCAAGCCAGCCGCCCTCTCTGGTATCCGGGGAGGGAACGCTTTTCTTGTCAGTGGGGCGCGAGCGGGCGGGCCAATGCAGAAATTAGCCTCCGTAACATGGCAGGAAATCGTAGGGGCGTGTTACCCATTTGACTTCTCGCTCTCTCGCTCTCTCTAATGGGAACTGTGGGCTTGTCCTCCCACCCCCTCTTCCCGACACCGCATGAAATGTCTATTTTGACTGCTTTAAAGCAGCGTTTCCCAACCTTAGGAACTTGAAGATGCGTGGACTTCAACTCCCAGAATTCCCCAGCCAGCTATGCTGGCTGGGGAATTCTGGGAGTTGAAGTCCACGCATCTTCAAGTTCCTAAGGTTGGGAAACGCTGCTTTCAACAACATCTCCCTTCGCCTCCCTTGTAGAGACGCCTAACGGGCAATCAGGAGCCCACAACTTTGCTATAGCTTTCTTTGCGTGCCTACCTGAATCTGCTCCTGGGTGGAGTGGCGAGCTTTTTGGAAAAGGCCGCAGCTGTTGACCCTCACCGATCTTGGCAGCCAGTCATCAAGAGGGTACTGTAGGGTTACCAGATGTTGTTTGAAACAGACTCACAGACTGTCTTTCAAACTGTGCTTGTGGACGTTAGAGCATTGGTGCTCTGGAATGTCTCTTCGTCCTCTTTTTTCGTCGCCATCAAAATTCTAGTTTATAATAGACGTACTTGGTGAAAAAGATGCCTATTCAGAGAAGAGCAAAAAAAAAAAGGTAGTATTAAATTAATTTGGGACTTCTTGTATACTAACGTCTTCAGGAACTTGGATGCAGAAAAGGTATGAGATTTGTTTGGGATTTTTTTTGTGTGGCATGTTAGCAAAATTAAGGCATGACTCAACTATTTATATTGTTATTAGGGTTCAAGAGAGGCAGAAGTAGCAGTGCCAGGCACTAGCTGTCTGAAGGGCAAGGAGCCTGTTTCCTCCTGAAGAAGGGACTGCATTCACTCATTCTACTTGGTTTTTTTTTTGTAAATACAATGACTCTCTGTGTGGCAAATATTCATACTGTTGGAAAGTAGAGTGTGCAGCTCTCTTGAAATAGTACAGTCAACTGATTACAGGAAATTTTGGTTATGTGCACTAATTGTGCAGAATAAAGTATTTCTAGAATTTCAATTGACAAAGATAAAATATCTGTTCATTTTGGGGAATTATCAAGTATCATGTAAATGGGAAGGGAAGGTGCTTAGGGGAAGAAGTTTTTCATGTTTGTTTAAAAAGTTTTCAACTATCCAGATTTATGTATGCATTTTATTTCATGTGTCCCTTCATTTGCCTCTGTTATTCACTGCTGGGCTTTAGATGATTCTGTGATAAACATTCAGCCACTGTGCTGTTACTGTATTTAAAATTTAGTTGGTTCAGTTAAAATTATGCAGTAGACTGCTGATAAAAGGACGAAGGCTTGCAAACCGTTAATATGCAGCTTTGCAGAATGTGGCTAAATTTTCGTATTGTTCTAAACCATAATGTGGTTCATTTAATTGTAACAAATTATTGTGTGAACTGATTTTCTAATTTTAAAGCATTATTTTTAACTTCATGTGTTGTATAAAGCAAAATATATTTAAAACAAAACATTTAGCATAACAAAATAATGTGTATGCAATACACATTATTTGTATGTGATACAATTTTTCCCTGTGTAGTTAGTATGAAAAGGGAAACATGAAATGCACCTTCTAATATTCTGCTGCATAGTTTCATTTGTGGATTTAGAATCACTCTTCATCAGAACTACACTCTCCTTGGTATTTTATATTATGTAGTTGGATGCATGATGGGTGATATTTATGGTTTTTGTTGATTGGTCATGAATGGACTGTCATGACATTTGTTATAAATTTATATTTACTACTGAGTTTCTGTATTTTTTTACTTTTTTCATTTTATTGCTAATCACTCAGAGTTGTATGAACTGTGTGATATGTAAGTATTTTTAAATAAAATTGTACGCAATACCCTCACAGGGGCCTTCTTAAATGTGGTTTCTCACTACGTTCCAGCCATCTTAAACCAGAGTTTCAGGCTAAAAATTTGTCTAAGACCCACTTCTGTCTCCATGCTTTTGATTTCTTTTGATGTGTTCCACTTGAATGTGTACAACCTCTTAGCGTTCTTTTAAATATTTGGGCTTAATATATTGATTGTCTGTAGTCTACTCTCTTGTTATAATTTATACATAATAATCTTGGTCCTCAGACTACAAAATTTACAAAGGTTCTGTTTACACACTGCAAATTTTCTTCAAATATATTGACCACTCTCTTAGAAATATGAATCTGAACTCTAAGAATATGAGTACGATTGAAGAATACATGTCACATCTTTATCTGTTTCATTGCATGAAAGAAAATACAATATAGCTAGTCCTTGACTTATGACTTGAGCCCAACTGAAAGCCCCAAATTTCTGTTGCTAAGTGAGTTGCACACAATTTTACAACCTTTTTTAACCACAGTTAAGCAAATCATTGCAGTTAAGTGAATCATGTGCTCATTAAGTGAATCTGGCTTCCTCCATTGACTTTGTCAGAAGCTGGCTGGAAAGATTAGAAATGGTGATCACATGACCCCCACAATACTGCAACCATTGTAAATAACATGCTGGTTGCCAAATGCCCAAATTTTGATCATGTGACCATGGAGATGTTGCAACAGTTGTAAGTGAAAAATGGTCATAGGTCACTTTTTTAATGATGTTGTAACTTCAAACAACCAGTAAACAAATGGCTGTAAAATGAGGACTACCTGTAGTACTTAATAGGTAAATGTTATTAGGTGGTCAATGGCAGAAAAATTTCTCACATACCAATAGAGCATACAACCTATATTTAGTTTTTTAAAAAATCAATATGTGTATAGGTATAATGGAGTCTGGCCCCCATAACCCTAAAATTGGAAAAAGCTGTAACAAGTATTCAGAGAAGTACATTTTTCATGCACATAATATGTCTCTAATAGGTATGACATAACTTTTCCTTTCTAAAATTGTATTTAGATTACAAAATAAATTTCCTGCCGTTGCATACATTTTTATCTTTGACTTACAATCTGATGTGCTATTTATTTTTTGCTATGGGATGGGAACATACAACACATATATGCCACAGTATTTTTGATTTTGGTGGCGCAATGACTCAGTGGTTAAGGTTCAAGACCCAGTGCCGCGCAACGGGATGAGCTTTTGTCTTCGCCCCAGCTCCTGTCAACCTAGCAGTTTGAAAGCATACAAACACAAGTAGATAAATAGGTACCACTTTGGTAGGAAGGTAACAACATTCCGTGACATCATGCTGGCCATGGAAGTATCTTTGTATGGTGCTGACTCAATGGCCTTGAAACGGAGATGAGCATCCGTAGTTGTCAATGACTAGTGGAGTAAAAATCTGAAGAGACCCCCTTTTTAAATGTTGATTTTATTGATTCTCATTTAGATGAAAAAATAATTTATCTTCAAGGTTCTAGGATGAATAAGAGTGACACTTTTATCTTAAAAATCTTTCTAAAAAAGTTAAGCATGATCTTTTGTATGTCTGCTTTATTGCCGGTCTTTTCTTAAAATTATACAATAAGGAGGACCCAAATGGTTGTCTTTTTTCAAGCAGCTTCTGCAAGATCAACAAGCACTTAACATCTACAAGTCAGATCAGATCAGACCTTGGGAGAAAGGGGATACAGCATAATATCACTCAACTGGGAAAAATACAGAAATGACTCACACAAAAGAAATGACTCACACAAAAGAATCAAAACAGAGGCAACAATCCCCCCAAGTCTTAGTTTCTAGCTAAGGCAGTGCTAGGAAAAGTTTTTGCCTGATCTAATAGGATGAACCTGAGTTTTATCAGAATCCATTTACATAGTACATCCATTACCGATTCTAATGAGTGCAAAAGGTAAAGGTTCCCCCACACATGCGTGCTAGTCATTTCCGACTCTAGGGGCCGGTGCTCATCTCCGTTTCAAAGCTGAAGAGCCAGCGCTTGTCCGAGGACGTCTCCGTGGTCATGTGGCCAGCATGACTAGATGCCAAAGGCTGTTACCTTCCCACCGTAGTGGTCCCTATTTTTCTACTTGCATTTTTATGTGCTTTCGAACTGCTAGGTTGGCAGAAGCTGGGACGAGTAACAGGCACTGTGTTACGCAGCACTCGGGATTTGACCCGCCAAACTGCCAACCATCTGGTCGACAAGCTCAGCGTCCTAACCCACTGAGCCACCGCGTCCCTTAATGAGTGCAAACCTCTTCACAATATAACGGCCTGTATCTATTTTTCTAGAACCCATGTTATTTTAAATAACATTAAAGCAGCTTAATATATTACTGTTTCCAATACTGGGAGTCTTCCTACTCTTGAGAGTCAGAGGATGTTCAACACATAGGAAATGTATGCAGGAGGGCAGGAAGGTGGATCTTGTTTAAGAAAACCAGGCTGGTATAACAATCCTTATCATTTGCTTTTACGCTAAAGGTACTGTACATATAAAATTAGTTTTAATTACTTGGATTCAATACTGGTTCTTGTGTAATATATATAATTGTAAGTTAGCTTGGAAGAAAGGATTTGCTTTACAAGCAAAATTACATGTTTCTAAAATACTAGATTTTGTTTGGTGAAAGAAATGGAAAATTTGAATTAACAGTTGTTGACGGTACTATTCAGCGTTGACAGTACTATTCAGCATGTCCAGGTACTTGACTGAAATAGTGTCAGAGCAAATATTCTGCTACTAGGATAAATCCAGAAACTTAGTTTGATACTTGAATTCATTTGGACAACAAAATTGATACTCTTTAGAGTCAATTTCTTTACCATACCCAGGATTGACTGTTTAAACATATGTGTGTGGGGGGGGGTGGGGTGGGTTAGACCATATTGAAGATGTATAACAGATTTTGCTTGCATTTTGAGGTGCTGAATCACAACTTAGTTAGGTGGTGGTAAAAGAATTATTTTACTGTGCATCCATTTCTTAAGTATTAGTATGCTACGTGAATTGACCTTATTCATAAAGCTGAAAATGTCTGAAAGACCTTCTAATCCAGTCTAGCTACCTACATTAGGCAGCTTATTTACTTATCTGTCAGGGATCAACTCATGACATTCCTAGCACAATAAGGTTTAAGCAAAAAAAAAAAGTTGTAAAATGGAATGATGTAGAATAGTTTTTCTTGCGCTTTGGTTACCCGGAATATCTATTATTTCAATCTACTAGTCAAATGAAACTTTTAAAGTTTATAAACTTGATTTGACATTAAATCTTATCTACAGAAGCTACAGTATGATATGACATGCCAACACAACAAATGCTTCTTGTGAACTGTGTTTAGTTTCCATTAGATTCAGGGTATAATTGAGAAGTTTCTAACTTCACTATTCATTCATTATGCCTTTTGCAAATGCAAAAAACAATTTGTCTCAGAGATAATTGTGATTTCTCTGCAGTTCATTTGCTGATTACTGTGCTACAGATATGCAAAAGAACAAATATGTTTTAGACTGGACTTTGATTTTGTGCTGTTTCTAAAACTCCATTGTCTATGTTTTCTCCTTTGTCTTGAGCAATAGCAAATAGGCATTTACAATCCCTGAGGCCTAGCAATAAGCTCAGAAATTAAAAGGCTCTAAAGATACCTCCATACAGATTTGAATTAAGTGCAGGTTGAATAGCATAACAATTAAATAAATATGATTTGAAATTTGTACTCAAAGCTATTCAACAATACAAGTCTCTTATTAGATTTGAGTTGAGTTGTGAAATAGAGTGGCACAAGTTATATTCCTGGGCATTTTTTTAATTCATTATTTAGATCAGGAGATAATGCTTATCAAATTTGAAATGACACAAAATTGTGTGAGATAGTTAATACTCTAAAAGATAGTAATGACATTCAAAATTATCTTGATTTGTTAGCAAAATGGGCTTCCATGGAATTCAATAAATGTATATAATGTTCATCTAGAAATGGCAGTCAATTACACACATGTAAACTTAATGAATATTGGCTTGGCAATAATACTTGCAAAAAAATCTTGAGGAACAGTAGTTCATTAAAACCAAATTTGAGTTGGCCATATGATAGGGATGCAAATAAAAAAGTAAATGCTTTCTTAAGATGTATCAACAAAAATATCATTTTTAAATTGTAAGTAATTGTTCCCACCTTAAACTATTTCTCTAAGTTGCATATTTTAAGGGGGATTCTGAAATGGACTCTTAGATAGGCAACAGGATTCTCCTGTTATTAGAAACTAAGTTAAAAGAAGAACTGAAGGGAGAAGTTTAGCCTTGAAGAGAACAAGAGTTCAATAACACTTTTGAAGTACTGAGAGGACATCACATGAAAGATCAGTGTGTCCTCTGTATTCTATAGTACAGGACGTAAGAATAATGAATTTTTTAAAATGAATGTTTAGAAAAACATAAAAAAACAAGAATTGCTAACAGTGGAGCCAATTATCCAACAAAGGTGATAGACTCCCTTTCACTTAGTAGTAGTAGTTCAAGCAAAAGCTGGACAGCCATTATCTCACATGACTTAATATGAATTTCTGTGCAGAGCAGGAATTCAATTCAGTAGCCTGAGTGGTTTTCCCCAACTATTAGCAATTGTTTAAATTGAATCCTCTGTATTAGTTGTTCATCAAGACACTATGCAGTTTTGTACTATCTGATTTGACACATAAAGAATAAAAAATAAAACAACAAGGCAATTGAAAGCAATTAAACTCTGTATCAAAACCCAGAGTCTGTAAGACAAGGATTCAGATCTTTCTTAGGAACAATATTCAATGGGAAAAGAGGAAGAAGTTTTTTTTATTTGGGAAGGAAAGAAAATGGGATGAGTAATAAGAAAAATCAAAAGTTTATTCAGATGGTTTGTATTGGATTGTTTTAATTTACTTTTAAATTGGTCTTGGATCCTAATACATATTATGTATAATAAAGTATGTACTAGGTGAAAAGAAGAAACTTTTTTGTGAAAGATACTTTTTTGTCCTTGAGACCCAAAGCATTTCATATCAAATCAGTTTATTACAGCCACATGGCCAGAAACAGTAAAATATCTAATTGTAGGCTACTTAGATGCATATATAAAAATGCACTGTATGTTCTAATGATGAGTAAGAACACATATAATAAAATTAATTTTAAAAGGATTATTAAAAAGATCTAAAAATATTTATCTTATTTATGTTTCCAACTAATCCCCAGTGCTGCTGAGCAGAATCTAGCCACCTGCACCAAAACCACAGCCTGTTCGTCCCTAAGCAGCCACTGGAGATAATTAATGTCAGAACAGCCAGGATACCTATTGAATATTGGGAGGATAAGGTGTTTTCTGGGGAAGAAATGGAGGTAGTGACAGATTTTCTTTTCCTGGGCTCCAAGATCACTGCAAATGGGGACTGTAGCCAAGAAATTAAAAGACGCTTGCTCCTGGGGAGGAAATCCATGGCAAATCTAGACAGCACACTAAAAAGCAGAGATATCACCCTGTCAACAAAAGTGCGTATAGTCAAGGCTATGGTCTTCCCAGTTGCAATGTATGGCAGTGAAAGTTGGACCATAAAAAAGGCTGAGCGCCAAAGAATTGAGGCCTTTGAACTGTGGTGCTGGAGAAGACTCCTGCAAGTCCCTTGGACTGCAAGGCGATCAAACTGGTCGGTCCTAGAGGAGATCAACCCTGACTGCTCTTTGGAAGGCCAGATCCTGAAGCTAAAACTCAAATACTTTGGCCACCTAATGAGAAGGAAGAACTCACTGGAGAAGAGCCTAATGCTGGGAAAGGTTGAGGGCAAGAGAAGAAGGGGACGACAGAGAATGAGGTGGCTAGATGGAGTCACTGAAGCAGTAGGCATGAGCTTAAATGGACTCCAGAAGATGGTAGAGGACAGGAAGGCCTGGAGGAACATCCATAGGGTCGTGATGGGTCGGACACGACTTCGCAGCTAATAACAAAATGTTTTTTCCTGTACAATTTCAGCTAATTTCATGAATATATGGCTAACTATTTATTAATAATACCCAATCCAATAAACTCTGGGCAGCTCACAAATAAAGAACAACATAGTTAGGATCTATTTTATTGATTTGCTCTAGATATCTGATGGAGTTCCAGAAGGAGCTTGGGGCTGATTCATGGATATTTATACACAGTTCAACTGAGGCTTTAGTCACCACTTGGATTGAGAGTCTCACAACAGCCTTGGATCAAATTGTGGTTTTGCAGGCTCTCTTTGCATGTAAATCCTAGAAAACTCTTTGGTTTTCTGATGTGCTTTGGGAGTTGAAGCAGTGTAAGTGACTCCTAGTGTTTTGCTGGAGGAAAACAGAGTTAATTTAACTGCGTACAGGAGAAAGTCTTTCTTAGGCATTGCTTTGTGGCAATAAGGATAGCAAAACATTGTTATTTCTTTGCCATTATTATTTATTTTATTTATTTATTTATTAATGGGATTTATATCCCGCCCTATCTCCCGAGGGACTCAGGGCGGCTAACAACAACAAAACTTAAAGGTCTCTGTACAGTAAATTAAAAATAAAAATTTGAAATAAATTAAAATAAATTAAAGAATAGAGTTAGAATTGTAAATATAATTAAAATCCCTGTCAGTCTAGGTCAGCCAGGTGGAAAAGGAGTGTTTTGAGGCCACGGCGAAAGGACTGGAGATCTTGGGCCATCCCCAGGCATTATGTCCCTAGAGAGCCAGCCAGTGGTCTGGTGAACATGACCCAATTTCTCTTAGGTAAGAAAAGTCTGGGAGAACATTTATAGAGCTGGTGTAAGGATTATTTTCAACATCATTCAGATAAAATCACTTGTATTTGGATTTAGGGTTGAACTATAGCTAGCTGTACTGTTTTGGTAGTTCTCCTTTACCCAGGGTTGGATCCAGTTGATGTTGGTAGGGTGGAAGAGATTGAACCTGAGGCCTCTGCTTTGTGGGCTTTCCCAGGACTCTGCTCTCTTCCTACTTCTGCTCTATATCTACATGAAACCATTGAGGAGGTCATCCTTGTGATTGTAATGGTATGTGCAACTGAGGAGGAAGAGTTGCAGCCTGGATTACAGTTTGATAAAAATCTGATTCTGAAGGAAGAGTTGGGGAAGAGAAACATCTTAGAAGGGATCCTCCTTAGTTTTGGGGAGAGTAAAAGTAATGGAAGGGAGAGGTTTTTTTAGACTTGCAAGGTTCTGTTAGTGTAATCTTATAGTAAAGGTATTTATTCATTTGCCTTCCATCATAACTCGTAACATTCCAACATACACACCATAACTCAAGGCAGCAAACATATACAACACGCCTTCTTCCTCTTTTTCTCCCCACAACAACAACCCTGTGATGTGTTTGTCTGATAGTGACTAGCTTTCATGGCTAAGGTACTGAAATAAACGAGAGAATTATCCTGGAAATTCATGCTAAAGAATTTCAATTAAGATTCAGAGCAATTCCTGAACAAACTGAAGAGGATATCAGAGCAAGGATGATTAAAGCTTTGGCTGTGTTAATTGATTGTGATGTCTCAACCCGGACATAGACAAGGTGTATTGACTGAACTCGAGATTTGCTGCTATGAGAAAATTGCCAATTGGTTTGGTCCACTTTGTAAGAAAAACAATAAGAGACTATGTTCTGAACTGTCATTTTAAATCAAAATTACGAATGGAGAATGTAGACATAATTATTTTGAAGGAAATTCCTCTGAGAATTTTGCAAAAAGGGAAATCCTACTCATTCCTTATAGATATTCTGAAGATGAGAAGAAACCCTTTTTTTTAATTTTTATTGAGTTTATTGTTTAAAAACATTGGACACAGTACCAGCGGGCTGACAAGCCTTCTTGTCTACAATGTTCAAATATATATATATATACATGTATATATGTACATCAAAAATACACTTAAATACACTTAAATTACAAATCGGTGAAATAACACAATATTTAAAACAGTGAGCTAGTCTGTAAAACCTAATAGAGACCTTTCTTTTTATCCATCCAAAGATACAATTTGTTCCAAATTCTATAGTAATCTGATTGATCTTTATTCTTTAGTTCCAAAGTTAGTTTGTCCATTTCTGCGCAATCCCAAATTTTCCTAATAACCTCATTTTCTCCTGGGATCTCATTCTTTTTCCATTTTTGCGCAAATGACATTCTAGCTGCTGTGATAATATGGATCATCAAATATAGCACATCTTTAGGATATTTCTCTTTCGTAATTCCCAATAAGAAAAATTCTGGACTAAACTCAATATCTTGTTTTAGAATTTCTTTCAGCCAAATCCAAATCATTTTCCAAAATTTTTGTGTTTTACTGCAAGACCACCACATATGGAAATATGTGCCTATCTCTTCAGAGCACTTCCAACATTTGGGAGATGCTGTTGTATACATTTTTGCTAAACGGGCTGGGGGAAGATGCCATCGATAAAACATTTTAAATAAATTTTCTTTATAAGATGAGGCCAGTGTTATTCTTTTATTTCTGTCCCAGAGTGTTTGCCAAGTACCTAAATCAATGTTATGTCCTAGAATGATTGTTAGCCCAAATCAACATGGGATCCTTCACTTGCTCTTCAAACAGCTTGTATCCCAAAAGCAATTTGTATAATTTCTTTATCTGTTTGGTGTCTGGGCCCAATAATATTTTATCCAATGCTGTTTCAGAGGTATATATCCCCCATTCTTTTTTATCCTTCCTAAATCTTGATTGGATTTGTAAGTAGGCCCACCAATCGAGTTTTATACCTTGTGATTCTAGTTCATTTCTAAGTTTCAATTCCCCCTCCTCATTCATAATATCCTTATACGAAATTATGTTACCCATATCAAATAGATTTGGGTAAACAATCGCTTCGAGGGTGGATAGCCAGACCGGTACTTTAGTATAATTGTGAGATCTAATTTTTTTCCAGGTATTAAGTAATGCTTGCCTAATCCGATGTTTTTGAAAATGTGAAAAAAGACCTTGTTTCTCCGTCCATAAAAAAGCATGCCAGCCATATTGCAAATCGTGACCCTCTAAAGTCAATAGTCTTCTATTTTTCAAAATTACCCATTCTCTAATCCAATTCAGAGCCGCGGCATGGTAATATAATTCCCAGTCTGGCAATCCAAAACCCCCATTTTCCTTCGTGTCCTGTAAATATTTCAATTTGATTCTTGATTTTTTCCCCTGCCAAACAAAATTTAATGATAATTTATTCAAATTTCGGAAAAACTTAGAGTCGAGTTGTATTGGGATGTTCCGGAACAAAAACAAAATTTTGGGCAGGATATTCATCTTGATGACAGCGATTCTCCCCAATAATGAGAGTTTTAGATTTCCCCATCTTTCCAGATCACCTTTTATTTGATTCACTACATTATCATAATTATCTTTTTTGAGTGAGGTGCATCTAGCCGTAATATTAATCCCTAGGTATTTTATTTTCTTGACTATTTCTATATCCATAATTCCAGCCAAATTTTCTTTTTGTTTATTAGTCATATTTTTAACAATCATCTTGGTCTTATTTCTGTTTATTCGCAGTCCGGCAACCTCACCATATTTAGATAGTTCTTCCAATAGTTTTGGTCCCGTCTGATATGGATCCTCCATAATAAAAACCAGATCGTCCGCAAATGCTTGAAGTTTAAAAGTTTCCTTTTTAATAGCTAATCCTTTTATCTGTGGGTCATTTCTAATAATTCTCGTTAATACTTCAAGTGTCAATATAAACAGCAATGGTGATAAGGGGCAACCTTGCCGTGTTCCCTTTTGAATTTGAAACTTCCTAGATGCTTCCCCATTAATAATTATTTTTGCTTCCTGGTTAGTATAAATTGCCCTAATTATATTTATAAATTTTTCACCCATACCCATGAAGCTAAGTTGTTGATGCAAAAATGACCATTTAACATTGTCAAATGCCTTTTGGGCGTCTAAAAAAAGTAATGCCATCTGTTGTCCACTATGTAGTTCATAATACTCCAACGTATCCAATATTATTCTAATGTTGTGCTTAATGTGTCTCTTAGCGAGAAAACCATTCTGGTCTACGTGTATAAAATCATTCAGAAATTGTTTCAGTCGTTCCGCTATAATTGATGTAAATATCTTATAGTCCGAATTAAGAAGTGATATGGGTCTATAATTTTGGATTAATGTATGATCCGTATTATCTTTCGGGATGAGAGCTATGTTTGCCTCAGACCAAGATTTAGGCATTCTTGCGCCTTCTAATACTGCGTTAAATACCTCCAGTAGGGGTTGTGCTAAAATATTTTGTTGTTCTTTATAGATTTCTGACGGGAGACCGTCAGGGCCCGATGCTTTATTGTTCTTTTGTGCATTAATAGCTTTTATCACCTCAGATAGCCGAATTTCCTCGTTTAGCATATTTCTGGTATCTTCTGTAACCTTGGGTAGTTTGGCTTTTTGAAAACATTCCTCCATTTTCTCCACACTTGCCTGACTATCTTCTTTGTATAAACGCTCATAAAATTCCTGGGCTATAGTTTTTTTCTCCTCTTCCTGGTGGAATATTCTCCCTTCCTCATCTCGTAGTTCGCGAATCCAGTTTTTTTCCTTTTGTTTTTTCAATTTATATGCGAGCCAACGAGCCAACGGCCCGGTTTGTTTGCATTTTCAAAAAAGTTTTGTTTCGTGCTTCTCAGCTGTTGTGCTAATTTCTCTTTGTCTAAGATATTAAGCTTGTGTTTAATCAAGTCCATAGATTGTTTGATATTCTCTTTTTGTGGGTCTTGTTGGAGTATAACTTCTAAACTTTTATATTCCCCTTCTAATCTTTCCCGTTGTTGTCTTTTCCCCTTATTCTTATTTATCATATATGCCCTCGCTACTCCTCTCATTATTGCCTTGGCTGTGTCCCAATTATTTTGTACTGAGGTGTCTATAGCTTTATTTTCCTTAAAGAAGAGACTTAGTTCTCTCTCCATCTTGGATTTAAACTCATCTTCTTTTAAGATTGCTCTTTGTAACGTCCATCTGGATATTTTTTTGGAGCCTTTCCAGCTAAATTTAATAGGATTGTGGTCTGCCCAAGTACCTGTCACAATATGCACCTCGTCTATTTCAGAACTAATTTCTTTTGTCATCCATACCATGTCTATTCTAGACCATGAGTTATGTCGATTGGAGTAGTATGTATATTGTCTTGCCTTACGATTTCTTTCCCTCCAGACATCTTGAATATTTAGGTCATTAGCCAAGTTGAGAAAAGATCTCGGTAGGGTTCTTCTTTTCTTTTTCCTGATCGTCTTGCCCATATAATCCAAATTTGTATCTAGGATAGCATTAAAATCTCCTATTAAGCAAATCTCCTCATAATCAATGCTACATATCTTATTGTGGAGTGTTTTGAAAAACTGTTCTTGGTTATGATTTGGAGCATATATCTCTACCATCATGACCTTCCTATGATTTATTTCAACCACAACTATCAGTATTCTACCCTCTTTATCGTTATAGATTTGTTTTGCTATCAATTTTGGGTTTACATATAATGCCACTCCTCTCTTTTTCTTGTGTCGGTCTAAGGAAACGAATAGATTCCCTATTTTTGGTTGTACTAACAAGTATTTTTGTTGTTCCTTTATGTGGACTTCTTGTATTGCAACGATATCCAATTGTTGATGAATAAGCCTATTAAAAAAATTCCGCCTTTTCACTGGCGAGTTCAGTCCATTAATATTTACAGACATAATACTACACTCACCTCCCTTCATCTTACTTATTTCTGGTTTTTGTAGATCTCGTGATTCAGGGCTCTCTCTCTTCCTTGTCTCTGGCTCCATGTTTCTCTGTTAGCTCTCCAGATTTATTCCTTCTATCCTCTGTTGCTAAGACCTTCCCATCCATTGCTACTCGTATTGTATCTCTTTCTCTTACCTCCCTTCCATCTTGATTTTCTGATTCTGCTTCCTCTTGGCTATGAAAGTGGAGTTTGTAAAAATCTTCTGCCTTCTCTATCGTGTCCAGTCTATACCTTCTATCCTGCCATGTGACTAGAATACCCTCTGGAGTTAGCCATCTAAAGTTTGCATTTTCCCTAATTAATTTAGATGTTAAGAATTGGTAGCCACGTCTCAGATCCCTCATCCTTTTAGGTATCTGTTTAAGAATAGTAATTGGTTGACCCCGAAATTCTAATGGTTCCTCTCTAGATCTATGCAAAAGCTCATCCCAAATTGATTTTTTAACTAGTCTTACATGTACTTCTTTTGGGAGGTTGTGCCTTCTCGCATAATTAGTTTGGACCCTGTATGTTTCATCAATTTCCGCCAACATTTCCTCCTTCCCTACACCGAGTGCCTTTGCCATTAGTTCTGCCATCATAACCAACAAATCTTCCCCCCTTTTTTCTTGAACATTTTGGAAGCGTAGATAATGAGCAGCCTTTTCTGCTTCCAGAAAAATGACTGTTGTCTCTAACTCCTTATTAGCCTGAAGAAGTGTTTCATTTAAATCATCTATTCTCTTCTCCTCTTTTTCCATTCTAGCTTCCATATCTTGAAGTCTTTGTTCATTTTTAACTAATTGTTGTTGAATCCCTTCAAATTTATCATCTATCGCTTGAAGAAACCCTTTTTGTTGGAATAAGTTTGAGGGGGTGACACTTACAAACCACGAACAAAGATTTTGACTGAACTCTATAGATAAAGCCAAGGAGCTTTTGAGCAGACATAAATTAATTTCAAAGACAGGTAATGAGATGGAGATGGATAAGTCTTCGGAAGCAGACCAGCTTCAAAAAATTGGTATTGAAGAAGAGATGACTGAGGTGTCTATACATGAATCTGATGTTTCATTTAAAGATGGAAAGTAAACTCATTACATGGAATATCAATGGGACTAATGACCCATCTAAGCATAAAAAAGTATTTCATTATTTCAGAAAACTTAATACTGATATAGTCTGTCTTCAAAAAGCACATATTAAAAAACAAGATGAGAAATATCTAATAAATAAAAGACTAGGAGGAATTTGTACCTGCTGGATCAAAAAAGATAAATGGAGTGGTTTTATATATTAAAACCCAATTTAAACCTAGCCACCTTTTATCAGATGAATATGGTAGATTCATAATACTGGAAATTGAATTTAATGGAATAAAATTGATTGGTCTATATGTGCCAATTGAGGGGGAAAACATTTTTTTTAGTATCTTATGGACCACCTCTTGCCTTTTTCATAGGAAAATTGGCTTATGCCGGGTGATTGGAATGGAGTGACTTTGCCACTTTGGGATAGAACATCTATTAAGGGGATCAACTATCCCAGGGCAAACTACTAAAGTCATTTTTTGAAATGATGGACAATTTACGCTAATAGACACATGGAGGCATAGAAATGGCTTTGCAAGAAAATATACCTTTTTTTTCAGAAAGACACAAATCTTTCTCAAGGATCGACATGATATGAACCTCTAAAAATGAAATTAGCTGAAATTGTACAGGAAAAAACCTTTTGTTGTTAGCTGCGAAGTCGTGTCCGACCCATCGCGACCCCATGGACAATGTTGCTCCAGGCCTTCCTGTCCTCTACCATCTTCTGGAGTCCATTTAAGCTCACGCCTACTGCTTCAGTGACTCCATCTAGCCACCTCATTCTCTGTCGTCCCCTTCTTCTCTTGCCCTCAACCTTTCCCAGCATTAGGCTCTTCTCCAGTGAGTCCTTCCTTCTCATTAGGTGGCCAAAGTATTTGAGTTTTAGCTTCAGGATCTGGCCTTCTAAAGAGCAGTCAGGGTTGATCTCCTCTAGGACCGACCGGTTTGATTGCCTTGCAGTCCAAGGGACTCGCAGGAGTCTTCTCCAGCACCACAGTTCAAAGGCCTCAATTCTTTGGCGCTCAGCCTTTTTTATGGTCCAACTTTCACTGCCATACATTGCAACTGGGAAGACCATAGCCTTGACTATACACACTTTTGTTGACAGGGTGATATCTTTGCTTTTTAGTGTGCTGTCTAGAGTTGCCATGGTTTCCTCCCAAGGAGCAAGCGTCTTTTAATTTCTTGGCTACAGTCCCCATCTGCAGTGATCTTGGAGCCCAGGAAAAGAAAATCTGTCACTACCTCCATTTCTTCCCCAGAAAACACCTTATCCTCCCAATATTCAATAGGTATCCTGGCTGTTCTGACATTAATTATCTCCAGTGGCTGCTTAAGGACGAACAGGCTGTGGTTTCGGTGCAGGTGGCTAGATTCTGCGCAGCAGCACTGGGGATTTGTTGGAAACATAAATAAGATAAATAGTTTTAGATCTTTTAAATAATCCTTTTAAAATTAATTTTATTATATGTGTTCTTACTCATCATTAGAACATACAGTGCATTTTTATATATGTATCTAAGTAGCCTACAATTAGATATTTTACTGTTTCTGGCTATGTGGCTGTAATAAACTGATTTGATATGAAATGCTTTGGGTCTCAAGGACAAAAAAGTATCTTTCACAAAAAAGTTTCTTCTTTTCACCTAGTACATACTTTATTATACATAATCTGTATTAGGATCCAAGACCAATTTAAAAGTAAATTAAAACAATCCAATACAAACCATCTGAATAAACTTTTGATTTTTCTTATTACTCATCCCATTTTCTTTCCTTCCCAAATAAAAAAAACTTCTTCCTCTTTTCCCATTGAATATTGTTCCTAAGAAAGATCTGAATCCTTGTCTTACAGACTCTGGGTTTTGATACAGAGTTTAATTGCTTTCAATTGCCTTTTTGTTTTATTTTTTATTCTTTATGTGTCAAATCAGATAGTACAAAACTGCATAAATAGTGTCTTGATGAACAACTAGCAAATAAAACCATAACCCAGTAGTTTTTTGGTTCTTAGAAAAAAAGTTTGAGTTATAGATGGAGATTAAATGAATCTATTTTACAAAAGGAGACAACTGTAAAGGACTGTAAAAAGAAATTACATGAATATTTTGATAATAATTTAGGTAAAGGGACAGATCTAATAATTGTTTGGGAGGCTAGTAAGGCTTTATGAGGGGTTATTTTATGCAATACAATTGGTTAGAGAGGAAAAAATCTTTGGAAAAGACCCAAAAGGTACTCGATGCAAGCAGACAGAAAGAAATTGATCTGCAAAAGTCACCCCATGGAACCTAAAATTCTGCACCAAGTTAACTTACTATGACAAACACTGTCTATGGTAACAGCCCAAGAAATAGAAATAAAATTGAGTTAAGTGAAGACATTTTGAGTTTGCAAATAAACCAGGGAGATGGTTGGCATATAGATTAAGAAAAGAGAGGGGAAAGAGAATGGTTTAAAAAAAATTGTGAAGGTAATAAAGTAATAACTGATAATCAACAGATTAAAAAATCTTTTCACAATTTTTATTTTAATAATTTTACTAGGCATGCCATTTTGAGAGTTTGGAATAAATATAAATTAAAGTTCTCTACGAAGGTGCTACTTTGGGTTACCCCACAAGAACCTTTTTAAGAAAAAGATGGTGATGAGGCTGAACTGGTGGACCTATGATAAAATAATATCTTTTAATTTGGGTGAGCCTACCCTCAAATCCAAGGAAGAGCTATAATCAGAAGGTCATGTTTGCCATTGGTTTACATATATACAATTGAAAGAAAGATGTCAGCTAGATAAAAAGAATCATGGGTTTAGTTTTGTTAAAAATGAATTGGAAATCCTACTGTGCGGTAGTGATGAACATATTATTGCTAAAGTTTATAAAACGATATAGAATTTAAATCTGGAAAGTGAACAAGTAAAACATTGTATGATTCAATGGGCAAGGTATTTTGGGTATATAATGCTTGAACAATGGGAGAATATGTGGAATAAAGGATTTACATTAAACTATAATTTAAAAGAAAAAAATTATAAGATGATGTACCATTGGTATTTAACACCAGATAAGTTATCAAAAATGTATAAAAGCATTTGAAATGAATGTTGGAAATGTAAATGTAAAGAGGGGACTTTTTACCATTTATGATGGACGTGTGACAAATCAAGAAAATATTGGAGCAGGAATCATATGCTAGTACAGAAAATTCTTAAAATGAATATAGAAAGAAAACCAGGGACTTTTCTTTTGGGGCTAATGGACAAAGACCTGGGAAAAAAATATGGAACTTGACAGCAGCAAGAGTACTCTATGCTCAGAAATGGAAGACTACATCAATTCCACGACGGAGGGATGGTTGCAAAAACTGATGGAGCTAGCAGAGATGGCTAAATTGACTGTACTGATTAAAAAAAAGAACACGAATACTTTTATTGCTATGTGGAAACCACTTCTGGACTTTGTGCTTGAGGTGGAAAAAATGAAACTTTGATTTTGGGCTTTACCGATTAGATAATTTGATATTACCAAAATGGCTAGTTTATGTTATTTTGTAAAAGTAAAAAGCTGAGGTTTGATGTTGATATTCTATTTTACTGCACCAAAGGAAGTCGGAAGTCAATGCCTTTTTTTTCTTTTTTCTTCCTTTCCTCACTTTGGTATTCCATTTTCCCTTTCCTATCTTTTCTGCTATTTACTTTTGTAAGCCATTTGCTACATTTTATGTTTAGAATTAGACAGTACTTTCTAAATACAAGAAAAATAATGGTACAAAATGTATTTGTATCATTCATATTTGAAGTATTCCATTAGATCTGTACATGTAATTCTTGAAATTAACTAGAAACTGCTATAATTATTCTCCATATGTGGATTGTTATCAAAATCGTTTTGCAGTGACATTTAAACATTACTAAATGACATGCAATTAATCTTAATTTGGTTAATTTTGCTTACTGTTACTATACATATACTAGTTTTACAGCTTTTTCTTTTGAACTGCTTATTTAATATCCCTCAGTACCAAGTGCAGTAAAACTTTAAAAAGCTTATTTTTATATCAACTTTATTATTACTCCAATTCATTTAAGACCTAAATGATTGTTATAAGGGTTTTTTAATTTTGTGTCCATCCAAATTGTATCACGGTAGCTACTATTAATTTTGGAATTTCTAATATATGGAAGAGTGCAGCATCACAAGTTTAATGTATAAAATGTATACTGTATAGCAAAAACAAAACAAAACATTTTTAGAAGTGTCCCTTTTTTCTGTGTGAAGTGTCAGAACAGGCTAGTTTGTAGACTGGCATTCCACAGTGAATATTAATGTATTCATCTGGTACATAATAGTCAAATGGCCATATAAACTATAGCAACTGTACAACATTTAACCATTGTTATAGTTGAATTTCTCTGATGGTTTCCTTTGCATGTTTTCCTGAGAAGTCCTGTGGTAATGAATTGCATAAATATTTGCACTGAAAACTGGACATTATTGCATTTCTTGACTTGCTCTTTAAATAAGGAAATATGCTGAAGCATATCTTCAAGAAGACTTGGGTCCAAAAGAGTCAGAGAAATCTTCCAAATGTATATTTTGCAAAGTATTAGACAAAGTAATAGTGAAAGAGAGTAAACAAATAGTTATGAAAATAGTTCTACAAATAGTATAGCAATATTATATTTTAAGCTAAGATGGGGAAAGACAGGAATTTTAATTAATATGTTGAAATATAGGTCCCTATTTAAACAACAAGAAGTCTAATATTCATTGATACATGCAGGCTGAAACATATATCAAGATAAATCAACAAAAGTTCATTCTTATTCCTATAATGTTGTGTTCTGATAAGCAGGCCCATAAACAAACAGTAAGAAATCTAATATTGTAAGTTTTGCAAGGTAGGCCAGGCAGGAAACATGACCAGAAGATTCTCAATCATCCAGGTAAAATTATCTGAAAGCTGAGTTATGGCAACTGGACTTATTTTCTTGTTGGTTTAAGACATTTCACTGCTTATCCAAGCAGCTTCAGTTGCCGTGACTTAACTTTCAAACGATTGCCTGATCTACTTTGGAAGTGCAGTTTTAAAGCAACTGGCATTGTATCAGGATGCTGTTTTGAGCAATATTGTAAGGAGTTTTGAGAATAAAACATCTTTTCCGTTGTCTCAGAAACAACTGTGATACTATGCAATCCTTCTGAATCAAAATAAACATTCTTCAGTTTTAATGAATCTAAAAATAATATTTTACCTTCAACTAGAAGGAATGGGTACTATCATGCTAGATCAGTGACACTGAATCTTTTGGGCGTGGAATCTTTTAGTTATAAAATGCCTAACTTGAGTCTCGTGACATGTCACACCCACCCACTCCCAAACAAAAGAGAACCAATTCTTTATGTCCCTCTCCATCTATGCCACTCTGAACAATGGCACTTGGTGGCAGTGCCAAGACTGGCCCAAATTTGAGGCATGGGCTTCAACTTCATCCCTAGCATTACCACTGTCACTCAAAAAGGCTGCTTTACTCCATTCCCCAAGGTGCATGATCCTTCGGGAATGGCATGATTTACCCTGTGGCCCAGTGCTCCCCAAGATCTGCCATGTGCTACTTACCTTCAGGCAGTATTCTCTTTCTGTTAACAGGCCCCTGCTACCTACCCAAGGCAGTTTTGGGTTGCATGAGGCCTTCTTTCTTCACAACTATTTAATAATAAATAGTTAAGCATGCTGGGGTCCTTTTGAAGGGAATGGAGAGAAACTAACTTTAGGCAGGTTGCCTGATGCAACTTGGATCTCCCCACCAGTCCCTTTTATTAGAAACAATTTTATTTTACTTTGACTCTTTTGGACAGTTTTGTAATTTGTTAAATGTTGCTGATTGGATTATGGGTATTCATTCATGTATTTTAATCCTCAAAAATTAGAGAAATCTTTCTGGATTTCCACCCCCTAATTTTGTACTGTATCATTATGCTTTCCCTTCTAGTGGAGGCGATAGTGGAGTTTGACTACAAAGCTCAACATGATGATGAGCTGACAATCACTGTAGGTGACATCATCACCAACATCAGAAAAGAAGATGGAGGTTGGTGGGAAGGACAGCTCAAAGGCAGAAGAGGTTTGTTCCCTGACAACTTTGTAAGAGTGAGTACAAAGTGAAAACTGATAATTGTTTTATGTCATCAACTTACATTATCTTGTTGAGATGCAGGTTTGCAATATTGGGAGCCAAACTGAAAACTGAATTGTTTGAAAAGCTTTATGAAAAAAAATTAAATACCTGTTGTTTTGGTTATAATTGCTTCTGGTGTATTGTTTTTGTGATATTTTCATAATCACCTTTTATTTTTATTTATTTAATGTTTCATTTGATGTAAAACATTGAGAAACAGGTTCAGTTGTGGCAGTATACAAAAAAGTAAACAATGACTTTATCAAATTGAAGGTAAAGATTTGAGCATAAAAAGATCTAAAAAGAATAGAATACAATTACATATGTGTAGATTTGTTTAATTATTTTATAAAAATCACAATTATATAGCACATAGTTAATTTTTAAGATATGTATTTAAAATATTGCATTTAAGACATAATAGAGATTTGTGAAGGCAGAGGGTGCTAAGAATCATCAGGGTAAATCAGGCTGCCTTTGGACTTTGGACATAGGAATGGTCAACATTCAAACAATGAAAACAGATGCTCGCCTAGAAGAATTGCTGATTGAATTCAACAATATACTTTGGGATATCTTTGGATTATGTGAAACACGACAAAAAAGTGAAAAATTAGTTGAACTTGATAGGACTGGGCTTTTACTCTACACTAGAGATAGCGAAGATGGATGATGTGGCGAAGTCGGTTTTCTCATCCACCAAAAGCTGAAAGAGTCTGTTGTAAAATTTGAAAATATATCAATGCATCATTCAATTGAACAAACAATACAAGCTTCATATCTTCTAAGCTTACATGCCAACAATACGCTATGGTAATGATGATGTTGAAGTGTTTTACGACAATGTGGCCCGCCTTCAAGACAAAGAAAAATGCCAATACAAAATACTAATTGGTGACTTTAATGCAAGGAAGAACAATACCTGGAGAAAAAGCAACTGGCCCATATGGAAATGGTGAAGGAGATAATGAAAGCGACAGACCAATAGACTTTGCTGAAGGACAGGAACTGTATATCATGAACTCATTTTACAAGAAAAAAGCTAGCAGAAAATGGACATGGAAGACTCCATCTGTGTACACAAGTGAAATTGACTACATCATCTCAACTGATAAAACCATATCCTGCAATTGTACTGTCATCAATCATTTTAATGTTGGAAGTGGCCATAGAATGGTACGAGCTAAAGTGAAGATAGACTGTTGAAAAGTGCATATGAAAATGATAAAGACATCACAAAAAACAAAAATAAAGATAAACTGTTAGAGAAGAACAGTGATTTTGAGATTAATCTAAATCGCGTTGCTCTATTGCAAGATTTGGAAGAGATGAATATTACAGACCAAAATGAACAAATAGTCAAAAACATCCTTGAATCTGCTACATCTATAGCACTGCTAGAAAAACACCTTGTACAGTCTCTGATGAAACTATTGATTTAATGCAAATACGATTCGCAATGAAGAATGCCAGAAGTTTCACTAATAAATTGGAGTACGTTGAACTTTGCAAGACCTTAGGAAAAAGTATCCAAGATGAAATGCATCAGTTTAATGTGAAGCTTGTGGAAAATGCAATTGAAGAAAACAAAGGGATTAATAGAGCAAAATGCAAGCTTATAAATACAAGAAATAAGGCTTTTGCATTAAAACGTGAAGATGGCTCTTGTGTGTAGAACAAGACAGGAAATGCTAGAAATAATTGGAAAATTCTATTTACAACTATGCAACAATCAAGATCACTCAAAAGTAACAACACCCACAAGAGAAGAAACTATACTCGAGATGCCTCAGAGAACAAAAAATACCTGATGCATAGAAAAATTCTGAAGTTATTCTTATACACAAGAAAGGGCCCCAAGATGATTTAAAGAACTATTGCCCAATAAGTCTTTTTTCAGTCATCTTCTTTCAGTCAAGATTTTCACCAAGATAATAGCAAAAAGAGTATTGAGAAGATTAAATGATGCACAGCCAAAGGAGCAGACAGGGTTCAGAAATGGCTACAGCACAATGGATCACATCCAGGATGTTCAGCAAGTCATTGAAAGGCACAACAAGTACACCATATCTCTGTGCATGGCTTTCATTGACCAAGAAAAGGTGTTTGATTCAGTATTCCACAATCAATAATTAATGCATTGCTCAACCAAGGCATAGACACTGTTTGCATAAACTTACTACAATCAGTATATATAAAAAAACAATGGCGATAATTTGCCTTAATGATCTTAAAGTGAAAATCAACATAGAAGTGTACGACAAAATACAATATCATCTATCCTTTTCTCAGCCTGCCTTGAAGAAGTATTTCGCAAACCAGATGGGCAAAAGATGGAATAAAAATCAATGGGACCTATTTGTGAACATAAATTTATTTACAAAATTGTGGTAAATTTCCAGTTACTGTAAATAACATGTTGTAAAGTAAAGCTAACAAGTAGTAATTTCTGTGCTTTGTTCATGTTCTTAACTTTTTTCTTAATAGAGGAAAGACTAGAATGTATCTGTCAGGCTTTATTTTTCTTAAAATTATGAGAAGTCAAAAGAGGAAGAAAATTACTTTGTGAAAGTTAATTTGATAAAATAATTTCCTTTTAGTGAGTTCATGCTCAGCAAAGCAAGTGATTTAGTATAAAAGGTAAAGATATCAGTCTTCTGACAAATGTTATGCTATGGTGTCATAAGGCCAAAGAACATATTGTCAAACCTTCAAACGATTCTGTCTGCAGCCATCTTTACTTTGTTTTCGGTTGCCACAGCTATGGAAGGGGAGAGATGTGTTCTTTTAGTTTAGCCATAACAAATACTTTCTTGTCGGAACCAAGGACAAGCTGCCTAAGTTTTGGTGGGTTGGAGATATCATTAGAAAGCCCGCCAAAGTAGTTAATTGGGGATTGTGATTTATGACAACTCTAGGGGTAGGGAATTCAACTTTTACTTTGTAACTTTTGGGGGGTGGGAACTTTCAGTCTTGGGTTCACCTTTGTTCGTGCCGACACTATATAGCCATTAAAAGTATTCTTTGAGGAAAGCAATTGCCTTGGAGTTCTTATTTCTGTTGGTCTCATCTATCGGAACCATGACACATATTTTGAGATAGTTCCATTGCTAATCTATGCCTGCTTCCTTTAAATTAGTGTATATGTTAATAGGTAGTACAACACTATGTACACAAATAGAGTAGAAGATGATAGTGGCAAAATTCTGCTGACTTTAATTTGTTAAGTGCAACAATACAACTATTGAACTTGTGGATTGTAATGTTTGAAAGAATTTACATTGATTGTCCCCTTTTCTTCTCTTCATCTGGATATTCTTTGTGCTTCAGATGGTTTGAAGTATAAACTATCCTGGTGCATTTTTGACCAACTGTATGTTGTGTAAGTTGTAGGTTCTCTGATGATTTTGATGATTGGTACATAATAACTTTTTGGTGGAGTATGCTATAAGTTATTTTGTGAAAACCTAGGACCATTTTAACATACAAAATATATGAAAGAAGATAAATAATAAAACTAAGTAATATCCTTTGACTAAAAATGCATAATAACTAAAGGCATTTGTCTTGTTTTTTAAAGAAATTGAAGTGTTTCTCAGATTCAGGTCTTCTTTTGGCCTAAAGAGCACAATATAATTTCTTTCACATACAGACTTTCTGTTTGAATAAAAGATAAGTATGGCAAAATGACTAGAGATACAGTATATATGAAATAAACAGAACATTAAACAATTGTATGTAATTTGGATTTCATAGTTACTGCCTTATTTAACTATAAAGTTTTTAAGAGTACATTAACCAACACCTAGTATTACTGCTTACTAAATTTAAGCTTCAGAATGGTAGTTACATAGTATGTAGGATATTCTTCCCGAAGCTGATAGTCTCCAGATGGGTTGAACATTGGATGGAAATTCTCAGGTTACAGTATTATACCAACTCATCTGGTGGTCCTCATAATGATGAATGCTGTCATAGGGCACAGTATTTATAGATGTCTCTACACAAATATACTTACTATTGATAGCTGATGGCTTTGCTTGGCATGTAAAGATTGAGAGTGCATTAAGCCTTAAGAAACTTAGAAATAAAATGCCAGTATCTAGATTTTCTCACAGTTCAGGATGAAGAAAGAAAGAAACTGTTAGAAACAAAATCGCAGAACAGTAGGCAGATCTGGGGAGTGGAGTTAAAGCATCATCAGTTTAGAATCCTTGCATTGCCACAAGAAATCCAAATCCAGCCCCCTTTAATTTCATTGAGTTTCAGCGCACAGCGCAGAGAGAAGGCAGGACACCAGATGCCTTTTGGGTTTGCCTCCTGGAGGTGGGGGTTGCTTTTACCCACTTAGATGTGAACAACCCTAAAGACCAGCGGATCCTGGCCTTGGCATTTGTTGATCAGTCGGCCATTGACATCCGGAACCACTTCCACCGAATTGTATCTAACTGGTCCAGTTTAGAGATATCAGAACTACTGAAGAATAGCAAATTTTGTATTTGATCAAAGGGAAAGACTGAGAGAAGAGAAATAGAGAAGGGAAGATTTAAAAATGTTTGCAGAGATACAAAACGACGGGATGTGTCCAAACCCTCCTCTGGCAGATAACCATCCCAGATGCCCTTCATGTGAAGAAACAGGGGAATGAAGAATAAGATGCCCCCACTGCTTCAAGTATGGGAGGAGGGGATATCTAAGGAAGGACTGCAGGGAAAGTTTTTCAGGACCTAATAGTCACTTAATAAAAGATATAGTGCCAAGTTTTGGGGTGCCTAGTATCTTAGACATGGACCAAGGGAAACACTTTGTGTCACAGGTGATTACCCATATGTTGCAAGCTCTAGGGACAACCCAGAACCTTCATGTCCCTTACCACCAGGCTTTGTCTGAGGGTAGAACATCAAAATAGGAAGCTTAAGACTCTCCTAGGCAAACTTTGTCAGGAGACACACCTGCCATGGCCTCAACTGCTACCCGTAGCCCTATTCAATCTAAGAACCAAACCTAGATGAGACTTAGGCATTTCCCCTTTTGAATAACTCTTTGGCTGCCCCCCCAGACACCTTGAAGGGTTTAGATCCTCACTCCCTTAGCCTAGAAAGGGGGAGAAGGTAGTCTTATCATCCTATCTTTCAGCCTCACACCAGCAACTCCAAAGATTGTGGAAACACGGTGCTTTGACACAGACATTGCCACTCGAAGAGAATCTTTATCCCTTCCAGCCAGGAGAGTGGGTCTGGATTAAGTCATTCTCTCAGAAATCCCACCCTCCTGCAACACAGGTGGAAACAACTCAAACAGCCATAAAGGTAGCAGAGAAGGATGCCTGGATATACTGGACCTACATCAAGCTGGCAGTTTTCAACCATAGCATTGAATCAGCCCTGACGCCGAAGGCGTCACCTCTAAGACTGCAGAAGGACCCAGAGAGAGACGAATGGGCATTAAGGATTCTATTTTGAGATGAGAACCATGGGGAAGACTGGGGGAGGGGATTGAAATGTGTTCTAGCATTGTACCTGATATATTCTGTGACAGAGCTGACCAACTGGAAACAAATCTGTTCCCTGACAAGGGAAATATTTGGGTATACTTGGCAAATGAAGTGTTAAATATTACATAATTCTATATAAAAGGGGGAAGATCAGTAAGGATATTTTGTCAACCTGCCTCATAGGCCCATAAGCCATCCAAAATTTCACTAGACTCAGGGATTTCCATTTAACATTTTCATATTCCACCATTTTTGACTGGGGACCCAGCACAAATTTTAAAGACGAAAGCACTGTTACCGTAACTAATGAGATGCATGCTTCAAAATGGATGGTTATATACTGTAACTCCAAGGGCACCAGATTGCCAAAACTTGAATAATACTGCCCTCTTCTGCAACCATACTGAGATAATTCCCATTGTGTATAGCTATATCAAACTTCCCTTGTGGTGGTTCATACTCTATGACATAAAGGCTTATTTGAAAATCCCCGCCATTGCCACTCAGGACCCTGCACCTTGGGACAGTTAAAAGTTTTTATGCCCTCCCTAAGAGGTGGCACAGAAGGGGTCTCCAAATCCTAACATCTGATTGTGACTCCCAAACACCCTTATTCACCAAAATGGAATATGTGGCACTAGCAGCATCATTGGTAGGTGTGCCAGCACTTGCTGTGGGTAATGCAAGAAACATAAGCAGTCTGGCATACACCCTTATAAAAAATCTAAATTCAACCTCCCAAGCCCTAGATGCCCTGAACAGGGAACTGAGACAGGTTAGAGAAGCTATACTTGAAAATAAGGCAGCCATTGATTACTTACTACTGAGACACAATTATGGCTGCTTGGAGTTCCAAGATATGTGTTGCTTCAATTTAACTGAATACTCAGAACTAGTAGAGGGTGACATGAAACATTTTAAAGAACTTATGTATGGTATTGACTATGACAAATTCCCCTTTGACCTACCTGGGCTCTTCTCTTGGCTTTCAGTCCTCCATTGGTTGAAGGCACTCCTTTTAGGGACTGCTACTGTGGTCACCTTGGGGATCCTTCTCTGCTGCCTCTGCCAGTTCATATCCCCATGCTTAAACAATTTGAGAAACTGCCTCCCCACTTCATCAAAAAGAGAAACCAGACAGCTATTGCTAATGATGTAGGAAATAGGCAAAAATATGAACTTTACCTCAATTAAACAGGATTGTGCTGAATATTGTTTCACAAGTGTTAGCACAAAATGGAGGATTGTAGGGAGCCCCCCCCAAAAAAAATTAGGCAAGAGGAGTAACAGTGTTTTATATTAATGAAGAAAGGATTAAATGGATTAAAGCACTACAATCTTGAGTGTTTCAAGTGTTTTGATGATGCATCTTGGATTATGGCCTTGTAGCCATCTTGTCATTTCACTCTTCTCTTGAAATCAGTAGCGAGATTCTAGCACTGCAGTCCCCATTCATGAGAAAAGAAGAAGAGCCTTATTTATAGGGATAATGATTGGTAATTGAGAGCCCGGCTGGAATCTACTTTTCATTTATAAATGACAGTAATGTCTCTTATAGGCCTTCCAGTCTTTTTCATTGACCAAAGCTAGCACTTTTGAGATGATCTAGACCACAGCGTTTCCAATTACTCCTTCATTGAATATTGAAGATTTATTTTTCATTTTTGAGAAAATTCTTTGTAGCCAGATTTTTTCAGATATCAGACTCCAAAAAGTTCTAGACTTTTTAAAACTATGCCCTGATGAGGAAAACAAAACTGTTAGTTTCTTTGTAGTTGTTTGTTTAATTATAAGAATGCTGCTGTGGTTCTCATTTTGTTTAAAGTGTATTTTTATGGAAAAGCACCTTATCTCCAGTTTTAGCTCTGTTAAATATAATTCGGCCAATGAATTTTTTTATTCAGAAATTTTCAACACCCTTCATTTTATAGCCACTGCTCTTTATAATGTTAATAATGATTTAACTTTTCCAAAATCTTTTTATTATAATGCAGTTTTCAAATGTTTCCATAGGAACAGGGCCTAGTAATTGAAAGAAAGCAAAATGCTTGATTGAAAGAACCAGAATAATAGACATAAAATTATAAAGGATGCATAGTTTTAAATCTCTAAATCAGGGGTGTCAAACTGCTGGCCCATGGGCCGGATGCATCATGGTGAAACTGCGCCCACCCCATTGCTGGCAATGGAAAAAAAGTCACAATATGTCGTGATATGTCACGTGAGATTGTGAGTTTGACACCCCTTCTCTAAATAGAATCATTTGAATATTTTGGCTTCTGAATTGATCAAAAGACTTGTTCTCCTGACATGTGTATAAATCTACACTGACAGAACCATAATCGTGTGTTTATTGACAGGCTTTTTGTAAGCTAGAAAACTCTGCTTTTACTGCTTATTTTTTCCATATGGTCAAAACCTTAATAATATATTTAAACTGAAAAATGATGAAGCATATGTTCTTGCCTTATGAATATCAGACTGTGATAAACTACTAATCAACCTATCCTTGTCTATTAGCCAACCATTTGTTTCTCAGAAAGTGTAACTACAGAGACTCCTCAATTTATAACCACAAGTGGGACCAGAATTTCTGTTACTAAGTGAAACATGCCTAATTTTATGACCATTTTGCCATGGTTGTTAAGTAAATCACTGCAGTTGTTAACTGAATCATGTCATTAAGTCAATCCAGCTTCCCCCATTGTTTTTGTTAGAAGACAACTGAGAAAGTCATAAATGCTAATCACACGACCCCAGACATTGCAACCATCATAAATACATGCCCAAATTTTGATGTGTCCACTGGGATGCTGCGATAGGAGGCCTGCTACAAAGAAGAGAGGGTCAACCTATTCTCCAAAGTGCTTAAAGGCAGGACAAGAAGCAATGGATGAAAATTAATCAAGGAGAAAACCAACCTAGAATTAAGGAGAAATTTCCTGTCAGAACAATTAATCAGTGGAACAACCTGCCTCCAGAAATTGTGGGTGCTCCAACACTGGAGGTTTTTAAGATGAGATTGGACAATCATTTGTCTAAAATGGTATAAGCTTTCCTGCCTGAGCAGGGGGTTGGACTAGAAGACCTCCAATGTCCCTTATTCTGTTGTTCTGACTGTCATAAGTCACTTTTTTCAGTGCTTTTGAACAGTCACTAAATGAGTGGTTGTAAGGTTGAGAACTATTTGTATTCCACATTTCCCTAGATGATGTGGATGTCGGAAATATATACTTTATGGATAGAAGATGCTTTATTCATAAAAAACTACTTGGGCCAATAGTTCTTTATACTGCAAATGGGCAAATAGTATTATACTAAAACTTACATTGTGTTTACCTATTTGTCTGCACCCTACAGTTAGCCCAAACAGTTCATTATTCAGCAATCATTTTTGAATCAAAATACATAAAAAATCCTATTACTCCTGTTGAGTTGAAATTTTTGTATGTTCAGACCAGTTTTATTTGCAAAGTTGTAGCTGTTGCAATGTCTCTGTGGTCACATGATTATTACTTCCATGCTCCTTGCCATCTTCCCACAAGCAAAGTCAGCGGGAATGCTGGCAGGAAGTCAAAAGCTGCTCATGCTCCCACCATTTTTTTGCTCACCTATGATAATTCTGTTTATACTGTAGTTAAGCAAATATTGATTAATGAAGTTCATTTGCCTCTACTATTCTTTTTATGTTTATGATAATATACTCTTCTTAGATGATTGTGAGACCATTCAGCACTGTGGTAAAAAAATATGGTCAGCCTATAATTTATTGTTCATTGTGGTCACATCAGAGTGCAGTAGTTTTCCTTCAAAGGATGACCCAGTGGGTCACAAGTTGTCTAATATATTTTAAAATCAGAGAGCTTCAACCTTATATTCTTCAGTTCATTGTTGATAACCAAGTGCTTACCTTACATTGTTTTTGATGTATTGAAAACCCAAATACATTTTGCTTTTGTACAGAATAATGCCTTAATGAGAAACATTATTAGCTTGTCTTTTTTAGGATATTATAAAAGATGCAGTATAATTAAACAAGTTCAGATTTTGCTTAGCATAATACTTCAGATATAGAAGAAATGTTATTTATGAATACATATTGTTTGACAGAATGTGTTATAACATAGGATAGAAAAAAGTTTTTCATTTTTCTTATATCTTGTAATAAGGATGAGCAATCTAGTGTTTCCTAGAAGTTTTACAGTATAACTCCTATAAATTTCAGCCAGCATGGCTAATAGTCAATCTTTGGGAAGATGTAGCCCAAACATTTAAAGGCACTTGTCTTAAAGAAAGACAATGCTAGCTCTTCTACAGGTAGTCCTTACTTAATGACCAGTTGTTTGGCAACCATTTGAAATTATGATGGATCCCAAAAATATACTTACAACCTGGATTCAAAGTTCCAAGGCTGCCTCCCTGGTCATGTGATTGCATTTTGGTGCTTGGCAACTGGCCACATTTACAACCATTTGAAACATTCTGAAGTTGTGTGATTGCAATTGACAGTGTTTTTTAGCTAAAAACTGATGTTTGCTTTTAATTCCAGGCAAAAAAAAACACCCATTGCAAACAGAGGGTTCAGTTAACAATTACAGCATTCACTGTTGTACCTTCCCTGTAGTCACGATTGCAATTCAGGTGCTTGGCAACTGGTAACATTAATGATGGTTGTAGCATCTTCCAATCATGTGATTGTGATTTGCAGTCTTCCCAGCCAGCATCTGACAAGCATAGTCAACTGGGGAAATTGTATTCGCCTAATGACTATGTGATTTACTTAACAACCACATGATTTGTTTAACAACCACAGTGGTTTTATGTAATGATCATGGTAAAAGTGGGCATAAAATGGGGTCTGGTCTTGTGATAACTCACTTAACATTGTCATTATTTTCTGGTCCCAATTGTGGTTGTAAGTCAAGGACTACCTGCATACCACCAGCAGAAAGCCGGATATACAGTAAAAGCACATGCAAACAAACAACCCCAGATGCAAAAATTATAAAACAAGTAATAAACTGCAAAGCAAATGTTTTATATAAATCTTGGTAGATAAGAAATGTATTGCATTTGTTATTTTAGCTAGAGAATACGTGCATTTGAAAGCCCCAATTTTCTTCAAAATGAAAAAACTAAATCACATTCATTGCCACAGACTACAGTAAAATCATAAAATGTTTTAGCCTCCCACATCTTTCATTCCTTATTTATTCTTATAACACATGTTTAGTAAAATACCAGTAAAATAATAATGTTCCTGTATATAGTGAGCACCGGCCCCTAGAGTCGGAAACGACTAGCACGCATGTGCGGGGAACCTTTACCTTTACCTTTTATATAGGAAATTATTGAAAATGTTTATTTCTGATGCTCCAGATATTTTCAGTTTGCAATCTTGCTATGTAGGCTACAATCCTGAGGTTTTATGGTGGTTCCATTGAAATAGTAACCAGGCCTAACCATACTTACCTTCTGGGCCTAGACCAATCAGCCAGTTGCGATTGCTACTAGTTGTGGAGACATAATTCTTCTTATAGTCTAGGAATATTTTTTTAGAAATATCTTAAATGTTACTTATAAACAGTGGGAATATCACATCATTACACAATTTTTAGACTCTAGGTTGTTATATCTTGTTACCTTAAAAATGTCCTTTAAACTGCAGGATAAATGCTTTGGTTTACATGAGTATTGCTATGTCCAGCAAAATGTCTGGCATTGTATTACATAATAAGAACCTTATGCCAACATGGTGGCTGTAA
This sequence comes from Vipera ursinii, assembly GCF_947247035.1. Taxonomy (NCBI): domain Eukaryota; kingdom Metazoa; phylum Chordata; class Lepidosauria; order Squamata; family Viperidae; genus Vipera; species Vipera ursinii. Next base: position 66,553,645 of record NC_139514.1, read on the forward strand.
GACTATGATTTACTTGGTGGCTTAGAAGACTTGTATAATTGAAGTAAACCTGAATTCTGTTTTGTGTCAAACAATACTGCAGAGAATATTATTAGTGCTTCAGCTAAAGCAGAAGGCTTGCTTCTGATTTTGGCAGCAGGATAGTTCTGATCCCAAAGATATAAGCAGGTCTGCAGGAGGATGGATAAAGAACAAACTCTGTGTTTTGGAATGACCAATCCAAAAGAAATATTGTGGCAGAGCATAAAATTAGCAGTTTATGTTAGAAAACCCTCAAATGTTATTGAGTTGAAGCAAAATAGAATAGAATAGAATAGAACAGGGCACCTGGCGGGTGGAATGCAACCATCCTAGAAAAGTGGTAGCAGGGGAGGGGAATGAGCTGAACTGGTGGCAGCACCGCACAAGCCTGAGCAAGAGATGGCTGGAGCTGCAGGGCTGTCAGGGCTCAGCAGAAGCGCCAGGATCAGCGCTTCTTCAGGGCTGTCAGGGCTCAGCGGAAGCACCAGGATTCAGGACTTCTTTGGGGCTGTCAGGGCTCAGCAGAAGCACCAGGATCAGTGCCAGGCTCCAGCTGGAGCTCAGTGCTGATCCTTCTGCTTTTGCTGAGCCTGGAAGAAGTGCCAATCAGCTGGAATGTTGCAGCTTCTTCAGGGTTTTGTGATTTGCATTCGGATGCTTGGCAACTGATTCATATTTATGATGGTCCCAGGGTCATGTGAAATGACCAAAACTTGTTGCAACCACCCAGCAGCCAGGGGGGGGAATAAAAACCAGACACCCCTCCACCCCACCCCCACTGCCAATCCTCAACAGAAATGCTCACAACAATGAAAACCTCGGACAGGAGGAAGAGCGCCACCGGGTGGGCAGGCAGGTGTCTTGCTTGGCTGTGGCTTCAGGGGCACTTTTTCAGTGACATTGTAACTTCGAACAGTCACGAAGCAAACTGTTGTAAGTTGAGGATTACCTGTACTTCATCACTTTTTTCCTTTTTTGTGGGGTGGTCATCAAGTTTTTGACACCTTGCTAGGCGAGTGATGGTACTCAGATGTTGACATATCCTAAAAGTAGTACAATGGGTGAAAATGTTAAAAAGCCCTAGAATAGAATAGAATAGAATAGAATAGAATAGAATAGAATAGAATAGAATAGAATAGAATAGAATAGAATAGAATAGAATAGAATAGAATAGAATAGAATAGAATAGAATAGGAAGGGACCTAGGAGGTCTTCTAGTCCAGCCCCCTCTTCAAGCAGGAGAACCTATACCATCTCAGACAAGTGACTGTCTAGTCTCTTCTTAAAAATCTCCAGTGATGGAGCACTCACAATTTCTGGAGGCAAGGTGTTCCTCTGGTTGATTGTCCTCACTGTCAGGAAGCTTTTCCTTAATTCCAGGTTGCTTCTCTCTTTGATCAGTTTCCAACCATTGTTTCTCATCCTTCCCTCTGGTGCTCAGGTGAACAAAGTGACCCCCTCTTCCTTGTGGCAGCCCCTCAGATACTGGAATACTGCTATCATGTCTCCCCTTTTTCTTCTTTTCTTTAGGCTAGCCAAACCCAAGTCCCGCAGCCATTGTTTGTATGTTTAGGTCTCCAGGCCTTTGATCATCTTAGTTGCTCTTCTGTGAATTTTTTCCAAACTCTTAACATCTTTTTTGTGGTATGGTGACCAAAATTGGCTGCAGTATTCCAGGTGTAGTTTTACTAGGTTTTTATAAAGTGGTACTAATACTTTGTGTGATCTTGATTCTATATCTCTGTTTATACAACCCAGGATTGTATTAGCTTTTTTTTTGGCTCCTGCTGCACACTGCTGGCTCATAGTTAAGTGATCGTCCAGTAGGACTCCAAGGTCCCTCTCAAAGTTACTGTTTTTGAGCCAGGTGTTGCCCAATCTGTACTTGTACCTTTGATTTTTTCCTGCCTAAATGTAAAACTTTGCTTTTCTCCACATTGAAACCTATTTTGTTGGATAGGGGCCATTGTTCAAGTTTGTCAAGATCTTTTTGGATCCTGAGTTTGTCTTCTGGAGTGTTGGCTACTCCTGTCAGTTTGGTGTCATCTGCCCAATTTGATGTATTCCCCTTCAATTTCCCTCATCTAAAACATTTATGAAGATATTGAAGAGCACTGGGCCTAAGACAGAACTTTCTGGTACCCCGTTGCTTAATCTCTCCATGTGGATGTGGTGCCACTGAGGACTACTCGTTGAGTTCGGTTTCCCAGCCAGCTACAGATCCATCTGGTGGTGATGTTGTCTATTCCACTTTTTTCTAGCTTACCAAGGAGTAGGTTGTGGTCTACTTTATCAAATGCCTTAAATGTAAATGTGCTTGCTTTTTGAAGTGTTTTGTGTGCTGGATTCAGTACAAAACAAAGACTAGTTTCTTCTTAAAAGTGCTGTATTAGGGGCTGATCAGGATAATTGGACCACATATATTCCAAACAAAAATTTGGGGGCCTATTTTTTCATTGCATATATACATGTGTATGTTGTGTGTGTACACAGTAGTGCCTTCTGATATCTGTGTTTGAGTGTTTCATCAGCTTCAACAGAATGGAATTGGAGCATTGCAACAGGCATGAAGCATTGCTAAAAGCTGTGAACCCCTGCCTTTAATTAAGCTAAAGTGCCTTTCATGCCTGCATCCAATCTTCAGATCTAAGCTATAATTTTATTCGGTAGCTTAGGTTCTGTCCTTCCTTCCAGTAAAACTAATGAGTGGGTGTTAGTCAAGCATATCTTTATAGGACCAAATGTGATTTATATTTTCAGAACTCTGTTAGACAATGAGATAATGCTAAGTTGCCCCATGCTAAGGAATATTGAATCTTGCCTGGGCTAATATACTGGTCATTCATTGCCTGAAATATTAGTATCTTTTGTTAGATGTTGCAGAAATTGCAGCATGTAAGGGAGGCAGGGAACTAACTCAAAATAACTTTTGTGCCTGTGGGAAACATTTGGAATCTTGGTTGAAGAGAAATCACATTTTAAAATGTCAGTCAGTTTTCATTATGTTATTTATTTTTACTGACCTTTCCTTCCATAAAATTCTTGCATGACCAATAAAGTACCTTCTTTAGGATTCTACATTACATTCTACATAAAACAACAATGTAGTGTAATAATGAACTGAGACACTGTTTCTAAATTTGGACAAGTTTCAAGTTGAAGGATACTTCTAGATCAGAGGTCCCCAAGCTTTCCGGGCTCGGGGCCTGGGGGGAAGGAGAGCAGCTTCCAAATTGGTGCGCATGTGCACACACAAACAAGGCTGCATGCACCAGTGTGGCACTAGCGGATCCATTCGCACAAGAGGTATGCACTGGTGCCGTGCACATGTGTGAATGGCTGCACATCCCCATGGCAGCTAGCGGCCCCGTTCAAGCATGCGCAAATGAGCCACACACCCCCGCCTGCGCTTTCAGCTCCGTTCACGCATGCACAAATGGCCTGCACACACCTGCCTTGTGCTAGCAGCCCATTCATGCTTGCATGCATGTGCAAATGGGGCTGTGGGCGCTAGCTCAAGGGGGGGAGCGTGCGCGCACACATGCACGTAACAGCCAGACATTCCCATGGCCCGCTGGCCAAGAGGCCACCACCCAGTAGTGGGTTGTGGTCCATAGATTGGGAACTTCTGTTCTAGATAGTAGCCTTACTTTTTTCTCTTTAATGGATTGTAGTGTGACAGTGGTTGTAAAAGATGGTAAAATATTGATAGTTTAATTGGAAATGTATGAATGGAAGATATTATTGTCTGGATTCCTATAAAATTTCAAGCAAGAACAATTTAAAATATTGTAATTATATTTTAGTTCCAAATATAATTGTGTGGTTTATAGGCTAGTGAAAATAGGTTAGCATGGATTAGAAAAATATTTTAATAATAATATGGTATTGTATTGGTGTTTGTGGAAAATGTGCATGACTTTCCATGTTTAGCATTTCATTTATGCTAAACATGGAAATTCATGCACATTTGTTCTAGAAATAGAAGCAATGCCTAGCTCATGCTATGCTGAGCTCAGGAATTCTGGGAGTTGAAGTCCATGAGTCATAAAAGAGCCGAGGTTGCCTACCCCTGGCCTAGCTCATAACAGAGATAGCAATCAACTGCATGAAAGTGCATTTTTATGGATTGTTTTGAAAGGATCTATAATACACAGTTATGTGGCTGTCTTTTTTTCTGATTTATAGAGTCAATAGAAACAGTGTGGATACTCTTTATTAAATTCTTTCATATTATCCAGCGCAATTCACAATTAATTTTATTAATATAATACTATTATTACCCTGTTATGTGCTGCATAATCATATCTAATTGTTCAACATAAATAGCAAAGTTTGTCCATTTATCTTTGGTGCCTGGGTGGTAGAAGCCAGTGGTACCTTATTGTGGTGGAATGTACAGGTAATCCTCACCCTACAACAGTTCATTCAGTGACTGTTCAAAGTTAGAACATCACTGAAAAAAAGTGACTTATGACCACTTTCACACTTACGACCATTGCAGCATCCCCATGGTCACATGATCAAAATTCAGATAGTTGGCAACTCACATTTATGATGGTTGCAGTGTCCCAGGATAATGTGATCATCTTTTGCAATCTTCTGACAAGCAAAGGCAGTGGGTAAACCAGATTCACTAAACCATATTATTAACTTAAGAACTGCAATGATTCCCTTAACAACTATGGCAAGAAAATGGGACAAAACTCACTTAACAAATGTCTCATTTACCAATAGGAAGTTTTGGGCCCAATTGTGGTCTTAAGTGGAGGACTACCTGTAGTTCAGAATTGCAGAATTAAGGGGCTCTTTCACAGAGAACAAAGACACAACATGGCTTGGAACTTTGGTATGCAGAAAAAGGGCAAAGAACTCTCCTAGCAGTTTTATAGGGTATAGCTAATAGTTATACAGGTAGTCGCTTTAGTCTGGCAAGATTAATGTCAGAATGACATGAGGAATTGCTTCAGAGTAGTTTCTTTATTGTTCTTACCCTATAGACCACGGGTAGGCAACCTCGGCTCTTTTATGACTCATGGACTTCAACTCCCAGAATTCCTGAGTCAGCTCTGGTAAAGGTGAGAGTATTTATTAAAGGAGAACATATATACAATGCAGTGGGTTTCTTTTCCCTTACCTTCTCTAGGTGCCAATTATAAAAGTGTTAGAATCTGAAGTGTTAGAAGTGTTAGGGTCCCTTTGTCTTGTAAAGCAGGCACCCAACAATTATTATAATAAAACTTGGTTCTTCTTTTCAGTGTTATGCTCCTTCTTCAGATTGAATCCACAACATTATCACTCAACACATTTATGTGGAATGCTATAATAGGGACACGGTGGCTCAGTGGGTTAGGATGCTGAGCTTGTCGATCAGAAGGTCGGCAGTTTGGCGGGTCGAATCCCAAGTGCCGTGTAACAGAGTGAGCGCCTGTTACTCGTCCCAACCTAGCAGTTCGAAAGCGCGTAAAAATGCAAGTAGAAAAATAGGGACCACTACGGTGGGAAGGTAACAGAGTTCCGTGCGCCTTTGGCGTCTAGTCATGCCGGCCACATGACCACAGAGACGTCCTTGGACAAGCGCTGGCTCTTCGGTTTTGAAACAGAGATGGGCACTGGCCCCTAGAGTCGGAAACGACTAGCATGCATGTGCGGGGGAACCTTTACCTTTTTATGTACATTTACAGTCATAAGAAATTCTCAGTTATGGCAACTTTTTGTTGCCTAGGCAAAGCATATCACAAAGCATACAGAAAATAGATTTCCAAAGCTAATAGAAATTCAACTATTAAAAAAATAGAAGCTTCAATGATGGTATTAACACTGAAAAAGATGGGTGCCTAGTTAATAGAATTTGCAAATAAAATAAATTCTTTTTTTTTCTTCAAAAAAATTAAAACAGAATTTAAATTGAAAATTCAAAGTCTATTAAATTATTGTGTCTTGGAAATATATTTTTAAAGTTGCTGTTGTAGATTTTACATTTCCCTTTTCCAGACTGTATTTGCTTTATCAGTGTTATTGATTTTTCAAAGAGTTTGATAGTCTTTAATATATATCTTACAAAGCATAAGCTTTCATGAGCCATGGTCCCCTTCATCAGTTGCATAGAGTTGTTTAACTGATGTACAATTGCGACAAGATGGGGAGAGAAGGTGATGGGAATTGTTATGCAAATCAGGTTTGTTGGTGGACAAATTACAAGGACTTTATCAAGTAATTATTGTAATGTGTTAAAAACCTATTGTGTGTTTGGTCACACCTTTTGAGAAACCCTGAAATCTATTGAGGTATGTAAGCACAGCTGCCTTCTGTTCAATTGGGCTGGTAAAGTTTCTTTGTTCCAAAACTGCTACTCTGAGATCTGTAATGGAATGTCCTGGGAGATAAAATGCTCTCATATTGCTTTGTCCTTGTTTTCAATCCTGTGTCCTTTAGTTCTTTTGCACACTCTGGCCTATTTGTTGTATGTAGACTCCAAAGGGGTATTGCTTGCAGATATTCAGTGAGTTATTCAAAGAAAATTCAAATGGAATTTTACTGTGGTGGACACCATGAGTTGGCTAGGTTTCAGATCCCGAGCAAAGGCTATCCACTGGCTTTATATTGCCTGCCAGTTGCAGGGATTGATATAGCCTTTGCTTCATTTATATTAACAAAGATTGTGGTGTTTAAATGTAGTCGATTTGACTTGGTCTGATCTTAATGCCTGATAATCTCCACAAGAGTTATTTTCTTTTTTAATGTCACATGCTGATTCTGTAATTTAATATAATTGTGTGGAAAAAGACATTATGTTTGTATTGAATAACCCATAGGCTGCTTGTGGTCTACCAAATCAATTTATGTCACCCCAAGGTTCTTTAAGACCATAGCATTTAAAGATAGCAGTTTTCAATTGAATTATTGTTTTCTGGTTTTTATTATTTAAGCCTTAGAATAAATTAGATTTCTGGGATTACAACTGCTTTGTATATTTTTCATTCCCTCCACCCACCACGCAAGAGGAAAAAAGCTAAAATGTCTGTTCCTGTTTACTTAGTGATGTAACTCTCATAGCCCTAGCATTCCCTAGAGACACAAGAAATAAGAGTTTGGGGTTTTATTTTCTGTTTTTAATGTAGCTATGGACAAAAACTGCTCCCTGTACTATAGCAAGGCATGGAACTATTTCCCAAATAAGCATTTAGAGGCTTTTTCTTTAAAGGCTACAGTTTTGCGTTTCCACATAATAATTCTACTTAAGAGTTCATTATGGAAACCAACATATACAGTATATTGGCATTGTTAATAGTTGATAGAAGAGCAGCAAGGAATCCAAGGGCTTTTAGCTAAATTGAGAAATTGGGGAGAGAGGGAAAGAACATCTAAGAAGAAGACAATGACAAACTACCTTTGTACAGTGGTACCTTGGTACTCAACTGCTTTGAAACTCATTGAATTTGGTATTTAACACACTTTTACATGAACATTTTGTCCTGGTACTAATTGTTTGTTTGGTACATAGCACACAAGCTAGAACTTGTCACTGCTGACTGCTTTGTGCCTACATCATTCCTTATGGGAAAAATTGGTTTGGTACTCATAATTTTTGGTACTCATTGTGTCTCCTGGAACCAATTAACGATGAGTACTGAGGCACCACTGTATTGTTAACAAGAAAATGATGAATGTGTCTATTAGGTCACAGCTTTGAGTCTGATTCAAAAGGACTTTATTTAAAAATATATAATGTGGATGATCTTTTACTATAGGTTTCAAAATGGTTTTATTTATTTTATTTAGCTTTGTATACCATCAAGTACTAGAGTTTCTTAGCCGTTTACCAGATTTTGACAGTCCAATGTTTATCACATGATTCATCTGTGATCATGGATATGAATTTTAAAAGGCACTCCCCCTACCTTTGTTTTTATTTCTTACACAGGAAATAAAAAAAGAAATGAAGAAAGAAAATTCTGCTAGCAAAGCACCAGAGCTGTCTATGCATGAAGTTCCTAATGGAAGTTCTTTACTATTGTCTGAGACAATTATTAGAACCTCCAAAAAAGGTAATACATTTTTACTTGTAGAACTTTAATAAAGACAAATTATACCTGATATTCTAAGTGTCTCCTAGGCATCTCAGTACATTTCCTGTGCCTCGTTGTTATGACAGAGACAATAATATATTCTTACATTAGAAATTCTATCATATATTGAGTAGGATGAGAATGCTTGGAGGCTTTGACCAAAATTCTGATCTAAATGTACTCAAACTGATTGCTATTGTTTGCTAACAGAGAATGCTAAAGACAGTTGGAATTCTTTTTCCTAAAGAATTCTAATTTGTCATGAAATAAAGCTGAAACAGATACAAATAAATGTCATCCACCATTGATTATTCCACAATTCATAGATCAAACACTTTGCTTTTAATGTATCTTAGCATACATTTTATTAAATTATAGATTATGATTTCCACTCTTTGTTACCATTTCTATAATACTTTATTAAAGCTAAAACTTTTAAACTGCTTTGATTGTCAAATGGTGCACAACTTTCTACCAATTTCCTGTGTTACGGGCTTTTTTTAGTGCTTACTCTGCACGATTGTGGGATTGTTTTTGCAATGCCCTTAGTGCTTACAGTAAAGAATCAGTGGAGCACACAATGGAGGGATTTTTTGTTTTATTCCCACCTTATCACAGAATCTGAAATGGAGTGCCCCCCCACATAATTATATAATGCAAACACACATATAAACACAAACACCCTTCTCCCCTTTACCCCCCTCCCCAGTCCATGTGTGTGTATGTATATATGTGTGTGCATATATATATATATATATATATATATATATATATATATATATATATATATATATACACACACACACACACACACACACACACACATATATATATATATATATATATATATATTCTGAGGTTTTCGCGGGTGTTTGTATGTAGATCTTTGGTCATTCGGGTATTTTCCCACGTAGAATTGGAGGTATCAGGGCAACGTTTCGATGAAATCTCATCCGTCATCCTCAGGCTGGTGACTTCAGCTTCGTTCTTCTGGGAGAAGTGTGTGATAGTGGCTGTTTGCACAATAAGCAAACTGACACCCACTATAAAAACATGGCACCACCACAAACACGGAGCCGAACAAAAGCAGCATAACTCACCAGTTCAGGTCTAAGGCTGGCAGCTGAGACCAGCCCATCCACTCAAAACACATCCCCACCCAATCAGAACACAGCCCCCATTCAAAACACACTCCCACCCAATCAGAACACAGCTAAGCCCCCACCCAATCAGAGCACACCTCCACCCCATCAGAACACAGCCAAGCCTCCACCCATAGAACACACAATATATATAATATTGGGGGGAGGGGAATAGATAAGTTCTTATGTATTTAACAAGCAGATCAGAAGTTTTTCAACTTTCCATTAATTTATCTTCAAGTATAAATGTGTGTGTTTGCATATGTATACATACGTAGTCAATGGTGGGATTTAAATATGAGAACAACTGGTGGATGCTGCTTCCGGAAGTCCATTCTTGGCCTGGGCAACAAAAAATTAGCTACTGGTTCTGCTGAAGTGGTGTGAACTGGCTGAATCCCACCACTGTACTTAGTGTATATAAAAATGTATAGTGTTTTATGCACACATGGAGATGGATTTCTTCTTGAGAAGTTAACAGTAATAGTCTGGAAGAGAAAGTGATAATGAAGTTGCTTCAGTTTCATATGATAGACCATAGCCACAAACTATACAGGGCATGGAAACTAGGAGTTCAAAAGCATTCCAAACCAGTTGTATTTTGAAGAGAGCTTTAATGAAGTGAGACAAGTATATTCAGTAAATTTCTGATGTAACTGTTTTCTGTAATGCTAGAATTGCTCTACATGAAATTTTGTAAATCCCCCTTTTACTACATTTATGATGCAGTTTGTTATTTCAGTGTTGTTTGTGACAGACAGTAATGTTTTTATAAGAATCCAGCAAATGTTTTTATAAGTAATATACTGGCTCTAGCAGGGTTAAAAAAAGGAAGAAAGAAATAGGAACCATCTGAAGAATGCTGACATTAAAGAATGTGATAGAACATGAACTAGTGGTTTGAATTTCACAATAACCTTTATATTGAGATGTCCAACTTCCTTCAAGTTGAGGGCCACAATTTGTAAGTGTCTTATGGTTACATTCAAAGAAAAATCTTCATCAGGGTCCAGTCCAGGCCGGGAATAAACAAAATGGAGACTGCTTTAGGAAAGAAGGTCCTTGTTTATTGAGTTGTCAGAAATGTCAGTGATAGCAGCATGTTTCTGGGGTGGCTGACAAAATGGAGTTGGTGTGGTGGGTTTTTATACCTTCTTGGGCTTTTGTGTTTTTAGTTGTTCCTGTGGCATGAACTTTGACCTGAGGTTCAATGTGCTCTTTTAGTATTCTGATGGTGGTGAGTTAATCCTTTTATGTCCTAAAGGTCATGTCCTGCTTTCCTGGGCTGTGGCTGATGGCTATGTCCTGTGTTGGATGGGTGAGGGGTTGCTGGTTCTAATCCTATCACTCTGCTATTGTTAGCTATCAGTTTTGCTCCAAGGGATTTTGAAAGATCCTGTCTTGAATGGGTTTCTGCAGGCAGTATTTGCTCATGAATGGGGCTCCAGACTTTCTGAATGGGATTATCAAATCTGCATTTCTACAGACCTGGCCTCTGCCTAGTTTCTGCTTAGGGCTATTAAGAAAAACTGGGCCTGCTTTTCTGCCTTTAAGATCCTTTGGGGAAATATAATAATCTCCCTTTTTAATATTCCCCAAAATATTTCTTTCTCTGGGTGGGGGCTGACTTCCCACAGCTGTATATGAGATCAGGTAAAAAAATAATTATATTCCATTTTTTTTACATTTAACCATTTTACCCACATTAATATTTCTATTTAAATGTTTAAACACAGTAGATGCAATTAATCACCAGTCATGAAAATTTTCTCTTCAAGAAAATTGGAGAGATGAAGGGAACGTTTCATGCAAAAATGGGCGTGATAAAGGACCAAAATGGCAGGGACCTAATAGAGGCAGAAGAGATTAAGAAGAGGTGGCAAAATTACACAGAACTGTACAAGAATGAGCTTAACGTCCCTGATAACCACGATGAGGTGGTCATTGACCTCGAGCCAGACATCCTAGAATGTGAAGTGAAGTGGGCCTTAGGAAAGCTGAGCAACAACAAAGCTAGTGGAGGTGACAGTATTCCAGCTGAGCTATTCAAAATCTTAAAAGACGATGCAGTAAAAGTGCTATACTCAATTTGCCAGCAAATTTGGAAAACTCAACAGTGGTCACAGGATTGGAAAAGATCAGTTTACATTCCAATTCCAAAGAAAGGCAGTACCAAAGAATGTTCAAACTATTGCACCATTGCACTCATTTCACATGCTAGTAAAGTTATGCTTAAAATCCTATAAGCTATACTCCAGCAGTATGCGGATCGAGAACTACCAGAAGTACAGGTAAGATTTCAAAGAGGCAGAGCAACTAGAGATCAAATTGCCAACATATGCTGGATCATGGAGAAACCTATATGCGGGTCAAGAAGCAACAGTGAGAACTGGACACGGAACTGATTGGTTTAAAATTGGGAAAGGAGTCCAGCAAGGCTGTATACTGTCGCCCTGCCTATTTAACGTATATGCAGAGCACATCATGAGAAAGGCAGGGCTAGATGAATCAAAAGTTGGAATTAAGATTACCGGGAGAAATATCAACAACCTAAGATATGCAGATGATACCACTCTAATGGCAGAAAGTGAAGAAGAACTAAAGAGCCTCTTGTTGCGGGTGAAGAAGGAGAGTGCAAAAGTTGGGTTGAAACTTAATATTAAGAAAACCAAGATCATGGCATCCAGCCCTCTCAATTCCTGGCAAATAGATGGGGAAGAAATGGAGGTAGTGACAGATTTTATTTTCCTGGGCTCCAAGACCACTGCAGATGGGGACTGCAGCCAAGAAATTAAAAGACGCTTGCTCCTGGGGAGGAAAGCAATAGCAAATCTAGACAGCACACTAAAAAGCAGAGACATCACCCTGCCAACAAAAGTGCGTATAGTCAAGGCTATGGTCTTCCTAGTTGCAAAGTATGGCCATGAAAGTTAGACCATAAGAAAGGCTGAGCGCCAAAGAATTGAGGCCTTTGAACTATGGTGCTGGAGAAGACTCCTGCGAGTCCCTTGGACTGCAAGGCGATCAAACCGGTCAGTCCTAGAGGAGATCAACCCTGACTGCTCTTTAGAAGGCCAGATCCTGAAGTTGAAACTCAAATACTTTGGCCACCTAATGAGAAGGAAGGACTCACTGGAGAAAAGCCTAATGCTGGGAATGATTGAGGGCAAGAGAAAAAGGGGACGACAGAGAATGAGGTGGCTGTATTGAGTCACTGAAGCAGTAGGTGTGAGCCTAAATAAACTCCAGAAGATGGTAGAGGACAAGAAGCCCTGGAGGAACATTGTCCATGGGGTTGCGATGGGTCAGACACGACTTCGCAACTAACAACAACAATAAACAAACAAATTGGGAATCTTTGAATAAAGTCATCCTTGGGTGGGATCCTCTTAACTTAAGAGTCTTAAGGGATTATATATGTTTTGACACAAGAAAGGTAGAGATAGGGGAATATTAATTAGGAATCCCTAATTAAAGAAAAAGAAATATTAGGGTATTAGAGTCCAATAAAATATAATAATTGATGTGCAAGTTCCAGAATATAAACCCTGAGCACAAAAACTACTGGTGCAGTTTTACAGAAGTAAAACTAGTGTTCCACAAGAATTGGCACTTCTTTTTGAATTGGATTTGTGGAGGTAAATGGAAGGCCACATATGAAATTTGAGGGTTTGGCCTCTGGATTCTTACAGCCCTGTTACAACAGCAGCAATTTTAAGTCCTAGACATTCTTGATAGTGTTGTTATATCCGTGAACTTTTACTAGTCATTTAATTTTTAATTCCACTGCAGTCCTGCTTTTATGTAAGATGTTTTTAAATGCTGCAGTGTTCCAAATCAAATGAAAAAAGGAAGCTTATAAAAAAGAAAATCACATTTATTTGCTTTGCTAAAACATTTAATATTTATGGTGACTGCAAATTATTTTTTCCTTCTGCTGTCTTTATTTAATGGGTTAGGCAGATTGTTTCCTTGAGTCTGATAATACAGCTTTATTTACATTGTAACTTTTTTTTAGTCTTGTGACCCATCACTATGGTGTATGCTAACCCCATACAGAGAATTGTCTTAAGGAGGTTCACAAAACAAAAAGAAAACAGTGTGGAATTACGTTCATGAGGAAAAAAAAAAGATTTGTTTTGTGTGATAGAGGCAGTGAACTTTTAACACAACTCATAGTCATTTTAAATTAACACTTCAGCTGAGTGAAAAATAATTTATTCTAATTTAGCTAGTTTAGATTTTAAAGCTATCAGAATGGTATAAACCTTCTCTTAAGCTCTCAGAAAAGATACATTACATTATAACCTGTCTACTTTTACAAGTTTTGCTTGACTTACACATATCCCTCCTGGAGTGTGTGGATGGGCGAAGAGAGAAAATGTGTTTATACAATAAATAAATAAAATTATGTATATTATTTTCAGTTGTATTTATGACTTGTTTCATTTTTACTGGGACTCCTCTGACACAAGTAGCCAAATATTAGTCTGTGGGGTTCAGACCCTCTAGTGCAGGGGTGTCAAACTGCCGGCCCGTGGGCCAGATACATCATAGTGAAACTGCACCCACCCCATTGCCAGCAATGGCAAAAAAGTTGCGATACATCGCAACACGTCACGTGACATTGCACGTTTGACACCCCTGCTCTAGTGGGAATTGAACTCCCAAACCATCACTCTTTAAATTACTATAAGTGCACTAACTTTAGGAGCTATGTAGGACCTAGCACTCAGCAGCTGCAGGAAGGAATGTTTAGAAGTGGTATAAATGGATTGGCTAATATTCTTAGTATAGTTAAAATTAACAATACTTTTTCATCATGCTATAACAAAATATGTAGTAATAATGATGATTAAAAACAGACAACAGATTATTACATATTACTCAGTTCTGGATATTATTCATAAAATGGTGTTAGTTAACCACTGGTAGTTTAAAAACAGTTTTAAAGCTCATTTTTTTCCGGTTCAGTGTTTCCTAAATGTGGAATGCTAGCACAAGGCATTCCCAACAAGAATTCCCAAAACAAGTAAGGGATACCAGTTTGGAAAATTGATTAATTCCATCAATTAGTTATGTTGGGGGGGATTTCTATGTGTTTTGATGACACCCATTATTTTCTTCTGTTTTTCTTTTACCTCTCCATTGAACTTTAATCTATTTTACCCTACACACCTGTTCCTCACAGATACCTACCCCTGGATACTGTGCTTCTATGATAGTATTTTGCCTGAAACATTTTTATCCCGTTTTCCAGGAAAAGGCTAGTTGGCTCATGTAAGGTAGAAGAAGAAGAATAGTTCCTGATAGAAAAGGCAGATCACCAATTGTCATGCTGATCTCTGGGGTGATGTCCAATGCATCCGGAAGGCACCAATTTAAGGAAGATGGTGGTTGTTCTTATAAAACTAGAAGTAATGAAAATAATTCAGGGAGAGAAAAATCCTCCAACAAAACCAGTGGGAAAAGTCAAATGTCCTACCATAGTTCTCATTCTTCGGTAAATGTTTAAAATCTGCAGAATTCTTTGTGGTAATCTTGCCAACTACTAGTGTAAATATAACACTGTATTTTGCTGATCTTAGTTTTTCCGAAATTGCTATAAAATTGGTAGCTATAACCCATTGTATCACTGAGGCCAAAGGAGTATATGTGTCATTTAGTACCCATCCCATCCTTATAAATTGTTTCAGCTGATACCAGCTGAGCCCCATCATAGCAGGCCTTAGGTGGGCCCAGAACATTTTCTGGTTTACTTTGCAGTTAGGATTCTTTCAGTTTTATTTAGTTTGAATTGTCAATTGTTAATCTTTTGTCTTAGGAGGATTTACTAGAAGATGCAGCTAATAAATGGCATATTTCTGAAAAAGTTAATCGTGATCACATATGGATTTTGCATCTACATGGAGTCAGAATTTCCTAAAACATTTTCTGGTTGGGGCCCTATTCTCATTGGCTTCACCAGAGATCATTCTGCTGCTTTTGTTTCACTCTGCTCCAGGGAATGAAGATTACAAAACTTTCTAAGCATTGAGAAATATACTTCCTTTAAAAAAAAAGAAAGAAAACTTACGGTTTTAAATACCGTTGCACCAGTATTTTTTGAATTAGCTTTGGCATTGGGCCAAGAAATTCAGAACTAAAATTCTAAAGTGATCAGGTACTGTATATAATTATACTGGGAAGAGGGTATCTGACTGGAAGCAGATGACGAAATCAAGATAACAAGGAAAGGGGTTTTGTAGGCAGGTGTGTCAGTTTTCAAGAAGTTTTGTGCAATAGCTGAGTGTGGTCCACCAAGATTAAAAAAAGAAAATAAATAAAAATGTGTTTAGGACTGGGAGGAGACTGCTGTGGATAGGTTGCAGAGAAATATAAAACCCTCTACAGCATATGCATTATATTCATGCATTTTATATTTGTGATTTAACTTTTGGCAGTCAATGTGGTTAAAGTATCAAACTGAAGTCGAATCTAAAATATGGAGTACAGTACACGCAGGCCTTCTTGTGGTAAATTTCTGTGTCAGTTTTCTACAGTGTCAGTTCAGAATTCAACATACTTAATATTATATGGCAGTACATCAAGACTATTTAAACAATGCACTGTATTTTGTTTACTAAGACAGTATACAGTATCACAATTTATGTTAGATGTATCTTTAAAACTTCTACTTTAAACATGGGAATTTATTTTTAGTCTATCATTATCAGCAAAAAACATTCTCAATTTTAAGGTCCAGTCTTGCATGCTAATTTAAGGAGTTCATAATGCTAACATTGCATTTCTGATTACTTGAAAGGAAAACTATCAACAAGTGCTTTTGACACATTTCTTAGTTTGGAAAGTTGCCATGCAGCATGTAGAGCTAATAGGCAAAATACAGAAGTCCAGATTACTCTAGGCCTGGAGATTTCTTTAGATCGGTGGTCCCCAACCTTTGCAGCTTAGTGGCCTGGCTGGAGGTGGGGAGAGGGGAACTGGGCCGCATGAGTGGCAGGCCAGTGTGCACACATGTGCAGCTCAATTTGCAGAAATTAAGCTGCACGCATATGTGCACGCGTGCTGGCCCACAGCTCATGCAAATTAAGCTGCATGCACATGCGTGCATGCCAGTTGGCCAGTCATGCAGCCCAATTCCGAATAGGCCACAGCCTGGTAGTGGGTTGTAGCCCAAGGGTTGGGGACCCCTGCTTTAGATCATGGCTGTTGCTACTACTTAAAATTTCAGCATTTCACATAAACACTTCTTTGATAATTCTCTTGTGGAGCGGGAGGAGTAGGAGCAACAAATGCTTCAGTCCTAGTTTACATAAATAAAGAATTGGCGTAATTTGTCTGTCAGATAATAACTGTTCAAGGCACAAGAATAAAAAAATAAGTGTTGCTTTGAGACAGTTTTATATTAAAGCAGGTAGTTTCTTACCTTAGTTACTGGTAGTCAAGTCTGGTCTTGCTGAATGTCTGTGTGTTCATACCAAGACATTGCTACCTTAACTCAGACATGTAGCCTAAGACCACACAGCTACCGGTAATATACATTTGGGCTAACCCGATTCCGGGCTTAGAGGTTCAGCAAGACTAGGTTGGGTTAGTACTTGGGTAGAAATTTCAATATAATTGCAGGGTTATAGGCTAGACTGGAAAGCATCTGAGAAGAAAGCCATACAAGACACTATAAAAAACTACATTACTTTGAATACAGATTGATTTCTAGAAAAGTATATATCATTTAGAAACTTTTACACTAGGGACCAATTCCATTTATCAGCTTGACGTAGTCATTGCAAGTTGCCTGATTGTTATTATGACATTGTGAAATAGCATGCTAAGTGCAACTGAAATGTGTGCTCAAAGGGATCAGAAAGATCCAATCTTCCTGTCCTCTATATCTGTTTAAATATTCACTTTAAAATTAGTAACAAAAATATTGGGATCTTATTCAATTGTAGGTGAACGAAATAGACGGCGACGATGTCAGGTGGCTTTCAGTTATATGCCTCAAAATGAAGATGAACTGGAGTTGAAAGTTGGAGACATCATTGAGGTCGTGGGAGAAGTAAGTAGTGCTTTTAAGCTTTGCAGTGTCCAGGTCTCTCTTACGTTTTGAATGCAGTTCCTGATCATAGTTAATAAGGCAAGATAAGACAATTTTACTTGGGTAGGATGTTAGTTATATAGCCAATAAGGGAATGATGTAAGGAATTAAAAGGGCTGGCTGTGTTAAAGACAAACGAGAAAAAGCTGGAGCTACTACGGAGATAATGTGGTCAAGATTAAGAGATGTTTTACAGAGAAAAACAAAGTATTTGTAGTGCATAGTTGAGTGGATGGAATACTAGAGCAGGAGATTTAAAAGCAATAGTATGGTCTGTAAAGTTAAAACATGAGTAAAAAAGAGGAATGAGTCCAGACAGAAATAAGAGTCTTGAGAGTATTATTTTTGCTGTTGTATATAGGCAGGACCAGTATGATGAATTGCTACAGAAAACAGGAAATAAACCCAAGTCTTGTGTAAGATCTACAGGGTGAATAGCTAATTGGCCATGTTGACATGTTGGTACAGTCATTCATATATCATGGTTTATGAAGTTGCAGGTGAATGTCATTACCATTTATCCAATCTATTGCATGCTAACTTTGGCATAGGTATTCTGTAACCCATTCAAGCAAAATTATCTGTTACTCAAATATGTTAATTAACAAGCTAGTAAAATAAACTGCTTTATAATCCTTGGATGACTATCTGAATCAATTGTTGATGGATTAATTATTCTTTAACTATCTGAATTATAATTTAGTTAAGTCTTTCTGCTAAATATAATTATATTGTGTATTATTCTGTCTACATGTACATAAATTTCAACCTCTCTTATTAAACATTAAGTTGTAATATATATTTTATTATGATATTTTGCCATAATGGTAGGCTAATTTGTTTAGAATATAATTATATCAAAATTTTGTTACATTGTATTTGTAAAGAAAATGAGTCAGTAAAATAAGAAACTAACAATACATCTCATATAATTAAATTACCAGAAAAACAATATTTATCACTTTCTTAAGTGAACTCTTTTACTTACCCCTCACAATTCAATGCTTTAAAAATAATTATTAGCACTTGGAATTCAGCCTGGAAACTGTATATTCCAGAACATTAGGAACAATAACTTCCCTAAGTCAAATGTTAGTTAAAAATACAGGTGGCCTTTGACTTATGACTTATGACCACAATTGAGCCCAACATTTCTGTTGCTAAGATGGCTTCTGGTTTTGCACAGTAGCAATTGGTCACAGGCTTGCAGATTCTATGCACCCCTGTGGCTTATTTTGCTCCGTCAGGGGACCCTAAATGGGTCTAAGTCACCCTGGAGAGGTGGCAAAGGAACAAGGGTGCTCTAGCGATTCTGGAATGGTGACGGCCATTCCATTCGAGTTGGGGAAAGCCTTCTAACCCAACAGAAGAAAGGCTAGCCATATTGCATTGACCAGCCCAAGCTACTATCAACCAAAGTCCAAAAGTATTAACCAGCACAACTTTGAACAGCGTGCTTGAAACTGGGTGAGGAATTTGATTTTCTCTTTTCTATTCTATATTTAATTTCCCTGAAAAGATCCCCAAGAAGCAAAATACCTCTGAAAGGGAAGGAGGGGGATTTCCACCCCACCCTTATACTAACGGAAGCGGTGAATTAATCTTTTTATGGAGGATCAAAATATCTGGAAGTAAAATAAATATAAAACCTTAAATTTAAAACTTAATTCTGGATAAATCTAAAATTGTTTGAATGGTTAAGACTCTCATTCTAAAGATAATTATTCATTTTGGAAATTGAAAAACAAATAGTTGCTGTGGTGGATGAAGACTAGGGCAGCTAACACTTTCGTATAAGACTTGGCAAAACCTGGGAAAAGCTAATCTGTGATTGTGACCTTCAAAGCTTTTACAACAAAGAACAGCTGGGACAAAAAAAGACAATAATCTGGGCTGTAGACAAAGAGAGAATTATAAATTTCAGGGAATTTTTTTTTAACTATTTGGATTACAAATTTGCAGAGAAAAGAAAGGAAGAGAAAAACTCAAATTCTTGGCCAACATGGATTAGAGACATGTCGAAAGAACATATCAAGAAAACATAAATACTTCACAGGATGAGATATACAGTATACTGCAACTAATTCAAACAACAATGACTTTAAACAACAAAGAAATCCAAAATAATTTACGAACATACGAAAAAATCTTTTGATTCAGCAAAATACTTTGATTAAGAAAGATACTGGTTAAAGGAAAAAGATGACAGTGGAAACCAAGAAAATAGATGATGGGACTTACCAGAAAGAATACTTTAAAAAGAAACATTTGTTTGAATATGGTTAAAGAAATAGAGAAGATTTGGAAAATATATGTCATTCTAACAGGGATGAATTCCCTAAATAAAATAGTATGCTTTTTCCCCTTTTTAATTTTCTTTCTTGATATGAGTAATAAAAAAAGTTGAAATGACTTAGATAAAGGAAATGTTTTAGATATTTAAATGTGATTGAATTTAAGAAAATTATAATGGATAAAAATTGTTTTGAATATGAGTTAAAGGACTAGATGACTAGATGTATTAAATGAAATAGTTAAAGATTAAACATATTTTTAATTATGGTTAAAAAATAAGAAATTTTGGAAACAAATATATATTAGCTTAGGAGGGATATATACTTTAAGGAGTATGTTATTTTTATGTTTCTTTACTCTTGCTCTCCTTCCTTTTTTCACTGTTTTATCTATTTCTTAAGAAATATAAAACTGTGAGATAGTTCATATGAAAAAAATAGAGTTAAATTTTTAAATGTAATTAATTTTTGAAAAAATCTTAACCAGTAAGAATACCTAGAATTTGGTGGGAGAAACAAATTAAAATAAGGACTATAACAGGATTTATGATAAGGCAACCAGAATGATTGGATAGAAAAGAAATATTATATTGATGTGATTATTATCTTTAGGAATATTGGGAAAAAATATATATATTTAATTGTTATCTATCAAAACAATAAGAATTGTATTAACTCAATGTTTGCAAAAAAGGATATTTTGGGAAAAGAGGAAATCAACTAAAACCATTATGTGGCTTATGGATTATAGAAATCAATTGTTAGTGATTGTTTTAGAAATGTAAACCCAGATAACACACTGTTCACCAATTATTAAGTGATTTATGTTTTTAAAAAATCAATAACATATATTACAAAAAATATAGTTAAGTAAGTTTTGTCCCATTTTACAACCGTTATTTGCCACAGTTGTTAAGCAAATCATTGCAGTTGTTAAGTGAATCTGGCTTCCCCATTGACTTTGCTTGTCAGAAGATTGCCGAAAGTGATCACATGACCTCGGGACACTGCAACCATCAGAGATATGAGTCAGTTGCTAAGTGTCTGAATTTTGATCACGTGACCATGGGGTTGTTGTAACAGTCATAAGTATGAAAAATGGTCATAAGTCACTTTATTTTGTGCCATTGTAACTTCAAACGGTCACTAAACGAACTGTTCTAAGTCAAGGACTACCTGTACATAATGTTAAAGTCTGCAGTGCTTCAGGGTTCTCACTCTTCTTTGGCAATTGAGCTATCTTGAATGCATCACTATTATCAGAATGAAAGCTATCAATATATGGAGAACTGATTTGGAAAGAAAGGAAGGCACATAGCTAAGCTAACTAGCAAATATTCTTAGAAACAGGGCAGCTTGAAATCTTGAACTGGTGTAAAGTTGGTTATTGTTTTTAAGGGGGTATGATACCATATATGGCCCATAACTATGGCATTCCAGGATCCAAAGCCTATACATCTTACCTTGTGTAGTTGAAATTTCAGTCTCTTACTCTTCTCATGTACCAAAATAACATCCAGAAACGGTTGCTTATAGACTAGAAATATATTTCTATTCAATAATGTCAGTGTTTTCAAATGAATGGCACCACTTACCATAAAATCTTGCAAGGCATTGAAAAGGATGTGATTGTCCATGGATATTTATGGATGGTCAGAGGTTTGTATGTAACAATACTAAAATTGTTGTCACTGTAGGTTTAAATGTAGGAACTCACTATGTTTCTTTCCTTCTGTGGCACAGGTAGAAGAAGGTTGGTGGGAAGGAGTGCTAAAGGGGAAGACTGGCATGTTCCCCTCTAATTTCATAAAGGAGCTGTCCGATTCTGATGATGCTAGAATTGTCCATGAAGAGCACCTGATAAAACCAAGTAAGCATATAAGCATTCATTTTATTTTAGCTTTGGTTGGATTCTTTCATTATACTTTTCTTTTTCTCCTTTCTAATGAACAAAATCTAACAAATTTGTATAATTTGTGCAGTGAACTGTACCAGGTGGAACAGAATTAATATTAAATTGCTTTTAGGAAGCTACAAAGATTTAAGCTCCCCGGTTGTTCTTTTTCTGACTGAATGACCTTTTTGTTCATTTTCCTTAACCATAATTTGCCATTATATTTTATCACTAGAAGTTCTGAAATGCTAATTCAGAAAGTCAGTTCAACTATGCTTGGTAATGTGATGTTCCTATCCTTTAATGTTGATTAATGGATTATAGTTAAAAGAATGATTATACATTTGCAGCAGCTTTATTTTTTTTCCTTTGCCTGACACATAGCATTTTGGTTTTTTCTATCAATAGTGCTGCTGTACCTAGAACTCAGGTTTAGGTCAGTAAACCCATGGAATGGTCTTCAGAATTATGCAGAAGGTGTTCACTAGCAAGGCTGTGGCAAACAAGCTAAGCCAGGAGACGATTGGTTATTTAGGGTGGCAGATGAATCCTTGATTTTAAAAAAAAAGTATATACCATTGGATATAGCTAGAGATGTTATTTTTATTATTTTGCTTTGCAAATATCATGTGTTTTTAAGTCACAAAGGTATGCTATCTACTGCACCATTGCTTAGTATTTTTATTATTAAAAACTCCCATAAATTTAATATGTGTGGTTCATTTGTATTATGAAGCAGAAGTGAAGGATTTGTGGTCTTCCAGATGTTATGAATTATAATTCCAAGTACCATTAGACTTGTATGGGACTGCTGTGAGGGCCAAGTGTTTTCCTTTGCTGTAAAGATTTGTGTCTCTGGACAATAATAAATTTGCTTTGTCAACTGTGACATTCACACATCTTCCATGATGCAACCCACCTTCTACCTCTATTTCAGGCATGTCAAACTGCCGGCCTGTGGGCTGGATGTACCATACTGAAACTGCGCCCACCCCATTGCCAGCAATGGGGAAAAAGTTACAATATGTTACGTGATGTCATGTGACATTGCGAGTTTGATATGCCTGCTCTATTTGATGAAAAAGAATAAAATAATTGCTATTTCCCCCAGTATCTTTAGACCAATATTGAATGAAACTTGTTTTTATGGAGAATTATATTGTCACTGCTATTCAAATTGCACCATTGGATTTTTAATTTAGTTTGTCCAGAATTTTTTAAACGATTTGTGTACAAACTACTTTTGAAGTCTATTTTACTTTTGAAATATTGTATGCACTGCAGTGCTTCTATAATGATTTATTAATTGTTTGCCAAGAATATTGTACCAGTCATAATTATTGCTTTGTTTTTAATTTCTATAGTTGTTTTCAATTTATAATTTAGATAGAATATATTTATGAGGGTTTTTTGCTTCCATCATTATTCTTTCTGTCTCTCCATCATAACAGCTAAAATGTTTCACATCATTAACTGGATATACTCCTTGTAAATTTATGGCATCAGATGAAGGTGGATTTGTCAGTAGTTACCAACAACAAAGGGCAGAATTGAAATATGGCTCTTCCTAATTTATAATAGACCCCATGGTCTTATTCACTATAGTCCAGTAATTCTTGACTTTGTCAGGAGAGACATGCCTAAGTTAAATTCAGCTAAACAACTGGCATGCATGTATGACAGCTCAATGTAGTTATCCTTTGTATAGCTTAAAAGTTAATAAGTAGAGACTTGACTTAAAATGTTTTTATCGTTTGTACTATACTATGGTATTTGAAAAGATGGCATTCTGAATAGTTTTACGATTCTAGATTAAAGCAGTTTTTGCAATCGTTGCAAGCCTTTTATGCAGAATCTCACAAAACCTGAATTTAATTTTTTCAGTAATTTTTATATCTATTTAAAATATTTTTGATATTTCAAAAGCAGTAATTCTATTTTTACATTGCTTTTTGAATAGAGAATTTTGCTAAGCAATACATATTGATGAATTCATATGCATATGATGCTACTAAACTTAATTTGGATTAAATGTATTCTGCTATGCTTATAAAGACCAATGGCAAATGTATTAGGGTAAAATGCTTTTTATTCTAATACATTAAATCTTTTATAAAAAGAGGAGTGGGGGTAAATTTAAGCATCATGAACATACAATGTAACTTTTTTATTTTTGTAGCAATAACATTTCTTTGGAGAAGCTTCCAAATCCTCTAAAAACAGATTTGGGAGGAGGGGAAAAGTTGGTTCTGCTTAATTTGTTGATAGACAAGCAGAATTGTTGTGTGTTATGTGCAAAAAGGAAACAAGTATATCCCAATGCTTCGCTAATTTGCACAGAAATTATACTTCAGGTGTTTATTGACCGTTAAAAATATTCAGAAAGAATACACGGTTTGCTTTGCTGAATGGCATAATCTGAACAAAGTTTTGGCTTTTATTTCCTCAGAAATGCAAACAGTGAAATTATAATTACTTATAAGCTTGTTCTTTTACTAACAAAACTTTAATGCAGCAAGATTAAAAATTATTCCTCTCTTCATTTCTGCTATTACTTCAATTTTCCTATCCTTTCTTTTTGTTCTGCTATCCTTTTCTTTCATTCTGCTGTCAGGAAAGTCTGCCTTTGAAGGGTCAATTCTGTATAAAGAGGGACCGACAAAGATTGAGAGCTGCAGACGCTATAACAGTGAGTTAATTAACAAAAAAAGGAGAGAATGCTAAGCTAAGGCTGCTCTTTGAATGTGTCTGTTTTCATCTGCCAATGAAAGAATGTCCATCCATTGTGCACTGGAGTCTTGGCTACTTGCATAGTTGTCTGTGAGATGCAGCCATTTCGTTTGCAGTCCACAGCACATGTCTTTTGAAAATGAATGTAATCTATGTACATGGGCAAAACAATTTGCAATATTGGGAATCACCCCTAAAATATAGTGCTCAGCTAGATATTTTGATTTCAATCAATATCAATCAATCAGTTTATTATTACAGCCATAGGCCAACACATAAAATTAAACATTTAAATAAAACAGAACTAAACCCAACCGAACACAAGAAGGCATAGCAATATATTACAATTAATGATGTAATCAATGAGTGTCCAAAGTCTGCCTAGTTCAGGGGTGTCAAACTCAATTTCATTGAGGGCCGCATCAGCATTGCGATTGCCCTCAGGGGGCCGGGTGGGTGTGGCCAGGGTGGGTGTGGCCTACTGGGTGGGTGTGGCTAGAGTGCATATGGCCTGCTGGGTGGGCATGGCCAGCTCTACATCGTTCGCATCAAGGGTGCCTATGGGGGCCTGGGCAGGAGTGGGACAGATCTGAGGGTCTCTGGCGGAAGGAGGGTCTCTGGGCCAGCGCCAAGGCAGTGGGGGCCGTTCCCTCACTGCTTCCAGAATGGCTTCGCGGGCCACATGAAACCACTTCGCGGGCCAGATCCGGCCCCCGGGCCTTGTGTTTAACATGTCTGGCCTAGTTTTACAGACAGCATAACAAAACCTATCTACCTTCAGAGACACCGAGTCATACTGACCTGACAATAAAAATACATTGAGTATGGTCTAATAATAAATAAAAACATGCAATAAAATTAATTATAAAAAATTATTAAAAACATCTAAAATATTTATTTATGTTTCTGGTGAATCCCCAGGGCTGCTGTGCAGAATCTGCCGTGAACACTGCCTGCTCTTCCTTAAGCAGCCACTGTAGATAAATACTTTCCGAACAACAGGGTACCTATTGATTATGGGGAGGATATAGTTTTTCTGAATACCTCTATATAAGGAACATAAAAAGTATATGTCCAATGGTCTCCACCTCTCCTGAGCCAAAGGAGCAGAGTCTTTCAGACAATGGTGTCTTTTTATACCTGCTGTACAGTTCAGCCGATGGAAACACATGGCACCTTGCGAGTGAAAATGCTTTCCGGTGGTTTACTGACTCCAACTGACTATGATAACAGGCAGGTGTAACGACATATCTAATAGAGTCTGGAGCCAAAAGCAATGGAGCTAAACTAAGTCTACCCTTTGTTGCAAAATTTGTTTTGCTTGGTTGTAGTCCAATTTGAGTATTGAGGCTAAAGAGAAGCCTAGTTTGGCAAGGTTGGACTTGACTGCCTTGATCCATGAAGAAGAGAATTTATCTTGGAGGATTAATGGAGCAAGGCCTTGTGGAAAGCAATTAAGCCCTAGCCAAATATTTAAGGAAGCTATACAGATTCTTGCTTCAACTTTTATCAATCCTGTCTCCAGGCGCAGAAGTGCATTTGGGACACAACGCGGCATCGGGAGAATTATTCTAATAAATTTGGATTGAATTCTTTCTAATGATGTGAAACACGAAGCTGAGGACCCGAGCAGGGTCCCGTAGAGAAGCTGTGCTAATGACTTGGCCAGAAAGAGCTTAATTGCAGCTGGAACCTAGTATCCTCCCTTTGTGTGAAAAAACTTAAGGATGACGTTCGCTGATCATTGGCCAGAGGCAGTCTCATATTCTCCATGTGCTTTTCATGAGCTAGTGGCATGGATGACTACCTCTATGTACTTAAAGGCCAACTGGAGTCCTGGAGAGGATCACATCATTATATGCATAAAGCAGCAGGGCAGTGCTTCGGTCACCTATTTTTTGGAGATGGTAATTTGGTTTATCTAGCAATTTTACCATGTTATTTATATAAAAATTGAAAAGCAAGTGGGCCAAAATGCACCCTGTTTAACCCTTTTGAATTTCAACTGACCTCAAGAGGGACCCTTGCATATTGCACTTCACCTTGAGGGATGTTTTAGTATGTAAGACATGTAACAGATGAAGGAGTCTGTGATCAATTGAAGCAGCTTCCAGCTTCTCCCATAGCTTAGTCCTTGTAACCATATCAAAAGCTGCCTTGAGATCTATAAGGGCAGCATATAATGATACAGGTCTCTTTGATACATATTTTTCAATCAAATGATGAAGAACTAAGCACTGATCTATAGTGCCTCTCCCCTCTCTAAACCCGACTTGTTCTTCAGCAATCAGGTTCTCAAGATCCAGCCATTCCTTTTAATTTATCTTGGAGGTGTTTGGTGTAGAGTTTGCCAATTATATTTAGCAGACTTATTGGTCTGTAATTGGCAGGGCCATCTCTCTTTCCCTTTTTATAAATTGGGACCACAATTGCCAAGCCCCAATCCTCCAGAACATGGCTGGTGGAGTCAATATACTGTAGGTGAATAGCGCTGCCAGAACAGGTATCCACCACTCCATATTGTTCTTTAGTAATTCAGCTGAAATGGAGTCTGTTCCTGGAGCCTTCCCAATGCTGAGTTGGCCCATGAGGGATTTAATTTCAGACTCTGAAACTGGAGGGCACTCAGGTAAATCCTTCATTGTATACCTTGTATTTCACTGGAGGGATCTTCATACATTCTCCAAAAATGAAATTCCCAAGTTATAGGAGATATATGGCAGTCTAATGGATTATAAATTCTTTCAGAGTGGCAAGCTATTAGATGCCAGAATAAAGGAGAGATCTTTTGCTTTGCTGCCACAATGAACTGTTCCCAGGAAAACCTCTTGTCTTGTCTCTTCTTGAGTACAATCAATTGCTTAAATTGTTTTTTGAGTGTAACTGTTTAAGCATTGCTTTATTGGCATAGCCAGTCTCACTTTTATACTCCTTGTATGCCAAGTTAAGAGCTTTCTTGGCTTCTACACAGTCCTTATCAAACCAAGGTTTACAGGCGATGCAGGGCATCTTAACTGAGAAATTTCGGTCATGTGTTAGTAGTGGTTGTAGCTCATAAACTAAGCTTTTATTTAGAAAGTCATATGAGGGAGGTGCTGGTTTTTGTAGGAACCTCCAATGGTGGGTATTGATGATATTTCATAAATAATGTATAATCATCTGGTCCCAATCTAGCATTAAAGTCTCCCCCTAGTAGGACCCTGACATTTGGATGACCCACGAGTGGTTTATTAATGTTGTGTTCCAACTCCAGCCATACAGCAGTGGTTTCAGCTTTTCTTAGTGAAGGAGGGAGATAAACATCAAAAGCAGGACCGAGTCCCACTTGAGAAGAAAGTCCATAGCCGTATGTTTTAAAGGGTAATAAGTGTGGGCTCTGCTCTCAAGTTAGTAGAAATAAATATACCCAGCCCTCCTTTCAGTCTCCCTGGGCTTCTGCCTGGCCTTGCTTCTAGCTTATATGAATGATAGCCATTTAGCAGGAGATCATCAACAGTCCAAGTCTCTTGCACCAATGTAATATCCTTATCTATCAGAGAATCAGAGTAATTAAGGCTTCTAAATCGATACCACCCAGCTACATTCCACAACATGATGTTTAAAATGTTTTTCTTACATTGGCCTTCATATAGTCAGTTCGTGATCTCAGTAGGGGCACCTGTTGGAACATAGTTATAATAATTGTTATTTGATGCATTTAACCAAGAATTAGGCAAGATTTGTGAGACTATGAGTACATCATCCATAACAGCAGAGGTAGCCCCACCATTTATGTGGGGGAAGGAAGCATGCCTCTGTCTCTGCCTCTGTTTGCCAGCTAATAGCTGGAGCAGAGAGTCTTCACCTTTCTCAGCAGAATCCCCATCTAGAATCCCTGTAGATTTATGTCCATTTATGGGGAGGTACAGTTGGGGTTTCATCTTGTGAGGAGATACTAAAGGCACTTTTGACTCAAGTGAAGGTGAAAGATGGGTTGTATCCTTAGAGTCTGCATGCTTAGAAGGTGCTAAACACTGAACCAGTTTTCTATCAGGATCTGAGTAAGTCAGTGCAGTTATCCCACTGTCAGCCTAAGTAACAATACTTTTTTTAACTTTTGAGGAAATGGTAGGTGGTTGGATGGCTATATTGCCACAAGTCTGAGCATTTGGTGAAGCCAAATTAAATAGAGTCTTTGTTATAGATTTATCAATGCTTCTTCTAAATCATCCAGTCTCTGAATATTGGTAGCTTGCTCAGGTTCTGTCAATATACCGATAAAGTCTATCAACATTTCTTCTGGAATGCCCTCAGCAGATTCAGTAACTGTGGGTAACTCAGTTTGTGGATCACTTCTCTGCTTTCTCAAGGTCGATTCAGCTGCCACTGCTTCAAGCTTATCAGTATGAGGTCTGTTGCCGCTTGAATTTAAAGCAATAGTTCCCTGATGGAGAGATTGATCCAGGAGTGGGCACGCTTTCTCTGAGTAGAAGACACATATTGGAAATATTGAAAAACTGCTCAGGAAGGGCTTCATTCTAAAAAGCATTATGGGAATTATGGACTGCTTGAAAGATAACAGAATTCTCATACATTACCTTCTTGCTGGCAACCATTCTGCGTGTAATAAATCTATCAGAGTGTACTTGCAGCAGAGCAGCTGGCTCAGAGACAGCCTAACAGCTTTTCTATCCACTCCAATGCCCTCTATTCCTTCTGTTGTCGTAAATTTGCAAGGTAACCTGGTTGGTCTGCAAACTGAGGTTATAATGGTCACCTCTTGAACTGTCTGATTGAGTGTTGTTTTCTTTGTAGGTATTCTTTCCTCTCACGTTTTTAGAAGAGAGAGAAGGGCCTGTTCTAATTTCCATTTCTGTATTAGTCATCCCATGTCTATCATTAGGTGTGCTCCTTGGTCCTTCTGCAATGTTTGGGTGGCTTGTAACAAACTTGGCAAAGGACTCTTTCAAGCAGTGAATCTTATTTGTGACAGTTGATAAAAGTTTGTAGATTAAATTTACGGTTTGAGCTGTAAGCAAACATTTTCTGGAAAGGAGATCTATTTCATTCTCCCTTACTAATTTGTTACTATCTCATCCTATGCAAGAAAAGCGGGTGCAGAGTTCCAAGGAGGGGAGCTATTTTCTGTGAGAGAAGCAGAAAGTTCTATATGCTGTTTGCTTTCAGATTCAGTTTGTAAAACCCATTCCTATGAGTTACATACAGATGAGTTACTTACTGGAGCAGACTGTCTATTTGCAGCAAAATCTTCTGCTGCTTCAGTGGCTTGGAAGAACTCTGTGCTGCCGAGTGAACACACTGTCTCTTTCTCCTTTTCCCCCTTTTTCCTTCCGAGATGTGCTTCTAATTTTGGGTCTAAATTCGAATGGCATTCAAGTTTCAAATAATTTCTCAAAAGTCTTTGTCTTTTATAAAAAGTCAAATAAGGGTTAAAAGAGGTTTAAAATAGGTTAAAAATGGGTTAAAAGTAGGTTAAAATGCAAAGTTAAAAAGAGTTAAAATAAAAATAGAATAAAATAAAATAAAAACTTTTACTTTTGGAGGAGCTCTTTACAGCCTTTGCTGCCTGCCCACCATCTTGGCTTCTCCTCAATATTTTGATTTGAAAACATGCATATTGGAATGTATGTAGAAATTTAGGTCAACAGTAGAATATGTGGTTGGAGCTCAGAATATATAGGTTCAATCCCCTAAGAGTTATTTAAAGGATCTTGGGGAAAGTTTTTCGTGAAATCTTGGATAAACATTGCTAATTGAGGCATTTATAGTAATAGTATGCATAGTATTTATCTCTATATGTAGCAGCTTTGTAGTGTCCCAGAACGTTTTGGGCCTTTTACCTGGTGTAAGGGCCCAATTATCACTCCAGATAGGTGGAAAGGTCCAAAATGGGCACACACCGGCTTCAAATGAATCACCTTTTATATAATGTTGGATACTGTACGTTCATAAAAAACAACAACATGCATACATTTTCAGTAGTCATAGTAACTTAGTTCAACCAAAGCTAACAAGATATAGTAAAGCCTTTATCTCATCAATACCATTCCT
The DNA here is from genome assembly GCF_947247035.1 of Vipera ursinii. Lineage (NCBI taxonomy): Eukaryota > Metazoa > Chordata > Lepidosauria > Squamata > Viperidae > Vipera > Vipera ursinii. Next base: position 66,583,947 of record NC_139514.1, read on the forward strand.
GCATTAAAAGTATTGCTAACTAAGTTTGTAACTTGGTATCAGGGTCTCATCAATCCTCTTGATGAACAGACAATTCCTAAGGAAGAAGGCAGGTTTTCATCTATTGCTGCCAAGCAAAGTTAGCCAGCAGTCAAGGCGCTCTCCATTCTTTTATTCATGAGATAATGGTTATCGTTTTCTCAGGTATTAATTAAAAAGCATGATGTAAAGAACTAAAATATTGACCAGAATGATTTACTAGAGTTGCTAGGAAACATTTTTTTAAAAAATTGAGTGACTTTCCTACTTTTATCCTTATTCAAAATGCTGTTCACCATTTAAATAGTATAGTTGCTCCATGAAAATAAAACCACTTTTTCCCACAGTGTTATATCTTGGCATTTAAACCTATACCAAACATCTGTGAAGCAGAATAGGAGAAAACTGGCTTTGATCTGAAGTGGAGAAGAGGGGAATGGGATACTTTTTCATACTTTCATTTATCAAGAAACAACAGGAGGAAAAACAGCACAGTTAGAATGGAGCATTCTATTCATCTATTTTTTTTAAAAAAAAGGTTTTATGTGCTGCCTTTAAAAATAAGAATTTTTCAAGCACTTCAAAATAAAAATAAAATGAAATACATTATAAAACAGCAAGCACTTATGCTAAACAATGTAAAGTTTTTAGCATTATTAATGAATTGGAAATTAACTCTGAATCAAACTTAATTTAATTATCTGATGAATAAACCAATCTGAATTGTCTCATTTATCAAACTATAGTTTGCAATCACAAGCCATGTATTGTAGGAATAGAAACTTAGTTGAATATGGGAAAAGGGAAGTATGGTTTAGAATTACTTTTCAACTGGATAAAAGGCCATGCACTATGGTGAGTTCTGTTGAGATTTAAAAGGAAATTGGGCAGGCTTAAACATGATAAACATTAAAGAGAAGAAATAAGGAAGCTGAGACAGTGTGCAAGTGTAATATATATTCCAGAGGGGAAAACCCCTGATCCAATGAATCAGCTTGATATTTAAGACTTAGACAATATCTCTGTCACCTGACTAAATGTTGTTATCTTTTATGCTGATTAAATTAACAAAGTATCATTCAATCTTTGACAAAAGAAAAAATTCTAGGAGGTTTTGTCAGCTTCAGGGGAATATGGGGAGGAGCAGGCTGAGGCAGGCCAGGGCCTTTCAGGATTGGGATGGCTTGTAGGCAGGGAAGAACAGGGGCAGGATGACCAAAAGAGACTAAGCAGTGAACATGAGAGACAGAGCTCAGGCGATGAGCATGGACCACCCCCTCCTGGTCCTCCAGCACAGAGAGTGGAGAGAAGGCGAGAGCAGCACAGGCTGACCCAACTACATGGGAGGAGAGTACCCCTCCCCTCTCCACAAGGCACACCTGAGGACTGAGACTTAAGGAGATGCTGTAGGGAGAGGTATTTAATATTTTTTTTAATCCCATTTATATCCCGCCCTTCTCTGAAGACTCAGGGCGGCTCACAATCCAAGAACAAATCAAATGTGCTTAGCAATAGCCTTCATTTCATGTATATGCCTGCTTATTAGGGCTTTCTCCCCCCCCCCCCCCCAAATGGCATTATTACAAAGTCAGCTTATTGCCCCCAACAATCTGGGTCCTCATTTTACCTACCTTGGAAGGATGGAAGGCTGAGTCAACCTTGAGCCTGGTGGGATGCGAACCTGCAATAATTGCAGGCAGCTGGTGTTACTTAAGGAGGCATTAGCCCACTGCTCCACCAAGGCTCTTAACAACAACAACAACAATAAAAAGTTGGAAGGGACCTTGGAGGTCATCTAGTCCAACCCCCTGCTCAGGCAGGAAACCCTGTATCATTTCTCACAGATGGCTGCCCATTCTCTTCTTAAAAACTTCCAGTGTTGGAGCATTCACAGCTTCTGGAGGCAGGTTGTTCCACTGATCAATTGTTCTAACTGTCAAAAAATTTCTCCTTAGTTCTAGGTTGCTTCTCTCCTTGATTAGTTTCCATCCATTGCTTCTTGTCCTGCCTTCAGCTGCTTTGGAGAATAGCTTGACTCCCTCTTCCTTGTGGCAACCCCTGAGATATTGGAACCCTGCTATCATGTCACCCCTTGTCTGTCTCTTCATTAGACTCCAGCAACCGTTCCTTATATGTTTTAGCCTCCAAACCCCTGATCATCTTTGTTGGTCTTCTCTGTACTCTTTCTAGAGTCTCAGCATCTTTTTTACATCCTGGTGACCAAACCTGGATGCAATATTCCAAATATGGCCTTACTAAGGCATTGTAAAGTGGTATTAATACTTCACGTGATCCTGATTCTATCCCTCTGTTAATGCAGCCTAGCACTGTGTTGCCTTTTTTGGCAGCTGCAGCACACTGCTGGCTCATATTTAAGTCATTGTCCACTAGGACTCCGAGATCCCTCACACAGTTACTACTATTGAGCAAAGTACCACCTATACTATACCTGTACATTTGATTTTTCCTGCCTAAGTGTAGAACCTTACTTTTTTCACCATTGAATTTCATTTTGTTAGATAGTGCCCAGTGTTCAAGTTTGTCCAGATCCTCCTGTATCTTAAGCCTATCTTCTGGAGTATTGGCTATTCCTGCCAGCTTGGTGTCATCTGCAAATTTGATGAGTTCCCCATCTATGCCCTCGTCCAAATCGTTGATGAAGATGTTGAAGAGCACTGGGCCCAGAACAGAGCCCTAGGGCACTGTAGATGCAGTTCCATTGAGGACCACATGCTGAGTACGTCTGGTCAGCCAGCTACGAATCTATCTGGTGGTGATGCTGTCTAACCCACATTTTACTATCTTACCAAGTAGTAGGTTGTGATCTACTTTATCAAATGCCTTACTGAAGTCCAAGTAAATTAGATCCATAGCATTCCTCTGGTCCACTAACTTTGTCACCTGGTCAAAAAATGCAATAAGATTTGTCTGGCATGATCTGTTTTTAACAAACCCATGTTGGCTTTTGGTAATGACTTTGTTTGCCTCTAGGTGTTCGCTGATTCGTTGTTTGATTATCTTTTCCAAGATCTTCCCAGGTATTGGTCAGGCTGATAGGTCTGTAGTTTTCTGGATCCATTTCTTTTTCCTTTTTTGAAGATGGGCAGTACATCAGCTCTTTTCCAGTCCTCTGGTAGTTCTCCAGTGCTCCAGGATCCTTGAAAGATATAATTCAGTAGTTCTGAGATCACATATGCCAGTTCCTTCAGAACCCTGGGGTGTAATCCATCTGGTCCTGGTGATTTGAATTCATCTAGGGTGGACAGGTGCTCACTTACCATTTTCTTGGCTATGTTGTGTTTCTAATCTGTTTTTAACAGCACTGTTTTTGATAGGTTGGACTGCTTTTTCCCTATGTGTAAATAAGGATGCAAAAATGAGTTGAATAGTTCTGCTTTTTCCTTAACTTTTTTCTTGTTTTTTACATGTTGAAAGGAGGGTTTTTTTTTACTTTTGTTGCAAGCCATAGTTCATTTTGAGCCTTAGCTTTCCTCACTCCATCTTTGCAGGCTTGGGCTATTTGCTGATATTCTGCTTTAGTTATGTGCCCCTCTTTCTACTTTTTATACTTGTCCTTTTTGTCTTTCAATTTATCAGAGTTCTTTATGCAGCCATGCTGGTTTCTTTTGAAAGCTGTTATTTTTCTTCTTCGTTGGTATTGTGCTAGACTGGGCTTTTATAATTTCACTTTTCAAAATTTCTCAAGCTTCTTGAGTTGTTTTCCCTTTGAGGATTCTCATCCATGGAATCCTTCCCATGCTCTCTCTAAGTTTGTTGAAATTAGCACTGTTAAAATCCAAGACTCTAGTTTGACTGTGTTCTATTGCTTATGCTTGCATAATGTTGAATTTCAATATTGCATGGTCACTCCCCCCCCAAGATTCCTGTGGTTTCAACATCTATCATTTCATCTCTGTTAGTGAGAATTAAGTCCAATATGGCTGATCCCCTAGTTCCCTTCTCTACTTTTTGGAAGATAAAGTTGTCTGCTAGGTTTGTCAGGAATCTGTTTGATCTTCCACTTGGTGCAGAGTTTGTGTCCCAGTCGATGTCAGGGTAATTAAAGTCCCCCATTACTATTGTGATGTGCTTCCTACATACCTTACTTAACTGACTAGCAAAAAGTTCATCTATTATCTCTGTTTGGTTGGGTGGCCTGTAGTATACACCTATGGCAATGTCATTTTTTCTCCCTTTTATATTGACCCAAAGGCATTCAAACGTTGTCGGGAACAAACACTGAATTCATGGAGGGTTGTGTGCTGTTGCTGACATTGGACGTTTTCTGGACTTCTTGCTTTATTTCTTGCTTCCTGGATTAATTACCTTGTTCCTTTGCTTCCTGGACCAATTGATTTAGTCCCTTGCCCTGCTGGATCTCGTGGTTTGACAGCTGTGGTGCTCACAGCTTTGTCCTGGACTACTTGCAGCCAGAGGCTGCTGGAGGGGTGTGTGTGTGTGTGTGTGTATGTATGTGTGTGTGAGTGATCTGGGACTTGCCAGAAACATAAGAGTGTTTGGGGAACATTTGGAGCAATAAAGGGTTTGAACTGTCAGCTGACTGTGCCGTGCCCCGGGTCATCACAAGAGGAAAAAGATCAATTCTAAATTATAAGAAATAGTTTGAGATGAATAACAAAAAAACCTTTTATCTGTTTTTTTTTAAACTGGTTGTTGTGTGTTACATTATACAGAAAATGTATAATGTAATGAGCATTCACTTAGCACTCATTATTTATTTTATTTATTTTATTTTATTACATTTATATACCGCCCTTTCCCTGAGGACTCAGGGCAGGTTACAGGGAGTTAAAAAACCAGCAGTACAAAAGTTAAAACCAATTTAAAAAAGATTAAACTAACCCTGTGCAATTAAAACCCCGATTAAAAATTACTCCTCAGCCTGAGTGTTCACTTAGCACTCGTTCGAAGTTATGCGATAAGAGCACCCTAGGGTTTACAGGCAAGTCCCAAAATTATGAATGTTGCAGCACCACAGCAGTTGTTCGCCCTTATAAACGACTACAGAGGCTCTGCAACATTCACCCTATTCCCCGCCACACTCCCCCCAACTGCTTCCTCCTCCCATTTTGCCTTGCTGGACTCACGTTGCAAAAATCGTCTCTGCTGTGCTTTCTTTGCCTTTCAAGGAGAGGAGAGTTCATGGAAGCTCCTGGGTGCCATAATATTGCACGAGTTCAGAAAGCCATCCTCTTGCAGAGAATGGGTGCCTGAACTCTAGAGAGATCCCAGACCCCAGAAACAAAAAGTGTTTGCGTTGCCTGTCTCCTGCTCTCCCCCAACTCCTTTCCATTACTGCCGGAACACTTTTCACTCAGATGGAGACCTTGGGGAGACTGGAAGCTCCGTATGGCTGCAAATGGGGTGCTTTGAAACAGAGTGGAATGCTCTGTCCGTGTAAAAAGTGTTTGAGCACTTACGGGGTGCTTTGAAATGGCCATTGGAGAATTATACTAGGGCTGATGTCACGGGTGCTTTGAAGATCACACTGCTGTTAGTACAGCCACCAACTCTCCCGTGGCTGTGTGGGCAGAGCCGTGAAGGTGGTGTCTGAAACCGCCAGCCCAGAGACAATGCAGAGAGCCTGCCATCAGCCTCCAGAGCCATAAAAACCATAAAGTACAGGTGGTAAATGGGCAGTAGGCAGCGCAATGCAGTTCTAAAGGAGCTGGCAAATGTCATCTCAGAAACATTGTACCATATCTTTCAAAAATCCTGGAGCACCAGGGAACTACCAGAGGATTGGAAAAGAGTTGATGTGGTTTCCATCTTCAAAAAAGGGGGGAAAAACAGACCCAGGAAACTACAGACCACAATCAGCCTATCATCAATACCTGGGAAGATACTGGAAAAGATAATCAAAAAACAGATCTGCGAACATCTAGAAACAAAGTTATAACTAGAAGCCAGCACGGGTTTGTTAAAAACAGATCATGCCAAACCAATCTTATTTCACTCTTTGACAGGTAATTAAATTAGTAGACCAGCAAAATGCTGTGGACATAGTATACTTAGACTTCAGCAAGGCATTCGACAAAGTAGACCACAACCTACTTGTTGGAAAGCTAAAACAATGGGATAGACAGCATCACCACCAGATGGATTTTTAACTGGCGGACAAACCATACTCAACGATTAGTCCTTAATGGTACTATGTCTACATGGAGAGAAGTAAGCAGTGGGGTACCACAAGGTTCTGTCCTAGACCCAGTACTCTTCAACATTTTTATAAATGACTTAGATGAGGGAATAGAAGGGGAACTTATCAAGTTTTCAGACGATACTAAGATGGCAGGAATAGCCAGTACCCCAGATGATAGACTCAAGATCCAGATGGATCTTGACAGACTTGAACACTGGGCCCTATCTAACAAAATGAAATTCACTGTAGAGAAAAGTAAAGTCTTACACTTAGGCAAGAAAAACCAAAAGTACACATATAGATTGGGTGAAACCAGGCTTAATAGCAGTAATTGTGAAAGGGATCTCAGAGTCTTAGTGGACAATCGATTAAATATGAGCCAAAAGTGTGCAGCAGCAGCCAAAAAAGCCGATGCAATCCTAAATTCTATTAACAAAGGGATTCAGTCAAGATTATGTGAGGTACTAATACCACTCTATAAAGCCTTAGTAAGACCACATCTAGAATACTGCAACCAGTTTTGGTCTCCACACTATAAAAAAGATGTTGAGACTCTAGAAAAAGTGCAGAGAATAACAGCAAAGATGATTAGGGGACTGCAGGCTAAAATATATGAAGAACGGTTACAGGAACTGGGCATGGCTAGTCTAGCGAAGAGAAGGACCAGGAGTGACATGATAGCAGTATTCCAATATTTGAGGGGCTGTCACAGAGAGGAGGGGGTCAAACCTATTTTCCAAAGCACCTGAAGGCCAGACAAGGAATAACGGGTGAAAACTTATAAAGGAGAGATTCAGCCTAGAAATAAGGATAAATGTCCTGACATTGAGAACAATCAACCAGTGGAACAGTTTGCTTTCAGATGTTGTGGGACTTTCACCACTGGAAGCTTTCAAGAAGAGACTGGACTGCCATCTATCAGAAATGGTGTAGGATCTCCTGCTTGGGCAGAGGGTTGGACTAGATGACCTAGAAGGTCCCTTCCAACTCTGTTATTCTAATTCTAAAGGAAGGGCTCTAGTTAAACTTAGTTGCCCAATTCTCATAGCCAAATCTGGATTATGTTTCTTGTGCCTTGGGAACATCTTCATCTTCTGTATAAACTCTATGTTCAAGAAGAGACAGAATTCTTTAACAATGGCAATTCATTCCCTTGTTACCTTGATACTGGATTGTTGCAGCATTTTACGTAAGGAAGTTTGGAAGACTTATGCCTTGAGTTGATACAAAATGCAGTGATCTGTGCCTGGTGGGCGAGTGCCTTTATAGTCATATAAGATTATTTTTATAATCCCTGCATTGGCTTCTGATAGGAACAATTCAGAGTACTAGCTTTAATATATGCAGTCTTCGATCGCTTGATCTTAGGTTTTCCAGACTATCATGTTCAAGTAAAATCAACTTGTACTGTATACTTATCTTGCGAAGGGCATTAAGATCACACACATCCTCTCCAATATGAGGTTCTGAGTTGGGCTCACAAGGCAATTGTAGACTTTCTTCTAGAATAGCACACCTCCAGATATTTAGCTGGCATTTGCTCTGATGCAGTTCAAGAATGCCATGAAAACTGACTGCATAGAGCTTTAATAGGTGGCTGAAACTGTCATCATAGATATGAAGGTGTGCTGTATGGTTATTTGATTTAATTGTAAGTTTTTTTTTACTGATTTCATTATTTTTGAGTTAACTGCCAGGTATCATTCTTGAATGGTTTGTTCAGTACAATATTACATTTGTTCTTAAGCATAGTTTATTTCCATCATATATTTCTCTTTTCAGGTTTGTCAACTGTTAATCCCATGATCATATAATCATCCCAAAATTCAAGCCTTTTTGTCTTTCTGAAAATTAAGAAAAGTACAATAAATTTCTTTTTTCATAATTACAGTATATATTTCTCAGTGCTTGTTGAAGAGCAAATTCTTTCCAGATACATGGAACAAACAAATGGTCCTATACTTCTTGCTACCTTGGTCTCTGCATTCTTCCAATCATCAAGTGCAGGCTAGTCTTCACACAAACACTAAACAATTTTTCAATACATTCAATATATTCACAATATTTATTTTTCTTGAACCCTAACATTTGTAGCACTGATGTTATTTGCACAATTTGCCCTTTGAAAGTCTAAGTGATTCTCCACTTATAGTCATTCACTCTACTTTCTGAATATGCATTCAAAGTATTTTTCACTTGCTTTGATCAGCAATTCACACATGACTATAACTGGGAATATTGAAAATGCTTATTGTTGCACAGCTCTGGTAAAGGTGAGAGTATTTATTAAAGGAGAACATATATACAATGCAGTGGGTTTCTTTTCCCTTACCTTCTCTAGGAGCCAATTATAAAAGTGTTAGAATCTGAAGTGTTAGAAGTGTTAGGGTCCCTTTGTCTTCTAAAGCAGGCACCCAACAATTATTATAATAAAACTTGGTTCTTCTTTTCAGTGTCATGCTCCTTCTTCAGATTGAATCCACAACATTATCACTGAACACATTTATGTGGAATACTATAATAGGGACGCAGTGGCTCAGTGGGTTAGGATGCTGAGCTTGTTCATCAGAAGGTCGGCAGTTTGGTGGGTCGAATCCCGAGTGCCGTGTAACAGAGTGAGCACCTGTTACTCGTCCCAGCTTCTGCCAACCTAGCAGTTTGAAAACACGTAAAAATGCAAGTAGAAAAATACGGACCACTATGGTGAGAAGGTAACAGCGTTCTGTGCGCCTTTGGTGTCTAGTCATGCCGGCCACATGACCACAGAGACGTCTTCGGACAAGCGCTGGCTCTTCGGCTTTGAAACGGAGATGAGCACTGGCCCCTAGAGTCGGAATCGACTAGCACGCATCTGTGGGGGAACCTTTACCTTTACCTATAATACACATATAATTGTTTTGAGTTTGTTCTAATCAGCTTCTGCATCCTTTTTTCTTATCCTTGGCTAACACTCACTGTGTTGAGGAAAGTATATCCTTCTTTTACTGTTTCCTCCTACAGTCATTCTGCTTCCATTAAGTTCCTTCTTTTTCTTCTCCAAATTCTTTGTTGATGTTACCATTTACCATTTACACACAACTATCATCAACAGAGCCTTCATACTTTCTTATGCCCACACAATAAACCAAAGGGCTGCTTGAGAGGTTGAATGGAATTATTGTACACTCATATTTTCCAAAGCAATAATTAGCACTGTCAAATGCCCATGCCATATGCACTTTAAAATCATAAATTGGAAGTAATGTCTTAATATCACATTCTTAATGGATATGATAATTTTATTTTGTAACCAGTCAATTCTATGTACAGCAGCAAAGTGTAAAGGCATAGTTGTAAAGGGCAAAAATAAAGTTGAAAGTAGATGTCATAGTGATTCTTGAAGATGAACTACAAAAGATCAATGATCTCAGTGATGGACCTGTCTGTAACAAAAGCTGCCCTCATATCATTTCTCCCAGGAGAAACATCTTTGCATTTTCTTCCACAGTAGTAGTCCAAACATTGCCTTCAGCCTAAGGTTTCTTCTTTCCCAAACGCTACTACAGTTGCAACTCAGAACAAATCTCTTTCTCTTTAATGTAAGTACTGCAAGAGCAAGTGGAATAATACATTCTGACCTACAGAAAAATTCCCAAGAGGAATAAAACAGAATACTTAAAAAAGCACCTAAAGAATATTTGTGGTGCCACTCCAAGTTTAGTTCGAAGTGTTGTGTTCTATAGTCAAAATAAGACATGTATTTTATTTTAGGCCTTGAACAAGCAAAATCTTCACTTTGAGATTGAAATGTATTAAACTCAAAATGGCTTCATACCTTAAGTTGGGCAATATTGTTTAAGTCTACAAATTAGGAAATTTACCTATATTTTGTTAAGAACTCTATTGTTTGAACTATTTGAATATTTATAGTATCCTCATCTGAAGTCGTAAATTGTAGATTAAATAATTAGTTCTGCTTATCTAAAATCTATGTATAATCATATCCTTGATCTTAAAAATAGTTCTTCAATAAACTATCATTTTGGTTCCAAATATATTCAGGTTTAATGTTTTATACTTAATATTTTTGGACAATAGGAGTAGCAGAGGTTCAAACTGGTGTCCAAATTAAAACACTTCCTTCATTTTTTTCAATCCATGTTTATGACAAAAAAATCATATAAATCTTGAGTTTATTTACTCAGAGAATTATCTGTAATGCAGCTATCACAATAAGGTATCCTTGTGAAATTGGTTGTGATTTCTAGGCAAAACAAGCTTACTTCCTGCATTAAAAGAAATGGAACAGGTTTTTTTCACTGAGAATATTAAAGTTAATCAGATTGGTTTAATGGACAGAGAGGAATCTATTTCTGTGCAGGGATGTGGACGTACTTTTCAACAAGGTTTCCCCAGTTTAGATATTTGATTCAATATGTTGGCAGAGATAATGTTATGCAGTCCATTTGATTGCATATTTGATTGACTCCTACTTTATGTTTCTACAGTATCTGTCTTAAATAGTTTCTCTCTTAAATAATTTTTCATATTTATTGTATAATTGGCTTGTGAATTATATATATAAAGGTAAAGGTAAAGTTTCCCCCGCACATGCGTGCTAGTCGTTTCCGACTCTAGGGGCCGGTGCTCATCTCCGTTTCAAAGCCGAAGAGCCAGCGCTTGTCCGTCTCTGTGGTCATGTGGCCGGCATGACTAGACGCCAAAGGCGCACGGAACGCTGTTACCTTCCCACCGTAGTGGTTCCTATTTTTCTACTAGCATTTTTACGTGCTTTTGAACTGCTAGGTTGGCAGAAGCTGGGACGAGTAACAGGTGCTCACTCTGTTACGCGGCACTCAGGATTTGACCCGCCAAACTGCTGACCTTCTGATCGACAAGCTCAGCGTCCTAACCCACTGAGCCACTGCATCCCTTCGAATTATATATATAAAAGACCCAATATGTCGATTAGCTCAACTATATTTTTAATCATAACTGATTTAGCATTTCATTCATTTTCTGATAGATAGATATCCATTTTTTTCATTGCATGGTTATTTAAAAATGGATGTCTTTTTGTGCATTTTCTAGAGTTACCGTGTTTCCCTGAAAGTAAAAAAAAAAAAGCCCTACCTTGATTTTTGGGAGTGGGCCTAATATAAGCCCTATCCAAAAAATAAGTCCTAGTTTTGGGGCAAAGCAGACACCTAAAAATCAAGCTAGGGTGGGGGTGGGGGTGTGAAGCTGCCCCACCCACCCTGCACCCACTTACCTTGCAGCCAGGCCTCTCCTTGCCGGCCCACTTTTTCTTCTGAGGCCTCTTCTGCAGTCAGGCCTGTATTTCTCAGTCACAGGGCTTTCTGGAAGGCTTGTGCAGCCAAGAACCAAGCTATGGATTTGATCCGTAGCTCGGTTCTGCAAGACCTCAGCAGCTTAGCACCAAGCTATGGATTGAATCCATAGCTTGGTACTCGGCTGTTTAGGCCTTCTGGAAAGGCCTGACTGCAAAGTGCAGGCCCGAATGCAGCTGCAAAACTTCAGCCCCAGAAGAAGTGGACCGGCTGGGTGGGGCTGTCGGTGCCAGAGGTGAGTAAGGCCTACCCTGAAAATAAGACTTGGTGCCTCTTTTGGAGGAAGAAAAATAAGACCCAGTCTTATATTCAGGGAAACACGGTAGTATGACATATAAACAAGGTGATTCTGATAATCACTTCTGCTTATTTTGGTTAATTTCTTTAGCTTATAAAAGCTATGTGAATTTGTTCACATATTGAGATTTTTAACTGAAGCTCTCCTGTGGTTGCCCATGCTTTTGGAGTGTAACCTCTCAGAATAGTGGTTCACTATATACTAGTCAGTTGTACCCAGCTCTATTATCCTATGAAAGATCTTAGAATATAAATAAATAAAACAATTTCTCGTCTACCTCCCCTTGTATGTATATCCATATCTTATTGTATGTTCTCCATAAGCATAATAAAATTGATTTTGGTTGCTATGTTGTCAGTTTGAACAAAGTTTTAAAATTAATTTCAGTATTGTACTATTAATCTGGTGCATGAGGGATTTTTTTTATTTTGCTGATTGTACTCTTATAAAAATAATCTTAAGAGCAGGCTTCTCTTTCTTTCTTCCCTCTGACAGGTTTAAGGGATACTACAGGCTCAGAAAGTGATGGTGGTGACTCAAGTAGCACAAAATCAGAAGGAGCCAATGGAGCAGCAACAATCCAACCCAAGAAAATCAAGGGGATTGGATTTGGTGACATTTTCAAGGACAAACCTATAAAGCTACGTCCAAGGTCAATAGAAGTAGATAATGATTTTCTGCCAGTTGAAAAGGTATGTTATATAAATTATAAACATGTGTTTCTGTCTCAAGGGTACTGTACTACCAAGGTCAAGAAGATGAACACTGATTAAAGATGTTATTGAACTTTCTAATTGCCTAGAAAGATATGCCAATGATTCATTTCTATGTGTAGTTATTCCTTATCTATAATAAAGCATTCTTCAGTATTTTTCTACAGATTGTTTTAATACTATTACAGGAACTCTTAGACTATTCAAAATCTATTGTAGAATTAATTTCTCCTTATGTCGGACTCTATATATGGATTTGTATATCTGTGAGATTATTTTCACATTGATATCCAAAATGGGATATTTATTTTGAATTCAAACTTCCAGGCATACCCAGAATTTATCACAATACTGTAATAATTACTTTTAAAATAGTACTTTTTTCAATCTATGCTACACTATTGCACAGTTCCTTTCTCTTTCAGCTCCAAATCTTTTACTATTTCTTCTCTACCTCTGTCCTCCAGCAGTTATTCTTTGTTTTGTGAGATACTTTTATGGCTCTTTGCCAGTAATGCAACCTAGTATTTTCTTCCTGGCACATAGCTTATCTATAAATGCCCTTGAGAAGTCTCTTTCAAAAGAGTTCTCAGTTCCACTTGACAATTATCAGAAGAAATAAATTTGGATATTGGAGAAAGGCTTGAGTATAGAAAATGATAGTGATAGATTGTTTGAACTGGCCTTTGGCTACTTTTTCCTTGATGTGCACCATTTATGGATTTGATTTCATATTGTTGGTCTCTGAAAGTAGTTTCAATGGAATCTGCTTGTTTTATTTTGCTACTATGGATTCTTTTTAGATTATATAAGACTTTTGCCTTTTATTAAAGGCACAGTTGTTGGCATTGTCAATTTCACTGACACAGTCTGATAACTTATTTTGGATAATAGTTTTGTCTGTATCTAGTGATGTAGTTATAGGAAGGTGTCCAGTAATTTTTTAAAGGACTACCTTCTAAGAAATGAAGAATGCAGTTATCTTCCTAATAAATTAATTTTGATTGTTAGATTTATAGGCAAGAGCTGAGTTCGCTCAGTGGTTGGAATGCAGCATTGCAGGCTAATTCAGCTCAGTGCTAGGAATTGGATCCTCATTGGCTCAAGGTTGATTCAGCCTTCCATTCTTCTGAGGTCGGTAAAATGAGGACCTAGACTGTTGCAGGCAATATGCTGACTTGGTAAACCTCTTAGAGAGTGTTATTAAGCACTATGAAGTGGTATATAAGTCCAAGTGATATTGCTATTTAATATAATTACTGTGTTGTAATGATTAAAAAGATTAAACCACATTGTTGAAAACTTAGCATTCATGGAATACTTAATTCTCTAAGTATTCTAAAAGAATTTTTTATCTGTTTGGAAGATAAAGCAATTATACCAAGTAAAATTAGAAGCTATATAAAATGCCCTTTGAGAAGAAAACATTCAGAGAAGCCTATATCTATGAATGAAACTGTTCATCCTGTTGAGGAAGAATGGTGATATGAAGCAGTCTTATTACTTATTAACTTCTTATTTAGCAAATGTCTCCTTAAGAACTAAAGTTATGTTCAGTAGCCTATAGCACTTTAACACAACTAGATGTGGAAATATGAACCCATTTATTTCCAGCAAGTCAAGTCCTTCTGGATCATTATTATTTCTCGCCAGCATTATTCTTATATTACCAAGATCTAACTTTGACCAAAGTCTCCAAATAATTGTATTTGTACAATGACATAATTATTGATGAAATGACATCTGATAGATCTTACATGAACCAGTAAATATACACTGATTTTTTTCTGATCATGCTGCAAACTTCTTCAGAGATAATTTGAAAGTGAATTCTTTACAAACATCCTGTCTTGATATACAGGTAATCCCTGAGTTACGACCGTTCACTTAATGCTCGCTCAAAGTTATGTGATCAGCGCCCTCTAGTGTTTACAAGCAAGTCCCAAAATTACAAATATTGCAGCACCACAGGTCATTTGCCCTTATGAGCTACTTCAGTGGCACTGCAACATTTATCCTATTTCCCCACATTCCTCGCAACTGCTTCCCCCTCCCTTCCTGCCACGCCGGACTCACTTACCTTGCAAAAATCCTCTCTGCTGTGGTTTCTTTCCCTTTGAGGGAGAGGACAGTCGGCTTGGAAATGCTTTTCGTGCCGAGAATGGAAGTTTCTGGAGTCGGTGATCTCACGCGAGTGTTTGAAGTTGCCCAAATCACAGACCTCAGAAACTTTCAATCTCTATGCAAAAAGTGCCTGTCTCCTGCTCCTGCCCCCAACTTCTTTCTGCCTGAGAGAACTGAGAGAGAAGGCCAGGCCCCTTGCACCTGCATCCATCCCGCCAGAGTTCACCATGATGGGGGAAAAGTGTCCCCATTGTCCACAGAGCCGTGGAGGCCTCCTCCAAGCCTCCTGGAACGGAGGCTGGGGGAGGCTTATGTATGCCTCCGGAGGTTGGATCCAGGCCTCTGAGGACTGCTCCAAGCTGCTGCTGCCCAAGCTGCTGTTCACCCATTTAAAGCATATGATTCTGAGCAGCTAACAGAATGAAAATAAATAAAAACATAATAAAAATAATAATTACAAATATAGAAACTGTGTTAAAACCAACCAACTTCATAAATATAACCAAGATATGGGCTCAGCTACGCTATCCAGGTAAAGTTGCAAAGTATTCACTAGAAATTATGGGATTGAATATCTAGCACATTTGAGGCTATTACTGTAAAATAATCTATATTACTATAGAAAAAAGAATAATTGATTATTTTTTAAAAAAATATCCTTATATTAAAAGTCAAATTCTATTTAAATGCTGGTTCTTAGTACAAGCAATCACCTTAAGACTATTTAGAAGACTGTCTTTATCAGATTTCTCCAAATGAATACCTTATAAATATGCTAGGCTACAACTAATATCAACTAGACTGAGCAATGTAGGGAACTACAATATAATAGGAATACTTCAGGTTTATAATAGTTAAAGCTAGACAAAGTGATATAAATAGATCACAACCCAACAAGGAATTGAAGACTGATAGTTCCCAATCCTCTACATGGAGGGAAGTGTGTAGTGGGGTGCCCTAGGGCTCTGTTCTGGGCCCAGTGCTCTTCAACAACTTCATCAATGATTTGGATGAGGGGATAGATGGGGAACTCATCAAATTTGCAGACAACACCAAGCTGGCAGGAATAGCCAATATTCCAGAAGATAGGCTTAAGATACAGGAGGATCTGGACAGACTTGAACACTGGGTGCTATCTAACAAAATGAAATTCAATGGTGAAAAAAGTAAGGTTCTACATTTGGGCAAGAAAAACCAAATGTACAGGTATAGTATAGGTGGTACCTTGCTCAATAGTAGTAACTGAGAGGGATCTTGGAGTCCTAGTGGACAATCACTTCAGTCTGAGCCAGCAGTGTGCTGCAGCTGCCAAAAAAGCCAACACAGTGTTAGGCTGCATTAACTGAGGGATAGAATCAAGATCACGTGAAGTATTAATACCACTTTACAATGCCTTGGTAAAGCCACACTTGGAATACTGCATCCAGTTTTGGTCACCACGATGTAAAAAAGATGTTGAGACTCTAGAAAGAGTACAGAGAAGACCAACAAAGATGATTAGGGGACTGGAGGCTAAAACATATAAAGAACAGTTGCTGGAATTAAGTATGTCTAGTTTAATGAAGAGCAGGGCGAGGAGTGACATGATTGCAGTGTTCCAATAGCTCAGGGGTTGCCACAAAGAAGAGGGAGTCAAGCTATTATCTAAAGCGCCCGAAGGCAGGACAAGAAGCAACGGATGGAAACTAATCAAGGAGAGAAACAACCTAGAACTATGGAGAAACTTCCTGACGGTTAGAACAATTAACCAGTGGAACAACCTGCCTCCAGAAGCTGTGAATGCTCCAACAGTGGAAGTTTTTAAGAAGAGACTGGACAGCCATTTGTCTGAAATGATATAGGCTTTCTTGCCTGAGCAGGGGGTTGGACTAGATGACCTCCAAGGTCCCTTCCAGCTAATAATAATAATAATTAATAATAATAATAATAATAATAATAATAATAATAATAATTTTATTATTATTATTATTATTATTATTATTATTATTATTATTATTATTATTATTATTATTATTATACCATATGCTTATTATAATTCTTAAAGATCCAGGCTATTTCTGTATCTTTTTTTCATTGGCCAAGCATCCTGTTTTGTTAATATCTATGCCATATTTATAGGGCAATTAACTTGTTAGACAAATAAAATACAACAAGTACGGTATAAGGATTCTTTACTTGTACAAATGCGATGCCATATGATTAATACAGATAATTATGGGAAACACAAATCCATATTGTTAATTTTACATTACCTTTGCAGTTACATTATTATTTTACTTGGTAGAAGCTAATCAGTTATGTTTATTCATTCATTCCACTTGTAAGCATGGATAAATGTAATAGTTCACAATTCTCATTGTGAAATGTCTGAGAAATCATAAATTTACATATTTATGCCCAACTCTATCCCAAATTAAGGGATTACAGGGAGTTAGATAATATGAACCTGCACACTTTCAGAGCATTATCTTTTTCCTAGCACAGGAAAAACATCTTCCAGTCCCCAGCATCCTAGTACTTGGGGAAATCTACAATCTATTACTTTTATTTTATTTTATTTTATTTTATTTTATTTTATTTTATATTTTATTTTATTATTTTATTTTATTTTATTTTTATTTATTTTATTTTATTTTATTTTTTGTTTTGTTTTATTATTTTGCTATCACTCTTGCCTCAGTGGGATTCTGAGCAGCATAAAACATTAAAAGCTATAAAACTAAAACGTAAATATTTCTAAAAACTATAAAAATATAATTACAATCAAATATAAGATTATAGTTAAACGATGGGAGGGGAGGTAGCAGAACTGGCAGAGGGGGGGAGATGGAGTTTCTCTCTTAATCTATCAACCCCATCTAGCATGATATTCCCCTTTTGGGGTCCCAAGCCTGGTCTTCAGGCCCTTATGGAAACTCAGAAGGGTGGGAGCAGATCTCACTTCAGGAAATAAGATGTTCCAAAGCGCTGGAGCCCCAGCAGAAAAGGCTCTCTTCCTGCCAGCTGGGATTCCTTGGCTGACAGGGCTCTCAGTACCTCCTCTGCTGCTGGCAGAGGTGGGGTGGTCAAACCTATTAGGGTGAGATGTATACTTTCAAGAATTTATTTTTGAATAGAAAGAATGGTTGTGTTTTTCTTCAAAAACTAATGTGCGAACTGTAGATACCTTACCTTTAAATGATTTGTTATGGGTCATAATGAAGTGAGGTATAGTTTGTGATGGAACCAAGCACAAATATAAATAATAAGCAAGGATCTAAGAAGGGTTCCAAATGCCATATAGTAACCCTTAATTGGAATAACATTCCTTAATTTAATCTGTCAAAACACAAGCATTTTATTTGCATGTTCAGTAGCAGCCAAAATTGTAGAAACCTTTTGGGAAAAGTGTACAGTAGAAATGCCACCTTTGGTTAAGTTTCCACCAATTTTTCTTCTAATTTCTTTATAACTGTAGCCTTGTTCACTTAATAATACTATTTTACATCGCTTTCTGGGCAACCAGTCAACTCTTTACACCATTACTCTAATTTTATTACGTTTTACAAGCTCACTAAATGAAAGGGGGGAAAAAACCCAACCAACTTGATAGGGATCACATGCACACTGACAAATGTCCTCCTCTCAGCTTCGATACATGACATCAATAACTGAATCCTACTGTGATCGGATTGGCTCATTGCCAAAACAAGATGACACCTGATTGGCTCTCTAAACACTCATGTTGATTGGCTACAATCAGATGAAGAAAAGCTACCTGATATCAACCTAAGCAAGTTATGCTTCCTTTTTCTGGTTATTTGGCTATAACTTTTCATAGAATACAGTACAGATAGCTGAACAAACTATGTTGCATTACATTCTTGATTAAATTATCTTTCCATTGATATATAATTTTATGGTACTGCTCCCCCCCCAAAATAGTGTTATTAGCCATCAAATCTCAAAAATACACTTTTCCCAAAAGGTTTCCACAACTTTGGCCACTTCTGTAATTTCAGTCAAAGATGTGTAGCATTATTCCAATATTACTAAAGCTTGCAACAGTGGTTGATTCATTTCTGTATCCCTTTGACTAATGGATAGATTCTGGATAGATCAGAATCGAAATATGCCGTGTCCAAAGTTAGTGCACTATTTACCATATTGTAGGCACATTTTCATTGTTAAACTTTTAGGAAACTGGAAGCATACAGTGTTACAAAAGAATGCTTTCTGTCAGTGGCTTGCACTGAAACTCATCTTGCAGGATACTGGATTTGGTTATTCAGCGTGGGTGGCATTGTATTAGTTAAATCTGAACCTGTTCTACTGCGTGGTTTGAGGTGAGCATTATTATTATGCTTATTAAATTTTTCACACTTCCCTTCCTATATACAAAAGTATTGTGAGGCTGTTTACATCAATAAACAGTGTCTGATTATTTTTTACCAGGATATTCTTCATAAACATTGGCTTTTTATTATACTGTAGCATTATTTCTACAGTATACAAATTATATAACTATTTGTGTGATTGGTATGTTAATATATTTTACTTATTTAAAACTTTTAATACAAATAGTACAGAATAATTTCTTATAGCTAAGAAAGGAATATCTTTTTAAAAATATCACCTCACATATATCTGACTTGTTTTCTGGATTTTTCAAAAAAGTTTTATCTTCCAGTGACAATGATGTTGCTTGCTCTGCTTTGTGTTTGATCAGAAGCAGGACAGTTTTCTCTCTTTGCAAGGGAGTTAAAAATTGCCTTCTTGTAGCCAGTTCCAGTTTCCTGTGAAATAAACAAATACAATATTTCCTCATAGCTAGTATTAGTCTTAAAGTATGACTCAGATTTAGGCTTGGTTTCTCAGTGAGCTCAACTTTTACAAGGAAGTGGGAGGACTCTTCATACTGCTTCTAAACATTTTTAGGCAGCTTTACTTCACAATGGGAGAAGAGGTATGTCTTTTTTTAAAAAAACCAAACACTTCTTGTGTATATATATATATATATATATATATATATATATATATATATATATATATATATATATATATATATATATATATATATATATATATATATATACAACTATGTTATAATTTGCATAATATAGGTAACAAGATGTTTGGCAACAAAGGCTTTAAATGGTCTATATATTCGCATTAAATGTGTTAAATGAGAGTTTTCACTGAAGTCTTAAAAGGAAAAGCGGTAACATCTGAGTTTCAGAGTTAATAAATAACATATTAATGACTTGCATTTAACTGTGTAACTGCATCTTTTATATTTCTGCTTTGAAAGATACAGATACACAGATGCTTTATGATACTCTTAGTATGATTTAAGATATGTTTTAAATCTTACTGTCTCATTAATGATAATCAGACTTTTGGAATTGTTACTGATAAAATACAACAAACAAAAAGAATATGGTAGGAATTACACTTCCCAAACAGGCTATACTTATTTTCTTGTAGAAATAGTTTACTACATGTTTATTTGATTAGAAGATATTTATGTTTTTATTCAGAAGTAAGTTATAATTAGAGTTACAGAGACAGTCTCCTTACATTTTTTAAACATGTTGACCTTTTATTTGTTTAAATATTATTTGCCAGTTCCTTAATCTATATTTGTTGTCCAAATATAGCATTAAACTATATTAAACTGAAACTCTATTTGAAACATTTTTTTCTGCTTGCAATATAGAATGTGTCATCTATTTTCCTGTTTGAAATTGAACAAACAGAAAAAGAAAAGGATGTTTACAGTTTAATACATGCTAAATGTCTGGAATAATTTCAACATATATTTATATATAAAAACTTAGCAGACAGCGGTTATTTGTTAGTATGACATAAATCAGTAGCAGTGCTGGCAATTTTATTGAACTGGAGATCTTACATTCATTTCAGTAAGTTCTTAAAATATTGGGCACAAAACGTTTATACGTGCATTTATCTTTTTTGCATTAGTTATAAAAATGTTCTAATACTAATAATAGACAGCGGAGACTTCAACTGGAACCGGATAAAACATTGTATTGATATTCTTCCATGGGTTTAGTTTGGTTCTTACACAGTTCAGCAGTATTTTTATTCTTTTATATAAGATCAACTATTCTTTTGTCTTTCTCTTTGCAGACATTATATAATATTATAATATTAATATTATAATATTAATATTATATAGAGAAGTTAACATAGCCTTATAATGTCTATAGTTGGTATTCTATATTTTAGAGAAGTTGACAAGTTCCTGTAAGTTCCTATTCCTTTAGAAATGTGGAAGAAGTTGATATTTGAATGGAACTGGAAAAAATGTGTGAAAAATCCTCAATCCGGTGGAAAAATAGAATGAGAAATGGAAAATTGGATGAAAAAGCAAGTGGTTAAAGAAAGAACTGATGGCATATTTTGTGTTTTCCAGTTGAAAATATAATATTTATAATAGTGTTGAATATATCTCTCAGGGATACAATTTGATTTGAATCTTGCATTTATAGGTTTTTTTTCTAACATAAATTTGCTCCATCCCATATCAGCATCAGATTAGTGATATTTTTCATGAAGATGTGTTTTCTGTATAATATCATCTTTATTACAATGCTTTTCCTTGATGAATAATTTTATTTTGATCATCAGCACATTGCATAAAAGCATAACAAAAAACAAAAAAACAAATATTCAGCCTTTCATGAAGTGTCATCTTCATTGTGGCCACACAATATTTACCTCTTGTATATTTTAATATGAGAGAATGAAGTTCACACAATAATTATTCATTCTTCTTTGGAAGTGGCACAGCAAAGATAATATATACTAATTCCAGATATGCCTATATAATATGCTATAGGAATTGATAGTACAATATGGTGTGGTACATGGTAAATAGTTTCATTTCCATGGTTCCACATGACTAGATGTGTTCAGCTAGAGAAACGTTAAATATCTTATAGAAACATAGAGGGAAATATGTTGTTTCTGGCTTTGAAAAACAATTTCCTTAGTTTGGGAAAGGATTATTTGGCTCTATGATAACTTGTTGACTTCATTCTGATGCTCCATAACATTTGACCATCAAGAGAATGTTTGTTCATACCACAATGACTTTAAAACATGCTGGTAATAACCTATACAATTCTAGTATTTGTTTTACTGTAACTTTCCAATTTAAACAATAAACATCAACAAAAACTAGATCCAATTCACTTCTCCAGAAAAACTGGATCTTCAGTCAGGAGTTAGCCTTCACGTCTACAGTTGTATCTCAATTTTAGGCATCTCTCTCTCCAACTGAGCAGTGCATTTACTCTCCTATTTTAATTTTTATTAGCTGTAATATGCTACTTCTCAGTACATTGTTCATTATTTAATATTTGGACTTAACAAATTTAATGAATTTAGTGCTGCACTATTGATGCTGCATTTTTAGTAAAAAAGAAAAAAATGCTTGATGTTGGTTGATCATCTTTAGGTTAGCTGGGAGAAATAATGGGTGTGTGTATCCCAAATCCATTTGGAATGGAAAATCACCCCAAAATATTTTTTAAAACATTGCCCTATTTTATCCTATTGGTGTTTGGCTATTTTAGCTCATCTTTCATGTACATATACATTGTGTATAACTGAAGATTGTAGACTAAAGTATTGTCTATACTGAATTTTGGAAATTTTATCATCCAGTAATTTAACCCATGTAAATTTAATCCTGTTATTTTGAATAGATAAGATTTCTTTTGAGTCTGTGGCTTCCATAGAATAAAAAATGTTTATTATTTTTAACAACTGCATGGAACTTATAAAGTCGTTTGTTAAAGGATTTAGAATTCATATGGCATTATCAATATCAATTGTTGATGTTTATTTCCTCTTCTTCCAGTGAGATGCTACTATCCTTGCATTGGTGCCTGGAATCAGTAATAGTTTGGTTGAAGACCAATAAACAGACAACTCCATACAATTTATGAACATTGATGGGTTGTCTTGAACCAAAAAAATAGATTGATAGCATTATTTGTGTTGTCTTTCATACAGCTAATACAAAATCTTGTAATTGTTGTGTATTTTTGTTCTGCACTTTAGACAATTATATCTAAAATTGGAGACTCAAGCAATTTTCCCCAATATAGTTTGTTATAATTTTTTAAAAAGTGAGAAGTCTTAGCCACAGACCCTACTATTAGAATAAAACCTTGGCTAAAGGTAGAAATTAGAATATATTTAGATGTTTTGCTTTAAACAGCACTTTGGATAAATCACATTTTTCTAGTGCTCAGATAGTAGTTTTTTATGAGTAAAATAGTTCAGTTTTTTATTAATCATAATTTTGTAAAGAAATGTAGAATGTGGTCCTACAAAGATTATAAAAATAAAAGTAAAGGTTTTCCTGTCCAGGCGTGTCTGACTCCAGGGGGCAGTGCTCATTCTTCATTTATTAGCTGAGGGAGCCAGCATTGTCCGAAGTTATTTTCCTGGTCACGTGGCCAGAATAACTATATGCCAAGGCACACAGAATGCTGTTACCTTTCCATCGAAGTGGTACCTATTTATCTACTCACATTTACATGCTTTCAAACTGCTAGATGAGCAGGAACTGGGGTAAGTAGTGGAAGCTCACCCGGATGTGTGACTCAGGGCTCAAACTTAGCCTGTCAGCTGACAAGGTCAGCATCTTTAACTGCTAAGCCATGGCACCTCCATAAAGATTATATGCTAATAATAAAGGAAAGTAAAACATTCACTTCTCTTTACAGTTATACTTTGTCTGATAATGCACAGATAATAGAAAAGGGCATTGATACAGTGCAAATAGAAAACTAGCATGTCAGCCCAGGTAATTCTACTATGAGCCTTTTATGCTGATTATCTTCTGGCAAAGTTTTTTTTTAATATGGTGAAATCCTTAAATTTGATCATCTGTTTGGATTATGAGGTAATACAATGAATACATTGTAATCTGGTGCTGAAGGAAAAGTCTTCATCATGGTTCAGTCCAAGAAGTTTGCAGTTTATTAAAGAGGAGAGCCAGACAGAAAGATGGCTCTGGAAGAAAAGAGTGAGCACATGTAGTAGGGAGTGGGTTTTATACCCTCTTGGGGTTTTGTTTGGAGTTGTTTCCTGTTCCTGTTTGAGGCTTTGTATTTCCTGTGTCATGTACTTTGACCTGAATCTAAGTGTGCCTTTTTGGCACCTGTGGGTTAATCCTATTATGTCCTATCTTAGAGATTGTATGGGGTATGTAGATTTTGGATGTCTTTGTCTTCCTAAGCTTCTAGCTGGGGGCCTCCAAACTTCCTGAATGGATTATCACATCTGCATTTCTACAGATCTGGTTTCTGCTTGGGGGAGGGAAACCTGGGGCTATTAAGAAAAACTGGGCATGCTTTTCTGCCTCTTTAAGATCCTTTGGGGAAATATAATATTCTGCCCTTTTAATATTTTTTCTCAGTGGGGGGGGGCTGACTTCCCACACTGGGTTCATTTAAAAATGGCATAGGGAATAAGGTCTATTTTTTAATATCATATGAGGGGAAAAGAGGAGAGGAAGTGATCTTTGATGTCTCCTGTTGCTTTATTTCTATATTTTTAT
Source organism: Vipera ursinii (assembly GCF_947247035.1). Lineage (NCBI taxonomy): Eukaryota > Metazoa > Chordata > Lepidosauria > Squamata > Viperidae > Vipera > Vipera ursinii. The sequence continues at coordinate 66,608,173 of NC_139514.1, forward strand.
CCTGGTACTATTCTCTAAACACTGCCATAGTGTAGAAATTGTTGGACTAGGAGTGAAATAATCAAAGCTAGAATATGTGTATATAAGGGGGAGGGAGATATGTTTCCCATTTATATCTTTAATTTCATAAAACAAAAGTTTATGTTTAAACAATATTTCATGTTTATTTGAAAGTACGGTAAAAAGAAAGATTTGACTAGAAGATGAGAAAACTACTGTAACATCTAGTTTGATAAATATATTCCACATCTATTGTTGAGATAGAAGTACAACTAGGGTTGTGTTCTGTCCCAGCCTACGTGAGTCCTTGTTATGCTCACAAGGAGAAACCCTTCTTCCAAGAAACAGGAATCGGCAGGAACCGCAAGAAAAAAACAACCCCTTTTATTCTCACAGAACTGAGTCAGTGTACAAGGCAAAGAAACACAGTCCACAGAAACTCAATCCTCAAAATGAACAGTTGCCTTCGGCAACCAGCACCTCACACCTTCCCTTTAATAATTCAGCCAAGTCGTGGTTTCCTAATGCCTTCTGCTTTGCCTTTGGAGCTGCCCCATTGCATTCCTCTGTCCTACTCACTTCTCTTTCCTGCACATTCGTGCATCCGTGATTTGTCCCAACTGTTCTTCATCACTGTCCAACTCAGGCTCCCAGCACAGCTGTGTCTCAGCCTGAGCATGCGTAGAGGGGCCAGGCTCCTTGTCCGACTGTAAGTCTTGGAGCTCCTCAGAGCCTTCCTCTGACTCTAATGTCACTCCAGGCCTCTCCTCCTCATCTGATTCCTCAGACTCAGCTGCCGGATCCACTGGCTGGTGAGGAATCACAAAGGTTGTATGGTCAAATGACAAAGCACTGTCTGCGAAATCTCATTTTCAAACATGTAGATTTAAATAGAATTGTTATATTTGGGGTTGGAGAATGTAGCATGATATATATTTAAAATGAATTTAGATAACATACAGTTGTTGCAAACTACCATATGCAAGGAAATCAAATAGCTTTTGCATTTATTTTATTTAGCTCATCTCTCTTGATTTTGTTTTGTTATTACACAGCAGTGAAGAATGCAGTGCATTGATTCTTGCTGTCATGGTTCCAACTAATGAAACACTTCAAACAACTTTCAAGCATTGCTTATCCTAAAAAGTCTTTAATTGTTAAAACAAAGCATCGGCACAGCATGGTGGAATGCCAAGATCTGAATTCCCCTCCCTTCAGCACCTAATATCTGGCACAATTCCCTCCTCCAATTAGCAGTCATAAATTACGTTCTCCAATCAGTTTGAAGGACAAAGCTTCCCTTCCGTTCTGTAACACGCCATTTCTTATCTTATTAAAAAGAAGTGGGGGAAACATTCTCCCCCCTCCCCCCAGCTTCATCTAATTCTAAGAGCAAAACAATTTAAAGGAAAAGGCTGCCTCTTATATTGTCAAAGCAAAAACATCCCATGTTTGCAACGTTGACACTTGCTTTGCTTAGAGGTTGTATGAGTTGGCAGGTGAAGTCTTTGTGAAAATATGGAAGTTACAGTATGAATCTAATTTGAGCAAGAATGTATGAAATAGGTTCATCATTTGAATAGAGATTTATTTAATGAAACATGTAGTGGAGAAACTAGCCCCTGACTAGCCATATTATATCAAGAGTAGTATTAAAGAGCAAGTACTTTGTATGTGTGGTACACCTAAGGAAAAAGCCAGAAGGAAGAGGTTAATGGTCTCATAGGCAAAGAACAAGCAGAAAGATGAACAAAGAGACAACGTGAGAAATCCTTACTCTCTATGCCTCGTATGGTCAGTAGATTGTAAGGGAAATTTACACCATATGTAATTAGTTCTTAAATTTACACATTTGCTAAATGACTGCTTAGCCCGGACAGATTCTGGCACAATCTCTCCAGGCTAAACTATTACATGCCACCCTTCCATTATTAATTTAGCTGCAGTAATTTTAACATAGTTTTTTTAGGCAAAATTACAAAAGGTAACAACTGTTTTTATTCACAAAAATAAACAGGATCATTATTTTTCCTAATATGAGATGATTAAGCTGTGTGATAATTGTATTTTTAGCCAAAACATTTTTGTTATTTAAATTAAACTTGTATTTGTACAGACTCATAAATGTAAGCTGGGAAAACAAAGTCCTTTCTTCAATCTTGCCTTTCTTAGTAAAGGTAGCCAGAAAAACTGGTTAATTTCTCCCACTGAAGGACCATATATATTTATTCATCTTTCCACCCACTTAATATTTTGAAATCTGTGCTTAAAACTGTCATGATTAATTACTGAAGATTGTAAGATTACATATACACCAATATATTTACAACATTGATTGTGAAATGTGTTAGCAAAGACTTGTCTTTGATTTTTAAAATTTCTGAAGCCATATTTCATCATCTTCATTATTCTAGTCATTGTCTGTCCACTGCAGGGTGAAGGCCTCTCCTGCATGTTTCCAACCAGTACGGTCTTGAGCTTTCCTTTGGCAGGTGGGCCTGCAATAGTTGCTGCTGTTGTCACTCCATCTTGTTTTAGGTCTCTTTTGTGGAAGCTTTTTATCAAGTGGAATCCATTCAATGACTACCTTAGTCCATCTGTCATCAGTGATCAGCCTATTTCCATTTCAGTTTTTTTACTCTTTTGATGGCATTATATACTTTCGTTTGTTCTCTAAACCATGTGCAGGTCTTTCTATTTTATCTTGTGATGCCAAGCATGTTTCTTTCCATGGCTCTTTGCACCACTCATAGGTTTTGTATTCTTTGTGAGGTTAGTGTCCACATTTCGCTGGGATATGTTAGAACAGGTAGCACACACTGATCAAAAACTTTTCAGGCATAGGGGAGAGAAGCCAAATTTAAATGTTTAATAAGCAGTAGTGATTACAGCAACTGATAGTAGGATTCAACTGAGACATTAATAAGTAGATTGTTGGGAATTAATCTGTATAATAACTGTACATGCTGTGCTTCTACTACCTCTTGCAATACTAGACAACACAGTATCAACTTTCTAGTTTTTATAATATCTCAGGACTTTGAATTAACACCTAATATAAAAATGTCATCAAAATAGCACAACAAAGAATGTTCTTCCTGTATTGACTCAGAAAGCTCAGACTGCCCAAGGAACTGCTGATACAATTCTACAAAGGAATTATTGAGTCTGTCACTTGTACCTTTATAACTTTATAACCTACAACTGCAGGTGAAGCGAGGCAAAATCATATCAGATACCTGTACAATTAGCATAGCCACCCCCCGGGTAGTGTGCTTTCTCCATTACTCTATATACCAACGACTGCATCTCCAAAGGATCCCTCTGTTAAAGTATTGAAGTTTGCAAATGATACAATGGTGATTGGTCTCATTTGAGATGAAGACAAATCTGCATACAGACGAGAATTTGAATAACTGGCCCTGTGGTGCAGCTAGAATAATCTTGAACTGAATACACTCAAAACTGTAGAGACGATAGTAGGTTTTAGGAGAAGCCCTCCTATTCTACCACCTCTTACAATACTAGACAACACATTATCAACAGTAGAGACCTTCACATTTCTAGGTTCTATAATATCTCAGGACTTGGACATCAAAAACATCATCAAAAAAGCACAACAAAGAATGTTCTTCCTGCATCAACTCAGAAAGCTCAGACTGCCCAAGGAGCTGCTGATACAGTTCTACAAAGGAATTATTGAGTCTGTCATTTGCACTTCTATAACTGTCTGGTTTGGCCCAGCAACCAAACAAGACAGACACAGACTTCAACGGATAGTTGGGACTGCAGAAAAAATAATTGAAACCAGCCTGACTTCCACTGTGGACCTGTATACTGCACAATCCAGAAAGAGAGTTGTGAAAATATCTACAGACCCCTCACATCCTGGACATTGTTTCAACTTCTTCCCTCAAGATGACACTATAGGCTTTGCATGCCAAAACAACCAGACACAAAGACAGTTTTCCTCCCATGCTATCACTCTGCTAAACAACTAATTCCCACAACACTGTCTGTGCTCCAGGATGCCAAACCGCTTAGTAGGCCTGTGTTACCTATTATCTTTCTCATCTTTTCATCTTTCTTATTACCTATTTCCTTAGCTTCTTATGACTATAACTTTGTTGTTTCTATCTCATGATTTATGTTGATTGCCTTATTTAGTATCCTATTATGATTTATGTTGTTTGCTTATTTAGTATCCTATGATGATTACTGAGTTTGTATCTTATGATTTATGATGATTATATTTTATGATTATGATCATGATTTATCATGTTGCTTGTATGTTCACGGACAGCCTATACACTGGAGACAAATACCTTGTGTGTCCAATCACACTTCTCCAATAAAGAATTTCTGCTCTGCTCTGCTATAATCTACTCTACTCTGCCATTACAACTGTAACCATTAGCATTATTGTCTGGATGAGAATTATTTTTATACATTTAATAAAGGTAAACTTTATTTTGAGTCAAACTCAACCTATTAAACACTTGTGATCCTATAATTATTAAAAAAAATAATAAAGTTTCCTGCGAGTTTGGTACTTTGTTACTTTTTCATTTGATCTATTTTTTGAAATATTTATTAACCCTCAGCACATCATTTCATTCAGTACTATAAATTTCAAAAACAGCTCTTATTTACTCCTCACAGCTGCAATTTTATACATAGTTTACTTGGGAACAAGCGCTATTGAATGATATGCAATTCAGTGATTTTTATGTCTGAATATATACGTACAGTATTTATTTAGGACAACTTTGTGAAAGTCAAAAGTAAAGCAATAATTATCATTAGAATTAAAAAGGGCATATTTTTAAAGGAATTATCTAATTCTTATTGAGAAAAATCAAACCTAACTCAAAATGTGGAGATGCTTAATGTAAAAAAGTATGAATAAATATCTTAAGTTCTTCCTGGTTCAGTTACCTAAAGCTGCCATTTGGAGTTAGTTCTTTCCCCAAGATGGCTGCTGAATGGTAAGGAGACTTTTTTCTTGCCAAAAATCTGCCTATTTTGCTACCTAAGCTGGCTGCCTGGGAGTGCTGCTCCATGGATTTGAGTGGGAGCACTTTGGGATGACTACTTTTGGATGGCGGTGAACCCATGTGGGAAGAGGAATCTTGAAGATTACAATTCCCTTTGGGAGTGGTCAGATAGTCATGGGCATCCATCTTCCTGTCACATTTTTTTAAAAAAGCATGCCTGGATCTTGATTTCACATTAAAATTTTTGCTTTGTTTTTTATCTTTAAAAGCGGCTGAATGCTGATTTATTTCAACTCTTTGCTGGACTTTTAACTGTTTTCTTTTTCCCCCTTTGATTTATGCTGTTGTTCTAAACAACTTTCACTTTCCCTATGGAAACATGGCATGCTTGTCAATGGTGAAGTACTTCCATTTGATTTATGTTAATATTGGCTCTTACAACAGGGTTTTTGTATCTTTTTAATTTGCAAAATACTTGGAGGGTTTTTTTTCCTTTTAATCTTGGATTGAAATATCCAGAAAACACCTTTCCTGTTTCATTCTGCTTCATCTTCTTTGTTCTCTGGTTAAGCTTCATAGAGCAACAATGTACTACATTACAGTCAATCAGTGCCCAAAATCTGAGAAAAGATCTTTTGGCAACATGCAACTTGTAGTTGAAAACTTTTTAAAAAAAGTTTGATGAGATGATAATTTTGTGGAAAATATGCAGAAGCATGTAGCTTTGGAGGAATCTAATTTGAAAGCTGCAGATCAAAGAGATATTGACTGTACAGATAGAGAACTCACTGAGTTGATTCCATACATCTCTCTGATTTAAATCTGCATTTGTTCATAATAGCAGAAGCCTGACATGGAAAAGTGACATATTGGCTTTTCTTAGGAGGACTGGGGGAAATTGGCAACTTTTAATTATTTATTTATTTATTACTTTTAATTGCAAACCACTTTTATCTGGACTTTGCTGGGAAGATAGACCAAATGTGGAGATTGAACTAGACAAAAATTGATAGGAAATGATATTAAGAAACAAACAAGGATATTTGATCCAGGATGAATTATTCTTAACTTTTGGGACAATTTGGAATAGATAAGATGCCATGGTAAATTTTCTACAAATTGATTACAGTAACAGTTGGTTAACAGAGGGTTTGGAAACTCTAACCTTGTCCTTTTCATTATTATTGTTCTTCCTGTTAACTGTTTTGTTATTAATATAGCATATAGATGACAGGTCAATAGTTTTTGTAAATAGGTGTACTAGTTTTTTAAAAATTGGGGGGCTGTTTTTCAAGAAGTGGGAATTAATATTGTAACAATGTATTAATCAGTACTCAACCAAGGGGGATAATATGTGGATATGTGTTAAGTTCTTTTTTTCTTTTTAATGCACTTTTTAATGTTTTGAATGCTTTGTGTCTTTTGTTTTTATTGTTTTAAATTTCTTGGAGTTTTTATTTTCACTTTTCTTTGAATAAAACAAAAATTGTTAAATTTTAAAAAGCTGCCATTTGGAAATAATATGTTCTTCTTATAATTGAAGAATAGGGTATGAAGAAAATACCACTTGGAACCATGCAAAACTATTTAAATTCTACATTAAGAATTCCCAAACTGTTTTTCCAGTTCTGTGAACAATGTCCAATTGAACCCTAATTCTGATCACAAACACCCACTGCTCTCATTTTTTTTGTATGTACTGACCTGTATTCTGAAGAAATAATACTGTAAAACTACCCAGTGTAAATAAAATAATAAAATAAGAGCTATTACACATTTAACAACAGTATCAGAGAAGCCAAAAAGAACATGGTCCCAAGAAGACAATCTTACTTCATACGTAAAATGTATAAGAGTCTCTTGTAACCTTGGTTAAATGAACAAAATATGTAGAAAAAAGAGCACATATTTTACTTGCCCATTACAAATTCAGTGTTACATGTTTTATAAAAGAATGCTTTTAATATATTTTATTCTGTCTTGAAGTGAAAATATGCATATTTTATGAAGGCAGTTACTGTATCATTTTTCTCTGGAATAGCTGATAGACATTTAACTTTAGACTAGATTACAGAATTCATACTTTTCCATAATGATCTTCCATAGTTTTTCAAATTTTTATGTAAAACAATACTCAGTGTTATTCTTCAGAACATATAATTTGAAGGTCTGTTTTGAAATAACTCCCATAACATTTGGATATTTTTATCCAAGTAGCAAAGGGAAGTGGGTGTTTACAAGCTATAATCCCCCCCCCTAAAATTATTGTAGGTGACAGAATAAAAATATGTCTAGCTTTCCTTTAATATTTAACATATACTCTGCTGATGATTTTAACATTTTCTTAATATTGTTTCTGTTTAGTATGGTCAATCACTGTTAACCTTGGTCTTTAAACCAAACATTTTCTTAACATAAATTATATTACATTATAGTAACTTCTGTTTAAACAATTTTATTTTTACTGAGAATACTGAAAGCTTAAATATGGTTAATAAATAATCAAGATAAAATATAGTTAATAGTTACTTTGGAACAAGTATCAGTAAAACCTTAATTTGATTGCAAATACCATAATTTTCTAAGAAGCCTCGGTGACATGGGTGGCTATATAAATTTGATTGATTAATCATTTTTTTGCACAAATATGTAATAAAGTCACAAAGAAACAATTAAGAACTAGTTAAATATATTTGTCATTTTAAAATATGTTTCAGTTAAAATAACTAAGGGCATTGTGGCAGCTAATAAATTAAATCAGTTACTTCATATTTTCATTGACTGTTATGATTTAAATGAGCAATTAGTGAGTGATGGTATTTTATAAATGGCATTATTTAATTATTTTTATGTGTACAGACAGTTGGAAAAAGAATGCCCACAGCTACAGCAGTCCAGGAGACAACAAAAATAGAACTGGATAGCAGAACAAAGAGTAAGTCTTCCTGTTTTTTTTCATTACATTCTGGTTGGAGAAATTTGGGGACACATTGTAGAAGTGCAAACTGCCCAAATAATGGTGTCACTCTATGAACAGGATAACATCAGAGGGAACTGCTTAATTTTGTATAGGAAAAACATTTAGTGCAATAAATTTTTTGGTGAGAAGGAAAAATTGTGGGAGATTTTAACATTTAAAAATGAAACAAGTGGGAAATAATGAAAAAACCTCCTTAGCTCAAATGTGTAATGTCATGGGATCATGTGACTACTGCCTGTACCAGGCAAAAATCACAACTTCTTTACGGAGACATTGAGAACTACATCCTCAAAGGCTGATAACAAACTAAGCAAACAGCTGGTTCAGTTTGTAAAAATATACTAAACATACTATGGCTAAGAACACTATAATACTGTATTCACTACTAAGATAACAGAACCATGCATTTCAATCTTAATTTTTTCTGTTGATGATTCTGTCACTTCTGATTCTGAATGGCAGCACAAGGCATCTCTTACAAATAGTTTAATCTTTGTGAAATGCAAAGTTTGGATATGGGGGATTGCCTCTTTCCTAGGACTGTGATAGGGTGACTGACTGACTTTGTGCCTAAGACAGGTGTCTTCTGTTTTCTAGCCTGGGGCCAAACTGGCTAGAGCACCAAACTGGCTCTTTTCCTTATAGTTAGTTGATTCCTAAATTACCAGTTAAATGTATTGAATATAATTTTTAACTGAAAGAGGGACATAGTATTACGGTATAATAGTATGTTGTTATTTTTGTATAGTGGTCTGATTATCATTTCCATTTGGGTTTTTTGTTTTATTGTTTATTTACTTATTTCCCACCTTTATTATTTTTTATAAATAATAAACTCAAGACAGTAAACATATCCAACACACATGCCTTCTCCTATTTTCCCCACAATAACAAACCTGTGAGGTGAGTTGGGATGAGAGAAAGTGGCTGGCCCAAGGTCACCCAGCTAGCTTTCATGGCTAAGGTAGGACTTGAACTCACAGTCTCTTGCTTTCTAGCCTGGTGCCTTAGCCACATGACCTAACCGGCTCTAATAATTTCTACATATTCTACATTTGATCCTGGGAATCTAAATCCAAAATACCTTTTTGTTCTAATGCAATAATCTAGTGCACAGCCATGTAGTACATGTAAGGAATGCAAAGGTACTGTTTAAAGTGACAAAAGGATTTGGAATATCCCTTTGATTTCATTTTCCATGTTAAGTTCACCTTAAGAATTCTGACCAATGGCCAATAATTTCATTTTTCACTGAGATGAGCTTTCCCGTCTTCATACTTCTTATGTTCTAGACTCCCAGGTAATTGTCTCTTTGCAGTTTTGGATTTTTATATATATATATGTCAACATCAATATCAACAATTAAACATCCCAAAGACTTTACAGTGTATTGTCAATCATTTTATATTTTCTATCCATGTGGTTTTCTTGGCAAAATACAGTGGTGATTTACCATTACCTTTTCCCATACAATATGATTTGATGCTTTTGCCATTATTACTAAGTATGTGTAAGGATTTTATTTAAATGAGCCCAAACTCACTGTAGCAACCCAGAACAGCAGAAAAAGGGAAATGGACATCTATACAACACATTCCAACAAAATGGATACCCGCGCAACTTCATTGAAAAGTCCATGACCACTCAACCTGATACAGCACAACCGACATAAACCCTAAAAAGAATTACACTGCCATACATCAAGAATATAAGTCCCATAAATAAATATCTCAGAAACTGCAAATAGACTGTTACAACCACATGGAATCAGTGTAGCACATAAGCCAACTAAAGCCCTTCAAAACATACTAAGTAACCCCAAAGATCCAGAAACCCAAGAAGAAAAAACAGGAGTCATCTACAACATACAGTGTAAGAACTGCAAAAACCACTATGTAGGACAAACAGGCAGAAGACTGGCAGAACGCATCCATGAACACCAACTGGCAGTCAAAGGCATGATGAAAATTCTTTTAATTTCACAACATATAGACAGCTTAGCCATAATTTCAATTGGGAAAATGTGACAATCCTAAGGTAAAAGGTAAACGTTCCCCCACACATGCGTGCTAGTCGTTTCCGACTCTAGGGGCCGGTGCTCATCTCCGTTTCAAAGCCGAAGAGCCAGCGCTTGTCCAAGGACGTCTCCGTGGTCATGTGGCTGGCATGACTAGACGCCAAAGGCGCACGGAACGCTGTTACAATCCTAGACCAGGCCAAATCCAAAAATGCCAGGGAATTTCTAGAAGCCTGGCACTCTGACAAATCAGGCATCAGTAGACATATAGACATTAACAACATCTATAGATTATGCAAAAGAGACGATCAACCAGTCCAAAAGAGAAAAAGACTCCAGCACTTCTCCACTAGTAATCAGCACTCAGATCAGCATAGATCAGACATGTCAAACTTGCGACATCACGTGATGTCACGAAACATATCGGGACAGTTTTGCCATTGCCAGCAATCCGGATGACGCGTTCAGCCCACAAGCCGGCAGTTTGACACCCCTGGCATAGATTAACTCTAAGGTCACCTTCAGACCAACAATCAAGTAAGCAATAACCCAATCAAGAAACTGCCACAAAGCCATTAGTAAACAAGATAGGCAAGAGACCAAAATATAAACAGATAGCAAACAGCACTCCTTACTAGCACTAAAGATGTTACCTAGTTAGGGTAATGAAATGTCTGCAAGAAAACAAGCAAGCTCAGAGAGCACCAAAGATCCCTCATTACTAAGTATGTTCCACTGGATTGCTGTTGCCTAATATAAATGCCTGTATGTTTCAGCTTGGCAGCTAACATGACCTTCATGTTTTGGGTGACTATACTGAGATTACATACTCTTGGTATACCCTCCCAGTATTCTTCACTCATCCTACTGCCACCCCTATAATAAGCAGCACAGCATGATGTGGGGTCGGGTATCTATGATACTAACCTGCAAATGCAGGCAGTGGCATTTATCTCAAAAATAGATAAAGCTATGACTAGTAGTAATGGGCTGTGGGAATAACCTTGAGGAACACAAAGAAGAGCCATAGCCAAGACAGTGGTTAGGTAGGATAAATCTGAAGCCAAAGCAGAAATGTAATTTGAGAAAAAACTCACATTTGACCCATTCTAGTTTTCTTGTACATAAAGGGAAAGAGGAGCACTTACAGATTTGTAAGATTCTGTTAATGTAACCCTATGGTAATAATAGTTTAGTATTTATAACTTTGGCTTCCAAATCTGGTCTACCTTAAAATGCTAAGGCTTGTTGTGAATACTTTTAAGAATATGAACTGAAAACACATATTTAAAGTGCATTTTTTTCTTTTTTTTCTTTAAAATTTGGACTGTTGCATGCTTTTATTCTCATATTAAATGGGATAACATGGTTAACTTCTTAAGAATGTGGGTGTATTTATATTCTTCTTTATATAAACCAGAATATTCATAAAAGTATTGGAGAAACTCTCCCACTTTCTATTTATAAAGATTCTTCCTCATAGCATCAAATTCAGGAAGAGAGCAGTATTGCCATAAAACAAGGTTTAACAAAACATTTCCAACTAGTGTTGTAGCTAATGGCTATTTCTGCTAAAATCTTTATTACTGTTTATTGAAAGCTATTTTAATATAGTTCTAATTCTTGACCTAGCAAGTTTTATTTCTTCACATTTACTTCTGAAATTGGTGAAATGTATTGAAATGCACCACTTTTCCTTTTAGTGAAGGAGTATTGCAAAGTTATATTTCCTTATGAAGCACAGAATGAAGATGAGTTGACAATCAAAGAAGGTGATATTGTTACTCTTGTCAATAAGGTAATTATACTCTTTGTTTACAGTCGTACCATTTTATAGAAAAACACTGTACTGGATGAACTAATCAAACTGAGTACTTAGTTTGAGCATGACACCTAATGTTTAGGGTGGGTTGTTTCAAAAGAGCTGATATAATAAGAAAATATCACAGTGCCCAAAGTGAGACTGGTTGAACTTCATTTCTTTATGCATTACAAACAAGTAATTGAACTCTGCCATATGGAAGAACCATTAGTTTGCAGCTAAGTATATTACTTAGTTGGAAGAATTTTGTTGCTTTTAAAATAAAATGTGGAATTAATTAGCTAATAATTTATTATAGGAATCTAAAACAGCCTATCAAACCAATTCTTTTAATACATATTAAATGTAAGGTAAAACTAAAAAGTATTTTCAAGCTATATATTTCAATATTAATTTATTTCCTCTCTTTATCTCAAGAGACAATTGGGACTTTTCTAGTCTGAAAAGTTTAAAAATCCAATTCAAAAAGAAAGCTGAGCAAATAAGCATAAAGCTGAAATTATGGACTCCATAATTAAATTATGCAATTTGTGTTATTTGACTTCTATAGCTGAGGAGTAGAAGGTGACCAATATAACTGTAATTGTTAAGAAGGGTTCATGGGGAGATCCAGGAAATTATAGGCTTGTCAGCTTAACATCTACCCAGGGAAGATAGTGGAAATTGCCATAAAGATAAAATTGCCAAACATTTGGAGACACAAATCTTACTCAAGGATACCCAACATGGCTTCAATAAGGGAAGATTAATGAATCTATTAGAGCTTTTTAAAGATGTTGATAAACATTTAGATAAGAACAAGCCATTAGACATCATCTAGCCTTTGATAAAGTTCCTTGTCAATGACTTATCAATAAGTTTAGTAATCATGGAATAAAAGGGCAGGTTGTCTTGGGCATAAGCAGTGGCTAAAGACCTAGAGGAAATTCAGAGAAGGGCAGCTAAGATGATGATGAGGAAAAGTTGCCTTGGAGCTTTTTAGTTTAGAAAGGAGGCGATTGAGGGGGGGATGTGATTGAGGTACACAAAATTATGCATTGTGTGGTTAAAGTGGACAAAAAAGGTTATTTTATCTTTCTCAGAAAACTAGGACCAGATGTTACCCAAAGAAATGGCATCTTGGAAGAAACAGTATAAATAGATGATTGTGCATTATGCAATGCGTAATTAAATTGCGCTACGATGAGATGTGATGCTGGCTACCAGCCTGGCTGGCTTAAAAAAAATTAGACTGACTCATGGAAGTCTTAGAGATCAATAGCTATTAGCTGTAAGGACAATGTGACTGCTTCTGAATGACATTTGTTGGGATACTAGTTAACTTCCTAGGGCAAGTTGCTGGCCACAGTGAGAACAGGCTGCAAAAAAAAAGCAAAAACAAAACTAAATCTCCACTATCCACCAGTGACAACCATCAATTAAGCATGAATTAAATTATAAACCTTGATCTTAAAGAATTCTAAACCTACAACTTTGTTTTGGATACCAGAATTGAATGGAGGACTCATTTGTATGCACCTGCACCTGAGGGCAGGACAAGAAGCAATGGAAGGAAACTGACCAAAGAGAGAAGCAACCTAGAACTAAGGAGAAATTTTCTGATAGTTAGAACAATTAATCAGTGGAACAACCTGCCTCCAGTAGCCGTGAACGCTCCAACACTGTTTTAAGAAGAGACTAGACAACCATTTGTCTGAAATTGTATAGGGTTTCCTGCTGAGGGCCACATTAGCATTGTGGTTAGCGTGGGGGGTAGGGTGTTCCTTCCTTTCTTTTTTCCTCCCACCCTGCCTCCCTCCTTCTCATTCCCATCTCCTTCCTGCTTGCCTGCCTGCCTGCGCTGATCCTGGAGCTTCTGCTGAGCCCTGACAGCTGATCCACACTTCTGCAGGGCTGTCTGGGCTCAGCAGAAGCGCCAGGATCAGCACTGGGCTCCAGCTGATCAGAGCTTCTGGGTGGCTCAGCAGAAGCGCCAGGATCAGTGTTGGGCTCCAGCTGATCGGCACTTCTTTGGGGCTCAGCGGAAACGCCAGGATCAATGCTGGGCTCCAGCTGATTGGTGCTTCTTTGGGGCTCAGCAGAAGTGCCAGGATCAATGCTGGGCTCCAGCTGATCGGCGCTTCTTTGGAGCTCAGCAGAAGTGCCAATCAACTATAGCTGCATGCGCCAATCCTGGGGTTTCTGCCGAGCCTTCATAGCTCTGCAGAAGTGCATGCCAATCCTGGGGCTCTTTCCCAACTTGCTGACTCGCTCTTTCCCCGAAAACACACCGCTCACTTGCTCTTTTCCCGAAAAAAGCTCGCTCACTCACGCTTCCTTCAAAAACAGGCTGCTCGCTCGCTTGCCCTTCCTCTGAAAACAGGCTGCTTGCTCTGTTTCCTCACTGCTTTTCTAAGAAAAACCTCTGCACTTTTTACTCTTTCTCTCCCTCTCCCACCAAAACCTGCCCCTTTTACACTTTCTCTTCTCTCTGCCCTCCATCTCCTTTTCTCTTCTGGGTGCGCTGGAAGCTTCAATTACTATGTTGCCATGTGTGCCAATCCTGGGGCTTCTCCCAAGCTCTGCAGCTCCAGCTGATCTCCTCTAGGTCTGTGCAGCACCTCTTTACCTGGTTCCCTCCCCCGCTACACTTGGCTGGGGGTCGCGTACCACCTGCCAGGTACTAAAGTACCACCTGGTGGTATGCGTACCACTGGTTGAAAAGCCCTGGTTAGAGAGTCAATTTGCTTGAGATTAAGATTCCAGGCTATGTTTGAAGATGAAGATGTGCCATCAAGTAGTTTTGGAGTTCTAGAAACCAAGTTTATCTTATCCCTGCATACACTTTTACAGATCAGTTTGACTACCTCAGGGGTGTCAAACTGCTGCCCTGTGGGTCAGATGCATCATAGCGAAACGCACCCACACCATTGCCAGCAATGACAAAAAAGTCACGAGATGTCACAACACGTCACGTGACGTTGCGAGTTTGACACCCCTGGACTACTTTATCTAGCATGCAGAGCTCCAAACAAGCCATTACATGGCAGCAAATAAATTGTTTCAAGTATTTATTTTCACCTTATAGTGATCAATCATAGTTATATTAGCTCCCATTTAGCACTTTTGGAGAGGAGGCAGAGAAACTACAAGGTGGCAGTAAATGGGGAAGATTTTTTTTTAAATCCCAGATATCCAGACATATATTTTCCTCTCCACTTTAAAATAATCATATTTTTATATTATAGTATGCTATCTGAAAGGTGTTTTTTGAAAAGCAACTGGACTTTATCTACCCTGATATCAACTGAGAGACAAACACTGCAGCAAATGGGAGATCGACCAGATTCCTAACCAAGTTAGCTGACAACTTTGTCATCCAAAAGGTAGAGGAGGGACCTTGGGAGTCCCAGTGGACGATTACTTAAATATGAGCCAGCAGTGTGTGGCAGCAGTCAAACAAAACTAATATAATCCTTGGTTGTATAAACAGAGGCATAGAATCAAAATAATGTGAAGTATTAGTACCACTTTATAAATCCTTAGAAAGACCACACGTGGAATACTGCATTCATTTTTGCTCACCACATTACAAAAAAGATGTTGAGACTTTGAAAAAAGTGCAAAGAAGAGTGACTAATATGATTAAAGTCCTAGAGACTAAAGCGTATTAAGAACCATTGCAGCATTTGGATTTGGCTAGTCGAGAGAAAAGAAGGACTAGGAGAACATGATAGATAGCAGTATTCCAGTATGTGAAAGGTTGTCACAAAGAGGAAGGGATCAACTTATTTTCCAAAGTATGAGAGGGCAGGACAAGAAATAATAGATGGAAATTAATCAAAGAGAGAAGCAATCTGGAATTAAGGAGAAATTTTCTAACAGTGAGGACAACTACCGTATTTTCTGGCATATAAGACAACATTTTAACCCATGAAAATCTTCTCAAAAGTCAGGGGTTGTCTTATACGCCGGGTGCTGAAACTTTAGGGACAGGGCTGGCTGGAAAACCTGGAGCGGATCTCCCATTTTGTCTGCGCAGGGAAAGCGGGACCAATTGGAGAAGAAGCTGCAGTCTTTGATTTTTTACAGGCTGGGGTCTGGGCGTCTTTCCTTCTAAAGTTGAAGAGCAACTGCAGTCTATCCCAACTTGAAAGGCAGGTGGGGAATGCAGCAACCAGAGCAGCTTTCTTAGCTCTAAGGACACATTTGACTCAGGAACTGGGCGGGCTGGCTGGAAAACCTGGAGTGGATCTCCCATTTGGTCTCCGCAGGGAAAGCTTTAGAGTGAATTAGGAAAAGTTTAATCCACTTGCACTGTTTTATGTTTACATGTTTGATGACAAACAGCCTTATATTTATAAGTGACAGTTTTCCTACTAAGTACCTGCATGTCATAAGCATTTGAATTAAAATTACCATATTAAAATCAAATCTGATGTTTTTTAATTTTTATTTGGTGTGCGTTGGAAGAGGGGTAGTCTTATACAGCGAGTATAGCCCAAACCCTATAATTTAACAGGAAATGTAGGGGGTCGTCTTATACGCCCAGTCGTCTTATACCCTGGAAAATACGGTAACCAGTGGAACAGCTTGCCGTCAGAAGTTGTGGGTGCTTCATCACTGGAGGTTTTTAAAAAGAGACTGGACAATCATTTGTCTGAAATTGTATAGGGTCTCCTGCTTGAGCAGGGGGTTGAATTAGAAGACATCCAAGGTCCCTTCCAGCTCTATTCTGATTGATTGATTGATTGATTAAGAGTTCTATAGCTAGATTCTGTAATGATGGGTTTACTTATTTTGTAATAATCCAATCTTTTACAAAATGAAGAATGAGAATGGCAGTAAGATCTTTCACATATTGGTAAGAACAGCACATTACATGTGGAGAAAATCCCACTTTCTGAAATAAGTGCTATGACTGTCTGGTCAAAATGGTTATAGAGGAATGTGATGTAAATATATCATAATAACTACTGATTCAAGGTATTTGTCTATTTATTATCAATGCACAAGAAAAAATAATCCTGATTTATAGAGTAATTGTCTTTCAATATACACTCTTATGTATCATAGGATTGTATTGATGCTGGCTGGTGGGAAGGAGAACTTAATGGTAGAAGAGGAGTATTCCCTGATAACTTTGTAAAACTATTACTTCCTGATTTTGAAAAAGAGGTAGGAGCAATTTGCCTATTATTATGAAGCAAATTAACTTTTACATCATTTACAAATGTTGCCCATCTAAATCACAATAAAACATAATTCATTTTTTAAAAAAATCACAATTAATGGAAATAACTGTGAAAACTATACAGTTTTATAAAATATAATCTGCATATTGGCATCCTAAAAATAATATCAAATATTTTTTTGATATTTGATAAATATTCATGTTTTTATGGTGTCATTTGCCTACCAGGTGCCACCTTTCATTTCTTTGTTAATAATATTTTATTTATTCATTTTCTTTTATTTTAGAGACCTAAAAAGCCTCCACCCCCTTCAGCTCCTTTCAAACAAGGATCAGGTAATTTACAGCATCAATAAATATGCTCTTAAATATATAACAATCTATTTGGTGTCTCTTAACAGGCTCTCAGCTACTGTATATACCATACCATGTTAAATGGTTAAATTGCAATTACAGGTACTCCTCACCTAGCATCCATTCAAAATTATAATGGACCTCCCCAGATCTATTTATATTCTGAACAGCTGCCCCCTCCACCACCACCACCCCTGCAGCCCTGTCATTGCTTGGCAGTTGGCTCAAATTTGCAACCATTTGTAGCATCCCACAGCCATGTAACCATGTTTTTTGTCAGTTTTCAGCATGTACTTCTGATTTCTGGAAAAACCTGCCCATTGATTATAATGGATTCATTTAACAACTGTGATGTCACTTAATAACTGCAATGTTTACTTAATGATAGCTTCAAAAAAGGCTTCACGTGACACCAGCTCATAACCCAAGGAATAAAAGAGAAGAAGTATGAAATAAATTCCTAAAACATTAGAATGTATAGGCACTGGAAAGACTAATGGACAAACAGCTGTAAATACACTATTCTCTGTATTTTAAATCTTACTTTATATGCATAATTATGATTATGAGTAAAGATTCATCCAAACTTGTAATAAATGTATACACCCTACATTCAAATGAATCAACTAAATTTGTCTGGAAGGATGTTTTGAGGAGACAGTTAAAAAGGACATTTGTGTATCCTAATAAACACAGGAAATATTCATTTAGGATGCTACACTTCATATATGAGTTGTGGAATTACAAAGACTTCTTTCACTTTAATTCTCTTGCTCCTGCAATAGGACAGATTATTTTAATTAAATTAGTCAATTTATAATATGAGGCATAAATATAATCATGAGCATTCTAGCTTCAGCTACAATAGAGATAAAATAAACCTTTGGCAATTCTGAAATATTGCTGAATTCACTTGTAGACTGACATCCGATAAGAATTATTATGATGGATTGTTGTCATATAAGCAAACCAAAGCAGTGAATCTCCTTTTCCTGTTAAGTGCCATAGCAGTGGTAATCACTTCTTATAATTTTAAATTTTGAAATCTACTCGATTTGATAGTTACTGTATCTGACACAATGAACCCACGTTTGTTGTTGTTAGTTGCGAAGTCATGTCCGACCCATCGTGACCCCATGGACAACGTTCCTCCAGGTGTTCCTGTCCTCTACCATCTTCTGGAGTCCATTTAGTCTCACGCCTACTGCTTCAGTGACTCCTTCCAGCCACCTCATTCTATCATCTCCTTCTTCTATTGCCCTCAATCTTTCCCAGCATTAGGCTCTTCTCCAGTGAGTCCTTCCTTCTCATTAGGTGGCCAAAGTATTTGAGTTTCAACTTCAGGATCTGGCCTTCTAAAGAGCAGTCAGAGTTGATCTCCTCTAGGGCTGACTGGTTTGAATGCCTTGCAGTCCAAGGGACTCACAGGAGTCTTCTCCAGCACCCTAGTTCAAAGGCCTCAATTCTTTGGCGCTCAGCCTTTCTTATGGTCCAACTTTCACAGCCATACATTGCAACTGGGAAGACCATAGCCTTGACTATACGCACTTTTGTTGGCAGGGTGATGCCTCTGCTTTTTAGTGTGCTGTCTAGATTTGCCATGGCTTTCCTCCCCAGGAGCAAGCGTCTTTTAATTTCTTGGCTGCAATCCCCTTCTGCGGTGATCTTGGAGCCCAGGAAAATAAAATCTGTCACTACCTCCATTTCTTCCCCATCTATTTGCCAGGAATTGAGAGGGCCGGATGCCATGATCTTGGTTTTCTTAATGTTAAGTTTCATGCCAACTTTTGCACTCTTCTTCATCCTTAACAAGAGGCTCTTTAGTTCCTCTTCACTTTCTGCCATTAGAGTGGTATCATCTGCATATCTTAGGTTGTTGATATGAACCCAACTTTAACAGAGTTTAATTGAAACTGAAATATTCCTAAATATAAATAGGTCTAGGTGTGTAATCCATAGAGAAACAGCCTATCACATTTTAAGTGAAAAACTACTAAATTAGCAGAGCAGAAAAAAATCTTTATTGTCTTTTTAAGTGTTTAATATTATGCTTTTTGATAGCTACTACAGACAGAAAGCATGAAATTAAAAAAGTTCCTCCTGAGAGGCCAGAATGTCTTCCTCATCGAATAGAAGAAAAAGGTAAGAATTGTAATTCTGTTTGAAAACCACCTTTATATCTCTATTTAAATCTTCCATCCAAGAAACAAATTGCATTTATGTCTTCTCGGTTCTAACTTTTTGATCAGAGACTCAGAAACACTGGTACAAAAATCTTTGTTATATATAATTTCTGGAACAGGAGTAAGGAAATTCCATACTGTGGTGGGTAGAAATTAACTTGTGAGTGTGACACATATGCCACCCGTTTTGTTGTGGCCCAAATTTCCCACTTGCATGATTACTTGTAAAATAAGTGACAGAAGCATCAGCAATGAAATAAGGTTCTGTGTGTTTCTCTTTTGTTTTATTTAAAACTGCATGTTATTTCTCTCTATATAAGAAAAACCCAAATGTTAGATGAAATATATGTAAGGCTTCTTGAGAACATCCAAGGCTATTCCAGTATAGAACTTTTGATTCTCCAGATATTGATCCAACAGAACCTTGATATAACCAGAAAAAACATGACTTCCATTCTAAAAAGCAAGCAAATGCTGTTGCTTTTGAAGCAGTATGGACAATTGATACCATCTGCATTATTATGTAATTTATAATTATTGGATCAATTTATGCAAATAATTAAATTTACTATTTAACTCTGCAAATGGAATAAAACATTACTTCAGATTGCAAATGAAGTCAGTTAGCTGTATTTGAATTTAATGTGCATTCAGACTTGACAGACATCCTTCCTTCCCTCCCACCCACTATTGGTCCATTAAATCATGAAATTCATCCAGTCATTAAATTGTGGTTCAAATATTAGATAATAATTTATAATATTTTAGAATATAAGAAAAATGGATGTAAACTACTTATACATTTCAGTTAAATTTCAAGAATTCCTTTATAATATTCTTAAATTGGGCAACGGTAGCAAGTTATTAAGATTCACATTTATTATTGTTGAAAATAACAATTTAAAATTTTTTTAGCATGCAGAAAATTAATTCTGTTTTTTAAAGTTATAAATGAAAAATGCAATTTGTTTATTAAAAATATACTAATAATTTAATAAAGACAAAAATGTCTGGATAGTGTACGTGGCAGACAGGAGAAAGCAGAATAGAAGAAAATGAATTGGAGAAAATCACAAAACACAAAGCTTTGCAAATAGAGGTAGAACAATTATGGCAAAAGAATGCAAAGATAGTACCAATAATGATAGATGCCTTTGATGGATTCCTAAAATATCTAGAGCAGACATGTCAAACACAATGCCCGGGGGCCAGATCCGGCCCGCGAAGTGGTTTCATGTGGCCCGCGAAGCCATCCTGGAAACAGTGAGGGAACGGCCCCCACTGCCTTGGCCCTGGCCCAGAGACCCTCTTCCTGCCAAAGACCCTCAGATCTGTCCCACTCCTGCCCAGGCCCCCATAGGCACCCTTGATGCGAACAATGTAGAGCTGGCCATGCCCACCCAGTAGGCCATATGCACTCTAGCCACGCCCACCCAGGCCACACCCACCCGGCCCCTTGAGGGCAACCGCAGTGTTGATGTGGCCCTCAATGAAATTGAGTTTGACACCCCTGATCTAGAGCATCATTTGAGCACCATCAGCATTGACAAAATCACCATCAGTCAATTGCAAAAGGCAGCTTAACTTGGCTTACATCCTGCAACAGTACCTTTAACGTTATCAAATAACATCTGCTATCGCAGGTCCTCAGGAAGGACTCAATAGATGGATAAAAATGCCAAATCCAGTCTAAACATCTAGATGACTGTTTGATGAACCATAATTTATTAAACTTGTATGCTGCCCAACTCTCAATGACTCTAGGCAGCTAACTATAATATACTTGCTGTGACAGTAAATCAATTGCTAGTTGTTTTTTTCTTTTTTCCTTTTGTTGGCTATTGTAGCTATTGTATATGATCATTCGGCTTAAAAATGTCTTTATTCTTTTGGATGGAAAATTGATTTGAAGAAAGACCAGAGAGAGAGCAAAAAATGTTAGATTTACAGAAGCCTTCTGTTCCTGCTATACCACCCAAGAAACCTCGACCACCAAAAACAAACTCTTTGAACAGACCTGGTACGCTGCCACCAAGAAGACCAGAAAGACCAGTTGTGCCTCTGATTCAAACAAGGTATTTGACCTCATCACTTGTTTTTAACTATAATGATTATCAATTGTCAAGTTGAGATCAATCTTTTTTTATTTTTCTGGTGCCCAAGTTAGTATTATCTCCTGCTGACTGCATGGATTAGTCCCTGCAGTTTTCTTGGCGAGGTTTTTCAGAAATAGTTTTCCTATTACCTCCTCCCTAGAGCTTTGAAAGAGTGACTGCTGGCCAAAGGTCATGTAGTTGGCTTTGTGCCTAAGCTAGTACTAGAACTCGGCTCTTTTATGACTCATGGACTTCAACTCCCAAAATTCCTGAGTCAGCATAGCTGATTCAGGATTTCTGGGAGTTGAAGTCCATGAATCATAAAAGAGCTGAGGTTGCCTACCCCTGCACTACACTGAATTGGTGCTCTTATCAACTCATTAATAACGACATAAGATTTTATTCAGGATGATCTGTTGTCAACTTGGCATTTTACATTTTTCTGTGGTGCATTCATTGCTGATGTTAATAGTTCATCCACCTTGCTGCCAGTCAATCTTTTCTTTTTTTTTACTTCCATTTCCCCCCCAGCATTATAGTCTTCTCAAGGGTGCTGAGGCTTCACAAAGTATATCCATAATATGGTAGTTTGAACCTGATCTTTAAACTATAAATGAAATAAAAAGTTGAGAAAAATTATCTTAATACAACTATAAAATACACAAGTTTATTTGTTATGATTTTATTGATTATTATAGCTCTTGTGAAAATTCTGGATTGATTTTTTTTGTTAGCCTTTTGTTTGTTTTCTTGGCTATCAGTATTATTCTCAACTCCAGGTTGAGAACCATCAATACTCTTTCTGTCCTACTTCTTCAAAATCCAATTATCTCACCAGTAGTGTTATAGGGAAAATCATTTTTGGCACGAATCTGATATTTCTAACTAAAACATTTGAATATCATTTCTAAAGCCTTCATGGCTACCAAGTATACATTGTGAACTACATTAATTACATTAAATATATAATGCAATAAGAAAGTGTTAAAATGTAATCTAATGTAGAGTTATACAGTACACATTACTTATTGTTTTCAGTTAGACTTTTTGTGATAAATGAGTATAGAATTCAACAGAGCTACCTTGAGGTAAGATGGCTAAAATTAATTAATTAATTAATTAATTAATTGCTTTGGTTCCTTTTGGGGTTTTACAAGATTCCTGTCTTTAGGAAAAGCAATTAAAAATTAATTAATAAAATAATTTTATAATTTATATAAATACCTTTAACAATCTTATTAAAAAGATGGCCAGCAAACATATTACTTTGCCACCTGTAATGTAAATAAATAATTTTGATTCATTTTATTATGATAATGGTCTCCATCATCAAATAAGACCAGCTGAACTTTTGTAGCAACTAAGATTTTTTTGAATTTTTTACTTATAAAACCATGTATAGGAGTATTAATGTGAAATAAACCTACTTCATATACCTGAAAATTTTCCAGGATGTAGAATATAACCAAATCTGATTGGTTATGGGTTATAAGCCTTTTTCCTAAGCATCCTCTGATTACTTTGTTCTGTTTGATAGAGATGATGACATAACAATCACTATATCTACTCAGAGGATTTCTGAAATTACCTAGGTTTAACTAATAGGCTCTGTCTGCCTCCATGAACATTAGGTATGTCTGTTGTTACTGATAATATTGGCATCATTTAAAAGTAAAACCAGTGCTAAATTAGCTTTTGTAGTATCAAAAAGGAAAGTGTCAGGCCTGAAATAATTGACATTGTCAAGACATGTTTATGGTTATTCAACTGACATTGATAAACACTGTTCTTTTTCTTGTAAGTACTACACCTGTTTCCCCCAAAATAAGACCAGGTCTTTTTTGCCTCCAAAAGAGGCACCAGGCCTTATTTTGGGGGAATATCTTTTATACTCACCTCTGGCACCAACAGCCCTGCCCAGCAGATCCACTTCTTCTGGGGCCAAAGGAGCAGCTTCATTCTACAGCTGCATTCCAGCCTGCATTTTGCAGTCAGGTCTTGACGGAGGGCCTATGCAGCTGAGTACCGATCTATGGGTTGAATCCATAGCTCAGTCCTCGGCTGCACAGGCCTTCTGGAAAGAACTGTGACTGAGAAATGCAAGCCTGGCTGTAGAAGACGCCACAGAAGAAGTGGGCCAGTGAGGAGAGGCCTCATTGCAAGGTAAGTAGGTGCAGGGCACATGGGGGAGATCCACACCCCTACCCCCACCCTAGCTTGACTTTTAGATGTGTGCCTCACCCCAAAACTGGGGCTTATTTTTGGGATAGGGCTTATATTAGGCCCACCCCCCAAAATCAAGCTAGGGCTTATTTTCAGGTTAGGCCTTACTTTGGGGGAAACACGATATATAAGCATGTAAAAACAGGCCCTTATTCTTTTAAGTATGAAAAGGATTAGTTTTATTGGAATGACATAATACTTGTTGGAAGGTACAGTTAACTTGTGGTACAAAAAGGGTAGCCGAAGAAGTTTGGAATCAAAAGTGAAGTCACTGTTCTGTTCTGTCATGTCCCGTTGGAGCCTGAATCTGCTGAGGAGAATGAGCTGGAACTGGAGCCGATGGAGGTTGAGGGAGAGGTGTCTGTGGCTTCAGAGGAATGTGGGGAAGAGCAGGCCGAAGCAGGCCAGGGTCTTTCAGGACTGGGACAGGATGAACATGAGAGACAGAGCTCAGGTGATGAGCAAGGGCCACCCCCTCCAGATCCTAGAGCATGGAGAGTGGAGAGAAGGAGGGAACAATGCAAGCAGGCTCAACTACTCAGGAAGAGAGCACCCCGCCCCTCTCCACAAGGCACACCTGGAGACTGAGACTTAAGGAGACGCTGTGGGGAGGGGCATTTGTCAGGAACAAATGCTGAATGCTTGGAGTTTTGTGTGCCGTTGCTGATCTTGGAAACAACTCTCTGATCTCGTTTTGTTTGTGATTTCTGCTCGGAAACCCTGAAACTCTAACCATTGGACTGGCTGACAAACTTGATTTGGTGTTCAAAGAGTTTGGATTGAATTTTGGCTTCTCTTCTGAAACTGCTCAGGCAAGCTTGTATTTTCATAGACTCGTTAGATTTTGGATGTATTTTTCTTTCCTTGTTATCTACATGGCCTTGAGTAAATTACTCTTCTAATCTAATTGTTTGTGAGTTGAAACCTGAAGGAGGATGGCTTGTTCCATTCACACACTTTCCCTGCCTGAAGAGTTAAGAACTTGTGAAACTTCTTGCAGTCAGAGGCTGCTGAAGGTGTGTGTGTGTCTTACTTTGTTCTGCGGCTTGCCAGAAATGTGGGAGCATTTGGGGGAAATTTGGAGCAAATAAAGGGTGGTTTGAACTGCCAGTTGACTGTTTTGCCTCTGTGCCATGCCCTGGGTCATCACAGTTCTTTATTTTATATTGGTCAGACCAAACCTAGACTATTGAGTCCAATTCTAATCACATTTTAGGAATGAAACTGACAAACTGAACTATGTCCAGAGAATAGCAGCCAAGGAGATAAGGGTCCTGCAAGGAAAACTTTTCAAAGAAGTGGATATGTAGGGAAAAATGACAACTGTCTTCTATTATCTGAAGGGATATCATGTGGAAGACAGGTCAGAATTGTTCAGAGTTATTCCAGACAAGGTGAAATGGGATTAAATGATTTAATTTAATTTGAAATCATGGGGGAAAAGTCCAACAGTAAGAGCTGTTCAGCAATGGAACAATATGCATTACAAGGGTGTGTGTGACTGTGCTAGAAGAGTTTAAACAGAAGCCAGATGGTCATTAAATCCCTGATAATAATAGCACTTATATACTGCTCAATAGTGCTTTACAGCACTTTCTGAATGGTTTACAAATGTCAGTATGTTACCCTCAACAATCTGGGTCCTCATTTTACCAACCTTGGAATGATGGAAGGCCAGTCACAATCAAACTCCTGGCTGTGGGAAGAGTTAGCCTACAATACTGCATTCTAATCACTGTGCCACTAATGGGACTTAGATTACATGATCTCCAACATCCCTTTCAAATATTATATTCTGTGATTCATTTCAAAGAAGACATGTTTTGAAAATAAATATATCTACCAGTGAAAAAGATGCACTGGAGTATTCTGCATCTTTAACTAGAAGGAAAAAATGAAAATTCCATACCATACGATCTAGAATGAGTCTATTTTAAAAAAACAATGACACTAGTAATAAAGTATTCACATACTGTAGGTAAATATGAATATACAGTACAACAAATGGAATGTTTTGTTAAAGAGCTTGTGGTTTGGGGAAGTAACGAGCCATCAGTTCTGTTTGGTCTGGGAATAAATGGCACAATTTATAACATATGGATGATATTTTTCCTTTTCAAAAATATAGTTGTCTGTTTCTGAGTCGAAATCCCCAGATACTAGGGTCTAAAAAAAAAGCTTACCCTTTTAATTCCACCCATTTATGCAAAAAACCTCCCATTTCAGTTGGTCAGTAGAAGGGTATTAGTAATCCAAACCCTTAATGCCAAGGTTCTAGCAACAGACCTAGGGAGTACTTACCTAACTATTTTGTTGCAGTTGGGCACCTCATATATTTTACAGTTGAATTGGCAGTATAAATTTTCTTTTGTATAATATTATTGAGAGAGGCTGAAATTGTTTTTCGGATTATTGACAAATTATCTTCAGTATTAAGGCACAGCTAATATTTAAGGCATCATTTAGGATATTAGTGTGTCTAAAATAAGTTCTTTTGACAGGTGTTAAGGAGAAACAAGATAAGGTTAATCCAAGCAGGGTGCTGCTTTATGAGAGATGGGTATCTCTGACAGCTTGCGGTGACACTGGAGTGGCATAGAGGAATGCTTCTTTTTCCTCAATGCTAAAAAGTGGGAATGAAGCAATTTAAATGAACATCTCTCTTGTTTCTAACTGCAGGAATGAAATTCCAAAAGTAGATTTGGTGAGCTGTTCTTTGTCCAGCACCTTAGAAAAGGGATTCACTGAAAAAAGCAATGACATTGGTAAGTTGAAGTACATTTTACACACATACATACACACACACACACACACACACACACACACACATACATACACACATATATATACATACAAACACACACATATACATATATAATCAGATCACTATATAAAAAGAGTATTTCTGAATTGTAATCAGTTGACATATTTATTATAAAATCATTGTATACTTTTATATCTGTGAAACACAAATAATATGGTACATAATATTCTAAATGCTATTTTTGCTTAATTGAATGCTATTTTATTATTTAAGTTATTTTTTAAAAAACTAGAGTTTTTAAAATTTACCTTTAAAGGTTGTTAGTTCAAAAGAACTAGTAGAGTTCTCTAATAACTTCAGAGTTAAGGTGACTTTGTGGAGCATTTTAACCATGTTTTCTGTCTTGAGAAAATTAAGAAAATTGTTACTTTTTCATAAATTTGCTGTTCTTAAGATGCGTTCTAGGTTGTAAAGATAGTACACTTAGGCTGGAAAGTGAGGTGTTCTGCTGTGGTCACATATCTGTTAGCAAACCAAGTGTCATTTTCATATGGAAATATTCTAGTATCATCTGCTTCAATCACTCAGTTCTGTAACAACTGGGCTCCAGAAGACATGGTTTTGTAAGAGGAGAATCTTTGTATTCTAAATTGTAAGCATTACTACATGACATCGGTAGCATACTCTGTAACTTTTATGATGTGTTATCTTCAGGAAGCTCATATTATTAAAATTAAAACAAGCCAGAAATGTTTCTTATTTTGGAATAATACTTTTAATATGTTCTTAATAGGCAGTTGTTCAAATAATAAGCTAAGTGTTTTTAACAAAAAGAATGATTTCAGAAAATGAAATTAAAAAAGAATTATGTATTTTAATATGTATTTAATATTTTGCTTTTTGCTTACCAAAGTACATACTGAAGTATAGCAGTTTAAGTTTATTTATTCATTAGCCATAAACCAACGTTAAACTGATATTCTCCAGATTACTTGCTTCTTATAAATATTAGCTATTGATGAAGTCCAATAGATTGGTGAACATTAGCTTAGGCTAAGAAGAACATAGAATACTAACGTGATATCGTGATTTTCTCATCTTTGAATCAGAATTACAATTGCAATATTTAGTTAACATACATGAAGATCAGAGCACTAAATGGGAATAATGATAGAAAATTAAAACATTAACATTGCTTTTTATATGTGAAGTTGCTCAACGACTTTTTGTATTTTGGTAAGATTTAGAAATAATAAAAGAAAATAAAAGCATTTTTTTGAGATACAGAATTATGTGCAATTAACAAAAATGAAAGCCTTATGTATCTGTTGTGATGCTCGAAGAAATGTTTAAAATTGTTAATCACTTGGAAATAGTGGAAAGAAACATAAGAATAGATTAAATTATTTGTGAGTAATGTTAGAGTAGATTTGAGGATGGATGGAGGGCAAAGGAGATGAATATGAAATATATGAGAGGTGAGAAATGTTCTCACTACCATCTGGGTAAGTTACTTGGCAGATGATACCATGAACCACTGCAGCCTGAACTTCAACTTTATGCAAGAATTCTGCAATGGTGAAACAACAAAATGTTCATTATACCAGCTCATTTCTTAGAGAGGGAAATGAAGCATAGTATTGCACTGTATATAGTACTGCAATATTATTTTACTGTGGCATGCAAACTAGAAATGTGAGATTAATTTGTTTTTGGAAATGTTTTATTTAACATGTCAAATGAATATAGATATTCTCATGTGCAGACAAATGTAGCTCCCCAAAGGATGCATTTATTTAATATATTTTTCTTGGTGTGAAGACTTTCAGGTAATTTATATTAGATCAGTATTAGCTTAAAGGTGTCTTGGTTGGATTGTAAGCATTGTTTGTTTTTAATGTGAGTATTGTATCAAAGGGACTTTTTTCTTTGTTTTATCTATGATTCACACAGGCAAAGCTTTTGGAGGAAAAAACATTATTAGTCCTGTTGTTAAGTATGTGTATGGATCTGTTCCTTTTCTCCTCACACTTTTTTTCTTTTCTTTTTCTCTACATTTCCAGTGGTGCCTTTCTTTTTCTTTCCACTCATATTTCTTCAAGTTTTCCCCATTTACTCCTTTTATCATGGGTAATTCTTCTTCACTTGATGATGGTAAGGCTGTTTTGCACCTTCTGTCTGTCCTGTCTTTTTTCAAGAGAGAGAATGAACGGCATCTACTGCTCCATTCTCTTGGCATCCTCTTGTTTGCTTTGTTGTAGCTGTAATTCTTTAGTAACCGAGCCATTTCATACTGGCCAGTGCAATGCTTCTGAAAATATTGCACTTCTTTATTATAATATTGTTTCTTAGCAACGGTAAAAATCAATTTTTATGCTAATAAAAATGTGTATCCATCTTCTAATATAAACTAAAATATTGCATGTTAGTCAAATGCAGTAGGTAACAGACATGCATTGGCAATATTTGGAGAACTAACAAAATGATCTTAGAAGGATTCTGTGCTTCTGCAGGAGTCTCTTAAATAAGAACCCATCTGTCTGTTAATGGATTATTTCCAGGAAACATGATTTTAAAACGTCTATAATCAGAAGAATAACATCAACTTTCTTACTACCAATTAGTTTTAATGTAGATGTCCTTGCAGATTGAGCCAACTTTAAAGGTCATTCGTTCATTAAAGATATGACCTAATCTCTAAAGAAGGAGCATGAATTTTACATGGCTTAAACCAATGCCAACCAAAATATTAAGAATGGATTTATTTTATAAAATATAAAATTATGTATCGCACAAGGGCACTGAATGAATGATATGCCATTGCAAGGTTTAAAAAAAGACTAATGGTAGGTGAGTGTATACGTTAGGAAGAATTCTGAACCAGGGCACCTTGTATACCAGCAGTGCCTCTGCTCAGAATTGTGCTAGTTTGGTGGTTGATTTTTCAACTTTACATATTAACTTTTGTGGAAATGATTAGACAATGTTTTGTACCATTGCAAATACGCTCGTTTTTATAACTTGTTTTTATATCCTTTAATTCCTATTATTTTCTGAATTTTAAGTCAGAGAACAATGTAGTCATTTTCAATTTAAAAAAGAAAATTGTAATGGAAAATGACATCTCTAAAAGTAAGATTTTATGCTTTTTTAACAAATACCTTTGCCGCCCCCCCCCCAACTGCTTTATTTACAAGGGACAGGGGAGATGCTCCTTTGGATTTAATGTGGTATTAAGCCTGCCATGGCAAAGATAGCTTTTGAAATCAGTACTAAGAAAGGAGAACATTTGTAGCTCAGGGTTGACATAAGGTGTCCTTGATGCTCTCTGAGCTTGCTTGTTTTCTTGCAGACGGTTCATTACCCAAACTAGTTAACATCATCAATTCTAGTAAAGAGTGCGGTTTGCTGCCAGTATGTATTCTGGTGGCTTGCCTGTCGAGGTGTGTGTGTGTGTGTGTGTGTGTGTGTGTGTGTGTGTCTGGTCTTAGTGGTTGTCTTTGGTTGGGCTTTTTGTGTTGATTTCTTTGGAAGTATTGTTTATTTGATTGTTGGTCTGATGTTAACCTGGACTTAATCTATGCTGATCTGGGTGCTGATTGCTGGTGGAGAGGTGCTTGGATCTTTTTGTTCCTTTTTGGGCTGAGTGATAGTCTCTTTTGCATAGTCTATAGATGTTGTTAATGTCTGTGTGTTTATTGATGGCTGATTTGTCAGAGTGTCAGGCTTCTAGAAATCCCTTGGCATTTTTGGACTTTGCTTGGTCTAGGATGGTCACATTTTCCCAATTGAAAATATGGTAAAATCTGTCTATATGTTATGAAATTAAAGAATTTTCATCATGTCTCTGACTGCTAATTGGTGTTCATGGATGTGTTCTGCCAGTCTTCTGTTTGTCCTACATAGTGGTTGTTGCAGTCCTTACATTGTATGTTATAGATGACTCCTGTTTTTTCTTCTGGTGTTCTTGGGTCTTTTGGTCTGCTTCGGACATGTTGAAGAGCTTTAGTTGGTTTGTGTGCTACGCTGATTTGAAGTCAGTGTCAGATGTCAGCGTCACTGTCCTAAAGTTAAAAGTTTTTGGTCAAAAATACACATATGGTTGGAGAAAATGACTAAAAATCATATAGATTTTAAGTCAGAACTATTTCTATTAGGCATAATAGGAGGAAACTATGAGAAAGATTGTATATACTTAATTTTACATGTATTAACTGCAGTAAGAATTGTATTTGTCCAATATTGGAAAAATGAAAACTTACCAATGGAAGCAAAACTAATTAAGAAAATTTTAGATTGTGCAGAAATAGGCAGATTGACATTAAAGATGAAAGAGACGGCAGAACAGTATGTGGCATAAACGGCTGAACTCTCGAACAAGGCTAGGGAACAGTGGTGTCCCTACAGTTTCAGTGCAGGCCAAATTAAAGGAAGTATTGGGTCAGCTTTTTCCTTTACTACCAGATGTCAGGAAAAGCATACACTCGACACTTTTTTCAGTGGTAGGTAGGGCTGGGTTTGGCAAAAAGGCGAGTTGTATCAGAGGGCTAAACTGCAGATTTAGCCATCTGGTAAACCTAATTCTGTTTTTATGTAAGTACTTAGTTCTTGTGCACTGTGGCATAGGTTTAGCATTCTTTTTTGAAAAAGGTTTGTCTGTTTGACTGTCAAATTTATATGGCTGTCCATCTCATGGAAAATGACTTCTGAAACAATGGAACAGCACTAACATGATGTTTGAAAGTAGCCTGATTAAAGGAAAGGTTGATAAGACTTCCAGTTTGGTGCTCGACGAGACGGGTGGAAGAAGCCGGGGCTCTGGCTTCCAAGCCCAATTTCGTTCTGCCTGTTGATCCTAAGGGGGGGTCAGAAAGTTGCCCTGGAGAGGTAACAAAGAAGGAGGATGTTTCAGGAGTCCGGACCAGATGGCAATCAGTCCTAGCCGACTGAAGAAACCCTCTGAAAGGATGGAGGAAAGTCTGCCGGGTTTGCCCCGGCAGCCTAAGTCATCATCAGTCAGAAGAAAAGCAAGGAGCTACGGCACTCTGCCAAACAGCTGACTGTCAACAGTGTGCTGAAACTGGGTGCGCCAGCTCTTTTTTCCTTTTCCTTTTCCTTTTGGAACTACAATTAAAAACGTTGACCGCCTGACTGGGAAGAGCTAAAAAGCAAAGACCCCAGAAAGACTAGAGGAGAAAGTTAAGGGAGGTGAGCAACTACAAGGGGGAAGGCTTTTTAAGGAATACAAAAGATCTCTTAAAACTGAACTCAGATTGATTCAAAGAAAGACTACTTAATTTACAAGAGATGGAAAAATCTTTTTTAGGTATAATTCTAAGAGTAAATAACATATAAAGAATTTTAAAAGGAAAACTTTGCAACAACTTTTTAAAACCAGATATTGACTAAACAGCACATGAGGACATCTAGTGGTGAAAGAAGATTAGTAATATTAAACAATAAAAAAAAATCTCAAATTGTTTGAGCTTGAGACAACAAAGTGCCTTTGTGCGAGTTTTTAAGTGAAAAGACTTCTCATAACTAGATTTGTTGACTGGATATAACTAAAACAGAAATTATTTGGAGAGAGTGAATGTTTTACATCTGAGATCCGCCTGGAGGAGTTGGATTTTAGCCTAAGGCTTTTCCCCCCTGTTTTTTCTTGTTGCTGGCTTTATTTTGTTTTCTCTCCCTGAGATATTGGATTTAGCCTAAAGTAGTTGGCTCCTTTTACAGTTTGGATTTTAGCTTAAGATAGTTGGCTGGAAGAATGAGTACATCAAACCTTACTAGACTTATGAAAAAGACTTCCTCTGCACCCTCTGTTGGAACATCTAATCCAACAACCCAGGGATCTATCAAAATAATGTTGCAGTGTGAGAAAATAAGCACTTCTCAAAATGAGATGCAATCTACATTAAAAGTGATTCAAGAATCAATGCAAAAAAATCACGAAGAGACAAACAGTAAATTTGATAAATTAATCAAAGAAATCTTGGATATAAAGTCACAATTTGAAGTTCACTATCAAATGTTGCTTAAAAATGAACAAAGAATCCAGAAAATGGAAAATAAATCAGAAGATATTGATAAAAAATGGAAATACTACTGCAAGAAAATGAGAAATTAGAACAAGCAAATCAAAATCTTGAAGGTGCGGTGACGAACTTAGAAATGGAAAAAGCAGAACACTACCAAAGATTTCAAAATATTCCTGAAGATAGAGAAGAAAATATAGCAGTTGTGATTATTGAGCTTTTGGCAGAGGCCCTGAAAGCAGACATAGCAGCGATGCAAATGGAGATAGATTAAATATTCCGAATGAATTCAAGCTATGCAAGAAAACATAAACTAACAAGAGAAGTGCATGTGAGATTCATAAAGAAAACAACACGAGATGAAATACTGAGAAAAGTTCGAGAGGAACCATTACAATATAAGAGTAAAGAAATTGTGGTTTTAAAGAAGATACCTAAAAGAGTAAGAGATACTCAAAGACAATATCATTTTTTTAACCACAAAGCTGATTGCAAAAGGCATAAATTTTAGATGGTTAACGCCTGAAGGGATTTTTATCAACTGGAATAATACAACATGCCAATTGGATTCAATCTGGAAAGCAGAAGACTTTGACAAAAGAAACAAAGCATTTCTAGATGAAGGAGCGCAACATTGACAAGAGGAGAGAAAAGAACAGATACAAACGGAAGAGGCAACTGAAGAAGCAACTACACAATCAGAACAGAAAGAGAAATCTGAGCAAGAGAGTGAAGGAATGGCCAGAGAACAGAGGATCACGAGATCCACTAGACCTAAATATAAATAACTGAAATGGAGAAAGAAAACGGAATTTTTTCAATGAATATAAATGGACTAAACTCCTCATCAAAAAGAAGCAATTTTTTAAGGAAACTATAGAAATTAAATATAGACATAATTTGCTTGCAAGACACAGATATAAAAAACAATATTATAAGCTGTTGGAATACCCAAAAATTGGGAAACTTTATTATGCATCAGTGCAACAAAAGAAGAGAGGTATTGTTTTATATATTAAAGAGACAACAGATTCTAAAATGATTTATTCAGATGAAGAAGGAAGAATTGTGATGGTAGAAATATATTTGCATCAAAAACAAATATTGTTAGTAATATATGCACGAAATAACAACCAGGAAGAATTCTATCAAAATCTTCATAGAAAAATAACAGAACTGGAGTACCAAAACATGTTTAAAGATTGGAGTACAAGATGTTTGGAGGGAAATTAATCCAGGAAAACTACAATATACATTTTACTCAAATAGTCAAAAATCCTGGTCCAGAATCGGTATGATTTGGATGACACCTGAATTGCAGATAAATATACAGGAAATTGAGATAGAACCAGGTACATGGGCAGACCATAACCCTTTAAAAGTAAAGTGGAGAGGAATACAAAAAAAAATAAGATGGATTTTGAACCATCTATATTAAAAGAAAGAGAATTTATAGAATTAACAACAAAGGAAATGGAGTTTTTCTTCAAAGAAAATAAAAAAGAAGATACAACACTACAAAATGTATGGGACACAGCTAAAGCATATTTTAGACATATAGCTATAACTTACATGGCAAAGAAAAGCAGAAAAGATAGCAGTATGTATTATTAAAAGAGAAATTTGGAAAATTAGAATCAGAACTGCAAATGAATCCGCAAAAGAAGACTTTGAAAAGAGAAATGGAAATAATAAAACATAAATTAAATTTGTTGGACTCAGTAAAATTGGCACAGCAAATAAAAAGGGCAAAACAAAACTTTTTTGAAAATTCAAATAAACCAGGAAGATGGTTAGCTTATAAACTTAAAAAAAACAGAAGGAGAAGAAAGTGATAAATATATTAGTAGATGAAGAAGGTGGTTTACAATTGAAAAATGAAGAAATAAAAAAGATAATCAAAGAATACTACAACAAACTTTATGACATAGAAGAAATTCCAAGAGAGAGAATGATCCAATATTTGGAAGGAAATAACCTTCCAAAAATTCCAGAAACTTATAAGACTATGTTAGAGAAAAAAATAACAATGATGGAAATAACAGAGGCCATAAGAAGACAAAAAATGAAAATACCACCAGGGCCAAATAGACTACCAGCGGAGTTATATAAAACCCTACAAGATACACTAAGTGAACCGTTGAAAGACGTTTGTAATGAACTCTTGTTGGAGGCTAAACTTCCAAACACATGGATAGAAGCAAATATCACTTTAATACCAAAAGAAAATTCAGATTTGACACAAATAAAAAATTACAGACCGATATTGTTACTGAATGTGGATTATAAAATCTTTACTAATGGCAGAGAGACTGAAAAGATACTTAACTGAATTTATACATTCAGACCAGAATGGTTTTTTTTTACCAAAGAGACAAATTTAAAACAATTTAAGAGTGATAATGGATGTATTGAGTGCTTTTTTTCTAAAAAAAAAAAGGTGCCAGAACTCTCATCTTGTTAATCTTTTATTTATATAACTTTATTTATATATTTATATAATTTAAAAATATATATTCAATTCTTAATGCATCTTTCAGGCATTCACCAAATAAACTAGAATTTGTTGTGAGCATCTCCTTAAATACAAACAGCTCATAAGCTGGACCTACCTATATTAGCAACCACATTATTGATGGCTTGTACATACCATTTTAAAGATTGGTTCAAGTGAATGAGATGCTCCTATAACCCAAAATGCATGCTATTAATTCCTCCCTGCCAAAATAGTTATTTTCATCAGTTCATGATGAACTTAGAACACTAAGTTCTGTTTTATCAAATTAATAGGGGTGAAAAATTGTGGAATAGCTCCCCCATGTTTATATACTGCAGGTGGGTATAGTAAAGATGGAATATTTTTTTTGTCTACTTGGAAAATGATGTGTTGCACTTTAATAGAGAAGGAGACAACTTTTGCATATATATAGTATGACATATATTGAGTTCCTTTTGGAAGAACTAGCAGTGGGAGATAACAGATGTCTGTAATACAAGTGCATATGCTGTATATGTGTTTAATTGATGGAGTCATGTCACTGACAAGATAATGAATTGCAAAGAAATTGTGTTATATATTTTAACAATGATATAGAACTGTGCTATGAAAAGCTTACAATTTACATTGCTTATTCTTGGGGAATTAATGACAGAAAGAAAATGGATTGAAAAAAGTAGATGCAAAAGTAACATTAGATAAATATGAGAAAATACAGTTGCATATCCTTAAGTAATTTATGAAAAAAATGCTTAAGATTACCACTTCAAATAGACGTAGAAAATCTGCAAGAATCCAGATAACCACTAAAATAGTACATAGTAGTAACTGTGAGAGGGATCTCGGAGTCCTAGTGGATAATCACTTAAATATGAGCCAGCAGTGTGCTGCAGCTGCCAAAAAAGGCAACACAGAGCTAGGCTGCATTAACAGAGGGATAGAATCAAGATCATGTGAAGTGTTAATACCACTTTACAATGCCTTGGTAAGGCCACACTTGGAATACTGCATCCAGTTTTGGTCACCACGATGTTAAAAAAGATGTTGAGACTCTGGAAAGAGTACAGAGAAGAGCAGCAAAGATTATTAGAGGTCTGGAGGCTAAAACATATAAGGAACGGCTGCTGGAATTAAGTATGTCTAGTTTAATGAAGAGAAGGACGAGGGGGGAACATGATAGCAGTGTTCCAATATCTCAGGGGCTGCCACAAAGAAGAGGGAGTCAAGCTATTCTCCAAAGCACCTGAAAGCAGGACAAGAAACTAGTCAAGGAGAGAAGCAACCTAGAACTAAGGAGAAACTTCCTGACAGTTAGAACAATTAACCAGTGGAACAACCTGCCTCCAGCAGCTGTGAATGCTCCAACACTGGGAGTTTTTAAGAAGAGACTAGACAGCCATGTCTGAAATGGTATAGGGTTTCCTGCCTGAGCAGGAAGGAGGTTGGACTAGATGACCTCCAAGGTACCTTCCAACTTTACTATTATGATTATGATTATAGTAGCCATGAGACACAGATCCTGGCTGAGGGAGTAAAGGAGACTATCTTTTAGAAACCTCACTTTCACTCTCAGGGGCCATTGAAGGCCACCTCCTGAGCTTGGATCTAAATAGGGTCAAATCTGGTTAGCGCTTGGATGGCTGACTGTCAGGAAATCTCAGAGATGTAGGTTAGATTGGGGAGTTGGGGGTGGGGGGTGGGGACGTAAGGACACCATAAAGGAGAAACTGCAAACCAGTTATATACTGTTGCAAAAATAAAGGCTACCCAGATGTCTCCATGAAATGAACAAGAGAGGACTTGAACTGAAGAAAAGTTTACCTTGCTAATCCTGCATGGTTCTAAAATTAGATCGGGCCGATGTAATCATGCCCTGGTGCAAACTAACAGCCAGCACCAGCCTGCAACCTGCCTAAACGCAGGGATCTGGCGACGGACAGGCACGGCCAGTGTCATAATTCACAGGACCTTTAATGGGCCTCCCCTTCCCCCCAGGCCCTCTTTCTTACACCTGCTGCTAAGCCGTGGCTCGGGCAGTCTCGTCTGCCTCCTTTGAACTTTGCTCACAGCCGACACCGCAGCAGCAGCTCCCTCTCTGGAAGGAGAACAAAGAAAGACCCTACTGGCTTTCGAAAGCCAATAGAGGGAGTAGCACAGCTTCTGCAAAAGTTGAAAAAATCCGTCAAAAAAAAAAAGGTGCCAGAACGCCATTCTGAGCGTTCTATGAGAAAAAAAATCCTGGATGTATTAGAATACTATAAATTGCATCCAGGAAAACAAATGGCACTAGTATTTCTGGACACCCAAAAGACATTTGATAATGTTTCCTGGCAATTTATGATTCAACAATTACAAATAATGGAATTTGGACAGAATTTTACAAACATGATAAAAACCATATATAATAAACAAACAGCGAAAGTGATTGTGAATGGAGACTAAACGGAGAACTTTGAGACAAGGAAAGGCACAAGGCAAGGATGTCCATTATCTCCACTGTTATGTATTTTTACTTTGGAAGTTTTAAATAGAAATATAAACAAGATATAGAAATTAAAGGATTAGAAACAAAAGGCGAAACATAAATTACAACATTTGCTGATGATTTGGTGTTTATTTTAGAAGAAACTTTGGAGGTGATTCCTAAACTATTGGGAAA
This sequence comes from Vipera ursinii, assembly GCF_947247035.1. Classification (NCBI taxonomy): domain Eukaryota; kingdom Metazoa; phylum Chordata; class Lepidosauria; order Squamata; family Viperidae; genus Vipera; species Vipera ursinii. The sequence goes on from NC_139514.1 coordinate 66,645,976, forward strand.
GATAAAACAGTATGGAGAAATGGCAGGACTGACAATAAACAGAGAAAAAACTAAAGTAATCGTTAAAAACCTTACAGACAAACACACACAAAAAAACAAATATTGGAAAAGACAGAATTGCAGATAGTTAAAAAGGTTAAATATCCGGGGATACAGTTAATGGCAAGATGTTCAACGATAAAAAAGATAATTACACAAAATTATTGACTCAAATAAAACTGGATTTGGAAAAATGGAAAAAATGCAATTGTCAATATTAAGAAGAATTGCCACAGTGAAAATGAATTTACTACCGAAAATCTTATTTCTATTTCAAACAATATGTATAAAATTGGAGAATTTTCTTTTTGAAGATTTGAACTCACTAATTTTGAAATTTATTTGGCAATGAAACAAAGCTAGAATTAAGATGAAAATGTTACAAGATGCCAAGGAAAATGGAGGGTTTGGCCTACCGGAGTGGATTCTATATTATCAAGCATCCATATTAACATGGGTAAAAGAATGGATAATTCTTAAAAGTAAAAGCTTGTTATATCTGGAGGGGCATGATTTACAATTGGGGTGGCACAAATATTTCCAAAATCATTATATAAGAAACGCATGGTTAACAACATGGGGAAAAATAAAATATAAAATATATTTGAAAATTCCGGGGTGGTTGTCAACAATGGAAGCATTTGTACACCCAAATTTAGTTGACTTTGAAAAAATCTGGACATACAGAGATATTCTAAACTCTGAAGGAAATTTAAAATCTAAACAAGAAATGGAAAATCAGGATATCAACCTAACATGATGGACACATTTACAAATGCAAACTAGATACGATAAAGATTTTAAAATGTATGCATTTTATAAGGAACAAACTGTGTTTGATAACACATTGTTAACTACGGATGAAAAATTAATTAAGAAAATGTATAACTTTTTATTAACTTTGGAAATGGAAAGCAAAGAAACAATGATAAGATGGGTGAAATTTTTTGGCTATAATATAGAATTAGAAAAATGGCAAAATTTATGGGAAAGAAACTATAAATTGACAATGTCAACTTCCTATAAAGAAAACCTATATAAAATGTTTTATAGATGGTACTTGCCACCAGCAAGATTAGCAAAAATGTTTAAAAATATGTCAGATAGATGGTGGAAATGTAAACACAAGTCAGACATGTATTATCATGTTTGGTGCACATGTGATAAAGTAAATGGGATCAGGCTTTCTAAATTGGGCAATTCCATCATTATGTTTACCTCTTCGGTGTACAGTATTCATATTTTAAAAGATATAAACTCTGTAGTTGAGAAAGCAGCTTTCCTTAACTGAGTGTTTTTCGGGATGTTTTGAAAGTTTTAATCACAACTCAACCTGAGGGCATTATGGAGACTAGCGCATGTTATATTGCTGTCTTTTGTTATTACTACATTCACATTGGATTTATTATTGGGTTAAGAAGTGCAAATTATGTCATGTCTGAAAGAGGTTATACAATCCTGTTGAGAAAAAGGGCAATTACAAATTAACTTTTCCACATTTAACAGCAGCATTCTAAGAATTATTTAACTTTTCTTAAGTGTATCTTACAGATTACGCATTCTGAGTGGTATTTGATATAATTTGATTTGTCCATTCCTAATTTGATTATGTCCCCTTAAAAAAAGCTATTAACAAAATGGTGATATGTTCTAGAACATGAATATACTTAGTGAGATTTCCAAGAAATGTCTCAAAGTTCTTTCCTCAGAAGACATTTCAAGAGAATAAAGTAGTATAAAGTTAGGGAATGCCTCATAATGGGAGCAGGCTTTAAAAGAATAACAGAATTGGAAGGGACCTTGAAGGTCTTCTAGTCCAACCCTCTGATTAAGCAAGAAAACTTATAACATTTCAGACAAATGGTTGTCCAATCTCTTCTTAAATACCTCCACTGTTGGAGCATGGTGGTGACGTGTTTAAGTGATTGTCCACTAAAACTCCAAGATCCCTGTAGCAGTTACTATTATTGAGCCAGGTACCACCTATACTATACCTGTGCATTTGGTTTTTCTTGCCTGAATATAGAACCTTACTTTTTCATCATTTTGTTAGATAGAGCCCAGTGTTTTAGTGTAGAGATCCCTCTGTATCTTGAGCCTATCTTCTGGAGTGTTGGCTATTCCTGACGGCTTGGTGTCATCTGTAAATTTGATGAGTTCCCCTTCTATCACCCTATCCAAATCATTGATGAAGATATTGAAGAGTACTGGGCCTAAGACAGAGACTTGGGGTACCCCACTGCATAGTTCCCTTCATGTAGATGCAGTTCCATTAAGGATTACATGTTGAGTGTGGTCAGCCAGTTATGAATCCATCTGGTAGTGATGTTGTCTAACCCACATTTTTCTATCTAATCAAGTAGTGGATTGTGGTCTACTTTATCAAATGCTTTACTTAAGTCCAAATAATTTTGTCACATTATCAAAGAATACAATGAGATTTGTCTGGAATAATCTATTTTTGACAAACCCATTTGTCTTCTGATTATGAATTTGCCTCTAGGTGTTCTCAAGATTTGTTGTTAGATTATCTTTTCCAGAATCTTCCCAGGTACTGCTGTCAGGCTAATAGGTCTGTAGTTTCCTGAACCATTTCCTCCCCCCTTCTTTGAAGATGAGAACCACATCAGTTCTTTTTCAGTACTCTAGTAGTTCCCCAATGCTTAAAGAAGGGCATACTCCAGGTTTCATGTTCTAAATATCATCTTGTACGATCTAGAACCATGCCTTTTCTGTTTTTATCCTTGTTCTCTGGAATGATCTCCCCTGGTATTCAACAGTTTGCAACTCTTGTTGCCTTTAGATCTTTTTCTTTCTTTCTTTCTTTCTTTCTTTCTTTCTTTCTTTCTTTCTTTCTTTCTTTCTTTCTTTCTTTCTTTCTTTCTTTCTTTCTTTCTTTCTTTCTTTCTTTCCTTTCCTTTCCTTTCCTTTCCTTTCCTTTCCACCTTTATTATTTTTACAAATAACTCTTGGATATGTTCACTAACTCAAGGCAGTGAACATATCCAGCACACCTTCTGAAGTAGCCTAAGGACCACTCGGGACGACAGGCTAGTTAACAACAGGTTTATTAAGAGCAAGGCAAACACAGAATAACTTGTCCGGCTTTTATAGCCGGCAGCTGGTAGCGAGAACCAATCAGATGTGTTTAATTTGGCGCCGTGTCACACAGGGACCAATCCGCACCGTCTTCTGTTGACAGCTCCGGCTTCCGCATGGTTGGTGTTTTGACAGCCGCGAGCTGTCAGTGGTTGCGCCTGCGCTGTGCGGTGGACGCTTTGACAGCTCAGGCTTCCTCATGGTCCGGAGTTTGACAGCCACGAGCTGTCAGTGGTGGCGCCTGCGCTGTGCGGGAAACTTTGACAGCTGTCAAAGTTCCCGCGTGTTTTCCTGTCAGATGGCTTCTTTAGTTTATACCTTGTCGATGAATTATTGTTGAACTGTTTACATATATATCACACCCCTTACCCCTCCCCTGGCGCGTTTCTTCCCTCTTGGACGTTTGAACCTGCCCACTGATAGTCTTTTAGGTAGGTGGGTGGTCTTCGATTCCTGTTTGAGCGGCGAAGGGGTGGAGGCTGGTCTGGTTCTGGTTGTTCGTTTTGCTGTTCCTCATCCTGGTTTGGAATAGGCAGCATTTCCGATGGGGGTTGTATCTCGGCATTGTCTGGTTGCTCAGAATTGTGTGGTGGTTGTCTGGGTCTGAGCTGGTCAATATGGCGGCGTATGTTGCCATGTGCTTGCGTGGCTATAAGGTATGAGATGGGTCCTGTTTGTTTTATTACTGTCCCTTGGACCCACTTGTTTTTATCTGTGTATGACCGTGCCCATATCAATTGACCAGGGTTGAGTGTGCGGGTGGGGTGGGGGTGCTCTTTTTCTTCAGGATATGTGTCAGGGTGCAATCTGTCGAGTCTTGTTATTAGCCGCCTCCCCCATCTTAATTCAGCTGGTGATTTGCCCGTTGTCGTGCATGGAGTTGTGTGTTGTGACAAGAGGAACTGGCTGAGACGCCTCTGCCAATTCCCTTTAACGAATTTTTTTAAAGCTTCTTTTGTGGACCGTACCATAATCTCAGCCATCCCGTTCGACGATGGGTGGAACGGCGCCGACGTGACCAGCCTAATACAATTCTTCATAGCGAACATCTGAAATTCACGAGAGGTGAATTGAGGTCCGTTGTCTGAAACTATGGTGTCTGGAAGGCCGTGTGTAGCGAATATTTTTCGTAAGGCTTGAATAGTGGCTTCGGACGTTGTTTTTCTAAGGGGAGTGACTTCCAGCCATTTTAGAATGGCTGTCCACTACAATTAAGAAACTTTGGCCCTGGATAGGTCCTGCAAAATCTATATGTATACGTGACCAAGGGTTCCTTGTAGTTTCCCATTTGTGGATTGGCGCTTGGGGTGGCTCGTTCCTGGTCGCTTGACAGGTATAACACCCACCCACATACTTTTCTATTTGTTTATCTATGCCTGGCCACCACACATAACTTCTAGCCATCGCCTTCATCTTTACAATGCCTGGGTGTCCTTCATGTAAAATGTGTAATGTTTGGTCTATGTTTTTCTCTGGTATGATGACCCTATTTCCCCACAGTAGGCATCCTCTATGTGTTGAGATCTCGTTTTTTCTGTTAAAATATGGTTGGAATTGGGTTTGTGGGTTTTGAGCTGGCCACCCTGTTGTGGCCCATTTGAGGACTCTGGTGAGTACTTTATCTTTAGCTGAATTACTGGCTATAATGTTTGCAGTCAAGGGGCATTCTGGAAGTTGGGATATTGCTAAAATCTGACCGGCAGGGGCTGGGTCTGAGTCTATGTTTTTCATGGGTAGTCTGCTGAGGCAGTCAGCGTGTCCTAATTCTTTACCTGGTTTATGTATTAGTTGATAGGAATAGGCTGCTAAGAATGTTGACCATCGTAATATTCTCGGAGAGAGAATTTGTGGAGTAGTTTTATTCCAAGTGAATATGCCTAGCAGGGGCTTGTGATCCGTAAATATAGTAAATGGTCTTCCATACAAATAGTCGTGAAATTTTTTGACCCCTGCTACTATCGCTAGGGCTTCCCTGTCTATTTGTGCGTAGTTTCTTTCAGCTTTGGTCAGAGTGCGTGAATAGAAGGCTATGGGTCTTTGTGTACCGTCCTTGAATAGGTGACTTAACACAGCCCCGATTCCATAGGGAGAGGCATCACAAGCGATGCCTATAGGGGTGTCTTCTCTGAAAAGGGTGATAGTTGAGCTGTGACAGATAATCTTTTTTAACGATTGGAAACTATTTTCATGTTCCTTGGTCCAGGACCAAGCTGTGCCCTTGTCCAGGAGCCTATGCAGAGGCTCCGCAATAGTTGCTTTATGGGGGATGAAGGCATGGTAAAAGTTTAATAATCCTAAAAAGGATTGAAGCTCTTGCTTATTCCTAGGGCTGGGTGCGGTTTGAACAGCCTTTAGTTTATCTGTGGTGGGGTGGATGCCCTGGCTGTCAATTTTGTACCCTAGGAATTCTGTAGATGTGACTCCAATAGAGCACTTTTCACGCTTAAGTTTGAGGCCGGCTTTTCTGAGCCGGCTCAGCACAGCTGACAGCCTGTCAGCTAAGCTAGCTTCGTTTTCCCCGGCGATGAGAACATCGTCGAAATAGGGGCAGACCCCGGGTATTCCCTTCAGGGTCTTCTCCATGATACCCTGAAAGATACCCGGGGCTGCCGATATGCCGAATTGGAGCCTCTTTACTTTAAAGGCACCGCGGTGGGTGACAATAGTCTGAGCTTCCGCGGTGTCGTCAGTGACAGGCAGTTGCAAATACGCCTGCGTGAGATCAAGTTTGGCGAAAATGGCGCCAGAGCGGATGGAAGCAAATACGTCCCTTACCGCTGGCACCGGGTAAGCATGGGGGCTGAGGGCTAAGTTGAGTGTCGCCTTATAGTCTGCGCACACTCTCACGTCACCATTAGGTTTAATTGGGGTGACAATAGGGGTCTCCCATGTTCCCCCCTCTGTTGGCTCCAGCACCCCTAGTCCTATGAGGCGATCAAGTTCGTTTTCAATTTTTTCTTTAAGGGCAAAGGGTACCCTCCTAGCTCTTATTTTAATTGGTTGGATTGCTGGATTTAGCTGCAAGGAAATGGGGGGACCGGTATACTTTCCTAAAGTGCCATCGAAGACGTCGGCATACTTGTCGCAAACGGCTTCCAGGCTGGGTGCTTGAATGGTATTTACCCCCGTTAAGGCGATTCCTAGTGGGCCGAACCAGTTTAGCCCTATCAAGTTGGTACGGTTCCCTGGCGTAACTAAAACCTCTAAGGGACCCTGGAACCCCTTATACTGCACTACGACCTTAGCTCTCCCTTCCAGAGGAATGGGGATTTTCTGGAAATCAGCTAGGTGAACCTGGGTTTGTCTTAGGGGAATTTGTTCTTGGCCTTGCTGACAGATCTCCTGGTATGTTGTTAGCGAAATTAAGGAGACTGCTGACCCTGAGTCCACTTCCATGTGGCAGGGCACCCCCTGAATTTTGACCCAAATCTTAACTTTGGAGCTTATGCTGTTTACCCTGTCAATTGTCTCTACCAGGGGCCCTGGTGGGGTTTTTCTGCTGGCCTGGGCAGCCGGCCTACCTGGGGAGTTTGTCTCCACATCATTGATGTTGTCCCGGCCCTTGCTGCGGCACACCGGCTTGATGTGGCCAGTCTTCCCACAATTGTGGCATTTTGCGTTTCTAAAGCGGCAGCTTCCTCGGGCATGATTGCCCCCGCAGCTGGCACAGGCGGCTCGTTGCTCGTAACGCGGTGGCGGCGGAGGGGGGTTCCTGGACCTACGGCGGTCCGACTTGTCGCCTCTCCTCGGCTGCCGGCGCTCCATTCTGCGCTGCAGGGCTTCTCCATCGGTGAAATCCACCGACTCTCCGCTGTCGCTGAAGGTTGCGCTTTCTTGATAGACGGTCGTGGGGCTCTCTGGGGTCGTGTTTGCCGGCTTCTTCTTGTGGCTGTGCTCGTAAGCCATGATCTCTCTGGTCAGCTCTGCCAGGCTCATGTCAGGTTTGGATGTTAGTTTCTTCTGTAGCCTCTCGTCCCTCAGACCGATCACCACCTGGTCTCTGATGCGGTCTTCCAGGTCGGGGAAACAGCAGTTCCGTGCGGCGTGTCTGACCCCGGCGATGAACTCGTTAGCGGGCTCGTCCGGCCGTTGTTTCTGTTGGGCGAATTGCACCCGCCAGTACAGTTCTGAACGAGCCGGCATGTAGTACTTGTTCAGCTGGTCCACCAGGTCCGCGTAGGAGACTTCTGTGATGGGCACCGGGCTGAACAAGCCGACGGCTGCATCGTACACTGGAGGTCCGCTGATGTACAGCAGAGCGGCGGCCTTTGCTCTGTCGTCAGTGATTTTACTGACGAGGAGGAATCCCTCGACCTGGCCAAGGTGTGATTGCCATCTCTCGGGATGGCAGGTATCGAATTCCCTCACACGGCCGAAGTTTGCCATGTCGTCCGGTCCTGGGTTGCTCCGATGGAAGTTAAAACTTCCGTGACAGCTCTTGCCGGGAACTCTCTTCCTCGGCCGTGACTTCAGCTCCGGAGCGATCCCACCTTCGTCGCCAGTGAAGTAGCCTAAGGACCACTCGGGACGACAGGCTAGTTAACAACAGGTTTATTAAGAGCAAGGCAAACACAGAATAACTTGTCCGGCTTTTATAGCCGGCAGCTGGTAGCGAGAACCAATCAGATGTGTTTAATTTGGCGCCGTGTCACACAGGGACCAATCCGCACCGTCTTCTGTTGACAGCTCCGGCTTCCGCATGGTTGGTGTTTTGACAGCCGCGAGCTGTCAGTGGTTGCGCCTGCGCTGTGCGGTGGACGCTTTGACAGCTCAGGCTTCCTCATGGTCCGGAGTTTGACAGCCGCGAGCTGTCAGTGGTGGCGCCTGCGCTGTGCGGGGAACTTTGACAGCTGTCAAAGTTCCCGCGTGTTTTCCTGTCAGACGGCTTCTTTAGTTTATACCTTGTCGATGAATTATTGTTGAACTGTTTACATATATATCACACCTTCCTCCCCTATTTTCCCCACAAAAGGGGGGTTAGCTTGAGAGAAAAGGACTGGCTCAAAGTCACCCAATTGGCTTTTATGGCTAAGGCAGGACTTGAACTCACAATCTCCCACTTTCTTGCCTGATGCCTTAATCATTACACCAAACTGGCTCCCAGGTATTAGGGCTCCCAAGTATTAGGGACCAGTTAAGTGGGAATTACCTTCTGCTGTATAATAAATATATAGTTTGTGTATTTTATTTTTTCCTTTTATGGTTTATTATATGCCACCCAAAGTCACACTATTTGAGTTTGGTAGCCTTAGAAATCTTTTAAATTAAAAAGCAGCATTAACACTAACACCATAATACATCTGAATGGAATACAAGAGATCCTAAGCAAACAAATATGAAACAGGTTATATCTATGGATTACTTTGTGCTCCATCATTCTGAGCTGGCAAATTGTGACAGTACCAAAGCAAAATGTTTCTTGAAGATTATTAATCAGAGGCTAATCAGCAAGACAAATTTAATTAGAGATTCTTTAAATGCATTTTTATATTACCTTATCTTTGCAAGAATGAGCTTATAACCTCATTTTTGGGCAGGGTCAAAAATACAGTGGCAAGATTTCGGTAACAGATCTATGGAAAGAATTATTGTTTTCATTGGGAAAAAAGGAAACAATTATAAATCCTAACTAGACATTTTCAAAAGTGAAGCTATTATTGAAATTTTAATCTATTACATAAGAGTATGGAAAGAGGAGTTAATGGAAACAATAGCAATTTTAAAATTAAAATGTGAATTTCATTTACTTTTATATTTTGTAAGTGCTTGAAATTCTGAACTATTTCTCATCGTTTCTTCTAAAATGCTATTAAATTAATAAATAATCTTACTGCAATATTAGATTTAAAACATGCATATGTTTCATTATAACAATTATTTTTAAATATCTACTTAGGAATAAAACTGGAGGTATATCTTATTTTATCTGTTCTTAATTTAGATGAAATCCAGTTTAATAACACTTTTATTATCTCTAAATAAATTACAGGTAATCCTTGACTCACGACTACAATTGAGTCCAAAATTTCTTTTGCTAAAGTTAAGTGAGTTTTGCCCCATTTTACAACCTTTCTTACTACAGTTGTTAAGTGAATCACTGTGATGTTAAGTTAGTAACATGGTTGTTAAATGTTTGACTTTGTCAGGTTACAAAAGGTGATCACATGACCCCAGAACACTGAAACCATCATAAATAAGAATCAGTTGGCAAGCATCTAAATTTTGCTCATGTGACCATGGGGATGCCGCAACGGTTGTAAAAGTGAAAAACGGTCATAAGTCACTTTTTTCAGTCCTGTTGTAACTTTGAACTGTCAGTGAACGAACGGTTGTAAGTCAAGGACTACCTGTATTTAAATTAGTTTTCAAATACTTTATTATCTAATGGTTTTCAGATGTATAATGTTTAGCATTAACTAAAGATCGGACAGAAATATTTTCTTTAAAATAAATAAATACTTACAGATGCCGCCCTATGTCTCACTTTGATAATATTAAAGTAATGCAAAATAATATAGAAATTAAATTTTAAAAGTTTCTTCATAGTATTTGTAATATTAATATATTTGCCTGTCTTTCATGTTTTTTTAAGATTTGGAAGGGTTTGATTCCATAGTACCAGTTGCAGAGAAGCTCAGCCATCCAACTACTACAAGACCAAAAGCTACTGGTAGAAGGCCTCCATCACAGTCATTCACATCTGTAAGTAGCATCTGCTTATTTTAACTTCCTATATGGCATTCTTAATTAGTTTTTTATTCATAATACAAATAGTCCTCAGTTTACAAGGATAATTGGGACCAGAATTACTGTTGCTAAGCAACACTTGCATACAACATGACATCACATGACTGAGGCACTTAGTGACTGCGGTTCTGACATTTTTGTCTGCTATTGTTAAATGAGGACCACATAGGCATTAAGTGGAGAACTCACATGACTGCAACATCTGTCTTCCTAACAGTTTCCCCAATGATTTTATTTGTGGGATGCTGGCAGGAATGTTGGAAATTACAGTAAATGACTATGGTTTGCTGTGACACTGTAATTGTGAGCTAAGTTCCGAAGACCTGGATCACAATCACATGACCACAACGAAACTGTGGGTCATAAATCCCCCTCTTTCAGTAGCATCACAAGTTCTCACCATTACTGAATGAATGGACATAAACCAAGGACTACTTGTAGGGATTAGACTAATTTTCATCTGTTGTCCATCTCAAAACTGCCAAGAAATCATGTTGTCAGTTTTCAATAATCATGGTCTAAGGCAGGGCTTTTCAACTGGTGGTATGCAACTATCCTGGGGAGGGGAATGAGCTGAAGCGGCCGCAGTGCACACCCGGAGGAAAAAAGGAGGAGAGGGGAGAGGAGAGGTTATAAAAGGAGGAGGTTTTGGTGGAAGAGGGAGAGAAAAAAAAAACACAGCTTTGGGAAGAGGAGTCAGATGGACCTGCACCAAAGAGAAAAGGAGGAGGAGAGGATATAATACAATGTCAAACACAAGGCCCATGGGCGACATCTGGCCTGCAAAGTGGCCTGCCGGGCCGCCCTAAAAACAGTGATGACAGAAGATTTTGGACTATAGGTAGTCCTCAACTTACAACAGTTCATTTAGTGATGGTTCAGTTACAACAGCATTGGAAAAAGTGACTTAATGACCATTTTTTTCACACCTATGACTATTCCAACACCCCCAGGGTCACGTGATCAAAATTCAAATGCTTGGCAACTGGTTCATATTTATGACAGGGTCTGAGATTACATTTTGTGACCTTTTGACAAGCAAAGTCAATGGGGTAGGCAGATTCATTTAACATCCATGTTATTAACTTAACAGCTGCAGTGATTCACTTAACAATTGTGGCAAGAAAGGTCATAAAATGGAACAAATCTCACTTTATTAGCTGTTTCATTTAGCAACAGACATTTTGGCCTCATTTGTGGTCATAAGTTGAGGACTACCAGTGCTGGATGGGATTTATTTTCAGTAGTTTGGTAGTGATTTGATGGAAACAGTTCATAGTTGGAAGGCTACATCAGTGTCTTGCCACAGTCAATGTTAGTAAGTATGCAACTAATGAGAAAGTACGTGAGGTGTAACTAACAGGATTATTTTTGTTTTCAAGATTAATTACAATTACATTTACAACAAATAGTTATTTTTGTTTTCAGATTAATTACAGCAATACTGAAATGTTATAGAGTAAGTGCATGTTTTGAATACTTGAAAATAAAAGAATATATTATTTCCACAGTCTTCACTTTCTAGTCCTGATTTTTTTGATTCACCAAGTCCTGAAGATGAGAAAGAAGAACAAGTTTCCCTACCACATAAAGTAGCTGAGCCATTAAAGAAAGCAAAGACTGTTACAATTTCACTTGTAAGTTACTTAAGGTATATGTAACATTCAACAAGGGTGGTACCTATGGTTCTTAATGTAGCATTATATTATTATTTTATAGACAAAAATGTGAAATGACAGCTGCCAGTTCTTCAGTGATGTTGGCCTTCATATGCATTAGGTTCTTCTCAAGAACCTAGGATGTCTTGATGTATTAGCATAGTATTTGTGCAAATCCAAGCACTCTGGTCTTTTGTAATTGACAGATGAAAATTGTGAATTTTCTAAATACCATCCAAGATTTTTTGGCATGGCACCCAGTGTCTACTGGGACCACCATGGCCAATTTATGTTGTAATTTTTCAATTTCAATTTTCAGATCTTTACACTTAGTGATGTCCTCCAAGTCTTAGTCTTCTATTTTTCTATTGTCTGCTATTTCTACATCAATTATCCACACTTTCTTCTTTTCAATGACTTTTATATCTGTTGTGTTATGAGACTTTATAGGTTTTTATTTGGAAATCCCAAGATGGTTTAACTTGCTCAGTTTTTACTACTTTTTCAACTACATGTTCCCATCAATTTTTCATTACTGGTACAGGATAATTTTTACAGATGTTCCAGTAAATCATTTTGATGATTGTGTTATCTTTCTTTATAATCAGTTTGCATGGTCTTCTTGCAAAAGCTATGATCTACTGTTTCTTCTGCTTCTTTGCACAATCGGTATAGGTAATCCCCGAGCTACAAGCATTCACTTAACACTTGTTTGAAGTTACGGGATAAGCGCCCCCTAGTGCTTACGAGCAAGTCCTGAAATTACGAATATTGCAGCACCATGGCAGTCGTTCACCCTTACAAGTGACCGCAGAGGCTCTGCAACATTTACCCTGGTTATTGCCTCCCTCCCCACCCCTGCCCTGGGTCTCCCTAGCCCTTCAGTACTCATACTGTGAAGCTCAAGATCCTTCACTTTCTTGGCTGCTCCAGGCCTTTGGTGAGTTTGCAAGATCATGCAAAATCAGTGGCATGAGATCTCACGATACTGATCTTGCATGATCTCATGGTACCTTAGGCCTCTGTTCTTTGCAACAGAGAACAGAACCAAAGCTGGGGGATGTTTTCACGTGCCTATGGAGGCTGGATCGTGACATCAGAGGTCTTTTCCAGGCTGCTGCCGCCCGGATCTGAGGCCGGGGGACGCTTCTGCGGCTCTCCAGCGACCTGATCCAAGTGCCGGCAGCCTTCTTTAGGCTGCTGCTGCCCAGATCTGAAGCTGAGAGACACTTCCACAGCCCTCCAGCAGCCCATGTCTGGTGTCAGTGGCCTGGAGAAGGCCTCTGGCATCCCACAGCCTCAGATCCAGGCAGCAGCAGGAACCATGGCAAAGAGGAGATGGATCTTTTGAAGGTGAGTCTGGTGCCGCAGGAAGGAGGGGGAAGCATGAAGTATCTTAGTGGGTCAGGGAGGCTTTGGGGGCCTGTACCATCACTAGGCCCTCTATGGCCTTCCCCACCCTGAGATATCTCATGTGCACTTAAGAGCCGTTTTAACAAGCAAGGGAGTGATCTTCTTTGAGGTACGAGATGCACTCTGAGTTTTCGAGTTATGAGTGGAATGGGCAGGCTCCATTACACTCATAACTCTAAGACTACCTGTACTTTATCATTTAATATTTTTTTCAATCCTAGCCTTGATTATATTTATTTGAATATCTTGCTCTTGCATAACCAAAATCACGCCTTGTTTCTTTTGTTAATGTTCCAATTATAAGCAATTGTCAAGATTTATTTTTATCCATTTCCCTCCAACCTTTTGTAGAAATTGACCATGTAATCCTTTTCCTTTCCTGCATTCTATCCATGTTTTGATTACATAATTATATTTAAAAAAATCATGTACATGTACAAACCTACAATTTTTAACTTGTGTCAGTTGTTGACTTTTTTACATAATTTGCCAATTTATGCTTTTCTTCTTCAACAATTAGTTCGTGAACCTCTGCCTTCATTTCTGTGGGCAGGTATAACTATCAATATCACTATGGAGATGTAATGCATAGTGAATAGTCATCAGCTTTTTTGTTTTTTGATCCAAACAGTCCAGTTCACCTTGTGTCCAGTTAATAATTAAAGTACAGTATCATATTACAGCCCTGGCCCAGGTATTGATGTCTTTGGTGATGTTACCACCATTTAATTTTATCTTTAGCACTTTTCGCACTCTTTGGATGTGTTCTGTACTAATCATATTTTTACTTGTTCACATTTGATGTTATCCAACTGTAAAATGTAGGCTTCATTCTGATGGCTCCTGATGGGTTAGCCATTCAACATTTCAATTCCATTACTGATTATGATTTTTCCCCAACTTATTGCTACTGTGGCACATCTCTCTAGGCCAAATTCATTGCTATATCTGTGCTTGTCTTACTATATATCTAAATGTTTGTTAGTGATTGGATTTTGATATATATATAATGAAATATGATAATTATAATAATATATGATAGTATAGCATAGCACAGACATCACAGCACAGTATAATGTATGGGCATTCTACTGTTAGATTCCCAGTCTAAGATTAGTGGAAACGTAATTAAGTTTGAAACAAGGATTTAAACATTATTAAGTTAGCGTCTAAAATATAGGGAGTTCCAACCAGCATGGGGTTTTGTTTTGTTTTGTTGAGAAATTAAGATGTTCAGGTCTGATCAATTCAGTATGTCCAGATTTTGAGAAATCCTTTAGGTATCACTTTGAGAGCACCAGTTGCAATTGACATAACAGTGAATTTCTTTTTCCAGAAACTTTCAATTATTATTATTATGGTCACAAAGTCAGCAGCCAGATGTTTAAACTGGATTTGGCATTTTTATCCACCTATCAAGTCCTTCCCAAGGATCTTGAATAGGCAGATATTGCTTGATGGTGTTAAAGGCATTGTCACAGGAAGTAAGCTGTTCCAAGTGAAGCTCCCTTTTGAAATTGACTGGTGGTGATTTTGTCAATATTATTATTATATTGAGGCACAATTAACATAAACATTAAGCAGTTAATATACATTCTAGTTTCTATATTCCATTCTTCACTAACCAAACATTCTCCAAATTTGTTGGGACAAGAGTTCCCAGCATTCCCGGTGAACATGGAAACTGGAATCCTAGCACCATCTGTAAGGTGTTAAACTGGAGAATATTACTGTAGATTTTCAACTTCTGATTCCAACAATTCTTCCACCTCCCAAATAAGATGAAGCAAAAACAAAAAAATCACGTGCATCTTGACTGAATCAAATCCTATATCATCTTCATGCTTTTCTCTTTCAGAATACAAGGAATCTTAATAAAACCATGACAATTTATTCAAGATTTGCTATTCTTCCAACTCTACTGCAGCCACTTATGAAAGAGAAGAACCACTGTAGAACTAGATAGCTTACCATTAACCTTGGTAGGAAATATAAAAAGATTGATTGCTATGGAGAAGTCAAGTAGGACAAATATTATTGACCAGAGTGACCATTGCCTTTTTTGTCCCATGTCCAGACCTTATTTCTGGCTGAAAGTGGGCTCTTTTTATCAATTTCATTTACGGTATATCACATCCTTCAAAAGATGGCTAAAGACAGAATGGTAATTGATTAATATAGCTCAACACTGAAAAGGCATATTTAGGAAGGGACTGTACTATTGTCTCTCCTTCAAGTAGACAAAACAAATTATATAGCAAGCAAAATGTTGTCGCCCAAGATAACTGAGAACAGAAATTTTCTGCTCAGGTAGACATTGATTGTTGCTTTTTTCAAATGAATAGAATCCATTCACATTGAATTTCTCTTGAGTTAAATTATAGATTTCAATTTTATGCTTAGCTGGCAGGCAAATATTTCTTTTCATGTTGCAATTATTTTTTCCTTAAAATCTTAGTTTCTGTGTTTTGTACACTTATCTTTACAATTTTCTATAACTGTGGAATGATAGTTCCAGAAGCATAGTAAGGTAATAAGAATAGAAAGTACCGTACTCTTTATTCATCTTCAGATTCCTGAAAAATATGTTTAACATACAACATGGAGATTACTGGGATTGAAACTTAGAATTTATTATTGTAAAGCATGTTCTTCACATTCATTTTATACTTTCTTCAATTACAAAAGTCAAACAACTGTGGAATGGTAGTTCTAAAGCATCTCTGCTGCAAAATGGTTAGCTAAATTCGATAGCTTAAAAGAAAAACCCCAATGTCATGCCTTAATTTTTATTTCTACTATTAATTTTTATTTCTACTAGAAACAAGACATATTCTTTTTTCATATTCTCATTTTTCCCCTTCTTTTTTTGGCATTCTTTTGAGGCAGAAAAAGCAATTCAGAATGAAGTCGCCCAACATTCTCATGGTCGATTGTCTGCCTCAATATCATGCTTGCTTGTTGATAAAACAATAATTAGAATTGTGAGAAAATTACACTGTCTCTTTTATGACCATCTAAAGTAGTTGAAACAAGACACAGCTGGATAATTATAGCTTGCTGATCCAAATACATGGTTTCCAAATGTTTTTGTTATCTGTTTCACAGGTGTCCGATAACAAAGCTTCTTTGCCTACAAAGCCAGGAGGTATAACAAGTGGAAGTGCTTTATCTTCATCCTTATCTTCTTCATCTGTACTTCATCCGGCTGCAGTAGGAACCACAGGTCACAGGTCAAATTCCCCTTCTTTGTTCAGTACTGAAGGAAAGCTAAAGACTGATCACTCAAGCGAAGGTGAAGCAGCTTTGGAAGAACTAAGGTTACAAGTTAAAGAGCTACGCACTATCATTGAAACAATGAAAGACCAGCAGAAGTGAGTGTTCCAATATTTTTCCTTGTATTAATCAGGTAGCACAATATGAGTTTTTGTTGTTGTTAATTCCCTTAACTTTATCAGTGAACTTGTTCAACTGTATCTTTTTCAGTTAGGCTGTTAGATAAAAATAGAACTGCAGGCAAAGACTATAAATTTAAGACTTTCACAGCTGTATTCCACAGCATAATTTTTCTGTTTATTACAGTTTTGTATTATCTCCTGTATTAAACTATTTGACCTTACACAGCATACAAAAAGAAAAACAAAAGCTGTACTTAATTAATGCAAAATATGCAAAATAACCTATAAATAATATATAAAAATATTAAAGGTGAGAAATAAATAAGCAATAAATAAATAAGGATTTAATCAGTGTACTTCAGATTTTTTCATATCCCAACTTGCATCTAACATCTCTGGACAGAAGTGAATGGTGGAGAATTTACATTATTAAATTATATTGAATTTGTATTATTTTATCATTATTGTGGCTATAAGTACAGGACTGTCAGAAAAAAAACTTTCTCCAACCTGGGATCAACTAAATGTTTTACTCTGGAAAGTAAATTAGGCACTTTCTCCCACCAATATTTTTATATACAGTATGTATTTAATTGTGGTATCCTCAAATGTGCTGATATATATCTTGTACATAATTGTTGCCATTGTTGGCTGCCTAACAGCATTTTCAGCATTTGTAAATACTAATTGATCTTAAAGTTTAAGGCTGAATTTAAACATTATTGATATACTGGAAAGAAAATGAAAGTTCTATTTGCCAATTTTTTAAATATGTACATAGAATTGTTCTAATTCTTACAAAATACTTAGAAATTAGAAAGCTGGTTAAAATTCCTATTTCCTGTAATTAATTATACATGTACTCAAGAACCAGAATGACTAAGTCAATTTTTGCATTTTTTTTTACATGATCTTAAAGGATTTTTGTGCTTCTTTTCGTGTCTGTTTGGGTTCATGATTAATTTAGCCTTTATTGAATATAGTACTAAAAATTCTTCTAAGTTCTGATTTCTGCAGTAAGGGCCAAGTAAAGTCTGAAATTGCATTAGAGAAGTTATATTTTAGGGGAAAAAAGTTAGAAAAATTTATAACTGGTATAATATAGTTACATTATAACTTATATTGATATGAACTGTGAAAAATGCATTGCTCCCTTGGAAATATAGTCATTAAAATTTTGTGGTTTTTTTCTTAGAAAAGAAATTAAGCAATTGCTGTCTGAATTAGATGAAGAAAAAAAGATTCGGCTACGGTTACAGGTGCTTGTATATGAATGAATAAATGAATCAGCTTTATAATTGAATGGACTTTTAATGAAACCTTGTATCTCATAATCCAATACGTTTTGTATAATATAAAACAATTTTTAATAAATAGGAAAAAGAGGAAATAAAACAGAAAAATATTGGAAGTTTTATAATTGCCAAGAAAATATTATCCAAAAGCATTTTGAGAGGCTTAAAAATCAGTAAAATTTAAGTCAGTGTTTCATTTGGATAAAACTTTCATCGTTGTATTATTTTCTAACCGATAGGACTTGTTTTCTATACAGAGAAAATATGTAGGTGTTTTCTGTATGCTTTTCTGGATAGGCAAATAATAGTTTTATAGAACAGTTTGTGTGGAAAACACAGCATGGGCAAATATTTTCAAAATTTCTTCCAATATTCCTTTTCCAAGCAGCTCCTTTAAACTAAAAAAGAAAAGAAAAATCTAGCCATGGATACCTTGTGTCAGATTTTCCCCTTATTATCTGTCTCCTTCCTAAAACTCTTTCAATATGCTCGTGATTTAAGTCAAACTAATATAAATGATTTCTCATTGTGGGGTTCCTGTTTTTGATATTGTGTCAGTTTATACATACTGATTTTATTTCCTTTAATAATTTCTCACATTAAATTATGTTGCATGTTGAACTGAACAGAGGATTAAAAGCGTGTGAATGC
This sequence comes from Vipera ursinii, assembly GCF_947247035.1. NCBI lineage: Eukaryota > Metazoa > Chordata > Lepidosauria > Squamata > Viperidae > Vipera > Vipera ursinii. Next base: position 66,664,276 of record NC_139514.1, read on the forward strand.
TTGATAAAATAACTAGTTGGCTGTAATTTAATCTGTGTTTCTTCTTTTTAGATGGAAATTAATGATATAAAGAAAGCTCTTCAATCAAAGTGAATTCTGGATGGAATGTTGTATTAATTCATAGTGACAGAGACTTAAGCCCCAAACAAAATAACTTTGTGCCAAATGATTAAAAGATCTGCCTACATTTCTTTGTTTGGACAACTAGCACAAGAATTTAATAGCACAACACAAATTCCAGTGAAGAACAAAATTTTTATGTGATACACTTTCTTGAGATGGCACTGGTTGTGACTGAAATTTTTCTTATTGTGCTAAAATCTTCTCTGCTTCACGTTCACAGGCAAATTGAAAACTCAGGCAGTTTAGTTCATAGTGGTACTATTTTAATGATATTTTCCATAAGTAAATTGTTTATCAGTTTACAGGTTTCATGAGTTAAGACTTTTTAAATTGTCTTTTGTCATAGACTCTTAAAATATTTGTATTGCATATATCCAGAAATGAATGTGGCTATTGGGTGAGGGGGGTTGTTTCTCTTAAAGCAGCTTAATGTGTGTTGTTTTAAATACAATTATTTATGCAATCTTATGTCCAAAAATTAACTACAAGCTGAATCATATGTTTGTGTACAAAGGGTATATTTAAAAAGAAAAATCTGGTCTTTGCAATGATTTGTGCCTTCTTTTGCCAAAAATGGATTGGAACTAGTTGTAGTCCAGAATTTAGAAATGTAGCTATCATAATGAGGCCTATTTATCCACTAGAGCCGGGGTGTCAAACTCAATTTCACTGAGGGCCGCATCAGCATTATGGTTACCCTCAAAGGGCCAGTGGCTGTCCCCTTCTCTCCTTCAGGCTTGCCTCACTGACATCTCCCTATTGCCTTCTCTTCCTCTTGCACTCCTCCTCCTTCCTGCCAAAACCCCTCCTTTTATATCCTCTCCTCTCCTCCCCCATGCGTTCACTCATTGCCTGGCTGGCCTTTTCACATAGTGCTCATCAGATGGAGGTGCGTGCAATGATTCTGGGGTCCCCGCTAAGCCCTGGCTGCCCCAGCTGACTCTTCCCCTGTAGACTGCATGTGGCTGCCAGCCACCCCCCCAAGGCTGCCGGAAGCCCCAATCAGCTGGAGCAGCGCACACCGATCCTGGGGCCTCAGCAAAGCCCCAGTAACACTGCAGCTCCAGCTGACTCTCCCCCAGGCCTGTCTGGTGCTGCACTTCAGCTCAACCCCCCCCCCAATACATACATACTCAAGTCACCTCCTCCTACTAGTCTGTTTGCAGGCCAGATCATGGGCCGGATCTGGCCTGTGGGCCTTGAGTTTGACATGTCTGCATGAGAGGTCAGTCTTTCAACATATTAACTGCTTGCTCATCAAAATCTTCAATTTTGATCTGATTTGATTCAGCTTGATGTAACAACCACACTGAGTTTGAGGCAGCTTTATTTTAACTAATATTGCATATTATGATTATTCTGAGAATTCACTTTGCTTAAAGTCACTCAAACACCCACTTTTATCTCCAATTTTGCACATCTTGGGTTGACAGAACAGGCATCATCTAAGAGCAAACAAGGATAAAATAAAAATTAACAAGAGAAAATTATATTATTATATGCAAAGAGAACTATGTGATATTAACCTCATTTAAACAATTGTAAGCCTGCAAATTTGGGATGAATGGTTTCTATACTGGCATCTTACCAAATGACTTATATCAAAGCAGTGTTTACATCTCTATACAGATAGTGAAGATTTCAGCTTTTAAAGGCAAAGGAATGTATATGTGTTTACATAATATATGTGTGATTTTTGAAAAGGACTTGTAACAAAATTATAGCTGGATTTCTTATTTTCATAGTACATTAATAGTGCAATCCTATGCATGTGTATTGGAATGGGTTTTGTTCAGTTCAGTAAAATATACTATCAGATAATGGTATGTAAGCTTGCAGCCTGATTTCACAATCCTAGTACCATTACTACATAACAAGCATTAAAAACAGTAAGACTCACATATAGATAAACATGCATTGGATTGCACTGAGTGTTCTTGAATAGCTGAGATATGTGTCCTGCTGAAATATCCATCTTTGGTTATATAATAGAATTCTAGTATTTCTCTTTTCATGGAGCTATGAAGTTTACATGAAATATCACACGGTGACTTTATCATATCAGATATAAACATTTAATATTTATCATTTAAATATCTACATTTAAAGTTGCTTCTATTTGTTATCAAATAGGAGACTTAAAAGTATTGCCATGACACCCAAAAGGTCCTACAATTGTGTTTATTCATATCAGGAAAGAACATTCAGACTAGAGATTTAATAATGCATCCAAATACTTGTATCAGTCATGTATATTTTTTTATTAACATTGATACAAGCACACTAATCAAAAATGTATCACTGTGATATCTTTCAGGATTTTAACATTAGGATTTATGTGTTAAAATGACCAAATCATCTTGATGAGTGTTTTACATTGAAGCATGAAAGTAAATCATGGAACTAATTTCTTTGTCCTCACAGCATTCATGTAATAAACCAGTGTTAGCCCTTATTGTTTTACAAAACAAACTTGATTTCCAGTCATAACCTAAGAGTGTAGGACATTGTGCTGTAACAAAGAGGTCTAGGCAGTGTTATAGTGTCATGATTTATAGACACTAGCTTAAATAATTAAAGTGGACAAAAGGCTGTAGGACCTTGAAACACCCCAAGTCCACGGTCATGGCAATTCTTTATCAGCATGCCATTCTGAATGCTTTTGTGGGAATAAGTATTTTTACATGCAAATGCATGTGTACCATGGAAATTGGTAGGAAAGATTAATAAAAATACTGTGAGATGGGGGGCTGATGAGGCATTATTATTGCAGCAAAGAAACTTTTCTTTTGCATCAGATATTGCTGTCCTAATGAATATTTTAGGAGGAATATTTGGTTTCTTTGTGTGTCCACATCGTTTTCCCTTGGATGTAGTAGTCTCTGTGTCATGGAATGTACTCGAGTGTAACTTCAACATGGCAGAAAGTAAAAATGATGAAATATGTTGGGCGTAATAATAATATATTTATTTTAAAAATGAAATTAAATAAAAGTTTTTGCCCTTGTTCTGCCAACATCTTGTCCCATCCTGTGAAGAGCAGGCCCAACATTGCCACTCAAAACCCAACTACAGCCTAGGAAAAAGTTGCACTGTTGAGATTCCAGTGTGAAGTGGACCCTGATTGTCTGGAAGTGTCTCTTGCATGACAACAGTTACTGAGCCTGAATCTAAGGCTGAACAGGCTCTGTCCCAGTTTTCTTATTAGACCTTTCTAGTTCTCTTAGAGGTTTTCTAGCAATAAAGATGTATAGCTACTAGCTTCAGCATTGTGGGAATCCAACAGGAGGACAAGTAGTGTTTCTAATTTATATATATTTGAAACTTGGAATAGTTTAATAGGGTTCTGATTTTATTCACTTGAAAAACTTACTGTGAATTGTTACAATATAGATTAAAAGTCAGAGCCTTGAAAACAAAGACGCTTTAAAATCTTATTTTAAAAAATGAGTTCAGCATTGATTGACCTGAAATCCGGGTTCTAATTCCTTTTTCTCTTTCTGTTATGTTGGTAAATTGTCATTTTATAAATCTGTATCAAGAGTCCCATGTATTGTGATTTGTAAAATAAGATTAAATGAGATTTTATGGAAATTCTTTGTTCAGTGCATTGATTTTTTTTTTGAACTGGAATATTTGGGTCAATATTAAGGGGGTGGAAATGACATTGCCATAGGTATGTATTACAGGCCACCCAATCAAACAGAGAAAATAGATGAAGTTTTTGCTAGTCAGTTAACTAAGATATGTAGGAAGCACATCACAACAGTAATTGCGGACCTTAAATACCTTGACATCAACTGGGAGAGAAACTGCACCAAGTGGAAGATCAAACAGATTCCTAACAAACCTAGCAGACACCTTTATCTCCCAAAAAGTAGAAAAGGGAAGTAGGGGATCATCCATATTAAACTTAATTCTCACTAACAGAGATGAAATGATAGAAAGTGTTGAACTAACAGGAACCTTTGGGGGGGGGTAATCATGCAATATTGGAATTCAACATTATGCAAACACAAACAATAGAACATAGTCAAACTAGAATCTTGGACTTTAAAAGAGCTAGTTTCAATAAACTTGTTTGCAAGGATTCCATGGATGAGAATCCTTAAGGGGAAAACAACTCAAGAAGCTTGAGAAATTTTGAAAAATGAAATTATAAAAGCCCAGGTTAGCACAATACCAACAAAGAAAAATAATAGCTCTCAAAAGAAACCAGCATGGCTACAAAAAGAGCTCTCTGATAAATTGAAAGACAAAAAGGACAAGTATAAAAAGTGGAAAGAGAAGCACATAACTAAGGCAGAATATCAGCAAATAGCCCGAATCTGCCAAGATGAAGTGAAGAAAGTTAAGGCTCAAAATGAACTAAGGCTTGCAACAAAAGTAAAAAAATAACAAAAAAAGCTTCTTTCAACATGTAAAAAACAAGAAAAAAACCAAGGAAACAATTGGTTCATTAGTGAGAGAGTGGGAAGAAGGTGACAGGCAACAGGGAGAAAGAACTTCTTAACTTGTTTTTTGCATCCGTCTTTACATAAAGGGAAAAACAGCCCAACCTATCAAAAATAGTACCGTAAAAACAGAAACACAAGTTAACAAAGGCAAAAAAATGGTAAGTGAGCACCCGTTTACTGTAGACAAGTTCAAATGACCAGGACCAGATGGTTTACACCCCAAGATTCTGAAGGAACTGGCAGATGTGATCTCAGAACCACTGAATTATATCTTTCAAAGATCCTGGTGCACCTGGGAACTACCAGAGGACTGGAAAAGAGTTGATATAGTTCACATATTAAAAAAACAGATCCAGGAAATTACAGATCTATGAGGCTAACCTTGATACCTGAGAAGATTCTGGAAAAGATAATCAAGCAACAAATCAGTGAACACCTAGAGTAGGGGTGTCAAAGTGCTGGCCCACAGGCTGGATGTGTCATCAGAAAACTGCACCTACCCCATTGCTGGCAAGGGAGAAAAAGCTCCAATACGTTGTGTGATGTCACGTGATATGATAAGTTTGACATGTCTGACCTAGAGGCAAACAATGTCATAACCAAAAGCCAACATGTGTTTCTCAAAAACAGCTCATATCAGACAAATCTGATTGCATTCTTTGACAAGGTGACAAAATTAGTGGACCAGAGGAATGCTGTGGATATTATTTTCTTGGACTTCAGCAAGGCATTTGATAAAGTAGACCACAACCTACTACGAGATAACATAGAAAAAAGTGGGTTAGATGGCATCATGACCAGATGGATTTGTAACTGGCTGACCAACCATACTCAACCTATAGTCCTCAATGGAGCTGCATCTACATGGAGGGAAGTTTGCAGTGGGTACCCCAAGGCTCTGTTTCAGGACTAGTACTCTTCAACATCTTCATCAATTATTTGGATGAGGGGATAGATGGGATCTCATCAAATCTGAAGATGACACCAGGCTGGCAGGAATAACCAATACTCAAGAAGATAGGCTTAAGATACAGAAGGATCTTGACAGAGTTGAACATTGGGCGCTATCTAACAAAATGAAATTCAATGGTGAAAAAAGTAAGGTTCTACATTTAGGCAAGAAAAACCAAATGTACAGGTATAATATAGGTGGTACCTTGCTCAATAGTAGTAACTGTGAGAGGGATCTTGGAGTCCTAGTGGATAATCACTTAAATATGAGCCAGCAGTGTGCTGCAGCTGCCAAAAAAGCCAACATAGTGCTAGGCTGCATTAACAGAGGGATAGAATCAAGATCACATGAAATGTTAATACTACTTTATAACACCTTGGTAAGGCCATATTGGGAATACTGCATCCAGTTTTGGTCACCACAATGTTAAAAAGATGTTGAGACTAGAAAGAGTGCAGAAAAAAACAACAAAGATGATTAGGGGACTGGAGGCTAAAACATATAAAGAACAGTTGCTGGAATTGGGTGAGTCTAGAATGAATAGAAAGACTAGGGGTGACATGATAGCAGTGTTCCAATATCCGATCGTAAGGTGTGACATCGTAATCACCATCAAGCAAGGCCGTCATCCCATAGCCAAGCTGAGAATTTCGGGAACTGGCATGCTGCCTGAACTGGCCAGAGGACATCCTGGTGAGCTGCTTCAAAGAGGGCTTTTATGATGACCTATGCCATGGCTACATCGCCCAAGGGGCTCCTGCCCGCCTCCATGAGAGGTGCATCCTGCCCGAAGAAGCAGAGATCAACCAAGCCCGAAATCAGCACTGGTCCAGCAGAGTGTGGAGACAATCCCCACTGGAGACAAAGTGGGAAGCAGCAAAAACCTGCAGCAACTCCCCAGCAATCAACCACTTGTTTAAAATGTGGCAAAGAAGCACCCCCCCGGCTGCAGAATGCCATTCAAGCCACTCCAGCACTCGAAGGACACAGCCCTTAGGAGCGCAGAAGTCATGGAGTTCCATCCTTCCCCCAAATCAGGAGGGGAAACTCTGATTCCATCGGAAAAAGAGCCAGGGATGTCTGACAGCAACTACGATGACAACCCCCTGGTACGTGGGCCAATCGTACCAGTTACCATAGAACTGTCCATCCCAGGCACAGGGACAGAAGTGGCCCGAAAGGCCCTACTAGACTCAGGGTGCATCAGATGCCTGATAAGCCCCACCCTGGTGGGAAAATTGGAGATCTGCTTAAGGAGACTAAAGAACCCCATTGCTTTTTGCCAACTAGATGGGTCCACAGCCAGAGGCATCTCAGCTACTTTTATAATCAAGCCAATGGTCTGACCATGGGAAGCCACTCTGAGATTTTAACCTTCATAGTGACACCTGGTATGGAATAGACCCTTCTCCTAGGGCTGATATGGTTGAAAAAATGGAACCCACAGGTGAACTGGCAGGAAGGAAGCTTGAGGTTCTCAAAGGAACAGAAAACTCCACCTGAGAACCACAAAAACAAAAAGGGGGAACCAAACCAAGAAATGGCGGCAGTAGCAAAAAGCGAGGGGCTGAAAGGCATACCAAAAGAATACCACGATTTGGCTAAAATATTCAGTGATAAGGGCTCAGACAAACTCCCCCCTCACCAGCTGATAGACTGCTATTGAGATTGTCCTTGGCACCAAGCTCCCAAAGCCCAAAATATACTCCATGACCCCTACAGAACTAGATGAACTGCGGCCATTTGTAAATAAAAACCTAGCCAGGGGTTTCATCCAGCTGGCGAGACACTGGTGGCAGTCCTAGTGCTGTTCCAGGAAAAGAAGGATGGGTCTCTTCGTCTCTGCATTGACTATAGGGCTCTTAATGCCATGTGCGTGGAAAATGTGTACCCCTTGCCCCACATGAAGGATTTGCTGGCCCATCTTTCCAAGGGGAAAGTTTTTTTGTAAACTGGACTTATGGGAGGCTTATTACAGGGTTAGGATCAAAGATGAATGGAAATGGCTTTTAACTGTCCCTTAGGTTGCTTTCAATTTAAAGTGCTCTCCTTTGGATTACAAGGAGCCCCTGCTGTGTTTATGCAATTGATAAATGAGGTGCTACATGAGAATTTATATAAGGGAGTTTTGGTGTACCTGGACAATATCTTAATTTACACAGAAACAAAAGCCAAACATGTGAAATTGGTTAGAGCAGTTTTCAACAAACTCCACACAGCTAAGCTGTATGTTAAATTTTCCAAATGTGAATTCTGTAAAGAGAAAATTGACTACCTGGGCTACTGAATCTGACATGAAGGGGTAGAAATGGACCCAGAAAAGGTGTGTATCATTTTAGAATGGGAGGCCCTGCGCACCAGAAAGCAGCTGCAAATTTCCTAGGCTTTGCCAACTTCTATAGACAATTCATCCCCTCATTTGCACAAACTGCCCTCCCTATCATAAACTTGCTAAAAACGAAAGGGGCAGGGAACAAAGTGAAATCCAGCCAGCTGTTAAAATGGACCATGGAATGCCAAGCTGCATTCAAAAAGTTAAAAAAACTTTTCTCCATGGAGCCAGTACTGCAACACCCAGACCCAGAGAGAGAATGAAAAGTGTCCCGTCGTTAGACACCACTGTCGCACTAGAGTTTAAACAAGATTTAGAGAAAGATGACTGGTTCCTTAGTCACAAAAACCTCTGCTCCATGCAGGAGGAACTGGCATGGGTAGGGTGGAAATTATACATCTCAGCCAGCCAGAGACTAAAGACGATGCAAATCTGCCACAATTCAAAGATGGCAGAACACTTTAGATTCGTAAAAACCCTACATCTACTAAGGAGACAATTTTGGTGGCCTGCTATCAAAAAAGATGTGGTGAGTTATGTGACCAGCTGCCCCACCTGTGCAGCACCAAAAAAAAGGCAAGGAAAAATGCCTGGTCTTTTGCAGCCGGTTGCAAACCCTTCAGCACCTCGGAGAGAGATTTCTACAGACTTCAGCGCAAAATAGCCCAGAAGTGTGAGAAACACCATTATTTGGGTGGTGACTGACCTGTTTTCTAAACAGGTCCTTTTCATTCCTTGTCAGAAGATCCCAACAGCTAAGGTTGTAGCAAAACTGTTCCTCCACCATGTCTACAGCCTGCACAACATATAATCAGACAGAGGGGTCCAGTTCACTACCATGTTCTGGAGGGCTTTTTTGGACATTTTGGGTATGGACCAGGGCCTGAGTTCTAGTTATCATCCTCAAATGAACAAACTCAGTACTGGAACAGTATCTGCGATGCTTTATCAACTATCAGCAAGATAACTGGACTGACCTCTTGCCATTTGCTGAAGTGGCGTACAATAATGCTGTTCATTCTAGCACTAGGATGACTCCTTTCCAAGTATCCATGAGACAAGTATTCAACTCCAACCCCGAATTACACAATAACAAACTCACCATCCCGTCCCTTAAGGAATGGATTAAACAGCTGCAAAATACCTGGCTGGTGGTCAAGAAAGCATTAGACAAGGCCAGAGCAGCTTATAAGACTCAGGCAGACAAAAAGAGAGTGAAACCTAAACCATTCCAAATAGGGAACCGAGTATACTTGTTTACTAGGTTCCTGTAGTCCCTACAACCATCAAAGAAACTAGGACCAAAACCTGTAGGACCATTCCCAATCATACGCATCATAAGCCCAGTCACAGTAGAACTGGAACTCCCCAAGACCCTAAGGCAAATCCACCCTGTATTCCACTGTAGCCTGTTAAAATCTGAAATTACCTTGCCTTTACAGCCAGCAGCTCCCTCCACACCACTGCCCATCATGGTACAAGATGAACAACACTTTGAGATTAAAGAGATCTTAGATTCTCACAAACACCATTGTTGTTAGTTGCGAAGTTGTGTCCGACCCATCGCGACCCCATGGACAATGTTCCTCCAGGCCTTCCTGTCCTCTACCATCTTCTGGAGTCCATTTAGGCTCACGCCTACTGCTTCAGTGACTCTATCCAGCCACCACATTCTCTGTGTCCCCTTCTCTTGCCTTCAACCTTTCCCAGCATTAGGCTCTTCTCCAGTGAGTCCTTCCTTCTCATTAGGTGGCCAAAGTATTTGAGTTTCAACTTCAGGATCTGGCCTTCTAAAGTGCAGTCAGGGTTCATCTCCTCTAGGACTGACCAGTTTGATCGCCTTGCAGTCCAAGGGACTCGCAGGAGTCTTCTCCAGCAACATAGTTCAAAGGCTTCAATTCTCTGGCGCTCAGCCTTTCTTATGGTTGAACTTTCACAGCCGTACATTGCATCTGGGAAGACCATAGCCTTGACTATATGCACTTTTGTTGACAGGGTGATGTTTCTGCTTTTTAGTGTGCTGTCTAGGTTTCGCATGGCTTTCCTCCCCAGGAGCAAGCGTCTTTTAATTTCCTGGTTGCAATCCCCATCTGCGGTGATCTTGGAGCCCAAGAAAATAAAATCTATCACTACCTCCATTTCTTCCCGATCTATTTGCCAGGAATTGAGAGGGCTGGATGCCATGATCTTGGTTTTCTTAATGTTTGGTTTCAACCCAACTTTTGCACTCTCCTTTTTCACTCGCAACAAGAGGCTCTTTAGTTCCTCTTCACTTTCTGCCATTAGAGTGGTATCATCTGCATATCTTAGGTTGTTGATATTTCTTCCGGCAATCTTAATTCCAACTTTTGATTCATCTAGCCCTGCCTTTCTCATGATGTGCTCTGCATATAAGTTAAATAGGCAGGGCGACAGTATACAGCCTTGCCAGACTCCTTTCCTAATTTTGAACCAGGCAGTAGTTCCTCTTCACTTTCTGCCATTAGAGTGGTATCATCTGCATATCTTAGGTTGTTGATATTTCTCCCGGCAATCTTATTTCCAACTTTTGATTCACCTAGCCCTGCCTTTCTCATGATGTGCTCTGCATATAAGTTAAACAGGCAGGGTGACAGTATACAGCCTTGCCGGACTCCTTTCCCAATTTTGAACCAGTCAGTGGTTCCATATCCAGTTCTCACTGTTGCTTCTTGACCCGCATATAGGTTTCTCAAGAGACAAATAAGATGGTCTGGTACTCCCATCACTTTAAGAACTTGCTACAGTTTGTTGTGATCCACACAATCAAATGTTTTAGCATAGTCAATGAAGCAGAAGTAGATGTTTTTCTGGAACTCCATAGCTTTCTCCATGATCCAGAGTATGTTGGCAATTTGATCTCTAGTTCCTCTGCCTCTTTGAAATCTTGCCTGTACTTTTGGTAGTTCTCAATCCACATACTGCTGGAGTCTAGCTTGTAGGATTTTAAGCATAACTTTACTAGCATGAGAAATGAGTACAATGGTGCGATAGTTTGAACATTCTTTGGCACTGCCTTTCTTTGGAATTGGAATGTAAACTGATCGTTTCCAATCCTGTGGCCACTGTTGAGTTTTCCAAATTTGCTGGCAAATTGAGTGTAACACTTTTACTGCATTGTCTTTTAAGATTTTGAATAGCTCAGCTGGAGTACTGTCACCTCCACTAGCTTTGTTGTTGCTCAGCTTTCCTAAGGCCCAGGGCTTTTTTTCTCATACAACGCTCAGAACGGAGTTCCGGCACCTTTTTTGGATGGAACCTTATAGGGTAGGCAAGGCAGGTTGTATGACATGTGTGAGTTCCGCCACTTTTTTCTTTTACAAAAAAAGCACTGCTAAGGCCCATTTCACTTCACATTCTAGGATGTCTGGCTCGAGATCAGTGACCACCTCATCATGGTTATCTGGGATGTTAAGCTCGTTCTTGTATTGTTCTTCTGTGTAATTTTTCCACCTCTTCTTAATCTCTTCTGCCTGTTAGGTCCTTGCCATTTTGGTCCTTTATCATGCCCATTTTTGCATGAAACGTTCATCTCTCCAATTTTCTTGAAGAGATCTCTGGTCCTCCCTATTCTATTGTTTTCTTCTATTTCTTTGCACTGTTCATTTAAGAAGGCATTCTTATCTCTTCTAGCTATTCTCTGGAATTCTGCATTCAATTGGGTGTATCTTTCTTTTTCTCCCTTGCCTTTCACTTCTCTTCTTTCCTCAGCTATTTGCAAAGCTTCCTCAGACAGCCATTTTGCTTTCTTGCATTTCTTTTTCTTTGGGATGGTTTTAGCTGCTACTTTCTTGTACAATGTTGCAAACCTCTGTCCATAGTTCTTCAGGCACTCTATCAGATCTAATTCCTTAAATCTATTTGTCACTTCTACTGTATATTCGTCAGGGATATGATTTAGTTCATACCTGAGTGGCCTAGTGCTTTTTCCTACTTTGTTCAGTTTAAGCCTAAATTTTGCAATGAGAAGCTCATGGTCTGAGCCACAGTCAGCTCCTGGTCTTGTTTTTACTGACTTTATAGAGCTTCTCCATCTTTGGCTGCAGAACACATAGTCAATCTGATTTCTGTGTTGACCGTCTGGTGATGTCCATGTGTAGACCCATCTCTTGGGTTGTTGGAAAAGAGTGTTTGCTATGACCATCATATTGTCTTGACAAAATTCTATCAGCCCGTGCCCTGCTTCATTTTGTACGCCAAGGCCAAACTTGCCTGTTATTCCAGTTATCTTTTGGCTTCCTACTTTAGCATTCCAATCCCCCATGATGATAAGGACATCATTTTTGGGTGTTAGTTCTATAAGGTGCTGTAGGGCTTCATAGAACCGGTCAATTTAATCCTCTTCATCATCGGTGGTTGGGGCACAGACTTGGACTACTGTGATATTGAATGGTTTGCCTTGGATTCGAACTGAGATCATTCTGTCATTTTGGGGATTGTATCCCAGTATTGCTTTTCCTACTCTTTTATTGACTATGAAGGCTACTCCATTTCTTCTGAGGGATTCTTGCCTGCAGTAGCATACTTGATGGTTATCTGAATTATATTTACCCATTCCTGTCCATTTTAGTTCGCTGATTCCTAAGATGTCGATGTTCAATCTTGTCATCTCTTGTTTGACCACGTCCAGCTTGCCTTCATTCATGGATCTTACATTCCAGGTTCCTATGGAGAAAAAATCTTTACAGCATTAGACTTTCCTTTCACCACCAAATACATCCACAGCTGAGCATCCTTTCGGCTTTGGCCCAGTCGCTTCATTCTTTCTGGCACTACTAGTACTAGCCCTCTGCTCTTCCCTAGTAGTATATTGGACACTTTCCAACCTGAGGGGTTCATCTTCCAGTATCATACAGTATCTTTTTTCCTTTTGGTACTGTCCATGGGGTTTTCATGGCAAAGATACTGGAATGGGTTGCCATTTCCTTCTCCAGTGGATCACGTTTTGTCAGAACTCTCTGCTATGACCTGTCCGTCTTGGGTGGCCCTGCACGGCATAGCTCATAGGTTCACTGAATTATGCAAGCCCCTTTGCCACGACAAGGCAGTAATCCATGAAGGGGCACAAACACCATAGAGCAACCCAATACTTAGTAGCCTGGAAAGACCTCCCAACATCTCAGAATGGGTTCACAAAAAACATGTTAAGAGCCCACAGGTTACTCAAACATTTTCATTCTCATTACCCAGAAAAGCCTGATTGACATGTGAATTCTCTTTTCTCTTCTCTCTCCCATTTTATTATTTTATATGTTCTCCAGGAGGACTTCTTTTAGGGGGAAGCATGTCAGATCACATCCAATTCATATTTTCGGGGTGCTGCTGATGGGAATTGGGAGGTTTCACTCTGTTGGGTGGGGGCTCATGGATGTATTTCCTTTACTTTGTTCTCTCCATGTTTGTGTATCTCTTTGGGTGTGAAAAGGGGGAGGAATATGCCAGGGCCATGTGCCTTATCTCCGCTCTGTTGTAAAGATGATGCAATGTCTGGGAACTGTCCCTTACCACTCCAGTTCCCATAACTTTGCATCTGTGGATTGGCTAGAGACAAACTGCACAGTTGAGCACTGGGGAGAGGTTTGAGAAGGAAAGTTTTAATGTAATATTTTGTGCGGGAATTCTTTAGATCTTGTCTTGCCTTCCTGCTTTCATTGTCTCTTAATAAAAGTTCCTCTTAAAACAATGCCAGTTTCAAGAGTTCTGCTTTCTTGGGAGAACTAGCTGAGACAGGACCTTACACTAATCAAGGAGAGAAGCAACCTAGAACTAAGAAGAAGTTTCCTGACAGTTAGAACCATTTATCAGTGGAACAACTTGTCTCCAGAAGTTGTGAATGCTCCAACACTGGAAGTTTTAAAAAAGAGATTGGGCAACCATTTATCTAAAATGGTATAGGGCAGGGGTCAACCGGTCCACACAAACAAGCAAAGCCCCATCTGCAAGATGTAGGCTGCACACAAAACCACACACCCTCTGGTCCGTGGAAAAAACTCCATGTAACCGGTCCCTGGTGCCCAAAAGGTTGGGGACCTCTGGAATAGGGTTGGATTGGCAGGCTGCCAAAGTCCCTTCCAACTATACTATTCTATTCTATTCTATTCTATTCTATTCTATTCTATTCTATTCTATTCTATTCTGTTCTATTCATTCCACATATTTACAGATGGAAAGTATTGTGCAGTGACATTATATTTTCAAGTGTTTAAAAGAAATTGTCATTTCAGACCTGTGATTAAACATAATTCTGGAAGCTTTTTTCTTTGGACTAAATTGTGTACAGAAGATAGAAATTAGCAGTTAATGTTAGTTCCATATATTCTTACTTTTATTTCTTGTATTTCATATTTAAATTGTTATATGATAGAAGAAAACTTTACAATGAATAGTTTTATCACACACAAATATTATTTTTAGTTTCTCTAGCTTATCTTCCACTTTTATTGTAACTTTGAGATAACTCAAAAAATTATTCTGCAATCTCAGTGTAATATGTACCTAAGCAAATATGTCCAATTACATTTGGACATGCAGTGACTAAGTGAAGATACCAATGAAATAGTTGAAGTGTAGTGTATGAATGGAGATGAGAGATGGAGAATTGCTTCAGAGATCAACAGGGATTTGAGCCAAGAAAGATGGTGGTTGCTGGCAAAAGAAATATGATGCAAGGATGATCTCAGATTAAAAATCTCAAGTCACCCTTTATTTCAGTTTAGCATACAGGTTGATTGAGCATTGGGAGCTTTGGTTATGGCTGCTGCCATATTGTTATAAAAAAACCCTCACCTGTGATTTGACTCTAGATGAAAGACGGGGTTTTTTTAATCATTGAGACCTGTATGGTTTGGAGGGGTGCTTTCTCCTCTTGGAAATGGCTTGTTGGGATTTCTGGCATCAACAATGTGTTCATGGCAGAGGACAGTGGGAAAGTGTCACTTGGGAGATATTGGTGAGTGAAGTTATTGATGCACAGATAATATCAAGCCCTGTGATGCTGTCAAATTCAGGAAACAAGAATCACTTGGATTTCTGGAAAGATCTAGACCGTAAGGTAACAATTCTGAAAATCTGTTGAATCAATTCTCCAAATCAATCTAGCATAATTAAGGCAGAATCTTGAGTCCAAATCTCCTTAATATACTTGCTCTACTCTGCTGAGTTGCCTTTTTTCTAAGTTTCCTGTTTCCTTCCCAATAGTCTCAATGCCTGCTAGATATTTCATCACAGACAACCAGATGTGAGGCCTTGTTTCTGCAATTGGGCTGTAGGAACAAGCTGTCACTATTGTACCAACTTTCTTGTTGAAAAAACAGCATCCATCCTGAGCTGCTACCACCTTATTATAATGGACTTCCCTAAGTTTATGCTGCTGGGGCAAATTAATTTGCCTTCTTTGGAGGAATAGCTAGCAGCCCTTGAGTTCACAGCCACCAGAATAGCCATGAACATAATGCGTCAAGACAGGAGAGACACTGGATCTCTGATAAACGAGAGACAGAATATAAAAATCTCTGTCCACAGTATTATCCTACCTCATAAGGGGAGGTAAATGTAGAGCATGGACGGCAATTCGCCATGTCATGGACTGATTGAGATAGAAGTAGCAAGACTTTTAATTTAGAAAAAATTATGTCACTTTTGGTCAAATAAACCAGATCTGCTACTTTTCTTTTTGGGAAAGGATGCAGTATTTTTAAAGTTGGCTTTCACATAATTTTAGCTAGCAAACCATACGGCTTCATCTCCAAACCTAACAGATCCAATTAAATATTTAATATTATAACCAGTGCAACAATCTACTCTTTTATCACAGTGAGATTAAAGCAAAAACAAAGAATTGGAAAAAAAACGTGCTTATACCTCCCTTAATAGATTCCAAATGTTAAATAAACTGTGTTGAATGTTCTGTAAAGTACCATTAAAATAATGTTTTATATTTAATATTCACATTTATATCTGAAGCTCTAATGGAAGCTAATGGATGTATTAAAGAGAATTTGCATAAGATTTTCTTAGCTGCCTTTGAAAAGTATTTCTCATAGTTCTATAAAATACAGTTGTTACTCTAGTTACAGTTGATTATGGTTTGGGGATGCATTTTTGAATTTTTCTGAATAGGGCCAAAAAATCAGGAATCGGGGCCCCAACGGAGTTAAATTACTTTGTCTTTGCAGAGTCATCTTTTTGCAGCTCCAGTTTGTATCCGAAACCTACTGCAACTTCCTATTTTGAAATTACCGGTTTTAGTAGTCAGCCAGTTTGAAAGCAAAGAGTTCCCCTAATCAAATCTATTTTTTTAAAAAAAATAATTAATGACCGTATTATACACTATTTCATCGCGAGGGGCACCCCTCTAGCCATTCCAGTGTACAGACCCTAGAATAACTGAAACGGGCCTAACGAAAACAACTTTTTATGACGCTAAAAGGTTGAGAACAACGTACTGCACAGAATGTGTGGGAAAGGCAGGCGTTCCTCCTAGATCCTAGGAGGAGCCAAAGCGACTTTGCGCTCTCCACACACACCCCCATCTTAACTCCGGCCGTACTCCGCCTCTTTTAAACCCCTCAAACTCAGCCGGGCATCAATCAACCGCCGGCGCCTGTCACTGTTCGTATGAGAGAGGCTGAACGGAGGAGGGCGAGACAGGTGCTGCCGCCGGAAAAGTTGCTTCTTGCCTGGCTCGGCCGCCCCACTCGCTTGGCGCCCTGCAGCCTGAGAAGAGAACTCGAGGCAGACAGGCGGGCGCGCGGGGTTCGCCATCCCGCCTTGCGCCCTGATCCATGGAGTACCGGCTACCGAGACCCATGGAAAACCACGTGAGCAGCAGCGAGCAGCCGGGACTTAGCGGGGACGCCGAGCAGATCAGCCCTCCGAGCGGCACCGAACCACTTGCGGCTTCCGAAGGGACCCCGGGGATCGTTGGTGGCGGCGAGGCGAGCAACGGCCCCCTCATGCGCCCGCGATCGCTCCGAGCTGTCTATGTGGTCAACGAGAATCCGAAAGGAAGCTCCGGGACGCGGAGTCCCGAAGCTGGGGCGTTGCTGTGCTTGGTGCGAGCTTGTGAGGCCGCCGGAGCTCAGCTGATCACCGTCAACTTCGGAGAGCTGGACTTCGGCGAAACGGCCGTGCTGGACGTCTTCTATGACGCGGGTGAGTAGCTGGCGACGGGGAGAGGAGAAAGGCGTCCCGGGTACAGCTTCCAGACGCCCCAAGGGCGTTCCGGCTCCACGCCTTGCCTAGCCGCGCGTCTTTCTGTCTATGACAGGGGTCGGCAACCTTGGCTCTTTTATGACTCGCGGACTTCAACTCCCAGAATTCCCGAGCCAGCTATGCTGGCTCGGGAATTCTGGGAGTTGAAGTCCGCGAGTCATAAAAGAGCCAAGGTTGCCGACCCCTGGTCTATGATAACAGGCACGTCGGTCGGACTTGACTCTTATCTTAGACTCGGAGGTGGGACGAGCTACCATAGGAAGCAGCAAATCGCGTTTCCGAGTCTGCTGACCGCCACGAAATAAGGCAACTGCGGACAGAATTTTTTTTCCCCCTGGGATTAATTTACAGTACTTTTAGCCCTGATCAGTAATCCAGAGATTACCTAATCATTTATGAACCACAGATTGACCTAAGCGTGGAGTTGTGTCAAGAGTAATAGCTCCGGAGAAAAACAAACGTGCAAGGTGTAGCTTTTCTCAACATTAAATATCTGTAAATAAAAGTCCATTCCCCCCTCCCCCCCTTCCGCGCGCACAATTATTGCATGTAAGTGTGGGAAGAATCCAGAGAAAGAAATATTTTGGGAAATATTAAAAAAGCAGAATATATTTCCCCAAATGCAGAATATATTTCCCCGAATGATTTTAAAGGCAGAAACCAACCCCACAGCCCCAAGTCTCTCTGCCCCAAACAGAAACCAGGTCTGCAGAAATGCAGATGTGATAATGTTGTCAGAAAGATTGGAGTCAGGAAGCTGGGATTAGAAAGATAAAGATCCCTAGAATCAAGAATCCCTCACACCAAAAAAATCCAACAGTCATCAGCCACAGCCTCAGGGAAGCAGGATAGGATTAACCCACCACCATCAGAATACCAGAAAGGCACTCTCATACTCAGGTCAAAGTTCATGCCACAGGAACAACTCCAAACAAAAGCCTAAGAAAGTATAAAAACCCACTCCCTACTACATGTAGCAGTCAACGTGTTGTTTATTGCCGGCTTGGACTGGACCCTGATGGAAGATTTTTCCTTCAACATAAGGTTAATTTGCCATTCTGCACAGCAACACATACACCCGCCCCACCAACAAATACTAAACCTACTGATTTTTTGATGCCTTTGAGGAGTCCTCAAGGGTTTTTCAGCCTAGATCACAGGTCTGCATCCCGCGGCTCTGGAGCCACATGCGGCTCTTTCAGCCATCTCCTGCGGCTCCCAGTCTTCTGCCATGTGCTGTCCAAAAAAAAAAAGTGGGACTAAAAAAGTTCAACCAATCAATTCAAATATGCAGGGTAGGTGCATATCTCGCCTTGGCTCCACTCTTCAGTCAAACCCTGTTCTGCACATGTGTGCATGTACGCACATGCGCACACATTTTTTTGCGGCTCCCAGTTTTTCCTTTTGTGAGGGAACCGGTTCTGAGTGGCTCTTTCACTGTTTCAGGTTGCTGACCCCTGGCCTAGATCTTGGTTTCTAAAATAAAAGCATTCTCTAGCCATGGTTCTCAGTTTGCAGTTCTCTCAGCCATAAGCAAATCACATGGGCTACTTTGTCCTTAGTTTACATTATCTCTGAACTGCCTATTTAGGGACTCACTAGAAAGTAAGCTAGTAGGTAATAATGCGATCTTTAGAATTCCCAGAAGTGTGCTACTTGCAATAGAGTTGGAGTGTTGGTACCCTGGGCATGTGCATAGTTACCTTACCATGGTCCTAACATTTTTTTTTACAAAGTCAAACTAAGGAGCTAAAGAAGAATGTCTGTTCTCTGATTACCCCTTTCTGCTTTAAATGCCTTCTCTGAAGGCAGCTTGATAGTAGTGAAGAAGGCAGCTATTATATATTGGCCTGGGTTAGAAGGCATGTGAACTTGAAGAATATTTGGGAATACCTGTGCCAAGCCGTAAGAGTAGTTATCTATGATTGTTCAACACACAATGCCAGAAATAAGCACACTACATAATTTGCAATATTGTATGTGAATCTTGCTCAAAGGAAGAAAGGGAATTGGCTTTATATGGAGGGGAAAAATAAGTTTTGTTTGAGTTGAGCTGAATTCCTGGTGATTTCATGGACCAATTGATGGAGTTTTCTTGTCATCAGTACAGAAGGACTTTTCTGTTACCTTTGAAGATGTTTTCTGATTTCCCAGTCTAGTTTACATATCTGGTATTCTGTCAAAGAATTTATTAAATCTGTCTTTGTTTAGTTTTGGAGGCCAGACAAGGTCAATAATGGGAAAGGCAGGTTCTAATCCCATCTCAGATAGCCATTTGGTTCTTAATAACATGCTACTTGATTTGTGTAATGACAGCTAAAATGCAGTGTGTAATTGGAATCACTTCATATTTCTAAGTATGTAGCAAAAGAACACGTTACATTATCCAAAATAATGCAAGTCTACATATATATCACAGTATTCCCTTTTGGGTCAGCAAAGTGTAAGAAATAAAAAAAGAAAGTATGAGAAAAGAATGTTGAAAGAAAAATCTTCATCAGGGTCCAGTCCAAGCTGGGAATAAATAACGTGGAGACAGCTTTAGAAAGAAGGTTGTAGTTCAGACATGTCAAACACAAGGCCCGGGGGCCGGATCCAGCCCGCAAAGTGGTTTCATGTGGCCCGCGAAGCCATCCTGGAAAGAGTGAGGGAATGGCCCCCACTGCCTTGGCCCTGGCCCAGAGACCCTCCTTCTGCCAGGGACCCTCAGATCTGTCCCACTCCTGCCCAGGCCCCCATAGGCACCCTTGATGCGAACGATGTAGAGCTGGCCACGCCCACCCAGTAGGCCATACGCACTCTAGCCATGCCCACCCAGTAGGCCACGCCCACCCTGGCCACACCCACCCGGCCCCCTGAGGGCAACCGCCATGCTGATGCGGCCCTCAATGAAATTGAGTTTGACACCCCTGTTGTAGTTTATTGAAGAGGAGAGCCAGATAGAAAGAGGGCTCTGAAAAAACAACTGACCACATGGAGCAGAGTGGTGGGCTTTTATACCTTCTGGGGCTCGTGAAGTTGTTTCCTGTTCCTATTTATTATTTATTTATTTATTTATTTGAGGCTTTTTATTTCCTTTGTCATGTACTTTGACCTGAGTCTGTGCCCTTTTGGTATTGGTGGGTTAATGTCTTCTGTCCTTAGAATTTGGGTGGGGATATGTAGATTTTAGGTGTCTGTTTTCCTAATTTCTAGCTTCCTGGCTCCAACCTTCCTGAATGGATTATTGAATTTGCATTTCTAAAAACTGGTTTCTGCAGTGGGCTGATTTCTGGGGGCTGGTTTCTGTCTTTTTTAAAAGATCTTCTCCCATTATTCCTTTGGGGAAATATATTCTGCCTTTTTAATATTTCCCCAAATATTTCTTTCTCTGGATTCTTCCTACAATAATAATGAAATTTGATTTATTCTAGAACCATTAACTGCATCTTTCAATCTCTGCAAATCTTCCTTAATTCTACTGTTGAAAGAAAAATCTTCATCAGGGTCCAGTCCAAGCCAGGAATAAAGAAAATGGAGACTGCTTTAGAAAGAAGGTTATAGTTTATAGAAGAGCAGAGCCAGACAGAAATGTGTCTCTGGGAAAGCTGACCACACGTAGCTGGGAGTGGTGGGTTTTTATAACTTCTTGGGCTTTGTGTTTGAGGTTGTTTTCTTTTCCTGTGGCATGAACTTTGACCTGAGCTTTTGAGCATGTCCTTTTGGTAATCTGATGGTGGTGGGTTAATCCTATTATGTCCTAAATGTCATGTTTTTAGCATTTGGTTGGGGGATATAGATTTTAGTGGTCTTTGTCTTTCTAATATCATCAGCTCCAAGCTTCATTCTTCCTGAATGAATCACCAAATCTGCATTTCTACAGAGCTGGTCTCTACCTGGGGCTATTAAGAAAACTGGATCTGCTTTTCTCCCATTAACATCCTTTGGAGAAATATAATATTCTGCCTTTTAATATTCCCTAAGTATTTCTTTCTCTGGAAGGGGTGCTGTTTTTCCACACTACCATGTCCACTTTTCATATAGTCTGTTTTGTTATTTAAATTTCATATCTCTGTTTTGAACATATCTGCTTAATGAAAAAATATATTTCTCAGTCTCCCTTTCTTTCTCAAGCCAATTTACTTTTCCTTCATATATTTGTTTTGGAATTGGCTTATCTGTAATTGGTTTTCACCAATTCATCCTGCTGACTTTAACCTGTGAAAAGACACTCCTTTATATAATTGGAAAAGTTATGTCAGCTACTTGATTTTGTCATTTCACTGAGAAAGGAACTATGCCATAAAATATTTTTATACTTGAACTCTTGCGCTGTATACATACAGCACTAACAAATATACAGATGGAGCTCAGCTTGAAGAATTAGAAATCCACACTTATAAAACTGTTGTAATATACCTTGAGATAAAAGCTTTAAATTGTAAAATGGAGATTGACAAAAGCATAGAGAAAGTCAATTGAAACAAACCATGGAAGACTACAATATGGTGAACCTCAGTAAAGCCAGAAAAACATTGATTTAATATATATGGTCTACTTATATGAGAACCACGGGAAAAACTTTGTTAGCTTTAAAATAGTAACTTTTCCTGATTTGGACTCATCAATTTTTCTGGGAATGCAGAATATTTTGTTGAAAAATAATGGAAAATTAATCGCCCATAATTAATGGGAGGGAGACTTCTACTCTTTCCCAACCCAATGAACAATAGAAGAAACTACGTAAAGGGCCTTTCTGTATGACAACTTTCAAAAGAAACAGACCAAATTCAGTATAGTGGAAGAAGCCAGCATAAGTTCAGACACAGACCAAATCAGGTTGGGTCTTGGAGTGGCTGTGGAAGTCCAGAAAATATCGCTCTGAATGTTAGGCAATGGCTTAAAATGTTGCTGACCTTGACCCAGGGTAGAGTTGCTATTAAGAAGGTGGAGGTGATTCCAGAAGCCAAATTCTATACATTTTCCCTAACTTGTTTCCTTCCAGTGTGAAAAAAGTACCTGGTCAGAGATAAATATCTTGGTTCTAGACAAAGTCAGTAGGTTTGTCTTATTTGATGCAGTAGGAATTCAGAATAGAGTTACTGTCTGAAATTGCATCTGTCTTCATACTGATATCATTACATTCTTGGAAAGAGTATGTGAGTATAATTTATTTCCTAGGGGAAATATATGAAAAATATTTGTCTGTTGTTGAGATGGGTGGAATAAATAAATTAAATAAGAATGATGCAAAAAGTGAAGAAAATCAAATAGATAATGGTAGCCTGGCTTATAGAATGTATTATATGACATCAAATGAAGATTGGCACGTAATTGTGCATGTTCAGAATAACAAGACATAAGTTAAACATACATTACAGGTAAAAGAAAGACTTCCTCCCCTTTCTGATTTTTGTAGGTGATATCGTTTGGTTATACTGATGATATAGCCAATCTTTTGATCTAAATGAGTGAAATAAATTAATGATTTGGTTTAATAGGTGGTAGTTTGAGCAAATTAGAAAAGCTAGATCACACTGACGTTGGCTTTATGAATCTGGAGTCACAAGGCCTATTCACCTTTAATATTGCAAGCTTATTAAGCAGAGTTTATTTATTTTATTTTATTTTAATCCCATTTATATCCCTCCCTTCTCCGAAGACTCAGGGCGGCTTACAATCTAAGCACAAATCAAATGTGCTTAGTAATAGCCTTCATTCTATGTATATGCCTGCTTATTAGGGCTTTCGCCCCCCCCCAAGCGGCATTATTACAAAGTCAGCTTATTGCCCCCAACAATCTGGGTCCTCAGTTTACCTACCTCAGAAGGATGGAAGGCTGAGTCAACCTTCAAACTGAGGATACGGGCGGCATTGTCGATTTAATCTGGGAAGAGTTCGATCCTGTGACTCCTGAAGAAGTGGACAAGATCATGGGGAAGCTGAGCTCCACCACGTGTTTGTTGGACCCGTGCCCCTCCTGGCTGACTATGCGGCCCGGGATGGGACACGAGGCTGGCTCCAGGCAGCGATTACTGCCTCTTTGAGTCAGGTTAGTTTTCCCGCCGCCTTGGACCCCTCCTCAAGAAGCCTGCCTTGGACCCAGCAATTTTAAACAACTATCGTCTGGTCTCCAACCTTCGCTTTCTGGCGAAGGTTGTTGAGAGCGTGGTGGCGCAGCAGCTCCCTTTGTTCTTGGATGAAGCTGATTATCCAGACCCGTACCAATCGGGTTTCAGGCCCGGGTACAGCACAGAGACGGCATTGGTTGCTCCTCTGTCCTAGTCCTTTTAGACCTCTCAGCGGCTTTTGATACCATCGACCATGGTATCCTGCTGCGACGTCTCAGGGGGTTAGGAGTGGGAGGCACAGTTCTCCAGTGGTTCTCCTCTTACCTTCTGGGACGTTCGCAGTCGGTGTTGGCAGGGGGGCAGAGATCGACCTTGAGACCTCTCATTTGTGGAGTTCCTCAGGGATCGGTTCTCTCGCCTCTCCTGTTCAACATCTATATGAAGCCGCTGGGTGAGATCATTCATGGTTTCGGAGTTGGGTATCATCAATATGCTGATGATACCCAGCTTTTTATTTTGAGCCCAAACCACCCCAGTGATGCCCTCGACGTGATGTCCCGCTGCCTGGAGGCGGTCCGGGTCTGGATGGGGAGGAACAGGCTTTGACTCAACCCTGACAAGACTGAGTGGCTGTTCGTGCCGGCATCCCGGGAAATTCCAATTATTCCATCTCTGGCCATGGGGGGTGAGCTATTACCCCCCTGTGGATAGGGCTCGCAACTTGGGGGTCCTTCTAGATTCACAGCTCTCTTTGGAAGAGCATATTGGAGCTGTGACTAGGGGGGGCCTTTGCCCAGGTCCGCCTGGTGCGCCAGTTGCGGCCCTATCTAGACCGGGATGCCTTGCGTACAGTCACTCATGCGCTTGTGACTTCTCGTCTAGACTACTGTAATGCTCTCTACATGGGGCTGCCCTTGAGGTCCACCCGGAGACTTCAACTGGTGCAGAATGCAGCCGCGAGAGTTGTCTTGGAGGTTTCCCGATACTCCCATGTTACACCTTTGCTCCGCAAGCTGCATTGGCTACCGGTTGCTCTCCAGGTGAGGTTCAAGGTGTTAGTGATGACTTACAAAGCCCTTCATGGCATGGGTCCGGATTACCTATGGCAACACCTGCGGCCGGCGTCAACTTCCCTCCGTCCAGTGCGCTCCCACAGAGAGGGCCTCCTCAGGGTGCCTCCGATCAAAGAATGCCGATTGGTGGCCCCCAGGGGGAGAGCGTTCTCTGTGGGCGCGCCAGACCTTTGGAACCGCTTACCGGTCGAGCTCCCGACCTTCGCTCCTTCTGACGCGATCTCAAAACCTTCTTTTTTGAACAAGCTGGCCTGGTCTGACGGGATGGGATTGGGTTTTTTATAATTGGTTTTAATTTTTAATATGTATTAATTATTACGGGCATAATGGTTTAATCACTTTTTAATTTTTGTATTCCTGCTTTTTATTATGTATGGCCCTGTTCACCGCCCTGAGTCCTTCGGGAGAAGGGTGGTATACAAATTAAATTATTAAATTATTAAACCTTGAGCCTGGTGGGATGCGAACCTGCAATAATTGCAGGCAGCTGGTGTTACTTAAGGAGGCATTAGCCCACTGCTCCACCAAGGCTCTTATCTTTATAGGCTGAGTCTTTAATATATTGTGTTATGGTTGAGTAGAATAGAAGATAGAAAAGGAACAGGACATCTTAAACACAGAAAGTAGCTAAACCAGTTTGCTGTAATGTTATGGTACCATTATCCAGAGGGTGCTGTGAAGGCAGGCCTCAGTGTGTTTGGGTTCATACTTCTCCAGGAGGTGAGATACTAGCAAACATTTTTCTAGCTATAGTTTCCTCTTCTACCTCTACTTTTGTTTCATTCTTAATATTTGTTGCTTATGTTTTCCAGTTGTTAAGATGAGAAGGAAAAGCAGCTCCTGCAGGAGAAAAAAGTAGGATGTAAGTTTTGCAAGTCCACTACAAAGAAAATTAAAAGGCCTTTCTCATTTGCATCCATGGCTATAACCATAAAGCCATGATACTGGAATTGGAGATCTTTGGGCTTTGTAAGTTGAAGAAAAACTTACAGTTCTCAGTGTATCAGGAATCAACTGATTGATATATTAGTATACAATGTATTTTATACTAGCAGTTTTTATTTAGTAAAAGCTTAACATGAAAATTAGATAATGTTGCTGCAATGATTAGAGCTGACATAGATTTCTTTAACAAAATGAAAAAGAGGTTAGGCGACTAATTTTACTTTCCTTGTTTAAAAATATTTCTCTATTATTTTATTTTATTGCTTTTTAGAGCACTCAACACCAATTCTGGTAGTTACTTAAATCATAGGATTTTGAATATATTGTGGTATAAGAGAGAGGGAAGGAAAAATAGTCCTTCAGGATTCTATCACTACAGACTTTTTCAATAAAATTGAGTTCTAGTTAGTTTTGAGGAATCTGTTTCCTGACTTAGGAAGGACTGACATGCTACTTCTAATAATTTTATTGATTGTAACATCATTATAAAATAGAGGTCATAAGTTTAGATACAATTTTTAAGGGTAGTACAATTCACAGGAAACAAATTGCTCTGTTATTTTTAGCCAGTAATGAATGTTCCAGGAAAATTATGATAGATCTAGTGTTTGAGTACAATTGTAACACAGTACCATACTGTGGGCATATGTTTGTGTGTATTATTGTTCCTATTAGTTCTGTAACCTGAAATCTAAGCATATACTTGATAGAACCACCTTAGATTTAACAGAAATTTACTGAGTTAATAGATAGTGTGAATGGGAAAATTGTAATTATAGAGGTAGTCCTTGTTTAGGAACTTCAGTTTGGACCAGCAACTTGAATATTAAGCAAAATGGCCACTAAGAGAAAAATCACATGACCATGATTGCTTACGATTTTACAACAGCTTTCCTTTCCAGCATTAGAAAGATGTGATCCCAAAATTCCAAGTGAGCCAAAATAGCAAGGAAGGTTTCCAGATTTCAACTCATAAAGAAATGGGTTAAAAGGACAACTCTTAGAGTCTTTTTCCCCATTTCTCCATCCTTTACCTCAGTGCTGGGATAATTTGGAAAAAGAGATGTTTGAACTTACATTCTTTGGAGAAGAAGAGATTACAACACAATAAGCAGGCACACAGCGAGCCATGAATCACTCTTAAGCAAACAAAAGCCTTTAGTGTGAAACTGATTAGAATCTTGTCAGTTGCAGGTAGCAGCTGAGAGGTTGTTATAGGAGTCTAATCAACTAAGGTTGTAGAGCTGAGCTTAACTTGCAGTTAGTACTTTTAGGGCAGTGGTGTCAAACTCGTAACATCACGTGATGTGTGGCGATGTATCGTGACTTTTGCCATTGCTGGCAGTGGGGTGGGCGTGGTTTGACTATGATGCATCCAGCCCGTGGGCCGGCAGATTGAGACCCCTGTTTTAAGGGAAGCACTGTAATAAAAAACAGCTCAGGAAGAGAGAACTTGTTTAAGTAGTCTCTCCAGGTTGCAATTGATGAGGAAAAGGAAAAAAAGTCAGACACAGGAACATGTACTGATTGCAGTGGTGAACGCAGGATTGAGAGATAGGCTGCGAAGATCATAAATGCAGGCATTGGCAGTAATGTTACTTTTTCATCACCATTGTGAATGATTACTATCCAAGGCAGGAGAAGAGCCTAATGCTGGGAAAGATTGAGGGCAATAGAAGAAGGGGACGACAGAGAATGAGGTGGCTGGATGGAGTCACTGAAGCAGTAGGCGTGAGCTTAAACAGACTCCAGAAGATGGTAGAGGACAGGAAGGCCTGGAGGAACGTTGTCCATGGGGTCGCGATGGGTCGGACACAACTTTGCAGCTAACAACAACACCTGTATTTTTACAATATGTGCATGATTGTGTACATGTGTACCTTGCATGTATATATAATTAGTATTACATAATTAGTATTTAAGATACATTATGTATTTGTATTTTCTCATTTGTGTTTTTATTGATTTAAACTTGTTAATTTTAATTTGTTTTAAGGTTTATTATAGCTGCCAGGAAAGCAACTATGGGTTGGAAACTATCAGTAAAAATAATCTTTAATCCACATTTTTTTAGGTTTTAAAATAAAGCAAATTATATTACTCAACTATAATGAATTAATAAAGATCACAGTAAAACCTTATTTGGTTTAAATTTGCCTTCTCTTGGGGATGCCTGTGGCATTTTCTTAATCATATTTACTTATTCCAATGTATATTGGTAATTAAAACTGTATAAACAAAAACAAATTCACTTTATGTGTGTGTATGTATATATGTGTATACACACATACACACACACACACAAATAATCTTTGTAAACTATTCTTTTTAACAAGGTTCACTGTATTCTTTCGGATTCTTTTTCCACCGCCCTTTTTTTAAGTATGCTAAATTTTCTTTAAACACTTTTCTAGAATCAAAACTTTCTAATACATCTTTTTCTTTAACTTCTTAACATACAGGCTTTGAACTTCAGTATTGAATTTAGCTCCCACCCTCCAGATTATCTGTCAAGCTATAAACCCTACTGCCTTTAGGACTGCTGCGTGCTTCTAGCTTGCCAACAGATGCAGGGAGGGAGATGGGGTGAACTTTGAATCCTTTGAATCCACAGGTGTTATCACCGTGAGAGCCAAAGATTTGTTTTGATGAAATAAAGTGTCTTCTCATAATAATTACCTGGAGATCTATTAGATAATGTGACCTGAACTGTCAGAGGAGACAGCAGGAGATTTGTTCTTTTAATTAACTGCTTCCCACCATTTTGTCAGAGCTAGCTTTCACTTTGAACCTGCCATAATGATTCTGCTCAGTAAAGGTCACATTAGAGTAATTAATGACTCTGGTGTTTTCCTTAGTTGGGCTTTTCAGCCAGAGGTTGACACTATCCTTATAGAATAATATTTTTCCCCATTTTATAAACATCCTTTTAAAAACACAGTTTTCTTTAAACTGCTACATTGTTTTCTTTAACTTTCTCTTAACACAAGAACTCTCAAATACATTTTCAGTAACATTTTGCATACTTTCAAAATTACTTAAGCATTTTACATAAAAAATTACATTTTCAAATTTTGGATTAAGACTTTCTTTCCAATACAAATATCAAATCAAGAAAAATCCATCCTAGATCCAATTAACTCTTTTAAGTTTAAGTCATTCCTTCCAGCTTGTCTTCATGGGGTAGAATCTTCTTCTCTGGGAAACTTATCTAGTTAGTTATAAGCCTCCCTTTTTATCATGGATTTCTCAACCTTGTAAATGTCCTTGAAGAAAACTCCCAAATTTGTCTTTTTAAAACTAGCCACTTTTCTTTTATGGTGGTTAGCATATGGATGCTTATGATTGTTTTTTTTTTGTTTTTATACCTTGTACTTAGCTCTGGGAAGTGGGGGGGGAGGGGGAGAGGGGTGGGGAGGGAGGGAGAGGGGAGGGGGAGGGGGGACTGTTAAAGATAAAATGTATGTTAAAACTTTTCAATAAAAAAAAACTAGCCACTTTTCTTGACCCTCTTCTTTCAGTTGTGTTGAGAGTTTTATATTTAAACCACATGATAAAAGTTAATTCCAGGTTTGTATTCCAAATTTGCAATGAACTCCTCTGCATTTTCAGCTACTTGTGAAATTGCTTCAGTAGTTTAGTAACTTTCTGCACTTGTTTGCATCTCTAGAGTAATTTGAGAGGTTTTTCTAAATCATCCTTGGAGCACAGCTGGTCAACAAATTGGTAGATTTTATTTAAAGACCTTTCAAATGTATCTCTAATAATTTGCTCCTCCATCTTGACTCCCTGTTTGAAAAGTATTAGAAAATTTTAGTGTCAAGTTTCCGACTTATGGGCTTTTCAAGTGACTCTGAGGCATTGTTTACCTTAAAAGTCCTTTATTAGCCTAATATACCAGCAAATGCTTGCTGGAAGGAAGCTGGAATCTGAAATCCCCGCCCCTTGCACAATATATTAAAACACAATTCTCCACCTTTCTAATTTTGTCATTAATCATATTCTCCAATTAATTTAAAGAATCAGTTTCCCTTCAGTTAGAAAACCTGCCAAGATCTTATCTTCTTAGAGACGGCCTTGAAAGGTGCAATCCTACTCTCCCCCCTCCCAACCTTAAACTAAATGTCTTAAAGCAATACACAAGTTTAACATATGAAATAGCTACTTCTTCATCTCTTGTCAAGCAGTAACATTCAATGTTAGCAGCGTTGACATTTAGCCAGTGCTTTTTTTGTAAAAGAAAAAGATGCCAGAACTCACACATGTCATACAACCCGCCTTGCCTATCCTACAAGGTTCCATCCAAAAAAAGGTGCTGGAACTCCGTTCTGAGCGTTCTATGAGAAAAAAAGCCGTGCATTTAGCTACCCACAGCAAAGAAGACCAAGCTGCAAGTTACCAAGATAATAAACTAAAATCACACTTATCAAATTTTGTTTATGATTCTCTGTCAGCTTTGGGGGGGGGCTCTTCCTTATTTTGGCTTGCCTTAGCAGCTTTCTTTCTTGTTATTTAACACTAATCCCTAAAATGGCACAGGTCTTTCAAAAAGACGTCGTAGGCTGTGACTAAAGAGAGCCTCTTTTATCTTGACTTAAAAAATATTAATCGTCCTTGCAGGTGATTAAGAAATGAAAAGCACAACTTACTGTCAGTTTGAAGGGTAAATTTCAAAATGGTGGCTTCAACCACAAACAGGCTACAGCACCTCCCCACCCCGCTTCAGGGATTCCTCCCTGAGCATGTATTCAGTCGGCCATATTCATGGAAATGCCAAAGTCCAGTTGCCTTTTGAAAAAGCACCTTTGGGATTTAAAGCAGTGGGGTATATCCAAATTTAGGGTTCTTCAGCATTGCTAATTTGATATACTATGTATTAATCCATGACCTAGTACAAAAATACTTTCATACAATTTACTGGCCCCACTGCCAGCTCCTCTTCTATCTTCATTCACAGGGAAACTTATTTGTTGTGGCTTCATAGTACTGTGGTGTACAGGGATTCTTAAGGTAGAGGATGGTGATTTCTAGAACTGTTTCTCTAGCTTCTCCATACGTCACCAGCTGTGGAAAAACATTTACCAATCAGGCTGGGGCTAGGGAGGAGGGAGTTTTGTCAAATATTTACAAACCAATATGAGTTTTGCTTTCTCTTTTTAAATAAACTTTTATTTTATTTATCACTTGCAAGACTGATTTATTTCCGAAGTCTGAAATCTTTGGCCATACAAGTTTACATTACGTAGGTCCAGGAGTTTGTGCAGAAATTATTTCATGTTTTCATTTTAATCTTTTTTTTTTTTTTTTGCCAAAAGGGCAGTACCAGATGTGGGAACTCTGTCTGACAAATTGTTTTAGTCTCAGAAGCAGAACTTTAGAAATAACTCCGTACAATTTTTCCCAAGTTTTATTCCCATGTTCTTATTATAGATGTTGCAGTAGTGGATATGAGTGATTTTTCCAGACAACCCTCCCTCTTCTACCACCTTGGGGTACGTGAAAGCTTTGACATGGCCAATAATGTTATACTTTACCATGATACGGATGCTGATACGGCTCAGTCACTGAAGGTATGCTTTTATTCTGTTATTACATTAGAAAGATTTAAAAATATGGTACTATAATCAATTGCAATAAATATAGCTGTGACTTTTTAAAAATACCTTTTAAAAAATTAAAATGTATAGTAAAACAAAAAATTAGGTACATTTAGTTAGCGTTATTGAATTTTGCATTGAATATACTTGGATAATTCAATACATATCAGTAATAAATTATGAACAGTAAAACCACATTAAATTAATATTAAAAATTAGAACTGAATTATAACTCAAGATTATTTTGTATGGCAAAAAAGCCCAAATCTCAGACATGGCCAAAACTGTATATAACACTACAGTGTAAGAATGATTTCCAATTGGAATTAAATTATGTATGCATCAGACTTACTTTTTATATAGAAAGTTAGTTTTTACATCAAAACCTACTTCCACAGTTGGCCTGGACTGAAGGGGTTTTAGCTTTTAATATTGTTTTAATTGTTGGGCTTATGTAATTTAATCTATTTTAATTTATACTATTTTTATATTATACTTTATTCTGCCCTGTAAACCGCCCTGAGTCCTTCGGGAATAGGGCGGTATAAAAATTTAATTAATTAAATAAATAAATAAATAAATTAACTTTTCTCCCAAAGAAAGTATAAAGAATATCTTCCAATAAAAATCCCGGCATTTGTTGGTTTATGTAGTGCTAATTCAGTGAATTTGGAAGAGGTTTGGTGAAATTTGAAAGGAATATCTCTCGTTAAAATGAAATTGCATTTGTTGTATGCTGCCCAGCATCACTTCCTGTGAGTGGATGGCCATATAAATTAAATTAATAAATAAATTATAATCTTCAAAATCTGTTTCATTCTACTATGTCCTTTTTTCAGTCTTTTGGGACTTTACAGTAATACCGCCATATATTACTTTTATCAAATAGTAAAATTCACATATTTAAATCTTTTCAGTGTTCAAACCAACAGCATCGTTGTTTTTTAATTGTGCTACTTGTTATATTTATTTAAGATTGCCTGTTTTGTTTTTCAGGACATGGTATCTCAGAAAAACACAGTAAGTATACAAGCACTTTTTTTATGTACATTGGGAATACTAAAGAACAGCCAATTTGAGAGAACTCTAAGCATGAGAACTGTGAATTCAAATATGTGCTGAAGAATGTTCTCCACTAGGTTTTTCTTAAATAAATTAAGCATCCATTGACACATTTTGGATGTTTGTGGGCCTACTCCTTCTGTTTGCTGATGGTGCTGCCTGTTTACCTGTTTTCTTCAAACAAATAAGCAGTAAAAGGAACAAGGAAAAATAACAATAATTTAGGTATCTTTTAATACAATGAAGAAAAAATATGCAGCACCCATCCATCCATTCATTCATTCCGGCATTTTTTTCTTGAGCTGCCTGACACTGGGCATTTTACAAATTATAAAAGCAAGAAACATCATAGTATTAGAAAAGAATGATGGTCATCCAAATGGAATGATAAAACCTCTTGAGTTGACAAATTCAACATCTAATGCAGAAAAGCCTGACAACCACCCTACCCTAAGGCCCTAGGTTCACAAAGCTAATTTAAGGGCAGATGGGGTAGTAGTGAAGAAGATTCTCTTACCCCAGTACCAAAATCTAAAACAGCAATCTTGATTCTGCACTTTTGCACCTATACTAGTGCCAGATGCCACTATCAAAGCAACCTCTGCTTGTTTTTAGTCGTTTTTTGCTATATTGCATTTGTGGATGCAAATGAAGAAGAATCTCCATCTTTATATTAAATTCACTAGCTAGATTTTCTCCAGCAACGTATAAATTAACTCCAGCAAAGTATAAATTAACTAGTTAAATAAATAAATGAATAAATAAATAAATAAATCATATTAGTTCTCATTTCTATTGCTGCAATGTCCAAGTAGGAAATGTAGAGTAAAATAGCAAGGATAGAATAAATTAGGTGGGTGTGATTCACAAAAATATGGATTGAAGACTGTGTAATTCTCAGCATGGCAATATCAGAAACCCAGAAATCTCTGCATAAATTCTTGTTCTAGATGCCCTTTTTCTTCTAGATGGTTATTCTAAATTTAAATAATATGTAGGATTGGTTGCTGGGAAGAAGACAATGATTGATGGCTTGATAAATGTAAAAAAAACCCACATATAAATCTTATAGTATACTACAATATATTGGTGGTGTTACCACAATATTACAGTAAAAGCAATACTAATCTGGCTGGAAAGAGTTCTCTTCAGCTCTCTTCCCAGAGAACTCTGAATAATTTCCTTTTCCAGGGGAGTAATGTTTAGTGTTTTTTCCTTAAGGATTCCCAGGACAGCAGCTTTTATTAGTAAATGGCATGGTCAGTGTCAAATAAATTTGCTGAGATAGTGCACTCTTAATTATGCATGTGGAACTTGATATATTAGCTTTATCTATATACCGTAGTTATGACAATTGAAATTTTTATTCAGGTATGTGCATCTGACTGTGTTAAATTGGCAGATATATGCAGTTGTCATGTAGTAAAAATGATTGCAATTCTATAGTGAATCAAAAGAAGAACGGAGAATTGGACATTCAGTTAAAGGAAAGTGCTAAAATTTCCATGATAAGATGCCGGCTTTGGAGAAAGTAATACTAATTTTCATAATCTAATGAGGGATGACTTTTTTATTATATGGTAGTCTTGTGTTGTGAGTGTCCATGCTTGCTCTTAGTTTGTTTTATATTTAAAAAGTTTTAAAATACAAAAAGATTTATGAACTGCAGTAAATATATTTTCTTTATATGTTTATTATTAAAAATAATAAATTGACATTTCCTCCCCTTTAAAGTGTTGAAATTATAAGATTAATTTTTTAGGGAAGAAAGAATGCGTATATTCATCTGAGAACTGAAATTATATAAACTGTTAATGTTTCTACATTGGGATATGGCCTTTGGACTTCAGTTAAACTAAATTGGAAAAACCTGTAGTTTCACATATGTTTTGAATGAACACACTGCTATGAAATCAAGCTTTATTTTACTTAAAATTCAAGGTTCATTACTATTGTTTTTAAAAGACTAATTTAATATTAAAATGAAATGTTATTCTCCTTTATTCCTATAAAATAAACATTTAAAATGAAAGGTTACTAATTATTTTACTTAAAATTCAAGGTTCATTACTATTGTTTTTAAAAGACTAATTTAATATTAAAATGAAATGTCATTCTCCTTTATTCCTATAAAATAAACATTTAAAATGAAAGGTTACTAATTTACAGTCCTAAAGAAAGTTTGACTTATCAACAACCTCTTATGTCCTGGAATTTATTTTTCCAAACCAGACCTGGCCTTGCATTTAATGAAGGGTTGCAATATTCTGTGCCCATTTTTGAAGCTTGAAGATCCTTGAAGTCTGACTGCCAATTTCTATCAGAAATTGGTGTATGCACATTCCAAATTATTTTTTATAAAATTATTAAAATACTCAGCCTAAAGAATTATCCCAGCATGATTCAAATGTGCTTTTCAAAAGGCAACTGGACTTTCTTGGGTATTTTCCTTGAAAATGTTTTGCTTCTCATCCCGGAAGATTCTTCAGTTCAGGAACAAACTGATAAATAGAAGAAACTGATAGAAACAAGAAAGTGCAATTACCTTTTGAAAAGTACCTTTGGGACCACCATGACCTGGATGAGTGAGAAAAATTAAGTGTAATTATTATCCAATTAATATTGTTGCTTCCTATGGAAAGTTTGCAATTATACATTCCATTAATCTTTGTATTGTACATGTACTACATGGCAAGCATACTGACACATATACATCAATACTTTGCTGTTTTCCTTTTTTCCTTAACAATTCTTTTCTTTTCCATGTGTCTTCTTTTTAAAATCTGAATCCTTGTCTTCCTCCATTACAATTTGGAATAGGCTACCAACCATAAATCTTTGCTTCAACTGCAGCTACCTCCAGAATACCATAGTGGTAGTATGATGGGCAAAGTATGTACCACTCTTTTACTCCGCTTTACTTTTATAAATGTTGCTGTGCATGTGCTTCTCTGTCCTGGTTTTGAAGTAAACATTTCTTGAGCGTTCTAAAGATTGCTCTGTTTTAATTCTTTGTGCTCTTAGAATAGCCAGCACAGTCTTTGCCAGAGTCTTTGCCAGCAGTGCTCTTAGGGTAACAGTCACAACTTATATGAAAAAGAACCTGTTTTAACTATACATCAGTTGTCTCTTCCAGTACTCTTAGATTAAACCAAAATATTTTTATTTACAATGGAAATTCTTCTCCTTGATCCTTAATGTTACTAGTAAATTGAAGAATTGAACATGATCCCACAACCAATCTGATAAGCAGTGTTAGTAATTTTACCAAATGGTATGTATCCACGCTTTAAAGTTAACATCTACCTTGTATGGTATGTGGGATACAATTGTTTTCTGTTTGCAATACAGATATACTGGAAAAAGATGTTTATAAAAAAGATTCTATTGAATTCCTTTCATTTATTTAGGACAAAGATTTTTAAACTTGTTTCAGCCTGCCCATAAGTAAAAATCCAAAGTTAGGATATTTTCATCTGGGGTACGCATTTATGGAAGTTTGTTTCTAATAGGTCTTTTGTGGCACTTTCTTCTTTTCATTTTTTCTTCTTGGCACCTGTCCTTTTAACACTTCTTAAATTCTTAGGTATATGCAATGTTAAGTATAAAACACATTTTTAGGCTTCACAGTTAAACAGAAAAGAAACCTCGTTGTTTTGTTGATTTGAGGTATTTGTATATGTACAGTGTAAGCTGTCAACTGGTTAAGTAGACAGAAAACTTATTTAACAGAAGAAACAGAATAAACTAAGATGTATTGGCTCCATCTTCCCCAACATCACCACCAGTAAATTTGTTTACAGTATATTCAAATTATCTGGAGATAAGGGAGTACAGCCAAAACATATTGAGAGACATCAACATTGGGAAAGGCAGAAAGAATTAATATTATTTTCCTTATAATCACACAATGATTAAAATGCCTGATGACAGGCACACACTCCAATTTAACATTCAGTGAACATCCAGAGCTCCTTGAACCAGTCAGTTTTCATGTCTCTGCTGCAGACCTGATGGGTATCTCTCCATGTGGGAATCACTATAAATGAAGCTGAAGCTGTAGCCAGCTGAAAGGAAGCACTTGTGAAGAAGTCTTAGTTCTAATGCCATGACAGTGGGACACTTCCTGTATATAGTGATTTGTGGTTAGCTGTTCACAAATCATTCTAACCCCACAAGAAGGATTAGAGCCAGAATTCTGGGATAGTATAGTAATAGAGGGGAAAGCGGAAGGGAAGGAAAGGGTCTATTTGGTGTGTTTTGATCCTACCATCTTGAAGCTAAGGTACCTCCCTTTCCTTGGAATTGCTATGATCTACTATTCTTTGAATAGTTCAAACTTTTTATACCTACATTAACAAAAAGGGTACACCAAAATGAGTAAAAAGATGTACATAGTATAGCTTCCCTATATGGGAAAAGTATAGCATGTGCAGGTTTTTTACGTTAAAGGCCTTAAATTATACAATATATTTATGTATGGTATGGGAAATAGGAATAGAGAGAGATGTTCTTCCTGGTCTCAACAATTTTGAAAAGAGATAAAAGAAAGGTATAATTGGTAAAACTGTGTAATTCACTTCCATTTGATAACTGATATCTCCAGTTCAGAGGGAGTTGAAAAAAGGTTCATCCATTTGTGGAAAATGAGATAATGAATGGATTATTTTTCTTGCTGGCTGATGACTAACCATAGAATCAGAAACTGGTATGATGAAAAAGCATTGATTTCACAGCATGTAGACAAGTTCAGTCACAGTTTCAACTGTGAACTATCTGGGTAAAAGAAAGTAAGGCTATGGGTCTATAACCTCAGCACTGTGACATGTTAGTAATCAGAAGACAAATAGGAATAAATCCCATTTAGTAACCATTCAAAAGAAATATGTAAAAGTCAAAGAAAGGGTCAAGCAGCCCAGACCACACACTTCTTTACCAAATAGCTGCTAATAAATTTTAGATTAGCAGAAAACAGCACCTTATATTAATTCACTGCCAGATAACAGCATGTCATTGAAAGAAAAAACCAGGATCACAAATCAGCATATTATATGCCCAAGCCCATACAAGGACAAGCTGTTGAGTAAAAATAGCCAACAAACCTCATTCCTCCATATCAGAGCACTGATGATGTTATCTAGTCTGGTAATAAAACATCCACATGGAGCCCCATTTCCATCTGTCCTGTGTGCCATCGTTCACTCCCTAGAGACTAAAATGGACAATGTGAAATTTGAGCGGGCCACGAACAAGGAGTATATATCGGAGGTGGTGACCCTTTGAGAGCTGTATGCAACAAAATTTCATTTTGATGTATGCCGATTGGTGTACATTCAAAGTGACAATAAAGTTATCATCATCATCATCATCTTCCTAAAGAAAACCGAGGGGCTTCCGGTTTGCGTGCACGGCGCTTTCGGACGTGCAGGAAGAGCTTTCTCCCTGCCATCCGATCCTTCTTCATTGGAGGACCCTGAAAAGGGTCTAAAGTCACGCTGGAGGGGTGACCACCGCAAGGAGGCCCTCCCTGTGATTGCGGAAGGGTGGCAGCCCTCCACTTGAATCCAGAGCAGCTCCTTTGGCCCAAAGAAGAGGCCGATCATTAAGCCGTTCCCTGCCGAATGCCAAAAGCACAATTTAGCACAACAAAGCAATCTGGAGGACCTGGGTGAGACCTTACCTTTCTAATCCCCCTATCTGCCTTCCTGTGGGACTTTTCTGAAAATTTCCTCCCCCTTTTTTGAAAAAACCACATTTGTATACTTGGGGAATAACATTTCAAGCCTTAAAGTGTCGAAGAAAAAAACCCCCAATTGATGAAGCAAAGAAATTAAGCAATCTTATTTCTACTTATTAAAAAGCTCCTATTTTTGGTGGGGATCTATTACCCTATTTTCTGTTTAAGATGTGACTTAAGGAAAAAGAATGGACTAATTATACTAAAGCTTTATATTAATTTGGGAAAAAAAGAACTTCACAACTTATTCTATATGCTATTGGTGACATCTTGTGGCTAAACCTGGAATAGCAAGTAAACCTTTTGCCTATTGTGAGAGCTGACTGAATAACAGCTGTCCTTGACACTATCTTCAAATACAGTACATTGAGGATTCATCTGATCAAAAGATAACAACATCAGCTACTACCTTCTACCTAAGCCAGATGGAAATAGAAGAAGAAAAAGTCCAGACTGAATTAATGACAATTATATTACATCAGACATCAAAAACTGAGCTATTAAAGGCAATAATGACTATAAAGGGGACACCTGCAAAACTGTCATTTGGATGGACTCCTCAGATTCAAATAAGAGGTGGAGGAAGAAAGGGAGACACATTTAAGAATTTAAAGGCATTAAGATGGAAGCCTGATTGGCACAAAAGGAAGGCGAGAGTTAAATTTAAAAAATTAGACTTGTCTCTTTTTTGGTATTTGTAAGAACAGAGCTTAAAAAATTTCTTTTGTTGGACTAAGGGGAATCTTTAACTGATTTTATATTTAGGTTTTAGCAGTGTTTTTTTTGTAAAAGAAAAAGGTGCCAGAACTCACATATGTCATACAACCCACCTTGCCTAACCTACAAGGTTCCATCCAAAAAAGGTGCCGGAACTCCGTTCTGAGCGTTCTATGAGAAAAAAAGCCCTGGGTTTTAGATCTTTAAAGGAAAATAAAATTAAGCTTCTAGAAGATAATTTTGAAGTATACTATAGAATCTAGAATTTTATAACAAAAGAATATTTTAATAATTGAACGGTTAAGACAAAAATATTTTTTAATAATTGGTGATTTGTTAAGATGAAAACTAGACTTTAATGGTAAAACATAAGAATGTTTTGTAACGAACAATGTAAGTTTTGTAGACAAGAGAATTATTCTTTATTGAAATAGGGAATTGTGGGTTACCCAAAAATTAAGGTTTCTTTTGTATATTATAGGCTACTCTAGAGTATTTTATTGCAATTAGGTAAAACTTGAAAACAGAATATTGATATGTATTAGTGAAAATATATTGAAAATTCTGTTAATTGTCTAGGTCACAACTAGAAATGTATTAACTTGATTAATTTGACTATGTGATAACTCAGGGAATCAGAGAGGGAATCCTTGTTGATGCAACCTGAACTATTTACAAACAACTTGTTATTTGTTACTTTGACTACCCAACCACTGTATTGCTTTACAAATACATGTATATGTAAATATTAAAAAAACAATAAAACTTGTATAAAAAAGAAAAGAAAAAGAAAATCGAGGCCAGAGAATAGCAAGTACCCAATAATTCAACCATGAACTAAATATACAGGTGGTCCTCAACTTATTTATTTATTATTTTATTTATTTTTATTTTATTACATTTATATACCGCCCTTTCCCGAAGGACTCAGGGCGGTTTACAGGGTAATTAAAAACCAAAAATACAAAAGTTAAAACCAAGTTTAAAAAAGATTAAATTTATCCTTGTATAAATAAAACCCCAATTAAAATAAATTAATCCTCAGCCTGGGCCAGAGAGCTCGAAGAGCCAGGTCTTCAGACCCCGGCAGAATGAACGGAGGTCGGGGGCAGTCCTCAGCTCCACTGGCAGCTGGTTCCAAAGGGCAGGCGCCCCCACTGAGAAGGCCCTATCCCTGGGTGTTACCCACCGGCAATCTCTTACTGGTGGCACCCTGAGAAGACCCTCCCTGTGGGAGCGCACTGGACGAAGGGAACTTGATGCCGGCAGCAGGTGTTCCCTCAGATATCCCAGACCCAAGCCATGTAGGGCTTTATAGGTCATCACCAGCAGTAATGGAGCCTGCCCATTCCACTTGTAACTTGAAAACCTGGAGTGAATCTCGTACCTTAAACAAGATCACTCCTTTGCTCATTAAGACAGACATGGCTCGTTAAGTGAACATGAGGTATCTCAGGGTGAGGAAGGCCATGGAGGGCCTAGTGATGGAACAGGCCCCCAAGGCCTCACCAACCCACTAAGATACCTCATGCTTCCCCCTCCCTTCCTGCCACGCTGGACTCACCTGGAAAGGATCTGTCTCCTCTCTGCTACGGTTCCTGCTGCCGCCCGGATCTGAGTCCGGGGGACAGTTCTGCATGCCTTCCAGAGGCTGGATCGGGCATTGGAGGTCTTTTCCAGGAAAAGGCCTCTGATGCCCCAATCCAGCCTCTGGAGGCAGATGGAAGCATCCCCCAGGCTCAGATCCGAGTGGCAGCAGCCTGGAAAAGGCCTCTGACGCCCCGATCTAGCCTCTGGAGGCACGCGTAACCGTCCCCCGGGCTCAGATCCAGGCAGCAGTAGGAACCATGGCAGAGAGGAGACCGATCTTTTCAAGGTAAGTCCAGCGCAGTTATATGGTCTCTTATTTCTTATATAGTCTTTTATGATAACTGGATGAAAACTGGATGTATTTTGCATAAATTTCAAAGAAGCTTTTAAAATTTTATTTCTGTATCTTTGTTATGCTTTCTTTTTAATATGCAATATTTTAATTCATTGTCTTCTTCAGGCTTCAAGTGGCAACTATCACTTCATTCCATACACTGTAACATCATGTGATGATTGTTTCTGTTGTGAAAGTGATGCCCAGCGGAGAGCATCTGAGTACATCCAACCTAATTGGGACACCATCTTAGGACCACTCTGTGTGCCACTAATGGACAAATTTATCAGCCTTCTCAAGGATATCCATATTACCTCATGGTAATCTATTACTCTTTAATTCTTTTATTAATCATTTCTTTTTCTATTTTTTCTTTAAAAAGAAAGCTCCAGGATGTTTTGCAATCACAATATTTCTCTGCCTAATGCACTGATGTGTTTGTAATTTAATCCAAGTTGGATCTTTCTTATGCATCTGTTCTAATAAACTAACCCTAGTAACATGAAACTGTTTTTAAAGATATAATAAGTAAAATAAGAACTGGTGATCCGTCCAGTTGTACAAGTGTATAAATAAAGGAAACCTCATATTCTATTTTGAAATAAGACACATAGAGTAGAGTAGAGTAGAGTAGAGTAGAGTAGAATAGAATAGAATAGAATAGAATAGAATAGAATAGAATAGAATAGAATAGAATAATAATACTTTATTGTCACTTTGAATGTACACTAATTGGCATACATTAAAATGAAATTTCATTGCATACAGCTCTCAAAGGTTCACCACCTCCGATATTCACTACATAAATATGACAAAAATAAATAAATAAATACAGAATTATGCATGTACCCACATATATTATATGACACAGACAAACAACAGTCTAGTTCAGGTTATGTATACATGTACATGACAAGAGAAACAAATCTTGCGAGTTTCCAGATGGATGGCATAGGGAACAAAGCTATTACAGAATCAGGTAGTCCTGCTAGAAGTCCTTTGAAACCTCCTCCCAGAGGGGAGCAACAGAAACAAACCGTGAAGTGGGTATGTGGGGTCTCTAACAGTGCTTTGAGCTCTATGCACATAGCACTTATAAGCAGCATCCTGAATATCAGGAAGTGAGCTTCCTATGATCTTCTTGGCTGTCCTTACCATTCTCTGTATGGACTTTCTATCTGAGGCACTGCTGCCACCAAACCAGACAGTGATGCAGTTTGTTAAAATGCTTTCAATCTGTTCTGTACCAGCCTACTACCGGCCCTGCAGATAAGGCAGGGACAACCCCTTTACAAGAAGGCAAGAGGCTGGAACTAAGCCTGCCAAATTTATGGACACAAAAGCAAACAGAGCAAAAACAAGACACGAACCATGAAACAGGAGCTATTCAAACGGTTGCCTTCAGCAAACCAGCCCTCCCACGCATTCCCCTTTTAAACAGTTCAGGGTGTGGCTTCTCTCTGCCTCCTTCCGAGGTGCCTTCCTCTGTTTACTCCTGATTGACTGCCTCCTGCGTCGGGCGTCCTTGAACAGGGCCAGCTGTGGGTCATCTTCATCCACGCTGACAGGCTCACACAGCTAGGTCTGCGTCGTAACCAGGTGGGAGGGGCCTGGCTGAGGGCTCTCATCAGCAAGCTCTCCAACACCCTCAGCAACCTCTCCAACACCCCCCTCCTCCTCCTCTGAATCGTCCGACCCAACTGCCGAACCCACAGGCTGACCCTGAATCACAACACAATCACACCTCTGTAAAAAGTGGCTGGGACAGACGGAGAAAGATGTGCTCTCCTCATCCGACGCAAGAAATGCAGACGCTGGTTTGTACACTTCATTAAGGATGACGTGGAGAGACCAATTCAGATTGTTAATTACCTGAATCCCCAGATACTTAATTCTGTTGACCAGAATGGGTCATCAAAGTAAACAGTAGCTGACTCACGACACAGCACTGTGGGAGAACCTATACTCAAGGAGGCGGAATTGGAAGAGGGATTCTTACTGGCATAGAATCAGGGCTAGAGACAAGTTCATCCTAATTGTTTTAGTGTTTTCCTAGGCCAGGGGTCAGCAACCTGAAACAGTGAAAGAGCCACTCGGAACCGGTTCCCTCACAAAAGGAAAAACTGGGAGCTGCAAAAAAATGTGTGCACCTGCGCGTACATGCGTGCATGCACAGAACAGGGTTTGACTGAAGAGCCAAGGCAAGATATGCACTTACCCTGCATATTTGAATTGATTGGTTGAACTTTTTTAGTCCCACTTTTTTTTTTGAACTGCACATGGCAGAGGACTGGGAGCCGCAGGAGATGGCTGAAAGAGCCGCATGCGGCTCTGGAGCCATGGGTTGCAGACCTGTGTCCTAGGGCTTGCAGATCCAGAGTTTTTGAGCCCTTTCTTCCTCTTTGGAAGGAATGTATAAAAGCAATTTAAAAGATTAAAGTAGTTTGCAGAAGAAATAGTTATTTTTTAAAACAAAATATAGCAATAGTACAGGTAGTCCTCGACTTATGACCACAATTGAACCCAAAATCTGTTGCTGAGAAAGTTAAGTAAATTTTGCCCTTTTTTGAGACCTTTCTTGCTACAGTTGTTAAGTGCGTCACTGCAGTTTTTAAGTTAGTAACACTGTTGTTAAGTGAATCTGGCTTCCCCATTGATTTGCTCATCAGAAGGTCTCAAAAGATGATTACATGACCCCGGGACACTGCAACCATCATAAATACATCCTAGCTGCTAAGCAGCTGATTTTTGATCATGTGACCCTACAGATGTAAGTGTGAAAACCAGCCATAGGTCATTTTTTTGGGTGCCATTGTAACTTTAATCTGACATTAAATAAACTGTTGTAAGTCAAGGACTACCTGCATACAGATTGCCAGCTGCCTACTAGACATCAATTTAAGAAATTGATCTAAACCTTTAATGCACTAAGTGGACTAGGCCCTAATTATGTAAGGGACCTGTAATGTACTGGCTTTACATGCTGTAATTAGTTGCTTATGTTTAAACTGTTGCTAATGGCTGAATTCACTTGCATGTGTTGTAACGGTTGCTGGGCCAAAGTAGATTGGCTGTCTCCAGCCAATTAAGTAGGTTTTTGGGTGGGAAACCGCTGCTTTAAATCTGCTGGTCACCGCCTAGAGGCCAACCATATAAATAGCTGTGCAGCAGCTATTAGATTGCTTCTGTTATGTTCTGACTCTCAATAAAACCTGTTGCTGTTTCAACCCTCCGTCTCGCTCAGTGCCTGCAAGAACTGAATACATAACACTGGCAATGAAGGTGGGATGTGCTGCTTCATCATAAGAGCCTGAAGTCACTAGGGGGTGAGGCCAGCACAGAGCTTGGCAGGAACTACATTCCCCCCCCCCTCGGTCTGCCTAGCAAGCCATGCTGGAGACCACCCAGCCCTAAGGATCTGTCCTAGGGCCTACGCAGAAGTCAGCAGCACAAGACAACGCGAGACTCAAGCCGCAAAGACTACTAACTATGGCGAAGGTCGGAAAGTTCGAAGAGTTCGATGTGACGCACCCGGAGAGATGGTCATTTTCTGCGTGGAAAACTACATCCGTGCCAATCAAGTCAGCGAAGATGGGCTGAAGGCCACAACCCTCCTCTGCGTGTGCAGCCCACCCACCTTGGATATCGTCGAGAACTTGGTCACCCTGGCGTTAACTGGAGACCGTCACGTATGCTGATTTAAAGAAAAAACTCTGCAACCACTTCGAGCTGAAGTTGTCTGTGATAGCATGGAGGCACGCCTTTGAGCAACGCGAACAACAACCCGGCGAGTCGGTGACAGAATTCATCGCAGCGCTTCGTCAAGCATCGCGACTTTGCAATTTCGCTGACTTAGAAGAGAGACTAAGGAACCACTTAGTCTGTGGACACAGGAATAGAGAGCTCTAACAAAACC
Organism: Vipera ursinii; assembly: GCF_947247035.1. Taxonomy (NCBI): domain Eukaryota; kingdom Metazoa; phylum Chordata; class Lepidosauria; order Squamata; family Viperidae; genus Vipera; species Vipera ursinii. The sequence goes on from NC_139514.1 coordinate 66,708,392, forward strand.
TCTCTCACTTCAAGAGGCCTTAAAGGAGGTCATGGTGGACGAAGCCGCCACAGGGGCCGTGAAGGCATTGCAGCCCTCCAAAAGCATGGCAAACACAGAAACCGTCCACCACGAGGACGCCGAATGGTTGGAAGACACCGATTCTCGACCATGGTCGACAATATACAGAGGCACATAGAAAGGGGGCCGAGGCCAACTGACAAGGCAGTTCTGTTCCCGAGGTGTTTGGGCTGCGGAGGCTGCCATCAACACACAGATTGCCATTTCAGAACAGCCATGTGCTGGGTGTGTGGGAAATCAGGTGCCCCAAGGCAATACCAAGTAGGGTTTTGCTCCAGTCATAGGAGCGTGTTCCGCACTGGTGCCCACCGACCTCTTAAGCAGAAGTTGCTACTGCAGGTCAAACTTCAGGGAGTTCCATGTAAAATGGAACTGGTCACAGGCTCTGCTGTGTCCATCATCTCAATCGGGACTTTTCAGCACGTTTGCAGCCGTAGCAACAGATGGGTCCAACTTCAACCATCTAGCATTTTACTCACCGACTTCCAGAACTCCAGAGTGGCGGTCAAGGGTGAAGCCACACTTGCGGTGAAATTCAGGGGGTTTTCAGGCCCACTAGATGTGATTGTGGTAGATGGCCAACATACGAGCCTCATAGGGCTCGATTGGTTCGATGCATTTGGCATACAAGTAACCGGCATTCACCGGACACAAACGACAGACTTGTCTTCCGTCTGCAAGAAATTCACAGATGTTGTTGGCCCAAGTTTGGGAGAGTACAAAGACCTTCCAATAGCTTTTAAACTTGATCCCCTGGTAGCGCCAATCTGGGTTAAGCACCATCGTGTGCCGTTTGCGTTAAAGCATAAAATTGATGCAGAGCTGGACAGGCTTGTCAGTCGGGGTTTTGCAGCCCATAGACAGTGGGGAGTGGGAAACCCCCGTTGTAACGCCACTCAAGGCCAATGGAGAGGTACAAATATGTGCCGACTACAAGTGCACCGTTAACCGGGCACTACAACAGCACGCATACCCTGTCCCAGTCGTCAGCCATATTGTGGTGTCGTTGCAAGGAGGCTGCGTGTTCACTAAATTAGATTTAGCACAGGCCTATCAATAGCTGCTGGTGGACGAGGCCACGGCAGCTGCCCAAATGATTGTTACACATGGGGGCCTTCAAGATCAAGTGTCTTCAATTCAGGGTGAGTGTAGTCCCAGGGATTTTTCAAGGAATCATGGAGCGTACGCTCAAGAGTATTCCGGGGTCTGCCCCTACTTCGATGTTGTACTCATTGCCAGGGAGTCCACAGAAGTTCTGGCTGAGAGTGGCTTAGAGTCGTTATTCAGTGGTTCCACACTGCGGGACTTAGATTAGAGACAAATGCAAGATTGGGGTTCTGTCTACAGAATTCCTTGGGTTTCGAATCGATGCTGAGGGCATCCATCCTGCAGAGTCAAAGCTGAAAGCGATTCAGCTGGCACCAAGTCCTAGGTCCAAGGGGGAGCTTCAAGCCTTCTTGGGCCTTCTAAACTTCTATCATACATTTCTCCCAAATAAGGCCGCAGTGGCAGAGCTGTTACACCGGCTCTTAGACAAAAACACTCAGTGGCAGTGGACCAAGGTCCACGAAAGGAGTTTCCAGGCAGTCAAAGCACTGTTATCCTCAAACTCGGTGCTCACACATGAAAAGCTGCCAGTTTGCATCACGTGTGATGCGTCCCCATATGGGGTTGGGGCTGTGCTGAGCCATTTGTTGGGTGATGGGAAACAGTCCCCCATGTATTAATCGAGGACCTTGTCCTCCGCGGAGTGCAACTACGTGCAAATTGACAAAGAGGCCTTGGCCATCGTGGCTGGGGTTAAAAAGTTCCATGACTATTTGTATGGATGCCAGTTCACGGTCTTTACTGACCACAAGCCCTTGCTAGTATTGTTCACAACAAACAAACAGACACTTCAAATTCTGTCACCACGAATGTTGAGGTGGTCCATATTCCTTTCAGCCTACAGTTTCAGGCTGATCCACAAAGAAATGGGCCACGCAGATGGCCTTAGCAGATTGCCCTTGCTGCATGTGGAACCAGATCTGGCTCTGGCTGCACGCATTTTAGCCATACAGGATTTGCCAGAGTTCCCCCTACATGTAGGAGATGTCGCTGCAGAGACAGCAGCCAACAAAACCCTAAGTTGCGTGTTGGCATGGATTCACACAGGATGGCTGGAAAATAGCCTGGGAGCCGAATTCCAAGGTTTTTTTATTAGGAAAAATGAGCTGTCCACTCATAAGGGGTATATTCTTTGGGGCAGTAGGGTTGTAGTCCCCAGCTCACTCAGGCCCAGGGTTCTCCAGTTTCTGCATGAAGGCCATCCGGGTATCGTCCAGATGAAGGCACTGGCGAGCTACCACTGGTGGCCAGGGCTAGATAAAGTTATTGAGGCCCAAGTACACAGATGTTACACATGTCAGCAGTCCAGACCAGAGATGCCACAGGCCCCTGTCCACCAATGGGAGGAAAGCACACACCGTGGTCAAGAATCTACGTACATTTTGCCGGGCCCTTTCAGGGACAGTTGTTTTTAATAGTGGTTGATAGCCACTCTAAATGGTTGGAGGTGGTCCCAGTTTCCAATATGACTACTGTTAGGACCATCCAGGTGTTGCGGTCACTGTTTGCAACACATAGTCTCACAACGGAGCCCACCATGTCAGAATTCCAGGCCTTCCTCAGGGCCAACCTCATAAGTCATGCCACATCGGCTCCCTTCCACCTGTCGTCGAACGGACAGGCAGAACACATGGTTCGCACAACCAAAGAATTCCTGAAACGTATTGTCACAGGGGATTGGAACCACAGACTGGCTGACTTCCTATTATGCCAGCACACAGTGCCCTGCATCGCCACAGGCAAGAACCCAGCAGAGCTTAGCTGGGGCAAGAGGCTAATCACTAAACTGGACAGGCTGCACCCCGACAGAGTAGCCTCAGACACGGCATGTCTGAAGGCACCAAGGAACTTACAAGTGGGGGACTGGGTTTGGACCCGGAATTATGGGCAAGGGGCCTTGCAGGTGGCAGCGAAGGTTGTTAAGGTGTCAGGACCACTCTCCTACAAGGTGGTCTTGAAAGATGGGTGAGTCATTTGCTGACAAATTGATCAGTTGCGTCGGCGGTTCAGGTTCAGGCAGCTAGCAGAACAGTCGCTGACCCAGGACTTCCAATAGGGACAGACATTGAGTCCACACGTCAGTATTGCAGCAGAGCAGTTTGCATGCTCTGAGAGAATTCTTGCACAAGAGAACGGGGACGGGGACATAGAAGCGTTTTCCCCGGAGACACAGACTGTACCACAGGAGCCGGACAATGATCCTACAACCAGTAGCAGCCCTGCCGATTTCGTGGCAGGTTTGGATTTTGGTTTGGGTCGACCGGAACAGGCCAGCCAAAGGGACTCGAGTTGTTTTGACTCCACTGAACCGCAAAGCCCGGGTCTACAGGCTGGCAGGCAAACAGGTAGACCGGGAGCTTCTAGTAACCTCCCGATGTTCCGAACGAACACGAAGACTACCTAAGTATCTTCAAGATTTTGTAAGCAAATGAAAGTTGTGCTAGCCAGGGGGAAGGGGTGTAATGTACAGGCCTTACATGCTGTAATTATTTGCTTATGTTTAAACTGTTGCTAATGGCTGAATTCACTTGCATGTGTTGTAATGGTTGCTGGGCCAAACTAGACTGGCTGTCTCCAGCTGATTAAGTAGGTTTTTGGGTGGGAAACTGCTACTTTAAATCTATTGGTCGCCCCCTAGAGGCCAACCATATAAATAGCTGCACAGCAGCTATTAGATTGCTTCTGTTATGTTCTGACTCTCAATAAAGCCTGTTGCTGATTGAACCCTCCATCTCGCTCAATGCCTGCAAGAACCAAATACCTAACAGGACCATTATCCTATTATTGGCCCTGACTGAGTGTTAAAATCAGTAGGACCTTTTGAAGAGATACCCCACTTCTGTTTTCTTGTTAGATGCTTGTAGTTTTGACAGATGCGAAAGTCTTTGTCTTTGTTTCTGCCATGCTATGGAATATATTCCCTCAATATATGCCCCATTCTCTCTATGGAGATTCTTTGGGAGCATCTTTGGGACTCCCATTCTCTCATTGTTTAGTAAAACTATAAAGACAACCTCACCATGATTAGAATTGTTTCATGATTCCAGTATTTATTGTTAATTTTGATCTTTATTTTCAATTTGTTATGTTGTTTTGCTTTATTTTTGTTAGTTGCCTTGACTAATCAAGATAGCAAGAAGATAGGATTGTGACTACCATCATCATCTAACTGAAATATTGCAACAACAGAAATACTTTATATCTGTGACATTAGATTTTGTTAACTCTGTCATATGGTCACCTCATTTGTGTGGGAAGCTGTTTCTATTCATATCAGGTTCAGGTAATGATTGGCTTTGAATTAATGTATAGCGAACCATACAGAAATGTGGATTTCCATGCTCAGTTTGAATTTTGCACTGGGTTTTTATTATAATTAGATAGAAACATAGGATCTCTCCATTCATAACATTCCTTATTTCTGTTCAGAAGATACTTACCAACTACTTGCTGAGATGGGCAGCCATATAAATTGAATTAAAATATAAACATCCTGCAGAGAAACCAAGTCTGTTGTTCGATGGTTTGTTGTTTGTTGTTCAATGTTAAATAAATTTGTGTTCTGTTGTGTTTAATTCCTTAGTACATATTATAAGGAAAGTCTGTTAAATGATATCAGAAAAGCTAGAGAGAAATATCAAGGAGAAGAACTTGCAAAAGAACTGGGTAGGATTAAACTTCATATGGATAATACTGAAATCCTGACTTCTGACATTGTGATCAATTTACTCCTATCCTATAGAGATATCCAGGTATGTTACTTTTACCTGAAATGCAGAATTTACCCATTTATGGTATGGATGTTTCTGATCTTAATTTGTCCCCTTTTAGAACATCTATTGTAAGCTCAAAACTGCTTTTCATGCAATATTTTGTGTCTTTTTCTATGATATTCATCAGCCTTAAATTGAACTTGAGGGAATGAATCTCATAAACAGTTGTTATGGAATCTGGGTGACCTTCAGCATATATATTGCATATCTACTGCCCTTACAAAGAGATTATCTATAAGGCTACTTTTTAAATTTCACTTCTGACTTTCTGCCAGTTACAAATAGATAAATACTTAAGAGAAAATCATCCATCTAGAAGAGTCACACCAGTGACTTGTTACCAAAAGAGTAAAAGTCACTTGTCTGAGATGGCATAGGTTCTCCTGCTTGAGTGAGGGGCTGGACTAGAAGACCTGCAAGGTCCCTTCCAGCTCTATTCTATTCAAAAGAAAGGATTTTGTTATACAGTTATAAAGTTGTTCCCTGTTAGTAAAGAGTATCTTTGTCAGATTTTCTTCTGTGGTGAATCAGTTGTTAGGGACAAGCACTATGAATTTTTTAGGAGTTGTTAGTCATGGCCACATTTGCAAAGTAGGAAAAGAAGAAATATTTGATGCATGAATTTTGTTTATAAATATTTTATTATCTTTTGCTACTGCTAGGATTATGATGCTATGGTGAAACTAGTGGAGACACTGGAAATGCTCCCAACTTGTGATTTGGCTGATCAGCACAATATCAAATTTCACTATGCCTTTGCACTGAATAGGTAAGCTTAAATTTTATATGTTTTACTCTAATTTTTTTTATAAATAGATATTTTATGTAATTAGTGAGCTACCGTGGATATCTTAAAAATAGCTTTAAAGTTAAAGATTCATGAAGTGAAATTTTAAATTTATTGGACCTCAGTACAATGGACTCGCACGTCAAATTCTGCTGCCATTGATACAATTATCCCATTATGCAATGTGACTGTATTTTGTGAAAAGTGATGTTATTTTCAGAAGGATATAATCACTTCACAAGGTATCTTAATAACAGGCAACATCCTCCCAATTAGTGTTTTTTTCATGCCATAATTTTACATAAAGTACAAAATCATTTTCTGACCCTATATTATTCAGTTTAACTGGCATTTCTGATATATTTCCAGCCATTTCTCATAAACTTCCTTTAATTCTAATTTGAATATAGTCCTTGGACACTATTAGATTGGGGTTCAGTTTAATTTCAACTGTATAGCATAGTTTATTGTAATGAACAAGTTGCTTAGAACTAATAGTAAAATAGATTTGCACAGATTATACCATTGAATATGTATCTCAGGAGTGATGCAAATTTCTTTTTATTCTTTAATATTAACAATTACTATTTAAGGATATTGTAATCGTTTCCCATGGTTTCTTGAAAGTCAGATTGTGAAATGTTGTGATACTTCAAATAATTTAAATATTTCTGTTTTATTTACATAGTTGTGATGTACATCACCCAGTCACTTGTTGAGATAAGTGGCTATAGAAATCAATCAATCAAACAAACAAACAATTGTATTTATATCCCACCTTTATATTGCACAACACAGGATGGCATAACTGCCCACAACAACCCAGTTACATGAGGTAGACTGAGGGAGCAAGCAATTGGCTCAAAGTTACGAAAGGAAGGAAGGAAGGAAGGAAGGAAGGAAGGAAGGAAAGAAAGAAAGAAAGAAAGAAAGAAAGAAAGAAAGAAAGAAAGAAAGAAAGAAAGAAAAAAAAAGATAATTGTGATATGCGTCAGGAAAGGTATCTGTGCTGCCACCACGTGGCTGTGTGGAGAAATCACAATGTGGGCAGTCAGACGCTCCTACCCTATGACGTGTTTCCTTTCCCCTCCCCTTTCTGGGATGGACTTTCTCCTCCTTTTTCCCTAGAGAGCCATGCTTCATTAGTAGAAAACATGGGGTCCCAATATGCAGACCCTGGGAGCATTATCATCTTCTAACTATTCTGGATCGAACACATGCAATAAAGGTATTTCTATATGATAAAGGTGTTTTCTACGAGTTCAAAACTATCTGGAGAGACCTGTTAAGGTTAATTATATCTGCTTACATAGACCATAGAAGTCTTACAAGAGATTAAAGTACAACAGCTTCGATCCAGAATATTCCCAGTAAAGTGGGAAGAAGCCAACATTGTGGCTTCTTTTACTCAAGAAATATTCAGTAATCTTTGGTTTTGTTGGCATAATCTTGTTGCATAAAACACATAGTTACTGAATTTATACAGAGATATAAGCAGCAGAATGCATAAAGTTGCTAGTCTTGGTTACATATTTTTTTACAGATTCACGAAGCAAATATCTTCTGCTTCATTCCCTGGACTTTTCCAGCTTTTTGTTGATTCCAAACCATTGTTACTTCTTTTACCTAGCCCTGGTACCCAGGTTCAATCTTTTTGTATCTTGCAGAAAGTAGGGTTCCTGACCCATGCCTCAGTTTTACCATATTCTTTGAGCTAACAGTTGAAAGTGTGCTTGCTGTTAAAGATTCAGTGCATGTTATGACTAGTATTAATTGGTAAACCTTTGTGCCAGTTGTTTATTACTTTTACAGAATCCCTTAAATCATGAAGTTTGTGCATTGACTTTACTACATATTGAATTATTTATAGATCTGGCAATGTGTAACTTTTTTTCTATTATACATGAACAGTATTTGGTTAGTACACTTCAACAGTCTTATGTAAAAGATTTTTTAAACTGCAGTGTTTGCCAATTGCAGGTTTTGTTGTTCACACGAATGTGCTATCTTTATGTAAACAATGAAAGGGGTTTTATGTACAGTATATTAACATGTATTTGTTTCAATTTGGATCCTGAAAAAGTAGTACTAATGAAACTTTTTTGTCACATGTTGAAAGATTTTGCTTTATAGTTAAAGTCAGACATCTGAGATACTTAACTAAAATGTTCTAGAGTCATACTGTACCTTTTCTTAAGCAATACATTGAATTTATTTCATTAGGGACAGCTGTACAAAATGAATATTAGAACTCTGCTACACCTTAGATTTAGTCTCCAGAGCACACAGAAAGTAGCAGCTCTGTGATATCTTATAGTAACTGTATCTTTCAAAGGCCCATGTGGTACTCCAAAGCACCTTTCAGATACTGAGTACAAAGCAGTTATCTGACTGTCCATGATAGGGTGGTTTTTCAGAATTAACTGAAAATATCCATAGGAAGAGGAAAAGATCTGTCTAAAGTCACTTTAGATTTCATAGGTCTTGTATTATATTCCTAGGAGATGTATACATCTGGAAAAAATGCTAGAGAGGAAAAAATTATTGAAAATTGATTGGTTTGCTTGAAGAACAAGGAGTCTGATGACACCTTAAGCCCATCAAATTTTCTATTGTATAAACTATTAGTAGTAGAAAGATGTGATGGAATAGAATGTTATTTACAAATATAGTACAGTAAATGTCTTTATACTGTTACAAGAATCCTTATTGGTTTTACTGCAGAACACTCAATCTGAGAAAATCTATATAAAGTACGGTTTTGGGGTAATATAATTATATAATGTTGTTAGGAACAAAAAGTTTGTCATTCAATGTGGTTTATGTATGTGTGTAAATTAGACCAGGTTTTTGTCTGAATTTTAGAAGGAACAACATGGGTGACCGGGAAAAGGCGCTTCAAGTGATGCTCCAGGTCTTACAGACATGTGATCATCCAGCACCAGATATGTTTTGCCTATGTGGGAGAATTTATAAAGACATATTCCTTGATTCAGACTGTAAAGATAATAGTAGCCGAGACAAAGCTATTGAATGGTAAGAGGTGTTGAATGGTTCAGTATCACTACAAAAATAGAAAAGGAGAGTATCCTACTAGTGAATTCCATATTCACTACCAATTACAGGTAGTCCTCAACTTACAACAATTCATTTAGTGACCATTCAAATTTACAGTAGCACTGAAAAAAGTGACTTATGACCATTTTTCACACTTATGACCACTGTAGCATTCCCCACAGCCACATGACTGAAATTCGGCCACTTGGCAACTGGCTCATATTTATGATGGTTGGAGTGTTCTGGGGTAATGTGACTACTACTCTGTGACTTCTGACAAGCAAAGTCAGTGGGGAAGCCAGATTCATTTAAGAACTCTGTTACTAACTTAAAACTCCAATGATTCACTTAACAACTATGGCAGAAAAGTCGTAAAATGGAGTAAAACTCACAACATGTCTCCCTTAGCAACATAAATTTTGGCATCAATTGTGGTTGTAAGTTGAGGGCTACCAATAGCAGAGATGGCAAACCTTTTAGAGACTGAGTGTCTAAACTGCAACCCAAAACCCGCTTATGTATCATCGGGTGCCAGGTGGGCATGGCCCTTTGAGTGGGTGTGGCCAATTGGGTGGGCGTGGCTCATCGGGTGGGCGTGGCTGCAGTGATGAAGGCAGACTGGGTGGGAGTAAAAAGATCAATCAATTTCAACTTTGTGAGAACTTTTTTTTTCCTGCGAGAAGTTGAAATTGATTTTTTTTGTACATGGCAATGGAAGCCTAAAGTAAAAAGGTTTTATAAAACCCAGCTGAAGGCCTAGCACTTGGGTGATGGCACGCGTGCCCACAGAGAGGGCTCCGCATGCCACCTGTGGCACCCATGCCATAGGTTTGCCACCACAGACCTATAGTATCCTATCTTCCTAAAAAGTGAATAAATAATAAGGGAATATATACAAATAAAACCATAAGGAAGGCCCTCAGGATTTGATGAAAGCTCTTGTTCTCTGATTAGCAGTGGCCAACTAGATATTACAGGACAGCTATTGGATGACTAAAATCTGCATTCTCATCTTTCCCAGGGAGACGGAAATAAGGGGCGGAGGAGAGGTGGAATCAGTTCTGTAATATCTAGCATGAGATATATTGAGATTTGATAACTATTTTTCTTCTGTGACTCATTTGATTAAATTTTGTTCCTGCAGGTATCATAAAGGGTTTGAGCTCCAGTCAACTCTATATTCTGGAATTAACCTTGCAGTTTTGCTGATTGTTTCAGGGCAGCAATTTGAAACTTCCATGGAACTGAGGAAAATAGGTAAATGAATAAAGGAAAATTAAGTGTGGTGATGTCAGTCAGTTAATTTCATAAGCCTGATCCACCTATTTCTCCCTTCCCTTCATGGTTCCAGTAACATGAAGCTTCCTTCTACTTAACTGTTAACAGCAATGGCAATAGTATTGTCTAATTTCTAGCTTTAAATTCTGTAGAGAAAAAGATGAGTACACCTGTACAATTTCTCCTTCCAGTTAAATTTTGAGACTATAATCTTTAGAAACACATCACCCTCTCTTAGGTTTTGGAATAGGATTCTTGTATTCATTTGCAGCATTCTCTTTTCATATGTTTGTCAAGGAGTACGATTAAATAGTTTATTGGGAAGAAAAGGGAATCTGGAAAAAATGAACAATTACTGGGACGTTGGACAGTTTTTCACCGTAAGCATGTTGGCCAGTGACATTGGTAAAGCTATCCAAGCAGCAGAAAGACTTTTCAAATTGAAACCACCCATTTGGTATGTATCATCACATATTTTTTGTAATTGTAGCTCGCATTTACTAGGTTTTGTTAAGTCTTCTCTTTATTGTAAGCCATGATGGTCAATCTGTCTATGATAACCTGAATCCTTGTAGAAGTTTGTTTTTCCAAATTCATACATACACACCAACATTTTTGCTTTGTTGTGATATTTTGCCTGATGAGGAATTTTGATAAATAAAAAGAGTTTGCATAACTATTTATTATGGTTTGATTGATCTTCCTAACAATATCAACTAGTTGTGGATTTGGGGAGTTTTCCCTCCAATAAAGATACAATTTTTTTTGTCAAAATATTCACATGATAATTTGGCTGCAGACTTTAAATAAAAATATCATTTGTGTTTTTAAAGAAGACTAACTAGGTAAGAATTAGCAGTAATTCGTTGGAAAGTATGTTTTATAAATAATAGACTTAGGAAGGTTGATTTTATTATCCATCTATTTAAATACATGATTCCTATAAAAATATGTTTTTCAACATTGATTTAAAAGGACCTGTTGGCCATTTTGTTTATTACTTATATTTACATGTTTCAGGTATTTAAAATCCTTGGTACAAAATCTGATATTAATTCAGCATTTCAAGAAACAGACCATAGAACATTCTCCAAGGCAAGAAAGACTGAACTTCTGGTTGGATATAATTGTTGAGGCAACCAAAGAAAAAAACGATGGATTAAGATTCCCAGTAAGACTCTACAGTGTATAATTTGTTGTTAATTATATAACTATATTGATACCGAGTTGGAGATAACAAAAATGATTGTGTATTGAACAAACTAATAGAATAGTGTTCCCCTTAAGACTAAGTTGACTCTCACCATATTGGTTTCTCAAAAAGCCATATATTTCCTGGGAACAGATTAGTAATGAGGATGTCAAGTCCCACATAGCTGGCAAACTCAAGAACAGTTTATTCATATGGATTTCAAAATTAATGCTAGTCAATATAAAACATGTTGAAAAGGATTATAGTTCTCAAGCAGACTTCTAGCAAGCCAGTTAATGTGGTGTTTCTTTGAAATGTTTCCTTTTCATGTTTCCATGCTTTGTACCTTTACGAAATGCTCTCTAACTGAATTTCTCTTATTCTTGGTTTCCTCAATCTATCAGAGAGATCTCTTGCCATGAATTGAATGTTGCAACTTCAGGGAGCTATATTTCATTTTTTCCCCATTAGTTAGAGTGCTTTATATTAATGTGTTTCTGTTGGTTACTAGTTTAAGAATTGGTGGATTGAGCTGTAATACATTCATCCATATATACCTAAAAATGCAGTTAATACAAGAGATGGTATGAACTAAAGCAAGTCTTTTCCATTGAAATAACGAAAGGTTGTCTTATTCAAATTTATTCAAAAGCCCCTAAATTCATTGTGCTTTTGGTCTGTAATAATTAGGCTTAGGATTATAATGCAAGAATTCTGTTCCTCATTTTGAAATTGAATGATGGCTAGATAGCAGTTTGAATACATGCTTCATACAACAAGTTTTATTTAATTAGGTATTGGTGATAGAGCCAACCAAGATATATCAGCCTGCATATGTTTCAATCAATAATGGAGCTGATGAGAGAACAGTTTCCCTTTGGCATGTGTCCCCTGCAGAAATGGTAAGATTAGCTGGGCGTTGTCTTAATACTTTAGACATGATTTATTTGAAAACAATCATGCTATTCTTTTAAGAACTCCTAATGAGTGTTTCATAAAAATGTTTTAAAAAGAACATTTTATTCCTAATTCTTCAGAAGAAAAACAATGTTGCAAACAGAAAGTGTCCAGCATTAATACATTATTAAGTATTCCTGTTTATTTTATCTTAAGGTCCTTTAGGGCCAATTTTTAAGATTTAGAACTCTCAAGATTTCAGTTTCACAGAATTCTTAGTAGTATACAAAATTAGATTTATTGCAATGGTTTCATTTTCCAATTGCAGATTTCTGTAAAAGAATTTGAATTGATTTATAGAGTTTAAACAATTTTACACCTTATAAACTTTGTGGATGCTTTCCAGTTTCTCAGCTTTAGGAATTTTGATTTCCAATCCATTCATATCATAACTTGGAAATGTTTATGGATGACCTTCATTGAGGAAATGATAGGAATACAGTGCGAATTGTATTTTGCACCTCTTGGTATTATTCATTAATTCGCTTTGCTTCTGGAGAGATTGTCTGGACTGGACCTAGGGAACCTGCTATCACATCACTGTGATCCCATTTGAGTAACCACAGGATGGTACCTGTGAACTTGTGATAAGGCACAATGATGTGTATTATTTCACCTTACTATCTTAGGTAATCTAAAGTCAAAACTGCAAATACTGTACTGCAGGCTAAGCCCAAGCAGTAAGAAATTATTTGCAGTCTTGCTTCAGAACTATGGTTTTATTTCTTCACAGAAACAAATTCATGAATGGAATTTTACAGCTTCTTCTATTAGAGGAATAAGGTTGGTATGCTTTTAAATGGATTCTCTTATATTTGCTTACATTATAAACACAAAAGCCTGGAACACCTAGTTTTAAAGGAAATAAAATTGATAAAGTATGTTTCAGATATAAACAATACAGTATGAACTGTTAAAAAAGGTATTTCGTAATCTTTTTTGCTATCTTTAGCAAGCTCACTTGATATTATGAAAGTTTGATAATACAGGTAATCCCCAAGTTATGAGCGTTCACTTTATGCTCGCTCAAAGTTATGTGATAAGTGCTCCCTAGTGCTTACGAGCAACTCCTGAAATTACCAATATTGCAGCACTACGGCAGTCATTCGCCCTTATGAGTGACTGCAGAGGCTCTACAACATTCACCCTGGTTATTCCCTCCCCACCCCAGGTCTCCCTAGGCACCAGGCCTTCAATACTCACCCTACGAAGACTGAGATCCTTCGCTTTCTTGGCTGATCCAGGCCTTCAGTGAGTTCATAGAGAATGGAGGCCTAAAGTAATGCAAGACCATGCGAGTTCAGTGGGGAGAGATCTCACACAACTGATATTGTGTGATCTCATGGTACTTTAGGGCCCTGTTCTCTGCAACAGAGAACAGAACCAAAGCGGAGTGATGCTTCCCCGTGCTTCTGGAGGCTGGATTGGGGCTCCAGAGGCCTTTTGCAGGCTGCTGCAGTCTGGATCTGAGGCTGGGAGAGGCTTCTGCGCCCTGCCACGGCCCAATCCAGGCTTTGGAGGCTTTTTCCAGGCTATTGCCACCTGTATTTGAGGCCGGGGAATGCTTTTGTGCTCCCCCCGTGGCCCAATCCAGGCTCTGGAGGTGTTTTCCAGGATGCTGCCGTCCAGATTTGAGGCCGGGGAATGCTTCCATGCCACCCCCTGTGGCCCAATCAGGGTTCTGGAGGCCTTTTCCAGGCCATTGCTGCCCAGATTTGAGGCGGGGAAACACTTGTGCCCCCCCCATGGCCTGATCTGGGCTCCAGAGGCATTCTCCAGGCCTGATCAGGCCATGGGGGGGGCCTGCAGAAGAGTTCCCCAACCTCAACTCTGGGTGGCAGCAGCCTGGAAAAGGCTTCTGGAGCCCGGATTGGACCGCAGGGGGACTGCAGAAGCGTCCCCTGGCCTCAGATCCTGGCAGCAGCAGGAATCATGGCAGAGAGAAAACAGATCTTTTCCAGGTGAGTCTGTCATGGCAGGAATGGAGGGGGAAGCATGAGGTATCTTAGTGGGTTGGGAGGCCTTGGGGGCCTGTTCCATCACTAGGCCCTCCATGGCCTTCCCTACCCTGGGATATCTCATGTTCACTTAACGAGTCACATGCGTCTTAATGAGCAAGTGAGTGATCTTATTCAATGTACGAGATTCATTCCCACGAGTTTTCGAGTTACGAGTGGAATGCGCAGGCTCCATTACACTCGTAACTCAAGGACTACCTGTATCTTATGTTCACTTAGCGAGCCACCTCCATCTTAACGAGCAAGGGAGTGATCTCGTTTGGGGTACAAGATTCACTTCTACAATCTTTCAAGTTACAAGTAGAATGGACAGGCTCCATTATACTTGTAACTTGAGGACGACCTGTACTTTCTTAAAGTTATAGTCACACATTTAGTAGAGACCTTTAATGAAGAATATAGTATAAACATTCTAAAAGAGGAATCCTAAAAGTCTTGCAGATAATTAGCCAAAACTCAAAGTTATGACTGTGAATTAATCTTGTATTCCCAATTCTTATACTTTAAATTTTTGAATTTCAAAAACTCATCAGTATGCTAGGTGAAATAAGTATCATTATAAATCTGGCCAGGATAATAGAACTGAAGAAGTAGTATAGGTTAGATTGCTGCAACGTTCTTTGTACAGCTGTCTTTAAAGGCACTTCTGTTAGTATAGCATGTTAGACTATGTGACAAGTGTCTGTATCTCTAATGAATCATAACAAATTTGAGCTGTTCTATTCTAATAGCTTTTCTATTTTCAAAATGGTTCTCTAATATGAGATCATATATGAGTTAGATCCTAGGTGTCTTTTCTTGTGTAAACCTACATACATACTTCAATCCCCTATGTGAATATCAGTGTTTATTGAATTTTGATGTTGTTTGCGTTGTCAGTCTTGTATGGTTTTCTCTGTACAAGGTTTTCTCCCTTCCTATGTGTGACATCATCTTGAAAGACTTTCTGTATTTTTTCCAACTGTTTAGTGCTGTTAGATTATGCTTATCCTTTTAAGAGACTAAAAAGAATACAGATTTTTCAAACAAGTACTTTGAACCCCTATTAATTATATGTCATTTTATATAAATGATTTTGGAGAGATCTTCTTCAGAACATCTGTCAGTGTTAACTTTTTTAAGTGTGCACTTCATCATATTGTTCTCAGGTTCAAACTGTTATTGTAGATTGGTAGCACAGGTAGATATTGATTAGTCTTTATAACCTCTAAAAATGTCATTACTTTCCCCTTGTGTTCATCCAAAGTAGTATGATTTCTTGTTTCATGCAAATTGCTTTTGGACTGACTGCAAATTTCAGCAAGGTGGCACAAATTATTGTTATGTAATTACTGATAAGATGTTAATGTTTTAGATGGGCCTGAATATTGTTCTTTTTATCCTTATAGCATGTTTCCTTGGCAAGAATTACTAAATATTTATTAATTCAATTTATATGGCCACCCACGTATATAACGAACAAAGTACGTAATGAACAAAGTGAACCAAAAGATAACATAACAAAGAAGGCATGTTTCCTGGGATCCAACAAATGACATTGTTTCACTGAAGATGCCCAAAGTACGTCCATACTACCAAATCTGGTGGGTCAGGTAGAAACCACCATAGAGAGCCATCCCACAAGTAATCTGGCTGTATGTGCCATGTAGAGCTTTAACAATAAAAACCAACAACTTGATTTGCACCTGAATCCATTGGGAGCCAGTGCGACTCACATAGCAAAGATGTTACATAGGATATTACATACTGTGGTGCATCCAAATCTGCACATGCTTCTCCATTATGAATACTTTCCAAGGACAGCCCCTATAAACCGTATTGTAGTAATCCAGTTGACAGATGACTTAGGTATTGGGCACAATTGGCATACAAAATGTGTTTATTCTGATCCTGATCAATATTACTAATAACTGTGGAAATTAACGATACAATTGTTTATCTGTATCATAAATTCTTCATTTTAACAACAGTTCTTTGTCTCTTTGAATGATTTTAATATGAAATCAAAAAGCAAATAAAACAGAATTGTAAAAAATACAAGCAGTTATAACATTGAAAAACTAATAGTATCTTAGCTAAAGTCTAGGCACACATAATACTTTTTCAATGCCCCTGAAGATTTTTGGTTTTTTATCATCATTCTTTATTATTGTTTGTTGTGAACTGATGATCTCTGAATGTTTTAGATGGGCCTGAATATTGTTCTTTTTATCCTGATAGCATGTTTTCTTCTATTCAGCCATGTCTGATTCTTGGACATTGCCTGGACAAATCCCTGCAGTTTACTTTGCAAGGTTTTTCAGAAGTGGTTTGCCATTGCCTCTTAACTAGGGCGGAAAATGACTAACTCATGATGGGGCAAGAACTCTCAGTGGGTTCAGATGCAAATCAAGTTGCTATATTGTGTCTGAAATCCATGAGCCAAGGAGCCAAATAATCTGCTTTTTCCTTTGGAGCTTCAGCCCTACTCCTTCTCAGCAACCTTCTCCAGAAAGGAAAGGTTGAAGATTGGATAAAAATTGTCTAGTACACGGGTTGGCAACCTGTGGCTGTGGAGCTGCATGTGGCTCTTTCAGCCTTCTCCTGCAGCTCCCAGTCGTCCTTCGCCATTTGAAGAGAAAGAGAGACAGAGAGAGGCACTTGCACTTCTCTTCTCTCTCTCTCTCTCTCTCTCTCTCTCTCTCTCTCTCTCTCTCTCTCTCTCTGTGTGTGTGTGTGTGTGTGTGTGTAAAAAAAAGAGTGGCCTCATGCTGTTCTCTGAGAAGCTGACAAGCTTATTGGGCGGGGCTCTGCAGGAATCAGCAGAAAGCAGGGCAGGAGAGCCAGCCCAATAAAAATATGTCAGCTTGTCCGAGAACAGAACAGCGTGAAGCCAGCTTGCCAGGTGAGCAGAAGATTGGAGAGACAGGGGAGGGGGAGAGAGGGAGAGAAAGAGGGAGGGAGAGAACTCATGCACAGCAGCCTCTATTTCTTTTTAATTAAACTCTTCAATCAAGCTCCCCCCCCCTCGCATGCACGTGCGTGAGTTTTGCAGCTCCCAATGTTTTTTTTCTCTGGGAAACAGGCCGAAGTGGCTCTTTGAGTGTTTAAGGTTGCCGAGCCCTGGTCTAGTACAACCAGATCCTGTAATGAACTTTTCAGGAAGTGTTTACTTTATTCACTACTCAGCAGGTGAATCACCTCCTTTCTATATTTAACGTACAAATGGCAGGACTCAACATCCTAAGGAACTCTACCCAGATAACTTAAATGTGCTTTGCTAGCATGAACCTGAAAATGTCTTAATGCTTAATTGGATTTGAATCTATGAAGAATACTAGCATAGTAAAAAAATAACCTAACAAACTAAAAACATCAAAATAATTTTCTACAATCAACTACTAGAGATATGCATTTTACAACATTTAAATAGGATAGTTTCTTTTAAAGTCATGGAAATATAGTCCTCGACTTACAATTCATTTAGTGACTAAAGGGCACTGGAAAAACTGACTTATGACCGTTTTTCACACTTACAACCATTGCAGCATTCCCATGGTCACGTGATCAAAATTCAGACACTTGTCAACTGACTCATATTTATGACAGTTGCAGTGTCCCAGGGTTATGTGATCATTTTTGTAACTTCTGGCAAGCAAAGTTAATAGGGAAGTCATTTAATAACCATAATTCATTCCAATTTTCTTGCCAATGAAAGATTTTTAAGAATGTTGGTGATAGTGATAATATCTGCGTGAGGTACTGTTATTTGATTCTGCTTTAGACAAAAATATTATTTGGACTGTCCCTGATTTAAAACAATTGCAGTGATTCACTTAACAACAAGAAAGGTCGTAAAATGGGGCAAAATTCATCAACAATTGTCTTGCTTAGCAACAGAAATTTTAGGCTGAATTGGGGTTGTTAGTTGAGGACTCCCGGTATTTGAACTTCCCACTGAGAAAACCTGAGAAATCTTACATGACTTTCATTGTTCCAGCTGTATCTTTATGCTTTTTTTGGTGAAATTTTATTATTATCTTTAAACCTGATAGCTCTGGCATGGAAGTTATTCTTTCTATAAAATATTAAAGGAAGCTTTTCAGAATTATGAAATATTATATCTGGAAGACTGAGCTGTTCATTATTTTTACTTAAATTGATTGATTTTCTACATTTGTTTCTTTATCTAATCTTGTGCCAGCATAACTTTATTTTAATTGGATATTTGCAGCATATCTAAATTTGATGAACGATGCTGTTTCCTCTATGTGCATGACAACTCTGATGACTTTCAAATCTGTTTTTCTACAGAGTGTCGGTGTAGTAGGTAAGAGGTTTATTTGTTTTGCTTTGCTTTGTTTTTACCAGTGATCAAAATAATTCATACAAATGTTACTAACTAATACAGAACCAGCATGAGAAGGAATAAAGCAAATAAGCTTTGTCCTGTTTTGCATTTTTATATCAATTTCAATAAATATGATCAATGAAAAAGTGATGAAAAAATATGAGGTAAACTATTCATTGATACTACATTATAGGTGTGATTTCTATTTTTAATGTTTTTTCTAATTGTAAGGAAAAATATTTCTATTTCATTTCATTTCATTAAAACAATGAAAGATTTTTAAAAATGTTGGTGATAGTTATAGTATCTGTGTGAAATACAGGTAACCCCCGAGTTATGACAGTTCACTTAGCGCCCATTCAAAGTTATGCGATAAGTGCCCCCTAGTGTTTACAACCAACTCCTGAAATTGTGAATGTTGCAGCACCATGGCAGTTCTTCACCCTTAACGAATGACCAGAGAGGCTCTGCAACGTTTACCCTGTTCCCCCTGCCCCCGCTCCCCACAACTGCTTCTCCCTCCCATCCTGCTGCGCTGGACTCACTTACCTTGCAAAGATCTGTCTCATCTCTGCCACGATTTCTTTGCCTTTGAGTGGAGAAGAGTCAGCTTGGAAATGCTTTCGAGCCAAGAGTGAAAGGTTCTTGCAGAGAATGGGTGCCTGAAGTCACATGAGATCATGCCCTCCCCCTCCCAAAAAGCATTTACAGCCTGTAGGCTGGAAGGGAAATCGTCCTACTCTCCTCTCTCTCAAAGGCAAAGAAATCCCAGCAGAGCAGACAGATCTTTGCAGGATGGGCGCAGCAGGATGGGAGTGGAGAAGCATGAGGTATCTCAGTGGGTCAGGGAAGCCTTGGGGTCTGTTCAATCACTAGGCCCCCCTATGGCCTCCCCCACCCTGAAATACCTCATGTACACTTAACAACCCGCACATTTAATTAGCAAATGCATAGGCGAAAGCAGGGAGTAATCGCGTTCAAGGTACACAATTCACTCCTACGAATCCTCGAGTTAGGAATAGAATTAGCAGGCTCCATTACATTCGTAACTTGAAGACTACCTGTACTACCTGCCTTAGACAGTTATATTATTTGGATTGTTCCTGATTTAAAACAAGAAGCACAATATTTATTATGTATATTTGGAATTATGAAGTATTATGATGTAGAAGCATTTTAGGTCTATTATGAAGGGTATTGCAAAATCATGCTTGTCTCAGTATTATGCTAAGGGAATCTGTAAGGCATGTTGGCTTTCTTTGTATGAATTATACATAAAATGTATAATGGACTTATACATCAAATGCTTAATTCTGGTTGAGCAGGCAGATACTTTTTTGCCTTTGATTGTGAGATGTATATTGCTTTCAGATTCTATGCTTTGGTTAAGGAGATCTTAACTGATGCTGTAGGAAATACCCTGCAACTTGAAGCAGAGATTGATGGTGATACATTGGAAGTAAGTTGCAATTACTGAGATAAAGAAACAAGTCTATAGTTCTGTTTGTTTCTATTATATATACTAGGTATATTAATGTAAGAAATAAATAGCCTTTCAGTTAAGAGAATTGTGCAGTCAATTTGTACTTATCTTTATAGATTAAGCAGATTTTTTCTTTATAAATAAAAGATTATGTTTGTGTGTATGTATTTTTCCTACGATGTGACAGGAAAAAGTTAAATATTAATGACATCCTTATAAAATGAAGATGCAGTTTTTCTTTAAAAAATGTTACATATTTTGCATCATCCTTAATAATCTATATTTTTCACAAACTGCATTAGCCTCAGTAGTTTAAGCTTTTTTCCTGAAAAATTGATCCTATGATTTCAATAATAGAAACCCAGTTGATAATAATTTAATATTAAAACCTGAGTAAAGCTTCTTCAGATTTGATAGTTTAAATGATTGATGTAAATAATATTTATATAAATTTGAAATTATAATCACAGCAGACCTTATAATGTATTGTTCAGTGCTCGTATACCAAATCTCTTTATCCCAAACCGGAAACAATTATAGGAAATCATAGTTTGATTCAAAGCCTCAGATCTATGTTTCCCAAATTGCCTCATAGTTTATTTCCTGATTTCTTCTAACCTTTATAGAAAAGCTGATCAAAATGCCCAGTATATAACTTCTAAAATATTTAGGGATAATATTTCATTCTGCAATGTTTTAGGTCAGAGTTGCCCATCTTGGAAACTTTTAAGAGGCACGGACTTCAGTTCCCAGAATTCCCCAGCTAATATGGTTGGTTGGGAAATTCTGAGAGTTGAAGTCCAGGCCTCTTAAAGTTGCCAAGGTTGGGAAACCCTGTTTTAGATGATGTTTTCTCTTACAAGGCACTGAACCTTTGCATTTTGCATAGACGATTTGAACTCTGTGTTGCAAAGATTGTTAAATAATAAACTATCAAAACAAGATTTATTAAGGACAACAACAAGAGCAGGAAACTGATGAAAAAAGGGGATTTTTTTTAGTAATTCCAGATAAAATGGTACTTGGGTGTATTATAGGAAATTTATAAGAACTTTATAAAGATCTTGCCTGCCAGAATACAGAGTTCTGGCTACATGGGTTGTCAGTTGTGGAGTAAAACAGAACCACCTTTGACTCCCGTTTTTTAATAATATTTCATAACTTGTTAATTGTTGTATATGTGAAAGCCTAAAATATGGCATAAAGAAATATAAAACTTTTGTTCATTAATTCACAAATCTTGTGTTTCTATGTACCTTCTGTTACAAAGTGCTTAGATAATTTAGTTGATCTGTCTGTCTATTTACTCTTTGAGATGCTAACGTCTTCAAAAGTCCTATAATAAAACAGCTGTTGTTGAATTGTAAATAAGGTTTGACTACAATCTTCCTACCATAGCCAAGGTCATATAAAACAAATCAATTTATTCTATTCTTTGTTAAAAATCAAAATATTTCTACAGTATCAAATTGCTATGGGAATATTTTTAAAATCCTTTTTCTTTGACATACTCTGGCTTAAATTGATTGCTTAAGAAAATGGAGTAGATGCCTGTGTTCTGGATCCCAAGACCGTGGAATTTCTCCTTGTACACAGTGTTTTTACATTTGTATCTTCAGATATTTTGCAGAAACTGGGCCTGTTATCCTAGCATAAGTATCTTGAGGTTACATAATATAACTGTTATTAATGTGCTAAAATAAAATTCAGAGAAACCTAAATTTGGCTTTTAGGCTCAAGCTACCACTGTATTGTACTGTACTGCTTTGTAGCTATGAAATATGGGGTGTGGCAAAACATTGTTTTATTACTGAGTAAGAATGCTGATCATGTAAAACAACTCAGAAGGAAAAACAGTGAATTGCTGAAGCGCAAAAAATAAAAGTGTTTGAAAGGTGAGATATAGTAGTAATGCATATTAGAGTATACAAGGACTTTGCTAATATGCTCTGCATGGAAACAGAAAGCTTGAGGAGATTGAGGAAAACTTCAAGAGCTATTGTATTCCAGGGAAACTTAGAGAAATCCTGAATAATGATTTGTTGATGTCAGTGAAATAAGCTGACAATAACATTGGGATAGACACAAGTACTATCATTTTTAATTGAAATATTTTCAGAATTGTTCTGCCTTTTTGATTTACATATAAATTGGATTTTTTGCTCTGTATAGAATTAGTGAGCATTTTTTGTTTACGCATATTTATACAAGTGTTCCTTACGATTTCTGTGATTCACACAAATGAATTATCTGTGAAAGATCTGTATAAACTCTCTAGGTAATACACAAATGTTTGATAGAAGCCCTACAACATGTCTATGGAGATTCTTAGTCATCCAGGTCATAGTTAGCCCAAAGATGCTTTTCCATGAAGCAACTGGACTTTTTTGTTTTTCTCTTCAAAGAAAAACAAGAAAATCCAGTTGCCTCATGAAAAAGCATCTTTGGGAGCCCTACAACATGGTTGCCCAGGTCCTCACTGAGTGAGGAGGAAGTGTTTTGGGCTGCATATAAAATATATAAAATAGTTAATGTATATAAATAACAAAATTCCTTTATTTTTTAATATTATTTATTATATTGTAGTGCTGCATTACTTGCTATCATTTAACAATTGTATTAAAATCGGTTTGATGATTTTACTTTTTTGTTGTTGTTTCAGAAGATTATTTTTGAATGTTATTTTCTTTTTTGCCTTCAGTATGAATATGACTATGATGAGAATGGAGATAGAATTATATTAGGGAAAGGATCCTATGGGATAGTTTATGCTGGAAGAGATCTTAGCAATCAAGTTCGAATAGCCATCAAAGAAGTACCAGAAAAAGATAGCAGGTAAATCTTGATATTTTTCCTAATGGTTCTGGGAAACAATATACCATAGTTTCCGGTGTATAAGACTACTTTTTAACCCATGAAAATCTTCTCAAAAGTCAGGGGTCGTCTTATACGCCGGGTACTGAAAATTTAGGGACAGGGCTGGCTGGAAAACCTGGAGCGGATCTCCCATTTAGTCTGCGCAGGGAAAGCGGGACCAATTGGAGAAGAAGCTGTCTGTGATTTTTTACAGGCTGGGGTCTGGGCATCTTTCCTTCTAAAGTTGAAGAGCAGCTGTAGTATATCCCAACTTGAAAGGCAGGTGGGGAAGGCAGCAGCCAGAGCACCGGCTTAGCTCTAAGGACACATTTGACTCTGGAACTGGGCGGGCTGGCTGGAAAACCTGGAGCGGATCTCCCATTTGGTCTTTTTTTTAAAAATCCCATTTATATCCTGCCCTTCTCCAAAGACTGATGGCTTACAATTTAAAGCACAAATCAATGTGCTTAGCAATAGCCTTCATTCTGCGTATATGCCTGTTTGTTAGGGCTTTCACCCCCCCCCCAAGCAGCATTATTACAATGTCAGCTTATTGCTGGCATTGGGTCGTCATTTTACCTACCTTGGAAGGATGGAAATCTGAGTCAACCTTGAGCCTGGTGGGATGCGAACCTGCACTAATTGCAGGCAGCTGGTGTTATTTAAGGCTCTGCGCAGGGAAAGCTTTAGAGTGAATTAGGAAAAGTGAAAAAGTGAATTAGGAAAATAGGGAACGGTTGCTGGAATTGGGTATGTGTAGCTTAACGAAGAGAAGGGTGAGGGGTGACATGATAGCAGTGATCCAATATCTCAGGGGCTGCCACAAAGAAGAGGGAGCCAAGCTATTCTCCAAAGCACCTGAAAGCAGGACAAGAAGCAATGGATGGAAACTAGTCAAGGAGAGAAGCAACCTAGAACTAAGGAGAAACTTCCTGACAGTTAGAACAATTAACCAGTGGAACAACCTGCCTCTAGAAGTGGTGAATGCTCCAACACCGGAAGTTTTTAAGAAGAGACTGGACAGCCATTTGTCTGAAATGGTATACGGTTTCCTGCCTTAGCAGGGGGTTGGACTAGATGACCTCCAAGGTCCCCTCCAACTACTACTACTACTACTACTACTTCTTCTTCTTCTTCTTCTTCTTCTTCTTCTTCTTCTTCTTCTTCTTCTTATTATTATTATTATTATTATTATTATTATTATTATTATAGTTTAATCCACTTTCACTGTTTTATGTTTACATGTTTGATGACAAACAGCCTTATGTTTATAAGTGACAGTTTTCCTACTAAGCACCTGCATGTCATAAGCATTTGGATTAAAATTACCATATTAAAATCAAATCTGATGTTTTTTAATTTTTATTTGGTGTGCGTTGGAAGAGGGGTAGTCTTATATGGCGAGTATAGCCCAAACCCTATAATTTAACAGGAAATGTAGGGGGTCGTCTTATACGCCCAGTCATCTTATACGCTGGAAAATATGGTATTAATCTTGAGGACAGATTTTAACATTTATCCACAATTTTGGAGAGTATGTGTTTACTCTCTCTTGATTATGAAATGCTGAGGATACTATGAATTAATTTCAAGTCATTCCTTTATAGTAAGCAAATTACAGTTAAGTGTGCAGTGAAAGAAAAGTCACATTGCTACATGTTTTGAGATAATGGGCAGGTGAAGATCTAGATCACTGCAGTCTCATCCCCAGACTTTTGCCAATACAGCCATAAAGTAGACTAAAGAGCAAATTCACATTGCTCCATGATTGAAATTGCATGACCAAGGTGAACTAGAAGATGTTGCAGTTACACATGTAGAGATAGGAAGGGAAAAATAAAATATGTTAGCTGACTTATTTCTCCTAACTTCTTGCTTAGTTTTCCTTGTATCTCCTGGATAAAGGAACAAAAGAATATTCAATTTATTGAGACCATATTTATCTGCATACGTTTGCTGAAACATTATGAATCATTGCAAAACCTTTGCTGCTCATTATGTGACTTTATTCTACTACTTTAAAAAACAGTAGTTAACACATGTCAACTGTCCCACTTGTCACATTCAATCAAAGAAACTGTTGGCTATTTTAAATCACCAAGAGTGTAGCTTTATTGAAAGATCCATCTAGGTACAGCAGAATCAAAGACATAATGTGATTTATGTAGGCTAAAAGGTTTTCTTCTACTTTTTAAGACTCCTCTTTTTCTTTATATATCTTCATGATAGATATTCTCAGCCACTGCATGAAGAAATTGCTCTTCACAAATATCTAAAACACCGAAATATTGTTCAGTATCTTGGTTCTGTTTCTGAAGATGGATATATTAAAATCTTCATGGAACAAGTTCCTGGTGGTTTGTATTCATTTAATCATATATTATATATAAGTAGAAATCAGAAAGAACCTAGAATTCAGGCTCAAATAATTTGTATTTTAAACATTTGCGAAAGTATTGCATTACCTCTAATTATATTGCAATTAACTCAGTCCAAATAAGAAAATGCATCCAACATCTCATGCTGAATCCATGATTTCCTGAACTTCCGTATCCCAGTGTAATTTATCTTAGATAAATAGAATCAGGTTGCTAGAATTATTAGACTCAGACACAAAATGTTCATTTTTGATTAGCTCATATTGAATTTCTGCAAATGATTGTCTTAAGAGTAATACTGTACTTATTTTTGAGAACTTTATTTATAAAATACATAAAAATCAAACTACATCATATTTATAATCTGACTGACTTTACAGCTTATTTTTTTTCTTCTATAGGAAGTCTTTCTGCACTCCTTAGATCAAAATGGGGACCAATGAAAGAGCCCACCATTAAGTTTTATACCAAGCAGATACTAGAAGGTTTGAAATATCTCCATGAGAATCAGATTGTACACAGAGACATAAAAGTGAGCATATATTGTTTACCATTGCAGGTTTTAAAAAAATAAATATTTAAGAAGTGTTACTATTCTACTAATGCTAGGAATCTTCATAAATTTCTATGAATATCTAATAAGACCTGGAGCACTCCCGTTCACCATTTCCCTATGGATTCTCTTTGCAAAGTAGATAGAGATAGGGAAGGAAACAACCATTTTTGCCCCGATCTGGAATAAGTTATGTGATTAATAACTGAGGCAGAATTCAAACAGATTGTTCCTGGAGATTTCAATACATTACACTTATTTTCTATTTGTCTTTAGGGAGACAATGTTTTAGTTAATACGTACAGTGGAGTAGTAAAGATTTCTGATTTTGGAACTTCTAAACGCCTTGCAGGAGTCAATCCATGTACAGAAACATTTACAGGTAAGAACAGAAATGTTCTAGAATGTGTGTATTTCGTTTTGTAGGTAAGATCCTATTTGGTCACACATGGAACTTAGTACCAACAGTAGTCAATGTATGTAAAAATAAATAGGAAGGATAGAGAACAATATCCTTCAGTTAACTTTTCATTATTCTACCAATACTCTCACTATTTAGTAAAAAGCTAACTTCAGAAGCATAGGTACTTATTTATTCAATAGCAGAGAATATGGTCTTGACCTATTATAAAACTTTTTTCTTCTGTTCAGTTGTGTCCAATTATCAAGAGATTGCCTGGACAAGTCTCTTCAATTTTATTAGTAATGTTTTTCAGAAATGTTTTTTTCCATTGCCTGCTTCCTAGGACTGAGAACGTGACTAAGCCCAAGATCACTCAACTGTCTTCATGCCTAAGTCAGGACTAAAACTCTTAGCCTCCTGGTTTCTAGTTCAGTGCCTTAACCACTACACCAAACTGGCTCTATAAAACCCTTTATGGTTTATCAGTGCTTTTTTTGTAAAAGAAAAAGGTGCCGGAACTCACACATGTCATACAACCCGCCTTGCCTACCCTACAAGGTTCCATCCAAAAAAGGTGCCGGAACTCCATTCTGAGCGTTCTATGAGAAAAAAGCCCTGTGGTTTATAAAGAAGGTACAAAGTACATTTGACTTCATTGCCAATGAAGAGAAGCTATAAGTATCCAAAATACACTGTTCCCTTTATTTAACATTTGTATCAAGGTTCATACTGACTGCCCTAGGCTTTGCCAACCTGGTGTTCTTTAGATTCTTAGGGCTGGGTCTCAAGAAAATTTTGAAAACTGCAGTCCGGCACATCAGAAGTGAACAAAACTGGTCTCTCTGTGCAAACAAAATTGCAAAGGCAGATTGGTATTCATTGGGGCCTAGGTGGGAATGGTGACTTGGTGGCTTTGGTGTTTCAAATCTCATAATGTATTTCAAGGCATTTAAGCTTTTGTAAAATCATTTTATCAAGCTTGCCAGTATTTTATATCTTTTATTTTATGTAATAATCTTAGAAGTTCTGCCAAAATATATTTGTTCGTGCATTTATAGTCCAGATTTTATTGGAGCTTATGTTCAAATAAATGTTAAGTTAGGATTTCTGTATCAAATATTAAGCAAAAACAAAGGAAACTGTTCTTATATAGACTCTTTTTCAATGAAATTTTTTTTTTGCAACTCAAAGGTTGTTTTTTCAATTTAGTCCTTTTTTCTGCTTTTTAACAGGGTACTGTTAAGTGATGTCAAATAATTCTTAACAATCTTTTTGTTTTTCTCGTTTTCACCAATTTTCAATAATATCCTCCTATTTAATAATGAACAAATTGGTAAAGAGGATAAACTGTAGCCTTTTATTATTAATATATGTTTTGGCTTTTTATGGTTTTTAAAAAGAATCTGTATTGTGAACTGCCATGGAACTTAGCTATTAAAAATAGCATAAAAAACCTTGTTTGCTCCTATTGTTCAATACTTATTTAAAAATGGCATTATTATTATTTTATCCTGCTTTTATTACTTTTAAGTAACTCTAGGTGGTGAACATACATAGTCCTCCTTCCTCCTCACTTCTTTTATTAATTGGATTAATTCATACTACTCACTCTTTTCTCCTGTTAAGATCAAATTCATAGACTTCCACACTTCGTAGTAGTCACCAGATAGGTCTTACATGTTGATCTCTGCTGCCAGTCATAGTGTTGATGGATTGATGAGTCACATAAAGTTGTTCTTATGCTATATGCAGTATCTTTGTTATTGATAAGGACAGCAATAATCCATTTTGACAACTTTTAGCGAGGTCAAGCCACGCCAAAGCTCATTTTAGTCCCAGTATGCTCTCACAATTTTATTGGAGATAAATAACATCTAAGGTCTATAATTTAAATGCTACCTTATAAGCCATTATACTGGTCCCTTCTGCCTAATTTATTTGTACAACTATTATCCATGCAAGCAATAATAAATAGCTGCATTCATTGCTGATCAGGTTAAGATAGTTTATAGACCAGACCTCTTGTCTTTTTCAACAAACCAGTAATTCATTAATAGCCTCAGTAAAATTCTGAGAGAATTACTGCTGGATAAATGGTATATGAGTACAACTTTTAAAAAATTACACAGACTATTATAAAGAATATCACCTTAGAAGTTTAAAATTAATCCAGGATTTAGAAAATGATTGGATGACATAAAATGCCACGGCTTTATTCAAGTTGAATAAGTGAAAATCTGGTCAGCAACCTGGATAATATTCACTAGAATATATTCACTGAACATATATTCCTATTCAATTCAGGAATATATAAATAAATGTAGGTATAATATAACTATTTTTACACAATCATCTACTAATTTATGGTGTAAGAAAAATAGTTTTAAACATTAGAAAAACTAAAGAGATCATTGCTGATTTCAGAAAAGGCAGACACAGCGACATTCCTCTATGTATTAATGATTCACTTGTGGAGATGGTTATCAGCATCAAATTCCTGGGTGTGCAGTTAACGAGTAGGCTGGCTTGGTTGCTCAACTGAGACACTGATGAAGCAGGCACAACAGCGCCTGCATTTTCTGCATCGCATGAGAAAAACACAACTTCCTTCTCCTATCCTTACCACTTTCAATAGAGGGACGATCGAGAGCATCCTGTCGTATTGCATTACTGGTTTGGAAGCATCACTGCTTCAGATAGGAAGGCAGTGCAGAGAGTGGTGAGGATGACAGAAAAGATTATTGGCAGTTCACTTCCTTCTATCCAGGACATAGCATAGAAGCGTTGCTTGAGCAGGGTCCGCATTCTCTGGCATGCTACACATCTTCTTCATGACCTGTTTACCTTGTTACCTTCTGGGAGGAGGCTTCATGGTATCCGAAGCAGAACATCCAGATTCAGTCACAGTTTTGTTCCATACAGTATTACTCTTGTGAATTCTCAAGCTTCCACTTTCCACTATGTGTTCAAGATGGACAGTGATTAATATTTATATTTATTAATATGTAAGGGTATAGGTATATACATGTGTTGTATATGGCAGGTTTATATGTGCATTTTGTATGTATACACCCTTTAGAGCAGGCAACAGAATTTCACTTTCAATGTGTGCCAGTGTGCCCAAAGTAAAAAATGACAATAAAGATTAGCTTCACAAGTTTAGTATTTAATAGCACATTTTTTCATTGTATAATGTTGAGTAATTAAGCTTTTGAATATGCAGAAGCCTAGAAGATGCACTGAAGCATATTTTTTCAATATTATTGGAAGGAACATATTTCTTTTCCATAGGTAAAGGTAAAGGTTCCCCCGCACATGTGTGCTAGTCGTTTCCAACTCTAGGGGCTGGTGCTCATCTCCGTTTCAAAGCTGAAGAGCCAGCGCTTGTCCGAGGACGTCTCCATGGTCATGTGGCCGGCATGACTAGACGCCAAAGGCACACGGAACGCTGTTACCTTCCTACTGTAGTGGTCCCTACTTTTCTACTTGCATTTTTATGTGCTTTCGAACTGCTAGGTTGGCAGAAGCTGGGATGAGTAACACTCTGTTACGCGGCACTCGGGATTCGACCCGCCAAATTGCCGACCTGATCGACAAGCTCAGCGTCCTAACCCACTGAGCCACTGTGTCCCTTCTTTTCCATAAGTAGAGGCAAACATCTAAACAAATTGTAGTAAAACAGTTTAGCAGTCAAGAGTTACCAGTATTGATACTGGTCTACCTGTTAAATTCATCAGTATTATAACTGCAGTTTATATATTGAAAGTAGAGAATAGTCTGTTCACATAATGCTTCTTTTATCCTCCCTAATTTTAGGTACTTTGCAATATATGGCTCCAGAGATCATTGATAAGGGCCCTCAAGGATATGGTGCACCAGCTGATATTTGGTCCCTGGGATGTACTGTCATTGAAATGTCAACAGGAAAGGCTCCATTTCATGAGCTTGGGGAGCCACAAGCAGCAATGTTCAAAGTAAGAAACGAATTGAGACTTAAAACAAAAGTTGTCTAAATATGTTCACCTTTCCTGTTAAGTTAGGAAATGTACATCTAGATCAGCCGAATAAACCCTGGTGATGAATGAATAAGAGTGACAGATGTTGCAGGAAATCGTCCTCACATTCAATATAATAATAATAATAATAATAATAATAATAATAATAATAATAATAATAATAATAATAATAATAATAATAATAATAAGTTGGAAGGGATCTTGGAGGTCATCTAGTCCAACCTCTGGCTCAGGCAGGAAGCCCTATACCATTTCAGACAAATGGCTGTCCAGTCGCTTCTTAAAAACTTCCAGTGTTGGAGCATTCACAGCTTCTGGAGGCAGGTTATTCCACTGAGTAATTGTTCTAATTGTCAGGAAATTTCTCCTTAGTTCTAGGTTGCTTCTCTCTTTGGTTAGTTTCTATCTGTTGCTTCTTGTCCTGCCTTCAGGTGCTGTGGAGAATAGCTTGACTCCCTCTTCCTTGTGGCAACCCCTGAGATATTGGAACATTGCTATCATGTCACCCCTCATCCTTCTCTTCATTAAACTAGACATACCCAATTCCAGCAGCCGTTCCTATATGTTTTAGCCTAATCATCTTTGTTGGTCGTCTCTGTACTCTTTCTAGAGTCTCAACATCTTTTTTACATCATGGTGACCATAAATTAGTGTTACAAAATGAACTTTTTGTAACAAAGGAGTCTATGTAAGAAATAGCATTGAAAGAAGGTACAGCTGGGTTCTGCAACGTGCCTATAAAAATGAAAATTTAAGTCCATATCCAATTTGATAGAGACATAAACTTGGCAAGTTTGCTTTCTGAATGATCTGAGGAAATACTATAAACATGAACCCTGGTTTAACTAGGTTAAGATTTTCAGGGTCTAATCCTTCTAGCCCTCATTTATCTGATCAATCCTTCCATTTATTAATTCAAGAGAGTCACCCATAAATTTAGTAGGTGGAAAACTGAGTTGAATATTACTAAAACATTGATAACATCTTATTCATAACAGGGAATTACTTCTGCCACCTGTTTCAGATAGATTCTTAAACAATATAGTAATAAGTTGTTGTTGTTAGCTGCCAAGTCGTGTCCGACCCATCGCGACCTTATGGACAACATTCCTCCAGGCCTTCCTGTCCTCTACCATCTTCTGGAGTCCATTTAAGCTCATGCCTACTGCTTCAGTGACTCCATCACTGTCGTCCCGTTCTTCTCTTGCCCTCAATCTTTCCCAGCATTAGGCTCTTCTCCAGTGAGTCCTTCCTTCTCATTAGGTGGCCAAAGTATTTGAGTTTTAGCTTCAGGATCTGGCCTTCTAAAGAGCAGTCAGGGTTGATCTCCTCTAGGTCTGACCGGTTTGATCACCTTGCAGTCCAAGGGACTCACAGGAGTCTTCTCCAGCACCACAGTTCAAAGGCCTCAATTCGTTGGCTCTCAGCCTTTTTATGGTCCAACTTTCACTGCCATACATTGCAACTGGGAAGACCATAGCCTTGACTATACGCACTTTTGTTGACAGGGTGATATCTCTGCTTTTCAGTGTGCTGTCTAGATTTGCCATGGCTTTCCTCCCAAGGAGCAAACATCTTTTAATTTCTTGGCTACAGTCCCCATCTGCAGTGATCTTGGAGCCCAGGAAAATAAAATCTGTCACTACCTCCATTTCTTCCCCATCTATTTGCCAGGAATTGAGAGGGCCGGATGCCATGATCTTGGTTTTCTTAATGTTAAGTTTCAACCCAAGTTTTGCACTCCTTCTTCACCCGCAACAAGAGGCTCTTTAGTTCTTCACTTTCTGCCATTAGAGTGGTATCATCTGCATATCTTAGGTTGTTGATATTTCTTCCAACAATCTTAATTCCAACTTTTGATTCATCAAGCCCTGCCTTTCTCATGATGTGCTCCGGATATAATTTAAATAGGCAGGGTGACAGTATACAGCCTTGCCGGACTCCTTTCCCAATTTTGAACCAGTCAGTGGTTCAAATGTGTGTCCAGTTCTCACTGTTGCTTCTTGGCCCACATATAGGTTTCTCAAGAGACAACTGAGATGGTCTGGTACTCCCATCTCTTTAAGAACTTGCTACAGTTTGTTATGATTCACACAATCAAAGGCTTTAGCATTGTCAATGAAGCAGAAGTAGATGTTTTTCTGGAACTCTCTAGCTTTCTCCATGATCCAGCGTATGTTGGCAATTTGATCTCTAGTTCCTCTGCCTCTTCGAAATCCTGCCTGTACTTCTGGTAGTTCTCGATCCACATACTGCTGGAGTCTAGCTTGTAGGATTTTAAGCATAACTTTACTAGTATGAGAAATGAGTGCAATGGTGTGATAGTTTGAACATTCTTTGGCACTGCCTTTCTTTGGAATTGGAATGTAAACTGATCTTTTCCAATCCTGTGGCCACTGTTGAGTTTTCCAAATTTGCTGGCAAATTGAGTGTAGCACTTTTACTGCATTGTCTTTTAAGATTTTGAATAGCTCAGCTGGAATACTGTCACCTCCACTAGCTTTGTTGTTGCTCAGCTTTTCTAAGGCCCACTTCACTTCACATTCTAGGATGTCTGGCTCGAGGTCAGTGACCACCTCATTGTGATTATCAGGGATGTTAAGCTCATTCTTGTATAGTTCTTCTGTGTAATTTTGCCACCTCTTCTTAATCTCTTCTGCCTCTGTTAGGTCCCTGCCATTTTGGTCCTTTATCATGCTCATTTTTGCATGAAACGTTCCCTTCATCTCTCCAATTTTCTTGAAAAGATCTCTGGTCCTCCCTATTCTATGATTTTCTTCTATTTCTTTGCACTGTTCATTTAAGAAGGCATTCTTATCTCTTCTAGCTATTCTCTGGAATTCTGCATTCAATTGGGCATATCTTTCTTTTTCTCCCTTGCCTTTCACTTCCCTCCTTTCCTCAGCTGTATGCAAAGCTTCCTCAGACAGCCATTTTGCTCTCTTGCATTTCTTTTTCTTTTGGATGGTTTTGGTTGCTACCTGTTGTACAATGTTGTGAACCTCTGTCCATAGTTCTTCAGGCACTCTGTCTATCAGATCTAATTCCTTAAATCTATTTGTCACCTCTAGTGTATATTCAACAGGGATATGATTGAATTCATACCTGAGTGGCCTAGTGCTTTTCTCTACTTTCTTCAGTTTAAGTCTAAACTTTGCAATGAGAAGCTCATGGTCTGAGCCACAGTCAGCTGCTGGTCTTGTTTTTACTGACTGTATAGAGCTTCTCCATCTTTGACTGCAGAGCATATAGTCAATCTGATTTCTGTGTTGACCGTCTGGTGATGTCCATGTGTAGAGCCGTCTCTTGGGTTGTTAGAAAAGAGTGTTTGCTATGACCATCATATTCTCTTGACAAAATTCTATCAGCCTGTGCCCTGCTTCATTTTGTACTCCAAGGCCAAACTGCCTGTTATTCCGGTTATCTTTTGGCTTCCTACTTAACATTCCAATCCCCCATGATGATAAGGACATCATTTTTGGTATTAGTTCTATAAGGTGCCGTAGAGCTTCATAGAACCGGTAATAAGTACTGTAGCAGTAATCATAATGTGGCCTTTTCTTTTTCCATGGGGATGAATTCAACTCATCTAGTGAAGATGGTAGCTTAAATGTGCACTACGCATTACCTTAGAATGTGGCTTGTTCATTTTGACTTAATGTGATAAGTGAACCCAATTATTGTGCATGTCTTATGAGGTCCTGCCGGTTTAATCAAGAAACCAGGGTAGTCGTGATATTTGCTTTATATTGATGCTGTGTTTTTCCATCCCCTCTGGTACTTGCATTGTGAAATCCCATACATGTATGTAAGCTGATTTTGTATTATGACATCACTGCATAGTTTGTGTTATTTCACTTGCTCAGATGCTTCTCTTATTATCAGAAATATTTAAAGGTACAAAACTGGCTCCTAGCTAATTTCATCCTGTCAGGCAGGGGGTCAGAAAATAAGTGTGCTAGCAAAACATAGAGAGAAAGGAATCATCCTTTAATTAGCAACGTCAGATAAACAGGAAACTGGAACAAAAATAAAGGTGTTTCTACCTCTGTCTTTACTGTCTGGTAAGTTATAAAATGCTGAGAATCAATACAATTGAAGTCACACTCTACACAACTAAATGTGGCAATTTTCATCAATATAACAACTTCCAGATATTTTTCAAGAGAAGGTCTAGGCCAGGGTGTCTTATAGTTTTGAAGACAGGTGCAGGTAGTTGTTGACAAATCTGCCCAGCTCAGGAAGGATCAAATCTGGTGTGGTAGGCAGCCTTGTGTTAAGCATTCATTGCCACAGCCACCTGCAAAGCAAGTGACAATTGAAGATTTAGGTGACTTGCAGGTGCATTGAACCTTTTAAAGATTAGGGCATCCCATTCAAAACATGCTGAATCCTAGTCCCTGGGTAAGTTTTTTATTTATCTTCTGAGTTTATGGATTTAACTTCAGCTTGTTTTCCATTATCCAATTTTGACTAGGGTAAGAAGCTGACTTTTGCTGAATGCATTTAAAGATAAATTGCTATTGTAAATCTACAATAGTGGAATGGCTTGCCTTCAGATATTGTGAGCACCCCATCACTGGAGATTTTTAAGAAGAGACTGGACAGTCACTTGTCTGAGATGGTATAGGTTCTCCTGCTTGAGCGAGGGGCTGGACTAGAAGACCTCAAAGGTCCCTTCCAGCTCTATTCGATTCTAAATCTTGATTACTGAGGCAGGCTGTTTCAATTTACCCATTTAGCTGCTGTTGTGCCCTCAGATCAGTTCTGTTCTCTTTAATTAGGTTTCAAGATATTTGTGTATAGTTGTACTTGAGAACAGTAATCATGGTGGATGAATTTGAATAAAAAAGGTCAAGATCTTTAAAAGTCTCTGTGAGAAGTTTCACTGCAATTAAAAAGTTATAGTCATTTTATCTGTGTCCTTTAAAATTCTTATAATTTTGTGCTTGTCCATGACCATTTACAGTATTTTAATGCTGTAAATACTTTAATTGATAACTTATAAAATACAATATTGTACTACATAAAAAATAAAGTTAAACTACAATGTAAATCAATAAAAGACTGGAAACAAATATTGTATCTATAGCAAAAAATAGCATTGTTTTCAGATGTGTCTTGGATGGAACCTCTCCTTGGCCAGAAACTTGTGACCTAGATTTACTGGGAACTTGGCTATTCTTCAAATGTAAGACCCAATATTAATGTGAAGCCTCAGGCTTGGACACCCTGTTTTAGTACTGGGACTTCAGAACCAAATTCTGAAGTATTCAATAGATCAGCTTCATAAATGTTAGTTATTATTTTAGGCCATATAATTTGAGACAGACCATAGTTTGTAATACAGTTAACATAAGCTTCAGTTAATTGAAAAACTTTTATTTCTCACTTTTACTACTTTAATGCACACAATAAAACAATCCAATATTGAATTAATTTTTAATTTTCAAATAACACAGACAACCTTTATTATTTACAGGTTGGGATGTTCAAAATCCACCCTGAAATCCCTGAATCACTTTCTGCTGCAGCTATAGGTTTTATCTTGCTCTGC
The DNA here is from genome assembly GCF_947247035.1 of Vipera ursinii. Classification (NCBI taxonomy): domain Eukaryota; kingdom Metazoa; phylum Chordata; class Lepidosauria; order Squamata; family Viperidae; genus Vipera; species Vipera ursinii. The sequence continues at coordinate 66,744,197 of NC_139514.1, forward strand.
TTTGAACCTGATCCAAATAAACGTGTTACAGCATCTGATTTACTTAAAGACTTGTTCTTAAAACAAGTGAACAAAGGCAAGAAAAATAGAATTGCATTCAAACCTTCAGGTAAAACAAAAAAAAATCAGCATGTGTACAGCACAGCTAAGAATTATGTAAGAATAATGAGATGAAATTGATTGATTTCCATATGTGGCAAGAATTATAATTTATAGATGAAAATTATGCTTTCTTTGCAAACAATCCATATTTAGACTCTGGCATGGCCAGAGAAATTTGACAAAAAAAAATCCTGTCTGACAGCCATTGTCAATTAACGCTCTGGCAGTACAGGTATAGATCACTCTAAAGTAGCTTCTTCTGCTTATATTGTACAATTAATGTTATGGTAATAACCCTACCCCTAAATGATCTGTACAAAACAAGAGTCCTGGGGGACTTCCGGTGGCGGCGCGGCGCCGAAGACAGCCGTTTCGGGCTGTCCGCTTCGCAGCTGTGTTTATTCACCGAAAACAGCGCCGATCAGCTGTTTAGGTGGATTTGAAGCCCCCTCCTTGGGAGAAGAGGAGGGGGTGAGGCCCCAGGTAGAGGTTGAGCTCTCCGGGGCCACCTGAGCTGAAAGCTTGGGCGGCTGAAGGATTGAGCCCCCCCGAAGCCTGGGTTGCTCCGAGCTGCTCAGCGTCTCTGCTCCGGGATTTTTGGAGCAGAGCCAGGCGTTAGCGACCACCCCTGCCAGAAGGAAAGACTTTGGAGTAATAAGGAGCAGGCAGAGCGGTACAGGAGGTCAAGGTGGAGTGGACTTTTATTTTTACTCCCTAGCTCAATGGACTTTATAGCTTGAAAGTGAAAGTACGCAACAAGTGAAAGTGGGGAAAGATGGCGGCTAAATCTTCCTCTAAAGTTCTTCGGAGTGCGGGAAATTCCCCGGTGCAACAGACATCGTTGCAAGCTTTGCTTCCTCCTGCACCTCCTGTGGCATTGACGCTGAAGGACTTACAAGATGCCTTTGCAAAGCAATCTCAGGTAATGTCAGAAATGATGGATGATAAGATGGCAAGGCTGGAGGAGAAACTGGAGAAACTGGAGGAGAGGATGAAAGAGAAGTTTAATATAATGGAGGAGAGGATGGAAGAGAAGTTCAGTGCAATGAGGGTAGACATTTTGTCTACAGTTGAAAGCGTGGCTGAATGTGTGCAACATTTGGACGAAAAAGTGGAGGATCTTAGTCAAAAGAACTCTATACTAGAAATAAAGGTACTGGAGAATGAAAATTTAAGGGATAAAATGGACGGAGAATTGAGCCTTGTCCACTATCACCAGATGCAGTATGCTATTAGAATCAGGGGCTTAAAAGAGAATCCTAAAGAAGACTTAAAGCAGCTGATTTCTGAGGCTTTGGAAGCAGTATTGGGCCAGCCAGCATCTGAAATAGAGGGATGTATGGATAAAATTTTTTCTGTAAATTCATGGATTGCAAGGCAGAGGAAGCTACCTAGAGATGTGGTGGTCTATTTTACAAAGAGAGCAACTAGAGATGAAGTTATTCAAGCTGCTTATGATACTAAAGTTGTGGTTGCTGAGCAAGAAGTCCTGGTTCTAAAAGAGATTCCTCCAAAGATCTTAAGGAGAAGGAAAGATTTTGCATTTCTTGTGCAGGAACTTAAGCAACGTGATATTAAGTTTAGATGGGAGATTCCAGTCGGATTGGTGGTGATGCACGAAGGTAAAAGATATCGTCTGGTTACTGTGACTCAGGCGCGTGATTTCTATAGCAATGTTTTAAAAGCAACCCCTCTATCACTCTTGGAAGCTGCAAAGGGAGCTGGAGAGGGAAAACCTCAAGAGGCTGAAGGTGGACAGACAGAGGAGAATGGTGCTGGAGGGGATCAAGTTATAGCTTCATCGGCTGCTGCTGGAGAGCAGAGGTTGACGCGTGCCGCTTTAAGACGAGCAAGACAAGTACAAGAGCAAGACCAGCAGAAGTTTATGGAACTCTCAAAGCGTACTTACAGTGAAGCTGTGGGAGGAGCGCGGCCCAAAGAAAATAGAGGGGCTATTGAGGATGTGCTCCAAAAGCTTCGGGGCGCCAAGCATGGCGACTAAATTTCTAACTTGGAATGTTAATGGATTAAATTCACCACAGAAGAGAAAGAAAGTTTTTCAATATTTAAAACAATTTAAGATTGATGTTATATGCTTGCAAGAAACGCATATTAGGGTTATGGACCAAAAATATTTATCGAACTCAAGGTTGGGCACGCAATTTGTTGCCTCTGCGATGAATAAGAAAAACGGAGTGGTTGTCTACGTGAAAAGTACTCTAACAGCGGAATTAATTGAAGCAGATAAGCAAGGAAGATATGTTATGATAGATTTGCTGTTAGAAGGTAAAAAAACGCTTCTAGTTGGACTGTATGCTCCTAATCAACAACAAGCTGACTTTTTTAGTCTACTTCATACAAAGCTTACTCAATTGGATTGCAAATCGTTTATTTTTATGGGAGACTGGAATGGTGTTTTGGACGTACAGATGGATAAGGCTGGCTCTTTTAAGCGTGTTCCAAGTCATGCCAGATTGCCTAAATCTTTTTTTGAAATGAAGGGCGATTTGGAACTGCGAGATATCTGGCGTGACACACACCTACATGAAAAGGATTATACTTTTTTTTCTGACAGACATCAAACTTTTTCCAGGATTGATTTTATTTTGTTGACTAATGATTTTTTTCCTAGGATTAAGAAGGTAAAGATCTGTGCAAGAACTATTTCTGACCATAGTCCAGTTTGGTTAGAGATCAATAAGGACAATAGGGATAGGCGCTCGTGGCGTGTAAATGAGAATTTGTTTACTAATCAGAGAAATGTGGAAGAATGTAAACAGCAGATGAAGGATTTTTTTGAAATTAATATGAACAAGGATACCTCTATGGATATGGTTTGGGATGCTAGCAAGGCCTACATGAGAGGAGTGTTGATATATATAAATAATAAATGCAGACGTACTTTGGAAGCCAGAAGGAAAGAATTGGAGAATGAAATTAGGGAAAAAGAAAAGGCCTTAATTTTGAAGCCATTGGATGTGAAGACTAAGGAGGTTATTAAGCTATTAAGAGGACAATTTGATAAATTGATGGCTGATCAAGTGGCAACCAATTTGCGGTTTGCCAGGCATAATACTTTTTGCAATGCTAAAAAGCCAGGTAGATGGCTAGCTTACAGACTAAGGAAAAAGCAAAGGGCTTCTAATATAGATAAAATTGAACATAAGGGAAAGGTTGTGTTTCAACAGGATCTTATTAAGGAAGCCTTTGTGGATTTTTATTCTAAATTATATGCTAAGGAGAAGATTAATGAAAAAGACATTGATGTATATTTGGAGAACGCTAGCATCCCGGTTCTTACGGAAGCACAAAAAGAGGAGATTAATCAATTGATAACAGAAGAAGAAATTCTTATAGCAATTAAGGAATTGAAGGTGGATAAAGCGCCAGGGTGGAGGAAGATGGTACAGCCTCTGATCTAGGAGGAACAACCAGAGGAGCAGGATGAAGCAGTCCCAGGTCTCTCTGGACTCGGAAGGTTGCTAGAGAGGAAGAGGGGGGCGCAGGATGACCGAGCAAGGGGGGGAAGAGATGGAAATGGCAGGCAGCACAGAGGAGCGACGGAGCTCCAGAGATGAGTAACTGCCTTCCCTGCCCAATCCCCAAGAGTGGAGAACGGAGAGGAGGCAGAATCAGTGCCAGGCAACTCAACTAGTCTGGAGGAGGACACCCCGCCCCTCTTCACAAGACTCACCTGGAGAACAGGATTTAAGGAGATGCCATGTGGAGGGGCTTTTGTCAGGAACAAGTGGTGTATTTGCCATCAACTTTTGCCATGATTCAACAAATTTTGCTGTTACTGATGACTTGGTGCCTTGCTTTGCCTTGCCTAGCCTTGCCATGTGCGAGTTTGCAGTGACCCAGCTCAGGTTTGGTTTGGGCCATGACCCTGGCAAACTCTCTACAGGGGGGCAGGTTGAGCTGTCTCCAGGTGCTTTGGCTGATGTGGTCGTCACTGCTGCAGAACTGGATTCATTGGCAGATGTCACACCATTGGTTGCTATGACTGGAAGTGGCTGGCCATTGAGTTGTGCAATTCAGATGAGGTCTTTGCATACCTTGAGTTTCTCAGAAAAAAACCCACATGAATGTCATGGCTTGCTCCATCAGTTGGCTTGCCCATGCTCCTTGCCTATCTCCTCTTCTTCCTCCAGTTTTCCCAGTTCCATTTGTTCCCATTGATGGCTGCCATGTCCTACATGGGTGAAAATCAACCCCATGGGTCATCCTTCCCAATCTTCCCTCCCCCTGACACCCAGGGACCACCTGGGTCTCAGCGGGTCACTGCAGCTTTCTGCCTCTCCCTTCTACTTGGAAACATCCAGTCCTAGAGGAGGCCTGGACGAAGTCTCCCCACAGCATTCAATCTTTTCCTGATCACTCCCTTGAACGTGTGTACATTCGCTATAGTAGAGGTGATGTCCTCTCAAGGTTGACCACAATTGCAGATTCTGCCTAATGTCAGATCTGCCCCAGTCTTATCCCTTAGGGGAGAAAAACCCCTCAACTTCACTTGTTTGAAGTGAAAGGTACTTTTACTAAGAGTTGCTGATTGCAGTAAAGTCAGGCAGAATCTTCCGTCCCTTCCCTCCCATGACCAGTCCAAACCCAGCCAATGTGATGCTGCTTGGATGTTTTGGGAACGCTGAAGTATTTGGGCTTGTAACACTCAGGGCAAATGGCCTTGAAGACGCCTTGGCACGAACAGGTCACAGGTTTATCTGTTTTTCTTCAGCTGTCATCCCCCCTCTCAAATTCCCACACAAAAATGCATACAGGTTTATTTTATTTGTCCCCCCCCTCATGCTTCTCCCCACTCAGTCCTTTGATGGCAGGATGCCAGTACAGCGCCAAGCCAAATATGGTGGACATGCAAACAGTTCATTTAGTGACCGTTTGAAGTTATAACAGCACTGAAAAAGTTAGCATTTTTCACATTTAATGCCATTGCAACATCCCCATGGTTATTGTACATGATTAAAATCCAGACATTTGGCAACTGACACATTTATGATAGTTGCAGTGTCCCAGGGTCATTTTGTGACCTTCTGACAAAGTCAATGAGGGAGCCAGATTGATTTAACAACCGTGGTACTAACTTAACAACTGCAGTGATTCACTTAACAAGTGTTGCAAGAAAGGTCATAAGATGGGGCAAAACTCACTTAACAAATGTCTCACTTAGCAACAGGAATGTTGGGCTCAATTGTGGTCTTAAGTCAAGGACTACTTGTAATCAGTTTGGGTTTTATTTTTCTGCTTTGCTTTTCCAATGTCTTGTTTTATTGTATTAGATAGCTATTTTAATTAAAATTGATTGTAGACCAGTTTTTCCATTGCTTAAGAGTTGAATAACATTTTTATTTATTCCTTTGCTCCTTTCCAGATTATAATCGTAGCACTTCTCTGCCACTGCCAGTCCATGGGGAACAGGCTGGCAGTAGTAGCAGTGAGCCTAGCTCTGTCTCGCCAGACTACGATGTGCAATCTGACATGTTGTTTGAAAAAGCAAAGCGTTCTCTTTCTGAAGTTCAATCAAAGAGTCCCATTTCCCATTTATTAAGGTAAAATTTACTATTGTCAAATTACTTGCCTGGTTGTGGAAGGTATTGCGGGGGAGGGGGCGCTGTATAGCATAAGCTTTGGATGCTAAGCAGTAGTTAGGTGGCAATCTAGTTCACTCATTTGAAGTGATTTGAATATGCTACACATAGAAAAGTGTGCACATGAACAAGATTTAATTCCTTATTTTTAATGTTGATGTGGAGCAGCTTTGTATCAACTCAGACGGTGCAATTGAATAAGTTGTGCATCTCTTACTTTATTGTCCCCTTTATGGCATTGGTACTCATGGCTTCTATATCACTTGTACAGGTTAGTCTGAAACTAGAATTATGTATTTTTTACTTGCTGACATTTCCATCTGAATCTCCAGGAAGGTGGCAAAGTTGTGTTCAATTTCAGTTGTTGTCAGGAAGTTTGCATCCTGATCTTTATGCCAGTTGGGAGTTTGCTGGTGTGCTGGAAAATAGTCTGATGATCATCTCAGAATGTTATTACCAATCTCCTTTTGTTACTTATCTTTTTATTATATTTTATTGAATCAATAAAATAAGTTACTTAACAATTAAGACATGTTTTATTCATAATTTTATGTGATCATTCATACTTTTCTATGAATGTTATCATTTCTGACATAGTGTTCCTGATGACAGCTCAATTCCAGATGAGCGAAATTCTTCTTCTTCCCTTGAGGAAAAAGATTCTGGTCTTTTCTTACTAAGAAAGGACAGTGAACGTCGTGCAATTCTTTATAGAATACTTAAGGAAGAGCAGAATCAAGTAGCTTCCAATCTACAAGAATGTGTAGCACAGGTAATAACATACCTTGCTAGTTTGCAAAAAAGCTAATACTGGGGTAAAATAATTACTTTATATGAGAATTTTAAAACAGTACTTTATAGGTAGGATTTGTTGGCATAACAATATGAAAGTCAAGAGAAATGATACGTTTTTCCTTTTGATTTTTGGCCATGATTCTCCCAAACCCAAACTCTCCTCTCCTCTCCTCTCCTCTCCTCTCTTCTCTTCTTCTCCTCTCCTCTCCTCTCCTCTCCTCTCCTCTCCTCTCCTCTTCCTTTTCTCTTGTTTTCATTCCTTCCTTCCTCTCCCTCCCTCCCTCTCTCTCCCTGGACTAAATCAGCAATCAGTTCCCACAGAATAACATAAACAAATATTTCAGCTAAATTTCATGCTAGGACTTTCTCTGGCTTTTAGGATCAGTTTATTTTTTATAATTATACATGCACAGAAAATTGCTTTATACTTTTCATACTTTCTAAGCATTAGGAAAAACACTAAATAAACATTATTAAATGGAAATTTTCATAGAGGGAGTCATAAAAAGTGATATGGTACAGAAATAATGAGTTTATTTTTCCTTCTACTTCTTTTCCAATCTTGGGAGCCCAAATACAAAAAACTTGTATTAAGTACCTGAAGAGCAAAATGTGAAAGATGAAGCATACCTGCACCTTCTTTATTATTTTCTAATAAATAAAATGGCGAACATACATAATACAGGTAGTCCTTGACTTATCAGTTCATTTAGTGATTGTTCAAAGTTACAACAGCAGTGAAAAAAGTTAGTTATGATTGTTTTTGACATGACAGTTGCAGCATCCCCGTGGTCACGTGATCAAAATTCAGATGCTTGGCAACTGACTCATATTTATGACAATTGCAGTGTCCCAGGGTATGAGATCACCTTCTGTGACCTTTTGGTAAGCAAAGTCAATGGGGAAGCCAGATTCACTTAACAACTGTGCTAGTAACAACTGCAATGATTCAATTATTATTATTATTATTATTATTATTATTATTATTATTATTATTATTATTATTATTATTATTATTATTATTATTTGAATTTTTATACCGCCCTTCTCCCGAAGGACTCAGGGCAGTGAACAGGGCATATAAATAGAAATACAAAAGTTAAAAAAGATTAAATAATTGCCCAATTAAAACAATCAAAATGTAAAACCCATTAAAACCCTAAGGTTCCCCCATCAGGCCAGGCCAGCTTGTTCGAATAAATGGGTCTTTAACCCGCGCTGGAAGGAGCGAAGATCCGGTGCCGTCCGGAGCTCAACCGGCAGTTGGTTCCATAAAGCCGGGGCGCCCACAGAGAAGGCCCTCCCCCTGGGGGCCACCAGTCGACATTCTCTGACCGGTGGCACCCTGAGGAGGCCCTCTCTGTGGGAACGCACAGGGCGGAGGGGAGTCGACGCTGGCAGCAGGTGGTCCCCGAGGTATTCCGGACCCATGCCATGTAAGGACTTAAAAACCATCACCAAGACCTTGAACCGCACCCGGAAGACAACTGGTAACCAATGCAGCTCGCGGAGCAAAGGTGTAACATGGGAGTACCGGGAAACTCCCAAGACAACTCTCGCGGCCTCATTCTGTACCAGTTGGAGCCTCCGAGTGGTCTTCAAGGGAGGCCCCATGTAAAGAGCATTGCAGTAGTCCAGACAAGAGGTCATGAGCGCGGACTTCCGGTGGCTCCGCGGCGCCGGAGACAGCCTTCCCGGGCTGCCCGCGGCTCAGCTGTGTGATTTTTCGCCCGAAACAGCGCCGATCAGCTGTTCGGGCGAATTTGAAGCCCCCTCCTCGGGAGAAGAGGAGGGGGTGAGCCCCCAGGTAGGGGTCGAGTTCTCCGGGGCCGCCTGAGCTTGGAGCTTGGGCGGCTGAAGGATTGAACTCCCCCGTAGCCTGGGCTGCTCCCAGCTGGCTAGCGTCTCTGCTCCGGACTTTATGGAGCAGAGCCAGGCGTCTGCGACCATCCCTGCTTGAAGGAGAGACTATGAAAGGAAAAGAGCAGGCAGAGCAGTACAAGAGGGAAAGATGAAGAGATGAAGAGGATTATTTTATTTTACTCTCAAGCTTGATGGACTTTGCTTAAAACTTAAAGTGAAAGTGCGTCACAATTGTAAGTAAAAGATGGCGGCTAAACCTCCCCCTAGAACTTTTCGGAGTGCTGGAAATTCTCCGGTGCAACAACAATCATTACTGCAGGCGTTGCATTCTCCTGATGTATTGACATCGAAGGATCTTGAAAAACATACCCAGTTAATTTTGGAGTCAATGGGTGTTAAATTTGCACAGATGGAGGAGAAATTGGAGAAATTGGAGCAGAGAATGGAAGAAAGGATGGAGCAGAAACTTAGAGAGATGAAGGTAGACATTTTGTCCTCAGTGCATAAAGTAGCTAAATGTGTGGAGGTGCTGGATGATCAAGTGGAAGACTTGACTCAAAAGAATGCTATATTAGAAGCAAAAGTATTGGAAATTGAAGATTTAAAAGACAAAATGGATAGCGAACAGAGTCTGGCTCAATTTTACCAGATGCAGTTTGCTGTTAGAATTAGAGGCCTAAAAGAGAATATTAAGGAAGATTTAAAGCAGCTGGTTTCTGAGGCTTTTGAGGGGGTATTGAACCATCCAGCATCTGAAATAAAACAAGGCATGGACAAAGTGTTTCGTGTGAATTCGTGGATTGCTAAGCAGAGAAAGTTGCCTAGAGATGTGGTGGTTTATTTTGTAAAAAGGGAAATTAGAGATGAAGTTATACAAGCTGCCTATGATACTAAAGTTGTGATTGCTGGTCAAGAAGTTTTGGTTCTAAAAGAAATTCCTCCAAAGATTTTAAAGAGAAGGAAGGACTTTATATTTCTTGTGCAAGAGCTTAAGCAAAGAGATATAAGGTTCAGATGGGAGATCCCAGCTGGGTTGAGCTTCATGTATGATGGCAAAAGGTACTGTGTGGGTACTGTGAAGCAAGCGCATGATTTTTACAACAATGTTTTAAAAGCAACCCCATCAACACTTCTGGAAGCTGCAGAGGGATCTGGAGAAGGAGAACATCAAGAGGATGAAGATGGACAGATAGACGAGAAGGGTACAGGAGGAGATCAAGCTGCAACTCTTTTGGATGATCTTAGAGAACAGAGGGTGACGCGTGCTGCCTTAAAACGCTCAAAAAAGATTAAAAAATAAGACCGGTAGAAATCTATGGAACTTCCACAATATACTTATAGTCAAGTGGTAGTTGTGTTTTTAAGAGTTTTGGGATGATATGTATGGTAACAGAATGTTCAATTTGGAATTAATGGACAATTTACTACAGAGGAAGAGGAAGAAAGTTTTGTGGGTTAATGCGGGTTAATTTGTGTAAGAACTATCTATTATAGCCTATTTTGGCTAGAGAGGTTAATAGGGATAGGTGCTTGTGATGTGTAAGTGAGAATATGTCTAGGTAATAGTGAATTGTGGAAGAACATAGATGGGAATGATGCCAGTTTTCTTTTATTTTAGTTCTTTATACATATTTAGTATTGTTAAGGATTGGTTTACTCTATATAAGCTAGAGAGTGATGGATTTTAGAGTTTATAATTGTTAGTATATGATTGTTTATGATTGCTTTTTAGATATATACCTTGTATTTTGCTCTGGGAAGTCGGGGGGGAGGGGGGGAGGAGGGGAAGTAGAGGGGGGGAGGCAGGGGAGGGAGGAGGGAGAGGGGGAGGGGGGGAGATAGGGGGGAGGTAGGGAGGGGAGGAGGGAGGGGGAAGGGGGGTTTTTCAAAGGAAAAAAATAATAAAAAAAAGAGGTCATGAGCGCATGAGTGACCGTACACAGGGCATCCCGGTCCAGATAGGGCCGCAACTGACGCACCAGGCGAACCTGAGCGAAAGCCCCCCTAGTCACGGCTACTATGTGATCTTCTAGAGTAAGCCGTGAATCTAGGAGGACTCCCAAGTTGCGAGCCCTATCCATGGGGAGTAAAAACTCACCCCCCATAGAAAGAGATGGAACATTTTGAATGTCCCGGGATGCCGGAATGTACAGCCACTCTGTCTTGTCAGGGTTGAGTTGAAGTCTGTTCCTCCCCATCCAGACCCGAACCGCCTCCAGGCAACGGGACATCACAGCGAGGGCATCACTGGGGTGGTTTGGGGTCGAAATGAAAAGTTGGGTATCATCAGCGTATTGATGATACCCAACTCCAAAACCACGAATGATCTCACCCAGCAGTTTCATGTAGATGTTAAACAGGAGAGGCAAGAGGACCGACCCCTGAGGAACTCCACAAACGAGAGCCCTAGGGGTCGACCTCTGCCCTCCTGCCAACACTGACTGCGAGCGTCCCAGGAGATAGGAGGAGAACCACTGAAGAACTGTGCCTCCCACTCCCAGTCCCCTGAGACGCCGCAGCAGGATACCATGGTCGATGGTATCGAAAGCCGCCAAGAGGTCTAATAGGACTAGGACAGAGGAATGTCCTCTGTCCCAAGCCCTCCAGAGATCATTCACCAGAGCGACCAATGCCGTCTCCATGCTGTACCCGGGCCTGAAGCCCGATTGGGACGGGTCTAGATAATCCGCTTCATCCAGAACCAGAGGGAGCTGATGCGCCACCACACTCTCAACAACTTTCGCAAGAAAGCGAAGGTTGGAGACCAGACAAAAGTTGTTTAACACAGCTGGGTCCAAGGCAGGATTCTTGAGGAGAGGTCTCACCACCGCCTCCTTCAAGACGGTGGGGAAATTACCCTCACTCAAAGAAGCAGATATAACTGCATGGAACCAGCCTCGTGTCCTCTCCCTAGCTGCATAAGCCAGCCAAGAAGGGCACGGGTCCAATAAACATGTGGTGGAGCTCAACCTCCCCATAATCCTGTCCACTTCCTCAGGGGTCACGGAATCAAACTCCTCCCAGATAACATTGACAAGACCGCCCGTGTCCTGATCGTCGGACTCTGCCCAGTTGGAGTCCAGACCGGTCCGAATCCAAGCGATTTTATCCAACAGATGTTGACCAAACTCCTCGGCACGACCCTGCAAGGGTTCCTCCCTCACCTCCTGATTAAGGAGGGAGCGGGTCACCCTGAACAGGGCGGCCGGGCGATTATCTGCGGACGCGATGAGGGCAGAGAAGTAATTACACCTCGCCACCCTCATCGCTGCGAGATAAGACCTAATATGGGTTCTTAGTCGCAACCGGTCGGATTCGGATCGGCTGGACCTCCAACAGCTCTCTAGGCCCCGTCTCCGGCGCTTCATCTCCCAGAGCTCCGCAGTAAACCATGGAGCTCGATGGGATCTGCACCGGGTCAGGGGCCGCAAGGGTACAACTCGGTCAAGTGCCTCAGTGGCCGCCCTTTCCCAGGCTTCCACCAGGGCATCCGCCGAGTTGTGAGCAATGGAGGCAGGTGGGGACTCCAGCGCTGCCTGGAACCTATCAGGATCCATTAAGCGCCTGGGGCGGTACCATCTAATTGGCTCCGTACCCCCACGGCAGGGGGTGGCAAAGCGGAAGACCAGCCGCAGGAGGTGGTGATCGGTCCATGACAGGGGCATGATAATTGGAGAGCCCCCACGAAGATCATCAAACCACCGTCCAGATAAAAAAACCAAGTCAAGGGTGTGGCCTCCCTCATGAGTTGGTTCAGAAATTACCTGCATCAGGTCCATGGCCGTCATGGAAGCCATGAACTCCCGAGCTAACTCAGATGAACCTCCAAGGGATGGTAGATTGAATTCTCCCAAGACTATGAGCTTGGGGAACTCAACCACCAGCCCAGAGAGGACATCAAGTAGCTCAGGCAGGGCTGCCGCTGCGCGACTAGGTGAAAGGTACACCAGCAGCAAGCCCAACTGCGCCCCTGGACCAAATCTCAAAAAGAGCGACTCACACCCGACTATCTGGGGATCGGTGGTCTCCCGCGGACATAAGGTCTCCCTAATAACTACTGCCACTCCCCCGCCCCTACCATGAGCCCGAGGCCGGTGTAGCACCCGGAAACCTGGTGGACAAACATCGACCAAAGGAACACCACCCTCTGGGCCCAACCAAGTCTCCGTGATGCAAGCCAGGTCCGCATGCTCACCCTCAGCTAAATCCCGAATGAGGGGAGCTTTATTAACCATGGACCTGGCATTCAAGTACACCAGCCGGAGCTCAGGAGCCTGCACATCCTCGCTCCCGGGACCCTGGGGAAGAAACAGAGGGTCGGAGCGCCTCACCACTTGTAAATAGCGGAGACGACCCGGTAACGATACGGCCCTCTGTTCATGCGCCTGCTGCCATTCCCCAACGTCGTGGGAATAGGTAGTCCCACGACCCGCTCATGAGCCCCGGAGGCAACCACACCCCGCTCTCCCCCCGCGCGATCAGATCCAGGCCTGGCCTGAGCAGCGGTTGATAGACCACCCCCCATAGCCGAACAACCACAACCCACTCCCACCCCTCTCCCTAATCCCTTAAAAATTTTTACTAACAACTGTGGCAAGAAAAATGGGGCCAAATTCACTTAACAAATTGTTATGTATATAGGGGATGTTTCACAGAGATAGCCACTGACACCACCAGGTGGCAGGGTGCCCTGTCAGGATTGGCAGGGCAGTCTTTGGCAGGAAATCCGGACAATGGGATTGGTTCCAAGTATACCTGGCTAGGTATATAAGTGGGGCAGTTGCCCCTTTGTTTGCCAAGTCTGTGCTTCATCAATAAAGAATGTTATGCTGAACCCTGCTGTCCTGCATCGTCCATCTTGTTCATGCGGTCCAGAGCCCACGATCTAACAGTGGCGACGAGGATGGGATGCTGTTTCAATCAGAGCTGAATTCACTCTGAAGCAGGAAAGGCAAAAAAAAATTCTGAGACCTTTCTAACGAAGCAGTATTCAAGGACCGGTGCAACATGGCTAAATTCGGAGTGACCAGTGAATTTTGTTTTAACATCGACGAGCCAGAGAGATGGGAAGCGCATCTGGGACGAGTCAAAGGGTTCCTGATGATCAACAAGATCACAGATGATAAGATGAAAGCAGCGGCGCTTTTGTGCTTAAGCGGTCAGGATGTGTATGATGTGGCCATTGGTCTGCTCACTGACGCCTGTCGCAAACATCTCTTATGCTGATTTTAAAAAGTTGGAGGAGCATTTCATGCCGGCGAGAGCTCCAATCTATTGGAGGCACCAATTCATCCAGCGCAGCCAGCAACCAGGTGAGCCGACCTCGCAATTCATCTCGGCGCTGAGACAGGCTGCTTGCCAGTGTAAATTTCCTGATCTGGCAGACAGAATCAGGGATTGAGTGGTGTTTGGACTGAGAGACCAGCAATGCCATCAAAGGATCCTCACAAAGCCACCGATGAATCTGCGGGAGTTTTTAGACGAGGTGATGGCTTATGAGGCAGCCAATGACTCTGGCAAACACACACACCACAATGGCAGCAGCTCAGGAGCGAGCATACATCATGAGTGTGCTTTGAACGGCGGAAGCGGCAACCTGGACGGAGAGGCAGAGGTAAATGCGGTACAGCATAGACCCGGAAAGCTTCCACCACGGCGGAACAACGACGGAGGCCGGTGGAGACAATCATCAGCCAACAAAAACACAGCGTGCAGCTGCGGTTGCAAGGAACCGAGGGGAGCCAACTCATCCAACCAGAAATGTGCCAGCTGTGGGGGAAACCATCTGCGAGCGACCTTCCGGTTCAGATCCGTAAAGTGTCGTTCCTAGGGCAAGACGGGGGACATTGCAGCCATCTGCTGGAATTGGAGCAGAGACAGCCTGAATGAATTACAAGCTATGGCATCGGAGCTTGAAGGTACTGTTCTCCCTTGGCACAAACCCCTGGAAAGAGCAGACGGACCGTGTCTCACACGGAAGTCCATCAGCTGCTCAAACCAAAAATAACAATACAGGTCCATCTGCAAGGGGTACCTTGCCCGATGGAGCTGGACTCCGGCTCTGCAGTCTCAATAATCTCCTATGAAACATTTAAAAGAATTTGTGATCGGAGTAGGCAGAGGGTTCCTTTAAAGCCCACCAGTTTACAGCTGTCAGATTTTCAGCACACCCCTATTAAAATCAGGGGAAAGGCCACCGTGCGTGTGGGGCTTAAGGACTTGACCGATGGGCAGAGAACTAGTTTAGTAGGGCTGGATTGGTTTGATGCCCTGGGCATTTGGTTGGGGGGAGTGAGTAGCATCCAGCACAAATGTCTTGAATCCATTTGTAATGAATTTGCAGACGTATTTGATAACAGGCTGGGAAAGTACACAGGCCCTCCCATTAAATTTAAACCTGAACGTTCCACCAGTTCGTATCAAGCCCCGAAGAGTCCCATTTGCTCTCAAACATAAGATTGAGAACGAACTGGACAAACTGGTGGAACAGGGAGTGTTAGAACCAGTGGACGGGGGAGACTGGGAAACCCCAATTGTGACTCCGTTAAAGGCAAATGGAGAAATTAGAATATGTGCTGATTATAAGGCTCCGATAAACCGAGCCTTAAATCCGCACGCTTACCCGGTTCTGTCGGTCCGGCAAGTCCTTGCCACTGTCCAAGGTGGCGCTCTCTTTGGAAAACTTGATTTGGTGCAAGCGTATCAGCAGCTATCAGTTAATAAGGAAGCGGCTGACGCTCAAACAATAGTGACATATAGAGGAGCTTTCCAAGTTAACCAGTTACAGTTTGGTATCTCAGTAGCTCCTGGGATTTTTCAAGAAGTGATGGAGAGGACTCTGAAGGGCATTCCCGGTGTATGTCCCTATTTTGACGATGTCTTCATCGCTGGGGAATCTGAAGAGATCTTGGCTGACAGGCTGCAAGCTGTTTTAAGCAGATTTCGCTCTGCTGGGCTTAAACTTAAAAAAAGTAAGTGCAGCATTGGTGTGGCATCCATTGAGTTCTTAGGGTTCAGGATTGATGCCAAAGGTATTCACCCCACTGTCTCTAAGGTAAAAGCAATTAAGTTGGCTCCAACCCCAACAAATAAGGTTGAATTGCAAGCTTTTCTGGGGTTACTTAACTTCTATCACGTGTTTTTACCCCACAAAGCAGCAATTGCAGAACCTTTACACAGACTGCTAGATAAGAAAACTCCATGGATCTGGACCAAGGTCCATGAACAGAGTTTTAGAAATCTTAAACAACTCTTATCTAGTGAGTCAACAATCACATATTTTATAGAAAATAAGCCTATCTGCATTGTGTGTGATGCATCCCCTTATGGAGTGGGCACTGTATTAAGTCACATAGAGGAAAATGGGGAGCAAAGGCCTATTGCATATTACTCCCGAACTCTGTCCAAAGCAGAAAGGAATTATGCACAAATTGACAAGGAAGCACTGGCAATTGTGTCAGGAGTAAAAAAATTCCATGATTATCTATATGGCAGGGAGTTCACCATTTTTACTGATCACAAACCATTGTTGGTGTTGTTGACAAACAAACACCACAAATTCTTTCCCCAAGAATGCTTAGGTGGTGTATTTTTCTATCCGCCTATGCTTGCAAACTAGTCCATAAACCGGGAAAGGATATGGGCCATGCAGATGCATTAAGCAGATTGCCAATGTTGAGCAATGACCCTGACCCAGCACCGGTGGAGCAGATCCTACTCATCCAAGATCTTCCAGATTGCCCTCTACAGGTGAAGGATATTGCTGCTGGCACCGCAGCTGACAAGGTACTGAGCAGGGTCAGCTCATGGGTAGCATCTGGGTGGCAGGACAAGAGCCCGGGTCCTGACTTCCAGGCATATTTTATGAGGAGGCACAAGTTGTCTTCTCATAAAGGATGTTTACTGTGGGGTAGTGGAGTCATTATTCCAGAGAAATTGAGGGAAAGGGTCTTACAATCGTTACACAAGGGGCATCCTGGCATAGTAAGGACGAAGACACTAGCTAGGAGTTACTTATGGTGGCCTGGTCTTGACAAAGCCATAGAGGAGCAAGTAGCGGGGTGCTACATGTGTCAAAGGTCAAGACCAGAACAGCCACAGGCTCCCATTCACAAATGGGAAGCAACCCACACCCCATGGTCTAGGTTACACATCGAATACGCTGGGCTTTTTCAGGGACAATCGTTCCTGGTAGTAGTTGACAGTCACTCTAAATGGCTAGAAGTAGTTCCAGTCTCTAGAATGACCACTGCAAAGACAATTCAAGTGCTTCGGGGTCTATTTGCCACTCATGGGTTGCCTGATGTCTTGGTCTCTGATAATGGCCCACAATTCACATCTGCTGATTTCCAGGCATTTACCAGAGCCAACTCGATTAGACACGTCACATCAGCACCTTTCCACCCGTCGACTAACGATTTGGCAGAACAAATGGTGAGGACAACCAAGGACGCATTGAGGCACATCATCAGGGGAGATTGGCATGACCGGTTAGCTCAGTTTCTTTTGGCGCAACATATCACTCCATGCACAACTACGGGCAAGAGCCCTGCTGAGTTGCGTTGGGGACGGCGATTCATTACTAAGTTGGACAGACTACACCCAGACAGAGTGGCAGCTCAACAGGAGCAACCAGACACCACCAGAGAACTGCACATTGGTGAAAAGGTTTGGGCCCGGAACTAGGTCTAGGGCATACCTGGATTCAGGGGGTGGTAGTGGACAAAACGGGGCCTGTATCTTACATTGTAGAGGTGGAGGAGGGTTGCGAGGTGAGAAGACACATTGACCAGTTGAGGAAGAGACAACCCAAAAAGCCACAAAATGTGATTCCAGAGCAACATCTGGCTGGTAATCAGGACCCAGATGGCGTTCCAATTGATGACTACATTGCAGACCCAGTTGCCCTTGCTGACCCGGGTGACCAGAATGCGGGGCAAACAGTGAAACAGTCAGCAAGGATCCATAGGCCACCGGCATATCTCAAGGACTATGTAAGGTCCTGAGGCTAGGGTTATTATGTGATAAATCAAACTCCACTCTGCAGGTTTTTTCCCCACTAGTTTATTGTTCCATTATTATTTGTTTCTTTTCTTTGTATGGGGGAAGGGGTGTTATGTATATATGTATATAGGGGATGTTTCACAGAGATAGCCACTGACACCACCAGGTGGCAGGGTGCCCTGTTAGGATTGGCAGGGCAGTCTTTGGTGGGAAATCCGGACAATGGGATTAGTTCCAAGTATACCTGGCTAGGTATATAAGTGGGGCAGTTGCCCCTTTGTTTGCCAAGTCTGTGCTTCATCAAGAAAGAATGTTATGCTGAACCCTGCTGTCCTGCGTCGTCCATCTTGGCCATGCGGTCCAGAGCCCACGATCTAACACAAATGTCTCACTTAGCAACAGAAATGTTGGGCTCAATTGTGGTGTTAGTCAAGGACTACCTGTACTCCTTTCTCTTCCTATTTTCTGCACAACGAAACCCTGTGAAGTAATTTCAGCTGAGAGTGAAACTGATCCAGTCATCTAGCTGGCTTTCATGCCTGAGGACTAGAACTCACAATCTTCTGGTTTCTGGCACCTTAGTCATTACACCAAACTGGCTCTTACTTTTCTTCCATTTCCAATTACTCTTATATAATTATATAAGAAAATAAAATAAATGAAACAGGTAGCTTTCAGTTATACTATCAACATTCAATTTGGCAAACCAGTAATTAAACCTCTTTTCAATTTATGATTCAGTAATGAGATTTAGAATAATTATGGCTTTGAGTTACTTTTTTACAATAGTAACATTTGTCGAACTCATCATTTCTGGCTTTAAAAAAATATTTTGCATATTCATATTTTTCAGAGTTCTGAAGAGTTGCATCTTTCGGTTGTTCACATT
Source organism: Vipera ursinii (assembly GCF_947247035.1). NCBI lineage: Eukaryota > Metazoa > Chordata > Lepidosauria > Squamata > Viperidae > Vipera > Vipera ursinii. The sequence continues at coordinate 66,762,452 of NC_139514.1, forward strand.
AAGCAGATAATTGCGATTTTAAGAGATTTCATACGCTCTCCTGAACACAGAATTATGGCATCAACTATAACAAAGTTGAAAATGGATCTTGATTTTGACAGTCCTTCAATCAATCAGATTCAATTAGTATTGTTTGGATTTCAAGATGCAGTATGTTCAATCCTAGCTTAATATTTGGAATACAGGGAAGAGAAAACTTTTGCTATTGCAAACATTTATGTATTCTTAAGCACTTTAGCATAGCTGGTATATATTGTCCAGTAAGAGCAAATGAATACATTTCTCATGACTTAAAATTAAAGAAAATTACACCAAGACCATAGCATTCTGAAGTAAGGGCAGAAGACAAGCCTCCCTGATGCTCATTAGATACAAACATTTCATTGCAGATGATGATTAAAGTACATACAAAATCTTCCAGAACATTTTTATTTATAAAATAGCTGAAAATGAATTCTACTTTCTACTCTATGCAGATAAATTGTACATTATAAAATATTTGTGCATAGAACTAAGCAAATATCCCAGGTACTTTTACATAGCAGTGTAGATACATTATTTCATCTGTAGCATTTTTCTTTGCCTGGATCTGAGGTAGGCAACCTTGGCTCTTTTATGACTCGTGGACTTCAACTCCCAGAATTCCTGAGCCAGCCATGCTGAGGGGAAAGGGAGAGGTTTCCAAGCTGAGCCATGCTGGGTCAGGAATTCTGGAAGTCCACGAGTCATAAAAGAGCCAAGGTTACCTACCCCTGGCCTAGATGATAATATAGTTGCAGATAATAAAAATAAAACATTAAAATAACTAAGGAAATATCTGTTCTGAACGCTACAAACTGACTTTTTTTAAAAAAACAGTGACTATAATTTTATTCAGTTATTAAACAATCATTCTGTCAATCTATCCAGTTTTTGTCATGAAAATTAAGCTTTCCTTAAGCTTGGTCTTCAAATGATAATGACTGAAAATTCTGAATTGTAGTATCAAAACATTTAATTAGCACTAAATTAAGAAAGTCTGATAGTAAGTAACCATCAATGTTGTTCTTCAAATATAAACAGCTATCTTTTCCCAAGAAATATAAAAATTGCAGTTCTTCATATTTATTGAATCTTGAGAAAGTGTCTTTTTCTGATATAAACTCAATTGCTAATAGGCGCTATTAATCCAAATTTCTTTATTGTAATGTTGCAGTTACCTGATTAGTAAGTTGGATAATAAATACACAATTTGTTTGCCTCTTTTTAACAGGTGAACAAAGTATTAAGGAATCATTTAATCAAACCTCATTGGATGTTTGCGATGGATAATATAATACGGCGTGCAGTTCAAGCAGCCATTACTATTCTTAGTCCTGGTAAGTGAAATTGCACGGTTAAATATGCTGTGTGTAGCCCTGTTAGTATGACATACTACAGAATGAGACATACTCAATATAACATAAAAGAACCAGTAATGTCATTTGTGAAATTAATACAAAAACTGAAGGTTCCTGTCATCACAACATATTTTTGGGATACTCCTTGCAGTATCAAATTATATTTGAAATCCAAGAGATTGATATCTGAAAGTGACAATGCTTAGTTTTTTTTAAAAAAAATATCTATATAATGGCATTAGATTTTTGTCCTGTACTATAAAAATATCTATATAATGGCATTAGATTTTTGTCCTGTATAAAAATCTTGGTCATAGATTATCATTAGATTTTTTTTTTTGATAATGACAAATGGAGTATACATAGGATGCAGACCTTGGCCAGAAAACACACACACACACACACACACACACACACACACACACAAATCATCCTTATTGGTGATATGTTTCTTCCTCAATCTCAATAAAAAAATACTAGGAAGGAAACAAAGACTAGAACACATCCCCTCCAGCAACCAACACTCCAATATGCAGGCACCAGATAAATGGACAAAATACAATAATCAAGGAGGAAACCATCTACCCATCAAAATAGGCAGGGGAAGATACTGTGTCTGACCTGCCCCAGCCTAATATCCTAGGGAAGTAAAACTCTCGACTCCATTTGGTTGAAGTGAATAGGTACTTTTATTAAGAAGTGCTGAAGGCAGTAAAGTCAAGTGCTAATACAGAACTAAACCCCTGATTCTTTTTAGCCTTCTCCCCATAGTCTGTCTGTCTATAGCCAATCCGGCACCACTAAGATGTTTTAGGAAACGCTAAGGTGTTTGGGCTGGTGAAATTCCACTCTCAAGGTAAACAGTCTTGAAGATGCCAGCCTGCCAACATGAACTGAATTCCAAAGTGCTCTGTTCTTCCTCAGCTGTTAATTCCCCCCTCCCAATTTCCCATCATAAAGGTATATACAGCTTTATTGCCCATTTGTTTCCCCCTCTTCTTCCCGATGGATGGCAGAATGCTGGCAAGGTGCCAAGCTGAAGCTGATAGATCTGACATGCTGCCCCCCCTTGACAAGGACATCAGTCCTGCAAAACATATGGAAAGACACAACAAGTAGATATATGGTTAGAGTAGGGAACTATTTTGGTTTATCAGGATATTGGTTATGGAAGCATTTAAGGAGTTTGGCTATTTTAATGTGCTTAAAATCAACCCATTCAGTCTCACGAGGGAGGAAAGTCTTTCCATGCAACTAAATATTGGACCTTTCCACTGTGTTTGTGAAAGTCTAGAATATCTTCAACCTCAAAATATTGTTCCCCCTCAATCATGAGATGTTTGGGTGGCCAAGGTGGTGTGGGACACAGATGGGATTCAGTTTCCGATTTTACTAGACTACAATGGAAAATCAGGTGAATGTGCCTAAGAGATTTTGGCAGTTGGAGTTCAACTGTAACCAGGTTGACAATTCTTTTGATGGGGAAAGGGTCAACGTACTTTGGTCCCAGTTTTTTTTTGGAAGGTTGCCAGGACTACAGGTAGTTTGTAGAGGTAGACCTACTCTCCTATTTTGAAGTTTTGGGGTGTTGTCCACTTTTTGTCTACATGTTTTTTTTATAAATCTGTTGCCTCCTCCAATGATTTTTTAACCACTGGTCAGGAATTCTGTAGTTGGTCAATCCAGTGATAAAATGGGGAGGTGGTTAGGAACAGTTCAGGCATGGGCAGAAAGAACTGCCCAGTAGCTACCTTAAAAGGGGTAATCCCGGTGCTGCTATGTGTGGAGTTGTTATAAGCCACTTCAGCAAAAAGGAGTTTAGTCCAGTTGTCCTGTTGGTAGTTTATATAATATATCAGGTATTGTTCTAGCACCCCATTCTAGTGTTACATATACCCCATTCATTTCAGAATGATGGCTGAAACTAAGGCCCTGGGATGTCCCAAGAAGTTTTAGAAACGCTTGCTAGAATTTTGAAGTAAATTGCACCCTGTGGTCGGAAATTATTTTTTGCAGAGTGCCGTGCAGCCTGTCGACATTGGTGGGTGAACAACTTAGCCAAGGTGCAGGCAGAAGGATTTTTTTGATAGGGCACAAAATGCATTTGTTTAAAGAACAAATCAGTGATCAACCAGATTACAGTATTTCCCGAGCTTTCCAGTAGCTCTATTATAAAGTCCATAGAAATTTCCTTCTTAGTGCTGTTATATTGAAGCATCTTGGATAGTGCATCAACTAAGAAATTTTTCCCCCTGGGAGGTAGCAAAGAGTGAGATTAAAATACTGAGCCCACTGAACTTACCTGGGTGATAATCTCCAGGGTGTTTTTAGGGCTTCTAAGTTTTCATAATCAGTCCACACCTTGAAAGGGGTCTTGTTCCCCTCCAGGAAATGCCTCCACTTTAAGAGTGCCCGTGCACTGCATAAGCCTCCTTTTCCCAAATCACCCATCACCACTCAGTATCAGTTTCCTGGAGGTGTACACACATGGTTGTAGGGCACCCTGGCTGTTCCTTTGTAAAAAAATAGCTCCTATGACCATATCGCTAGCGTCCACCTGAATAATAAACAGGGCATTAGGGTCTGGATGGTTCAGTAGCAAACAATCATTTGAGTCTTTCAAATACTGCCTGGCATTCCATTGTCCATTACAGTGGTTGGCTTGGTTTGGTTTTCTCTCCCCTTTTGTCTTCAGCAAGTTGGTTATGGGGAGGGCGGTCTGGGCAAATGATGGAATAAATTGGCACTAAAACTTTGCATACCCCCAAAAGCTTTGCAGTTGCTTTCTGGTGCGGAGTGGAATGTACTCTTAACACCACCACTAACTTTCTCAGGGTCCATCTCTGTCCTCTTGTGGGAGATGAGATAGCCCAAGCAGTCAATTTTACTCTGGTGGAACTTGCATTTCAAAAGTTTAGCATAGAGTTGAGCAGCCCTGAGTTTTTAAAGACCACGCTAAAGAGTTTCACATGCTTGGTCATAATCTCAGTATAAATCAGTTTGTCACCAGTTACACCAGGGGTGTCAAACTCAATTTCATTGAGGGCCGCATCAGCATTGCGGTTGCCCTCAGGGGGCCGGGTGGGTATGGCCAGGGTGGGCGTGGCCTACTGGGTGGGCGTGACTAGAATGCCTAAAGCCTACTGGGTGGGCGTGGCCAGTTCTACATTGTTCTCATCAAGGTTGTCTATGGGGGGCCTGGGCAGGAGTGGGACAAATCTGAGGGTCTCTGGCAGAAGGAGGGTCTCTGGGCCAGAGCCAAGGCAGTGGGGGCCGTTCCCTCACTGTTTCCAGGATGGCTTCACGGGCCACATGAAACCACTTTGCGGGCCGCATCAGGCCCCCGGGCCTTGTGTTTGACATGTCTGAGTTAGACCAACATGTTCTTGTAAAGGTGCTCGTGCAGCACCTCCTTTATCAGATGCATGAAGACAGTGGGGCCCCTTATAGTCCAAAGGGGAGGATCCTGAATTGAAAATACCTTAAGGAGCAGTTAAACATGGTTTTCTATTTGTCTCCCTCTTTGATCCAAACTCAGTAATAGGCTTCTGGAAAATCCAACTTAGTAAAGATCTTCCCTTTGGCCAAATGGGCTAACATGTCTTTTCTTAGGAGCAATGGGTAGATGTTTTTCACACACACACACAGCATTTAGCCCTCCTTCTGATGCCCAGGGACCACCTAGGTCTCGGTGGATCACCACAGCTCTCTGTGTGTCTTGTCCATTTGGTGAGATCCAGCCCAGAAGGAGCCTGGACAAAGTCTCTCCCCAGCATTCAATCACCTTGTCGCTTCCTTGAGCCGACATAGCATGCACGGTCCCTATGGTAGAGGTGGTGTTCTCTCCGGGTTGACCACAATTACAGATCCATTAATATCACACCTGCCCCTATCAACTCCATTTGGTTGAAGTGAAAATGTATTTTTACTATGAGATGCTGAACACAGTAAAGTCAAGCGGAATCTAAAATTCCTGCATGCCAATAGAGAACTAAACTCATATTCCCTTTAGCCTCCCCCTTAGTCCAACCAGGTGTAGACAATGTGGCACCACCAAGATGTTTTGAGAAACACTGAGGTATTTGGGATGGTAAAATTCCATTCTTAGGGTAAAAGGCCTTGATGCCAGTGCGCCAACATGAACTGGATTCCAAAGCGCTCTGTTCTTCCTCAGCAGTCAATTCCACTCTCCAATTTCCTATCATAAAAGTATACAGCTTTATTGTCATTTGTTTTTCCCTCTCCACCCAGATTGATGGCAGAACGTCAGCAAGGTACCAAGCTGAAGCTGCTGGATCTGACATACTGTATATAAATGGGTAGCAAAGCCCACGCACAAAGTTCACACTGACTATGTTACCTAGTTGGATAGACATCTGCAAACAAAAACCAAGCTCACAGAGAATTTCAGTCATATGCTGTTATGTATATTCTCTTCTAAAAATGGCATACAATTATGAAATACCAGGGGACCAAGTTATTAAATGAGATCAGAATCATGGGGCATATTTATTCTGGAATTGCTAAACATGAAATATTTTTCAGTGGTCATTATTTAGAAATGGAGTTTTTATAGGTTCATATTATAAGAAAAGGAGAAGCAAAAAATTAGTACAATTCTGCTTTATACACAGAGCTCCGAACTCATTTTGAACCAGCATCAGAAACTGAAGGAGTAGATAAAGAGGCAGCTGAAATTGAGGAAGATTACCAGCCAGCTGAACAAGGAAGACCAGAGGAATCAGTTACTGCTGGAGGGCGCACACTCACTTCTTTTCAAGCCCTAGACACTAAACAGAAACTTAGCTTGCAGTTAAATAAATTAAAACAGCAAACAAACAGGTAAAGAACTCTGGACAATATTTGCATTAAAAACATTCAAACTTAGTGATTTAGTGATCTTTATGATAATCTACATATTGCATACATTTCTTTAGCAATAGTTCAACCAATTAAAGACTGTAACATTGTAATTTTTTATTTATCTTGCAAGGACAATCAGTTTCTCTGCTGGAAGTCCGATAGGAAGACAAAAGGGATATCCACACTCATTCTTATACTCTGGGTCACCAAATCTAGTGTACAGTCCAATAAAGAATCCAGAAGAAACTTATTTTTATATATACTGCCTTAATTATTTTTACAAAGAACTTAAGGAAGCGAACATATCTAACACACTTTTCTCTTATTTTTATCCTGACAACAACAACCCTGTGAGATGGGTTCGGCTGAGAGAGAGTAACTAGCCCAAAGATATCCAGCTGGCTTTCAAAGGCTAAAACAGGACTTGAAGTCACGATTTGCTTTCCAGCCTGATGATGCCTCAATCACTAGACCAGACTGACTCTCTGCATTTTTTTATATCTGCAATATCAGAAATAATCCCCAAAAGAAAAAAAATGTTTTCTGCTTCAGAAAATCAAAATACGTTTGCGTAGGATACTAATTAAATTTATATTTAAGAGTGAGCAAATTAAGAGTATCCTACACCTTTAGCTTCCATATACAAACCTAGTTTTAAATACCAGTATATGAACAGTTTATTAATTTCATACCCGACTCTTTTGCATGTTATGAGGGTTCTGTATAATTGATGCCCTGAATGCATCAACTTTATTGAATGTAGTTCATCTGGTTGAAAATCATAATTTGGCAAAATCGTATTTTTGTATATGGAAAAAAGAAAAAGTGTAACAATAAACACATTTTAAACTAGGTTGTCCATGTGAATAAATACAGTTTTTAAATTAGATTGTGTTTTACATCAAGTACAATTTTTTTATATAATAGGTTACTGGAAAACCTAATACAGAGGGAAAGGGAATACCAGACTCTCCTTCAGCAAACATTACAGCAAAAAGTTCATGATTTGCAACTTCTTCAGCTCCAGTTAAAAACTACTGGTAAGTGGGCAAATGAAATTTTCTACTCATTTTAAGTGTAGTAACCAGATTATATGAAGTAATACCTATTTATACCTAAGGCCTATTCTAGAAGCAAACATTAGGACAATATGTTTAGTTAATATACTTTGAATTGTTGCAGAAATTCAACCGTCACCTCTTCAACACAACGTTGACGAAGAACTTATCAATTGGTTAAAACAACAAAGAGCTGATTCAGATGCAATTGATAGGGTAAGACTAAATAGGCAAGATGTTAAATGCTGTTGTTTACTGTTCTCTAAACACAAATTATTTCTTTCAGTTTGTTCAAGAGGACTATACACTCAGCGATGTTCTAAACAGTGTTACAAAGGAGGATTTGCAACTGCTCAGACTCCGGTAAGAACAGTATTGCATAATTTTAGAAATACTGCTTTCCAGTTAGACCAAACTTAAGATGATATTTTATTTTCTCATATAGGGGCGGACTTGTCTGTCGCATCTGGAATGCAGTATTAAAACACAGAAAGCAAAATACAGTCTTGGGAATGGAGGTTTAGCATTTCACTTTTGCCAGATGCTAATGGACTGAAAGAAAAAGTATACATTCCAAATACATTTTATACGCTGATTACCTTGCATATTTTGCACAAACATTAAAATTTACTAACATTTTTAAGTATTAAATAATGACTAGTCTAAATGGTGTGTGTGTGTGTGTGTGTATAGTGTGTGTATAATTTTCTTTTGCAAGTTAGCCACATTTAACAATCTACCCAATTTTAGAAATGTACAGTAACTTAGAAAATGCTTATTTTAAGCATAGCTACATGTACAATTTATCTTATGAAATGCAGTTGCTCATATGTAAAATGTAAATCTTTTCTAATATACCTGCTGCTTTTTAAAAACATGTTTTTGGGAGTTGTACAACATACAGTATTAGGTTTTGTGTAATTTTGTAAGAGCAAGATAACCCCCAAAGTATTTCCACACAGAATTCTAAAAAAAAAATTAGGTTGAATATATTATTTATATTAAACATATCAATATATTTTGAGTATATTCAAAATATTAAGTTTGAAAGTAAATACAATGAATGAAACAATGAAAAATAATGAAGGGAAGAAGGAGATTTATATAAAAGAAAATATATGCTTGGAAAATCTTGATGAACCGTTTTTATTAATGTAAATAATGCCATTTTAGCGGAGTAATTTTCATCATACAGCAAAACAGAACAGACTGAAGTTTAAAAAATCTTTTTTTAATTTACTTCTTGCACAACTTTCTTTCAAAATTCCATATTTCTCGTTTCCCCACCCTCTCTAAAACTTACTTTATGACCAAAATCTTAGCTGGCTTTTATCACTTAGAACAGATGTAACAGTTAAACTCCAATATAATATCTTATCAGTTTAACTGGCTGCTGAATCAGAATTCTCTTAGCCAACAGATTTGTACCTAGTCCACTGATTTGGACCACGCACTTCAAAGGGTGGCTCTTTATAATAGATAAAATTGCCTAATTCTTCCAGAGGTGGTTCTGGATCAGTGGTGGCAAACTGTGCTGCTTCCTCAATCTGTTTTCTTACTTCCACATCAATCTCCTATACCAGAAACAATAAAATATTAATAGACAAAAGAAGAAAGCCTTCAAAAATACAAAGTAAAGTGCTTTAAACTTACATTGCCAACACACAGCTTGTTATTGCAATAAATAATCAGGATCAAAACCCTGTAAGTCTAATATAAGTCCAGATACTGCAAGCTACAAAAATTCTAATCATGATCATTCTTAAAAAAGTAGTCCTCATATCAGATACACACATGTGGCATTTTCAAATTTGAATACCTACTTAAGTATTATTTAATTATAATATTGTTGAAGTAGTTTCTGTCTCTAGCTACAAAAATTATCTCCTAAAGTTTTGGACTTTAATTTCTACCCATTTGACCAAAGTTTTGGGAAGGGCAGCAAGATTCAAGACAGCAGATTATACCACTGCAGGACCATCTTTAGCCAAAAGGAAGATGAATTAAATTTAAAGTGTAAATACAAAAATTTGTACCTTGTCAACTATGATTGCTAGTTAAAAAGAATTCTGAAGGTATTTTTCTAATAAATGTGATTATGACACTAATATGTCAAATATGAATCTAGATAGACAAATTCGAAATGACATATTAAGACTCACATTTTTAATAATTATTAAAAAAACATACTCTATTTTGGGGACTCCAAAAGTATAAGTCTCTTTTTGCTTTCTGTGTAGAAAGGCCCTCGAGTTCAATATGTATGAAAATGTGCTATACCTAGTTGGGGATGAATCTCTGTAAATTACGATGGAAACTAGAAAGTAGGCCTTTGAGTTAGGTTTCACACACACCCCATCTCTTTACAAAAAGGTAAGTATAATTATTTGTGATGGAGTACAAAGGTAAGGATACATATATGTGCTTACTGTGTCCCATTAGATTATAAAAAATAGTTGGAAGATAACATTTAGGATTCCATTTTTAATCTCCTTTTCAGTGCAGGAATCCAAACTAAGGCATCCTAGGCAGATGGCTATCTCAACAATCAGCAGTTTTCACTTCTGGGCAAATATACTTGTTCAGTCAGGGTACTATCATCATGTTTCTTGTTCCCAATGAAATCTAAAGGAGAGTCTTCATTGCCCGATGATCCTGATTTTGCAGACTCTTCATTCATGAGAAGAGACAGATCTTACTATAGTCTATGCATTGAGTATGAAGAACAGGAGGACAGGGCTGGCCTATTTGACTTTCTGTCCTCAAGCCATAGTTGTGGCTTTTTCCCACTTCATTTTAGTCACCTTGCAGCTGCAGCTCGTTCCATTTTTTTCACCAGATTCTTAATTACACTACTGCTAGTTAATATCAGATGATACAGGTAGTCATGGCTTACTGGTAATTGGAACTGGAACTCTGTCAGTAAGCAACATAATGTATTTTTTTAAATTTTAATTCCATTTATATCCCACCCTTCTCTGAAGACTCAGGGCGGCTTACAAGCTTAGCAGTAGCCTTCATTCTATGTATATGCCGGCTTATTAGGGCTTTCACACACACCCCCAAGCGGCATTATTACAAAGTCAGCTTAATTGCCCCCAACAATCTGGGTCCTCATTTTACCTACCTCGGAAGGATGGAAGGCTGAGTCGACCTTGAGCCTGGTGGGATGCGAACCTGCACTAATGCCACATGACCACTCTTATCTTACAATAGCAATTCTGGCAGTCCCAATTGCTGTCATTAGGCAAATCCCATGCAGACACAATGCTCTAGTCACATGATCACCACTTGTGACCTACCAGCTTCCCCACTGTCTTTGCTTGTCAAAAGGTGGTAGTGAAAGACACAAATGGCAATCACATGACCACAGGACACTAAAGGTAAAGGTAAAGGTTCCCCCGCACATGCGTGCTAGTCGTTTCCGACTCTAGGGGCCAGTGCTCATCTCCGTTTCAAAGCCGAAGACCCAGCATTTGTCTGAGGACATCTCCGTGGTCATGTGGCCAGCATGACTAGACGCCAAAGGCGCACGGAACACTGTTACCTTCCCACTGTAGTGGTCCCTATTTTTCTACTTGCATTTTTACGTGCTTTTGAACTGCTAGGTGGGCAGAAGCTGGGACAAGTAACAGGCGCTCACTCTGCTATGCGGCACTCGGGATTTGACCCACCAAACTGCCGACCTTCTGATCGACAAGCTCAGCGTCCTAACCCACTGAGCCACTGCGTCCCTCACAGGGCACTACAAGGTTATAATTGTGACTGACTGCCAAGTGCCTAAATCATGATCATGTGACTGCCATAAGTAGCCCTTGTTCAATGCCATTGTAATTTGCTATTTGTTGTTTAATCAGAATAGAGCTAGAAGGGACCTTGGAGGTATTCTAGTCCAGGGCTTTTCAACCAGTTTACGGGTACCACCTGCGTTATATTGGCACCAGGCAGGTGGTATGCGAGCATCCTAGAAAAGTGGTAGCGGGGGAGAGGAATGAGCTCAACCGGTGGCTGCACAGCACAAGCCTGAGCGAGAGATGGCTGGAGCTACAGAGCTGTCAGGGCTCAGCGGAAGCGCCAGGATCTGCACCAGGCTCCAGCTGGAGCACGACGCTGATCCTGGCGCTTCTGCTGAACCCAGAAGCGCCGATCAGCTGGAATGTTGCAGCATGTCCAGGGTCTTGTGATTTACATTCAGATGCTTGGCAACTGATTCATATTTATGAGGGTCACAGTGTCCCAGGGTCACGTGAAGTGACCAAAACCTGCTGCAACCACCCAGCAAACGGGGAATAAGAACCAACCACCCCACCTCACCCCTGCTCCCAATCCTCAACAGAAATGCTCACAACAATGAAAACCTCAGACAGAAGGAAGAACGCCGCCGGACAGGCAGGCGTCTTGCTCGGCTGTGGCTTGCGGGACACTTTTTTCAGAGCCGTTGTAACTTCAAACAGTCACTAAGCAAACTGTTGTAAGTCCAGGACTACCTGTACTTCATCACTTTTTTCCTATTTTTGGTCATCAAGTTTTTGACACCTTGCTAGGCAACTGAAGGTACTCGGATGTTGCCATATCCTAAAAGTGGTACAATGGGTGAAAAGGTTGAAAATCCCTGTTCAACCTCCTACTCAAGTAGGAGACCCTATATCATTTCAGACAGGTAGCTGTCCAGTCTTTTCTTAAAAACCTCCAGTGATGAAGCACCCACAATTTCTGAAGGTAAGCTGTTCCACTGGTAAATTGTCTTCAGTGTTAGGAAGTTTCTCCTTAATTCCAGGTTGCTTCTCTCCTTGATTCGTTTCCATCCATTTTTTTCTTGTCTTGCCCTTTGGTGCTTTGGAAAATAAGTTGACCCCCTCTTCTTTGTGGCAGCCCCTCTAGTACTGGAATACTGCTATCATGTCACCCCTAGACCTTCTTTTCACTAGACTGGCCATACCCAATTCCTGCAACCATTATGTTTTTGTCTCCAGGCCCTTAATCATCTTAGTTGCTCTTCTTTGCACTTTTCCCAAAGTCTCATCTTTTTTGTAATGTGGTAACCAAAACTGGATGCAATATTCCAGGTGTGGTCTTACTAAGGATTTATAAAGCAGTACTAATGCTTCACATGAACCTATGCCTGTTTATACAACCAAGGATTGTATTAGCTTTTTTTGGCTGCTGCTTCACACAGCTGCCTCATGTTTTAAATGATCATCCGCTAGGACTCCAAGGTCCCTCTCACAGCTATTTTTGAGCCAGGTGTAGACTAATCTGTACTTACACATTTGGTTGTTCCTGCCCAGGTGTAAAACCTTGCTTTTCTCCACATTAAATTTCATTTTGTTAGATAGGGACCACTGTTCAAGTCAGTCAAGATCTTTTTGGATTCTGAGCTTGTCTTCTTGGATGTTGGCTATTCCTGCCAGCTTAGTGTCATTCGCAAATTTGTGTTCTTTCATCTAAGTAATTTACGAAGATATTGAAGAGTACTGAGGCTAAGGTAGAACTTTGGGGTACTCCACTGCTTACTTCCCTCCATATACAATACCATTAAGGACTACTTGTTGAGTATGGTTATTTTAGTAAAGTACTTAATTACATCTTTGATTTGAACAAGTAAATATTAAATGAGGACTATTTGTACATCCAATTCATCACTAATTATTCAAAGGAAAAGTTTTTTCTATCTACTTTTCATAACCTGTGAAAAGAAAAAATATTACCTTGAGCTCCTCCACATTAGCTAAGTTGTTATTCACCATTCTGTCCTTCAAGAGAGTAATAGGGTCACTTTTGCTTCTTACTTCTTGAATTTCTTCTCTTGTTCGGTAACTGTAAAAAAGCCAATTACACTAGTAAACTGTATGAAAAACAGTTTCTCCCAATAACTTGATAATCATATAATGAAGATCATGACATTTATGGCATTTATATAGCAAATGGTATAAGATATTCAAGGCTTTGTTCTTCAGGGGCAGGAATATAATGTAAGGTAAAATAAGAATATAGCCAAACAGCAGGAAAAAGACTCCTCTTACATTTAAAATTCTTTGTCTTTCATTAATCTAACAAAAACAAATTAAGGTAAATTAAGAGATGTATTCAGGATTGGAAATCAATGCTATCAATTATAAAACAAAGTCTTGATTAAATGCTATCAATTATAAAACAAAGTCTTGATTAAAAAATGTTGATGTGAAATGAGAAAAGTCTACATGCAGATTTACTTTTTTGTATGTGTGGTACTGCTTATTAAACTTTTGTAATATATTATGTATTATTTGTTTCTACTATGAGTCTTCAAATTGTAAAAACAATAAAAGTATTTGAAAAATTAATCCAATGCAAGACATGCAGACTGGGAGTTTATTGTTAAAGAACAGTCCTAAATCTGGTTGAGCTTGGCCATTTACAAAATCTATTATAAAATGATAGACAAAACTTTCAGAATTTAAGGGAGAAAAACAGGGAAGAAACTGAAATATGACCAGGCGTGCATGTACACAAAGTCATCTAAGTTTCTCATGTAGAAGATAGTGTGCAAACTGCACTTTACATTTGTTTTTATTGGATTATGGTTTGCTTTAGCCATGTCTAAATCATATTTTGCTTTGACTATTTTGATCAACAGGAAAGCGAACAAACCACGCCATACATAATGTGCCAATATAATGGGTCAATAATGTTTATTGAGGTAGGGATGGGTAAGAAATAAATTACTATCTAATTTAATAATTAATTTTTAATTTAGTAATTACTTCTCAGTAATGCAACCATCTCTGCAGGCATCCTAGACAAAATAGGAGAACTATTAAAACATACTTCTATTTTGCCCAGGCAAGCCTGCGGCTGGCTTAAACAGGCCAAGCAGGACCCAAAGCCTAGTGTGTATTTTGACAACACTCCTGTCTTGCCCTCACAAGCTTTTATCATGTGATCCCTGCAAAGTAGGAAGAGGATACAACTCATAGTGTGAAAATCTCTATTTTAAGTTCCTTGTTTTAAGAAAATGATTTGATTAAAATATGTAAGATTATGTAGTAGAAGAGATTGGTAGTCTTGGCCAAATTTCCATGCCTCTAATTTGTAAACTATTTGCATTTTCTGCTTTTCCTTCAAGTACACTCCAGGATAATGTAATTTTACCCACCACTAATATGGAACAGTAGAGAATTACTGTACCTGATTCCAGGGTCACTCATACTATGCCCATGATAACGATATGTTTGTAGTTCCATCACAACAGGGCCCTGTTATAATGGAAGTCTTTAATACCTTTGAAAATAATGCCCTGATTTTGCTAATAACTAAATGCAGACAGGCATGCCAGTTTAAGACAATCATTTAGACCAGTAGCTCTCAACTTTTTGCATCTTAAATTGCTCCGTTAAAAAACACAGGTCTGACCAAGACAGCAACAAAAATATTACAAAATTTCCCTAAAACATTTATATGTTTAAAGTATTTTGTTATATTCAATGTTTAGATTAATGCTTAGATTTAAATAAAATTTCAGGAACTTACACTTGGTTCCAATAAATCTACTATATCCCATTTTTAGTATCCATAGCTCATATTTATATAATTTGTCTGTAAGAGTTATAATGCAACTTCTCTTGAGAGTTGGCTAAAATTGTGCTAAATTGTTGATTGTGGTTCTTATTCCTATTTTCTGAATGCTTTGAAAACTCTGAAAAGAAACCGCTCAAACCTCATTTAACAGAGAAGGGCAGATACCTACAAGTACGCCTTGACTTATGACCATTCATTTAACATTGATGATGGGCTCCAACATTGAGCCCAAAAGCTTGGAAGAAAGAAACCTTTAGTCCTGGTGACGAACGTAGACTGGATCCTGCAACATTATCCTGGGACATGTATATTTACCTTCATTTGCCACAGAATATTCCTTCATTTCACCTATGACAGGTGCACAAACACACCCTGCATGCTGATGTTTATTGGATAATCATAACTTTAATGATATGTATGCTTATTTGGTTACAGTTGAGCATGTATTTAACTGTCCTTTTTGAGTATGCTGCCTCTTCATTTCTTCATCTGAAAACTTATTCCCATATTAATAATATTTATGTTAATCACACTACTAAGCACTATGTTTATGATTTATAAAAAGTTACCAGGTTTGGAGCTCACAAGGTAGTTTGAAAATTGGGCTAAAAGAGTACTTCCTAGTTTAGTATTGTTACATGTATTTGAAACAGAATAAATTTCTCTGAAATTCTGCCTATCTTAAACATGCAAACATAGATACTACACATGCAATACAGTTTACTCATACTTACTTTTCCTGCTCTGCAGTGATCAGCAGCAAATTTTGTAGCTTCTCTTACAGCAAGAACATCCATGCCATCAACCTAGTGGCAACCCCAGCCCCCCAAACACAAGTTTATTTAAAAGTATTACAATATTCATTTTTCTTTAAAAAATTGAGAATAGTGAATATCTTACCCTAAGACCTGGAATAAAGTCTCCTCTTTTATAATAATCTGTGCTGGCTGCAGCTCTCTCTACAGAAGTACCCATTCCATATCTATTGTTCTCACAGATAAAAATGCATGGCAGCTTCCACAAGGCTGCCATATTAAAAGTTTCAAATATTTGACCCTGGAAGAAGAATAACAGCATGGGAAGAAACTCATGAGAAATTTCCACCTAAAACCAGCTGCCTTAGCATTGTCACACTTGTTAAGTGTTTAAAGGCAAGTACAAGCAAGTACAGGGACGCGGTGGCTCAGTGGGTTACGACGCTGAGCTTGTCGATCAGAAGGTCAGCAGTTTGGTGGGTCGAATCCTGAGTGCCGTGTAACAGAGTGAGTGCCTGTTACTCGTCCCAGCTACTGCCAACCTAGCAGTTTGAAAGCACATAAAAATGCAAGTAGAACAATAGGGACCACTACGGTGGGAAGGTAACAGCATTCCGTGCGCCTTTGGCGTCTAGTCATGCTAGCCACATGACCACGGAGATGTCCTCGGACAAGCGCTGGCTCTTCGGCTTTGAAACGGAGATGAGCACCGGCCCCTAGAGTTGGAAACGACTAGCACGCATGTGCGGGGGAACCTTTACCTTTTTACAGGCATATTATTATGTCAAATTGGATGATGCTCTATAGAAATATGCATCTAATTGAATAAACCTGGAAACTTACCTGATTTGCAGCACCATCACCATACAATGTCAAACAGATCTCATCTTTCCCAAAGTATTTACATGCCAAAGCGATACCAGCTCCCAAAGGAACCTATAAAACATGATATCATGTAGTAGGTAAACCATCTTAAACCACCTTGTTGTTTCTTATAATGGCCAATAAGGTGCAGGCTGCTTGCACACAGAGGTATAGCCATATCCACCTCCTATTCTTTTCCCCCAGCTGGTATATGGAGACATGCTGTCACCAACCAGAAATAACATTGAATTTCAAGATTAAGTGCCCTTGATAAATCTGCCTTTTACTAAATTCATCTAACCCGTCTTTAAAGTCATGCAATAATTGCTCATAATCATCATCATGTCTTGTGGCAATGTTCCCACATTATGCAATTGGCAATTTAACTAATGTTAGGTTTACAAAAAAGAAATACTAAGGATACAGCAAACTGCACAGAATTATAAAAGTAATGAAATAATCTAATATATGACAAACATTAAAAGCTTTATCCACGTCTCAATAAAAAAGCTAGTTTGATTAATGAACCTTACCTGGGCGCCAACAATACCATTACCACCATAGAAGTTTTTGGCATACATGTGCATTGAGCCACCTTTGCCTCTAGCACAACCACCTATCCGACCTGAAATATTCAAAATACAGTATTTTACATTGGGGCGCTACTAAAGTTCCTATGAATAGTTCATTTCTGACTCTAGGGGGTGGTGCTCATCTTTTGTTTCTTAGCCAAGGGAGCCAGCATTGCCTGAAGACATTTCCGTGATCATGTGGCCAGCATTAGATTATATGCTGAGGTGCACAGAACCTTCCCACTGGAGTGGCACCTATTTATCTACTTGTATTTGCATGTTTTTAAACTGCTAGGTTGGCAGGAGTTGGAGCAAGTAATGGGAGCTCAGCCCATTGTGCGGCACTCAGGTCTCAAACCTGGGCTGTCAGTATTCCAGCTGACAAGCTCAGCATCTTTTAACCACTGAGCCATTGCACCCTCTATATGAATAGTATATAGGTGTTTTTAGCATGCCATCCCTTTTTGCTTACTTGGAATTTTGAGTAAGATTCCATATAAAACAAAAATCAAAACTGTTTTATAAATATTCTTTATAAGCTTTCTAAGGTTAATGGCTAGATTTTACATGTTACTGCATCAAATGTTTAAATAGTAGAGCAGAGATTTCTCTAAATGCAGAGAAACTTGCAGCAGTACATGAATAAATGGCTAAAACCTCAACCTCTTGGTATAAGGATAGTTGACATCACTTGAACAAAGATATACTAGGCAAATTAGGAGGGTTTTCATTTTGGAAATGCGATCAGAACTTAACCCTTTTATCTACAGTGGTATTCATCCTTTCCACATTTACATTTCATTTTACTACACAAACCAGTGAGTTCAGCAAGAATTTCTCGAACTGGAATTCCACGTGTATAGGTAAAGCCATGAGCCCGGTAGGCAGTGATCAAATGATCTGTTCGATTTATGGCTGCCTCAAGTCCAACACAACAAGCTTCCTGTGGAAAAACAAACCAACAGCCTTGAAATAGCATGCATGATACCATAATATACAGGTGGATAGTATTTGTATACAGTTCTCTACAAATGTCAAACACTGAGTTTGTACAATGGTTCAGATGAAACCAAAAAGCCAGCTCTGGAAAAAAGATGCTTTATCTATTCACATAACGCTCCAGTGTATCTGAAGGAATGAGTATGTGGCTCCTGGAGCTGCCTTACATATGGTCAAGAAGCTACCTTGAGTTCCAACTATGGCGCACTAAGCCTCTGCAACACAGGATCCTAGTAAAAAAACAGCTATTAATTTGCTTCTAGTCAGCTCACAATACTTCAATGCACTTTGGCCTTTGAGAAGGATGCTACATGTAAGCAAATACTGGCTCTTGTTACATATTTTGTTTTATTACTGTATTTTAGGTGTCTTACATGACATTTGATCATATTTAATTTTTTAAAGTATAGTACAGAGATATATAAATAATCTTAGCAAAGACAGCTCCAATGCAGTAATAATAATCATAAACAGGTTGGGAAAAATAATTAAAACTCTAGCATCTCCAAAGACTATGGGAGCAAAATCTTAAGGGTATAATACAGGCATGTCAAACTGCCGGCCCACGGGCCGGATGTGTCATCCTGAAACCATGCCCACCCCATTGCTGGCAATGGGGAAAAAGTCACGATACGTCGCACGATGTTGTGAGTATAATATATATATAAATTAAAAAATGGGAGGAGAAAAACCAGGAGAGATTTGAAGAATTTACCATTCAGAGTTAACCAGACTAAAATAAAAAATATTGGCACTAGCCATTTTATTAAAGTACATTGTTTCTGCCAACTACACACTACAAACTACCCCCACTGAAGATATTTTTACAAAATTCCAAAATTTTTAGAAATGGTAAGTGTTCACCTTTTCCCACAACCTAGGAATTTGTTTATTTATACTGGTAGAGTCGAGACACAAAATTCTTCAGAATTCTTCTTTTACCTATAACAGCCTTATTAAAATGAAATAGAAAATTTGATGAAATCTGCTGCCTACCTGGCCATCATACAAATGGCAGAAACCACGAATAATCTTTTGTTTGTACAGCTGGTCTGCTTTTAGTTCCATGCGCCGAATAGTCTGCATGGTCTTATAGTATTGGAGACCTTGCTCTCTAGTCAGTACAGTTGTGGTAGGAGGACCCTCTTCCAAACGATGGAGGTCACATTTCTGCAAACAATAAAAACAAGTGGTCATGGTTTATTGTTGAAGTATTTGAGTATTTTCATACACTTAACATCTTTGTGCTAAAAGATTTCTGAACAATAAGACCTGAATAAAATAAATCCCCTAGCAAATACACTATCTGCTCCCAGCTGTAAAGATATTTAGTTGTCAATGTCTCTCTCCATAGGCTTCACAGTGTACCACATCAAAACACAATACAAGGCACAATTTTAATAAAATTCAATAAAACTGTGACACCACCACACAATAATAGCACATTTAACTATTTTCCAGAAATCTGTGTTGGAAGTCAGCCCCCCCCCCGAGAAGGAAATATTAAAAGGGCAGAATATTATATTTCCTCAAAGGATCTTAAAAGAGGCAGAAAAACATGTTCCGTTTTTCTTAATAGCCCCAAGTCTCCCTCCCCCAAGCAGAAACCAGCTCTATAGAAATGCAGATGTGGTAGTCTGTCTAGTCACCCTCTTATATTCTTCTCCCTTTCCCTCTCCAACCCCCTCCCCCCTCCCCCCTCCGCTCCCCCCAGATTCCTCTCCTCCCTCTGACTTCTACTCTCTACTTCTCCATCACTCTCCTGATCACTACTCCCACAAAAGGTTTTATAGAAATCTTGTGCGTCGCGTAGACTCTCAATCTTTATCTTTCGATCTTCCCACATCACCAGGAGCCCCTCTGGAAGCAGCCATTTATATGTCACACCTTTTTTTCTCAATTGCGAAGTAACAAATTGATAGCGTTGACGTTGCTCTCGGACCCTTCTTGGCAGTTGCTTAAGAATTGTAACCGGACGGCCTTTATACTGAATTGGTTGATCTCTAGCTCTATGAAGCACTTCATCTCTAAGCGCCTTTTTGGTAAACCTAACATGCACTTCCCTAGGGAGGCTGTATCGCCTGGCATAATTGGTATAAACTCAAAAAGCCTCATCAATATCGCACCGAACCTCTTTTTTCTCTTTCCCCACCAGGTCTGCAATCATTTCTCCTACCACTTCTTCCACTGTTCTTCTCTGTCTTCCGTCACATTTTGGAAGCGCAAAAAAAAAAAGGCCGCTTTCTCCATCTCCAGGTACACCATATCATCTTCCAGCTTCTTGGATGCTTGCGTGCACCTGTGTTCCCATTTCTCCATCCGCTTCTCCATATTCTCAGAGTCCTTTTCTACTGTTTTAATTCACTCTTCATGTGTATCCAGAGTCACCTGGACTACACACAATTTTCCTTTAATTTCCTTCATCTCCTCTCTCATGTCCCCCAACTCAGCCTTCAGGCTGTCAAAATTCCTCTCCATTATGTCCTGCATATTTTGTAGCATCGTATATATCCCTTGAATTGTAGCAGATTTTTCTGTTGCTGGTAGGCTCTCCATCGACTTCCTAACCCCTGGTGGCGTCGTAACCGGAGAGGCCGCTGCTGTCAAGGTAGGGGCCTTCCTTAAGGTTTTAGTTGACGTCGTTGTTAAAGACATTTCAGTTTGTCCCAGGAGGTTTCTCCACACTACTGTACACCACAGGTTAACTCCTTCCTAGATATTTTATCACAAACCCTTCTAATAATTTCACTTCCGCTCTTTAGGTAGAAAAAAAAAAGAAAGAAGGAGTCACATCAATATCCGTCAGTTTCTATAAGTCTGCAAATCAATACACTAACTTTTTCAGGGAAGAGGAAGCTTCCACCAATCATGTCATATTCGTAGACAAGTCCATTTAAGCCTCTAATCAGCATTCACGGCAGCAAAAGACAAAAGGGGTAACAAAAAAAGAAAAGAAAAAAAATTGTTGCCAAAACCACCCCCGATAACTGGCTGCTGCTCCTTTCACATCGGCTTAGCACCCCGCCGGCGTGCTCGCTCAGAAAGTCTTTAAATTCACTTTCACTCTTTCTCACTTCCCTGCTTCTTCTCAAACTGCCGAGTCATTGGCTTCGGGGCTGCCAAACCGCAGCCCTCTTTCAAGCCTCCGGATCCTCTGGGTGCTTTCCTTTTTCCAGCGAGGTGATTGCATCACACCTCGCCTCCAAAGATGCCCCCTCCGCTTCTCCCAGCCTCTCCAGGCCTGGAAACGGCAGAATATCGCCGCAGGAGGCCTGAAAAACAACAAGAGGCTCGGCCGTCTATCGCCTCTCCTCCCAAGGCAGCGCCATCTTGGACTCTAGCTTAAAAACAAAAACAAACAAAAAAACTCCATACTATCCAGCTGAGCTTCTTCCTGTTAGGGAATCCTGAATGAGCCAGAAACCGCCTCAGAGAGATGGCAGTGAAGTCGAGGGTACCTCGGAGAGACAGCGGTCGACCCGATCGATCCAGGAAAAGCCTTCCAGAAACCAACAGGAGAAAGGCTAGCTTAACTTCAGAATCTAGCCCAAGCTGCAAGCAACTGAAGTCAAAAGCACTATTTTAAGCTGATCGTAAACAGTGTGCTTGAATCTGGGTAAGAACATCGATTTTCTCTATCCTAACTACCAATTTTCCTGAAGGGGAGAAAAAAAATTCCCAAGAAAAAAAAACCCTTCCGAAAGTGAAGAAGGATTTTTTTGCCCCACCCTTTTGCTAACGGAAGCAGTGTATTGAACCTTTTATGGAGGACTAAAATTTGAAAAATGAACCAGTGCTGACACTTACTGGTGGATGAGGATTATGACAGCTATGACTTGCATGTAGGACTTGGTAAAATCTGGAAAAAAACTAATCTCTACCTGTGACCTTCAAAGCTTTAACAATAGAGAACAGCTGTGACAAAAAAAATAATTTGGGTTGTAGATAAAGTGAAACTTACAAATTTTAGGGAACAAAAAAAGAACTTTTTTGAACTCTCTGGATTAGAAGTATATAATTAACTCTGATCTCAAAGCTATTTCCAGAGGAAAAAAAATCTGGATTCTTGGTCATTGTGGAAAATCAGAGATTTATAGAAAGAACTTATCAATAAAAAATACTTTTCAAGAGGAGACATATGATACATTGCAACTAATTCAAATAATGATTTCAAACCACAAAGAAATCCAAAATAACTTTGAAAATATAGATCAACTCATCTCCAATTCATTTTATACCAAAAAAAATCCCAGGAAAATACAACAGAGAAGGAACAGATAAAAGAGATAACTGAACATAAATTCGAGGATAGAGACCTAAAGATAGAATTCTACAAAACAAAGAAGTATGATTTAATCCAAGTGGAAAAAATTACAAGAAATACTGGACTTGGAAAAGACAACCTATATTTCAACACCACAAAATAAACTTGAGAATAAGAAATAAGACTAGATAAAAAAGCCTTGGTGGAGCAGTGGGCTAATGCCTCCTTAAGTAACACCAGCTGCCTGCAATTAGTGCAGGTTCACTTCCCACCAGGCTCAAGGTTGACTCAGCCTTCCATCCTTCCGAGGTCGGTAAAATGAGGACCCAGATTGTTGGGGGCAATAAGCTGACTTTGTAATAATGCCGCTTGGGCCCCCCCGAAAGCCCTAATAAGCAGGCATATACATAGAATGAAGGCTATTGCTAAGCACATTGATTTGTGCTTAGACTGTAAGCCGCCCTGAGTCTTCGGAGAAGGGTAGAATATAAATGGGATTAAAAAAAAAAACAGACTGGGGATAATGGGGATAATGGACATCCTTGCCTTGTGCCTTTTTTGATTTTGAAGTTTTCTGTAAAATCTCCATTTACAATTAATTTAATTTAATTTAATTTATTAATATTTCTATACCGCCCTTCTCCCGAAGGACTCAGGGCGGTGTACAGGGCAAGAATAAAACACAAAGTTACAAAAATTAAAAAGTAATTAAATACATGCCCATAAAAACAATAAATACATTAATAAAACCCCAATAAAATGATAATAAAACCCCCCACCAATCCCCCCTCAGGCCAGGCCGGCTTGTTCGAACAGGTATGTTTTCAGATCGCGGCGAAAGGAGCGAAGATCGGGCGCCGTCCGGAGCTCAACCGGTAACTGGTTCCATAGCTCCGGGGCACCCACAGAGAAAGATCTCCCCCTGGGGGCCACCAATCTACATTCTCTGACCGGTGGCACCCTGAGGAGTCCCTCTCTGTGGGAACGCACAGGGCGGAGGGAAGTTGACGCCGGCAGCAGGTGTTCCCTAAGGTACTCCGGACCCCTGCCATGTAGGGCTTTAAATACCATAACTAGTACCTTGAATCTCACCCAGAAGACAACTGGCAACCAATGCAGCTCACGGAGCAGAGGTGTGACATGGGAGTATCGGGAAACTCCCAACACAACTCTCGCGGCTGCATTCTGTGCCAGTTGGAGCTTCCGGGTGGTCCTCAAGGGCAGCCCCATGTAGAGAGCGTTGCAGTAGTCTAGTCGAGAGGTCACGAGCGCGTGAGTGACCGTGCATAGATCATCCCGGCTTAGATAGGGCCGCAACTGGCGCACCAGGTGGACCTGGGCGAAAGCCCCCCTAATTACTTTAGCCGTTTGTTTATAGTAAATTGCTTTAATTATATTTATGAAGTTTTATCCAAAATCCATTTCATCTAATTGTTGAATCATAAATTGCCAATTTACATTGTCAAAAGCCTTCTGTGTATCTAGAAATATTAACGCCATCTGCTTCCCTGGGTGTCTAAGATCATTGTTAAGTTATTTTTTATTTGTCTTTTAGATAGGAATCCATTTTGGCCTGTATGTATAAATTTAGTCAAAAATTTCTTTAATCTTTCTGTTATTATTGAAGCAAAATTTTTGTAATCCATGTTTAACAGAGATATTGGTCTATAATTTATTTGCGTCAGGTCTGACTTTTTTAGGTATTAAAGTGATGTTACCTTCTGTCCATGCATTTGGTATTTTAGCCTCTAAAAGTATTTCACTACACTTGTAGACATTTATAAAGCTCTGCAGGTAACCCGTCTGGACCTGAGTCTTATCATTTTTTTGCCTTTTTATAGCCTGTCACCTCCATCATTAATATTTTTTCATTTAAAATATTTTGCATATTCTCTGGGATTTCTGGTAGATCTGCTTTTTATGTATTGCTTTATTTTTTCTTGAAAGGTTTCCTCTGTATCATAAAGTGTCTCATAAAAGTCTTTGATCATTTTTTTAATTATATCATTTTGGAACTGTAAATCGCCTTTTGAGTCTTGCAATTTGTTTATCAATTTTTTTCTCTCTTTCTTTTTTTAGTTTGTATGCTAGCCACCTCCACGGTTTATTAGTATTTTCAAAAAAATTCTGTTTGGCCCTTTTAATTTGTTGTGCCATTTTTTCGGCCTCTGCTACATTTATTTTATGTTTTATTATTTCCATTTGTTTTTAAGTGTTTTCTTTTGTGGATTTATTTGTAGATCTGATTCTAATTTTATAAATTCTTCCCTTAACTTTAACTGTTGTTGCTTTTTTTCTTTATTCTTTTTCACCATGTAGGTTATAGCCAACCCTCTGAAGTATGTTTAGCTGTCTCCCACACATTTTAAAGCAATGTCTCTTCTTTTTTATTTATTTTGAAAAAGAATTCCATTTCCTTTGTTGCTATTTGTATAAATTCTTTCTCTTTCAATAAGGATTTGTTCAGGGACCATCTTAATTTTTTCTTGGTATATTCTTTCCTTTTCCCCCTATTTTACTACTTTTGTAATCTGGTATTCCATCTACTATTGCATTAAAGTCTCCCGTCAAACAAATGTTTTGATAATGTAATTTTTGATAGAATTCTTGTTTGTTATTAGATACATATATTGCTATCATCAAGTATCTGGTTTTGGTTTATCATTATTTCCACTAAAAATATTCTTCCTTCTTCATCTGCATAGATTTGTTTGGGATTATTTCTTTTGTTTTTTTCCACAAGATGGCGACGCGTTCACACGCAGCCACCCTGAGCTCCCAGTATTGGTGTGTGGTGATTAGAATAATGTGTGTATGGATGAGTGTGCAGTGCAAGGAGCTAAATTAGCCTACACACGCATAGAGCTGTTAAACATCGAGCTTGCAAGGCAATCCAGAATTACCAGCGATTTTCAGCAGTCCCATAACATACCGAACTGCAGTGAGGCCTCCAGGATCTCCATGGATTGTCTTCGGGCCGGGGAGGAGCCGACGTAAGCGAAAGACAAAGGAGCAAAAACAAAAACGTGGTTGCAGAGCCGGGATACTGGCTCAGCTCAGGAAGCAGCCTCATAGACCAGCACTGCCGAGTGTGTTATGCCAGATCCCTCATCCATAAAATTGACGAATTACAGCTGCAGATGGCAGCAAGCAGGCTTCTCCGTGAATGTTGTGTGATGGTTGTCACGGAGACCTGACTACATTCAGATGTACCGAATGCAGCAGTGGAGCTGACAAGCCGAGTCATTCACCGCTCTGACAGAGATGGAGGCTCCGGTAAGAGCAAAGGAGGACGACTCTGCGTGTATATACATTGTGACTGGTGTGCCAACAGCAGATTAGTTTACACGTATTGCTCCCCAGATGTGGAACTGATGACTGTCATATGTAGGCCTTTTTATCTGCCTAGAGAAATTACTGTGGTAATTATTATAGCTGTTTACATTCCACCTGATGCCAATGTCAGCACGGCACTTTCCAAGCTGTATGACGTCATCTCCAGGCAGCAGCAAACTCACCCAGAGGGCGCTCTTGTTGTGGCTGGGGACTTCAATCAAGCTTGTCTAAAGACAGTTCTTCCCAAGTTTGTACAGTATGTGCAATTTTCCACCAGAGGAAAGAACACTTTAGACTGCGTGTACTCTGATCTGAAACAGGCATACAGAGCATTCCCTCTCCCCCACCTGGGTACATCCGACCATCTTTCACTCCTGTTGTGCCCAAAGTTATGTTCCACTCAGGAAAAGAACTCAGGCAGTCACGAAAAGGGTCAAAATCTGGCCAGTGGGTGCTCTCAGTCAGTTGCAGGACTGCTTTGAAACCACTGACTGGAGTGTATTCGAAGATCAAGACCTGAATGTATACACAGATGCCATACTCTCCTTATATTAAAACATGCACTGATAGTGTGACAACAGAAAAGTGCATTAGAGTTTACGGGAATTGCAAACCCTGGATGACTGCAGAGGTACAAACACTCCTGAGAGCCTGGGATTCTGCCTTTAAGGCAGGGGACAGGGACACATACAGAGAAGCCAGGGCAAATCTCAGACAGGCATTAGGATGGTGAAACAACAATATAAACACAAGGTGGAGAACCACCTAGCAGACAACAATCCGAAGCAAGTGTGGCAGGGACTGCAGCCCCTAACCAACCACAAGGGCAATACGAGGAACATGGTTAATACCGATGCCTCGTTGGCAGAGGAGCTGAATATCTTCTTCGCTCTCTACGAGGTGAAAAGACCAGACCCCGTAGCCTCTGCTGGCTGGCCTTCTGATTCTCAGCCACTCACCCTGTGTGAACACCAAGTGAGAGGTGTATTGAAGACTGTGAATCCCAGCAAAGCCACAGGCCCAGATGGAGTGCTGGGGATAGTGGTTAAGAACTGTGCCGACCAATTAGCAGGGGTCCTGACAAGGATCTTTAACATCTCCTTGCAAACGGCATGTATACCATCATGCTTGAAAGCAGCTACCATTGTCCCAGTACCCAAAGAAAACTGCAGTTGAGTGCCTGAATGACTACAGACCTGTTGCATTAACGTCTGTAGTCCTGAAATGCTTCGAAAGACTGGTTCTCCAACATCTTAGGACATGCCTCCCACTGGACTTCGACAAACATCAATTTGCCTACAGGGGGAACAGGTCGACAGATGATGCCATAGCTACTGCTCTACACTCTGTAGCAAGCCATCCAGAGAAACCTGGAAGCTATGTCAGGATGCTTTTTGTTGATTACAGCTTGGCTTTCAACACCATTTTGCCGAGCACTCTCACTGAAAAGCTGACTGACTTGAAATTTTCCCCCTCCATCTGTGATTGGATTCAAGACTTTCTCAGGGACCGGTTACAAACAGTGAGGGTTGGGTCTGTTTTATCCACCCCCCTGAAGCTTTGAACTGGCTCGCCACAGGGCTGCGTGCTTAACCCCTACCTGTACTCATTGTACACATATGATTGTGTATCGTCCGACTCATCTACTGCGATAATTAATTTTGCAGATACCACCGTACTGGGTCTTTTTTTTTTATTGAAAAGTTTTAAAATACAGTTTTCCTTTAAAAAACCCCCCTTCCCCCTCCCTGCTCCCCCCTACCTCCCCCCAACCTCCCCCCTCCCTCCACCCCCCCCGACTTCCCAGAGCTAAATACAAGGTATATATATATATAAAAGGCAATAATAAACAACCATATACTAACAACTATAAATTCTAAAATCCATCACTCTCTAGCTTATATAGGATAAAACACACCTTAGCAATATTAAATATATATAAAAAACTAGAATAGAAAAAGAAAAAAAAACGAAAGAAGACTTATTCGAATGCTACATAAAACTTCTTAACCCTATACTTGTTCTGGATAAACTCAATCCATTTTCTCCATTCCATAATATAACGTTCTTGCAAATGATCTTTCAAATAGGCCGAAATCTTCGCCATCTCTGCCAGGTCAGAAACCTTTAAAGTCCACTCTTCTATGGTCGGCAGTTCCTCTTTCTTCCAATATTGACCTATCAAAAGTCTTGCCGCCGTAATTAAGTTCAACATCAGCTTGGTGTCCACAACTGTAGCATCTGCAATTATTCCCAACAAAAAAAGTTGCGGACAAAACTTTATCCTCTGTTTAAAAATCTTCTGCATATTCCACCAGACTTTTATCCAAAAAGCCTTAACCTTCTTACATGTCCACCATATGTGAAAATATGTTGCATCTTCATCACCACACCTCCAACATTTAGGCTGGTAATTCGGATACATACTTGCAAGCTTTTTAGGATCTAAATGCCATCTATAAAACATTTTGTAAAAGTTCTCTCTTAGATTTTGAGCTTGAGTAAATTTTACGTTCCTCACCCAAATCTTTTCCCACGTGTCCATTGTAATAACTTCCTGGATGTTTTGGGCCCATTTTATCATACAATCCTTAACAAGCTCTGTTTCTGAGTCAATCTCTATCAATGCAAGATATATCCGTTTAATATGTGCTGGTCCCTGATTTCTAATCTGCTTTATCAAATTTTCATCAGTCATTGTAAATCCATTTTTCTGGTCTTCTTTCCACCTGGCCCGTAATTGAATATATTGAAACCAAGTTTGAACAACCTTCTCTTCTCGCAAGAGGCTATATGATTTCAAACACCAAACATTCCTTTCCAGGCTTAAAATTTCCTTGTACGTAGTCACATCATGTTTGAAACCAGCATGTATATTTTCTATTGCGTGTTTTGGAATTGCCCACAATGGTATCTTGCTGCTTAACTTATGTCTATACTTCTTCCAAACTCTCAGCAATGCCTGTCTTAAAATATGCATCCTAAACACAGTATCTACCTTCTTATCATACAACAAATATGCATGCCAGCCAAACAACAAATCATGGCCCTCAAGATTTAATAACCTCAGTTGCGTCAAATTAATCCAATCGCTTATTCCTACTAATGCAGCAGCTTCATAATATAATTTAAAATTAGGCAATTTAAGGCCACCTCTCTCACGAGTATCCTGCATAATCTTAAGCTTAACTCGTGGCTTTTTCCCTGCCCACACAAATTTATTGATACCACGCTGCCATTCCTCCAAGTTAGAATCTTTCTTAAGAATCGGTATCATTTGAAATAAAAATAAAAATTTGGGCAGGACATTCATTTTCACTGCTGCAATCCGTCCCAACAAAGACAATTGCAATTTTTGCCAACTCTCCAATTCTTTTTGAATTTTCCCCCATAGTTTTTCATAATTATTTTTATATAGCTTTGTATTAGAGGGCGACAAAATCACCCCCAGATATTTAACCCTTTTAACAATCTCAAATCCAGTTAATCCTTCTAAGAGAGCCTTCTGTGAAACTGTCATATTTCTAGCCAAAATTTTAGTTTTCTGTGTATTTACTTTAAATCCAGAAACCTTCCCATATTGTGTTATTATCTCCATCAGGTCCACAACAGAGTTCTCTGGCTGGGTCACTGTAACAACCAGATCATCTGCAAATGCTCTCAATCTATAGTCCTGATCTCCAACTTGTATCCCCTTAATTTTTTCCGAGTTCCGAATCTTAACCAATAGTATCTCTAATGTTAACACAAATAACAAGGGCGATAACGGACACCCTTGCCTTGTGCCCTTCTCAATATTACATGCTGCTGTCAGGCTATTGTTAACTATGATTCGGGCAGTTTGTTTTTGATATAATGCCCTAATCGGTTGTAAAAAATTTTCCCCAAAATCCATTTTATCTAAAACTTTCAACAAAAATTGCCAATTCAATTGATCAAAGGCCTTTTCAGCATCTAAAAAGATTAGCGCTGCAGAGATCTGGTTGTGCCTTTCCAAAAACTCTAACACATCAACTATATGTCTCACATTATTTTTCATTTGCCTACCACTAATAAACCCCGTTTGATCCCCATGAATCACCTGTTGCAGAACCCTCATCAGTCTATTAGCCAAAACCTTAGCAAATATCTTATAATCTGTATTTAAAAGCGATATCGGTCTGTAATTTTTAATTTGAGTAGCATCCTGGTCTTCCTTCGGAATCAAAGAGATAAAAGCTGTTCTCCAAGACGGTGGCACCTTTCCCCCCCCTCTGAATTGTCTGAAACAGTTCCTTTAACGGCTTTATCATCTCTAATTGTAAATTTTTATAATAGGCCGCAGTCAAGCCATCCGTGCCTGGCGCTTTATCCACCTTCAGTTCCTTAATTGCTGTAAAAATTTCTTCTTCTGTAATCAGTTGATTAATCCCCTCTTTTTGTACTTGCGTAAGAACCGGGATGCTAGCATTCTCCAAGTATATATCAATATCTTTTACATTAATTTCCTCTTTAGTATATAATTTCGAATAAAAATCCACAAAAGCATCCTTAATAAGATTCTGTTGAAACACAACCCTTCCTTTATACTCAATCTTATCTATATTAGAGGCCCTTTGTTTTTTCCTCAGTCTATAAGCTAACCATCTGCCTGGTTTATTAGCGTTGCAAAAAGTATTGTGCCTAGCAAACCGCAGATTGGTTGCCACTTGATCTGCCATTAATTTATCAAATTGTCCTCTTAGCAGTCTAATAGCCTCCTTGATCTTCACATCCTATGGGTTCAAAATCAAAGCCTTTTCTTTTTCCTTTATTTCATTCTCCAGTTCTTTCCTTCTAGTTTCCACTGCACGTCTATGTCTATTATTCATATATATCAACACCCCTCTCATATAGGCCTTGCTAGCATCCCAAACCATGTCCATAGAGGTACCCTTAATCATATTAATCTCAAAAAAATCCTTCATCCGCTGTTTGCATTCTTCCACATTTCTCTGATTTCTAAACAAATTCTCATTTACGCGCCACGAGCGCCTATCTCTTTTCTCCTTATCAATCTCCAACCAAACTGGACTGTGGTCAGAGATAGTTCTTGCACAAATCTTCACCTTTTTAGTTCTCAAAAAAAAATCATTAGTCAACAAAATAAAATCAATCCTCGAAAAAGATTGGTGTCTGTCAGAATAAAAAGTATAATCCTTCTCCTGCAAGTGTCTCTCACGCCAAATATCTCGCAATTCCAGGTCATCCTTCATTTCAAAAAAAGATTTAGGCAGTCTAGCATGACTTGGAATGCGCTTAAAAGCTCCAGCCTTATCCAACTGTACATCCAAAACACCATTCCAGTCTCCCATAAAAATAAAAGATTTATAATCCAACTGGGTAAGCTTTGTGTGGAGTAAGCTAAAAAAATCAGCTTGTTGTTGGTTAGGTGCATATAATCCAACTAGAAGCGTCTTTTTACCTTCTAACAACAGCTCAATCATAACATATCTTCCATGCTTATCTGCTTCAATTAAGTCTGCTGTTAAGGCACTTTTAACATAAACAACCACTCCATTTTTCTTATTCTCTGCAGAGGCAACAAATTGCGTACCCAGTCTCGAGTTCAGTAAATGCTTTTGATCCAAAACTCTAATATGCGTTTCTTGCAAACATATAACATCTATCTTAAATTGTTTTAAATATTGAAAAACTTTCTTCCTCTTCTGCGGTGAATTTAGTCCATTAACATTCCAGGTTAGAAATTTAGTTGCCATGCATATCCTCCAAAAGCTCTTGGACCACAGCTTTGATAGGACTAACTTCTTTAGGCCGTGCTCCTCCCACAGCTTGACTATATGTACGTTGTGAAGAATCTGAAGACTTTTGCTGATCTTGTTCTTTTATTTTCTTTGCTCGTTTTAAAGCAGCACGCGTTACTCTTTGCTCTCTAGGATCATCCAAAGAAATTGTAGCTTGATCTCCTCCAGCACCACTTTCCTCTGTTTCATCCTCTTGATGTTCTCCTTCTCCAGATCCCTTTCCAGCTTCCAGAAGTGTTAATGGGGTTGCTTTTAAGACATTATTGTAGAAATCACGTGCTTGCTTCACAGTAATCAGCCGATACCTTTTACCTTCATGCATCACAATCAGCCCATCTGGAATCTCCCATCTGAACCTTATATCTCTTTGCTTAAGCTCATGCACAAGAAATGTATAGTCCTTCCTTCCCCTTAAAATCCTTGGAGGGATTTCTTTTAAGACCAAGACTTCTTGTTCAGCAATCACCACTTTAGCATCATAGGCAGCTTGTATAACTTGATCTCTAATTTCTCTTTTTGCAAAATAAACCACCACATCTCTAGGCAACTTTCTCTGTCTGGCAATCCATGAATTCACCCGAAACACTTTATCCATAGCTGCTCTTATTTCAGATGCTGGCTGGTTTAATACCACTTCAAGAGCCTCAGAGATCAGCTGCTTTAAATCTTCTTTAATATTCTCTTTTAAACCTCTGATTCTGACAGCAAACTGCATCTGGTAATATTGGGCTAGGCTTAACTCCCTTTCCACTTTGTCTCTTACATTTTCATTCTCCCGTGCTTTTACTTCTAATATAGCATTCCTTTGAGCCAGATCATCCATTTTTTCATCTAATTCTTCCACACATTCCACCACTTTATGCACTGAAGACAAAATGTCTACCTTCATCACGCTGAACTTCTGTTCCATCCTCTCTTCCATTCTCTCCTCCAATTTCTCCAATTTCTCCTCCATCTGTGCAAATTTATCAGCAATTGATTGATTAATTGATTCCAAAAGTACCTGGGCATGTTTATCCAAAGCATCTCGCAAATCCTTCGATGTCAGCGCTTCAGGAGGGTGCAACGCCTGTAATGATGATTGTTGCACCGGCGAGGATCCACCACTCCGAAGAGTTTTAGGGGGAGGTTTCGCCGCCATCTTTTAGTCCTCAATTATGACGCACTTTCACTTAAAGTTTAAAAAGTCCAACAAGCTCGAGAGTATAGTAAAATAATCCTCTTCACCTTTGCCTCTTGTACCGCTCTGCCTGCTCCTTTAAATCATAATCCTTTCTTCAGGCAGGGATGGTTCGCAGATGCCTGGCTCTGCTCCAAGAAGTTCGGAGCAGAGACGCCGGCCAGCTGGGAGCAACCCAGGCTTCGGGGGAGTTCAATCCTTCAGCCGCCCAAGCTCCAAGCTCAGGCGGCCCCGGAGAACTCTACCCCTACCTGGGGCCTCACCCCCTCCTCTTCTCCCGAGGAGGGGGCTTCAATTTCACCCGAACAGCTGATCGGCGCTGTTTCGGGTGAAAAAACAAACAGCTGAGCCGCGGGCAGCCCGGGAAGGCTGTCTTCGGCGCCGCGCCGCCACCGGAAGTGACCGTACTGGGTCTTATTAAAGGTGGAGCTGAGACAGCATACAGGGGGGAGGTACAAAAACTATCCATATGGTTTTTCACGAACAACTTGCACCTGAACATCAGCAAGACTAAAGAGATGGTGCTAGACTTCTGGAGGAAAAAAGAGGAACCTGCCCCACTTTACATTGGGGGGGGCGTCCTATGTGGAAAGAGTTTCTTCCTTTAAATTTCTGGGAGTCTACCTCTGTGAAGATATTATCTGGAAAGTTAATACAACCCAGGTGGCCAGAAAGGCCCAACAGAGACTCCACTTCCTCAGGGTCTTGCGGAAGAACAGGGTAGAATAACGGCTAATGTCCCTCTTTTACCGGTCTACTATAGAGAGCGTCCTCTCGTACTGTATTGTGGTTTGGTATACTGGTCTGACAGCCGCAGATAAAAAAGTATTATAGAGGGTGGTGAGCACAGCACAAGACATTGTGGGCTGTCCCCTGACACCACTGGATGACATCGCCAGGGCTGGCTGCCTTGGAAGAGTGAGGAAAATTCTCAGGGATGACTCACACCCTGGTCGGTATCTCTTTACTCTCCTACTAGCCGTACCAACAGGCTGAAGAACAGCTTTTATCCATGGGCTGTTAGGCTCTTGAACAGGAAATAATTTTATAAATTTTATGCATGATTGACTTGCGAGGCCAGTGTGTTGTGCAATTAGCTCACATGTTGTAATAAGATTGGAGGGTTTGTTGTCACTGTGAGTTGTTGGGGGGGGCACGAAGGGAGGCTCAGCCAATCTCAATGTACATGGTTGTACTTTAACAATAAAGGTTCATTCATTCAATAAAACTATTCCTCTTTTCTTTTGTTGTGCTAATGCGAAGTAAAGTTTCCCAATTTTTGGTTGTTCCAACAATTTGCAGTATTGTCTCTTAATATGTGTTTCTTGGAGACAGATTATGTCCATTTTTAATCTTTGTAATCATGTGAAAAATTTTCCCCTTTTTGTAGGGGAGTTCAATCCATTTATATTCATTGAAAGAATCCCATTTTCCTTCTCCATCTCCTTCAATTATATTTAGGTCTTCTAGTTGTTCTTATCTGTCTCTGTTCTCTTGCTCTTATCCCTTCTTCTGTATTTGTATTTTCAGATTCTTCTTCCTCCCTTGGCTTGGCTGCTCC
Organism: Vipera ursinii; assembly: GCF_947247035.1. NCBI lineage: Eukaryota > Metazoa > Chordata > Lepidosauria > Squamata > Viperidae > Vipera > Vipera ursinii. The sequence continues at coordinate 66,796,623 of NC_139514.1, forward strand.
TTCTATTACTGTTTCTTCCTGTCTCTTTGTTTCTCTGTACGGAATTCCAGACTTTCCCCTTCCATAAACACTTTATGGTTGTCATAAAACTCCAATGCCTTGAGTGGCATGTCCAGTCTGTATCTTTTCGCATCCCTGTTAATTAGGATCCCTTCTGGAATCAGCCATCTAAAATTCAATCCTTTTTCACTTAATTTTCTAGTTAAAAATTGATGTTATCTTCGTGCGTCTCTTATTCTCCTAGGAATCTGCTTCAGGACAATTTCTTTTTCTTTATATTGCAGAGGGTCATCTCTCACTCTTCTCAGAATCTCATCCCTTATAACAGATCTTTTAACAAATCTAACATGTACTTCTCTGGGGACTTTGTTTCTCCTCACATAGCTTGAATTGACTCGAAATATCTGATCTATCTCTCCTTCCATTTCCTGTTTTCCGATTTAAAGTGCCAATAGCTCTGTTATCAGATCTGCGAGATCCTCTTCCCTATCCTCTATTATATTAATATTAAACACCCTGTATTAATGCAAGGGGAAAAAATTCTTCTGCTTAGAAAATAGTATTACTTTGACATATGACAGATTTGTATAATGTGGATCAAATGGCAAGGAGAAAAAACATTTAATGTTACGACTTATGGTCACTTAATAAATTAGTCAATAGTACTTTCTGAATAGGCCAAAGCAATTATTTACACATTAATATATTTTATTACCAACAGTAATAGAGATAGCCATTTACTGAAATGGCTCTACAATACTGGGTTAATTCACAGATAGATCAGTTAATCAATATAAATTATAGCAGCTAAATGGAACCATTAGGTTGGTATATAATATGCTTCTGAAGAGCAATTGCTGGAAATGATAGAGAGAACTAAGAGCAAAAATAGATTATGATTTTCATGTACTATTAGACAGCTTCCTGAAGCAGTTCTGACCTTTTTGAACACATAATATTGAAATAATCCAAAACTAGGCATCATGGTCTCTTTGGGGAACAATCATCAGATGCTTCCCTCGACTTCTGCCATACTTAACATTTTTACAAATTGTTTTACTTCATCTCACTCCTCTTCAAACAATCATGCAGCAATTTACTCTAGCATCACATCTGAGCCAGTGGTATAACAGAACATCCTTGGAACTTATTGCACTTCCTAGGTCACGGGTGTCAAACTTGCCACATCACGTGACGTGTCACAACGTATCGCAACTTTTTTTGCATTGCTGGAGCTGGGGTGGGAATGGCCTCCACATGATGCAACTGGCCTGTGGGCCGGCAGTTTGACACCCCTGTCCTAGATAGACATTCCCACTGTAACAGTTTTGTAACTGCCTAAACTACTCGCAGGTATTCCTCACTTAACAGTCATAATTAAGACTGGGAACTTCTCTAAGCAATCTGGTTGTTAAGTGAGACATCACATGACCACAACTTCAAATTTTACTGCTGGCTTTTCCATTGAACTCTAATTATCAGAAGTCAGCTGTGATGTACGTAAATCACAATCAAGACCAAGGGATTCTGCAGGGATTGTAAGTGCCCCCTGGTTGCAAAGCCCCTGATACTGGTCTCATGACTACAGGGATGCTACAACTATCATAAGTCTAAAGACTAGGTAACGATAAAAGTTATTATTTCAACACCATGTAACTTTGCTAAAGTTGCTAAACAGGGCAGTTTTTAGGCTATCTGAACTCTGAAATGTTTGTTGGTCAAAAAGTATGAAATTGATGATAGAACCTGATGAAATTTAACAGGACTCTTACTTTAGAAAGCAGGAAAGGCTTCCCATAGCTTCCAAATTCCCTATTTATGGCCATTATATTCTGTCCTCATATTTGCAGTATACTTTTTTTACATAATTTATAAAACATGCTGAATGACCACACTGTGACTTAGAATTAACAAATATGTCTTTCATTTAAAGAAAATTAAATAATCAAATAAAATTAGTGGTAATTAAATTGCATGTTAAAAATTTAAATTATTTTATAGGTAAAAAGGTAAAGGTTCCCCCGCACATGCGTGCTAGTCGTTTCCGACTCTAGGGGCCGGTGCTCATCTCCGTTTCATAGCCGAAGAGCCAGCGTTTGTCCGAGGACGTCTCCGTGGTCATGTGGCCGGCATGACTAGACGCCAAAGGCGCACGGAACGCTGTTACCTTCCCACCGTAGTGGTCCCTATTTTTCTACTTGCATTTTTACATGCTTTTGAACTGCTAGGTGGGCAGAAGCTGGGACGAGTAACAGGCGCTCACTCTGTTACGCAGCACTCGGGATTCGACCCGCCAAACTGCCGACCTTCTGATCGACAAGCTCAGCGTCCTAACCCACTGAGCCACCGCGTCCCTGAATTATTTTATACTTCTCCTGTAAATGTATTTCAATCCAAGAAATGATGTTCCCCATTTTATACTTAAAAATATATATTTGTAATCTTATTTCAATATAAAGGAGTTTGACTATACCTCCAAATGATTGTACAACATTAAAATATGTATTAGTTTTACTCTAATATAGTTTTTAAAAATAAATCTGCTTACCTTAATTTCAAATGTAGCCTCATTTGCAAAATCTGCATAATTACGAGAAGTGACAACCACACGGGCAACCTTTCAATAAAAAAGAGGCAAGAAACAGATATACAGATAGATATTAAATTAAAATATTTTTTAAAAATATTTCTATCTGCTTCAAGATGATTTCAACTTATATCTAACAATTTTAAACTTCTAAAGATTATAATGCATATTTTATAAACAGTATCTCTGTCTAATTTATTTATTCATTCCATTTTGATGTTTGATTCCAATTAACTGTGACTCAAAATAAACAGTATAAAAATAAGGAAATATCAAAATAAAAATAATCCAAAAATGAATTATAAGATACCAACAAAAGAAAATATCTCTAATTCAGGGTTGAACTGTGGACTTTTTGGTGCTCTGAGAATTTGTGTAAGGCTGATGATGTTACATAGCTGGGTAATATAACGTCTGCAAGTAAACCAACTTATTATAATAAACAATATATTTTACAGAAAATATATTGAATTATGTGGGTCCCATAAACACATTTGTAATTTCTATTTTGGAAGATTTGGAAGGGAAAAACTAGGAGTAAAAAAGCAATGTAATCAGAATCATTAAAATAATGCAGGTAAGAACAAAAAGCATTTATCCTGTTTGGGGAGCCTAAATGGGCAAGAAGCTGCCCCGGAGAGGTGGCAATGAAGGAAGGTAGTCCCAGGGATCTAGAAGAGATGGCGGTCTCCCCGATCGGTCCAGGAGAAGCCTTCCAGAAACCAACAGGAGAAAGGATAGCTAACATTGTCTAGCCCCAGCTGCAAGCAATGGAAGTTAAGAGCTCTACTTTAAGCTGATTGTAAACAGCGTGTTTGAATCTGGGTAAGAATATTGATTTTCTCTATCCTACCTACTTTCCTGAAGAGAACTCCCAAGAAGCAAAAAATAAACTTCCAAGAGTGAAGAAGGGAGGGTTTCCCCCCCACCTTTTGGCTATTGGAAGCGGCAAATCTAACCCTTTTTGGAGGAAAAAGGTCAGAAAGATCTGAAAAATGAACCAATGCTGACAACTACTGGTGGATAAGGATTATGATAGTCATGGTCAAATCCAGGGACAAATCTCTGCCTATGACTTTCAAAGTTTTCACAAACACAGCTGTTTAGATAAAGTGAGACTTACAAATCTGAGGGAACAGAAACAAAGAAAAAAAAGACCCTTTTTATGAACTCTCTGGACTATACATATCTATTTAATTCTGGCTTCAAAGCTATTTCCAAGGGGGGGGAAAGGAAAAAAAATCTGGACTTTTGGTCATTATGGAAAATCAGAGATTTAAAGAAAATACATCAAGAAAAAATGAATACTTCACAAGAGGAAATATATGATAAGCTGCAACCAATTCAAAGGACAATGATCTCAAACTATAAAGAAATACAGAACAACTTTGAAAGTATAAATCAACTTATCTCCAATTAAATTTTACTCCAAAAAAACCCTCAGGAAAATATAGCAGAGATGGCTGAACATAAATCCAAGGATAGAGACTTAAAGATGGAATTGTACAAAACAAAAGAGTATGATTTAATACAAGTGGAAGAAAAGACAACTTACATTTCAACACTACAAAGCAAATTTGAGGATAAGAAAAAAGACTGGAAAAAAAAACATCTACAGAGATACTAGGGAAAACACCAGAACTGGAGAGACTGCTACTGCTAAGCTTGTAAGCTGCCCTGAGTCTTCGGAGAAGGGTGGGATATAAATGGAATTAAAAAAAAAAGTGACAAGAGAAGTGGAGAGAAAAGGAAGGAAAAAGATTCCTAATAAAAAGGAGTGGGCAAATGCCCACAACAAAGATATTGATTTACTTTCTATATCTACAGCAATACCTATGATCATATGGAAAAACCTTTTGATTCAGCAAAGTACATTGATTAAGAAGGATACTAGGCAAAGAAAAAAGATTAAGATGGAAACTAAGAAAATAGATGATGGGACCTATCAGAGAGAATACTTAAAAAAGAAGCATTTGTTCGAATATGGTTAAAGAAATAGAAAAACTTTGGAATATACCATTCTAAGAGGGTTGAATTCTTCAAATAATATAGTATGCTTCTTTCTTTTCTGTAAAAAAAAGCTGAAACGACTTAAATAAAGCAAATGTTTTAGATACTTAAATGTGACTGAATTTAAGTAAAGTATAAAAAAATGTTCTGAATCAAGAGTCAAGGGATTAGATGAGTAGACCTATTGAATGGAATGTTTAAAGATTAAATATATTCTTAACGATGGTTAAAAAGAATAAGTAATTGAAGAAATAAATATATATTAACCTAGAAGGGATATATATTTTAATTAGCATGTTATTTCTTATATTTCGCTGCTCTTGCTTTTTCTTTTTTTCATTTTTTTTCTTCTCTTTTCATTCTTTTATCTATTTTTTAAGAAATGTAAGTGGTGAGATGGCTCATATGCAAAAAATAGAATTAAATCTATCAATGTAAATGTAATCAATCATTGAGAAAATTTTCACTAGTAAGAATATCTAGAATCTGGTGGGAGAAATAAACTAAAATAAGGATTGTAACAGGTTTTATGATAAGGCAACCAAAATGACTGAAAAGAAAAGAATTATTATACTAATATGATTATTATTCTTAGGAATATTGGAAAAAATATATACTTAATTATTATTTATCAAAACAATAAGAATTGTATTAAGTCAATGTTTTCAAAAAAGGATATTTTGGGGAAAGAGGAAATCAACTAAAATTAATATATGGAATACAGATTATAGAAATTAATTGCCTCCAGAGGCTGGATTGTGATATTGGAAGCCTTTTCCAGGCCGGTGCCACCCAGATCTGAGGCCAGGGGATGCTTCCGCGGCCCTGTGGCAGCCAGATCTGGGTGCCAGAGGCCTTCTCCAGGCCACTGCCACCCAGTTCTGAAGCTGGGGGAATGCTTCTGTGGCCCTCTGGTGGCCTGATCTGGGCACTGGAGGCATTCTCCAGGCTGCTGCTGCCCGAATTGGGCCGTGGAAGCATCCCCCAGCCTCAGATCTAGGCGGCAGCAGGAACTGCTATAGAGAGGAGGCGGATCTTTTCAAGGTGAGTCTGGCGCGGCAGGAAGGGAGGGGGAAGCATGAGGTATCTTAGTGGGTTGGGAGGCCTTCGGGGGCTGTTCCATCACTAGGCCCTCCATGGCCTTCCCTACCCTGAGATATCTCATGTTCACTTAACGAGTCACATGCGTCTTAATGAGCAAGGGAGTGATCTCATTCGAAGTATGAGATTCACTCTGAGTTTTTGAGTTACGAGTGGAATGGGAAGGCTCCATTACACTCGTAACTCGAGGATTACCAGTAATTTTTACTGAACTGAATTTCTTAAAATTAGAAAAGCTACCAAGATTTAAATTTTCTATCTAGGAAGAAATGGACCAATAAAGTAACTAACACATCAAAATGGAATGTAATTTCTTGCACAACAAATTATGGCTTATGAACATTCATGCAATTAAAATACTGGTCTTACCTCACTAACAGCTCCCTAAAGCAGTAGAATTGGGAAAAACAAAAATAGAAAGGAATATCAGCTAGCATCATACAGAAGTGGGATAAATAATTCCTTACAAATATACTTTTAGTACCAATTTTATTTAGCCAAGTGACACCTATTTATTCAGCATCGAATTCTTTTTTATGCTACTATAAAGGAAGTAAAACTTCCTTTAAAAAGTTATTACATTATATTTCAGCATAACGAACAACAAATGCTGTTATTTTTAATACACCACACAAAGTATTTTGTAGCAATTATCCCTATTTGTGCACCTATCTTCATACACACAACCCAAGTCAAAAAGATCTTCCTGCTGATTTTTGTGAGCAGATTATCTCTAAATCAGGGTTCAGGCCTGGGCTTGGGATCAAGATTCATTAGTTGCTCTTGTGTCATGAGAAAGGACCTGAGGGAGATAAAGGCATAAAGAAATTGAGCACTCTTTTGCACTGGACTGTCTGCAAGGTTGAGAATTTGAAGCTCAATTTTTGCAGATTCCATGCCTTTTAATTTGTTCATTGTGGAAACAAAGAGATTGAGGGCTCCAGACTGTCTCTATTTTATGTAATTTCTACTTGGGAGAGTCATCTGTGGATTTACAGTCTGGTTTTATCAATATATACAACTCTACATAACTTTTTTATTGTTATAAGCCACCTAGAGTAGCCCCCCCCGGCAGAATAGGCAGAAAATAAATTTAATAAATAAACAAACATAGAGGTACTGTTGATACACAAAACCTTTGCTTCAATTGAAGTTCCATCTCTTGTTCTCAAGAATGGGAAAAATTGGTCAGCTATTGTTGTTTTATACCTAGTGTTAAACTGTAATGTTACTGACTTGTCTGTGTGACCTTAACCACTGTTGGTACCATGGCTCAGTGTGTTGTGTGAACTTGTAAATTGTGGTTTATTCAACAAATCATTAATAAAATCATGGTAGAGAACGGTATTAAAACCTAAATTCAAAGAAAACCATTGAAGTTTATTATGGGCAATAATTTAAGCACCCTAAATCTTGGCATTTTAAACAGGATTTTTTTTTGAATCCTGCAAATCCACTCTCAAAGAATCCAAAAAGTAGAATTAAGAATTTTTGTTCTAACTTACTACTTACTATGAATGAAAACTTATTTATTTAAAGAATCAGCTCATTGATATAAATTTCAGAACAAAATAAAAGAATGTGGTTTAGAAAGATTATACCCTGGATCATGAGATCCAACCCTCAGTAGCTTAGAATTTGTGTTGCATGGTATTATTAAAATACATATTGCAAATTGATGTAAAGTGATCTGAAGTGAAAATATAAACCAGTAACATCTGGCACAGATTTATCCCTATATTAAAAGCTGGGTTTGAAAAAAACATCCAGGGAATATCACTGTTTTCCCCTACAGCATCAGACAGCTCATGACAATTCTGTAATATACTTGCCTTAATACTGTTAAGTTAGGTATTGGAACCAAAATGTCTCCTTCAATAACCTAGATGGAAATATGCAGACCCACAACCTCCTGCTCAAAGAAAACAGGCAGACATCTAGCAAAGAAATAACACCAAACATCCCTAAAAGAGTCACATCAACAAACACACCTGAGATAAATAGAAAAGCACCCGAGACTGCAGCCCCCCAAAAGGAAGGCAAGGGTTGCTAATAGAAGATTCTATCCTCGAAGGAACAGAATCAGCAATCTGCAGACTGGACATACAAACCAGGGAGGTATATTGTCTCCCTGGAGCAAAAATCAAAGATGTGGCCAAGAACCTAACCAAAATAATTAGGCCTACAGATTACTACCCTTTTCTCCTCCTTCACATTGGGACAAATGACACAACAAAGAACCTGAGTACAATATTGAGAGATTATAAGCAACTAGGCAATAAAGTTAAGGAGCTTAGGAGCACAAGTAGTGTTCTCAATAGTACTCCCAACGAAAGGCCAACACCCATTGAGGGGGAAAAAAGAATTCTAGAAATAAACCACTTGCTAAAGGGTTGGCATCGCCAAGAAGACTTTGGTTTCCTTGATCATGGACTGCATTTCCTATGCGAAGGACTCTTGGCAAGGGATGGGCTGCACCTCATGAAAACAGGGAAAAATGTACTCGGAAAAAGACTGACCCAACTCATCAGGAGGGCTTTAAACCAAAATTGAGAGGGAAGGATGACCAATCTTTAGAAGCTCTCAAAACCAGTCATGAATCCCCCCCCAAAAAAAAACAAATCAAACAATGAGGTAGGCAGTGATGAGACCAAAAAAACACCACAACTCCCAATAACAATCAGGAGATGCAGGAAACATACTCACGGACAGGCATAAAGATCTTAAATGCTTATATACAAATGCTCAAAGCTTGGGGAACAAACGGTGAACTAGAAACAATAGTACATGAGGGCAGGTATGACATAGTTGGCATTACAGAAACCTGGTGGGATGACCCATGAGTGGAATGTATGGATGGATACAAATTGTTGAAAAGAAATAGATCTACAAAAAGAGAAAATGGAGTTGCACTATATGTAAGAGAACACTTCATATCTACGGAAATGCACATGATCAAAGATAAAATCCCTCCAGAATGTATAGGGGTCAATATAAAAGGGGGGGAAGTGACATTGCCATAGGTGTGTATTATAGGCCACCCAACCAATCAGAAGAAATAGATGAACTCTTTGCCATATGTTAACAAACATATATAGGAAGCATACCACAGTAGTAATCAGAGACTTCAACTTGAACGGTACTAGAATTAGTACCACTTTATAAAACCCTAGTAAGACCACACCTGGAATACTGTAACCATTTTTGGTCACCATACTACAAAAAAGATGTTGAGACCTTGGAAAAAGTTCAGAGAAGAGCAACTAAAATGATCAAAGGCCTGAAGACTAAAACATATGAAGAATGACCTCAGGGCTTGGGTTTGGCTAGTCTAAAGAAAAGAAGAAACAGGGGCAACATGATAGCAGTAATCCAGTATTTGAAGGGCTGCCACAAATTAGTGGGCATCAAATTATTTTCCAAAGCACCAGAGGGCAAGACAAGAAACAATGGTTGGAAACTGACCAAAGAGAAACGACCTGGAATTAAGGAGAACTTCCTAACAATGAAGACAATTAACCAGTGGAACAGCTTGCCTTCAGAAATCATGGGCACTCCATCCCTGGAGATTTTTAAGAAGAGACTAGACAGTCATTTGTCTGAAATGGTATAGGTTCTCCTGCTCGAGCAGGGGTGTCAGGTCCACAAAGAAGTACCTGCTTTTGTAACCATTATTTGGGGCCTGCCATTCTGTTGGAAGGGGGATACTTCGGGGATGTTTTGCACCGCCTTGCCACTATGCCCTTCCCCCCAGGAGAAAGAATGCATCTCCCTTATCTAGGAGAAGGTTGGAACTTGGAACCAGAAGTAAACGAAAGTGAGAGAGACCTTGAGGAGTGTGCCAATGGAGCCAGTTACCAAACACTATGCCACCTGTGGATTGGCTGGAATTCAAACCGACCCTGGGGGGAGGAATAACAATATTGCTTTTAATATACTGCTTGCACGGGTTTTTCTCCAGATCTCGCCTTGTTTTCCCTGCTATCACTAGCCCCTAATAAAAGTTCCTTTTGAGCCAATGGCTGTTTCAAGAGTTCTGCTTTCTTGGGTGGCTTGGTTGAGGGAGGTCCTTACAAGGGGCCTGGACTAGAAGACCTCCAAAGTCCCTTCCAGCTCTATTCTATTCTAAGCAATTCCTTCAGTTACAAAACCTGTGTCACCTAATACAAAGGAATGTTCATTCAGCAGATATAAACCTTGGACACAGAGAAGCCTTTTGTAGTTTTTCAAACGTAAAAAAACGTAAAACACCTCCCAAGCCTGACCAAGTGCTTACACTTACGGTATGGACAGTAGGCTGATTGCACTTTAAATATTCAAAGAAACACAATCAAAGAATTCAAAAAGTAGATCTGAAAAATCCTGTTCTTTCTCTTTAGTGTGAATATTAGCTGGGTTTTACAAAACACACTCATGATAAACTAAGCAGTGGTCCCTCAAATGTCTGGATTCAAACAACACGCTGAAGTCTAAATGAAGTGTTCATAAAGTGTTCACATGGCCTTGTAAGTCCAAATTTCTCTAATTTATAGCCAAATCCAATCTGAGGCAGTCATCGGGACCAGAGATTTAGTCTTGCAAGCTTTTGAACTCATGCTGGAGCCCATCCTCAGGGAACTTCTCTCTCCCCAGAATGTGTGTGACAGAGAAGCTCCACAATACATTCTGAAGAGAGAGAGAAGTTTCTGAGGATGGGCTCTAGGCACAAGTCCAAAAGTTTGAAAGACTAAGCCTCTGGTCCTGGTGACCGACTCCGATTGCATCCTGCAACATTATCCTGAGACACAAATATTTGCCTAATTTGTGGTTCAATTCTAGTCGGCTAAAAGCCAGATGACCAGGAGATGGTAGCAAAGATTCAGAAGTCTATTTCTACCAGATAAGGGTTGTCTGAATATTTCCATGTACATCTGGTACCCTATCATGCAAATGGAGTGGGGAAGTGCCTAGTCAGTTTAGAAACTTTTGTTTTTGATCTGTATTCACACACTGTATTAAGGCCATTGCTTAGTTTATTAAATAAGTCACAGAGTAGCAATTCTCTACCTGGGGCCATATGGCCCCCTTGGGATGTTTCAAGGAGACCGCAGGTGAAATACATGTTAAGAGGGGAACCCATCATAGGCCAAGAGGATCACAGAAAAGCAGAGTGTATTTATATTGCAAATATTTTATTATATAATGCCTTTTTGTAAATAAAATATATATTTTATTTACAACCTAAGTGTGTCCCAAAAGTGATTCTTGGATGAGAAGTGAAATGTCTTCAAAGGAAAATAAGAAAGTCTAGTTGCCTCGTGAAAAAGCACCTTTGGGATAAAACTATGACCTGGATGACTGAGAATCTCCATAGACATAAACCTAAGTTTGTAAATTGCAAGGTTTTTTTTATCGGTAATGGGACCTGGAAAGGGGGGAGGCACAGAAGAAAAACGTTACAGGGGGCACGGGTGAAACAGGACGAGAAACATGCTGTGTTTCTTAATTTTGGCAATTTTAGATGTATGGATTACAACTCCCAGAATTGCTCAGTTAGGAAAGCCTATTGGCTGGAGAATTCTGGGAGTTAGTCCATGCATCTTAAAGTTGCCAAGACTGAGAAAGACGGTTGATGAAAATACAGGAAGTAAGAATAATCTATGGTTTCTTTAAAAAAAAAATCTTGCAACGTCCACGTCGAAACTGCCCACCCCAAGCCAATCGCGGTCCCAGCCGGGCCTTGTTTCCCTTCTTCTTTCTTATGAAAGCCCCAATAGGCAAAGTATCCCAGCCCGCTGGAGTGCTGACGGGATGCAACCAGAGCTGATGTCGACAGTGGCAGGAGAATGGAGCCGCTTTGCTCGCGCTTATGCAAGGTGCCCACCCGGGATCGTGTGAATCCCATGCACTCGGGCAAGAGCTAGCCCACGGCCGGCGCGAGGCCCCCGCGCGCGGGCTCCAGCCGCAGGGAACCGGGTTCCTGCCCCCCCCGGGCACTCACCGGTCTCGGACCTTGCAGCAGGCGAGAGAGGGCGGCCAACATCTTGCGCATGGAGTGTACCGGGTCCCCGCCGGCCGCAGCCTTCTGATCAAGGCCGGAGATGAAGTCTCCTTCAGGATTCGGCGCCTTGCCCTTCTTCGCCGCTGCCGGGCAGACGAGCCCTTTGCCCAGAGTGACAGCCGAGCGGCTCTCGCCTGCCCCCCTGCGGATCCCGAGAGCCGACCGTTGCCCTCCCCGGCGTGGTTGCAGCGCTTGCCTTCGACACGAGGGGCGACGGTGCGAACGTGCAAAGCTTCCCTGTTCTCCGCTTTTAAATGTGTACCCGGCGATCCTAGGAGGAAAGCGCCGCTTCTCCCGGCGTTTCAGAATCAGATCGCACGATTCCTGCCTCGTGCTTCTGGTGTTTCTCGTATTTCCACACAGCTAATAAGTAGCCAGCAGGCGTATAGTTCCTGGCTTCGGGGAGACGGAGATCAACGTCCTTTTTGCGTCACTGCAGGATATAGATACACTTGTATAGGTCTCAAGACTTGTAAAATTAAATACAAGACATATATTAAAAAGCATCCAAGCTTCATTTTGTTGAGCCGTGTTAACCTTATTCACCTGCCAATGCACAAACCTTACAAGAGGAAGACGGAAATAGTATAAAGACTAAAATATATTTGGATATAAAATTTATCACACTATTTTTTTAAAAAATTTTTATTACATTTATTATTTAAAAACATTGGACACAGTACCAGCGAGCTGACAAACCTTTTTGTCTACAATGTTCAAATATATATATATACATGTATATATGTACATCAAAAATACACTTAAATACACTTAAATTATAAATCGGTGAAATAACACAATATTTAAAACAGTGAGCTAGTCTGTAAAACCTAATAGAGACCTTTCTTTTTATCCATCCAAAGATACAATTTGTTCCAAATTCTATAATAGTCTGATTGATCCTTATTCTTTAGTTCCAAAGTTAATTTGTCCATTTCAGCGCAATCCCAAATTTTCCTAATAACCTCTTTTTCTCCTGGGATCTCATTCTTTTTCCATTTTTGCGCAAATGATATTCTAGCTGCTGTGATAATATGAATCATTAAATATAGCACATCTTTAGGATATTTCTCTTTCGTAATTCCCAACAAGAAAAGTTCTGGACTAAACTCAATATCTTGTTTCAATATTTCTTTCAGCCAAATCCAAATCATTCTCCAAAATTTTTGTGTTTTACTGAAAGACCACCACGTGTGGAAGTATGTGCCTATTTCTTCAGAGCACTTCCAACATTTGGGAGATGCTGTTGTATACATTTTTGCTAGACGGGCTGGGGGAAGATGCCATCGGTAAAACATTTTAAATAAATTTTCTTTATACGATGAGGCCAGTGTTATCCTTTTATTTCTATCCCAAATTGTTTGCCAAGTACCTAAGTCAATGTTATGTCCTAAATTGTTAGCCCAGATCAACATGGGGTCTTTCACTTGCTCTTCAAACAGCTTATATCCCAAAAGCAATTTATATAAATTCCTTATTTGTTTAGAGTCTGGTCCCAATAATATTTTGTCCAATGCTGTTTCAGAGGTATATATCCCCCATTCATTTTTATCCTTCCTAAATCTCGATTGGATTTGTAAGTAGGCCCACCAATCGAGTTTTATACCTTGTAATTCTAGTTCATTCCTAAGTTTCAATTCCCCCTCCTCATTCAGAATATCCTTGTATGAGATTATGTTACCCAAATCAAATAGATTTGGGTAAACAATCGCTTCAAGGGTGGATAGCCAGACCGGTATTTTAGTGTAATTGTGAGATCTAATTTTTTTCCAAGTATTAAGTAACGCTTGCCTGATCCGATGTTTTTGAAAATGTGAGAAAAGACCTTGTTTCTCCGTCCATAGGAAAGCATGCCAGCCATATTGCAAATCGTGACCCTCTAAAGTTAATAGTCTTCTATTTCTCAAGATTACCCATTCTCTAATCCAACTCAGAGCCGCGGCATGGTAATATAATTCCCAGTCTGGCAATCCAAAACCCCCATTTTCCTTCGTGTCCTGTAAATATTTCAATTTAATTCTTGGTTTTTTCCCCTGCCAAACAAAATTTAATGATAATTTATTCAAATTTCGAAAAAATTTAGAATCGAGTTGTATTGGGATATTCTGAAACAGAAACAGGATTTTAGGCAAAATATTCATCTTAATGACAGCGATTCTTCCCAATAATGAGAGTTTTAGATTTCCCCATCTTTCCAGATCACCTTTTATTTGATTCACTACATTATCATAATTATCTTTTTTGAGTGAGGTGCATCTAGCCGTAATGTTAATCCCTAGATATTTTATTTTCTTGACTATTTCTATATCCATGATTCCGGCCAGATTTTCTTTTTGTTTATTGGTCATATTTTTAACAATCATCTTGGTCTTATTTCTATTTATTCGCAGTCCGGCAACCTCACCATATTTAGATAGTTCTTCCAATAGATTTGGTCCTGTCTGACATGGATCCTCCATAATAAAAACCAGATCGTCCGCGAAAGCTTGAAGTTTAAAGGTTTCCTTTTTAATGGTTAATCCTTTTATCTTTGGGTCGTTTCTTATAATTCTCGTTAATACTTCAAGAGTCAATATAAACAGCAATGGTGATAAGGGGCAGCCTTGCCGTGTTCCCTTTTGAATTTGAAACTTCCTAGATGCTTCCCCATTAATAATTATTTTTGCTTCCTGGTTGCCATAAATTGCCCTAATTATATTTATAAATTTTTCACCCATATTCGTAAAGCTAAGCTGTTGGCGCAAAAAAGACCATTTAACATTATCAAATGCCTTTTGGGTGTCTAAAAAAAGTAATGCCATCTGTTGGCCACTATGTAATTCATAGTACTCCAACGTATCTAATATTATTCTAATGTTGTGCTTAGTGTGTCTCTTAGCGAGAAAACCATTCTGGTCTGCGTGTATGAAATCATTCAGAAATCGTTTCAATTGTTCCGCTATAATTGATGTAAATATCTTATAGTCCGAATTAAGAAGTGATATAGGTCTATAATTTTGGATTAATGTATGGTCCGTGTTATCTTTCGGGATAAGGGTTATGTTTGCCTCCAACCAAGATTTAGGCGTTCTTGCGCCTTCTAATACTGCGTTAAATACCTCCACTAGGGGTTGAGCTAGGATATTTTGTAGTTCTTTATAAATTTCTGATGGGAGACCGTCGGGGCCTGATGCTTTATTATTCTTTTGTGCATTAATAGCTTTTATCACCTCAGATAGCCGAATTTCCTCGTTTAGCATAATTCTGGTATCTTCTGTGACCTTGGGTAGTTTGGCTTTTTGAAAATATTCCTCCATTTTCTCCACACTTGCCTGGCTATCTTCTTTGTATAAACGCTCATAAAATTCCTGGGCTATGATTTTTTTTTTCTTCCTGGTGGAATATTCTCCCTTCCTCATCTCGTAATTCGCGAATCCAGTTTTTCCCCTTTTGTTTTCCCAATTTATATGCGAGCCAACGGCCCGGTTTATTTGCATTTTCAAAAAAATTTTGTTTCGTGTTTCTCAATTGTTGTGCTAATTTCTCTTTGTCTAAAATATTAAGCTTGTGTTTAATCAGATCCATAGATTGCTTGATATTCTCTTTTTGTGGATCTTGTTGGAGTATAACTTCTAAACTCTTGTATTCCCCTTCTAATCTTTCCCGTTGTTGTCTTTTTCCCTTATTTTTGTATACCATGTATGCCCTCGCTACCCCTCTCATCATTGCCTTGGCTGTATCCCAATTGTTTTGTACTGAGGTGTCTATAGCTTTATTTTCCTTAAAGAAAAAACTTAGTTCTCTCTCCATCTTAGATTTGAATTCGTCTTCTTTTAAAATTGCTCTTTGTAGCGTCCATCTGGGTATTTTTTTGGAACCTTTCCAGTTAAGTTTAATAGGATTGTGATCTGCCCAAGTACCTGTCGCTATATGCACCTCGTCTATTTCAGAACTAATTTCTTTCGTCATCCATACCATGTCTATTCTAGACCATGAGTTATGTCGATTGGAGTGATATGTATATTGTCTAGCCTTACGATTTCTTTCCCTCCAGACATCTTGGATATTTAGGTCATTAGCCAAGTTGAGAAAAGATCTCGGTAGAGTTCTTCTCTTCTTTTTCCTAAGCGTCTTTCCCATATAATCCAAATTTATATCTAGGATAGCATTAAAGTCTCCTATTAAACAAATCTCCTCATAATCAATGCTACATATCTTATTGTGAAGTGTTTTAAAAAATTGTTCTTGGTTATGGTTTGGGGCATATATCTCTACCATCATGACCTTCCTGTGATTTATTACAACCTTGACTATCAGTATTCTACCCTCTTTATCGTTATAAATTTGTTTTGCAATCAATTTTGGGTTTACATATAGTGCCACTCCTCTCTTTTTCTTGTGTCGGTCTAAGGAAACGAATAGGTTCCCTATTCTTGGTTGTACTAACAAATATTTTTGTTGTTCCTTTATATGGACTTCTTGTATTGCCACGATATCCAATTGTTGGTGAATAAGCCTATTAAAAAATTTCCGCCTTTTCACTGGCGAATTCAGTCCATTAATATTCACAGACATAATACTACACTCACCTCCCTTCATCTTACTTATTTCTGGTTTTTGTGGATCTCGTGATTCGGGGCTCTCTCTCTTCCTTGTCTCTGGGTCCATATTTCTCTGTTAACTCTCCAGATTTGTTCCTTCTATCCTCTGTTGCTAAGACCTTCCCATCCATTGCCACTCGTATTGTATCTCTTTCTCTTACCTCCCTTCCATCTTGATCTTCTAAATCTACTTCCTCTTGGCTATGGAAGTGGAGTTTGTAAAAATCTTCTGCCTTCTCTATCGTGTCCAGTCTATGCCTTCTATCCTGCCACGTAACTAGGATACCCTCTGGGGTTAGCCATCTAAAGTTTACATTTTCCCTTATTAATTTAGATGTTAAGAATTGATAGCCACGTCTCAGATCCCTCATCCTTTTAGGTATCTGTTTAAGGATGGTAATTGGTTGGCCCCGAAATTCTAATGGTTCCTCTCTAGATCTATGCAGAAGCTCATCCCGAATTGATTTTTTAACTAGCCTTACATGTACTATTTTTGGGAGGTTGTGCCTTCTCGCATAATTAGTTTGAACCCTGTATGTTTCATCAATTTCCGCCAGCATTTCCTCCTTCCCTACACCGAGTGCCTTTGCCATCAGTTCTGCCATCATGACCAACAAATCTTCCCCTCTTTTTTCTTGAACGTTTTGGAAGCGTAGATAATGAGCAGCCTTTTCTGCTTCCAGAAAAATGACTGTTGTCTCTAACTCCTTATTAGCCTGAAGAAGTGTTTCATTTAAATCATCTACTCTCTTTTCCTCTTTTTCCATTCTAGCTTCCATATCTTGAAGTCTTTGTTCATTTTTGACTAATTGTTGTTGAATCCCTTCAAATTTATCATCTATCGCTTGGATTTTCCCCTTTAATTCACCAGTGTCGTTTCTTATTTGGCCTATTTCTCTCTTCATCTCCTCATGGTTTTTGGCCATTACCTCGTGTAGGTTTTGCAAAAGGGCATGTAGATCTTTAAAAGAATTCGAGTTAGATCTTTCCCTTTGCAGCATATCCTCTATAGATTTCTGATTGGAGGGACTTGAGGCCATCCCTTGTCCCTGTGCTGCCGCCTTTTTGCCAGCGCTAGGCTTAGTTGCTCCCGAAATACTTGTCATGTTTTCCCGGTTGTAACACGCGTTTTATCAATATGTAATACCCTGAGTCTTATATAAACCTTTTAACTCTATGACAAAAAGTATATAGAACAGTTACCACCAGATACTTATTACCAACTAAGCAATTTATATAATAGAATTCTATAATATATATGTCTGGATATATTCAAAGTCACATTCTTTTTTTTTTTCCCCGTTTCCGGCGCAGAAATTGACACCTTTTCCGTCTTCCTCTAATGTCAAAGACCAGTAGGTGTCCCACTAAACAAACCTCCAATTACTAAATTGCTATATCAAATGGCCGCCCGTGACAAATAGAGTAGAATTTCAAAAGTTTCAAAAGTTCAAAAGTTCAAAATTTACCAGGATAGACCAGAATAGACCAAGCTGATCGCTTTCCACGCCCGACAATCCAGAGTTCAGTCTCTAAGGCTCCAAGCTCAGACTTTGACCTGTTGTAGTTTATCTCCAGCTAGTATGCAGTCATATAGTCTTCGAATTTCTTTTCCTTGCTGTTTTTGCCAAACGCCTCCCTCGAGACTTCTATCGCCGCTTATTCCCTCTCCGTGTTCTGAACCAGCCCTCTTCTCGCACCCCTAATCAAAAGAAGAGTCTGGAAAGCGTCCAAGACCAAAAGGCTTCTGCCAAGTTTTAATTACACTGTTACAAAAATACAAGAGCTTGACTTCTCAAACGGAAAAGTTGCTTTCAGCAACCAGCCCCTCCCCAAACACTTCTTTTATAGAGAGCTCAGGGCGTGGTCTCCCTGTGCCTCCTCCCAAGGAGTCCCATAGCCTTTCTTTGTTTGTCCCTGCTCGTCTGCCTCCTGCGTCGGGCGTCCTTGAACAGGGCCAGCTGTGGGTCATCATCCTCCACACTCTCGGGCTCACACAGCTGAGAAGAGGTTCCCGGCTGAGGACTCTGCAAAGCCTCCAAATCATCATCAGCCGGTTCGTTTCCCTCCTCCCCCACATCTGAGTCCTCCGATACATCGGACCCGGCTGTCGGACCCACAGGCTGGCCCTGAGTCACAACACTATCCCGCACCGCAGGGCCCTTCCCCCGGGTCTGCCGATCCGGATGCGGTCGGGATGGGAACTGTTCGTGAAAAGCAGTCACCAACGCAGGGGCATGAACGGCGGTCGCGTCTTCCCATGTGAAGTCCTCCGGCCCGTACCCTTTCCACTCGATCAGGTACTGGAAGCGACCTTTCAGCCAGCGGGAATCCCTGATGCTGGCGACCTCGTACTCGGGGGGGCTGTCGCCATCACGAGGTCCTGATGGGGGAGGTTCCGCTTGGCGAAGTGGACAAGCCGGTTGTTCGGGGACCAACAAGGACCGATGGAAGACGGGGTGTACGCGCAGGGAACGTGGCAGAGTTAAACGATAGGCGACCGGGTTGATGACGGCCTCGACTGGGAACGGTCCAAGGTAACGGTGGTCCAGCTTCCTCGCCGGCCGAGTGGATGGTAGGTTCCTGGTGGACAACCAGACCCGATCCCCCACCGATAATGGAGGCGTATCCCTTCTCGACCGATCGGCGAACCTCTTGTAGTCGGCCTTGGCCTTCTCCAGCTGCCGTCGCACCAACCGATGGATCGCCTGTAACTCCGCCATGAATTCGTTCGCTGCCGGCTCCGGTGAGTCCACGGGAGAAAGGGGGAAAAACCGAGGGTGATAACCCACATTGGCCAAGAACGGTGTCATCTGCGTGGAGGTGTGCTGCGAGTTGTTAAAGGCAAACTCGGCTATGGCCAAATAGTCCACCCAATTGTCCTGCTGCAGGTTAACGTAGCAGCGCAGATACTGCTCCAAAATGCCGATGACCTTCTCGGTACCCCCGTCGGTCTGAGGATGATGCGCGGACGAGAGGCAAACCTTAATGTCCAACGCCCGCATCAACTCCTGCCAGAAGCGGGCTGTAAACTGGGCCCCCCTATCGGAGACGACTCTATCGGGAAGGCCGTGCAGCCGGAACACCTGTTGGATGAACATGCGACTAGTGGCGCGAGCTGACGGTAAGCCGCGACAGGGGATGAAGTGCGCCATCTTGGTCAACATGTCCACCACCACAAACACTGTCGTGAAGCCAGAGGATGGGGGTAGATCCGTCAGAAAGTCCATGGACACAGCCCCCCAGGGTCTCTTGGGCGTTGGCAAAGGCTGCAGTAAACCAGGCGGGGCCCCTGTCGCTGACTTGGCCTGCCTGCATGGGACGCAGGAGGTGACATAAGACTGGACATCGTGTCGGACTCGGGGCCACCAGAATGTACGGGAGACCAGGTTCAGAGTCTTGAACAGGCCAAAATGCCCCGCAGCCGGGTTATCATGACATTGGCTGAGGACGAGTCCCCTGAGTGGCCCTCCTGGAACATAGAGCCGGTCACGATAATAAAGGAGTCCATCCGTGACCGACCAAGGCGAATCTGGCCCCACCTCTTCCTTCCGCTGAGCCACCCACGCCTCCTGCTGCTGCGCCTCCCGGATCCGAGCCCGTATATCCACCGGCTCCCGCACCGCAGCAAAAGACTCGACGGGGATCACGGTCCTGGGCGGAAGCTTGTCTTCCACTCGGGTGTACTCGGGCTTCCTGGACAGAGCATCCGCTCTCTGGTTGTGCCCGCTTGGTATGTACCGCACCCGGAAGTCAAACCTCGCAAAGAAGAGGGACCACCGGATCTGGCGTTGGTTCAAATTCCAAGCGGTCTGCAGGCTTTCCAGATTCTTGTGGTCCGTCCGGACCTCGATTTGATGCCGCGCCCCCTCCAGATGATGCCTCCAAGCCTCGAACGCCGCCTTGATGGCCAGCAGCTCCTTCTCCCAGATGGTATAGTTGCGCTCCGAGGGATTCAATTTCCGTGAGTGATACGCGCAAGGGAAAAAGGTACCGTTGGGCGTCGCTGCCTGGAGTAACACGGCCCCAATGGCAATGTCGGAGGCGTCCGCCTCCACGACAAATGGCCGTTGCGGGTCAGGATGCTTCAAGATGGGCTCCTTCATGAAGGCGTCCTTCAAAGCTTGGAACGCCTGTTGTTCGGGGGCGTTCCACTGGAACCGAGTCTTCTTCTGCAGGAGCCGGGTGAGGGGGGCTGTCAAGGCAGCAAAGCCAGGGATGAATGTCCGATAGTAGTTGGCAAATCCAAGAAGTCGCTGAATATCCTTCACGCGACGCGGGGGTTGCCAACTCTGCAACGACTCAACTTTACTTGGTTCCATGGCGATGCCCTCAGGAGAAATGCGGTGACCCAAGAAATCAATGGTCACCTGGTAGAACTGGCACTTCTCCAACTTGGCAAACAGCCGATGTTTCCGGAGGCGCTGCAGGACCTGACGGAGATGCTGATGATGCGCTTCACGCGACGGGGAGTAAATCAGGATGTCGTCCAGGTAAATCACAACAAACTGGTCCAACAGATCCCGAAAGATGTCATTCATAAAATGCTGAAACACAGCGGGGGCGTTGGTCAGGCCAAACGGCATCACCGTGTACTCGAAATGTCCATAGCGAGTACCAAACGCCGTCTTCCACTCATCACCCGGCCGAACCCTGACGAGGTTGTAAGCTCCACGCAGGTCCAGTTTCGTGAAGATCTTAGCCTCCCGGAGTCGGTCCAAGAGCTCGGGGATGAGGGGCAGCGGGTAGCGGTTACGCACCGTGATAGCGTTGAGTTTCCGGTAGTCACAGCAAAGCCGTAACTCGCCCGACTTCTTTTTGACGAAGAGCACGGGCGCAGACACTGGCGAGGACGAGGGCCGGATGAAACCACGAGCCAAGTTCTTTGTCAGGAAGTCCCGCAATGCAGCCAACTCGGGCTCCGACATGGAGTACAAACGCCCCACTGGGAGAGGCGCATCAGGGACTAGGTCAATGGAGCAGTCGTAGGGCCTGTGCGGGGGTAATTGGTCCGCCTCTGACTCGCTGAACACGTCAGCAAAGTCGGACAGTTCGGGAGGCAAGGAAACCCCTGGGGATCCCTCCACCTGGCCGGCACAGATATGGCGGGTGTGGTCCACGCACTGCAAACTTGGGAAGGTGACCAAGTTCTGAGACCAATAGATCTGTGGATCATGCGCCCGGAGCCACGCCAGTCCCAAGACCACGGGGAAGTGCAGATCCGAAGTGACGTAGAACTGAATGGCCTCCACATGGGTACTGATGGCCATACACACGGGTTGCGTGGCGGCCGTGATAGGCCCGGACAGGAGCACTCGACCATCGATGGTCTCCACAAGCATGGGCGGATCCACTGGACACTGGGGAACAGCCCATTTGGCCACAAAGGCCGAATCCATAAAGTTAGTGGTAGCCCCAGAGTCAATCAAGGCATGGACCGGAATCCCCTCTGGCTTGCCAGGGAGGATCAGTCGTGCCTCCAAAATCAAATGCCGCGGAGGTTCACAGGCACCGTCGGAACGGCGTCGCTCGGCGTGATCGTTGTGGGTCGCCCGATCTGTCACACCGTCTAGATCGGGCTCGGGCCGTTTCCCGATAGCAAAGCAGGGGACTTTCTCGGGGCAGGCTTGGTCACTGACGCCCGCTGACGCTTCTTCGGGCAAGAAGCAGCCAAATGTCCAGGGTCCCCACAGTAAAAACACAACCCCTCCGATCGTCGTCTGTCCATTTCCGTCACCGATAGACGGGACCTGGCGGCACCCAGCTCCATTGGCTCCTCCCTCTGGACTGGGGGCTCACGCACAACAGGGGCGGCAGGGGTCTGTGGGGTGGCACGGCGACTCTTACGCTGCTGCAGCCGGGCATCGATCCGCAGACAAAGATGGATCAGCCCATTCAGGTCTGAGGGAATGTCCACGCGAGCCAGCTCATCCAACATCTCCTCTGACAAGCCATCCTGAAAGGCATCCACGAGCGCAGCCTCATTCCAGGCGGAATCCTGGCTAAGCAGCCGGAAATCGCTGATATAGGCCTGTAGAGGGCGCTGACCCTGCCTCAAAGCTTTCAGGCGTCGGGTGGCCATCTGCGCCTTAATCGGGTCCTCGTACATGAGGCGCATATGGTCACAAAACCCCCCAAAGTTATCCAACAAAGGGCTAGGCTGTGCCAACAGAGGCGTGCCCCAACGAGCTGCATCTCCCGACAGAAGGCTCAACACAAATCCCACCTTATCTCGGTCAGTGGGGAAATCAGCTGCTCTCACGCTGATATAAAGCTGGCATTGTCCCAGGAAGGCAGGAAACAGTTCTGGATTACCAGCAAATTTATCCGGCATAGCTATCTGACATTTCCTCCTGGGTGGGGGGGGCAGCATGTACCTGAGCCTGCAGTTGTGCCACCTGAGTGGCCAGCAAGGTGAGTTGCTGGTTGAGCTGGGCATGCTCGGCAAGAAGCTGCTCCATCGTAGTATTAAGGGGTGGGTGGCTGAAAGCAAACTGTTCTGAACCAGCCCTCTTCTCGCACCCCTAATCAAAAGAAGAGTCTGGAAAGCGTCCAAGACCAAAAGGCTTCTGCCAAGTTTTAATTACACTGTTACAAAAATACAAGAGCTTGACTTCTCAAACGGAAAAGTTGCTTTCAGCAACCAGCCCCTCCCCAAACACTTCTTTTATAGAGAGCTCAGGGCGTGGTCTCCCTGTGCCTCCTCCCGAGGAGTCCCATAGCCTTTCTTTGTTTGTCCCTGCTCGTCTGCCTCCTGCGTCGGGCGTCCTTGAACAGGGCCAGCTGTGGGTCATCATCCTCCGCACTCTCGGGCTCACACAGCTGAGAAGAGGTTCCCGGCTGAGGACTCTGCAAAGCCTCCAAATCATCATCAGCCGGTTCGTTTCCCTCCTCCCCCACATCTGAGTCCTCCGATACATCGGACCCGGCTGTCGGACCCACAGGCTGGCCCTGAGTCACAACACTCCGTGAGGCACCCACTTCAAACCAGTACCTCTTTCTCAAGCGCTTCCCATTAGATATTCGGATATACTCTCCGTCAGCTCCGCTCTACCGTTGTCCCGCTGCTTACGTGCTAGCTCCGTCCCTCTGTCAGATCTTCATGTCGGCCATTACTGGCCTCCTTCTCCCCGGTTCGCTCGCATCAGACTTTCTCCGGATCTCCAACACGAACCGCCGCTCATGAAGGTTCTCCGGGCTGCCTGCAACTTCGGATGTCCCTACAGGACCTCCTGAAGCTCCGAAAAGCCGCCGCGAACACTGGGTGAGAGGTTGTGCGTGGAGAGAACTCCGTTCACACAGCCGCCCGCTCTGACAGCTGTTGTTAGAAACAGTATGAGTTCACATACGGGGCTACTCGAAACAACCTGAAAGCAGCAAACACGGGTGCACACAATGTGGACCCAGAATTAAGCATACATCAGGTTTTTATCCCCTTACACTCTCTCCCTTTTGCTGGCACAGCATCCTATAAAAAACATCTACCTTATATGGTTGCCTGCTTCCCGCTTTCCAAGTTTTTGCTAGCATAAGCTCTATTTTATCTTTTTATTTCCTCTACCTGCAGTGTCAACTTACATTTACCTTTACCTTAGCCTATCTAATGTCAACAAGCTCATTTTTTATTTTATTATTTATATTTATTTTAAATATTTACAGACACATACACACTAAGTATATACATTTCAAATTAAGAAAGAAAAGGAAAAGGACAAACAAACACTTAACAAACATACATATAAACTAACTGGGGATTGAAATCCCCTGTGCAGTTATACATAATTACATCCCGGTAACTCTGGTGCTGGAGAAGACTCCTGCGAGTCCCTTGGACTGCAAGGCGATCAAACCGGTCAGTCCTAGAGGAGAGCAACCCTGACTGCTCTTTAGAAGGCCAGATCCTGAAGCTAAAACTCAAATACTTTGGCCACCTAATGAGGAGGAAGGACTCACTGGAGAAGAGCCTAATGCTGGGAAAGATTGAGGGCAATAGAAGAAGGGGACGACAGAGAATGAGGTGGCTGGATGGAGTCACTGAAGCAGTAGGCGTGAGCTTAAATGGACTCCAGAAGATGGTAGAGGACAGGAAAGCCTGGAGGAACATTGTCCATAGGGTCGCGATGGGTCGGACACGACTTCGCAACTAACAACAACAACAAATCTTAAATCTTATTTAACGTTGTCTATTTCGACTATTAAATATTATCATAAAGATTACTATGAAGTGTCATATTAACTATTCTAGGTTTGTTCTATTTTTTAACCAACCATACCATCGTTCCCAGTTGGTGTAATACATAGATTCTTGTTTCTGTTTTAACATATAACTTAGCTTATCCATTTCAGCACAATTCAGAATCTTATTAATTAACATTTGGTCCGTTGGAATATTTATATCCTTCCACTGTTGAGCGAAGGTTATTCTCGCTGCTGTTGTAACATGTACAAAGAGATACCAATCTTGTCTATTAATTAGTTTTGGCTTTATACCAAGTAGGTAAGAGTCTGGAAGCAGAGGGAAAATGACACCAGTTATTTGTTTTAACCAGTTTTGGACCTTCTCCCAATATTTCTTACTCTGAGGGCAAGTCCACCACTGGTGGAAAAAAGTACCCTTGGCCAGTCTACATTTCCAGCATTTATCAGAGGCGTCTGGAAACATTTTGGCTATTCTAGCTGGCGGCAAATACCATCTATAAATCATTTTGAAATAGTTCTCTTTGAATGCCGAAGATAATGTTATTTTCATCATTCTGGCCCATATTGTCTGCCATTCCTCTAGTTCAGGGGTCAGCAACCTGAAACAGTGAAAGAGCCACTCGGAACCAGTTCCCTCACAAAAGGAAAAACTGGGAGCCGCAAAAAATGTGTGCGCATGTGCGTACATGCGCGCATGCGCAGAACAGGGTTTCACTGAAGAGTGGAGCCAAGGTGAGATATGCACCTACCGTGCATATTTGAATTGATTGGTTGAACTTTTTTACTCCCACTCTTTTTGGGGGGGGACTGCACATGGCAGAGGACTGGGAGCCGCAGGAAATGGCTGAAAGAGCTGCATGCGGCTCCGGAGCCGCGGGTTGCAGACCTGTGCTCTAGTTGGATCGACCTCCCTATGTTTCTCCCCCAGGCTATCATTGTATCTTTCACGATCTCATCATCTACATATCTAGCTAGGAGGAGATTGTACATTCCAGAAATAAATTTTAGTCCAGGGCCTTCCAAACTTTTATCGAAGGGTTGACTAATTTGGGAGATGCCATATTCCTGTTTATCCTTAGAAAACCTGGTTTGGATTTGAATGTATGACCACCAGTCTATATCTATACCTTGTATCTGTAATTGTTCTCTAGATTTCAGATTCCCTTCTTCATCCACCAGAATCTTGTAGGACCAGTTTCTTTTCAAGTTGTGAACAGTCGGCTGGGTTGTTATCTCCAATGGGACCACCCATTTGGGGATCTTAGTATACATTCATTTTTTAACTTTTTGCCAAATTCTGAACAAAATTCTCCTGATGTAGTGGTTAGTAAAGTACTTGGATGGAGTTTTTTGATATGACCATAAAGTTGAGTGCCATCCTTGGTTAAGGTCAAAGCCTTCAATAGTTAATATGCGTTTCCTCGACAGGGATACCCAATCTTTAATCCAAAGGAGTGCAGAGGCTTGATAGTATAATTCCCAGTTTGGAAGTCCCAAGCCCCCCTTGTTTTGTGCTCCTGGAGCATTTTCCCCTTTATTCGTGGTTTTTTACCCCGCCAAACAAATTTCCCTATTGCTTGATCCAATTTCCTAAAAAAATTGTTGTCTAAATTTACGGGGGCCGTTTGAAATAAAAAAATCCAACGTGGGAGGATATGTGCCTTGATTGTGGCAATTCTGCCCAAAAAAGATAATTGAATATTTTTCCACCTGTCAAGGTCTTGTAGTGTATTGGCAAATAATTTATTATAATTAAGTTCTTTAATATTGGAACATTTATTGGTTAATTCGATTCCCAAGTACTTTACTTTTTTAGCAAATTTTAACCCCAGAATTCCTTCTTTTTCTTTTTTCTTTACATCAGTTAAGTTTTTGGACAACATTTTGGTTTTTTCTCTATTTATTTTCAGTCCTGCCACCTCACCATATTGTTCAATCCTTTTTACTAAATTTGGCCCAGAGACTAGGGGGTCCTCTAACACAAACACTAAATCGTCAGCGAAAGCCTGAAGTTTATATTCTTCTCCTCTAATTTTGAGGCCCCTAATAGTCTCATCTTGTCTAACTATATCAAGAAGTGGTTCCAGAGCCAAAACAAACAATAATGGGGAAAGAGGGCAACCTTGTCTGGTGCCCTTAAAAATTCCAAATTCTCCAGACATCGCTCCATTAAAAAGCAGCCTAGCCGACTGTTCAGAATATATTGTTTGAATTGCATTCATAAATTTAGGGCCAAATTCCATTACTTTTAATTGATGCATAATAAATTTCCAATTAACTCTGTCAAAAGCTTTTTGTGCGTCTACAAATATCATCGCCATGGGCCTGCCTGAAAGTTTCTGGTAGTACTCCAATACATTTAAAATTATTCGCACATTATCATTAAGATGTCTATAGGGTAAAAAACCATTTTGGTCCTGGTGAATAAAGTGGGAAAGAAATATTTTAAGTCTTCCTGCCAATATGGTCGTAAAAATTTTGTAGTCTACATTCAATAACGAAATTGGTCTGTAATTTTGGATCAACGTCAAATCCGAATCAGGTTTAGGAATTAAGGAGATATGAGCCTCTCTCCAAGATTCGGGCATTTTTGCATCAGTTAAAATGTTATTAAATATATCCCTTAATTGAGGACCTAGCAGGTCAATGCATTCCTTATAAAGTTCACAAGGCAGGCCATCCGGGCCTGGAGTTTCCCCCCCTGTTTGTTTTTTAATAGCTTCCTCAACTTCATCCATAGTTATTTCCTTATTCAAAAGTTGTCTAAAAGAATCCAAAATCGGTTGGGGGCGATAATTCTGAAAATATTGTTCTAACTTACTTTGTGGACATTCTTCCTCACTGTAAAGTAGTCTATAAAATTCTTGTGCAATTTTTAGTTTTTGTTCCTTATTAATCACCAGGTTACCATCCTGATCTTGTAGATAGTCTATCCTTTTTGCTTTTTGTTCCTTTCTTAATCTGTAACTTAACCATTTCCCCGGTTTATTAGCGTGTTCAAAGTACCTCTGCCTGCTCCTCTTAATTTTATCTGCCAGCTCTTTTTGATCAATCAAAAGAATCTCATGTTTGATCAAATCTTTTTTTTCTTTATACTGGGAATTTTGGGGATCTAATTGCAGCGCCTCCTCTATTTTTGATAATTTTGAAAATAACTCAACTCTTTTTAATCTTTCTTGTTTCCAACTATAGGCTAAATGTTTTATAGCGAGCCCTCTCACTACTGCCTTAGCTGTGTCCCAAATAGTTTGCAGAGAGGTGTCATCTCTTTTCTTTTCTATAAAAAAAAAATCTAACTCCTTTTTTGTACTTTTGAGAAATTCCTCATCTCTCATTAAATCTGGTCTCATAGACCACCTCACCCTTTTTTGAGGTGGTCCTGCCCATTTGACTATTAAGGGGTGGTGGTCTGCCCATACATTGGTGTTTATCTCTACCTCTATAATGGTCTCTTTAATCTCAGATGTCGACCAAAACATATCTATTCGAGACCATGAATGGTGCCTAGGGGAGAAATAGGTGAATTGTTTTTGAGTAGGATGTAAATCTCTCCATACGTCTGAAAGTCCAGTTTGGGTTACTAGTTTATCCCATATTTTAGGCAAAATTTTCCTTTGTCTTTTTATGTGCCTTGGGGGGCCTGCCCCTGGTTCGTAGTCCTTATTAACATCTTTAATCGCATTAAAGTCCCCCAAAATACATATATTTTCATAATCAAGATCAGTTAGTTTCTTATATAACTTTTTAAAAAAAGTTTTCTGATCCGTATTGAGCGCATATATAACTACTAATAATACCAGTTTTAAACCTATTTTAGTTTCCAGCGCTAGTATTCTTCCCTCTTCATCAGAGTACACTTGTTGTGTCACTAATCCTTTGCGGTCGTACACAGCAATACCTCGTTTTTTCTGACTGGCCAAGGATACATATAATTTCCCCAATTGGGGACACTCTAATACTTTTTGATGGTTTTTACATATATGAGTTTCCTGTATACAAATCAAATCACAATTTTGTTTTTGTAAGTTAAGCCAAATTCTTTTCCTTTTAGCAGGGGCATTTAATCCGTTAATATTAACGGAAAACAAATATAATTCTTCTTCCATACTCTTACTTACCTGCGGCCTTTTGTCTCTGTGATCTAGTTTCAACTTGTAGCCCTGTTGCATCTCCAGTCCTATTATTGCCGTTCATCCTCTTTCCTTGGTCATCCTGCTGCTCTATACTGGGTTCTTGTGAAGTTTCTTCCGTACTCTTGCTCTCTGTTTCTCCTTCACTTTCTCGATCAAATAAGGTAACTTGTGTTTCATAAAAGTCCTGTGCATCCTGAAGTGACTCCAGTTTAAGCCTTTGAGTTTGCCATGTGAATGATATTCCTTCTGGTAGTAGCCAACGGTACCGAATCTTATATTTCCTTAAAAAAGTTGTAAGAAATTCAAACTGTCTTCTCATATCTCGTACTCTCTTTGGTATTTGTGGCAGTACTGCTATACGTTTTCACTTGTATGTAAATGCTTGGAGCCTGGTTTTCTGGAGTATCTCATCTCGAATTGACTTTTTAGTAAGACGGACATGCACT
This sequence comes from Vipera ursinii, assembly GCF_947247035.1. Taxonomy (NCBI): domain Eukaryota; kingdom Metazoa; phylum Chordata; class Lepidosauria; order Squamata; family Viperidae; genus Vipera; species Vipera ursinii. Next base: position 66,825,719 of record NC_139514.1, read on the forward strand.
TCTTTGGGTAGATTATTACATCTGGCATAACTAGTATAAATGCGATAAACTTCGTCCACATCTTGTAATATCTCAGTTTGGTCTCTTCCCAAAATCCCAGCCATAACTTCTCCCATCACTTCTCGAAGGCATTCCTCTTTTTCTTCCATTATATTCTGGAAACGTAGGAAGTTCCCAGATTTATCCATTTCCAGCATCACCATCTCATTTTCCAATCGTTTGTTGACTCTGGCAAAATGGGCATCCATCCTCCCCACTTTCTCATCTGTTTTGGCAATTTTCGTTTCTATAGTTTGCAGCTGATCTTCATGTTTAGTTAAAATATTCTGTATTTCCTCGAATCTTGTATGAAATTGTCTAGTCTCATCTGTCAATATTGGCGCATTCGATTTTAGTTCCTCCAGTACCTTAAATGTAGATTCTTGATTATTGACCAAGGTATCTTGGTTCTTAAAAACCGTATCCTGTATTGATTTAAGCATGTCTTGCCATTCTTGGGGCATAGTTAAGGATTGGCTTGCAGCTGGGATATCTTCTGGAGATTTCTTCAGCATCTGTGGAATCGTTGTCACGGGGGAGGAGGAAGCTGTAAGTGTCTTCTTTTTAAAGGATGTGGTGGTGGTAGTTGTTGCCATCTTTGGGAATTCTAAAATATCCCTCCAACCAATTGTACACCACCACGTTCTCTGGTCTGTAGCATTCAGTTTCACAGTAATAATATATTTCCTTTACCTTCCTAATGTCAAATTCCACTATCTTAATATTCTAATATAATTCTAAAGTCAAAAAGGGTACATAAATAGGTTGAGTTAAATCATAATAATTAACCTATTATTAATTTCAATATATTTTAAATAAGGTATTTTCAGCTTCTAGTATTAATATTACTTACTTTTGTGGCTTAATATAATTAATAATAGCACTAAGAATAGTAATAATAACTAATAATAACAATCTTACACAAACTTAGTCATTATAGGTTTGATTAAACAGCTGGATTAATATTTAACTATAAATAAAAGTTAATAACCAATGACCAAACTAATTCTAGTAAATAATTCCTTAAAAAAAGGAACTATAGTTAATTAAAGTTAAATTGTAGGATGAGTTCATTTAGTCGTTTAGTCACTAGATGGGAGTAGGGGGTCACAACTTTGTTTAGAAAACAGCAAGCAGATCAAACTTGACAGTTCATGCAAATGGCGTCTGGTCTCTGTTCCGGGGAAAAAAAAAAGAAAAGCATAAAATTTAAATCCGCCAGTATCCTTTCCCAACACAGGTCAAAATAATCTTGTCTTGTAAGCAGCAGCAAAGAGAATATTATTTCCAAAAGATAGATTCTAGTATTCCTTTCATAGACCTCTCCAATCGGCTGTCAAACACTTTGTAACAGTTCGCCTTTCATTTTCCTTGCCACTTTCTCCACTCATGCTGGTTCATGTCAGCTAAATCCAAACTCTTAAGAACAAGCTTCCAGTTCACTTTACTCACTTTGTTCAAAGTTAAAATAGATCGCGGTTTAAAACAGATGAGATTACCGGGATGTTCTGGCTTCCGGCTTACAGCAAGTCATGGCTCCGGGACGCCATTACAGGCATCTTCTTGACGCGTCCGATCCCGGGGAGTTCTTCAGCTTCCCTTCACAGTTGTATTCTGCTTCGGAGCTGGAATGCTCCCCTCACTTTCCCCAAGCTTTTCCCGCTCGAGGATGGCTTTGATTTGCCGTCAAACGTGGCAAACGGAGCTGTCGGCTTCAGGAGAAAGTCCCTAGCCTGCTCCACTCCGCCGTGACATCCGGGAAGTCCCTGCCATCCAACAAGCTCATATTTTTCATTTAGCACATATGTTAAGCTTTTACTTTAAAAACAATAGAAACTCCATTTTATAAATTGCACTATCAAACTGCATCCTACAAACTCTGATAGTCACACATCCAACATCTTTTAGGACCATTATAATGTGAATATACAGATTCAAAATGCAGTATTGTCCTGCCTTCAGGTTCTTTGGAAAATAGGTTGACCCTTTCTGCTTTGTGGAAGTCCCTTAAATATAAGAAATTGCTATCATGTCACCCTCAATTATTTTCATTAAATTAGACATACCCAATACCTGCAATCATTCTTCATATATGTTAGTGCCCTAATCATCTTTGTTGCTCTTTTCTGTACTCCTTCTAGAGCCTCAATGTCTTTGATATCATGGCGACTGTAATGTATTGGGCCTTATTTTGCTGAGTGTACCACCTGGGGTTTTGAATGTTGGAAGGTTGCTTAAGCAAGGAGCTGGCTAATGTCTCCCAGCTCCTCAGACAACCTGTCTCCAGCACTGCCATTGGCTGCCTCTAGGGCGGCAATAGGTTGCTTTAAACCTGTTGGCGTCCACCTAGAGGCCAGGGTATAAATAGATTCGCAGCCCTGTTTCCCAGTTCAGTTCCTGCAAGCAAATAAAGAATGTTCCTGACTGAACTCACTTGCCTCGTCTCTCAAGCAAGCAACCCAGTACACAACAGCGACCAAAACTGGATGCCTTATAAAGTAGAACTAACACTTCATGTGATCTTTGTAATGTATTGGGCTTGTTTTGTTAACACCACGTGGTATTGCTGGGAGGCTGTTTGAGCAGAGAAGCTAGCTAATGGCTCCCAGCTCCTCAGACAACCCGTCTCCAGCGCTGCTATTGGTTGCCCCTAGGGCGGCAATAGGTTGCTTCAAACCTATTGGCCGCTGCCTACGGGCCAGGGTATAAATTGCTGCATCTGCAGCCCTGTTCTCTAGTTTAGATCCTGCAAGCAATAAACCATGATCTTAGCTGAACTCACTCGCCTCGTCTTCATTCCTGTGCAATGAACCAAGTACACAACAATCTTGATTCTAGACTTCTGTTAATGCAGCTTAGGACTGCATTGGCTTTTGGGCAGCTGTGGCATACTGCTGGCTCATATTTGAGTGATCATCCACCAGAACTCCAAGATCCCTCACACAGTTGCTACTATTGAGGTAGATACCACCTATATTATACCTGTGCATTTGGTTTTTCTTACCTAAATGTAGAACCTTAATTTTCTCATTTTGTTAGATAGAGCCCAGCATTCAAGTCTGTCAAGATCCTTCTGTAGTTTGAGCCTATCTTCTGAAGCATTGGCTACTCCTGCCAGCTTGGTGTTGTCTGCAAATTTGATGAGTTCCCTGACTATCTCCTCATCTAAATCATTGGTGAAGATTTCAGCATTGGACCTAAGATAAAACCTTGGGGTACCCCACTGCATACCACTGAGGACTTTTAATTAATGAAATAAATTAAAATGATTAAATAAATTATGTTAAATTAAAAATAATTATATAATGTCAGCAGGATTTTTCTGATATCCAAGATTCTCCCTTGATTGTTTTACGTGACATTTAACATAACTATTATATAATAATAGGCAAGTTTATTTTAAAGGGTAAATTGTATCCATTAATTGCTGTTTTAAAAAATCGTAGTGGGAACTTGAAATACCATATTTTGGATGGCCATATGCCTCTTACGTTCTGTATGTTTTTACTGCATAATATTAAATAATTTATGTGTCTGTTTTAATCTTTCTCATGACCCTTATTATAATGCATAGTTTTATTGTATTGCAATAAAATGCTGATATAGTACGTTAGCTCCTCTTCCAAACCAAAGGCTAAACATTTAATCCAGTAAAGAGGTTGCTGAAGGCTGCCTATCCTTTATTGTATCTTGCATTTGTGCAGCAATAGTAGAGAAAAGCTGTGTATATATAACACTCATACTAATTGTTTGCTATAAAAATTGTACATCTTATTTGCTAGTAGATTCCCATCTGTGTCCTGGCCAGCAAGCAAGAAGAACACAAGGTGGCGCTATAGCCTAAGGAAACATGCTTCCCTCCCCTCTCTTTAGATATGGAATAGGACAGACATGTCAAACACAAGGCCTGTGGGCCAGATCCAGCTGACGGTTTCATGTGGCCCATGGAGCCATCCCAGAAACAGTGAAGAAATGGCCCAGATGGCTAGGAGCCAATGTACAATTTTGTGGTGGCCATCCATGCTGGAATGCATTCAGTCTTAGCTCCACAAGGCCATCCTGGAAACAGTGAGGAAACAGCCCCTGCCAAGTCAGCCCCACCCGCTGGGCGCACGCTGGGGTGGTGTCATTTTTCATGAGGAATGAAGAAATGCACCATTGCCTGGAAGTGGCCAGCAAATGGACCTTACCTACTTCACATATCTGGCTTGGTGGGCTCCAGGGGAGGGGACGCCGCAAACGGCATGAGAGTTGATATTACCTGCGCAACACTGCCCAGCCCCCAGCCTGCCCTGTTTTGGCAGGCAGCAGGGTGCTCTCTTCACAGCGCCTAGAGGCTGGGCTGGGCATTGTGAAGCTGGCAAGAAGCACAACACTGCCCAGCACCCAGCCAGCCAAAAAGTTCAACAAATCAACTGACCCTTGTAGTAAAAAGTCCTTATCTTCTGCAGCAGCAATCATCCACATACTGTAACAACATACACCAGGGGACAGAAAAGGCCTCCAAATCTAGAGCCAAAGCAAAAGCAAAAGCAGTAGGACTGTTCTTGTAGCCCTGGGGGAGCCTTGTCCATTTCAATTATCTCTGCATCCTCCCACTGAAATGCAAAGTAGTCTTGACACTCAGGGGCCAAAGGAATACCAAAGAAAGCATCCTTCAAGTCAATTACAGTATAAAGGTAAAGGTAAAGGTTCCCCCGCACATGTGTGCTAGTCATTTCCAACTCTAGGGGCCAGTGCTCATCTCCGTTTCAAAGCCGAAGAGCCAGCGCTTGTCTGAGGACATCTCCATGGTCATGTGGCCGGCATGACTAGACGCCAAAGGCACATAGAACACTGTTACCTTCCCACCGTAGCAGTCCCTATTTTTCTACTTGCATTTTTACATGCTTTCGAACTGCTAGGTTGGCAGAAGCTGGGAGGAGTAACAGGCGCTCACTCTGTTACGCAGCACTCGGGATTCGACCTGCCAAACTGCCGACCTTCTGATTGACAAGCTCAGCATCCTAACCCACTGAGCCACTGCATCCCTATATATATATATGTACATATACATATATACATATACATATACACATACACATACACATACACATACACATACACATACACATACACATACACATATAAATATACATATACATATGCTCTGTTGTTTCCATTGCATTTGTTGACAGCTGTTTGAATTTCGGTGCTCTACTCCTCATACCCCGCCTGTGCTGAGTGTGCGCTCTGCTGCATGCAGTCATCTCACCACTCTTCTGACATCTCCATATGCGATGCTGCTGTTTCAGCTGGTTGTTGTTTCTTGCTGGCATCGTCCCTGTCCTTGTTGGTTACAAATCCTTTGCTGTCACTCATCGTGCTCTTTCTCATTTGCCGCAACGCTGAGTCTGTTGAGGAGGGGTTATGATCCTTTATTGGCCTATTTGTGTCAGTGAGGGTCTGCGGCTGTTTCATCCTTGCAGTTTTCCTATTTGAAGATGTCTGCCGGCATAATGTCTGATAGGCTGGTGCTAATTCAATGTGCCGGTTAATGGAATACTGGTTGGATAGCCATGCCTCTTTTAGCAGACCCCCATGCTTTGTTGCATCATGAGCAATGACCCTGGCCTCCATGAAGTTAAACGTGTGGTTATACTCTGTGGTGTGAGCCCACACTTGGGAACGCTGCTCATGGCATTTGATGGCCAATTCACGTTCGTGCTGTCTCGTTCGGAGGCATTTCATGGTCTCACCCACATAATTGGATGCGCAATTATTACAATCAATTTGATAAACCACTGATGACATCTCACTCACAGGTAAGGGTTCTTTGGTACGCATTACTCATCACCGAAGGGTCTGGTTGGGTCTGTGCACCACTCTGATGTTATGCTCATATCTTTAAGACTATTTCAGATATGTGTGTGTGTGTGTGTGTGTGTGTGTGCATGTGTATGTATAGATTGCATTTAACTAATTTGCTTCTAAATTCTAGAGCCACCAACATTAATGCCCCTAAAATTATTATTTGAATTCTATCTACAATCAAAAGATAAATTAAAATGCACATAGATACTTCTGGTTGGACCTGCAACTAAAACATGCATGAACATGTAATTTGTAATATATTATTCAACAAACCTACTTCCAGATCTACCGTTTTCAGACTTGAACCTAGGAATAAATGAGTCATTAAAAAAACCATGCCTTTTCTGGAATTGGTGGTTAAAACTATCAAAAAAGACATTCAGATAGAAAAAATATGTTCTCACCCACACAAATGGTTATTCATTGCAAAGAGGCAGGGTTGTGTTATTTCAGAGAACTTGAAATCAAAATGATTGTCTAATTATGCTATAACTTTGAGGACTGTAGAAGCAGGAAATTTTACTAGACCTGTTTTTTTCTATCACTTTATTTTTAAAAGAGGAATAGTTTCAATTTTAATATAATTCTGAGTGCCTATCTATATTGGTTTAATGGTTAAGCCCTAAGTCTAATCATGTGAAAGAAGAAGTACTTTTTGAAAATTGATAAAGATCTGGCTAAATTCTCAGCATTCAACAAATTCTCAGGACCTTTTTGGAAAAGCAACTGGAAAACAAGTTGCCATTTGAAAGGTGCATTTTCTACATCAATGTTTTCAATTTGATGCTCAGGAATTCTGGGAGCAGTAAGCCAATATGTCTGGAGGACACTGCTAATTACATTAACAGTACTGTATAGAATGGATTCCAGCTGCACTGAAATAGGACAAGATATTCTAGGAACCACTAAGGTAATTAGTGGGAGAATGTATGCTTTTTATAAACTTTACCTGGGCTTGGAAGCAAGATTTGAATTTGTTAGTTCTTTTGTTTCATTTTTATTATTATTATTCTATTATTACATTTGATTAATGCTTAATAAACATTGTGTTGTCCGGGTTAATTTGTTTGCTTAATAATGCAAGTTATATTCTTAGTCTCTACCCCTTTTTCCCAACCATTGATAAAATAAATTTCATGTTTGAAAATATTCTGTATCTTCTTTCTCTTTGATTCTCAATTTGGATTTGTTAGTTCTTGACTGCATGCAAAAGTAAAAAATTAGAAACATTTCTGGAAGAAATAATAGCAAGCCATCATTGTCAAAAACTGCATAGTTGTGTCTATGTTGGCACCAGAGTCAAGTTTTTGTTGCCTTCTGTTAAAAGCAGCTTTATAAGTCATTGTTCAGAGAAGCCACTTCGCTTGCTGAAGAATATGTTATAATATCAAAGGTGAGTTCCCAAACCATCTAGAACATGGGTGTCAAACTCGCCGTGACATATTGCAACTTTTTGCATTGCTGGAACTGTGGTGGGCGCGACTTCTGTATGATGCAACCTGCCAGCAGGCCAGCAGTTTAACACCCCTGATCTAGAACAGGGCTTTTCAACCTTTTCACCCATTGTACCACTTTTAGGATATGGCAACATCCGAGTACCACCAGTCGCCTAGCAAGGTGTCAAAAACCTCAGGACCAAAAAAAAAAAAAGGAAAAAAGTGATGAAGTACAGGTAGTCCTCGACTTACAACAGCTTGCTTAGTGACTGTTCGAAGTTACAATGGCACTGAAAAAAGTGCCCCCCAAGCTACAGCCAAGAAAGACACCTGCCCGCCCGCCCGCTCTTCCTCCTGTCCAAGGTTTTCATTGTTGTGAGCATTTCTGTTGAGGATTGGGAGCGGGGGTGGGGTGGGAGGTATTTGGTTTTTATTTCCCCCATCTGCTGGGTGGTTGCAGCAGGTTTTGGTCACTTCACATGACCCTGGAACACTGAGACCGTCATAAATATGAATCAGTTGCCAAGCATCTGAATGTAAATCACAAGACCCTGGGGATGCTGCAACATTCCAGCTGATTGGCGCTTCTTCTAGGCTCAGCAAAAGCCCAGCTGGAGCCTGGCGCTGATCCTGGCAAGTTATAAGAAGGATAAGGAAGGAAGGGGTATTTATCTGAATCTGCAGGAATTAGATAAGATTCTGCTGGGTCCAGAGAAAGGGATGATATCTAAGTGCTATAAATTGCTGCTAACTAGGGTAGTAGAGGAGGAGGTGGTAAAAGACGCGATGATTGCCTGGGGGAAGAATTTTGGTTATGCACTTCCACTTGAGAAATGGGAAGAGATTTGGTGGATTAATATGAGGCTGGTGGTTTCCACGTCATGTAAGGAGAACATATACAAAATGCTTTGTAGATGGCATCTCCCTCCGGCTAGACTTTCCAAAATGTTCCCCGGATTGTCGGCCGATTGTTGGAAGTGTGGTAAAGGGATTGGCACGTATTATCACTTATGGTGGACATGTCCGGAAGTGGTTAGATATTGGATGAGGATTCAAAAATGGATAGAGGAAATTACAGGGTGTTTAGCTGATCTTAAACCAGAGACGTATCTGCTTGGCTTCAGACCTGGAAATATTAAGAGGGGAATATGGTATTTAGTTTTACATATCCTAACGGAGGCGAGGATTGGGTATGCTCAATTTTGGAAGGCAAATCATACCCCGCCGGATGAAGCTATAATTAGGAGAATACTTGATTGTGCAGAAGCAGACACATTGACCAAGAAGTTGAAGGGTAAAGAAGAGACACCAGCATTTCTATCAAGGAATAAATGGTATATTTGGATGGATAAAAGATTAAAGAAATGAGGGTGGCTTGGAGGTTGGTCAAAAATGAAGTGATATAGTTTTTGTTAATGAATAAGCTTTGGAGTTGGATAGTTATAAGAGACTTAATGAGTGGAATATAATTGTTAGTTTAGAAGTAGATATAATTTGAAATTTTTGAAATGGTTTTCAATTTTTTGATTTCTTGGTTTTCTGTATATTGTAAATGTTTTTTTTGTCTTTGTTGGTATATGGTGTGTTTTTAACACGAAATGTAAATAAAGATTTATTTCTTAAAAAATGTCTTGCTTTCATTTTAACATAAAGGCAGCAGATGATTTTTCCCCCTGAGCTCAGGAATAGGGGATGTTATAGTATAGTTATACTTCTTTAAATTCACATATATTGTTCTCTGTACGTATACAGTCCTTAAAAATTGATATATATTGTGCCTATCTGTGCCTGGTGGTGACCATTTGACATATGACTATTCTTTTAACAACCATTTGAAGTTATTACACCACTGAAAAAAGTGACTTATGACTAAACCAGACCTCACATGTACAATTGTCACTGTGACCCGATGGTTTGTGTGATTAAAATTTGGGCATTTGGCAGCCAGCATGTATTTACAGTGGTTGTGGCATCCCAAGGTCAGGTCATTTGCAGCTTTCTTGGGGGATTTCAACAGGCAAAGTCAATGGGGGAAGCCAGATTCACTTAATGATAATAGTAAAAAGATCATAAAATGGGGCATAGCTCACTTAATCACCATATTCCTAGCAATGAACTTCTGGTCCCAATGGTAGTTATAAAATGAGGATTAACTGTAATTGCTTACAGAGCTCACACCTTGAGAAGTCGAGGAAATATTCTACCTTATCACCTTATCTCTTTCATAAACTCAGAGTCAGCTGCTTAGAATAAGAATTAAGGCCTTGGTTCCACTTGTATAACATGTTGGTGAGTAACAATGCTGTACTTAGGAATGGCTACCATGCTGTTATCAGAACCAAGTGAGACCCTCTTTCTGAGCTTAGGTTTCAAATTCCCACAAAATAGACTAATATTTCTTGCCTTATATTGTTTTTATAAGAATTTACAGCAGAAGAGAACACAATACAAAGGATTGTTGAAAGAGTAATACATCATTAAGGATTTTCATCCTTGTTATGGCATCAAGAAGATAAATCCTTTCGGCTGAAGCCAGATTAACAGTGTCAATGAAGTATGCCAACCTGATTATATATCATTCTTGTTAATGGTATGCTGCAAAGAGGAGTTTGAGGGTTTTTTAATTAAGATTTTTAAATAAAATTTTAAGGAGATCCGGGGTGGGGGGAGGCCCAAGGGATCCGGAGTGAACTTGGGGGAGTTCGACCCTGACAGCAGTCCAGACCATCGGATGATCATGGTGGGGGAAGTAGGGAGTTGGGGGTGGATGCAGCTCTGAGGGAGAAGGGTCTTCCTATCCCGACTGTGATTGGGAAGGGCAGAGAATGTGGGAGCAGAGGGCTTCATCGTAATCGGGGAACGGGTCACCGCTGTCTTCAAGCGGTGGCCTGTTCCTGCCCTCATTGCTCTTCTTGCTCCCCCGGGGGCATAGGATGGCATAACCCTGGGCTCAGGTTGGCCTATACCAATGCCAGGTCCGTGGTTAATAAGGCTCCCCTCATATATGATCTTATTGAGGAGGAGAACGCAGACCTGGCTTGCATCATGGAGACCTGGTTGGGCCAAGAGGGGGGTGTCCCTCTCTTGGAATTATGCCCACCACGTTTCTGGGTGTTTCACCAGCTGCGGGCCCAGGTTAGGGGCAGGGGGTGGTGGCAGTTATTATTAGGGAGAGTCTTTGTCCGAGAGTGGCCACTGTCCCTCAGATAGGCGGGTGTGAGTCTCCTTTTGAAGTGGGGTCGTGGAGTTCAGTTGGACCTATTGATCACATACCTGTCTCCCAGCTGCGTGTCGTCGGCCCTGCCCAAACTTCTCGATGTCTTGTCTGGGTTGGTGATTGAGTTCCCCAGGCTTATAGTTCTGGGGGACTTCAATCTACTTTCCGTGGGTGAGGCGTCTGAGTTGGCCCGGGAGTTCATGGCTTCCATGATGGCCATGGACCTGACTCAAATAATTCAGGGCCCGACCCATAATGGAGGTCACACACTCGACCTGGTTTTTATCTCTGGGCAGTGGATTAATGATCTGGGTAGGGGGGATTTAACCGTCCAACCCCTGTCATGCTCCGATCACTTCCTTCTCCGGCTAGACTTTCAGTTCACCACCCCCCACTGCTGGGAGGTGGAACCGACCAGGTGGTTCCGCCCCAGGTGCCTGATGGACCCTGAAAGGTTCCAGACGGAGCTTGGGACATTTCCTGCTTCCCTTGCCCATGACTCTGCTGAGGCCCTAGTAGAAGCCTGGGAGAGGGCGGCTGCTGGGGCCTTGGATCGAGTTGTGCCTTTGCGGCCTCTGACCCGGCGCAGACCCCTGATGGCCCCCTGGTTTACCGAGGGGCTCTGAGAGATGAAGCACTGGAAAAGACACCTAGAGAGCTGTTGTAGGTCCAGCGGATCCGAATCTGATCGAACACAGCTAAGAACTTATCTTAAGTCTTACCTAGTGGTGATGGAATCGGCAAAGCATGTTTACTTTTCCGCTCTCATTGCGTCCGCAGATAACCGCCCAGCTGCCCTGTTTAGAGTGACCCGCTCCCTGTTTAATCAGGGACTGAGGGATGACCCCTTGCAGGGTAGGGCTGAGGAATTTGTACAGTATCTGCAGGACAAAATTGCTCAGATCTGGACTGGCTTGGACTCCGACTGGGCAGAGTCCGGCAGAGTGGAGAGGGCAGGCCTTGATTATACCATTTGGGGTGAGTTTGACCCTGT